>NC_090936.1:1240569167-1241843452 GCF_040938575.1 Ambystoma mexicanum
CAGCGAGAGAGACACGTTTCTATGTCATTTCATCGCCAGTCATTTTTACGACTGGTCTTTTTACGAATAGATTTTGCCAAAAAAAGTCATCGAAATGAGTTCTATTCCCCACCTATTTTAAATGATTCCTGACACCCCTAACCCCTTATCTGCCCTTTCCCACCCCCCCAAAATTTAGATGACTTTTTTCACAAAAACAGTTGTAAAAACGACTGTCGATGAAACAACGGTGTACCGTGAGAGACACCTGTTCGGCAATAACCTCTTTCGATTAGGGATGCAACATGTGACCAATGAATACGATGCATGGAAGTTTCTGAATTAATCTTAACCACTGGCATTTCTCTGGGCACCCTTCCACACATTGGGCCTCATTACGGGTCGGCGGTCCGGAAATAACAGTAGCGGTAAACCCACTGCCACTGTTAATTCCGGACCGCCCGATCTCGAGTCCTGCAGGCGGGAGGTGGCGTTCCCGCCAGGTCTGACCTGGTGGGTTTAACACCACCCGCCTGCAGGCAGACGTGGAAACACCAGCACCATCACGAGATGGTGCCGGTGTTTCCACTTCCCCATTCCTATTGGACTCAATGGGAATGGGGATTTACCGAATTCCGCCTCCGGAGTTCCCGGGACATCGGCGGCGTAATGCCCCGGTAATTCCGGGAATCACGGAGGCGGAATGGTAAAACGATTCTGGCGGTAACCGAACCGGAAAAACCGGCAGGTTACCGCCGGACTCGTAATGAGGCCCATTGTTTTAAGACCATCTGCACCATTGGAGAAGGGGATCCACCATACGAGTGTCATTCTTGATCCCGCCACCCCTGGGAGTAACCAGACCGAACTGTTGGCCAGGTTCCCTCTGCACGGAAGCACATAGAACACTAACAAGTTCCAGCTTTGTTGTCTCCACCCTGTACCACTCCTGCATGTGCAAAGCATAGGCCAGTTACCCCATCACCCAACTCCTTGTGTCTGTGCTAGCCCTCTTCTGCAGGCTTGCTGCACCCCACCTGCCTGTACGCTCCACTGTCCTGTCCCTGCATCACCTGCACTGACTGCCACTTCCGCACCATGTCACTTAAACTTATTCCACACACAGGCAACGTGCTTCATTCGTCGATAACCGCGATGGCGCATAACTTGCTACCACCCACATGTAGACATGGGTTCTGGCACACCCAACATACACCGCAAACCAGCGTGCAGGCTAGACAGGTCCTGGCATGGCTGGCACAAGCAAACGAGCACAGTAGCAACCTTTGCACCCTTTGCCCCCGTCACCCCACCTCATACCTGCCTAACCTCCGGATTTTTCCCGGAGTCTCAGGAATTTTAACCATTTCTCCGGGTCGCGGGAAAGATCCTGGAATCTCAGGAACTTTGGTGGGGGACAGCTTTCACTGATTGCTTTTGTTATGCTTGCAGGACGGCGCCCCTTCGGACTCCCTGCCTGAGTGTGGCTTTATCTGTAAAGCAATGACTGGAACGCTTCCAGCACATTGGCAAAATGAATGCAGGTGAAGCGAAATAACGCGCGTTTCTTTTGCTTCACCTTTCATTTTTTTGCCGACTTTCAATGCGAACGCACGTTTCTTTTGCTTTCATGCCTTTTGCCCAGGTTAGGGTGGACTCAGAGCCATTGAACCACACAGCCATCAGGTTTGCCGGCTGGACAACTCACCGCTGCACTACATAACCTGACGAAACACAACTAAGGTGACATGTCCAATGTCGGTACTGCAGAATGCAGGGACAACCTTTGGATTGGTTCTTGGAGCTTACAGGTGCACATTTTAACGTCTTGATTTTATGGAAGGCGAATGCAATGTGGGTGGTTGTGAAAAGGCAATGTTATGAGATGTGCATATTTCAATTTGAACTGCAAATCAACGGAGTTTACCTTTTTGACATGTGGGCGGAGACATGTGAAAATGGGCGGAGTCTCAGGAATGTCGATTTTCAAATGTAGGCAGGTAGGCCCCACCTGTTTCCTTCCTCTGCGGGTCCATGCAACTGGCATTTCCCGCGCAGTAACGAGGCACGCCTGCAGTTCATGACATCCGGGTGTGCGCCGAGAGGATGCAAATCATTGTGTGCTCTCAGGCCTCGGCGGTCGCGAGGGGGTTAATGATTAAAGGAACGTGCCACGAGATGCAAATACGAGAGGTGTGTGCTCCTTTGTTGCTGTGTGTGTGGGCCTGCTCTTTCAGGACGATGCGCTCGTGTTCAGCATCACACCGTGCGCATGCTCTGCACACATGTCTGCTCAATATTGCACGTGCACAAGAGAGTGCTCCAGGAACACGCCCACCTAAAGCAGAGGAAGTCAGTCTGATGCCCCAAGGGTGCCACTGTGTCTAGGAGCGGGGAGGACAGGACCCCAGGGGCATCGTGGTCACCACAAACAGATGCCAATGGCAAACGTTAATATTTAGTTGATCAATCACGGATTGATGCGGGAGTGAGCAAGGGTGCCCAGATTTAAAAAGTAAAAAAACTGGACAGGGCAACTGACATAAAAGTAGGACTAACTCTAGAAAGTGTCAAGGCACTACACTTCAGTAGCTGCTGGAGGAGAAGGGGGAATTAACACTTATCATAATACATGTATCACAAACTACCACTCTCTTAGTTCGTAAAATGCAGAATTTCCTCTGTGTGAGATTGTGCATTCTGCCTGCCAGCTATGGAGACCTACTACCAAAACCGCGACCACTGCATTTTCCAATGGAAAATAATCTTGAGAAAGCGGGGCAGAGCACCCAATTCTGGGACAGTCGGGGCAAAACCGGAATGTCTGGTCACCCTAGGCTGACCCTTCCCTGCCCATAACCCTGGCATTTGTCCAATTGTATCCCATATGTACATAGCTCATTACCTTTTCCCCCAAGAAAAGTGTCACATGAGACCTGTTTGTTTTTTGGCATAAAAGAGCCGCAGATTTATTCCACAATAACAGAAAACCAAAACCACACTGCACACATTGTGGAAAACATAACTCCTAAGATGCGGCGATTGCTCTGTGTCCAAGAGTAAACTGCTTCCCCCTTTTCTTCCCCAACCGAATAGGCCCAACTCTCCCAACCTTGGCGTCCGAGCCTCTCCTGCCCCTGCAGGTGCTCCTGGGCAAGGTGAGTGCCGTTTCCATGGGGGAAGCTGAGCCTTAGATGTTCCTCCCAGACGCCCCTGCCGCTTAGGCTCCCAAGGGGTGCTGGGTCTGAGAAGAGCGACGACCCTTCTCGCTTTCCCCTGGCTCATCCGGAGTCTGCCTCATGTGTTTGTCCGGGCAAACACCGCCACGCCTCGTGTGGGTTTACCGTCCACCGAGGCTCCCCCCTTCCTCTTACATTTCCAGGATTTTAGTGCAGATATTCCAGAAGAATCGATCCATGCCCAGCGGGGTCAAGTGAACCCCGTCCTTGCAAAAGTATTCTGGTGATTTCAGGTTAATCAGCCCGTGTCTGATCTGGCCAAATCCCCTGCCCTTACAGAATTTTGCCATAGCACAGTTTAATTTCCTCCTGGATTTCTCCACTGCTGCGTGCTTGTCCGCACCTCTCCATTCCTGTCTCGGGATGATTTCCGACCAAATAATTTCTGTTTCCCCCTGCTGTCCTGCTAATTCCTGCAGAGAAAACATCATTTCGTGCATCAGCACCCCCCTCCCCAAGCTTGTGAGGTCGTTACCCCCTAAGTGGATAACCAGTATGTCTGTCTTACGCCTGTTCTCCCCCAACCTAAGAACCTGTTCCTGCAGTTGGGCCCATCTCATCCCCGGCACCCCGTGCCACTCTATTGTGAACTCGCCCGCCGTCAGCTTTTCCTGTTCCTCCGACCAGCTTGCCCTTGCCCTAGACACAAAAGAGTGTCCTACCACCCAAAGTGTTCTCTTCCTTCTTTGGGCAGCTGCTGGAGAAAAAATGGGGGAAACATGTACTCTACATTTTCTCGGGTCTAATGTACCGTTTGTAGCAACCTGATTTCCATCTCCCAATCTGCTTGATTGCCACTTCCCCCATGCCCACTGCTGCTGCCGAAGTCGCCGCCCCTATACGAAAAGAGTGTGTACCAAAAACCCCTTCCGTTTCCCCTATGGCTTCTAAAGCCAGCTCCATTACCCTTTTAAACTGGAAGCGATTTAGCGATGAACCATCCTGATGGATGAGCAGCGGGGCTTCCTTTACTGACGGTGGCCTCAAGCCGAGGTACCCTGTAACTGCTCTGACTGGGCATATCGGGCTCCCTGCGATGAGCTGTAATGACACCGTGCAGCCTTTGCCATCCTGGTCTGTTTTAGACCTTTTTAACCATAACATTACTTGTCGCTCTGAACATTGTACATCCTGAATTTGCAAAAACTTAAGCCCTTTTGCGCCTTTGTTCTCAGGTACTAATTCACTTACCCTGAATGCCCCAAAAAATGCCAGGGTAAAAGCTGCTTTGAACAATGCTGTTTCGTAGGCCCCGTGGCATATCCCCCCAAGACAACATACCACTTTTTGCAACTTGTGTACATCAATGGGCCTCCTTGCGTCCTTCTCCACTGTTATCTGTCTAGCCCACCCCTTCATTGCCATTCTGATATAGTGTTCCTTAGTTGGATCGGTCTCCCTCTCCAGTTTGCTGAAATGAGCGATAGCTGCTAGGTGGTGTGCCATCCAAGATCTTGACCTCCCCGCACGCCACCCCCATCCCATGAAGGCCCTTACTGGCAAACCCTGATGGTTTACCCCTAGTACCTCCCGCTTGAAATTCTGGTAGCGTTCCCAGCCAGTTTTATACCTCCTTGTCGTGCCTGGTGCCAGAGCCGTCTGGATGAGGGCATTCAGATTACCCCAATCATGTCCCACCACTGAGCTTTGAACGGGGACATCACCTTCTCTGCTCCCGGGCAGTTCTCCTGAAATTTCACCCACTGTAAACGAGAGAGAGCATCAGCTGCCACGTTCAGCACCCCAGGAATGTGTCTCGCTCGCACCTCAATATTTCCAGCCAACATGCATTTCTGCAACTCTCTTAGCAGCTGCAACACTCTTCTGCCACTGGCAGCCCCTTGGTTAATAACTTGGACCACTGCTAAGTTGTCCGACCAGAGTATGACTCTGCTGTTCGCCAGCTGTTCCCCCCACAGTTTGAATGCTACCACAATGGGGAAGAGTTCCAGCAGCATGATGTCCTTTGTGACCCCTTTGCGCTGCCATTCTTGGGGCCATGACTTTCCACACCATTTGTTACCCAAAATTGCACCGAACCCCTTTGCTCCTGATGCGTCTGTGACCAACTTATGCCTGCCCTCGCGGCCATCTTGGCTGCGCCAGATCAACACCCCGTTAAAGTTGTCCAAAAAGTTGTCCCACATTTCTAGGTCATCTCGCAACTCCGCCCCTAGCCTGACGTGTTGATTTGCATGTTGTAGGCCGACCATTTTTAGTTCCACATTCCTTGCAAATGTTCTGCCTACTGGGATGACTTTCCCTGCAAAATTAAGGTACCCGGCCAGTACCTGCAGCTCCCTCAGGGTGCTTCCCTCTCTTCCCTCTCAGCCCCCTGATGACCCCCTTCAATTTTGCTACTTAATCCTGGGGCAGCCTGCATTCCCCCTTCACAGAATCAATCTCAATCCCCAAGAAGGTAAGACATGTCACTGGGCCCAGTGTTTTCCCTCTGGCCAACGGGACCCCCATGACCTCCATCAGCCTCTCAAACGTGGCCATGAGGTTCTCGCATTCCCTAGACCCTTCACTCCCAATGAACAAAAAACGGCAGGCGGTGTGGCGGTGTTTGCCCGGACAAACACATGAGGCAGACTCCGGATGAGCCAGGGGAAAGCGAGAAGGGTCGTCGCTCTTCTCAGACCCAGCAGACACCGCCACACCGCCTGCCGTCCTGCGATGCCGACGACCAGGCCCTTCTGCTTTCCTTATCCCTAGGGTTGGTGGGTGGGAAAACGAAAAGCTCCTTCAAGTCCGTGCGGGGGTCTCTTGCAGAGCTGGCTGCCGATTTCCCTGCAGTTTCAGCTTGTTTATAAAGTAAGAGCCCCTCCCCTTTCTTTTGTCTGCCCTTCGCGGGCTTTCCTAGGATTTGCCGCGCTTCCTTGCCTTTCGCGGGCTTCTGTTGTTTTTGCCGCGCTGTGCTTGGCTCCTTCCCTTTCATCCGTGAAGGGGAGGTTGGAGAGGGGACACTGCCCGAGTTATCGGGGTGCCTCCTCCATTTTGTGTTGCCTTCGTCGACACCTGTATTACTTAACCTGTGACCTAACAACGCTGTACCGCGTGACCTCTGCAGCAGGCACCCAGCACACTGAGCTGCCTTATGCTGAAATTGCTCTGTCACAGAATCAAGAGGCCTTTGTTTGCTGGTAATACATTGTGGGTCTCACTCCCATCATCGCCACCTTGCGGAAGGAGCTGGGGAGGCCCCAGAGCCAGACTGTCCATCCGTGCTGCCCATCCACACACATCGCATCCACATCCTGAAATAATTAGACTCAAACAACTTAGCGTGGGTTTAAAACGGGCTTCAGCCGGGCCCCTTATGAACGTTTCACAGCGCAGGAAATGGGCCGGAACAAGGCAAACAACGATCTGCAGAACGTGTGTCCCCAGACCCAGGGGCTAGATCAGGACACTCACAGATCTGTTCTGAAGCCCAATTGAACCCACGGTTCAACAGGTGCAACTACCATGAGAAAGGGGAGAAATGTGGCAAGTCTCAACGCTTGCAGTTAATGAGGAGAGACAAAGCAGTTACACATGGAGAAGAAATCGGGAGGCCTAACTTTTAATCCCAAAGACATCAATGAGGAATGTCGTAAGTTCTGTAAGATGTGGTATTCATCAGATGCCGTTCATGTGTGCCGGAGCTGACGGAACGTGAGATGGTTCGTCTGGAGGCAAATCTCACAAGTGATGAGCTGAAGAAAGATGTGCGTGTCCTTAACGCTGGGAAGTGTCCTGGGTCAGATGGTCTTCCACTGGAGTTTTATAGGGTAATGCCAGACAATGTGTTTTCATCGATGGAAGAGATGTTTAATACATCAAAGGAATGGGAATTAGTTTTCAATGAACACGACAAGCTGTTATTTCAATCCTTCCAAAGAAAGAGAAACCACCAACATTACAAGGGAGTTATAGACCAATCAGCCTTATAAATACAGATAACATAATTTTGGCAAAACCTATGGCAAAGTGGTTGGAAGATATCCTGTCTCATTTAGTACACACGAACCAAACAGGATTTGTGAAGGGCAGACACAGGTCACCGAATTTGAGAATACTGTTTCAAACCATGTATGAAACCCAAAGATTAAAGGAGAGGGCTGTGGTTTTATCGCTGGATCATGAGAAGGTCTTCGATCGGATTGGGTGGAACTACTTGTTTGAGATCCTGAAGAAGATGGGATTCGGCCAAGGTTTCTTAGGTTGGATTAAACTGTTGTATTCTGAACCAACTGCAGCTGTTTTGACAAATGGTTTGTGTTCGCAACCTATTAACTTGGAGAAGAGGACGCAGCAAGGTTGTCCCTTGTCACCGATCTTATTTGTTTTAGTGTTGGAGCCACTGACCTCTATATTAAGGGAGGACGACAGACTAGTAGTAGAAACCAGGGAAAAAACGCACACCTGTGCCTGCACTGCTTTGCGCCAAAATACGTGAAAGAATGATTCCAAACAAGTCTCTGGTTAGTTTGTTTTTATTTTGTTAAAGGTTTTAGCCCTTTGTGGATGACACGTGTTTCGGCGTCTATACTTGCCTTTTTCAAATCCGGGCCTTTGTAAGCTTGCGATTCACCCACTGTATAGTCTGATTCTAGAAAGTCCTGGGTTCAATCCCACCTGCAAATTCTATTTCTCGTGCTCCAAGCACTATTTCTCATGCTCCAAGCACAAGAAATTGAATTTGCAGGCGGGATTGAAACCAGGACTTTCTAGAATCAGACTATAGAGTGGGCGAATCGCAAGCTTACAAAGGCCCGGATTTGAAAAAGGCAAAGTATAGACGCCGAAACACGTGTCATCCACAAAGGGCTAAAACCTTTAACAAAATAAAAACAAACTAACCAGAGACTTGTTTGGAATCATTCTTTCACGTATTTTGGCGCAATGCAGTGCAGGCACAGGTGTGTGCTTTTTCCCAAGAGTCTCAGACGGAGTAGAGGAACTCAGTGTCTCCGTGTTGGTCTACACTCATGCGACAAATATCAATATAATAAAGAAATACATTAAGGGAGGAATCAAAAAGTACAAGGAGCATTTTCAAAATAGGTCGCGAAGGTACGAGTACATGATATCTGTCAAAAAAAGTTCCTCAAAATTAAAATAGTAGTAGAAACCAGTTTTGGAGGTGCTTGTCAGAAGGTTCGGTTATAGGCAAATGACTTGCTGTTGGTTCTTAGGGACCTAGATAGGTCCCTTCTGGCTTCGATGGAACATAGCCATTATTTCAAGAAGGTCTCTGGTTATCAAGTCAACTGACAAAATCTGAGGCCATGCCGGCTTTGAAATATTGTTTAACGTCAGAGATCTCCAGTATGACTTTCACCCGTGTAACCAACGTTTACACGGGTGAAAGCATCTGGCTTTTCAGTGATGTGGACAAAATTATGTGAGACAGTATGAATTTGGGTTGTTTTACCGTAATGGACAAACCGCGGTCGAAAAGACTGTAGTGGTTTTGGCCGAAAATACAGTTTGGCGGTTAAGGTAAAACAGCCCAAATGAAATACATTTACCACTCCCATCTCCCCCCTTACTTACCTTGCAGCGGCACACTTTGCTGTGTGCCGCTGACTTGCTGTGTCCATGCAACACCTGTTACCATTCACTTCTGAGATCGGGAACCGGGGCCACAAGTTCCTTTTCTTTCTTGTTTCTTTTTTTTTTTGCTTTACACAAATGGCTGCAGGAGACACCCCCTCAACTGCCACGGATATTAAAGTGAACAACGGTGCGGGGGATACCCTGCAGTCCCCACTTCCATTGTTCTCTATAATGCCACTGAATGGGGCATTTGGACAAATGTTTTGGCCGTTCAAACTTTTTGTTTGGCCGAAATTCAACCACATTTCCCATTTGGTCCTTTATATTCAGTCTCTTTGGATCTTTGGATAATCTGAGGGCTGCCCTGGAAAGGTGGGGGATCTTCATTAGTCCTTGGGGGGGAAGGTTAATGCCCACATGAGTTAAATCCTGAGTATGATCCCCTTATTCTCCCGAAGAGGAGGGTGGGCGCTGTTAAACAGAATGGTGCAGGGGGGTTTCTGTGGAATAATAAGCCTCCGACGTATAAAACTATGGAAGATTCAATTGCCAGGAGACAGAGGGGGTCTGAGTTTGCATGATTTGCAGCTTAGCGCCTGGCGTTTGTTGTTTGACATGTCCCCTTTTCTGGAGAAGACTCCAGACGAATGGTGCTTTGCAGAATCTAGTAAGACTGGCCCGTTGGAGCCCAGGACGATGTTCTCTACCCGGACAATAAGGAATTCTGCATCCAGTCCCCTGACGGAATATATGCGGGAGGCCTGGAGAAAGATCGCATCGGCCCTGGGCCATGATCCTTATCGCAAGGTGGACTAGTATCTCTGGTACAATCCCGAGATTAAAGACAGGAATAAAGCCCTGTTTTGTCCAGAGTGGTTTCTGGGAGGGGTCAAGGTGATTGGTGATCTGCTTGTTGATGAGAACTGGATTAGCTTTCTACAGTTTAAGATGGAGAAGGGACTGCTTTGGTGCCCCTTGTGAGATTATCGCATACTCAAGAGAGCTGTTGACCCTAAGAAAGGAATTGAGTAGAGTGATTTTATGGAATTCATTAAGAGAGCTCCAATGGAGGGTCGTTTGGCATCCAAGATATATAAGCTTATTGTTGATGCCAAAGAAGGGATAAACCATGACTGGAGAGTTGGTCTAGGAGGTTGAGTGAGGAAATGAACAAGGTGCGTTGGGGGAAGATTTGTGGTAATGTGGCTCTCTCTTCTCTTAGTCTGAGTGAAAGGGCTAGAAGAATAAAAATACTGCACAGAGTGCATTGGACGCCTGAACTTCTGCATAAAGGTGGCCTCCCTGACTATGGCTCCTGCTGGAACACACGCTATGGGAGTGCGCTAAAGTGAGGTTCTTTTGGAGTGATTCGTTTGTGATTTTTAACAAAGTGCTGCGGTTGATGTTGGATTTTGATTTTGAAATTCTAATAGTGGGGGAAGACTCTTTGTTGGGGGATCGTTCCAGGGCTCAAATGTGATGGTTGTTTCAGTCGGCCCTGATGGCTAAGAACCTAATACTTAGGGGCTAGAAGTCTACAACTCAGTCGAAGAGTGGGTACAGGAGTTGCACAGTTTGCCGTTGATGGAGAGGGCACTCTATATGAATCAGAAGAAGTTTAAACGGTCCCAAGGCATCTGAGGTAGTTTGTCTACTTAGGCAGAGGACAAGACTGGGTGGGGGAGGGGCGAGGTTGGATCAGGGTGCCAGGGTATGTTGGTTTCTTTTGTTGGTTGGATAGATGATGCTGATTTTGCTGTTCATATTTAAATGTTTTTGTTACAATGTAAGAAAAAATAAAAAAGCAGGCTGAATACAGAAACAGCCAAAGCGTCACCTACTTCTTGCAGATTTCCAAACTGGTATCTATGTCCTGCGATTTACAGCCATTTTTTGTGAGAGTTCAACTTCCATTATTCGCTTAAGTTTGCTGCTGAATCACTATAACACATGTTTCAAATGTAAAATTGGGGGCTTTCTTGTGTTCCCATAATGCTCTATGCTTTTATGCAAATCGCCAGGATTGGGTTCCGTGAAGTGATACTGTGTTGCGTGACCTGGCCTGGGGTCATTCCGCTCGCCCCCACCCCCTGCTCTGCACAGCCCCTCCTCTCCCAAGAGGAGAGGGTTCCCCCAGTACATTTTTTCCATTCCCAGCATGGCGCTGGGGGATGAAATGAATTAGGAGGAACCCCATTTTACGATACCTGGTGTCAATTTGCCAGCACCCAGGTGAGACGTCCAGGGGCTTTTTAATATTTCTGGGGCAAACCTCTGCTTCTTCCTGTGTGCCGCATCGTTAACAGAGCCGATCTCGGGTTCACTCGCACTTGTGACACAATAGGACCTCTTTCCGTTCTGCTTTGCTCGAGCAAACAATGGCAGGCGGCACAGTAGGAGTTTACAGACCCTCGACAATAGCGTTCCCTGACCACACAGTTCCAGTAGCTCAACGGGCCTTAACGCAGTAGGGGGGCCACGTCAGAGCCTCTATAAAAGCTGGTGTCACCCGGCACCTCCATTGTTGCCATCCTTCACCATCTCTGGTCATGGCACTGGGAAACCATGCTGGACAATGGCTCTTCTTGAGGAAGGTGGCCTCTCTGTGCTGCCATCACTAAGAGCAGGGCTGCATACAGCAGCCCCATGAGGCCCCTACGTGGGCGCGAGCCAATGATCTTTTGCACTGGGCCTAATACCCGATGTTCCCACAGAGGGAGAGGTTCGGCCAACTCACCACTTGTTCCCTTTGCCTCTCACAAACCCTCCGACCCGTGTCCAGGAGGGCAAAGACTCTCTAGGGGGAATGCTTTAGGGGATGGAGGGGACTCCTGTTCCTTCACCGGACCACCGTAGGGGTGAGATTGCACCCAGTGTGTGACTGGAAACACACTATCCTCAGTTCCTCATATAATCTTAGTTCCTTGACTCCCCCGCAAGTCGGCAGCAATCAGGGCTTCAAGCTGTGTTCATACACATGGCCATGCTTTATGTTCTGGGGAAGAGGGTGTTAGGTGGCATGTAGGAGGCCGATGCAGGGGCTGTTTAGTTACACACTGTGTCTGCCTCAGCAGCCGCCTACGTGTCAGGAATATCCTTTTTATGGCTATTGGCCCGGACCTGCTAGGATAAGCCATAAAAAAGGCTTGTAAGCAGACTCACTGGGGCAGAAAAGAGGAGCTCCCATCCTGCTTGTAGAACCACCATACCTCACCACCGCCCCATCACCCAGTGATCTCACCCACCTTCCAACCTCACCGCATCACATCAGTTGGGATGCGCGTTGAGATCCCAGCCCCTCCCAAACGATTCAGATTGCGGAAAGTATACTAATACGTGGGAAATGTACCTAGGCCAATACAGGGGGTAGGGGGCAACCTTATGGGTAGAAGCGAAGGGTGCCTGGCACGCTAATTGTAGAGACAGATTTAGATCTAAGGAAAACGAGCAAGCTTTATAGAGTGCTAGGAGAATACACTGCAAGCGCCTGACATACGCAGCATGGATTGACACTGTATTCGATGGTAGGCCTGAATCCTCGCAGCAAACTCTCGTGCTCCAATATTTCACCCCCACCCCCAACAAAACAGGGAACACATACACACAGATACACGCAAATGTATCCTGTTAGAAAATTGTAAAATTTGGTGGAAATGTGAATAGCCAAATACGAGTAGAGCTGCGGCCGGTCGTGAAGGACAGACCCATGGGAGCCAGGGCATTGGTCCTGAGCTCCCAAAACACAAGTTGAGATTTAGGATACCAGCGCCCCCCAGGACAATAGTCATCCCATTTGAACTACCCGAAGCCCACGAGCAAACCTCCTAAATTCTTCACTATTTGGACTGATTAGTGGGACCTGCAGGAAATTCATAGCTACACCTCAGGAGGAGTAGCTGATGAGGGGAGAACAGAGGACAATGAGGCCTGAAACTTGTACCAGGGAGAGCAAAGGATGATGCCAACTCTTATAAGATTGTGACGGGGAGGCATACTGGGGGTGCCTGTGTGTCTGGGATTAGAAAATAGTTGCTTTATTCGCAAGCACTAGACTGACCTCAAAGTTATGCACTGAGCTCATGTTGATGGCCAGGTGCACATTACATGATTAGATCGTAGGGAAGGGCAGTGCTCTCAGAATCGTAACCAATTAACTTACAGTAACCCAAGGTGAAGAGATGTCACCCACGTGTGAAGAAGATGGAGTCAGGGAAGTCATGGCCAATGAATTGGGATTCTATATGTGATTGGTAGTATGTAAATAGGCGGCAGCCAGTGAGGGTGGGGGGTGGCCACTCTACATTATGTGCGTCCTAGATAACGATTTTCGGAGTTATAATGTGCTGTTGTCTTTGAAGAAGAGAGACAGCTCTGCGGCAGTGGATTTACAATACACTGTCGCCATTTCCTTTTGGTATACAAATAATCTTGTTTGTCTCACAACAGGGTGCACCAAGCCTGTTTCCCTAGAGGGTTCTTATTTTTCAGTCTGGTTGTTGGAGGTCTGCCCTACACATCACCTAACACAGACCATTCCACCAACCCACCTATCCTTGCCCCACCATCTCATATCATTCCATCACACTAAGTTCCTTCCACAAATTCTTCTGCCCACATCTACCCCCTCACCACTTCACTTCAGCCTGCTACCCAACCTCACCCTACCATTTCACCTCAGCCCAAGCGCATGATCCATCCACACAACCTCCCCATTATATCACCAACGTACCTCACCAACCCTTCATTACCTCACCCACCCACACAAGCTTACCCCACCCACTGACTCACCGTACCCCACCCACTGACTCAACCTCACCCTCCACCTTACACCACCTCACCACTCTACCCTCGAAACCCACCCACCAAACTTCACCATCTGACCCCAAGCACCATCACAGCCTCACCCCATCCATCACACCAAATATACCTACACATTCCTCACTTCACCACCTACTCACTCCAAAGCCCACCCATTCTCACACAAAGGGTTTGCATGATTCTGAGTCATACGTACCCTTCATTTACCCCCCTTTTTGGAGTCCCACAGAATCCCATGGGGATCAATAATTACCACAGGCAGTAATTACCACATGTGGTAATGTGTTGGTGTAGCACTAATTACCTCCACACTGACGCTGTGAGAAATGAAGAGTTTCCCAACTGAAACTCGTACTTTGGTAGTATGGTTAAACACATGACACTCCAAAACCCTTCATGTTTTGCCAGTACCGCCAATCCTGCAATCAGTGCCTTGGTCACTCCTTGTCATCGAACAGGACTTGCACATGCAAGTTCTATTGACAATTGTTGCAGTCCTCCTGGGCGGAAAGTACATTTATATCTGCTCAAGTATGCTCCATTGCCCAAACATTGGTGGACAGAGGCTCCCAACTGACAAGAGAGCACCTGTGAGAGCTCTGGGTTCAATCCTCAACACCATTAATCTCATATAATACATGGTAGCCTACAATACCCTTATACAAGTCGATAGTCAATGTTCTTATTACAGGCCATTAACGACAGCACTGCTGACCTGCACTACTGTTCTGTAATCCGTTATTACACTGTCTTCACGGCGGCTGCTGCTTGAACCAGCACGTAGCAGAATACCAGCTGCAACTGCAGCACTTAATGAAAGCTCTGCCAATCTTTGCAAATCCCTTCCTTGTAAAATATGCTTCTGTGGCACTTGACAGCTATGAGTTCTTGGTAGAATGCTTATTGTGTGCACTGCTAGAATTTAACACAAGAGCGCACATCTGCATAAAGCACAGCATGAAATTGCATTTGATTAAACTGCTGAAGCAGGTCTTGGCCTTGTTCCGCTATTTCATCCCAGACCTCCTCCGTGAATTGCGCTATCCTTATAAGATATGGCCGGGGGTACTTTATCCCTCTCATTATTTAGTATCATATTTCTATGTGCATTGTCAACAGCCGTTTGCTTTTACAGTGACCCACAGTGATTTGTGAGCGATGGCTGTCCAAGGAAAACCCAAAACACTGATAGCCTGCAGTCACTTGCAAAGAAAGAATATCTGCATGCACGTCATTTGTTTTCTAGTTCAGATATACAATAATGACGCCATTACAGTGAAATTCTATATATTAATGCTTTTTTTCTAGCATAAATGCTATACAGGCTGAAGCACAAATCTGTACGCTCGCTCAACCAGTACCAAGTTGGCTTCCCCTATTCAACTACTACTCCGACTCCTACCTAGTCCACAAGTGCTTGGCAAACTCAAATAGAAACTATAAAAGACAATGGCATTGTCCTCCTTCGACCTGGTAGACCACAAAACTCTCTGCTACCATCTCGCCTCTGCTGCCCACTTTTCAAATGATGCCATCACCTGGATCCAATCCTTCCATAACAACAGAACGACTAGAGTGTTTTCCCCGACAGCATCCACCTCTCCTGCCTCTGTCACTTGCGGGGTGCCACAAGGCTCCTGTGATTCCCCGACGCTTTAGAACATATTTACAAAGCCACTATTCGATGACCTTGACCGGCTGGGTGTCTCGTATACCAACTACACTGACGACACTGATGACACTCAAATTCTCATCCCCGTCTCAGACAATTACACTCCAAGTGACTTAATTACATTTACACTATCATCCAAGCCTGGATGGCGAAACACGGACTCTGCTTGAATGACGACAAGACTGAAATACTCTTTGTAGGAATTCAAACCATACTTAACAGACTTGACACTCAGTTCAATTCCTTTAACATTGATAGAAACAACATTAAGGTCTCGAAGGATGTTAAACCACTAGGTATTTACATAGACGCAACCCTCTCCCTTTCTAGACAAATGAACGCTACTGCCTCTACCACTGCCTACACTTGTAAGCTCATAAACGCCCGTAGGCCCTTTCTGACCCTAGATAACTGTATCACCCTAGAGCCTTAGTATTTACAAAACTTGATTATTGAAATGCCCTATATTTAGGCACTAACCAAAACAACCTGAAGAAACTGCAAAACTACCAAAACACTGCACTTGGAGCTGCAAGCAACTTCCCAAGAACCCATCACATCACAGAGGTGAAGCAGAGTGTCAGGCGGCTTTCCATCAACCAAAGAATCAAATTCAAATCCTCGCCCTTACACATAATTGCTTGAACAACAAAGCTCCGATGTATCTTTGCGACAAACTCAAGCGCTACACTACTGACAGACTGACTAGATCAGCCCAATCCAACTGCCTCATTATTCCAAGATTTAAGCTCCAAAAGGCAGGTGGTATAAGCTTCCCAGTGCAGGCAGTCAAAATCTGGAATGCCCTCCCACTCACCCTCAGAGCAGAACCTTCCTTCCACAAATTCTGCAAGAATGTTAAAGCTTGGCTCATCACGAATGAAGCCTAATTATTGTTAGAACTTAACAATAATATTTTCTTGTAAATACAACTGTACACAACTGTATATACTGTCTTTTGCCTTGTGTAGCATGTAATTCAACGTCATTGTACCTGTACTCTTACTCTTGTATACATGTGTTTACCTATGTAACCTTATGTAAGAAATGTGCCCAGATGCCTGAGGGCTTTGCGCGCTATGGAAATAAAATACAATACAATACAATGACAGGTAGGCCCCTTTCCACGTGGCTCTTCAATTCTACTTGAAAAACTAAAACAAGTGCCAGGCCATTTTTGTTTCAGTGTTTAGAATCTTGCTATTCATGTGAAAGGGACTTCTGTTTGGGGCCTTTAAATGCACCCAACATGCCCCTCCCTGTTCTTCCATGACTCTTTTTGGGGCAGAGCAGAGTGGGGTTTCATTAGGCGTCATTTCCTTCATCAGGGAGTGGGCACTGTGGACTCTCCTTCCATTTCTGGGTTGGGGTATGGCATGGCACCCCCTTTTCTTTGTTCTTTTTGGCGTGGGCACCCCAGCCTCCCCTTCAATCTTTTCGTTGTAGGGCGTGGCACAGCACCCCTTTTCTTCCTATCTAGGTCCCTGGGGTTCACACTGGACTCCACTCTCCCCTCCAGGCTGAAAGTTAAGGAGGTTAGTTCTCTAGTAAAAGATAGAAAAATAGTTTCAGTACTTTTTACACACATTTTTCCCCCAGAAGATTCACATAGAAATGTTAACAACAATAACAAAACCATACAGTTATAACATGACATTTCCATTTTACAAAACACATTTTTCTTTATATATGTAAATCTGTTGGATGCTTGGGTTGTCCAACTTAATCGCAATGCGCTCTGCATGTCATCTAGGTTTAATGTTTACCTCGCACGGGTGCCTTCCTGATACGGGGTCGGATGTGTTAACATTGTGGGAAAAGGGTCCCTGAGTTTCATCAACTCACAGCGGCACTCCTCCGTAAATACCAAGAACACACACCGGATTCCAAAAAGACCTCTGTTAGACGTCCTTTATTATTAACATGGTGGACAGCAGGTAGCAGAGAAAAGCACAACAACGCGTTTCACCTGAAGGGCTTTGTCAGGTTGTAGCACAGTGAAAGTTACCATTGTCTTTAAAGGTTCCACCCACACGTTCAACCTCTTCCAATGTAGAACACTGGGACTGAAAGGCACTTGTAAATTGTTTCCCAGTGTGGTCGCCATATTGGATGTGTGCAGCTAAGTGCATATATTGTGAAATGCAGCTGAAATGCAGCAGCGGTGGCGGACAGATTTCCAGAAAAATATGCAATTTTCACCTAGAAGGGATGATACTGACTGACATATTCTATCAAGTTGGATATACTGAAAATATATATAGATCACAAGAGATCTTCATACCATATTTAGAATTGTCAAAAACAGCAGAGTATGCGGCACACCCGTTTACAGCGGGGGGCTATGGTGAACAATCGAGAGCAACGTCACATATCTTATACAGCATTATACACCTGCTCGCCATAATGCTTGTCATTTGCACAAGGCGTGCAGGATGTTGTGCTCAGCATGCTGTTCAGACCTGCAGTTTGATAACCACTAATCCCATTGACATTATTGAATGCATGGTGCAATTGTAGCTTGGTTCAAGACATTTATACATCAAGCGCATAATGCTGTTATAATTTTCTCTCTGATATTTGTGCAAATTAAGCGGTATAAAGTGCAAAATGTCACATTCAGTATTGCACACAAGGCTGCAGGATGTTACCCGCTTGTTCCATCGGCTCTAGAAAGTGCATAGTGCTGTAAATTTATTGCAGTTATTTGTCTAAGACTACCTGGAGAGGACATAATGTCTCTGATAGGTATACATGTCTTTACATTTCATATGTCTCTCTGATATATGTGCAAATCAGGCAATATAAAGTGCAAAGTGTTGCATTCAGTATTGCGCATGGAGCTACACAGTGATATCCGCTTGCTCCATCGGCTCTTGAAAGTGCATAGTGCTGTAAGCTTTCTCCAAATGTTTGTCTAAAACAACCTAAAGGGGATGTGATGTCTCTTACAGGTATATATGCCTTTGCGTTTCATGTTACTGAAGTGGGTGACGCAATAACATGGTTAGTAGCTACATTAGCATTATAAAGTGCAGTTATAAGTATGTAAACACATGGTGTCCCTGAAGATAAAGTGCGTAATGCAACGCTTAATCTAATTTGCAAACACACATGTGAGGCCATTTCAGAGCATTTCATGAGATGAACAAGCAAGAATATTTTCGCCCAATGAACTATGTTTCACAAAGTGTATTTGTTGGCATTAACTAATATGTATGATATACTCTGTATTGGAGTGAACAATGGTATGTGAACATTGACTGCAATGTAACATGTGATTAAAATTCAACGGTGAGCAATAATGAGGTTCAACTGTGTTAAAGGTTAAAAATCCAGGATTACAAGATTAATACATCTGCACACTACCTATATGATGTGTCTATGGTATTAACATAGAGAATTTGTTAAAAAAAAACATGAATTATTGAGGAGCTGAGTCATAAACTGTCATCAAAATACAATTGTAGGACAGGCAAAGATTCAGGGAAAGATTCAAAAAGAAGTTCAAAGAGGAAATTCAAAGAGGCAGACGGGAAAGAAATAAAGGCAGAGAGACACAAAGAGCAATAGAAGGAATGGTAAATGTCCAGGTGTTAGGGTGAAGTATATAATTCTTCGTCTTTGTTGAGTCTACCTGGGGCTTTTGTATTATAGTCATTTCAAGTTGTCTCAGTCTTTGCTCTCCATCTCCTCCTCTTGGGTGACGGGATACCAGATCAATGCCAAAATATTGAAAAGAGGCGATATCTCCTGCATGTTGTTCCTCAAAATGTTTTGCGAGAGGGTATGTTGGGTCGTGGTTATTAATTGCTCTCACGTGCTGGAGTATGCCGAGCTTGACTTCGAGCTTTGTGCTCCCTTTGTACCATAGGTCACAGCTACATTTAATCACGTAGACTACATATTCATTTGGACATCTTGCCCAGTTCGAGGGTGCTTGTACTGTTTTACAATTAAGCTGTATTTGCATGCTTTACATTTAGTGCATTTCAGAAATCCTTGTTTGCTAGTAAACCACATGGGCGTGGGACTTTCAATTTTCATACAGAAGAGACTCAGAGAAACTTCTGACTGAATAGATTTCACTTTCCTGAAGGTGATGCTGGCATTGGCCTGAATGGATTCATGGATATTGGCCTGAATGGATTCATGGACATTGGCCTGAATTGATTCATGGACATTGGACTGAATGGATTCATGGATATTGGCCTGAATGGATTCATGGACATTGGCCTGAATTGATTTCATGGATATTGGCCTGAATGGATTCATGGACATCGGCCTGAATGGATTCATGGACATTGGCTTGAATGTATTCATGGACATTGGCCTAAATGGATTCATGGATATTGGCCTGAATGGATTCATGGATATTGGCCTGAATGGATTCATGGTTGGCCTGAATGGATTCATGGATATTAGCCTGAATGGATTCATGGATATTGGCCTGAATGGATTCATGGACATTGGCCTGAATGGATTCATGGACATTGGCTTGAATGGATTCATTGATATTGGCCTGAATGGATTCATGGTTGACCTGAATGGATTCATGGACATTGGCTTGAATGGATACATGGATATTGGCCTGAATGGATTCATGGTTGACCTGAATGGATTCATGGATATTGGCCTGAATGGATTCATGGATATTGGCCTGAATGGATTCATGGACATTGGCCTGAATTGATTCATGGACATTGGACTGAATGGATTCATGGATATTGGCCTGAATGGATTCATGGACATTGGCCTGAATTGATTTCATGGATATTGGCCTGAATGGATTCATGGACATCGGCCTGAATGGATTCATGGACATTGGCTTGAATGTATTCATGGACATTGGCCTAAATGGATTCATGGATATTGGCCTGAATGGATTCATGGATATTGGCCTGAATGGATTCATGGTTGGCCTGAATGGATTCATGGATATTAGCCTGAATGGATTCATGGATATTGGCCTGAATGGATTCATGGACATTGGCCTGAATGGATTCATGGACATTGGCTTGAATGGATTCATTGATATTGGCCTGAATGGATTCATGGTTGACCTGAATGGATTCATGGACATTGGCTTGAATGGATACATGGATATTGGCCTGAATGGATTCATGGTTGACCTGAATGGATTCATGGATATTGGCCTGAATGGATTCATGGATATTGGCCTGAATGGATTCATGGATATTGGCCTGAATGGATTCATGGTTGGCCTGAATGGATTCATGGATATTGGCCTGAATGGATTCATGGATATTGGCCTGAATGGATTCATGGACATTGGCCTGAATGGATTCATGGATATTGGCCTGAATGGATTCATGGATATTGGCTTGAATGGATTCATGGATATTGGCCTGAATGGATTCATGGATATTGGCCTGAATGGATTCATGGTTGGCCTGAATGGATTCATGGATATTGGCCTGAATGGATTCATGGACATTGGCCTGAATGGATTTATGGACATTGGCTTGAATGGATTCATGGATATTGGCCTGAATGGATTCATGGTTGACCTGAATGGATTCATGGACATTGGCTTGAATGGATTCATGGATATTGGCCTGAATGGATTCATGGTTGACCTGAATGGATTCATGGATATTGGCCTGAATGGATTCATGGATATTGGCCTGAATGGATTCATGGATATTGGCTTGAATGGATTCATGGATATTGGCTTGAATGGATTAATGGATATTGGCCTGAATGGATTCATGGATATTGGCCTGAATGGATTCATGGTTGGCCTGAATGGATTCATGGATATTGGCCTGAATGGATTCATGGATATTGGCCTGAATGGATTCATGGATATTGGCCTGAATGGATTCATGGACATTGGCCTGAATGGATTCATGGATATTGGCCTGAATGGATTCATGGATATTGGCTTGAATGGATTCATGGATATTGGCCTGAATGGATTTATGGATATTGGCCTGAATGGATTCATGGTTGGCCTGAATGGATTCATGGACATTGGCCTGAATGGATTCATGGATACTGGCCTGAATGGATTCATGGATATTGGCCTGAATGGATTCATGGACATTGGCCTGAATGGATTCATGGACATTGGCCTGAATGGATTCATGGACATTGGCCTCAATGGATTCATGGACATTGGACTGAATGGATTCAGGGATTGGCCTGAATGGATTCATGGATATTGGCCTGAATGGATTCATGGTTGACCTGAATGGATTCATGGATATTGGCCTGAATGGATTCATGGACATTGGCCTGAATGGATTCATGGATATTGGCCTGAATGGATTCATTGATATTGGCCTGAATGGATTCATGGATATTGGCTTGAATGGATTCATAGACCTTGGCCTGAATGGATTCATGGTTGACCTGAATGGATTCATGGATATTGGCCTGAATGGATTCATGGACATTGGACTGAATGGATTCATGGATATTGGCCTGAATGGATTCATGGATATTGGCCCAAATGGATTCATGGTTGACCTGAATGGATTCATGGATATTGGCCTAAATGGATTCATGGATATTGGCCTGAATGGATTCATGGATATTAGCCTGAATGGATTCATGGTTGACCTGAATGGATTCATGGATATTGGTCTGAATGGATTCATGGATATTAGCCTGAATGGATTCATGGTTGACCTGAATGGATTCATGGATCTTGGCCTGAATGGATTCATGGACATTGGCCTGAATGGATTCATGGATATTGGCCTGAATGGATTCATGGACATTGGCCTGAATGGATTCATGGATATTGGCCTGAATGGAGTCATGGATATTGGCCTGAATGGATTCATGGTTGACCTGAATGGATGGATTTATGGATATTGGCCTGAATGGATTCATGGTTGACCTGAATGGATTCATGGATATTGGCCTGAATGGATTCATGGATATTGGCCTGAATGGATTCATGGATATTGGCTTGAATGGGTTCATGGATATTGGCCTGAATGGATTCATGGATATTGGCCTGAATGGATTCATGGTTGGCCTGAATGGATTCATGGATATTGGCCTTAATGGATTCATGGATATTGGCCTGAATGGATTTATGGATATTGGCCTGAATGGATTCATGGATATTGGCTTGAATGGATTCATGGATATTGGCCTGAATGGATTCATGGATATTGGCCTGAATGGATTCATGGTTGGCCTGAATGGATTCATGGATATTGGCCTGAATGGATTCATGGATATTGGCCTGAATGGATTCATGGATATTGGCCTGAATGGATTCATGGTTGGCCTGAATGGATTCATGGATATTGGCCTGAATGGATTCATGGATATTGGCCTGAATGGATTCATGGACATTGGCCTGAATGGATTCATGGATTGGCCTGAATGGATTCATGGATATTGGCCTGAATGGATTCATGGTTGACCTGAATGGATTCGTGGATATTGGCCTGAATGGATTCATGGTTGGCCTGAATGGATTCATGGATATTGGCCTGAATGGATTCATGGATATTGGCCTGAATGGATTCATGGATATTGGCCTGAATGGATTCATGGACATTGGCCTGAATGGATTCATGGATATTGGCCTGAATGGATTCATTGATATTGGCCTGAATGGATTCATGGATATTAGCTTGAATGGATTCATAGACCTTGGCCTGAATGGATTCATAGTTGACCTGAATGGATTCATGGATATTGGCCTGAATGGATTCATGGACATTGGACTGAATGGATTCATGGATATTTGCCTGAATGGATTCATGGATATTGGCCTGAATGGATTCATGGTTGACCTGAATGGATTCATGGATATTGGCCTAAATGGATTCATGGATATTGGCCTGCATGGATTCATGGATATTGGCCTGAATGGATTCATGGTTGACCTGAATGGATTCATGGATATTGGCCTGAATGGATTCATGGATATTGGCTTGAATGGATTCATGGTTTACCTGAATGGATTCATGGATATTGGCCTGAATGGATTCATGGACATTGGCCTAAATGGATTCATGGATATTGGCCTGAATGGATTCATGGATATTGGCCTGAATGGATTCATGGACATTGGCCTGAACGGATTCATGGATATTGGCCTGAATGGATTCATGGATATTGGCCTGAATGGATTCATGGTTGACCTGAATGGATTCATGGATATTGGCCTGAATGGATTCATGGACATTGGACTGAATGGATTCATGGATATTGGCCTGAATGGATTCATGGACATTGGACTGAATGGATTCATGGATATTGGCCTGAATGGATTCATTGATATTGGCCTGAATGGATTCATGGATCTTGGCCTGAATGGATTCATTGATATTTGCCTGAGTGGATTCATGGCTATTGGCCTGAATGGATTCATGGACATTGGCCTGAATGGATTCATGGTTGACCTGAATGGATTCATGGATATTAGCCTGAATGGATTCATGGATATTGGCCTGAATGGATTCATGGATATTGGACTGAATGGATTCATGGATATTGGCCTGAATGGATTCATGGATATTGGCCTGAATGGATTCATGGTTGACCTGAATGGATTCATGGATATTGGCCTGAATGGATTCATGGATATTGGCCTGAATGGATTCATGGATATTGGCCTGAATGGATTCATGGACATTGGCCTAAATGGATTCATGGACATTGGCCTGAATGGATTCATGGACATTGGCCTGAATGGATTCATGGTTGACCTGAATGGATTCATGGATATTGGCCCGAATGGATTCATGGATATTGGCCTGAATGGATTCATGGACATTGGCCTAAATGGATTCATGGACATTGGCCTGAATGGATTCATGGACATTGGCCTAAATGGAATCATGGACATTGGCCTGAATGGATTCATGGTTGGCCTGAATGGATTAATGGATATTGGCCTGAATGGATTCATGGATATTGGCCTGAATGGATTCATGGACATTGGCCTAAATGGATTCATGGACATTGGCCTGAATGGATTCATGGATATTGGCCTGAATGGATTCATGGATATTTGCCTCAATGGATTCATGGACATTGGCCTAAATGGATTCATGGACATTGGCCTGAATGGATTCATGGACATTGGCCTAAATGTATTCATGGACATTGGCCTGAATGGATTCATGGTTGACCTGAATGGATTCATGGATATTGGCCTGAATGGATTCATGGATATTGGCCTGAATGGATTCATGGACATTGGCCTGATTGGATTCATGGACATTGGCCTGAATGGATTCATGGATATTGGCCTGAATGGATTCGTGGATATTGGCCTGAATGGATTCGTGGACATTGGCCTGAATGGATTCATGGATATTGGCCTGAATGGATTCATGGATATTGGCCTGAATGGATTCATGGATATTGGCCTGAATGGATTCATGGACATTGGCCTGAATGGATTCATGGACATTAGCCTAAATGGATTCATGGACGTTGGCCTGAATGGATTCATGGTTGACCTGAATGGATTCATGGATATTGGCCTGAATGGATTCATGGATATTGGCCTGAATGGATTCATGGACATTGGCCTAAATGGATTCATGGACATTGGCCTGAATGGATTCATGGACATTGGCCTGAATGGATTCATGGATATTGGCCTGAATGGATTCATGGACATTGGCCTGAATGGATTCATGGTTGACCTGAATGGATTCATGGATATTGGCATGAATGGATTAATGGATATTGGCCTGAATGGATTCATGGACATTGGCCTAAATGGATTCATGTACATTGGCCTGAATGGATTCATGGACATTGGCCTAAATGGATTCATGGACATTGGCCTGAATGGATTCATGGATATTGGCCTGAATGGATTCATGGATATTGGCCTGAATGGATTCATGGTTGGCCTGAATGGATTCATGGACATTGGCCTGAATAGATTCATGGATATTGGCCTGAATGGATTCATGGATATATTGGCCTGAATGGATTCATGGACATTGGCCTGAATGGATTCATGGATATTGGACTAAATGGATTCATGGACATTGGCCTGAATGGATTCATGGACATTGGCCTGAATGGATTCATGGACATTGGCGTAAATGGATTCATGGATATATTGGCCTGAATGGATTCATGGACATTGGCCTGAATGGATTCATGGATATTGGCCTGAATGGATTCATGGATATTGGCCTGAATGGATTCATGGACATTGGCCTAAATGGATTCATGGACATTGGCCTGAATGGATTCATGGACATTGGCCTGAATGGATTCATGGTTGACCTGAATGGATTCATGGATATTGGCCTGAATGGATTCATGGATATTGGCCTGAATGAATTCATGGACATTGGCCTAAATGGATTCATGGACATTGGCCTGAATGGATTCATGGACATTTGCCTAAATGGATTCATGGGCATTGGCCTGAATGGATTCATGGACATTGGCCTGAATGGATTCATGGATATTGGCCTGAATGGATCCATGGATATTGGCCTGAATGGATTCATGGATATTGGCCTGAATGGATTCATGGACATTGGCCTGAATGGATTCATGGATATTGGCCTGAATGGATTCATTGAAATTGGCCTGAATGGATTCATGGATCTTGGCCTGAATGGATTCATTGATATTTGCCTGAGTGGATTCATGGCTATTGGCCTGAATGGATTCATGGACATTGGCCTGAATGGATTCATGGTTGCCCTGAATGGATTCATGGATATTAGCCTGAATGGATTCATGGATATTGGCCTGAATGGATTCATGGATATTGGACTGAATGGATTCATGGATATTGGCCTGAATGGATTCATGGATATTGGCCTGAATGGATACATGGTTGACCTGAATGGATTCATGGATATTGGCCTAAATGGATTTATGGATATTGGCCTGAATGGATTCATGGATATTGGCCTGAATGGATTCATGGACATTGGCCTGAATGGATTCATGGTTGACCTGAATGGATTCATGGATATTGGCCTGAATGGATTCATGGACATTGGCCTAAATGGATTCATGGATATTGGCCTGAATGGATTCATGGACATTGGCCTGAATGGATTCATGGACATTGGCCTGAATGGATTCATGGTTGACCTGAATGGATTCATGGACATTGGACTGAATGGATTCATGGATATTGGCCTGAATGGATTCATGGACATTGGCCTGAATGGATTCATGGTTGACCTGAATGGATTCATGGATATTGGCCTGAATGGATTCATGGACATTGGCTTAAATGGATTCATGGATATTGGCCTGAATGGATTCATGGATATTGGCCTGAATAGATTCATGGACATTGGCCTGAATGGATTCATGGACATTGGCCTGAATGGATTCATGGATATTGGCCTGAATGGATTCATGGACATTGGCCTGAATGGATTCATGGACATTGGCCTGAATGGATTCATGGATATTGGCCTGAATGGATTCATGGATATTGGCCTGAATGGATTCATGGATATTGGCCTGAATGGATTCATGGACATTGGACTGAATGGATTCATTGATATTGGCCTGAATGGATTCATGGATATTGGCTTGAATGGATTCATAGACCTTGGCCTGAATGGATTCATGGTTGACCTGAATGGATTCATGGATATTGGCCTGAATGGATTCATGGACATTGGACTGAATGGATTCATGGATATTGGCCTGAATGGATTCATGGATATTGGCCCAAATGGATTCATGGTTGACCTGAATGGACTCATGGATATTGGCCTAAATGGATTCATGGATATTGGCCTGAATGGATTCATGGATATTAGCCTGAATGGATTCATGGTTGACCTGAATGGATTCATGGATATTGGTCTGAATGGATTCATGGATATTAGCCTGAATGGATTCATGGTTGACCTGAATGGATTCATGGATCTTGGCCTGAATGGATTCATGGACATTGGCCTGAATGGATTCATGGATATTGGCCTGAATGGATTCATGGACATTGGCCTGAATGGATTCATGGATATTGGCCTGAATGGAGTCATGGATATTGGCCTGAATGGATTCATGGTTGACCTGAATGGATGGATTTATGGATATTGGCCTGAATGGATTCATGGTTGACCTGAATGGATTCATGGATATTGGCCTGAATGGATTCATGGATATTGGCCTGAATGGATTCATGGATATTGGCTTGAATGGGTTCATGGATATTGGCCTGAATGGATTCATGGATATTGGCCTGAATGGATTCATGGTTGGCCTGAATGGATTCATGGATATTGGCCTGAATGGATTCATGGATATTGGCCTGAATGGATTCATGGATATTGGCTTGAATGGATTCATGGATATTGGCCTGAATGGATTCATGGATATTGGCCTGAATGGATTCATGGTTGGCCTGAATGGATTCATGGATATTGGCCTGAATGGATTCATGGATATTGGCCTGAATGGATTCATGGATATTGGCCTGAATGGATTCATGGTTGGCCTGAATGGATTCATGGATATTGGCCTGAATGGATTCATGGATATTGGCCTGAATGGATTCATGGTTGACCTGAATGGATTCGTGGATATTGGCCTGAATGGATTCATGGTTGGCCTGAATGGATTCGTGGATATTGGCCTGAATGGATTCATGGATATTGGCCTGAATGGATTCATGGATATTGGCCTGAATGGATTCATGGACATTGGCCTGAATGGATTCATGGATATTGGCCTGAATGGATTCATTGATATTGGCCTGAATGGATTCATGGATATTGGCTTGAATGGATTCATAGACCTTGGCCTGAATGGATTCATAGTTGACCTGAATGGATTCATGGATATTGGCCTGAATGGATTCATGGACATTGGACTGAATGGATTCATGGATATTGGCCTGAATGGATTCATGGATATTGGCCTGAATGGATTCATGGTTGACCTGAATGGATTCATGGATATTGGCCTAAATGGATTCATGGATATTGGCCTGCATGGATTCATGGATATTGGCCTGAATGGATTCATGGTTGACCTGAATGGATTCATGGATATTGGCCTGAATGGATTCATGGATATTGGCTTGAATGGATTCATGGTTTACCTGAATGGATTCATGGATATTGGCCTGAATGGATTCATGGACATTGGCCTAAATGGATTCATGGATATTGGCCTGAATGGATTCATGGATATTGGCCTGAATGGATTCATGGACATTGGCCTGAATGGATTCATGGATATTGGCCTGAATGGATTCATGGTTGACCTGAATGGATTCATGGATATTGGCCTGAATGGATTCATGGACATTGGACTGAATGGATTCATGGATATTGGCCTGAATGGATTCATGGACATTGGACTGAATGGATTCATGGATATTGGCCTGAATGGATTCATTGATATTGGCCTGAATGGATTCATGGATCTTGGCCTGAATGGATTCATTGATATTTGCCTGAGTGGATTCATGGCTATTGGCCTGAATGGATTCATGGACATTGGCCTGAATGGATTCATGGTTGACCTGAATGGATTCATGGATATTAGCCTGAATGGATTCATGGATATTGGCCTGAATGGATTCATGGATATTGGACTGAATGGATTCATGGATATTGGCCTGAATGGATTCATGGTTGACCTGAATGGATTCATGGATATTGGCCTGAATGGATTCATGGATATTGGCCTGAATGGATTCATGGATATTGGCCTGAATGGATTCATGGACATTGGCCTGAATGGATTCATGGACATTGGCCTGAATGGATTCATGGTTGACCTGAATGGATTCATGGATATTGGCCCGAATGGATTCATGGATATTGGCCTGAATGGATTCATGGACATTGGCCTAAATGGATTCATGGACATTGGCCTGAATGGATTCATGGACATTGGCCTAAATGGAATCATGGACATTGGCCTGAATGGATTCATGGTTGGCCTGAATGGATTAATGGATATTGGCCTGAATGGATTCATGGATATTGGCCTGAATGGATTCATGGACATTGGCCTAAATGGATTCATGGACATTGGCCTGAATGGATTCATGGATATTGGCCTGAATGGATTCATGGATATTTGCCTGAATGGATTCATGGACATTGGCCTAAATGGATTCATGGACATTGGCCTGAATGGATTCATGGACATTGGCCTAAATGTATTCATGGACATTGGCCTGAATGGATTCATGGTTGACCTGAATGGATTCATGGATATTGGCCTGAATGGATTCATGGATATTGGCCTGAATGGATTCATGGACATTGGCCTGATTGGATTCATGGACATTGGCCTGAATGGATTCATGGATATTGGCCTGAATGGATTCGTGGATATTGGCCTGAATGGATTCGTGGACATTGGCCTGAATGGATTCATGGATATTGGCCTGAATGGATTCATGGATATTGGCCTGAATTGATTTCATGGATATTGGCCTGAATGGATTCATGGATATTGGCCTGAATGGATTCATGGACATTGGCCTGAATGGATTCATGGACATTGGCCTGAATGGATTCATGGATATTGGCCTGAATGGATTCATGGATATTGGCCTGAATGGATTCATGGACATTGGCCTGAATGGATTCATGGACATTAGCCTAAATGGATTCATGGACGTTGGCCTGAATGGATTCATGGTTGACCTGAATGGATTCATGGATATTGGCCTGAATGGATTCATGGATATTGGCCTGAATGGATTCATGGACATTGGCCTAAATGGATTCATGGACATTGGCCTGAATGGATTCATGGACATTGGCCTGAATGGATTCATGGATATTGGCCTGAATGGATTCATGGACATTGGCCTGAATGGATTCATGGTTGACCTGAATGGATTCATGGATATTGGCATGAATGGATTCATGGATATTGGCCTGAATGGATTCATGGACATTGGCCTAAATGGATTCATGTACATTGGCCTGAATGGATTCATGGACATTGGCCTAAATGGATTCATGGACATTGGCCTGAATGGATTCATGGATATTGGCCTGAATGGATTCATGGATATTGGCCTGAATGGATTCATGGATATTGGCCTGAATGGATTCATGGACATTGGCCTGAATAGATTCATGGATATTGGCCTGAATGGATTCATGGATATATTGGCCTGAATGGATTCATGGACATTGGCCTGAATGGATTCATGGATATTGGACTAAATGGATTCATGGACATTGGCCTGAATGGATTCATGGACATTGGCCTGAATGGATTCATGGACATTGGCGTAAATGGATTCATGGATATATTGGCCTGAATGGATTCATGGACATTGGCCTGAATGGATTCATGGATATTGGCCTGAATGGATTCATGGATATTGGCCTGAATGGATTCATGGACATTGGCCTAAATGGATTCATGGACATTGGCCTGAATGGATTCATGGATATTGGCCTGAATGGATTCATGGACATTGGCCTGAATGGATTCATGGTTGACCTGAATTGATTCATGGATATTGGCCTGAATGGATTCATGGATATTGGCCTGAATGAATTCATGGACATTGGCCTAAATGGATTCATGGACATTGGCCTGAATGGATTCATGGACATTTGCCTAAATGGATTCATGGGCATTGGCCTGAATGGATTCATGGACATTGGCCTGAATGGATTCATGGATATTGGCCTGAATGGATCCATGGATATTGGCCTGAATGGATTCATGGATATTGGCCTGAATGGATTCATGGACATTGGCCTGAATGGATTCATGGATATTGGCCTGAATGGATTCATTGATATTGGCCTGAATGGATTCATGGATCTTGGCCTGAATGGATTCATTGATATTTGCCTGAGTGGATTCATGGCTATTGGCCTGAATGGATTCATGGACATTGGCCTGAATGGATTCATGGTTGACCTGAATGGATTCATGGATATTAGCCTGAATGGATTCATGGATATTGGCCTGAATGGATTCATGGATATTGGACTGAATGGATTCATGGATATTGGCCTGAATGGATTCATGGATATTGGCCTGAATGGATACATGGTTGACCTGAATGGATTCATGGATATTGGCCTAAATGGATTTATGGATATTGGCCTGAATGGATTCATGGATATTGGCCTGAATGGATTCATGGACATTGGCCTGAATGGATTCATGGTTGACCTGAATGGATTCATGGATATTGGCCTGAATGGATTCATGGACATTGGCCTAAATGGATTCATGGATATTGGCCTGGATGGATTCATGGACATTGGCCTGAATGGATTCATGGACATTGGCCTGAATGGATTCATGGTTGACCTGAATGGATTCATGGACATTGGACTGAATGGATTCATGGATATTGGCCTGAATGGATTCATGGACATTGGCCTGAATGGATTCATGGTTGACCTGAATGGATTCATGGATATTGGCCTGAATGGATTCATGGACATTGGCTTAAATGGATTCATGGATATCGGCCTGAATGGATTCATGGATATTGGCCTGAATAGATTCATGGACATTGGCCTGAATGGATTCATGGACATTGGCCTGAATGGATTCATGGATATTGGCCTGAATGGATTCATGGACATTGGCCTGAATGGATTCATGGACATTGGCCTGAATGGATTCATGGATATTGGCCTGAATGGATTCATGGATATTGGCCTGAATGGATTCATGGATATTGGCCTGAATGGATTCATGGACATTGGACTGAATGGATTCATGGATATTGGCCTGAATGGATTCATGGTTGACCTGAATGGATTCATGGATATTGGCCTGAATGGATTCATGGATATTGGCCTAAATGGATTCATGGTTGGCCTGAATAGATTCATGGATATTGGCCTGAATGGATTCATGGACATTGGCCTAAATGGATTCATGGACATTGGCCTGAATGGATTCATGGACATTGGCATAAATGGATTCATGGACATTGGCCTGAATGGATTCATGGTTGACCTGAATGGATTCATGGATATTGGCCTGAATGGATTCATGGATATGGGCCTGAATGGATTCATGGTTGGCCTGAATGGATTCATGGATATTGGCCTGAATGGATTCATGGATATTGGCCTGAATGGATTCATGGACATTGGCCTAAATAGATTCATGCACATTGGCCTGAATGGATTCATGGACATTGACCTAAATGGATTAATGGACATTGGCCTGAATGGATTCATGGATATTGGCCTGAATGGATTCATGGATATTGGCCTGAATGGATTCATGGATATTGGCCTGAATGGATTCATGGTTGACCTGAATGGATTCATGGACATTGGCCTGAATGGATTCATGGTTGACATGAATGGATTCATGGATATTGGCCTGAATAGATTCATGGAAATTGGCCTAAATGGATTCATGGATATTGGCCTGAATGGATTCATGGATATTGGCCTGAATGGATTCATGGACATTGGCCTGAATGGATTCATGGATATTGGCCTGAATGGATTCATGGATATTGGCCTGAATGGATTCATGGTTGACCTGAATGGATTCATGGATATTGGCCTAAATGGATTCATGGATATTGGCCTGAATGGATTCATGGATATTGGCCTGAATGGATTCATGTATATTGGCCTGAATGGATTCATGGATATTGGCCTGAATGGATTCATGGACATTGGACTGAATGGATTCATGGATATTGGCCTGAATAGATTCATGGATATTGGCCCAAATGGATTCATGGTTGACCTGAATGGATTCATGGATATTGGCCTAAATGGATTCATGGATATTGGCCTGAATGGATTCATGGATATTAGCCTGAATGGATTCATGGTTGACCTGAATGGATTCATGGATATTGGTCTGAATGGATTCATGGATATTAGCCTGAATGGATTCATGGTTGACCTGAATGGATTCATGGATCTTGGCCTGAATGGATTCATGGACATTGGCCTGAATGGATTCATGGATATTGGCCTGAATGGATTCATGGACATTGGCCTGAATGGATTCATGGATATTGGCCTGAATGGAGTCATGGATATTGGCCTGAATGGATTCATGGTTGACCTGAATGGATGGATTTATGGATATTGGCCTGAATGGATTCATGGTTGACCTGAATGGATTCATGGATATTGGCCTGAATGGATTCATGGATATTGGCCTGAATGGATTTATGGATATTGGCTTGAATGGATTCATGGATATTGGCCTGAATGGATTCATGGATATTGGCCTGAATGGATTCATGGATATTGGCTTGAATGGATTCATGGATATTGGCCTGAATGGATTCATGGATATTGGCCTGAATGGATTCATGGTTGGCCTGAATGGATTCATGGATATTGGCCTGAATGGATTCATGGATATTAGCCTGAATGGATTCATGGATATTGGCCTGAATGGATTCATGGTTGGCCTGAATGGATTCATGGATATTGGCCTGAATGGATTCGTGGATATTGGCCTGAATGGATTCATGGACATTGGCCTGAATGGATTCATGGATTGGCCTGAATGGATTCATGGATATTGGCCTGAATGGATTCATGGTTGACCTGAATGGATTCGTGGATATTGGCCTGAATGGATTCATGGTTGGCCTGAATGGATTCATGGATATTGGCCTGAATGGATTCATGGATATTGGCCTGAATGGATTCATGGATATTGGCCTGAATGGATTCATGGACATTGGCCTGAATGGATTCATTGATATTGGCCTGAATGGATTCATGGATATTGGCTTGAATGGATTCATAGACCTTGGCCTGAATGGATTCATAGTTGACCTGAATGGATTCATGGATATTGGCCTGAATGGATTCATGGACATTGGACTGAATGGATTCATTGATATTGGCCTGAATGGATTCATGGATATTGGCCTGAATGGATTCATGGTTGACCTGAATGGATTCATGGATATTGGCCTAAATGGATTCATGGATATTGGCCTGCATGGATTCATGGATATTGGCCTGAATGGATTCATGGTTGACCTGAATGGATTCATGGATATTGGCCTGAATGGATTCATGGATATTGGCTTGAATGGATTCATGGTTTACCTGAATGGATTCATGGATGGATTCATGGACATTGGCCTGAATGGATTCATGGATATTGGCCTGAATGGATTCATGGTTGACCTGAATGGATGGATTTATGGATATTGGCCTGAATGGATTCATGGTTGACCTGAATGGATTCATGGATATTGGCCTGAATGGATTCATGGATATTAGCCTGAATGGATTCATGGATATTGGCCTGAATGGATTCATGGTTGGCCTGAATGGATTCATGGATATTGGCCTGAATGGATTCGTGGATATTGGCCTGAATGGATTCATGGACATTGGCCTGAATGGATTCATGGATTGGCCTGAATGGATTCATGGATATTGGCCTGAATGGATTCATGGTTGACCTGAATGGATTCGTGGATATTGGCCTGAATGGATTTATGGTTGGCCTGAATGGATTCATGGATATTGGCCTGAATGGATTCATGGATATTGGCCTGAATGGATTCATGGATATTGGCCTGAATGGATTCATGGACATTGGCCTGAATGGATTCATGGATATTGGCCTGAATGGATTCATTGATATTGGCCTGAATGGATTCATGGATATTGGCTTGAATGGATTCATAGACCTTGGCCTGAATGGATTCATAGTTGACCTGAATGGATTCATGGATATTGGCCTGAATGGATTCATGGACATTGGACTGAATGGATTCATGGATATTGGCCTGAATGGATTCATGGATATTGGCCTGAATGGATTCATGGTTGACCTGAATGGATTCATGGATATTGGCCTAAATGGATTCATGGATATTGGCCTGCATGGATTCATGGATATTGGCCTGAATGGATTCATGGTTGACCTGAATGGATTCATGGATATTGGCCTGAATGGATTCATGGATATTGGCTTGAATGGATTCATGGTTTACCTGAATGGATTCATGGATATTGGCCTGAATGGATTCATGGACATTGGCCTAAATGGATTCATGGACATTGGCCTGAATGGATTCATGGATATTGGCCTGAATGGATTCATGGACATTGGCCTGAATGGATTCATGGACATTGGCCTGAATGGATTCATGGATATTGGCCTGAATGGATTCATGGACATTGGCCTGAATGGATTCATGGATATTTTCATGGATCTTGGCCTGAATGGGTTCATTGATATTGGCCTGAGTGGATTCATGGATATTGGCCTGAATGGATTCATGGTTGACCTGAATGGATTCATGGATATTGGCCTGAATGGATTCATGGATATTGGACTGAATGGATTCATGGATATTGGCCTGAATGGATTCATGGATATTGGCCTGAATGGATTCATGGTTGACCTGAATGGATTTATGGATGTTGGCCTAAATGGATTCATGGATATTGGCCTGAATGGATTCATGGATATTGGCCTGAATGGATTCATGGTTGACCTGAATGGATTCATGGATATTGGCCTGAATGGATTCATGGATATTGGCCTGAATGGATTCATTGATATTGGCCTGAATGGATTCATGGACATTGGCCTAAATGGATTCATGGACATTGGCCTGAATGGATTCATGGACATTGGCCTGAATGGATTCATGGTTGACCTGAATGGATTCATGGATATTGGCCCGAATGGATTCATGGATATTGGCCTGAATGGATTCATGGACATTGGCCTAAATGGATTCATGGACATTGGCCTGAATGGATTCATGGACATTGGCCTAAATGGAATCATGGACATTGGCCTGAATGGATTCATGGTTGGCCTGAATGGATTCATGGATATTGGCCTGAATGGATTCATGGTTGACCTGAATGGATTCGTGGATATTGGCCTGAATGGATTCATGGTTGGCCTGAATGGATTCATGGATATTGGCCTGAATGGATTCATGGATATTGGCCTGAATGGATTCATGGATATTGGCCTGAATGGATTCATGGACATTGGCCTGAATGGATTTATGGATATTGGCCTGAATGGATTCATTGATATTGGCCTGAATGGATTCATGGATATTGGCTTGAATGGATTCATAGACCTTGGCCTGAATGGATTCATAGTTGACCTGAATGGATTCATGGATATTGGCCTGAATGGATTCATGGACATTGGACTGAATGGATTCATGGATATTGGCCTGAATGGATTCATGGATATTGGCCTGAATGGATTCATGGTTGACCTGAATGGATTCATGGATATTGGCCTAAATGGATTCATGGATATTGGCCTGCATGGATTCATGGATATTGGCCTGAATGGATTCATGGTTGACCTGAATGGATTCATGGATATTGGCCTGAATGGATTCATGGATATTGGCTTGAATGGATTCATGGTTTACCTGAATGGATTCATGGATATTGGCCTGAATGGATTCATGGACATTGGCCTAAATGGATTCATGGATATTGGCCTGAATGGATTCATGGATATTGGCCTGAATGGATTCATGGACATTGGCCTGAATGGATTCATGGACATTGGCCTGAATGGATTCATGGACATTGGCCTGAATGGATTCATGGATATTTTCATGGATCTTGGCCTGAATGGGTTCATTGATATTGGCCTGAGTGGATTCATGGATATTGGCCTGAATGGATTTATGGTTGACCTGAATGGATTCATGGATATTGGCCTGAATGGATTCATGGACATTGGACTGAATGGATTCATGGATATTGGCCTGAATGGATTCATGGATATTGGCCTGAATGGATTCATGGTTGACCTGAATGGATTTATGGATGTTGGCCTAAATGGATTCATGGATATTGGCCTGAATGGATTCATGGATATTGGCCTGAATGGATTCATGGTTGACCTGAATGGATTCATGGATATTGGCCTGAATGGATTCATGGATATTGGCCTGAATGGATTCATTGATATTGGCCTGAATGGATTCATGGACATTGGCCTAAATGGATTCATGGACATTGGCCTGAATGGATTCATGGACATTGGCCTGAATGGATTCATGGTTGACCTGAATGGATTCATGGATATTGGCCCGAATGGATTCATGGATATTGGCCTGAATGGATTCATGGACATTGGCCTGAATGGATTCATGGACATTGGCCTGAATGGATTCATGGACATTGGCCTAAATGGAATCATGGACATTGGCCTGAATGGATTCATGGTTGGCCTGAATGGATTAATGGATATTGGCCTGAATGGATTCATGGATATTGGCCTGAATGGATTCATGGACATTGGCCTAAATGGATTCATGGACATTGGCCTGAATGGATTCATGGATATTGGCCTGAATGGATTCATGGATATTTGCCTGAATGGATTCATGGACATTGGCCTAAATGGATTCATGGACATTGGCCTGAATGGATTCATGGACATTGGCCTAAATGTATTCATGGACATTGGCCTGAATGGATTCATGGTTGACCTGAATGGATTCATGGATATTGGCCTGAATGGATTCATGGACATTGGCCTGAATGGATTCATGGACATTGGCCTGATTGGATTCATGGACATTGGCCTGAATGGATTCATGGATATTGGCCTGAATGGATTCGTGGATATTGGCCTGAATGGATTCGTGGACATTGGCCTGAATGGATTCATGGATATTGGCCTGAATGGATTCATGGATATTGGCCTGAATTGATTTCATGGATATTGGCCTGAATGGATTCATGGATATTGGCCTGAATGGATTCATGGACATTGGCCTGAATGGATTCATGGACATTGGCCTGAATGGATTCATGGATATTGGCCTGAATGGATTCATGGACATTGGCCTGAATGGATTCATGGACATTAGCCTAAATGGATTCATGGACGTTGGCCTGAATGGATTCATGGTTGACCTGAACGGATTCATGGATATTGGCCTGAATGGATTCATGGATATTGGCCTGAATGGATTCATGGACATTGGCCTAAATGGATTCATGGACATTGGCCTGAATGGATTCATGGACATTGGCCTGAATGGATTCATGGATATTGGCCTGAATGGATTCATGGACATTGGCCTGAATGGATTCATGGTTGACCTGAATGGATTCATGGATATTGGCATGAATGGATTCATGGATATTGGCCTGAATGGATTCATGGACATTGGCCTAAATGGATTCATGGACATTGGCCTGAATGGATTCATGGACATTGGCCTAAATGGATTCATGGACATTGGCCTGAATGGATTCATGGATATTGGCCTGAATGGATTCATGGATATTGGCCTGAATGGATTCATGGATATTGGCCTGAATGGATTCATGGTTGGCCTGAATGGATTCATGGACATTGGCCTGAATAGATTCATGGATATTGGCCTGAATGGATTCATGGATATATTGGCCTGAATGGATTCATGGACATTGGCCTGAATGGATTCATGGATATTGGACTAAATGGATTCATGGACATTGGCCTGAATGGATTCATGGACATTGGCCTGAATGGATTCATGGACATTGGCCTGAATGGATTCATGGATATTGGCCTGAATAGATTCATGGATATATTGGCCTGAATGGATTCATGGACATTGGCCTAAATGGAATCATGGACATTGGCCTGAATGGATTCATGGTTGGCCTGAATGGATTAATGGATATTGGCCTGAATGGATTCATGGATATTGGCCTGAATGGATTCATGGACATTGGCCTAAATGGATTCATGGACATTGGCCTGAATGGATTCATGGATATTGGCCTGAATGGATTCATGGATATTTGCCTGAATGGATTCATGGACATTGGCCTGAATGGATTCATGGACATTGGCCTAAATGTATTCATGGACATTGGCCTGAATGGATTCATGGTTGACCTGAATGGATTCATGGATATTGGCCTGAATGGATTCATGGATATTGGCCTGAATGGATTCATGGACATTGGCCTGATTGGATTCATGGACATTGGCCTGAATGGATTCATGGATATTGGCCTGAATGGATTCGTGGATATTGGCCTGAATGGATTCGTGGACATTGGCCTGAATGGATTCATGGATATTGGCCTGAATGGATTCATGGATATTGGCCTGAATGGATTCATGGATATTGGCCTGAATTGATTTCATGGATATTGGCCTGAATGGATTCATGGATATTGGCCTGAATGGATTCATGGACATTGGCCTGAATGGATTCATGGACATTGGCCTGAATGGATTCATGGATATTGGCCTGAATGGATTCATGGATATTGGCCTGAATGGATTCATGGACATTGGCCTGAATGGATTCATGGACATTAGCCTAAATGGATTCATGGACGTTGGCCTGAATGGATTCATGGTTGACCTGAATGGATTCATGGATATTGGCCTGAATGGATTCATGGATATTGGCCTGAATGGATTCATGGACATTGGCCTAAATGGATTCATGGACATTGGCCTGAATGGATTCATGGAAATTGGCCTGAATGGATTCATGGATATTGGCCTGAATGGATTCATGGACATTGGCCTGAATGGATTCATGGTTGACCTGAATGGATTCATGGATATTGGCATGAATGGATTAATGGATATTGGCCTGAATGGATTCATGGACATTGGCCTAAATGGATTCATGTACATTGGCCTGAATGGATTCATGGACATTGGCCTAAATGGATTCATGGACATTGGCCTGAATGGATTCATGGATATTGGCCTGAATGGATTCATGGATATTGGCCTGAATGGATTCATGGATATTGGCCTGAATGGATTCATGGTTGGCCTGAATGGATTCATGGACATTGGCCTGAATAGATTCATGGATATTGGCCTGAATGGATTCATGGATATATTGGCCTGAATGGATTCATGGACATTGGCCTGAATGGATTCATGGATATTGGACTAAATGGATTCATGGACATTGGCCTGAATGGATTAATGGACATTGGCCTGAATGGATTAATGGACATTGGCGTAAATGGATTCATGGATATATTGGCCTGAATGGATTCATGGACATTGGCCTGAATGGATTCATGGATATTGGCCTGAATGGATTCATGGATATTGGCCTGAATGGATTCATGGACATTGGCCTAAATGGATTCATGGACATTGGCCTGAATGGATTCATGGATATTGGCCTGAATGGATTCATGGACATTGGCCTGAATGGATTCATGGTTGACCTGAATGGATTCATGGATATTGGCCTGAATGGATTCATGGATATTGGCCTGAATGAATTCATGGACATTGGCCTAAATGGATTCATGGACATTGGCCTGAATGGATTCATGGACATTTGCCTAAATGGATTCATGGGCATTGGCCTGAATGGATTCATGGACATTGGCCTGAATGGATTCATGGATATTGGCCTGAATGGATCCATGGATATTGGCCTGAATGGATTCATGGATATTGGCCTGAATGGATTCATGGACATTGGCCTGAATGGATTCATGGATATTGGCCTGAATGGATTCATTGATATTGGCCTGAATGGATTCATGGATCTTGGCCTGAATGGATTCATTGATATTTGCCTGAGTGGATTCATGGCTATTGGCCTGAATGGATTCATTGACATTGGCCTGAATGGATTCATGGTTGACCTGAATGGATTCATGGATATTAGCCTGAATGGATTCATGGATATTGGCCTGAATGGATTCATGGATATTGGACTGAATGGATTCATGGATATTGGCCTGAATGGATTCATGGATATTGGCCTGAATGGATACATGGTTGACCTGAATGGATTCATGGATATTGGCCTAAATGGATTTATGGATATTGGCCTGAATGGATTCATGGATATTGGCCTGAATGGATTCATGGACATTGGCCTGAATGGATTCATGGTTGACCTGAATGGATTCATGGATATTGGCCTGAATGGATTCATGGACATTGGCCTAAATGGATTCATGGATATTGGCCTGAATGGATTCATGGACATTGGCCTGAATGGATTCATGGACATTGGCCTGAATGGATTCATGGTTGACCTGAATGGATTCATGGACATTGGACTGAATGGATTCATGGATATTGGCCTGAATGGATTCATGGACATTGGCCTGAATGGATTCATGGTTGACCTGAATGGATTCATGGATATTGGCCTGAATGGATTCATGGACATTGGCTTAAATGGATTCATGGATATTGGCCTGAATGGATTCATGGATATTGGCCTGAATAGATTCATGGACATTGGCCTGAATGGATTCATGGACATTGGCCTGAATGGATTCATGGATATTGGCCTGAATGGATTCATGGACATTGGCCTGAATGGATTCATGGACATTGGCCTGAATGGATTCATGGATATTGGCCTGAATGGATTCATGGATATTGGCCTAAATGGATTCATGGATATTGGCCTGAATGGATTCATGGACATTGGACTGAATGGATTCATTGATATTGGCCTGAATGGATTCATGGATATTGGCTTGAATGGATTCATAGACCTTGGCCTGAATGGATTCATGGTTGACCTGAATGGATTCATGGATATTGGCCTGAATGGATTCATGGACATTGGACTGAATGGATTCATGGATATTGGCCTGAATGGATTCATGGATATTGGCCCAAATGGATTCATGGTTGACCTGAATGGATTCATGGATATTGGCCTAAATGGATTCATGGATATTGGCCTGAATGGATTCATGGATATTAGCCTGAATGGATTCATGGTTGACCTGAATGGATTCATGGATATTGGTCTGAATGGATTCATGGATATTAGCCTGAATGGATTCATGGTTGACCTGAATGGATTCATGGATCTTGGCCTGAATGGATTCATGGACATTGGCCTGAATGGATTCATGGATATTGGCCTGAATGGATTCATGGACATTGGCCTGAATGGATTCATGGATATTGGCCTGAATGGAGTCATGGATATTGGCCTGAATGGATTCATGGTTGACCTGAATGGATGGATTTATGGATATTGGCCTGAATGGATTCATGGTTGACCTGAATGGATTCATGGATATTGGCCTGAATGGATTCATGGATATTGGCCTGAATGGATTCATGGATATTGGCTTGAATGGGTTCATGGATATTGGCCTGAATGGATTCATGGATATTGGCCTGAATGGATTCATGGTTGGCCTGAATGGATTCATGGATATTGGCCTGAATGGATTCATGGATATTGGCCTGAATGGATTCATGGATATTGGCCTGAATGGATTCATGGATATTGGCTTGAATGGATTCATGGATATTGGCCTGAATGGATTCATGGATATTGGCCTGAATGGATTCATGGTTGGCCTGAATGGATTCATGGATATTGGCCTGAATGGATTCATGGATATTGGCCTGAATGGATTCATGGATATTGGCCTGAATGGATTCATGGTTGGCCTGAATGGATTCATGGATATTGGCCTGAATGGATTCATGGATATTGGCCTGAATGGATTCATGGACATTGGCCTGAATGGATTCATGGATTGGCCTGAATGGATTCATGGATATTGGCCTGAATGGATTCATGGTTGACCTGAATGGATTCGTGGATATTGGCCTGAATGGATTCATGGTTGGCCTGAATGGATTCATGGATATTGGCCTGAATGGATTCATGGATATTGGCCTGAATGGATTCATGGATATTGGCCTGAATGGATTCATGGACATTGGCCTGAATGGATTCATGGATATTGGCCTGAATGGATTCATTGATATTGGCCTGAATGGATTCATGGATATTGGCTTGAATGGATTCATAGACCTTGGCCTGAATGGATTCATAGTTGACCTGAATGGATTCATGGATATTGGCCTGAATGGATTCATGGACATTGGACTGAATGGATTCATGGATATTGGCCTGAATGGATTCATGGATATTGGCCTGAATGGATTCATGGTTGACCTGAATGGATTCATGGATATTGGCCTAAATGGATTCATGGATATTGGCCTGCATGGATTCATGGATATTGGCCTTAATGGATTCATGGTTGACCTCAATGGATTCATGGATATTGGCCTGAATGGATTCATGGATATTGGCTTGAATGGATTCATGGTTTACCTGAATGGATTCATGGATATTGGCCTGAATGGATTCATGGACATTGGCCTGAATGGATTCATGGATATTGGCCTGAATGGATTCATGGATATTGGCCTGAATGGATTCATGGACATTGGCCTGAATGGATTCATGGATATTGGCCTGAATGGATTCATGGATATTGGCCTGAATGGTTTCATGGTTGACCTGAATGGATTCATGGATATTGGCCTGAATGGATTCATGGACATTGGACTGAATGGATTCATGGATATTGGCCTGAATGGATTCATGGACATTGGACTGAATGGATTCATGGATATTGGCCTGAATGGATTCATTGATATTGGCCTGAATGGATTCATGGATCTTGGCCTGAATGGATTCATTGATATTTGCCTGAGTGGATTCATGGCTATTGGCCTGAATGGATTCATGGACATTGGCCTGAATGGATTCATGGTTGACCTGAATGGATTCATGGATATTAGCCTGAATGGATTCATGGATATTGGCCTGAATGGATTCATGGATATTGGACTGAATGGATTCATGGATATTGGCCTGAATGGATTCATGGATATTGGCCTGAATGGATTCATGGTTGACCTGAATGGATTCATGGATATTGGCCTGAATGGATTCATGGATATTGGCCTGAATGGATTCATGGATATTGGCCTGAATGGATTCATGGACATTGGCCTAAATGGATTCATGGACATTGGCCTGAATGGATTCATGGACATTGGCCTGAATGGATTCATGGTTGACCTGAATGGATTCATGGATATTGGCCCGAATGGATTCATGGATATTGGCCTGAATGGATTCATGGACATTGGCCTAAATGGATTCATGGACATTGGCCTGAATGGATTCATGGACATTGGCCTAAATGGAATCATGGACATTGGCCTGAATGGATTCATGGTTGGCCTGAATGGATTAATGGATATTGGCCTGAATGGATTCATGGATATTGGCCTGAATGGATTCATGGACATTGGCCTAAATGGATTCATGGACATTGGCCTGAATGGATTCATGGATATTGGCCTGAATGGATTCATGGATATTTGCCTGAATGGATTCATGGACATTGGCCTAAATGGATTCATGGACATTGGCCTGAATGGATTCATGGACATTGGCCTAAATGTATTCATGGACATTGGCCTGAATGGATTCATGGTTGACCTGAATGGATTCATGGATATTGGCCTGAATGGATTCATGGATATTGGCCTGAATGGATTCATGGACATTGGCCTGATTGGATTTATGGATATTGGCCTGAATGGATTCATGGATATTGGCCTGAATTGATTTCATGGATATTGGCCTGAATGGATTCATGGATATTGGCCTGAATGGATTCATGGACATTGGCCTGAATGGATTCATGGACATTGGCCTGAATGGATTCATGGATATTGGCCTGAATGGATTCATGGATATTGGCCTGAATGGATTCATGGACATTGGCCTGAATGGATTCATGGACATTAGCCTAAATGGATTCATGGACGTTGGCCTGAATGGATTCATGGTTGACCTGAATGGATTCATGGATATTGGCCTGAATGGATTCATGGATATTGGCCTGAATGGATTCATGGACATTGGCCTAAATGGATTCATGGACATTGGCCTGAATGGATTCATGGACATTGGCCTGAATGGATTCATGGATATTGGCCTGAATGGATTCATGGACATTGGCCTGAATGGATTCATGGTTGACCTGAATGGATTCATGGATATTGGCATGAATGGATTCATGGATATTGGCCTGAATGGATTCATGGACATTGGCCTAAATGGATTCATGTACATTGGCCTGAATGGATTCATGGACATTGGCCTAAATGGATTCATGGACATTGGCCTGAATGGATTCATGGATATTGGCCTGAATGGATTCATGGATATTGGCCTGAATGGATTCATGGTTGGCCTGAATGGATTCATGGACATTGGCCTGAATAGATTCATGGATATTGGCCTGAATGGATTCATGGATATATTGGCCTGAATGGATTCATGGACATTGGCCTGAATGGATTCATGGATATTGGACTAAATGGATTCATGGACATTGGCCTGAATGGATTCATGGACATTGGCCTGAATGGATTCATGGACATTGGCGTAAATGGATTCATGGATATATTGGCCTGAATGGATTCATGGACATTGGCCTGAATGGATTCATGGATATTGGCCTGAATGGATTCATGGATATTGGCCTGAATGGATTCATGGACATTGGCCTAAATGGATTCATGGACATTGGCCTGAATGGATTCATGGATATTGGCCTGAATGGATTCATGGACATTGGCCTGAATGGATTCATGGTTGACCTGAATTGATTCATGGATATTGGCCTGAATGGATTCATGGATATTGGCCTGAATGAATTCATGGACATTGGCCTAAATGGATTCATGGACATTGGCCTGAATGGATTCATGGACATTTGCCTAAATGGATTCATGGGCATTGGCCTGAATGGATTCATGGACATTGGCCTGAATGGATTCATGGATATTGGCCTGAATGGATCCATGGATATTGGCCTGAATGGATTCATGGATATTGGCCTGAATGGATTCATGGACATTGGCCTGAATGGATTCATGGATATTGGCCTGAATGGATTCATTGATATTGGCCTGAATGGATTCATGGATCTTGGCCTGAATGGATTCATTGATATTTGCCTGAGTGGATTCATGGCTATTGGCCTGAATGGATTCATGGACATTGGCCTGAATGGATTCATGGTTGACCTGAATGGATTCATGGATATTAGCCTGAATGGATTCATGGATATTGGCCTGAATGGATTCATGGATATTGGACTGAATGGATTCATGGATATTGGCCTGAATGGATTCATGGATATTGGCCTGAATGGATACATGGTTGACCTGAATGGATTCATGGATATTGGCCTAAATGGATTTATGGATATTGGCCTGAATGGATTCATGGATATTGGCCTGAATGGATTCATGGACATTGGCCTGAATGGATTCATGGTTGACCTGAATGGATTCATGGATATTGGCCTGAATGGATTCATGGACATTGGCCTAAATGGATTCATGGATATTGGCCTGGATGGATTCATGGACATTGGCCTGAATGGATTCATGGACATTGGCCTGAATGGATTCATGGTTGACCTGAATGGATTCATGGACATTGGACTGAATGGATTCATGGATATTGGCCTGAATGGATTCATGGACATTGGCCTGAATGGATTCATGGTTGACCTGAATGGATTCATGGATATTGGCCTGAATGGATTCATGGTCATTGGCTTAAATGGATTCATGGATATTGGCCTGAATGGATTCATGGATATTGGCCTGAATAGATTCATGGACATTGGCCTGAATGGATTCATGGACATTGGCCTGAATGGATTCATGGATATTGGCCTGAATGGATTCATGGACATTGGCCTGAATGGATTCATGGACATTGGCCTGAATGGATTCATGGATATTGGCCTGAATGGATTCATGGATATTGGCCTGAATGGATTCATGGATATTGGCCTGAATGGATTCATGGACATTGGACTGAATGGATTCATGGATATTGGCCTGAATGGATTCATGGTTGACCTGAATGGATTCATGGATATTGGCCTGAATGGATTCATGGATATTGCCTAAATGGATTCATGGTTGGCCTGAATAGATTCATGGATATTGGCCTGAATGGATTCATGGACATTGGCCTAAATGGATTCATGGACATTGGCCTGAATGGATTCATGGACATTGGCATAAATGGATTCATGGACATTGGCCTGAATGGATTCATGGTTGACCTGAATGGATTCATGGATATTGGCCTGAATGGATTCATGGATATGGGCCTGAATGGATTCATGGTTGGCCTGAATGGATTCATGGATATTGGCCTGAATGGATTCATGGATATTGGCCTGAATGGATTCATGGACATTGGCCTAAATAGATTCATGCACATTGGCCTGAATGGATTCATGGACATTGGCCTAAATGGATTAATGGACATTGGCCTGAATGGATTCATGGATATTGGCCTGAATGGATTCATGGATATTGGCCTGAATGGATTCATGGATATTGGCCTGAATGGATTCATGGTTGACCTGAATGGATTCATGGACATTGGCCTGAATGGATTCATGGTTGACATGAATGGATTCATGGATATTGGCCTGAATAGATTCATGGAAATTGGCCTAAATGGATTCATGGATATTGGCCTGAATGGATTCATGGATATTGGCCTGAATGGATTCATGGACATTGGCCTGAATGGATTCATGGATATTGGCCTGAATGGATTCATGGATATTGGCCTGAATGGATTCATGGTTGACCTGAATGGATTCATGGATATTGGCCTAAATGGATTCATGGATATTGGCCTGAATGGATTCATGGATATTGGCCTGAATGGATTCATGTATATTGGCCTGAATGGATTCATGTATATTGGCCTGAATGGATTCATGGATATTGGCCTGAATGGATTCATGGACATTGGACTGAATGGATTCATGGATATTGGCCTGAATAGATTCATGGATATTGGCCCAAATGGATTCATGGTTGACCTGAATGGATTCATGGATATTGGCCTAAATGGATTCATGGATATTGGCCTGAATGGATTCATGGATATTAGCCTGAATGGATTCATGGTTGACCTGAATGGATTCATGGATATTGGTCTGAATGGATTCATGGATATTAGCCTGAATGGATTCATGGTTGACCTGAATGGATTCATGGATCTTGGCCTGAATGGATTCATGGACATTGGCCTGAATGGATTCATGGATATTGGCCTGAATGGATTCATGGACATTGGCCTGAATGGATTCATGGATATTGGCCTGAATGGAGTCATGGATATTGGCCTGAATGGATTCATGGTTGACCTGAATGGATGGATTTATGGATATTGGCCTGAATGGATTCATGGTTGACCTGAATGGATTCATGGATATTGGCCTGAATGGATTCATGGATATTGGCCTGAATGGATTCATGGATATTGGCTTGAATGGATTCATGAATATTGGCCTGAATGGATTCATGGATATTGGCCTGAATGGATTCATGGTTGGCCTGAATGGATTCATGGATATTGGCCTGAATGGATTCATGGATATTGGCCTGAATGGATTCATGGATATTGGCCTGAATGGATTCATGGATATTGGCTTGAATGGATTCATGGATATTGGCCTGAATGGATTCATGGATATTGGCCTGAATGGATTCATGGTTGGCCTGAATGGATTCATGGATATTGGCCTGAATGGATTCATGGATATTAGCCTGAATGGATTCATGGATATTGGCCTGAATGGATTCATGGTTGGCCTGAATGGATTCATGGATATTGGCCTGAATGGATTCGTGGATATTGGCCTGAATGGATTCATGGACATTGGCCTGAATGGATTCATGGATTGGCCTGAATGGATTCATGGATATTGGCCTGAATGGATTCATGGTTGACCTGAATGGATTCGTGGATATTGGCCTGAATGGATTCATGGTTGGCCTGAATGGATTCATGGATATTGGCCTGAATGGATTCATGGTTGGCCTGAATGGATTCATGGATATTGGCCTGAATGGATTCATGGATATTGGCCTGAATGGATTCATGGACATTGGCCTGAATGGATTCATGGTTGACCTGAATGGATTCATGGATATTGGCCTGAATGGATTCATGGACATTGGCCTAAATGGATTCATGGATATTGGCCTGGATGGATTCATGGACATTGGCCTGAATGGATTCATGGACATTGGCCTGAATGGATTCATGGTTGACCTGAATGGATTCATGGACATTGGACTGAATGGATTCATGGATATTGGCCTGAATGGATTCATGGACATTGGCCTGAATGGATTCATGGTTGACCTGAATGGATTCATGGATATTGGCCTGAATGGATTCATGGACATTGGCTTAAATGGATTCATGGATATTGGCCTGAATGGATTCATGGATATTGGCCTGAATAGATTCATGGACATTGGCCTGAATGGATTCATGGACATTGGCCTGAATGGATTCATGGATATTGGCCTGAATGGATTCATGGACATTGGCCTGAATGGATTCATGGACATTGGCCTGAATGGATTCATGGATATTGGCCTGAATGGATTCATGGATATTGGCCTGAATGGATTCATGGATATTGGCCTGAATGGATTCATGGACATTGGACTGAATGGATTCATGGATATTGGCCTGAATGGATTCATGGTTGACCTGAATGGATTCATGGATATTGGCCTGAATGGATTCATGGATATTGGCCTAAATGGATTCATGGTTGGCCTGAATAGATTCATGGATATTGGCCTGAATGGATTCATGGACATTGGCCTAAATGGATTCATGGACATTGGCCTGAATGGATTCATGGACATTGGCATAAATGGATTCATGGACATTGGCCTGAATGGATTCATGGTTGACCTGAATGGATTCATGGATATTGGCCTGAATGGATTCATGGATATGGGCCTGAATGGATTCATGGTTGGCCTGAATGGATTCATGGATATTGGCCTGAATGGATTCATGGATATTGGCCTGAATGGATTCATGGACATTGGCCTAAATAGATTCATGCACATTGGCCTGAATGGATTCATGGACATTGGCCTAAATGGATTAATGGACATTGGCCTGAATGGATTCATGGATATTGGCCTGAATGGATTCATGGATATTGGCCTGAATGGATTCATGGATATTGGCCTGAATGGATTCATGGTTGACCTGAATGGATTCATGGACATTGGCCTGAATGGATTCATGGTTGACATGAATGGATTCATGGATATTGGCCTGAATAGATTCATGGAAATTGGCCTAAATGGATTCATGGATATTGGCCTGAATGGATTCATGGATATTGGCCTGAATGGATTCATGGACATTGGCCTGAATGGATTCATGGATATTGGCCTGAATGGATTCATGGATATTGGCCTGAATGGATTCATGGTTGACCTGAATGGATTCATGGATATTGGCCTAAATGGATTCATGTATATTGGCCTGAATGGATTCATGGATATTGGCCTGAATGGATTCATGTATATTGGCCTGAATGGATTCATGTATATTGGCCTGAATGGATTCATGGATATTGGCCTGAATGGATTCATGGACATTGGACTGAATGGATTCATGGATATTGGCCTGAATAGATTCATGGATATTGGCCCAAATGGATTCATGGTTGACCTGAATGGATTCATGGATATTGGCCTAAATGGATTCATGGATATTGGCCTGAATGGATTCATGGATATTAGCCTGAATGGATTCATGGTTGACCTGAATGGATTCATGGATATTGGTCTGAATGGATTCATGGATATTAGCCTGAATGGATTCATGGTTGACCTGAATGGATTCATGGATCTTGGCCTGAATGGATTCATGGACATTGGCCTGAATGGATTCATGGATATTGGCCTGAATGGATTCATGGACATTGGCCTGAATGGATTCATGGATATTGGCCTGAATGGAGTCATGGATATTGGCCTGAATGGATTCATGGTTGACCTGAATGGATGGATTTATGGATATTGGCCTGAATGGATTCATGGTTGACCTGAATGGATTCATGGATATTGGCCTGAATGGATTCATGGATATTGGCCTGAATGGATTCATGGATATTGGCTTGAATGGATTCATGGATATTGGCCTGAATGGATTCATGGATATTGGCCTGAATGGATTCATGGTTGGCCTGAATGGATTCATGGATATTGGCCTGAATGGATTCATGGATATTGGCCTGGATGGATTCATGGATATTGGCTTGAATGGATTCATGGATATTGGCCTGAATGGATTCATGGATATTGGCCTGAATGGATTCATGGTTGGCCTGAATGGATTCATGGATATTGGCCTGAATGGATTCATGGATATTAGCCTGAATGGATTCATGGATATTGGCCTGAATGGATTCATGGTTGGCCTGAATGGATTCATGGATATTGGCCTGAATGGATTCGTGGATATTGGCCTGAATGGATTCATGGACATTGGCCTGAATGGATTCATGGATTGGCCTGAATGGATTCATGGATATTGGCCTGAATGGATTCATGGTTGACCTGAATGGATTCGTGGATATTGGCCTGAATGGATTCATGGTTGGCCTGAATGGATTCATGGATATTGGCCTGAATGGATTCATGGATATTGGCCTGAATGGATTCATGGATATTGGCCTGAATGGATTCATGGACATTGGCCTGAATGGATTCATGGATATTGGCCTGAATGGATTCATTGATATTGGCCTGAATGGATTCATGGATATTGGCTTGAATGGATTCATAGACCTTGGCCTGAATGGATTCATAGTTGACCTGAATGGATTCATGGATATTGGCCTGAATGGATTCATGGACATTGGACTGAATGGATTCATGGATATTGGCCTGAATGGATTCATGGATATTGGCCTGAATGGATTCATGGTTGACCTGAATGGATTCATGGATATTGGCCTAAATGGATTCATGGATATTGGCCTGCATGGATTCATGGATATTGGCCTGAATGGATTCATGGTTGACCTGAATGGATTCATGGATATTGGCCTGAATGGATTAATGGATATTGGCTTGAATGGATTCATGGTTTACCTGAATGGATTCATGGATATTGGCCTGAATGGATTCATGGACATTGGCCTAAATGGATTCATGGATATTGGCCTGAATGGATTCATGGATATTGGCCTGAATGGATTCATGGACATTGGCCTGAATGGATTCATGGATATTGGCCTGAATGGATTCATGGACATTGGCCTGAATGGATTCATGGATATTTTCATGGATCTTGGCCTGAATGGGTTCATTGATATTGGCCTGAGTGGATTCATGGATATTGGCCTGAATGGATTCATGGTTGACCTGAATGGATTCATGGATATTGGCCTGAATGGATTCATGGACATTGGACTGAATGGATTCATGGATATTGGCCTGAATGGATTCATGGATATTGGCCTGAATGGATTCATGGTTGACCTGAATGGATTTATGGATGTTGGCCTAAATGGATCCATGGATATTGGCCTGAATGGATTCATGGATATTGGCCTGAATGGATTCATGGTTGACCTGAATGGATTCATGGATATTGGCCTGAATGGATTCATTGATATTGGCCTGAATGGATTCATGGACATTGGCCTAAATGGATTCATGGACATTGGCCTGAATGGATTCATGGACATTGGCCTGAATGGATTCATGGTTGACCTGAATGGATTCATGGATATTGGCCCGAATGGATTCATGGATATTGGCCTGAATGGATTCATGGACATTGGCCTAAATGGATTCATGGACATTGGCCTGAATGGATTCATGGACATTGGCCTAAATGGAATCATGGACATTGGCCTGAATGGATTCATGGTTGGCCTGAATGGATTAATGGATATTGGCCTGAATGGATTCATGGATATTGGCCTGAATGGATTCATGGACATTGGCCTAAATGGATTCATGGACATTGGCCTGAATGGATTCATGGATATTGGCCTGAATGGATTCATGGATATTTGCCTGAATGGATTCATGGACATTGGCCTAAATGGATTCATGGACATTGGCCTGAATGGATTCATGGACATTGGCCTAAATGTATTCATGGACATTGGCCTGAATGGATTCATGGTTGACCTGAATGGATTCATGGATATTGGCCTGAATGGATTCATGGATATTGGCCTGAATGGATTCATGGACATTGGCCTGATTGGATTCATGGACATTGGCCTGAATGGATTCATGGATATTGGCCTGAATGGATTCGTGGATATTGGCCTGAATGGATTCGTGGACATTGGCCTGAATGGATTCGTGGATATTGGCCTGAATGGATTCATGGATATTGGCCTGAATGGATTCATGGATATTGGCCTGAATTGATTTCATGGATATTGGCCTGAATGGATTCATGGATATTGGCCTGAATGGATTCATGGACATTGGCCTGAATGGATTCATGGACATTGGCCTGAATGGATTCATGGATATTGGCCTGAATGGATTCATGGACATTGGCCTGAATGGATTCATGGACATTAGCCTAAATGGATTCATGGACGTTGGCCTGAATGGATTCATGGTTGACCTGAACGGATTCATGGATATTGGCCTGAATGGATTCATGGATATTGGCCTGAATGGATTCATGGACATTGGCCTAAATGGATTCATGGACATTGGCCTGAATGGATTCATGGACATTGGCCTGAATGGATTCATGGATATTGGCCTGAATGGATTCATGGACATTGGCCTGAATGGATTCATGGTTGACCTGAATGGATTCATGGATATTGGCATGAATGGATTCATGGATATTGGCCTGAATGGATTCATGGACATTGGCCTGAATGGATTCATGGACATTGGCCTAAATGGATTCATGGACATTGGCCTGAATGGATTCATGGATATTGGCCTGAATGGATTCATGGATATTGGCCTGAATGGATTCATGGATATTGGCCTGAATGGATTCATGGTTGGCCTGAATGGATTCATGGACATTGGCCTGAATAGATTCATGGATATTGGCCTGAATGGATTCATGGATATATTGGCCTGAATGGATTCATGGACATTGGCCTGAATGGATTCATGGATATTGGACTAAATGGATTCATGGACATTGGCCTGAATGGATTCATGGACATTGGCCTGAATGGATTCATGGACATTGGCCTGAATGGATTCATGGATATTGGCCTGAATAGATTCATGGATATATTGGCCTGAATGGATTCATGGACATTGGCGTAAATGGATTCATGGACATTGGCCTGAATGGATTCATGGACATTGGCCTGAATGGATTCATGGATATTGGCCTGCATTGATTTCATGGATATTGGCCTGAATGGATTCATGGACATTGGCTTGAATGGATTCATGGATATTGGCCTGAATGGATTCATGGTTGGCCTGAATGGATTCATGGATATTGGCCTGAATGGATTCATGGATATTGGCCTGAATGGATTCATGGACATTGGCCTGAATGGATTCATGGATATTGGCCTGAATGGATTCATGGATATTGGCTTGAATGGATTCATGGATATTGGCCTGAATGGATTCATGGATATTGGCCTGAATGGATTCATGGTTGGCCTGAATGGATTCATGGATATTGGCCTGAATGGATTCATGGACATTGGCCTGAATGGATTCATGGATATTGGCCTGAATGGATTCATGGATATTGGCTTGAATGGATTCATGGATATTGGCCTGAATGGATTCATGGATATTGGCCTGAATGGATTCATGGTTGGCCTGAATGGATTTATGGACATTGGCTTGAATGGATTCATGGATATTGGCCTGAATGGATTCATGGTTGACCTGAATGGATTCATGGAAATTGGCTTGAATGGATTCATGGATATTGGCCTGAATGGATTCATGGTTGACCTGAATGGATTCATGGATATTGGCCTGAATGGATTCATGGATATTGGCCTGAATGGATTCATGGATATTGGCTTGAATGGATTCATGGATATTGGCTTGAATGGATTCATGGATATTGGCCTGAATGGATTCATGGATATTGGCCTGAATGGATTCATGGTTGGCCTGAATGGATTCATGGATATTGGCCTGAATGGATTCATGGATATTGGCCTGAATGGATTCATGGATATTGGCCTGAATGGATTCATGGACATTGGCCTGAATGGATTCATGGATATTGGCCTGAATGGATTCATGGATATTGGCTTGAATGGATTCATGGATATTGGCCTGAATGGATTTATGGATATTGGCCTGAATGGATTCATGGTTGGCCTGAATGGATTCATGGACATTGGCCTGAATGGATTCATGGATACTGGCCTGAATGGATTCATGGATATTGGCCTGAATGGATTCATGGATATTGGCCTGAATGGATTCATGGACATTGGCCTGAATGGATTCATGGACATTGGCCTGAATGGATTCATGGACATTGGCCTCAATGGATTCATGGACATTGGACTGAATGGATTCAGGGATTGGCCTGAATGGATTCATGGATATTGGCCTGAATGGATTCATGGTTGACCTGAATGGATTCATGGATATTGGCCTGAATGGATTCATGGACATTGGCCTGAATGGATTCATGGATATTGGCCTGAATGGATTCATTGATATTGGCCTGAATGGATTCATGGATATTGGCTTGAATGGATTCATAGACCTTGGCCTGAATGGATTCATGGTTGACCTGAATGGATTCATGGATATTGGCCTGAATGGATTCATGGACATTGGACTGAATGGATTCATGGATATTGGCCTGAATGGATTCATGGATATTGGCCCAAATGGATTCATGGTTGACCTGAATGGATTCATGGATATTGGCCTAAATGGATTCATGGATATTGGCCTGAATGGATTCATGGATATTAGCCTGAATGGATTCATGGTTGACCTGAATGGATTCATGGATATTGGTCTGAATGGATTCATGGATATTAGCCTGAATGGATTCATGGTTGACCTGAATGGATTCATGGATCTTGGCCTGAATGGATTCATGGACATTGGCCTGAATGGATTCATGGACATTGGCCTGAATGGATTCATGGACATTGGCCTGAATGGATTCATGGATATTGGCCTGAATGGAGTCATGGATATTGGCCTGAATGGATTCATGGTTGACCTGAATGGATGGATTTATGGATATTGGCCTGAATGGATTCATGGTTGACCTGAATGGATTCATGGATATTGGCCTGAATGGATTCATGGATATTGGCCTGAATGGATTCATGGATATTGGCTTGAATGGGTTCATGGATATTGGCCTGAATGGATTCATGGATATTGGCCTGAATGGATTCATGGTTGGCCTGAATGGATTCATGGATATTGGCCTGAATGGATTCATGGATATTGGCCTGAATGGATTTATGGATATTGGCCTGAATGGATTCATGGATATTGGCTTGAATGGATTCATGGATATTGGCCTGAATGGATTCATGGATATTGGCCTGAATGGATTCATGGTTGGCCTGAATGGATTCATGGATATTGGCCTGAATGGATTCATGGATATTGGCCTGAATGGATTCATGGATATTGGCCTGAATGGATTCATGGTTGGCCTGAATGGATTCATGGATATTGGCCTGAATGGATTCATGGATATTGGCCTGAATGGATTCATGGACATTGGCCTGAATGGATTCATGGATTGGCCTGAATGGATTCATGGATATTGGCCTGAATGGATTCATGGTTGACCTGAATGGATTCGTGGATATTGGCCTGAATGGATTCATGGTTGGCCTGAATGGATTCATGGATATTGGCCTGAATGGATTCATGGATATTGGCCTGAATGGATTCATGGATATTGGCCTGAATGGATTCATGGACATTGGCCTGAATGGATTCATGGATATTGGCCTGAATGGATTCATTGATATTGGCCTGAATGGATTCATGGATATTAGCTTGAATGGATTCATAGACCTTGGCCTGAATGGATTCATAGTTGACCTGAATGGATTCATGGATATTGGCCTGAATGGATTCATGGACATTGGACTGAATGGATTCATGGATATTGGCCTGAATGGATTCATGGATATTGGCCTGAATGGATTCATGGTTGACCTGAATGGATTCATGGATATTGGCCTAAATGGATTCATGGATATTGGCCTGCATGGATTCATGGATATTGGCCTGAATGGATTCATGGTTGACCTGAATGGATTCATGGATATTGGCCTGAATGGATTCATGGATATTGGCTTGAATGGATTCATGGTTTACCTGAATGGATTCATGGATATTGGCCTGAATGGATTCATGGACATTGGCCTAAATGGATTCATGGATATTGGCCTGAATGGATTCATGGATATTGGCCTGAATGGATTCATGGACATTGGCCTGAATGGATTCATGGATATTGGCCTGAATGGATTCATGGATATTGGCCTGAATGGATTCATGGTTGGCCTGAATGGATTCATGGACATTGGCCTGAATAGATTCATGGATATTGGCCTGAATGGATTCATGGATATATTGGCCTGAATGGATTCATGGACATTGGCCTGAATGGATTCATGGATATTGGACTAAATGGATTCATGGACATTGGCCTGAATGGATTCATGGACATTGGCCTGAATGGATTCATGGACATTGGCCTGAATGGATTCATGGATATTGGCCTGAATAGATTCATGGATATATTGGCCTGAATGGATTCATGGACATTGGCGTAAATGGATTCATGGACATTGGCCTGAATGGATTCATGGACATTGGCCTGGATGGATTCATGGATATTGGCCTGAATTGATTTCATGGATATTGGCCTGAATGGATTCATGGGCATTGGCTTGAATGGATTCATGGATATTGGCCTGAATGGATTCATGGTTGACCTGAATGGATTCATGGATATTGGCCTGAATGGATTCATGGATATTGGCCTGAATGGATTCATGGATATTGGCCTGAATGGATTCATGGACATTGGCCTGAATGGATTCATGGATATTGGCCTGAATGGATTCATGGATATTGGCTTGAATGGATTCATGGATATTGGCCTGAATGGATTCATGGATATTGGCCTGAATGGATTCATGGTTGGCCTGAATGGATTCATGGATATTGGCCTGAATGGATTCATGGACATTGGCCTGAATGGATTTATGGACATTGGCTTGAATGGATTCATGGATATTGGCCTGAATGGATTCATGGTTGACCTGAATGGATTCATGGACATTGGCTTGAATGGATTCATGGATATTGGCCTGAATGGATTCATGGTTGACCTGAATGGATTCATGGATATTGGCCTGAATGGATTCATGGATATTGGCCTGAATGGATTCATGGATATTGGCTTGAATGGATTCATGGATATTGGCTTGAATGGATTCATGGATATTGGCCTGAATGGATTCATGGTTGGCCTGAATGGATTCATGGATATTGGCCTGAATGGATTCATGGATATTGGCCTGAATGGATTCATGGATATTGGCCTGAATGGATTCATGGACATTGGCCTGAATGGATTCATGGATATTGGCCTGAATGGATTCATGGATATTGGCTTGAATGGATTCATGGATATTGGCCTGAATGGATTTATGGATATTGGCCTGAATGGATTCATGGTTGGCCTGAATGGATTCATGGACATTGGCCTGAATGGATTCATGGATACTGGCCTGAATGGATTCATGGATATTGGCCTGAATGGATTCATGGATATTGGCCTGAATGGATTCATGGACATTGGCCTGAATGGATTCATGGACATTGGCCTGAATGGATTCATGGACATTGGCCTCAATGGATTCATGGACATTGGACTGAATGGATTCAGGGATTGGCCTGAATGGATTCATGGATATTGGCCTGAATGGATTCATGGTTGACCTGAATGGATTCATGGATATTGGCCTGAATGGATTCATGGACATTGGCCTGAATGGATTCATGGATATTGGCCTGAATGGATTCATTGATATTGGCCTGAATGGATTCATGGATATTGGCTTGAATGGATTCATAGACCTTGGCCTGAATGGATTCATGGTTGACCTGAATGGATTCATGGATATTGGCCTGAATGGATTCATGGACATTGGACTGAATGGATTCATGGATATTGGCCTGAATGGATTCATGGATATTGGCCCAAATGGATTCATGGTTGACCTGAATGGATTCATGGATATTGGCCTAAATGGATTCATGGATATTGGCCTGAATGGATTCATGGATATTAGCCTGAATGGATTCATGGTTGACCTGAATGGATTCATGGATATTGGTCTGAATGGATTCATGGATATTAGCCTGAATGGATTCATGGTTGACCTGAATGGATTCATGGATCTTGGCCTGAATGGATTCATGGACATTGGCCTGAATGGATTCATGGATATTTGCCTGAATGGATTCATGGACATTGGCCTGAATGGATTCATGGATATTGGCCTGAATGGAGTCATGGATATTGGCCTGAATGGATTCATGGTTGACCTGAATGGATGGATTTATGGATATTGGCCTGAATGGATTCATGGTTGACCTGAATGGATTCATGGATATTGGCCTGAATGGATTCATGGATATTGGCCTGAATGGATTCATGGATATTGGCTTGAATGGGTTCATGGATATTGGCCTGAATGGATTCATGGATATTGGCCTGAATGGATTCATGGTTGGCCTGAATGGATTCATGGATATTGGCCTGAATGGATTCATGGATATTGGCCTGAATGGATTTATGGATATTGGCCTGAATGGATTCATGGATATTGGCTTGAATGGATTCATGGATATTGGCCTGAATGGATTCATGGATATTGGCCTGAATGGATTCATGGTTGGCCTGAATGGATTCATGGATATTGGCCTGAATGGATTCATGGATATTGGCCTGAATGGATTCATGGATATTGGCCTGAATGGATTCATGGTTGGCCTGAATGGATTCATGGATATTGGCCTGAATGGATTCATGGATATTGGCCTGAATGGATTCATGGACATTGGCCTGAATGGATTCATGGATTGGCCTGAATGGATTCATGGATATTGGCCTGAATGGATTCATGGTTGACCTGAATGGATTCGTGGATATTGGCCTGAATGGATTCATGGTTGGCCTGAATGGATTCATGGATATTGGCCTGAATGGATTCATGGATATTGGCCTGAATGGATTCATGGATATTGGCCTGAATGGATTCATGGACATTGGCCTGAATGGATTCATGGATATTGGCCTGAATGGATTCATTGATATTGGCCTGAATGGATTCATGGATATTAGCTTGAATGGATTCATAGACCTTGGCCTGAATGGATTCATAGTTGACCTGAATGGATTCATGGATATTGGCCTGAATGGATTCATGGACATTGGACTGAATGGATTCATGGATATTGGCCTGAATGGATTCATGGATATTGGCCTGAATGGATTCATGGTTGACCTGAATGGATTCATGGATATTGGCCTGAATGGATTCATGGACATTGGCCTGAATGGATTCATGGACATTGGCCTAAATGGATTCATGGACATTGGCCTGAATGGATTCATGGATATTGGCCTGAATGGATTCATGGATATTGGCCTGAATGGATTCATGGATATTGGCCTGAATGGATTCATGGTTGGCCTGAATGGATTCATGGACATTGGCCTGAATAGATTCATGGATATTGGCCTGAATGGATTCATGGATATATTGGCCTGAATGGATTCATGGACATTGGCCTGAATGGATTCATGGATATTGGACTAAATGGATTCATGGACATTGGCCTGAATGGATTCATGGACATTGGCCTGAATGGATTCATGGACATTGGCCTGAATGGATTCATGGATATTGGCCTGAATAGATTCATGGATATATTGGCCTGAATGGATTCATGGACATTGGCGTAAATGGATTCATGGACATTGGCCTGAATGGATTCATGGACATTGGCCTGAATGGATTCATGGATATTGGCCTGCATTGATTTCATGGATATTGGCCTGAATGGATTCATGGACATTGGCTTGAATGGATTCATGGATATTGGCCTGAATGGATTCATGGTTGGCCTGAATGGATTCATGGATATTGGCCTGAATGGATTCATGGATATTGGCCTGAATGGATTCATGGACATTGGCCTGAATGGATTCATGGATATTGGCCTGAATGGATTCATGGATATTGGCTTGAATGGATTCATGGATATTGGCCTGAATGGATTCATGGATATTGGCCTGAATGGATTCATGGTTGGCCTGAATGGATTCATGGATATTGGCCTGAATGGATTCATGGACATTGGCCTGAATGGATTCATGGATATTGGCCTGAATGGATTCATGGATATTGGCTTGAATGGATTCATGGATATTGGCCTGAATGGATTCATGGATATTGGCCTGAATGGATTCATGGTTGGCCTGAATGGATTTATGGACATTGGCTTGAATGGATTCATGGATATTGGCCTGAATGGATTCATGGTTGACCTGAATGGATTCATGGAAATTGGCTTGAATGGATTCATGGATATTGGCCTGAATGGATTCATGGTTGACCTGAATGGATTCATGGATATTGGCCTGAATGGATTCATGGATATTGGCCTGAATGGATTCATGGATATTGGCTTGAATGGATTCATGGATATTGGCTTGAATGGATTCATGGATATTGGCCTGAATGGATTCATGGATATTGGCCTGAATGGATTCATGGTTGGCCTGAATGGATTCATGGATATTGGCCTGAATGGATTCATGGATATTGGCCTGAATGGATTCATGGATATTGGCCTGAATGGATTCATGGACATTGGCCTGAATGGATTCATGGATATTGGCCTGAATGGATTCATGGATATTGGCTTGAATGGATTCATGGATATTGGCCTGAATGGATTTATGGATATTGGCCTGAATGGATTCATGGTTGGCCTGAATGGATTCATGGACATTGGCCTGAATGGATTCATGGATACTGGCCTGAATGGATTCATGGATATTGGCCTGAATGGATTCATGGATATTGGCCTGAATGGATTCATGGACATTGGCCTGAATGGATTCATGGACATTGGCCTGAATGGATTCATGGACATTGGCCTCAATGGATTCATGGACATTGGACTGAATGGATTCAGGGATTGGCCTGAATGGATTCATGGATATTGGCCTGAATGGATTCATGGTTGACCTGAATGGATTCATGGATATTGGCCTGAATGGATTCATGGACATTGGCCTGAATGGATTCATGGATATTGGCCTGAATGGATTCATTGATATTGGCCTGAATGGATTCATGGATATTGGCTTGAATGGATTCATAGACCTTGGCCTGAATGGATTCATGGTTGACCTGAATGGATTCATGGATATTGGCCTGAATGGATTCATGGACATTGGACTGAATGGATTCATGGATATTGGCCTGAATGGATTCATGGATATTGGCCCAAATGGATTCATGGTTGACCTGAATGGATTCATGGATATTGGCCTAAATGGATTCATGGATATTGGCCTGAATGGATTCATGGATATTAGCCTGAATGGATTCATGGTTGACCTGAATGGATTCATGGATATTGGTCTGAATGGATTCATGGATATTAGCCTGAATGGATTCATGGTTGACCTGAATGGATTCATGGATCTTGGCCTGAATGGATTCATGGACATTGGCCTGAATGGATTCATGGACATTGGCCTGAATGGATTCATGGACATTGGCCTGAATGGATTCATGGATATTGGCCTGAATGGAGTCATGGATATTGGCCTGAATGGATTCATGGTTGACCTGAATGGATGGATTTATGGATATTGGCCTGAATGGATTCATGGTTGACCTGAATGGATTCATGGATATTGGCCTGAATGGATTCATGGATATTGGCCTGAATGGATTCATGGATATTGGCTTGAATGGGTTCATGGATATTGGCCTGAATGGATTCATGGATATTGGCCTGAATGGATTCATGGTTGGCCTGAATGGATTCATGGATATTGGCCTGAATAGATTCATGGATATTGGCCTGAATGGATTTATGGATATTGGCCTGAATGGATTCATGGATATTGGCTTGAATGGATTCATGGATATTGGCCTGAATGGATTCATGGATATTGGCCTGAATGGATTCATGGTTGGCCTGAATGGATTCATGGATATTGGCCTGAATGGATTCATGGATATTGGCCTGAATGGATTCATGGATATTGGCCTGAATGGATTCATGGTTGGCCTGAATGGATTCATGGATATTGGCCTGAATGGATTCATGGATATTGGCCTGAATGGATTCATGGACATTGGCCTGAATGGATTCATGGATTGGCCTGAATGGATTCATGGATATTGGCCTGAATGGATTCATGGTTGACCTGAATGGATTCGTGGATATTGGCCTGAATGGATTCATGGTTGGCCTGAATGGATTCATGGATATTGGCCTGAATGGATTCATGGATATTGGCCTGAATGGATTCATGGATATTGGCCTGAATGGATTCATGGACATTGGCCTGAATGGATTCATGGATATTGGCCTGAATGGATTCATTGATATTGGCCTGAATGGATTCATGGATATTAGCTTGAATGGATTCATAGACCTTGGCCTGAATGGATTCATAGTTGACCTGAATGGATTCATGGATATTGGCCTGAATGGATTCATGGACATTGGACTGAATGGATTCATGGATATTGGCCTGAATGGATTCATGGATATTGGCCTGAATGGATTCATGGTTGACCTGAATGGATTCATGGATATTGGCCTAAATGGATTCATGGATATTGGCCTGCATGGATTCATGGATATTGGCCTGAATGGATTCATGGTTGACCTGAATGGATTCATGGATATTGGCCTGAATGGATTCATGGATATTGGCTTGAATGGATTCATGGTTTACCTGAATGGATTCATGGATATTGGCCTGAATGGATTCATGGACATTGGCCTAAATGGATTCATGGATATTGGCCTGAATGGATTCATGGATATTGGCCTGAATGGATTCATGGACATTGGCCTGAATGGATTCATGGATATTGGCCTGAATGGATTCATGGATATTGGCCTGAATGGATTCATGGTTGGCCTGAATGGATTCATGGACATTGGCCTGAATAGATTCATGGATATTGGCCTGAATGGATTCATGGATATATTGGCCTGAATGGATTCATGGACATTGGCCTGAATGGATTCATGGATATTGGACTAAATGGATTCATGGACATTGGCCTGAATGGATTCATGGACATTGGCCTGAATGGATTCATGGACATTGGCCTGAATGGATTCATGGATATTGGCCTGAATAGATTCATGGATATATTGGCCTGAATGGATTCATGGACATTGGCGTAAATGGATTCATGGACATTGGCCTGAATGGATTCATGGACATTGGCCTGGATGGATTCATGGATATTGGCCTGAATTGATTTCATGGATATTGGCCTGAATGGATTCATGGGCATTGGCTTGAATGGATTCATGGATATTGGCCTGAATGGATTCATGGTTGACCTGAATGGATTCATGGATATTGGCCTGAATGGATTCATGGATATTGGCCTGAATGGATTCATGGATATTGGCCTGAATGGATTCATGGTTGGCCTGAATGGATTCATGGATATTGGCCTGAATGGATTCATGGATATTGGCCTGAATGGATTCATGGACATTGGCCTGAATGGATTCATGGATATTGGCCTGAATGGATTCATGGATATTGGCTTGAATGGATTCATGGATATTGGCCTGAATGGATTCATGGATATTGGCCTGAATGGATTCATGGTTGGCCTGAATGGATTCATGGATATTGGCCTGAATGGATTCATGGACATTGGCCTGAATGGATTTATGGACATTGGCTTGAATGGATTCATGGATATTGGCCTGAATGGATTCATGGTTGACCTGAATGGATTCATGGACATTGGCTTGAATGGATTCATGGATATTGGCCTGAATGGATTCATGGTTGACCTGAATGGATTCATGGATATTGGCCTGAATGGATTCATGGATATTGGCCTGAATGGATTCATGGATATTGGCTTGAATGGATTCATGGATATTGGCTTGAATGGATTCATGGATATTGGCCTGAATGGATTCATGGTTGGCCTGAATGGATTCATGGATATTGGCCTGAATGGATTCATGGATATTGGCCTGAATGGATTCATGGATATTGGCCTGAATGGATTCATGGACATTGGCCTGAATGGATTCATGGATATTGGCCTGAATGGATTCATGGATATTGGCTTGAATGGATTCATGGATATTGGCCTGAATGGATTTATGGATATTGGCCTGAATGGATTCATGGTTGGCCTGAATGGATTCATGGACATTGGCCTGAATGGATTCATGGATACTGGCCTGAATGGATTCATGGATATTGGCCTGAATGGATTCATGGATATTGGCCTGAATGGATTCATGGACATTGGCCTGAATGGATTCATGGACATTGGCCTCAATGGATTCATGGACATTGGACTGAATGGATTCAGGGATTGGCCTGAATGGATTCATGGATATTGGCCTGAATGGATTCATGGTTGACCTGAATGGATTCATGGATATTGGCCTGAATGGATTCATGGACATTGGCCTGAATGGATTCATGGATATTGGCCTGAATGGATTCATTGATATTGGCCTGAATGGATTCATGGATATTGGCTTGAATGGATTCATAGACCTTGGCCTGAATGGATTCATGGTTGACCTGAATGGATTCATGGATATTGGCCTGAATGGATTCATGGACATTGGACTGAATGGATTCATGGATATTGGCCTGAATGGATTCATGGATATTGGCCCAAATGGATTCATGGTTGACCTGAATGGATTCATGGATATTGGCCTAAATGGATTCATGGATATTGGCCTGAATGGATTCATGGATATTAGCCTGAATGGATTCATGGTTGACCTGAATGGATTCATGGATATTGGTCTGAATGGATTCATGGATATTAGCCTGAATGGATTCATGGTTGACCTGAATGGATTCATGGATCTTGGCCTGAATGGATTCATGGACATTGGCCTGAATGGATTCATGGATATTTGCCTGAATGGATTCATGGACATTGGCCTGAATGGATTCATGGATATTGGCCTGAATGGAGTCATGGATATTGGCCTGAATGGATTCATGGTTGACCTGAATGGATGGATTTATGGATATTGGCCTGAATGGATTCATGGTTGACCTGAATGGATTCATGGATATTGGCCTGAATGGATTCATGGATATTGGCCTGAATGGATTCATGGATATTGGCTTGAATGGGTTCATGGATATTGGCCTGAATGGATTCATGGATATTGGCCTGAATGGATTCATGGTTGGCCTGAATGGATTCATGGATATTGGCCTGAATGGATTCATGGATATTGGCCTGAATGGATTTATGGATATTGGCCTGAATGGATTCATGGATATTGGCTTGAATGGATTCATGGATATTGGCCTGAATGGATTCATGGATATTGGCCTGAATGGATTCATGGTTGGCCTGAATGGATTCATGGATATTGGCCTGAATGGATTCATGGATATTGGCCTGAATGGATTCATGGATATTGGCCTGAATGGATTCATGGTTGGCCTGAATGGATTCATGGATATTGGCCTGAATGGATTCATGGATATTGGCCTGAATGGATTCATGGACATTGGCCTGAATGGATTCATGGATTGGCCTGAATGGATTCATGGATATTGGCCTGAATGGATTCATGGTTGACCTGAATGGATTCGTGGATATTGGCCTGAATGGATTCATGGTTGGCCTGAATGGATTCATGGATATTGGCCTGAATGGATTCATGGATATTGGCCTGAATGGATTCATGGATATTGGCCTGAATGGATTCATGGACATTGGCCTGAATGGATTCATGGATATTGGCCTGAATGGATTCATTGATATTGGCCTGAATGGATTCATGGATATTAGCTTGAATGGATTCATAGACCTTGGCCTGAATGGATTCATAGTTGACCTGAATGGATTCATGGATATTGGCCTGAATGGATTCATGGACATTGGACTGAATGGATTCATGGATATTGGCCTGAATGGATTCATGGATATTGGCCTGAATGGATTCATGGTTGACCTGAATGGATTCATGGATATTGGCCTAAATGGATTCATGGATATTGGCCTGCATGGATTCATGGATATTGGCCTGAATGGATTCATGGTTGACCTGAATGGATTCATGGATATTGGCCTGAATGGATTCATGGATATTGGCTTGAATGGATTCATGGTTTACCTGAATGGATTCATGGATATTGGCCTGAATGGATTCATGGACATTGGCCTAAATGGATTCATGGATATTGGCCTGAATGGATTCATGGATATTGGCCTGAATGGATTCATGGACATTGGCCTGAATGGATTCATGGATATTGGCCTGAATGGATTCATGGATATTGGCCTGAATGGATTCATGGTTGACCTGAATGGATTCATGGATATTGGCCTGAATGGATTCATGGACATTGGACTGAATGGATTCATGGATATTGGCCTGAATGGATTCATGGACATTGGACTGAATGGATTCATGGATATTGGCCTGAATGGATTCATTGATATTGGCCTGAATGGATTCATGGATCTTGGCCTGAATGGATTCATTGATATTTGCCTGAGTGGATTCATGGCTATTGGCCTGAATGGATTCATGGACATTGGCCTGAATGGATTCATGGTTGACCTGAATGGATTCATGGATATTAGCCTGAATGGATTCATGGATATTGGCCTGAATGGATTCATGGATATTGGACTGAATGGATTCATGGATATTGGCCTGAATGGATTCATGGATATTGGCCTGAATGGATTCATGGTTGACCTGAATGGATTCATGGATATTGGCCTGAATGGATTCATGGATATTGGCCTGAATGGATTCATGGATATTGGCCTGAATGGATTCATGGACATTGGCCTAAATGGATTCATGGACATTGGCCTGAATGGATTCATGGACATTGGCCTGAATGGATTCATGGTTGACCTGAATGGATTCATGGATATTGGCCCGAATGGATTCATGGATATTGGCCTGAATGGATTCATGGACATTGGCCTAAATGGATTCATGGACATTGGCCTGAATGGATTCATGGACATTGGCCTAAATGGAATCATGGACATTGGCCTGAATGGATTCATGGTTGGCCTGAATGGATTAATGGATATTGGCCTGAATGGATTCATGGATATTGGCCTGAATGGATTCATGGACATTGGCCTAAATGGATTCATGGACATTGGCCTGAATGGATTCATGGATATTGGCCTGAATGGATTCATGGATATTTGCCTGAATGGATTCATGGACATTGGCCTAAATGGATTCATGGACATTGGCCTGAATGGATTCATGGACATTGGCCTAAATGTATTCATGGACATTGGCCTGAATGGATTAATGGTTGACCTGAATGGATTCATGGATATTGGCCTGAATGGATTCATGGATATTGGCCTGAATGGATTCATGGACATTGGCCTGATTGGATTCATGGACATTGGCCTGAATGGATTCATGGATATTGGCCTGAATGGATTCGTGGATATTGGCCTGAATGGATTCGTGGACATTGGCCTGAATGGATTCGTGGATATTGGCCTGAATGGATTCATGGATATTGGCCTGAATGGATTCATGGATATTGGCCTGAATTGATTTCATGGATATTGGCCTGAATGGATTCATGGATATTGGCCTGAATGGATTCATGGACATTGGCCTGAATGGATTCATGGACATTGGCCTGAATGGATTCATGGATATTGGCCTGAATGGATTCATGGATATTGGCCTGAATGGATTCATGGACATTGGCCTGAATGGATTCATGGACATTAGCCTAAATGGATTCATGGACGTTGGCCTGAATGGATTCATGGTTGACCTGAATGGATTCATGGATATTGGCCTGAATGGATTCATGGATATTGGCCTGAATGGATTCATGGACATTGGCCTAAATGGATTCATGGACATTGGCCTGAATGGATTCATGGACATTGGCCTGAATGGATTCATGGATATTGGCCTGAATGGATTCATGGACATTGGCCTGAATGGATTCATGGTTGACCTGAATGGATTCATGGATATTGGCATGAATGGATTAATGGATATTGGCCTGAATGGATTCATGGACATTGGCCTAAATGGATTCATGTACATTGGCCTGAATGGATTCATGGACATTGGCCTAAATGGATTCATGGACATTGGCCTGAATGGATTCATGGATATTGGCCTGAATGGATTCATGGATATTGGCCTGAATGGATTCATGGATATTGGCCTGAATGGATTCATGGTTGGCCTGAATGGATTCATGGACATTGGCCTGAATAGATTCATGGATATTGGCCTGAATGGATTCATGGATATATTGTCCTGAATGGATTCATGGACATTGGCCTGAATGGATTCATGGATATTGGACTAAATGGATTCATGGACATTGGCCTGAATGGATTCATGGACATTGGCCTGAATGGATTCATGGACATTGTCGTAAATGGATTCATGGATATATTGGCCTGAATGGATTCATGGACATTGGCCTGAATGGATTCATGGATATTGGCCTGAATGGATTCATGGATATTGGCCTGAATGGATTCATGGACATTGGCCTAAATGGATTCATGGACATTGGCCTGAATGGATTCATGGATATTGGCCTGAATGGATTCATGGACATTGGCCTGAATGGATTCATGGTTGACCTGAATGGATTCATGGATATTGGCCTGAATGGATTCATGGATATTGGCCTGAATGAATTCATGGACATTGGCCTAAATGGATTCATGGACATTGGCCTGAATGGATTCATGGACATTTGCCTAAATGGATTCATGGGCATTGGCCTGAATGGATTCATGGACATTGGCCTGAATGGATTCATGGATATTGGCCTGAATGGATCCATGGATATTGGCCTGAATGGATTCATGGATATTGGCCTGAATGGATTCATGGACATTGGCCTGAATGGATTCATGGATATTGGCCTGAATGGATTCATTGATATTGGCCTGAATGGATTCATGGATCTTGGCCTGAATGGATTCATTGATATTTGCCTGAGTGGATTCATGGCTATTGGCCTGAATGGATTCATGGACATTGGCCTGAATGGATTCATGGTTGACCTGAATGGATTCATGGATATTAGCCTGAATGGATTCATGGATATTGGCCTGAATGGATTCATGGATATTGGACTGAATGGATTCATGGATATTGGCCTGAATGGATTCATGGATATTGGCCTGAATGGATACATGGTTGACCTGAATGGATTCATGGATATTGGCCTAAATGGATTTATGGATATTGGCCTGAATGGATTCATGGATATTGGCCTGAATGGATTCATGGACATTGGCCTGAATGGATTCATGGTTGACCTGAATGGATTCATGGATATTGGCCTGAATGGATTCATGGACATTGGCCTAAATGGATTCATGGATATTGGCCTGAATGGATTCATGGACATTGGCCTGAATGGATTCATGGACATTGGCCTGAATGGATTCATGGTTGACCTGAATGGATTCATGGACATTGGACTGAATGGATTCATGGATATTGGCCTGAATGGATTCATGGACATTGGCCTGAATGGATTCATGGTTGACCTGAATGGATTCATGGATATTGGCCTGAATGGATTCATGGACATTGGCTTAAATGGATTCATGGATATTGGCCTGAATGGATTCATGGATATTGGCCTGAATAGATTCATGGACATTGGCCTGAATGGATTCATGGACATTGGCCTGAATGGATTCATGGATATTGGCCTGAATGGATTCATGGACATTGGCCTGAATGGATTCATGGACATTGGCCTGAATGGATTCATGGATATTGGCCTGAATGGATTCATGGATATTGGCCTGAATGGATTCATGGATATTGGCCTGAATGGATTCATGGACATTGGACTGAATGGATTCATTGATATTGGCCTGAATGGATTCATGGATATTGGCTTGAATGGATTCATAGACCTTGGCCTGAATGGATTCATGGTTGACCTGAATGGATTCATGGATATTGGCCTGAATGGATTCATGGACATTGGACTGAATGGATTCATGGATATTGGCCTGAATGGATTCATGGATATTGGCCCAAATGGATTCATGGTTGACCTGAATGGATTCATGGATATTGGCCTAAATGGATTCATGGATATTGGCCTGAATGGATTCATGGATATTAGCCTGAATGGATTCATGGTTGACCTGAATGGATTCATGGATATTGGTCTGAATGGATTCATGGATATTAGCCTGAATGGATTCATGGTTGACCTGAATGGATTCATGGATCTTGGCCTGAATGGATTCATGGATATTGGCCTGAATGGATTCATGGATATTGGCCTGAATGGATTCATGGATATTGGCTTGAATGGGTTCATGGATATTGGCCTGAATGGATTCATGGATATTGGCCTGAATGGATTCATGGTTGGCCTGAATGGATTCATGGATATTGGCCTGAATGGATTCATGGATATTGGCCTGAATGGATTCATGGATATTGGCTTGAATGGATTCATGGATATTGGCCTGAATGGATTCATAGACCTTGGCCTGAATGGATTCATAGTTGACCTGAATGGATTCATGGATATTGGCCTGAATGGATTCATGGACATTGGACTGAATGGATTCATGGATATTGGCCTGAATGGATTCATGGATATTGGCCTGAATGGATTCATGGATATTGGCTTGAATGGATTCATAGACCTTGGCCTGAATGGATTCATAGTTGACCTGAATGGATTCATGGATATTGGCCTGAATGGATTCATGGACATTGGACTGAATGGATTCATGGACATTGGACTGAATGGATTCATGGATATTGGCCTGAATGGATTCATGGATATTGGCTTGAATGGATTCATGGATATTGGCTTGAATGGATTCATAGACCTTGGCCTGAATGGATTCATAGTTGACCTGAATGGATTCATGGATATTGGCCTGAATGGATTCATGGACATTGGACTGAATGGATTCATGGATATTGGCCTGAATGGATTCATGGATATTGGCCTGAATGGATTCATGGTTGACCTGAATGGATTCATGGATATTGGCCTAAATGGATTAATGGATATTGGCCTGCATGGATTCATGGATATTGGCCTGAATGGATTCATGGTTGACCTGAATGGATTCATGGATATTGGCCTGAATGGATTCATGGATATTGGCTTGAATGGGTTCATGGTTTACCTGAATGGATTCATGGATATTGGCCTGAATGGATTCATGGACATTGGCCTAAATGGATTCATGGATATTGGCCTGAATGGATTCATGGATATTGGCCTGAATGGATTCATGGACATTGGCCTGAATGGATTCATGGATATTGGCCTGAATGGATTCATGGATATTGGCCTGAATGGATTCATGGTTGACCTGAATGGATTCATGGATATTGGCCTGAATGGATTCATGGACATTGGACTGAATGGATTCATGGATATTGGCCTGAATGGATTCATGGACATTGGACTGAATGGATTCATGGATATTGGCCTGAATGGATTCATTGATATTGGCCTGAATGGATTCATGGATCTTGGCCTGAATGGATTCATTGATATTTGCCTGAGTGGATTCATGGCTATTGGCCTGAATGGATTCATGGACATTGGCCTGAATGGATTCATGGTTGACCTGAATGGATTCATGGATATTAGCCTGAATGGATTTATGGATATTGGCCTGAATGGATTCATGGATATTGGACTGAATGGATTCATGGACATTGGCCTGAATGGATTCATGGATATTGGCCTGAATGGATTCATGGACATTGGCCTGAATGGATTCATGGTTGACCTGAATTGATTCATGGATATTGGCCTGAATGGATTCATGGATATTGGCCTGAATGAATTCATGGACATTGGCCTAAATGGATTCATGGACATTGGCCTAAATGGATTCATGGATATTGGCCTGAATGGATTCATGGATATTGGCCTGAATGGATTCATGGACATTGGCCTGAATGGATTCATGGACATTGGCCTGAATGGATTCATGGTTGACCTGAATTGATTCATGGATATTGGCCTGAATGGATTCATGGATATTGGCCTGAATGAATTCATGGACATTGGCCTAAATGGATTCATGGACATTGGCCTGAATGGATTCATGGACATTTGCCTAAATGGATTCATGGGCATTGGCCTGAATGGATTCATGGACATTGGCCTGAATGGATTCATGGATATTGGCCTGAATGGATCCATGGATATTGGCCTGAATGGATTCATGGATATTGGCCTGAATGGATTCATGGACATTGGCCTGAATGGATTCATGGATATTGGCCTGAATGGATTCATTGATATTGGCCTGAATGGATTCATGGATCTTGGCCTGAATGGATTCATTGATATTTGCCTGAGTGGATTCATGGCTATTGGCCTGAATGGATTCATGGACATTGGCCTGAATGGATTCATGGTTGACCTGAATGGATTCATGGATATTAGCCTGAATGGATTCATGGATATTGGCCTGAATGGATTCATGGATATTGGACTGAATGGATTCATGGATATTGGCCTGAATGGATTCATGGATATTGGCCTGAATGGATACATGGTTGACCTGAATGGATTCATGGATATTGGCCTAAATGGATTTATGGATATTGGCCTGAATGGATTCATGGATATTGGCCTGAATGGATTCATGGACATTGGCCTGAATGGATTCATGGTTGACCTGAATGGATTCATGGATATTGGCCTGAATGGATTCATGGACATTGGCCTGAATGGATTCATGGATATTGGCCTGGATGGATTCATGGACATTGGCCTGAATGGATTCATGGACATTGGCCTGAATGGATTCATGGTTGACCTGAATGGATTCATGGACATTGGACTGAATGGATTCATGGATATTGGCCTGAATGGATTCATGGATATTGGCCTGAATGGATTCATGGATATTGGCCTGAATGGATTCATGGACATTGGCCTAAATGGATTCATGGACATTGGCCTGAATGGATTCATGGACATTGGCCTGAATGGATTCATGGTTGACCTGAATGGATTCATGGATATTGGCCCGAATGGATTCATGGACATTGGCCTGAATGGATTCATGGACATTGGCCTAAATGGATTCATGGACATTGGCCTGAATGGATACATGGACATTGGCCTAAATGGAATCATGGACATTGGCCTGAATGGATTCATGGTTGGCCTGGATGGATTAATGGATATTGGCCTGAATGGATTCATGGATATTGGCCTGAATGGATTCATGGACATTGGCCTAAATGGATTCATGGACATTGGCCTGAATGGATTCATGGATATTGGCCTGAATGGATTCATGGATATTTGCCTGAATGGATTCATGGACATTGGCCTAAATGGATTCATGGACATTGGCCTGAATGGATTCATGGACATTGGCCTAAATGTATTCATGGACATTGGCCTGAATGGATTCATGGTTGACCTGAATGGGTTCATGGATATTGGCCTGAATGGATTCATGGATATTGGCCTGAATGGATTCATGGACATTGGCCTGATTGGATTCATGGACATTGGCCTGAATGGATTCATGGATATTGGCCTGAATGGATTCGTGGATATTGGCCTGAATGGATTCGTGGACATTGGCCTGAATGGATTCATGGATATTGGCCTGAATGGATTCATGGATATTGGCCTGAATGGATTCATGGATATTGGCCTGAATTGATTTCATGGATATTGGCCTGAATGGATTCATGGATATTGGCCTGAATGGATTCATGGACATTGGCCTGAATGGATTCATGGACATTGGCCTGAATGGATTCATGGATATTGGCCTGAATGGATTCATGGATATTGGCCTGAATGGATTCATGGACATTGGCCTGAATGGATTCATGGACATTAGCCTAAATGGATTCATGGACGTTGGCCTGAATGGATTCATGGTTGACCTGAATGGATTCATGAATATTGGCCTGAATGGATTCATGGATATTGGCCTGAATGGATTCATGGACATTGGCCTAAATGGATTCATGGACATTGGCCTGAATGGATTCATGGACATTGGCCTGAATGGATTCATGGATATTGGCCTGAATGGATTCATGGACATTGGCCTGAATGGATTCATGGTTGACCTGAATGGATTCATGGATATTGGCATGAATGGATTCATGGATATTGGCCTGAATGGATTCATGGACAGTGGCCTAAATGGAATCATGTACATTGGCCTGAATGGATTCATGGACATTGGCCTAAATGGATTCATGGACATTGGCCTGAATGGATTCATGGATATTGGCCTGAATGGATTCATGGATATTGGCCTGAATGGATTCATGGTTGGCCTGAATGGATTCATGGACATTGGCCTGAATAGATTCATGGATATTGGCCTGAATGGATTCATGGATATATTGGCCTGAATGGATTCATGGACATTGGCCTGAATGGATTCATGGATATTGGACTAAATGGATTCATGGACATTGGCCTGAATGGATTCATGGACATTGGCCTGAATGGATTCATGGACATTGGCGTAAATGGATTCATGGATATATTGGCCTGAATGGATTCATGGACATTGGCCTGAATGGATTCATGGATATTGGCCTGAATGGATTCATGGATATTGGCCTGAATGGATTCATGGACATTGGCCTAAATGGATTCATGGACATTGGCCTGAATGGATTCATGGATATTGGCCTGAATGGATTCATGGACATTGGCCTGAATGGATTCATGGTTGACCTGAATTGATTCATGGATATTGGCCTGAATGGATTCATGGATATTGGCCTGAATGAATTCATGGACATTGGCCTAAATGGATTCATGGACATTGGCCTGAATGGATTCATGGACATTTGCCTAAATGGATTCATGGGCATTGGCCTGAATGGATTCATGGACATTGGCCTGAATGGATTCATGGATATTGGCCTGAATGGATCCATGGATATTGGCCTGAATGGATTCATGGATATTGGCCTGAATGGATTCATGGACATTGGCCTGAATGGATTCATGGATATTGGCCTGAATGGATTCATTGATATTGGCCTGAATGGATTCATGGATCTTGGCCTGAATGGATTCATTGATATTTGCCTGAGTGGATTCATGGCTATTGGCCTGAATGGATTCATGGACATTGGCCTGAATGGATTCATGGTTGACCTGAATGGATTCATGGATATTAGCCTGAATGGATTCATGGATATTGGCCTGAATGGATTCATGGATATTGGACTGAATGGATTCATGGATATTGGCCTGAATGGATTCATGGATATTGGCCTGAATGGATACATGGTTGACCTGAATGGATTCATGGATATTGGCCTAAATGGATTTATGGATATTGGCCTGAATGGATTCATGGATATTGGCCTGAATGGATTCATGGACATTGGCCTGAATGGATTCATGGTTGACCTGAATGGATTCATGGATATTGGCCTGAATGGATTCATGGACATTGGCCTGAATGGATACATGGACATTGGCCTAAATGGAATCATGGACATTGGCCTGAATGGATTCATGGTTGGCCTGGATGGATTAATGGATATTGGCCTGAATGGATTCATGGATATTGGCCTGAATGGATTCATGGACATTGGCCTAAATGGATTCATGGACATTGGCCTGAATGGATTCATGGATATTGGCCTGAATGGATTCATGGATATTTGCCTGAATGGATTCATGGACATTGGCCTAAATGGATTCATGGACATTGGCCTGAATGGATTCATGGACATTGGCCTAAATGTATTCATGGACATTGGCCTGAATGGATTCATGGTTGACCTGAATGGGTTCATGGATATTGGCCTGAATGGATTCATGGATATTGGCCTGAATGGATTCATGGACATTGGCCTGATTGGATTCATGGACATTGGCCTGAATGGATTCATGGATATTGGCCTGAATGGATTCGTGGATATTGGCCTGAATGGATTCGTGGACATTGGCCTGAATGGATTCATGGATATTGGCCTGAATGGATTCATGGATATTGGCCTGAATGGATTCATGGATATTGGCCTGAATTGATTTCATGGATATTGGCCTGAATGGATTCATGGATATTGGCCTGAATGGATTCATGGACATTGGCCTGAATGGATTCATGGACATTGGCCTGAATGGATTCATGGATATTGGCCTGAATGGATTCATGGATATTGGCCTGAATGGATTCATGGACATTGGCCTGAATGGATTCATGGACATTAGCCTAAATGGATTCATGGACGTTGGCCTGAATTGATTCATGGTTGACCTGAATGGATTCATGGATATTGGCCTGAATGGATTCATGGATATTGGCCTGAATGGATTCATGGACATTGGCCTAAATGGATTCATGGACATTGGCCTGAATGGATTCATGGACATTGGCCTGAATGGATTCATGGATATTGGCCTGAATGGATTCATGGACATTGGCCTGAATGGATTCATGGTTGACCTGAATGGATTCATGGATATTGGCATGAATGGATTCATGGATATTGGCCTGAATGGATTCATGGACAGTGGCCTAAATGGAATCATGTACATTGGCCTGAATGGATTCATGGACATTGGCCTAAATGGATTCATGGACATTGGCCTGAATGGATTCATGGATATTGGCCTGAATGGATTCATGGATATTGGCCTGAATGGATTCATGGTTGGCCTGAATGGATTCATGGACATTGGCCTGAATAGATTCATGGATATTGGCCTGAATGGATTCATGGATATATTGGCCTGAATGGATTCATGGACATTGGCCTGAATGGATTCATGGATATTGGACTAAATGGATTCATGGACATTGGCCTGAATGGATTCATGGACATTGGCCTGAATGGATTCATGGACATTGGCGTAAATGGATTCATGGATATATTGGCCTGAATGGATTCATGGACATTGGCCTGAATGGATTCATGGATATTGGCCTGAATGGATTCATGGATATTGGCCTGAATGGATTCATGGACATTGGCCTAAATGGATTCATGGACATTGGCCTGAATGGATTCATGGATATTGGCCTGAATGGATTCATGGACATTGGCCTGAATGGATTCATGGTTGACCTGAATTGATTCATGGATATTGGCCTGAATGGATTCATGGATATTGGCCTGAATGAATTCATGGACATTGGCCTAAATGGATTCATGGACATTGGCCTGAATGGATTCATGGACATTTGCCTAAATGGATTCATGGGCATTGGCCTGAATGGATTCATGGACATTGGCCTGAATGGATTCATGGATATTGGCCTGAATGGATCCATGGATATTGGCCTGAATGGATTCATGGATATTGGCCTGAATGGATTCATGGACATTGGCCTGAATGGATTCATGGATATTGGCCTGAATGGATTCATTGATATTGGCCTGAATGGATTCATGGATCTTGGCCTGAATGGATTCATTGATATTTGCCTGAGTGGATTCATGGCTATTGGCCTGAATGGATTCATGGACATTGGCCTGAATGGATTCATGGTTGACCTGAATGGATTCATGGATATTAGCCTGAATGGATTCATGGATATTGGCCTGAATGGATTCATGGATATTGGACTGAATGGATTCATGGATATTGGCCTGAATGGATTCATGGATATTGGCCTGAATGGATACATGGTTGACCTGAATGGATTCATGGATATTGGCCTAAATGGATTTATGGATATTGGCCTGAATGGATTCATGGATATTGGCCTGAATGGATTCATGGACATTGGCCTGAATGGATTCATGGTTGACCTGAATGGATTCATGGATATTGGCCTGAATGGATTCATGGACATTGGCCTAAATGGATTCATGGATATTGGCCTGGATGGATTCATGGACATTGGCCTGAATGGATTCATGGACATTGGCCTGAATGGATTCATGGTTGACCTGAATGGATTCATGGACATTGGACTGAATGGATTCATGGATATTGGCCTGAATGGATTCATGGACATTGGCCTGAATGGATTCATGGTTGACCTGAATGGATTCATGGATATTGGCCTGAATGGATTCATGGACATTGGCTTAAATGGATTCATGGATATTGGCCTGAATGGATTCATGGATATTGGCCTGAATAGATTCATGGACATTGGCCTGAATGGATTCATGGACATTGGCCTGAATGGATTCATGGATATTGGCCTGAATGGATTCATGGATATTGGCCTGAATGGATTCATGGATATTGGCCTGAATGGATTCATGGACATTGGACTGAATGGATTCATGGATATTGGCCTGAATGGATTCATGGACATTGGACTGAATGGATTCATGGATATTGGCCTGAATGGATTCATGGTTGACCTGAATGGATTCATGGATATTGGCCTGAATGGATTCATGGATATTGGCCTAAATGGATTCATGGTTGGCCTGAATAGATTCATGGATATTGGCCTGAATGGATTCATGGACATTGGCCTAAATGGATTCATGGACATTGGCCTGAATGGATTCATGGACATTGGCATAAATGGATTCATGGACATTGGCCTGAATGGATTCATGGTTGACCTGAATGGATTCATGGATATTGGCCTGAATGGATTCATGGATATGGGCCTGAATGGATTCATGGTTGGCCTGAATGGATTCATGGATATTGGCCTGAATGGATTCATGGATATTGGCCTGAATGGATTCATGGACATTGGCCTAAATAGATTCATGCACATTGGCCTGAATGGATTCATGGACATTGGCCTAAATGGATTAATGGACATTGGCCTGAATGGATTCATGGATATTGGCCTGAATGGATTCATGGATATTGGCCTGAATGGATTCATGGATATTGGCCTGAATGGATTCATGGTTGACCTGAATGGATTCATGGACATTGGCCTGAATGGATTCATGGTTGACATGAATGGATTCATGGATATTGGCCTGAATAGATTCATGGAAATTGGCCTAAATGGATTCATGGATATTGGCCTGAATGGATTCATGGATATTGGCCTGAATGGATTCATGGACATTGGCCTGAATGGATTCATGGATATTGGCCTGAATGGATTCATGGATATTGGCCTGAATGGATTCATGGTTGACCTGAATGGATTCATGGATATTGGCCTAAATGGATTCATGGATATTGGCCTGAATGGATTCATGGATATTAGCCTGAATGGATTCATGGTTGACCTGAATGGATTCATGGATATTGGTCTGAATGGATTCATGGATATTAGCCTGAATGGATTCATGGTTGACCTGAATGGATTCATGGATCTTGGCCTGAATGGATTCATGGACATTGGCCTGAATGGATTCATGGATATTGGCCTGAATGGATTCATGGATATTGGCCTGAATGGATTCATGGATATTGGCCTGAATGGATTCATGGATATTGGCTTGAATGGATTCATGGACATTGGCCTGAATGGATTCATGGATATTGGCCTGAATGGATTCATGGTTGGCCTGAATGGATTCATGGATATTAGCCTGAATGGATTCATGGATATTGGCCTGAATGGATTCATGGTTGGCCTGAATGGATTCATGGATATTGGCCTGAATGGATTCGTGGATATTGGCCTGAATGGATTCATGGACATTGGCCTGAATGGATTCATGGATTGGCCTGAATGGATTCATGGATATTGGCCTGAATGGATTCATGGTTGACCTGAATGGATTTGTGGATATTGGCCTGAATGGATTCATGGTTGGCCTGAATGGATTCATGGATATTGGCCTGAATGGATTCATGGATATTGGCCTGAATGGATTCATGGACATTGGCCTGAATGGATTCATGGATATTGGCCTGAATGGATTCATTGATATTGGCCTGAATGGATTCATGGATATTGGCTTGAATGGATTCATAGACCTTGGCCTGAATGGATTCATAGTTGACCTGAATGGATTCATGGATATTGGCCTGAATGGATTCATGGACATTGGACTGAATGGATTCATGGATATTGGCCTGAATGGATTCATGGATATTGGCCTGAATGGATTCATGGTTGACCTGAATGGATTCATGGATATTGGCCTAAATGGATTCATGGATATTGGCCTGCATGGATTCATGGATATTGGCCTGAATGGATTCATGGTTGACCTGAATGGATTCATGGATATTGGCCTGAATGGATTCATGGATATTGGCTTGAATGGATTCGTGGTTTACCTGAATGGATTCATGGATATTGGCCTGAATGGATTCATGGACATTGGCCTAAATGGATTCATGGATATTGGCCTGAATGGATTCATGGATATTGGCCTGAATGGATTCATGGACATTGGCCTGAATGGATTCATGGACATTGGCCTGAATGGATTCATGGATATTGGCCTGAATGGATTCATGGACATTGGCCTGAATGGATATTCATGGATATTTTCGTGGATCTTGGCCTGAATGGGTTCATTGATATTGGCCTGAGTGGATTCATGGATTTTGGCCTGAATGGATTCATGGTTGACCTGAATGGATTCATGGATATTGGCCTGAATGGATTCATGGACATTGGACTGAATGGATTCATGGATATTGGCCTGAATGGATTCATGGATATTGGCCTGAATGGATTCATGGTTGACCTGAATGGATTTATGGATGTTGGCCTAAATGGATTCATGGATATTGGCCTGAATGGATTCATGGATATTGGCCTGAATGGATTCATGGTTGACCTGAATGGATTCATGGATATTGGCATGAATGGATTCATGGATATTGGCCTGAATGGATTCATTGATATTGGCCTGAATGGATTCATGGACATTGGCCTAAATGGATTCATGGACATTGGCCTGAATGGATTCATGGACATTGGCCTGAATGGATTCATGGTTGACCTGAATGGATTCATGGATATTGGCCCGAATGGATTCATGGATATTGGCCTGAATGGATTCATGGACATTGGCCTAAATGGATTCATGGACATTGGCCTGAATGGATTCATGGACATTGGCCTAAATGGAATCATGGACATTGGCCTGAATGGATTCATGGTTGGCCTGAATGGATTAATGGATATTGGCCTGAATGGATTCATGGATATTGGCCTGAATGGATTCATGGACATTGGCCTAAATGGATTCATGGACATTGGCCTGAATGGATTCATGGATATTGGCCTGAATGGATTCATGGATATTTGCCTGAATGGATTCATGGACATTGGCCTAAATGGATTCATGGACATTGGCCTGAATGGATTCATGGACATTGGCCTAAATGTATTCATGGACATTGGCCTGAATGGATTCATGGTTGACCTGAATGGATTCATGGATATTGGCCTGAATGGATTCATGGATATTGGCCTGAATGGATTCATGGACATTGGCCTGATTGGATTCATGGACATTGGCCTGAATGGATTCATGGATATTGGCCTGAATGGATTCGTGGATATTGGCCTGAATGGATTCGTGGACATTGGCCTGAATGGATTCATGGATATTGGCCTGAATGGATTCATGGATATTGGCCTGAATGGATTCATGGATATTGGCCTGAATTGATTTCATGGATATTGGCCTGAATGGATTCATGGATATTGGCCTGAATGGATTCATGGACATTGGCCTGAATGGATTCATGGACATTGGCCTGAATGGATTCATGGATATTGGCCTGAATGGATTCATGGACATTGGCCTGAATGGATTCATGGACATTAGCCTAAATGGATTCATGGACGTTGGCCTGAATGGATTCATGGTTGACCTGAACGGATTCATGGATATTGGCCTGAATGGATTCATGGATATTGGCCTGAATGGATTCATGGACATTGGCCTAAATGGATTCATGGACATTGGCCTGAATGGATTCATGGACATTGGCCTGAATGGATTCATGGATATTGGCCTGAATGGATTCATGGACATTGGCCTGAATGGATTCATGGTTGACCTGAATGGATTCATGGATATTGGCATAAATGGATTCATGGATATTGGCCTGAATGGATTCATGGACATTGGCCTAAATGGATTCATGGACATTGGCCTGAATGGATTCATGGACATTGGCCTAAATGGATTCATGGACATTGGCCTGAATGGATTCATGGATATTGGCCTGAATGGATTCATGGATATTGGCCTGAATGGATTCATGGATATTGGCCTGAATGGATTCATGGTTGGCCTGAATGGATTCATGGACATTGGCCTGAATAGATTCATGGATATTGGCCTGAATGGATTCATGGATATATTGGCCTGAATGGATTCATGGACATTGGCCTGAATGGATTCATGGATATTGGACTAAATGGATTCATGGACATTGGCCTGAATGGATTCATGGACATTGGCCTGAATGGATTCATGGACATTGGCCTGAATGGATTCATGGATATTGGCCTGAATAGATTCATGGATATATTGGCCTGAATGGATTCATGGACATTGGCGTAAATGGATTCATGGACATTGGCCTGAATGGATTCATGGACATTGGCCTGAATGGATTCATGGATATTGGCCTGAATGGATTCATGGATATATTGGCCTGAATGGATTCATGGACATTGGCCTGAATGGATTCATGGATATTGGCCTGAATGGATTCATGGATATTGGCCTGAATGGATTCATGGACATTGGCCTAAATGGATTCATGGACATTGGCCTGAATGGATTCATGGATATTGGCCTGAATGGATTCATGGACATTGGCCTGAATGGATTCATGGTTGACCTGAATGGATTCATGGATATTGGCCTGAATGGATTCATGGATATTGGCCTGAATGAATTCATGGACATTGGCCTAAATGGATTCATGGACATTGGCCTGAATGGATTCATGGACATTTGCCTAAATGGATTCATGGGCATTGGCCTGAATGGATTCATGGACATTGGCCTGAATGAATTCATGGATATTGGCCTCAATGGATCCATGGATATTGGCCTGAATGGATTCATGGATATTGGCCTGAATGGATTCATGGACATTGGCCTGAATGGATTCATGGATATTGGCCTGAATGGATTCATTGATATTGGCCTGAATGGATTCATGTATCTCGGCCTGAATGGATTCATTGATATTTGCCTGAGTGGATTCATGGCTATTGGCCTGAATGGATTCATGGACATTGGCCTGAATGGATTCATGGTTGACCTGAATGGATTCATGGATATTAGCCTGAATGGATTCATGGATATTGGCCTGAATGGATTCATGGATATTGGACTGAATGGATTCATGGATATTGGCCTGAATGGATTCATGGATATTGGCCTGAATGGATACATGGTTGACCTGAATGGATTCATGGATATTGGCCTAAATGGATTTATGGATATTGGCCTGAATGGATTCATGGATATTGGCCTGAATGGATTCATGGACATTGGCCTGAATGGATTCATGGTTGACCTGAATGGATTCATGGATATTGGCCTGAATGGATTCATGGACATTGGCCTAAATGGATTCATGGATATTGGCCTGAATGGATTCATGGACATTGGCCTGAATGGATTCATGGACATTGGCCTGAATGGATTCATGGTTGACCTGAATGGATTCATGGACATTGGACTGAATGGATTCATGGATATTGGCCTGAATGGATTCATGGACATTGGCCTGAATGGATTCATGGTTGACCTGAATGGATTCATGGATATTGGCCTGAATGGATTCATGGACATTGGCTTAAATGGATTCATGGATATTGGCCTGAATGGATTCATGGATATTGGCCTGAATAGATTCATGGACATTGGCCTGAATGGATTCATGGACATTGGCCTGAATGGATTCATGGATATTGGCCTGAATGGATTCATGGACATTGGCCTGAATGGATTCATGGACATTGGCCTGAATGGATTCATGGATATTGGCCTGAAAAGATTCATGGATATTGGCCTGAATGGATTCATGGATATTGGCCTGAATGGATTCATGGACATTGGACTGAATGGATTCATGGATATTGGCCTGAATGGATTCATGGTTGACCTGAATGGATTCATGGATATTGGCCTGAATGGATTCATGGATATTGGCCTAAATGGATTCATGATTGGCCTGAATGGATTCATGGATATTGGCCTGAATGGATTCATGGACATTGGCCTAAATGGATTCATGGACATTGGCCTGAATGGATTCATGGACATTGGCATAAATGGATTCATGGACATTGGCCTGAATGGATTCATGGTTGACCTGAATGGATTCATGGATATTGGCCTGAATGGATTCATGGATATGGGCCTGAATGGATTCATGGTTGGCCTGAATGGATTCATGGATATTGGCCTGAATGGATTCATGGATATTGGCCTGAATGGATTCATGGACATTGGCCTAAATAGATTCATGCACATTGGCCTGAATGGATTCATGGACATTGGCCTAAATGGATTAATGGACATTGGCCTGAATGGATTCATGGATATTGGCCTGAATGGATTCATGGATATTGGCCTGAATGGATTCATGGATATTGGCCTGAATGGATTCATGGTTGACCTGAATGGATTCATGGACATTGGCCTGAATGGATTCATGGTTGACCTGAATGGATTCATGGATATTGGCCTGAATATATTCATGGAAATTGGCCTAAATGGATTCATGGATATTGGCCTGAATGGATTCATTGATATTGGCCTGAATGGATTCATGGACATTGGCCTGAATGGATTCATGGATATTGGCCTGAATGGATTCATGGATATTGGCCTGAATGGATTCATGTACATTGGCCTGAATGGATTCATGGATATTGGCCTGAATGGATTCATGGTTGACCTGAATGGATTCATGGATATTGGCCTAAATGGATTCATGGATATTGGCCTGAATGGATTCATGGATATTGGCCTGAATGGATTCATGGATATTGGCCTAAATGGATTCATGTATATTGGCCTGAATGGATTCATGGATATTGGCCTGAATGGATTCATGGATATTGGCCTGAATGGATTCATGTATATTGGCCTGAATGGATTCATGGATATTGGCCTGAATGGATTCATGGACATTGGCCTAAATGGATTCATTGACATTGGCCTGAATGGATTCATGGACATTGGCCTGAATGGATTCATGGTTGACCTGAATGGATTCATGGATATTGGCCTGAATGGATTCATGGACATTGGCCTAAATGGATTCATGGACATTGGCCTGAATGGATTCATGGACATTGGCCTTAATGGATTCATGGACATTGGCCTGAATGGATTCATGGATATTGGCCTGAATGGATTCATGGACATTGGCCTGAATGGATTCATGGATATTGGCCTGATGGATTCATGGACATTGGCCTAAATGGATTCATGGACATTGGCCTGAATGGATTCATGGATATTGGCCTGAATGGAATCATGGACATTGGCCTGAATGGATTCATGGTTGACCTGAATGGATTCATGGATATTGGCCTGAATGGATTCATGGATATTGCCCTGAATGGATTCATGGATATTGGCCTGAATGGATTCATGGACATTGGCCTGAATGGATTCATGGACATTGGCCTGAATGGATTCATGGATATAGGCCTGAATGGATTCATGGACATTGGCCTAAATGGATTCATGGACATTGGCCTGAATGGATTCATGGACATTGGCCTAAATGTATTCATGGATATTGGCCTGAATGGATTCATGATTGACCTGAATGGATTCAGGGACATTGGCCTGAATGGGTTCATGGATATTGACCTGAATGGATTCATGGATATTGGCCTGAATGGATTCATGGACATTGGCCTGAATGGATTCATGGATATTGGCCTGAATGGATTCATGGATATTGGCCTGAATTGATTTCATGGATATTGGCCTGAATGGATTCATGGACATTGGCCTGAATTGATTTTATGGATATTGGCCTGAATGGATTCATGGACATTGGCCTGAATGGATTCATGGACATTGGCCTGAATGGATTCATGGATATTGGCCTGAATGGATTCATGGATATTGGCCTGAATGGATTCATGGATATTGGCCTGAATGGATTCATGGACATTGGCCTGAATGGATTCATGGACATTGGCCTGAATGGATTCATGGATATTGGCCTGAATGGATTCATGGACATTGGCCTGAATGGAATGGATTCATGGACATTGGCCTGAATGGATTCATGGACATTGGACTGAATGGATTCATGGATATTGGCCTGAATCGATTCATGGATATTGACCTGAATGGATTCATGGATATCTGGATCTCTTCGCAGTAGTGGCAATGCTTTGCCAGGATTATCCTAATCTCACTCGCTCCATTGTTGAAGGTTGAATTGAATCTAATATTTTCAGGTTTACTTTCCAATTTTTTAGCCATTTTATGGTTCATTTTGGAAACAATCTCCTCCCTTGTTTGTTTTGTTACATTGATCATAAGCTTTAATAATGATTGATTTAGAATAGCCTCTCTCGTGGAACCTGGCAGCCATTCTTTTAGCATTTTGTTGATACATGTGACCTTCATTGCAGTTGCGTTTCATCTGCAGGAAGTCACTGTATGGTATGCTGTTTTTCAAACACCTGGGAGGGCACTGGAGGCATGAAGGACTGAGTTGGTGTTTGTGAGTTTGCGATGCACTTCTGTAATGATCTTCTCATTCACAATTTTAACTTTGATGTCTAAGACCACCACTCCAGACATTCTATTGCCGTGCCGTCCCAGAGGACAAAAAGATAATTAAGCACCGCCACAATATCATTTTACTTGTATAAGTTTCCAAAATATTTTCAGAGATTCTCCTTCCATGCTCCCACAAAGAGATTTGAATACGTGGGAGCTACAGCTGTGCCCACGGCTGTACCACAAACCTGATTATAATGTTCACCATCGAACCAGACTAGCGATCAAATCCAATCAGCGATATTGAGTCTTCTTCTGGCTCCTGAAAAGGGCACCCAAACCAGAGAGCCACATCTTGCCTGGAGCCTTCCCCATTGATCCTTGCTGCAAAATATTGTCTTCCATTTTCTTGACAAAGGGATCGATCAACCAGGTTTTTGCCTGCAGGTCCTGAATTCTTCTTGCTGCTAACTCTTCTTCCGTGCTGATGTACTGTGTTGGCTGGGGTATTTACCTATCATAAGCCTTTGTGATTGCTGTGCAGCTTTGGGGTGTCGTCTGTGACTGGGAGTCCTCTCATCCAGGTCCACTTCTGGAATCCTCCTAGGGTGTCTTCTCAGAAGTCCCCAGTTACAAATGTTCTTACTTAACTTGAATGTGTTTTGCCATTCTAGAAAGTATATGTAATGTTATTTTATTAGGCCATGGTGGCTCTTTTCTGGAGTAATGAGAGTGACACAAGAACATTAAATGAGGATATGGGGCAGTTGGGGAGGGAAAATATGGGTGATCTAGCAATGAGAGTGGCATGCAGTTAATCAGGGGCGGTGTCTAGTTAGGGAGCCAAACAGGGATTTATTGAGTCACATCAGGAGGCAGCGCTGTGTGAGGAGGTTGCTCTGGTTTACCTCTTACCTCACTAACTGATACCAGCTCATCCATGTGGGTGTCAACTAACACTAGAACCACAAGTCAATACAGTAGTTAAGCAATGTTTCTTCCACCTGCACACGATCAAGAAGATACACCCTATCTTCTCCTACAAACACAGAACACTTGCTGTCATCTCTCTTGCCATGTCAAGAATAGACTACGCCAACAGCATCTACCTCGGAATGCCAGAATACCTCATGAGGAAGCTACAATGAAAACAGAACACAGCAGCAAGACTACTCCTTAGACTTATTATAAGAGAACACATCACACCAGCGCCAAGAACGCTGTATTGGCTTCCAGTCTAACAATGAATCTTCTTCAGAACTCTCTGCATAACAAACAGAGCGATTCCTGGCCAAGGCACAGAATTTATACAGGAGAAAATCTCCATCTAAAAACCAGCACAAACACTAATATCCTGCAATGACATTCACCTCAAACCAAAACAATACGCAAAACAAACATTCGGGGGATCTGCATTCTCCTGCATAGCGGTGGAACGCCAGCACTCACTTCCAAAGTAAATATGAAGAGCAGAAAATCACCTAAAATTTGGAAACTGTTGAAAACATTGCTATTTAATTCACCAAGCTAAAGAAGAGAACACTGGCAGAATAAGATTAGCCCAAGGGATCGGCTCGAAGCACATAAAAAGACTCAGACGACCCCCTCCTAACCACACTAAAAACCCTCTAATACAGCGCATATCTACCAGCCACCACTAACGAAACAAGACACATATCTTTGCCACAAAAACAAAAACAGTGCATACTACAAGCTATCTAACGACTCTCCACAACACAACGAAGACCCATATACGGCACCTGCAGGCAACCACCCATCAAACACCTTCGACCAACAAAAAATATACCAGCACACAGTGACCGGTTTTTATGAACTAACGTCTCCAACAGCACATCAAAGCTCTCTTGCGCTTTCCCTCTGAATCCCACTAACCCATCCTAACGCCCCTTTCCTTTCATATCTGCCAGAGCACCTGCAGGGCATGAACCTGGCAGCCGGGCGCAGTATGAATCACAGACACGTAACACGCTCCCCTGAAATAAGTTGATCTCTGGAGGTCCAGAGAGATCCACCCTGGAACGAGTCACCTTCATCCTCTACCTGGAGATTCTGGACAAACATACGGCCAGTGATGACATCAAGATATGCCAATCCCCCGATGCTACCCAGATCTACCTACAGGCTGTCCCAATGACAGACATTGACTGGATGCCTGTCTCTCCTCCTGCACCATTGATGGTGAACTCAAAAATAATGGTACCAGTTCATTCTTTGGGTCAAGGTCAGCCTCTGCCTTCAGATTTCAGAATCGTTGTTGAGACACGTGTCCTGTGCTACCTTGAGAGTGGACACAGTCTCCTCGCAGGATCCCTCTGTTCCCCTGAAAGCTGTTCAGGAGGCCACAACCCGTCTCATGAATGGTGCAAAGACATTTGTCCAAATCTGGCTGATCCTGAAGGACCATCAAGAGTTACCTCTCCATGCCTGCATCCTCAACCAAATAGCCCACATCACCTGCAAGGAATGGAAAACCAGTCTCCCACCTCTCAACTTCCCAAGCTCCCAACACACCCAAAAGCATTGCCAAAATGGTAAATAAGAGACAAGGAGGCAGCCTGTCTCGTACTACGCAGCAGTGCTCTGGAACATTCTGCAAGCGCGCATTGCGTGGCCTCAGTCCCGCGTGAACCTCAGGGATGATCCTTAGGATGCGCGCTTTAAGGACGTCCTGTCAGGTGCTCAGTGCCGGAGCTCCAGGGCACGCATAACTCCTGCTATGATGCGCTCCCTCCTTATGCAGGGTGAGCTGTTACTTCTCATCGAGGCTTGCCCTGCAGAAGGTGGTTCCCTTACCGTAAGGTGGCAGACCTTGTCAGCGTCATTGTATGTTGGTTGCATGTTCCTGTAGTCAGTTCCAGTATGGATGGCATGTGCCGGATACGAGAGGTGCCTGCTGCTACCCCTGGCAACTCGCTGAAGGGAGTTCTGGTGTGAGCCCTGCTCCCCTTCAGTGTTCACAGCCCTTGTGGCAACCCTAGCCCCCCTGTGAGCCTTCTCTAGGCTGCAGGAGAGTTAGGGGAGGCGCTGCCACCATCGCTGGCGGGATGTTCACGGAGGTAGGGATGCTGGGAGTGGATAGGAGTGCAAAGCTTCCTTACCTGTGCAATTCCATGAGCCAGAGCTGCAGGTGCCACCTGTGACTGCATAAGGCGGAGGGGGGGGGGGTTGCTTCACACCTGTGAGATTGCACATTTGGGTTTTTGACTCTAGGAATGCATGCGATGCTCTAACTGACATTTGACAGCAATACTGGGCCATGTGAGGCTCCACTTGGAAAGTGATGGCAGCACCAGGGCATGTGAGGATGAACGTGTACACGTGGGGACTATGGCATGCACAGGAGACATTAACTGGCCTATTCATGGCCTTTGAGGTTGCCCTTGCATATATGAGGTGACTGGACCATTCATAAAAAGAGGACCCGCAAACCATCCTTCTCTGGTCATACACCCACCCTCTGGAACTCAATCCCGGTGTCAGCTCGGAATGTCTGCGCAATCCTCCACTTTCTCAAATCTCTCAAAAGGGGGCTCTTTCAACCACACCTGACCAGCGCCTAATTCCTAATTCCAATGGACGCACATACTGACGAACAGAAGCCAACTCACCGTAACAAGCTTCTGTTAAAAGATCAGGCCACTGGCACTCTGTACAGCGCTCCAGTGCTCCAAAGCTAGGTCTGCACTTTAAACAAAAAAACACAGAATTAGGCATTAAGTGGAATTGTAGGGCCTGTGGGGAAGTGTGTTGTTTGATTGACTTTATTTTTGGCATTTATTGAGCATGGACCTAGTTTCCGGAAGCAGCAGAGAGCTGTCCATTAACAGGAGCTACAGTATACATTACAGTAGAGTATATGGGATACCCAATGTGTCCCCCATGGGATGAAACCGAAGCAGAAACATGGAGATGGGCCTTACATTCACCTAAAGGGGCACCAAGAGCAACTATAGGCTATGAATACGAGCTGGCCTTGACCTCTAGATGCCCCCATGCAAGGAGGCATTGCTTCTACTTGGTAAGGTCGGGATGCCTCCTACAAACTCTGTTACTAAACTATTTGATGTAATGATACAGAGACGTGTCCTGTATTAAATTCACGGGTCAGAGAAAGCGAGATTCCATGCGGAAATGTAGAGGTCTGTGAACAGGATCCAATGGATCCCCTCTCCTCCCCCAAAAAGAGGCTCCAGTTGAGGGACTGGATGAAGACTAGAGACTCCATCATGAAGTATAAGTTGAACCTTCTCTCTACTAAAGACATCTGCAGTCTTGGAGGAAGGATGCGGCTCTTGCAAGCTCCTGCAGAAGGCAGCAAACGTGCGAAACATGGCAACGTCCGGTCACGCTGGCCTCTGCCCACCAGGCAAAGGCACCCATTTTTTGACCGACCACGTTTCTTAATGTTTGTAAATGATGGGTGACGCAGATATTTGCAATGTTATTATGAGTGGAACTCAGCTTTCACTGGGCAGAGCAGAGGTTCACTTTATCGATGACGTTTTAGAAAATAGTTGTGGAATTTTAATGAATATTGGTGATTCCTGGACTATATGTCTCGATAAAATAGATGGATATGAAGATGTCATTCTGTGACAGGTTTTGCATTAAACCAAAAAACAAATTAGAAAAACTGAAGACATGAGTTCGTTCCAGCAGGGAAAGGTCCTGGCAACATGCCTGGCAGCATGGCCTGTCTTGCTGGTGCGCCGTGTGCGGTGCCAGGGACCAGATGGCATTTACAGTTACTCGGTTCTATGTACAGGACTGGGGCAGGACTGTGCCCTGTAGAGAGGGTACTTGCCAGCAGGGAACGGCCCTGGCAACATGCCTGGCAGCATGGCCTGTCTTGCTGGTGTGCCTTGTGCCGTGCCAGGGACCAGATGGCATTTACAGTTACTCGGTTCTATGTACAGGACCGGGTCAGGACGGTCCCCTGTAGAGGGTTCTGGGCGTGTTCAGGGCTGGGCTTGCATCTCACCATGTTTGCAAAAGGCCACTCTAAAGAAGGTGGGTCTTTCTTTTCCTTTCTGAATCGCTTAAGGAGTAGCAGAGTCTAATGTTGGCAGCTGTGGGGTTACACAGTTTGGGGGCGTAGAGCAGGAATGCTGCTGCTTTCTGTCCAGGTTCTGACATCTGCTAAGGAGCTCATATGATGATTGTGCCAGCCGGGTAGCAGGGTGCTTGCATGGTGCCAGCTTTGCATGCAATGCAGATGACAGTGTGTGCTTCAAAGGGAAGCCAGTGGAGCTCCTCGGTGACTACAGGCAATATGTGGGCACACCTCTAGAGAGCATTGATTCCAGGGCGGCGGTGGGAAAGCTGGGGAGCAAGGATGTACCTCAGCAACTGAGATAGTACGAGGACCTGTGCGGTACAAGCTGGTGTCTGATACTCCACAGGAGGGATACTTGGCGCCATGTGGTTGGAGGTTTCTTCACTATGAGAATTCTGAAGGAGTGGTGGCAGCCTAGGTGGCACAGTATATCAGTTAAATGGTAAAGTGCCTGAGGTTTATGACTGGCACCCAAGTCTGGAAGTGGCACTGTTCGGTGATGTTGGTGAGTAGAAGGCATTCCATCTTTGTGGGGTTCTGTTTGCGGTAAGGCTAGGATTTCCAGATGTGGACTGGCGCAGCGGAGGCCTTGAGTTGATGGATATGTTTGATGGATGGTATGGTCAGGTAGAGTTGGGAACCCTCTATATATTGGCCTTGAGTTTGCAGATATGTTTGATCGATGGTATGGTCAGGTAGAGTTGGGAACCCTCTATGTTTTGGCATTTAGTTGATGAATATGTTTGATGAATTGTATGGCCAGGTAGAGTTGGGTACCCTCTAGGTATTGGCCTTTAGTTAATGGATATGTTCGATGGATGGTATGGTCAGGAAGAGTTAGGTACCCTCTATGTATTGGCCTTTAGTTGATGGATATGTTTGATGGATGGTATGGTCAGGTAGAGTTGGGTACCCTCTATATATTGGCCTTGAGTTCGCAGATATGTTTGATGTATGGTATGGCCAGGTAGAGTTGGGAACCCTCTATGTTTTGGGGTTGAATTGATGGATATGTTTGATGGATGGTATGGCTAGGTAGAGTTGGGTACCCTCTATGTATTGGACTTGAGTTGATGGATATGTTTGATGGATGGTATGGCCAGGTAGAGTTTGGAACCCTCTATGTATTGGCCTTTAGTTGATGATATGTTTGATGGGTGGTATGGTCAGTTAGAGTTGGGTACCCTCTATGTATTGGCCTTTAGTTTATGGATATGTTTGATGGAGGGTATGGTCAGGTAGAATTGGGTACCCTCTATATATTGGCCTTGAGTCCGCAGATATGTTTGATGGATGGTATGGCCAGGTAGAGATGGGCACCCTCTATAAATTGGCCTTAGGTTTGCCGATATGTTTGATGGATGGAATGGCCAGGTAGAGTTGGGAATCCTCTATGTATTGGCCTTTAGTTCATGGATATGTTCGATGGATGGTATGGTCAGGTAGAGTTGGGTAACCTCTATGTATTGGCCTTTAGTTGATGGATATGTTTGATGGATGGTATGGTCAGGTAGAGTTGGGTACCCTCTATGTATTGCCATTGAGTTTGCAGATATGTTTAATGGATGGTATGGCCAGGTAGAGTTGGGAACCCTCTATGTTTTGGCGTTGAGTTGATGGATATGTTTGATGGATGGTATGGTCAGGTAGAGTTGGGCACCCTCTATGTATTAGCCTTGAGTTGATGGATATGTTTGATGGATGGTATAGCCAGGTAGAGTTGGGAACCCTTTGTATATTGGCCTTGAGTTGATAGATATGTTTGATGGTTGGTATGGCCAGGTAGAATTGGGAACCCTATATGTATTGTTAAATGTGGATCTTGTGGCTGCTGAGAACGGCTCCCAGAGGGACTCCACAGGTGGTGTGTATAGGTGGGGATCTGGTGTTATCCATTTGGACAAACCGATGGTCTTCTAGGTAGGGGGTGAAATAGTGGAGGATGGACATTCTGACTCTCAGGCAGTTGTGTATTATGTTGGTCGGGTGCAATGATCTGTTGTGTTGAAGACTGAGGAGAAGGGCAGGGGTGACTGGTCATGGATGCCGAGAAGGATGTTAACCACTCTGATGGCGGCTGTCCCCGCGACGCTTCATCTGTGTCTGAAGCCTGATTGCAGGTCTGTTGCTGTAGATGCTTGCTTTGTTGAAGGGTGCCACTAGCTCTTTCTCTTTCTATCTAGTCGGGAAAGGATGGAGTGTGCCGGGGCAGTAGTTGATGGGCTCATCAGGGGCCAGTATTGGTTTTTGAGTGTGGGGATTTTATTTGGTTTTGAGGGTGGTGGGGGAGGTACCCAGAGTGAGTGAGGTGTTGCTGATTGGGAGAATAAGGTGGTGAGCTTCAGGAAGATGGAAGCTGGCAAGATGTCATCTTTGTAGGATGCTGTTTTGAGGGATACAGGAGTCTTTGTTAGGACTTTACATCAGTGTCAATGGTTTGGTAGGTCTTGCTGACCTTTTTAGCGAAGGAGCTGTTGATGGTGATGGATTTTTCAAATGGAATAGTTCAGCCAGGCAGTTGCTGCAGTTTTTCAATGCCTTGAAGACATCCTAGCTTTCCTTGTTGGTTTTGGCTATGGTTTTTTGATGGTGTGAGATTTGTGCTAGGTTTTCTGCTGGAGGATCAGAGTTCTTTAACTGGATTTAGGCCAGATGGCCATATGGACTTAGGTTTTCTTTACTGACTCGTTGGCTCATGTTAAGTTTATGTGAGCACTGGAGAGAAGATGGGGTGTGTCTGATGAGTTGCTGTTTTTCTGGAGCAGTTATTTTGATCTGATATGATATGATAGGTTATTTATAACGAGCGTAACACCCAGAGGTTTCTAAGCACGGACCGGGGGATCGAACATGTGTTGCTCCGTGTCGTCTTGTTACCAAGGCGAGCACTTTGCCCCTGAACTATCCTCCCAAGTGACTTCACTTGTTGGGTCCTACTTATAGGGAGGGTTCAGGCTTTGCTGTGAGGGTCTGGAAGGGTGGTGCTGAGGTTGATCAGGTCCTTGAGTGGTTCTAAAGGGAAGCCATTGAAGGCTCATGTTGGCTGCTTTATCGCTTTGGTTGGGGGCTGTCTGGTGGTATTGAAGGGGGGTGTGACTCCGATGACTCTGATGATGATGTCCAGGCTGTCCCCTTTGATATGTGTGTGTTGGGGGAAGTTCACTGTGTTCCCCGTGTTCAGTAGTGCCACCTAAGGGAGATGTTGCGTGCAGGTGAATTCCTCAGTAAAGGGGGTGCCCTGCTTGTTTGGTCTGCAGATGAGGTTGAAGGTGATGGTGTTTGTGTCTCCATGTGGCACTAACTACACATGTGAGGCTGTCCCTTACAGGGTGTGAGTTTACAAGGGATATGAGACATTGTGGGGCATTAGCTGAGATTTCTGACATGTGGTGTGACTTCTGCTTCCACGGGGAGTGGGGCGCATTGGAGCCTCTGACCTCCCTCCCCCTGAGTGAGTCACCCCGCATCTCTGCTGCTCCGGAGCTCGGCGGGTGCTGCATACGCCCCAGTGGAATGGACCAGCACATGGGAAGCAAATTAGCGCGGCAAGAAGCCGGCTCAGCAAAAGTGCAGAGTAAAGATGAGGATGGGGAAAGGGCTGCCAAGGCTTTGGGGCAGAGAGAGCAGTGTCTGGGGAGCAACGATGGCCAAGAAATGAAGGGTTTGGGACAAGATGTAAAACGCCAAATAAAACCCCCCACAAAGGTTCTGTCCTGGAATGAGTACGCACGCCACAATCTCAGCGGTGCTTCTACCCCAGGGTGTGTGATTGCATGTGTACACACCCTGACGCGCTGTCTGCCTTGGCTGGCATGGTGTGGTCCCCTCTGCGCCCCCAAGCCAGTGAGGTGAATGCTGCCACTGACTGTTTGTGAGGGATCGCCCTCCCTCGGCCATTCTCGCAGTGCCACTTCCCTCTCTATGCCACACGCAGGGGCAAACTTTTGCAGAGTAGAACATCGACATGTTGGCGGTGAGTGCTGGTCATTGGGCCGGCTCTCGCCAGATCCGAGATCCGGCACCAGATCAGCCACCAGAAACCCCACACCCATGCTCTGCGCTGGGTTACAAGGAAAAACAAATTTTGCTCTGCGCTGGGTTACAAGGAAAAACAAATTTGGAAAAAAAAGAAAAAAAAAATAGAAAACACCCATGACGGCAGAGCGCTCATGGCGGCAATGAGCTGCTGAGCTACTCCACCCCCCTACAGGACTTTGATACAGGTCACAGCTGCAGGACAAGCAAACTGTAACTTCTTCTCATAACCTTGTGTTAGGGGTCACCAGTGGAAGTTACAGTGCTCGGCCACGACCCAGTTTATTTAATTATTTATTTATGTAATGTTTGTCGGATCCATGAACCCAGATTATTTATTAATTTATGCAGGGTTTGTCGGATATTTGTATCCACAAACATTGCATGAATAAATAAATAGCCCTATTAACATTGAAACAATTACACACCATGCAGCCACCCAACTGCTTTCAGTTTATCTATTTATTCTTTAATGTGATATAGATTGAAAGAAAATTCAAACTTTACACATAATAAACAGTTATTCATTAATAACAATAAAAGCAATAAACGAATAATAAACAACAAAGAAAAATATTTAACTAAACAAATAATAATTTGTCATATATCAAATTAAGAATGAGCAATATTATTATTATCTTTACCCAAAGTGCTGTGCAGACTTATATACGAGGAAAGATAATATGCATATTTACAAAACTACTCACATCAAGATCATGTATTGAAAAAAAGGTGTAGTGTGCCAACAACAAGTCCCACAATGGCCTATTTTTCTTCGCTTTGCAGATCTCAAATTACTCCAATCAATGGGCCCAACTTTGATTCAATTTTTATCCATATATTATAGAGGGCTATAAACAAATGCATGTTGCAGGTTTTGTGCAGTGTAGCCAAAATGACATTTCACAGATGGTTTGGGGGTTATGTACAAATTCGCCAAGGTGTAGTGTTATTGTACTAGTTAAGGACTGACATTCCGTTAGAAGATGTTTTGCTGTCTCCAAGCATTCGGATGACTTACAAAGGTGACAAATTCGCTCAAGGACAGGAATATTTTCCCTGGCTCCCAAATTCCTCAAAGTAGGTAGTTGTTCCAATCTAAACAGAGTGATGAAACGTCTGAGTCTTTTCGTATGGCAAAGGTTCAAATATGCCTGGGGCTTCATGTAGGTGTACAATCTATATTTAATGAATTGATAGCTCTTTAGAGTACTCAGGTGTGCAAAGTTCTCAAGCCAATCCCAGAGGTCCACCCTTTTCCCTAGTGCATTTTGAACTTCCTTGGTTTAAACTACATCTCTGTGTGTCAGCAAGAAATTGTGCCATAGATTTAAATAGGGTTGAAGTGGTATATTTTCTAACCACTTCCTGATATATTACAGACAGTAAGGGATTTGAGCAACAACTGGTCATCTTGAGATAGAATCCGACTCTCCTTTTAAGTACAATTGCTTTTAATGATGGGAGACCCAATTCTAGTCTTATCAAGGCCATTGGCACTTCTGGAGACAATCCCAATATCCAACGCCAGAATTTACCTTCCATCACTTGGAGCCAAGCTAAATCAAAAGAGAGGAGGGCCTCAAGGCCATAGGTGATCATGGGTGTAAACACTTGTATATATAGGTGCCGTGTCCCCCAGAGCGTGAAGCTGTCCTGCTTGTTTGAGAATGCAGCAATCAGTGCAGTGACTTGCGCCGCCCTGATTTTGCGTCCTTGTCTGCAGCAACGGTAATCGCTGTTAGGCTCAATTTCAACTCCGAGGTAGCGATAGGAGGGTGCGTAAGGTATAATTGTTTTACCCACCATCAGGTTAACTCGGGATGCTCTTTTCCCAGTGAATCTGAGCACTTTGGTCTTGTCTTAATTGATAGTCAGACCATTAGCACTAGCATATTCCCATAAAGTGGTAGCGGAGCGCCGAAGCCCACTACTTTTGTTGTCAAATACTACCAAGTTGTCGGCATATGCTAGTACAGTACAAGGCACCTCACCAATTTTCGGTGGGCAATTATCAATTTCAGCTAGTACTGCCGGGATGTCATATACGTAAATATTGCAAATCAGTGGTGCGGTAATGCATCTGTGTTCTACCCCCCTGTTTTGAGTCACTTTTCTGGTCATGTTGCCTTCTTGATTTAGCCTAAGGCGGGCCGTAGTGTTTTGGTGCAGCAGTCTCAGGTAGTACAAGAGAGCTCCCGGGCATCCCATTGATTCAAGTTTCAACCACAGTCTATCTCTGGGGATGGAATCAAAAGCAGCCTTGAAGTCAATGTATAAGGCATACAAAGGAGGCTGCCCCTTATTGAGCGCCCGTGTGCGAAGTATGTCCATCGCCATGAGATTGTGTGAGGTAGAATAATCCTGCCGAAATCCACACTGAAATTTGCTGAGTATGTTAGCCTCGTCTGCCCATTTCTGCACTTCACTTAACAGCAATGAAGCAAAAAGTTTACCTGTTATATCCAGCATAGAAAGAAGCCTATAGTTGTTGGGGTCGGAACTATTGCCCTTTTTAAAAATGGGAATGAAGATTGCTGTTTGCCAAGATTGAGGGATTCTCCCCTGCGCTAGGATCTTTTTGAAAAGTACAGAGAATAACTCTGCCGAAAATTCAGGGTAATTCATAATTACTACATTGGCCAGCCCGTTAGGGCCCGGGGCTCTTGAGGATTTAAGAGCTTTTATTTTATTTTTAAAAAAACACTGGGGATACTTTAAAAGGCGGGTAAATAGGGACCTTATACAGGGGTGTATTAAGAGACTCAGTCTCTCCTGAATTACGTCCTTCTAAGAATTTTACCCAAACCTCTTCACTAATCGGATTGGCTAATTGGCCTTTACCATTCTCCCTAGTCTCATTCAGCAGAGACCAGATACTGCGAGAGTTCCTAGAGCAGATGGTCTGCACTAGCCTTTGATAGGCACTATTTCTATCAGCCTTTTTTATATGCTTGATGCTCGTTCTGTAACCGTTTTTAGCTTTTCTAACTCTCGCAGTAAAGGGCTACTGGTAAGTTCAAGGTCATAAATACTACGAATTTCAGCTCTCAACCTTCTCTTAGCATCTCTAATTCCTTTATTATAAGGGCGACTAACACCCTCTGTTTTTAGCATGTAGCCCATTTTAGCCACAGCATGTTTTCCCGAGAATGCCAGAATCCATTCTTCAATGGCATTGACGGTCATGGTGTTAAAGTCCAGAGCGCTAGCAAAGGAAGTGGGTTTAAGGGCTTCCGTAGCTGATCTAATATTTTTTTCTGACCATACAATTCTTGACCCTGCACTATTGGGGTTAATTCTGCCAATATTCAATGTGGGAGTGGAATATCTTGGTAATTGGAGAAAACAATGGAGCATCGCATGGTCACTCCAGTTGTTATTGGTCACTTTCATATCAGCAACTTTCGATTGCATCTCAGGGCACATGAATATGTAGTCCAAAGTACTTGACAATGCCCCATTTGTCAAAGTATGTTTCCCCGGCCGATCACCAGGCATGCGGCCATTAATCATCTCAAGAACCAAAAAGGCCAACAACTGTAACCAGCCCAGCCCCTCAGCCTTCCTTTTCTCATTTATCATTAGGCATGTTGTACTGAGATTAGGGTTAAATGATGGGTGACCCTCGCCTGTCATGTGGCAGTTGAAGTCTCCCATGACCACCACTGCTGCATTACCAGGTTTCGTTGTCCAAGATGACATAAACTCCTGCAGTGCCTCTTGTAAGGATTCTATAATAGCTGCTCCTGGTGGATTGTAGAGGTTAACAAGGAGAAACCTAAAAGAACAGCTTTCCTCTCCATAGTCAACCTCTACTGCCATGAGATGATCCTCCAAATTACAATGAATCCTTCTAGAAACCACCGTGTTAACCAGCCCAATGAGTAAGCCACCAAAGGGGCGGCCCCTTGTCCCCCGTTTTGCAAAAGATTGATACACAACAAATCCGTCCCATACCAGAGGGTCCATTGCCCAGGTCTCTTGAAGACAAATACAGCTATGTGTAGACAAAAGGTCCACAGAACCCTCCGATCTCAGCAAGTGGGCAAAGCCTCTACAGTTCCAAGTAAGGAGAGAAAAGGCTCAATGATTGTGTAAAACCCCTGGGAGGGATTCCATCAGCCATTTTAGAACTTGTTGTATCTCAGCGAGCTCAAGATTTTTCACTTCAGCTGGCTTGGAACAGTTAGGCACGGGGACTGGAGCTGCAATGTCATCAGGGCCAATGTTAGGATCAATTTCATTCAGGTCCACATCGATGTCAACGTCAACAGCTCTAAGTTCCTCTTTGTATTTCCTGATCAGCCGTGCTGTCGACAGAAAAGTACAATGTAAGGCTGAGACGTTGGGGTTGGGACCTATCAAAGGTTCTACAAACAGGAAATCATCAGATTTCAGTACTCGAAGTTGGGGAATGCAGTAAAGTCTGACTAATAGCTCACATCGCGCAAGCCAAGTATTTTTACCGCTCTTATATAGGCTCTTAATAAAAACAGATGCGATTGATGTTGATGTCTTTGGAATCATTCCCGGGTTCAGGAAGTGCCGGCGCCAGTAAGTTTCCCTCATGTGCAGATGCTGATGGTTGCTCAGTGCATGCTGGTAAGCTAGGTTCAAGTTCCAGGTCCAAGTCTTTCAATAGGTCCCCATCAACGACCGGACTAATGGATTTTTCTTCAGGCACAAGCCAGCTAGAGAGGGGACCTTTAGTCGTTGGCACCCATGCAGCTGTTCTAGCTAGTCTCTTCTTTGCTTTTTTTGAGCATGTGACCAGCCCTGTCTATGGCACAACAGTAGGGGGTAAAGCATTAGGGGGTAAAGCATTAGGGGGTAAAGCATTAGGGGGTAAAGAGTTTGTTTTAGATTTTTTATTCTTGAGCGCCTTCCTCGCCAGTCTACGTTGCTTCCGTGGGAAGAAAGCCTAGGGGCTTTGTACCATCTCAAGGTCAGCAGCATTCTCCTGGGGTGCTCCATGGGCTCCAGCGCTAGTGATGGATTCTGAAGGCTTAGCTTCGGCTTATTCCAAGTTGACCGGGTCATCCCTTCCTTCCACAATGTGTAAGGCGTCGGATAGGTTAGCTTCCGCCTCTTCACGGAGATGGTCCTTCTGTTCTAGTGCCATGGTGAGGATGTTAGTATTAGTCAGGATACGACCTGACATTTGCAGTAAGATTTTAAGCGCAAATTGTAGCGCAGCGACAGACGATTGAAGCTCAGCAATCTCGGTAGGGCTAGCGTGTTGACAATCCAAATCATCGTCCTCTTTGTCTGGTACATCCTCTGTGGATGCCACTGCTAAATTAGGGGAAGCAGACAATCGTCCACTGCTTCCAATGGAGTTATGTAGGCCAGGCGGAGTGCTCGTGTTGCTGATATTATGGGGTAATGAGCCACTTGCTATCGTCATTGGCATTTGTGATGACATCCCTCTCTGGATATTTAAGCACAGGTCTAAGAGAGAGTTGTTATCAATATCATCAAAGTTGGTAGTATTCAATGAGATGCTACCGCTAGGGCCAGGGACTACGGTTTCCTCAATAGCAGTTGAGTTTATTTCCGGAGGTGGATTTTCTGGGAAGAACTCAGTGATTGCACCTTGGTCCACCGGATTGACATATTTCGCATTCATCTTAGGTTTGACACCCTTGTGTGAGTCTCCATGTTCTCCTTTAAGGGTAAGGTCTTAATTTTCCTCAAATTATAGTTCGAATGGGAGGACCTTTTCCCCTGTTGCATATCAGCGGAAGGTAAAAGGTCGAAGTCCACCAAAGATATCTAATCAGAGCAAGGGAAACTCTCCAATGCTGAGTTAGAAGATAAGTATAGAAATTGTTGGGAGAAAGTTGTTCCCTTTGAACCTGAGAACATGGAGAGGGATAAGCCACAGTCCTCAGGTGGCTATCCAGGTAATCCCTCTCACCTGGTGACCATGGAGTTGATCGACAATCAAGATGTCTGGACGCCCAGTATCAAAGGCATTTGCCCGCAGTTTCCAGGGCCTATGACCTTGAGGCCAGATTAAGTATAACAGGTGACAATATCCCCCCTGCTCTAGTGCAAAAGGATGGTCCAGTAATATGAGTATAGGGTCCAACACTCCTCCCACACAGACCAAAACAAATGGAGGTTGCACACAGCCGGGGGTCAAATAGGAAACAGGGGCTCTCAGCAAATATATGGTGTTGTCAAACTTAACACTATAATTGTACTGTGCTAGCAAATAAATGCACAGAAACCAATGAGCCTCAATGGGCACTGAGTGAAAAGCAGAGTGCAAAGCAGGGAGAGTGAAAAGCAGCCCAAGGGATGTAGCTCCCAGCTCTCCACTCACCTCCAAGATTGCAGCAGGCGGACCCTGTGCAAAAAAGAGTCAGCTGGAGAAAGCACAATGCCACGCCTTAATATTCAGCCGCTGCACCGCCGCACCGTAGAGCCACACAAATCGGGTCTGTGATCGCGGTCAGCCCCACGCCTAACACCGCTCCACCAAAGCAGTGGATCCCGTGGGCGTGGGGGACAGAGGGACACGCCGGCTCTAGGCTGCTGCAGCAGCAGGAACTGAGCCGTGTCCAGTCAGCCGCTCGGTCCATTAGAGGAAGGGACCCTGCGGCGTGAATACGCCAATGACACAGGCCGTGTCAAGCCGCACCTCGATACAGCATACACAGAACTACGTTGTGTGAGGCCGCCTCCGACACTCCACCAACTCCATTGCAAGGAATCCTTCCACTGCTTTCAGTGGGGAGCTGCAGGAGCTGTGCTGATGCAGTTCATGTAAAATAAAACATTGCTTCTGGGAACAGAAATCACCCCATTTGTATATTACCCAATGGGGAGTTTAAAAAAAAAATGGGATACAAATTGTGTATTTTAAATAATATTTACTCAGCAGCACTGGTCACAACTATTCCCTGCACCGTGAAGTAACTCCTCCTCAGGGCCAGGGAAGGGGCTTAAAGTGGAATTGATATATATATAAAGAAATTGCACAGTTTTAAGCTATTATTTTGGACATTTCCTTTGATCGGAGGTCATCTACCAGCTCTTCCCCCCAACCCTGTCTCCTTGGGCACCGCCAGCCCCTAAAGTCGCCCCCACCCGGACCTTGAGGGATCCCCCACCCCATTGTTTCCATTTCCACCACTGTTGGCAGCAGTTCCTTTATTCGATTGGACCAATATCTATCAGTAATAACACGCAGAGCAGACAATAGACTCGTGAACTACAATTCCCAGAGTTCACCTGGACCTGGCACTCATTGCTGACCGCACATTTGCATTATGTAGGTGCTGTAAAAAGAGTGTATGTGTATGTATTGCGCACAAGGAAAGGGGTAACAGCAGAGGAACGAGAGATGCCAGTCAGGGGTGCTTCATATGTGGACTTGTGTTTGAGAGACATGCCAAAAAGACTTTTCGTCCTCACATGCGGTAAACATGCGATAACTTGATGGCTCACATGATTCTGAGTCCAGCACACACTTCGGTTATTCCCCATTTTGTGGTATAGTATATCTCCATGGGAAAATACCACATTGCCGCATGCAGATTACTGCATGTTGTAATATTACCACAAATGTTAGCACTGCGCCAAATTACGAGCTTGCGTTTTGATTGGAGGATTTACCTCCAGCAAAATCCTGGAGGTAAATATTCCCACTCAACCGCCACAGTAATTCCACAAAAAAAGCCCCAATGGGTCCAATGGACCCCAAATAAATGGGGCATTGCACTGCCACCACCACTTGTAATCAGGCGGAAATTCTGCCTGACCAAGAGGCGTTAACAGTATTTCCTCAGGGCTATTTCTTTGACGATTTACCTCTGAATTTCCGCCTAACTTGTAATGAGGCATTTTGTCTAAAAGTGATCGTCTCCAGACAAAAGCAGCCAGAATTATGACGCATGAAACTCAGCGGTAAAATATTCTCTATTTCCCAATACCGCTTGTTTTACCGCAATCAAGCTGATAGTGTAGGCTTCTGATGGAGAGGTGCGAGACCAGGCAGAATGCCAGCGGGCACTGTCAGATGAACGCCTGGCGGGGGTGTCTGTGAGATGCTCTCTTTTACATGAATGAGTTGGGGGCTCCATCGGAGGGTGCCTGCTGAAGGGGTGCAGCGCCCCTGAATCTGTTCTGAATGCCCCCAAAGAGAGAGTGATGCAACGTAGGCCTCACAAAGGCCTCACGAAAGGAGCTGCCCTGCTTCACTGCTCCCCGTTTAGGCAATGTCCGCTCGGCCCAGAGCCGCCATTCACAGAGGGCGGCCATTTTCTCCCCGCGCAGGCTCACCCTATCAGATGCAGGCACAGAGCTCTGAGCTGACCTGACTGTGACCCGGAATTCTAAAGGCTCTCTCTAATCTACTCATTCCAACCTGGGCTCCTGCACGCCCCCCAGGCCACGCGGCAGCACGTGCATGAGCAGGGGAGTATATGCAGCATTGAAAGAGTGGGGGGAGCCACAAAAACAGTCCTGCTACTTCCCCCCCAAATGCAGTGCGTGCAATTCCATGCAGTCCTATTCACGCCCCAAACCGCCCACCACAGTCCCAATCTACTTTTTTGGTAACATTAGTGGCAGGTGGCATTAAAAAAAATAAAAAAATAAAAAACTGCCGGATCATTGCAGATGCTGGGAACTCATCTATTAGAGCCTGTCCAGGCGCTCTGGGACGAAATACATGCAAACCTCCTGATTTGCACATGGATTGCACCAACAGGAGTGACTTCACAGACAAGGACATTGCTAGGAGCGTCATAAGTCTTTGATACTTGGAGGCGCCACGGAAGGGACTTTAGAATAAATTGCCATAATTGGGCCAAGTGGCAGATAACCTTGTGGTGCAAAATACTTAGATTGCACCATTATTATATATGGAGCAACTCTATAGTCATTAGGCTTTTTTGTTATAATAGCCTGAGATATTAACATAAGCTATGAACTGTATCCGAATCACAAATCTGCAGGTAAGACACAGTGGGCCCCATTCAGACCCTGCCGGTCGGGAACAACGGTGCCGGTAAGCTTACCTGCACCGTTGTTTCCAGACTGGCATATTACAGGTCTGCTTGCCGGAGCTGTCGTGCCCGACAGGTCCTGACCCTGCCGGGCACAGCTGCCACGGTAGGCAGACCATTCACGGAAGCACCAACAACGTTAGCAATGGTGTTGATGCTTCTGTGGTCCCCACTCCCATGGGGACTTACAATTTACCGGCGCCTGACTTTCCGGGCCACCAGGGTTGTAATCTCACTGTGGCAATGGGAGGTCAGGGGGCAGTAAATAGTTACGGGTCCAGCAGCAACCCGCCAGTAGAACCGTCACAGGTGCCGCCAGACCCGTAATGAGCCCCAGTGGGATTAAATGATCTGCCCACGATCACACACTTTGGTTAAATGGTGAAACCGGGATGTGGCCAATTTAAGTAACTGAGCACTTCTTGCCAGGTTTAGTTGATATAGATATTTAGTAAGCTTCCCTCTGAATTTCATGTGCTTAAATAATACTTTATTTATAGCAATGCCTTGGAAGCAAAGCACATTACATAAGAAACTAGCCTTTCATAATGAACTTTACACTATATACATCAACATAGAAATATTTTTAGCAATAAGAGGATGGCTTAAGTTGTATTCTCCCCATCCCGCATGCACACTACATTTTGCTGGCAGCAACAATAGGAATTCCCCGATATTTGTATACTACCTTTGAAAAAAGAATAGCACATGTAATTTTCCACAGGCTTCATTTTAAGGACCACCCCAAGTGTTACAAATAGGGGTGGACCAAACGCCCAAACTTCGCTCTGCAGAAAAATAGGCAATTCTGGGGACAACCCGCCCACTTTGCCATGTCGCCAGTATGTCAAATGTGGTTATTTCTGGTTTTCCACCTCAAGTAAAATATTTTCGGCCCGCTTTGCTTCATGCTAATAAACATTTTGGCTCGTTGTGGGGCCATGAAACGTTGAATTCATGTAGTTAGCGAAATCATTCACATGTTCGAAGGAAAACGGCCTAAAACCAAAATGACCCCAAAAGTGGTGAAACAAAGCCCTGCGTCATAGCGGATTTCTCCCACTTCACTTCACCAGCACGAGATACTAGTCACAAGGCCCTGGGTGAGCTCTCACAAGGTAATCCTCGGACGTGAGGGGGTCAGAACCCACAGAAGAGCCAGGGTATCCGTGTGTAGAGGAAAGTGGAGCATCCCGCACCCACATGCGGCCAGCTAGGGCACCCACTGGTGAGCAGAAGTGCAAGACACTCCTGCCTAAGAAAAGTTTGCCAATATCCAGGGTGGAAGGAACCCAAGCAGTGCCTTAAGACGGACTAAAAAATAAGCCGGCTGCATCAAGTGGGCGTGGCCTAACGGCTGGGGGGTTGCATGTGGGCGCGTTAGGCCCCCCCCTTGACGAGTCCCGCTCAGTGGGCTACAGACACCCCTACCAGGCAGCCTTTTGTAGAGATCAGCACCCTCTCGCGTTTCTCTCCATAATGGTGGTGCCACCATTATGGATGAAAGGCATTTTTTTCTTCAGTCTGAAGCTCTTGCACATGAGCGAGAGCTTCAGGCTTTAGAAAAAAAGCTTTGTCCTCTAGCGGCCGGGGCTGCCAGGAGACATTAGGGAGCCCCGCCGGGGCCCCGCCTCAGAATGAGATTTTTCCCGGGGCCCACGTACAGCCCTGAACCCAGGCCTGTGTTCCAGAGAGTTGCAGCGTGAAGAGAGATTGCAGGAGTTAGAGAGAAGCTAAGATGGATGACGTTTCCAGGGTTGGGGGGCGAGGCGGCTACAGCACAATAGAGAGGCGTGCAGAGGTGTGAGATGCTCATCCATAAGGTGGGTGAAGGAATGAATGAATGAATGAATGAATGAATGAATGAAAAGACAGCAGTTGGGAACGCTGAATGGACTGGACCCTCACTAGGATTTGAAGGAGATGGGTCCTGCCTCTCTGCACAGTGAGCATTGCTGACTCGCGGGGTTAGCTGGCTGGCCCTGGCTCTCATGACCCCGGCCATAGTTGGGTCCGGTGCTGATTCTGTGGCTGAGCAGGGAGTAGATGCATGGGTTAAAGAGTCCAGTCAGAGCTCAGGAGGCAGACAGTGACAGCAAGGAAGAGGCTCCATGCAGTAACGTCAAGGATGGAAAGTGCTGTGCAGTGCTGGCCCTCATCACCAGGACCCGGTTGTGACAACTGCCCGATAGTCCAGAAACACAGTTCCAATGAGCGAGGTGGCGCTGGAGCAAAGTCTGGGCAAGGTCATTTCTTTTACGGAGGAACACAACCTCTGGACCTGAGCTTGTGTGCATGACTCTTGCCAGGATTGGTGACTTCATGCCAGTCATAGTGTTTGGCTACCCAGACCTGACGCTAGTAGCCAAACACTATTACTGTCATAATAGTGCAGAAACCCTATGGCACGCTGTTCTGTTCTCCATGCATTGATCTACTCTCGTCTAAGCATGCTTCAGCTCTCGCAGGAGTGGAAGTCAGGCGCTTCATGCAAATATGCTTTGCAAAAGTGCAGAAGCAGCCCCGTACCGATAGCTGGTGTTTGGAAGGAGAGAGAGTCGTCCCACCCCCCTAGACAATATCAAAGGAGAAATAACCGCTGAGAGAGCACATACAGGATGGTGCACGATCACCTCAAGGCATCGAATGCAAGTTATATGGTAGATGCAGGAGTACACGCCATCTTGGCCAACAGCAGCTATCTTAGAAGTTAGGCTGAAGCACAGCAAACATTTCATGCTCCTTTGTTCTAAGAAAGTTACAGGCCCTCGTGCCCTGGAAAGAATGCGCCCTGCAAGGTCATGAGAAGGGAGCAGAGCGCCTCTTAGCAGGACCCTCCTGCGGGACAGATAGCAAAGGCCTCCTGCTTCCAATGATCCCCATATGATAAATACAGCTTTGCCATACTTTCATCCCAAGACCCCGGGATGCCGTAGCATGTCAAACCCAGACCACCGACCATTAAATGTTTACATCCCTCTATCGATCACCAAGATCAGAACACAAGGCTATTGCGCCTTCACAAATGGGTCACATGATTTGTGCAGTGAGGTGCAGGGTGGCAGTAAATTATAGCCCAAAACGAAAGTGGAGGACTTTGGGAGTTGCTGATCTGTCTGGGAAGCGAGTGAAGCATGCTAGTTGTGACCTCAGCTCTCACACCCCCTAACTCCCTCCGCCCCCCTAAAGCCCATCTCTGTGTCTGCAAAGTGCTCATTACAGTAATAAAATAACATTGTGTTAGTAGCCAATTAATTGCTAGGCCGAATTCACCTCGGATGACGAGCCCAGCAGCACCGACGTGGAAGGAGGTGAACAGATGAAGGTGGAGCAATGGCCTGGCACCCCATATGGAGCAGGCCCTATATGTCTAGAGCTCGTCCAGTTAGAATTGTAGAATTGTACCTTATAGGATTACATCATTAGTGACATCATTCGTACTTAGGCTGTGCTGCACGTTGCTGCGGAGCTCAGAGTGCTCAGAGTGCTCGGAGGCAGCAGAGTTCTTTGCTGATGCATTTGTATTTTGTAGAAATAAACATGTGTTATCCTTGCAAGCCTGTCCTGGGCCTTTTTCCCTAGCGGGCTGTATCTGTTCTGATGCGAGCATGCCGGGGCGTGCCTTCACTGGCCAGATGCCTTCCCAGAGTGGCTTCCTCTCTGATCTTGGGGGTCTTCTGGATCACCAGATGAAGAGGCTAGCTTGCAGGAGACAGGCTACTCAAAGGCACCTTTTCTAGTGAGGGCTAACTCAGGAGCGAGCTGGCACTTGCAAATTAACCTTATCATCACTCGTGGAGGCGCCTTATGTCAAGGGAGGCTCTCTGGCCGCACTGGTCCTTATGATGTGGGTAGCGCTGAGCTGCGTTGGCCCCCTCTTATCATTTGCAAGACACCCCATGGGGGACACATGCTCCTGGCACGCATGGGAATCCCCCCAGCTGGAAGTGTATACCTTCTGAAGGTTAGGGTCCACCCAGAGGGGCGTCCTTGTGAGCGGGGACATCACGGCTACTGCCTTGACCTGCCCCATCGCAGGCCAAGAGCGGGAACCATTTCCAGCCCGTGAAACTGCTCAGTCTCCAGAAACAGAGAGTGCTGCTTTCACGTGTCCATAGGAACAGCACTCACCATTGTTATGTTGGGGTGCAGTTGCCCCTTGTCTCTGTGTTGCCTACTGCTGTGACTGCTGCTTTCCAGATCCTGGGAGGGACCATAACCTCACACACTGTCTGTACTGCACCGAGGCAAGACACCCTGTGTGCTGTACTCTTAGTTACTCGAGGCTCTGGTGCTTACGACTTCAGGAGACCCGTGTACATCATCACTTCCTGTAATAATCCCCCTCACCACAGATCCCCCTGCAACCCCTCCCCTAGGGCTCTGAAGAATGGGGTGTTGTATTTGTGCTTCTCTGGCCTCAGGAATTCTGACTCAGACGCAGCAGTAATGAGTCCCCGACCGGGAGTTGGGCTCTAGAGGGCCCCTGCCAGAGCTTGCTTCTAGACGCTTCAGGCACTTCCCTCTGATGCAGCCGTCATCCAAAGCCAAGACCCAGTTTGATGTTTTAGTCACACCGGGTCCTGTTTTGTGGACAGAAAGGAACCTGTTCAGCCAAGCCTTGGACAGCATGAAAGTGTGGGCTCAGCAGTGAGGCAGTGCCAACAGTGGAAGAAACAACTTAAACCAGACTCTTTGCAAAGATACGGACCAATTTATCTTTCCACATTGTAAACCATAAAACGCACTCCATACTTAGATTACATTATTAGCAATATAGGTACAACATTAGTTTCTCTTCAGACAATTCTGTTTAATAAAGATGCACAACAGGCATGATTCTCCTACGTGACAGGGGGTCCACGTGGAACTGAACATCTCCACCCCCACGGGTGCCATACAGTGGCGCGCTCCCCCATCACAGGGAACTCCCCACCATACCCTTGGGGGGCGATCCTAGGAGGCACCCTTGTCTTTGACTGGCACCGTCCACCTCCTGACCCAACCCCCCCTTTGGCCTCGCCTCGTTGGAACCCCACTGGCTCTACACCACTCAGTGGGAGCAGACCATGACCTCGCCATTGCACCCTACCAGAAAAGGGTCACTCAGTGACCACACAGTTCTCCCCCACCTACCACAGGGACCTCGACAAACCGGTCAGGGGCACTGCCCCCTCAGTCCATGTTGTGCGTATCAGTGCCAAAACGTTCTCCAGCAGTGGAGCGGAACCCCGCAAGGCAAGGAACGCCATCAGCATGTACCTTCTGGGATCCCCTGACCAGTCCATTGGCCACAACCCGTAGCCACCTGCGGCCGGATGCCGACCGAGCAAGTTCCTTATTCAGTTCCCTTACTGATATGTTCAGGGGCCTAGCGGGGCCTGGTACTGCCCACCTTGTCCTAGGGATCATTTGCGACCAGGGAATCCCAGCATTGGGGCATAACCTGCCGATCCAGCCAAACAGAGAGACAAGCGACACCCTCACTTCTTTCCGACCCAAAGAAACCAGGTCATCGCCCCCGATGTCTAGGATCACCCACCCCGGCTCAGGCAACTGCCGGGCCACTCCCTGTCTGGTCACAATGTTGAAGACAGTCCCAATCCTCATTCCTTCCAATACCACATGCAGCCTAGTGCTGTCAGGGGCGGGAAGCACGTGGGCTGTGTAGGCTTCTCCAAGGAGTATTCTTCTAACTGGTCGAAAGCCAATCATTGAATGGCACAAGTCATGCAATATGGCCAGACATGAGAGTACCCACAAGTAATCAGGAAAGTGGCATGAACCTACAATGCCCTCATGTATGAAACTGTGATGCCTTCATGTATGAACGTATAATGCCTTCATATACAAACCTATAATGCCTTCATGTACGAACATCGAAAGTCTCCATGTATCAGATACGGCCTCGTTATGAGTTTGGTGGTGTTTCAGCGGTAAATCTGCTGAGATACCACCCAACGGATTTACTGTTAGCAGCACTTGGTCTGGCGGAATTAGCGCTGGATTACAAGCGGCAGTTTGGCAGAGTTAGTCCCTGTTTATGGATTCCATAGGACTCCCTGGGATTCGAGCGGGACTACAGCCAGCGGTAATTCCACCGAAACTGCTGTTTGGCAGTACGGTGGTGGAATTACCTCCAGCATTTTGCTGGAGGTTTTTCTTCCACCTTACCTCCAAACCCTTAGTTCGGCGGTGCATTAATGCGGTAGAAATCAGTCACGAACGATTGATTGGTCCTAATTGCAATAGATACTTTCAGCAGGTGCTCCAGTCTCCCACTCCCCATTCATGTCTCTGCAGCAAAATATTCCATGAGGGCTCCACCGATGAGGGAGAAGGGGGGCTCTGCGTTAAAGGCCCATGAGCGACTCAGTCCACCCCCCTTGATAGGCCGCATGTGGAGCGTAGTTTATCAGCCAGTCTCTTAATGAGTGGCATGTGCAGGGTACTCTCAATGGGACCGTGTGGTGCTGCCATTGCGCATGCTCGGTGATTCTCTGCTGCAGCCTGTGGTCCAGCCTCTATTGAGATGTTCGTCTCTTGCACCATTCAGCACATATCATGTGTGTCAATGTTCCCAGTTCCCCTCTTGCTTCTGGCCGCCCATGCAGTAACACTGTTCCCTGTGAGCGCATGCAGGATGCCTCTGCTCTCCACCCACTCCCATGCATCTACGTGCAACCGTGGTGGTCTATCTCTATTCATGTCTGCCGTGAGGACTACAATGTTCCCAAAGGTACAGACAGCCTCCAATGCAGGACTGCAGCTCTAGCGTTCCGGAGCAACACCTAGACCATGGTTTATGCCACAGTCCTGCAGCTCTTCTCAATGATTCTGCAGGATACAGTCCCACACTAGCCCTTGCTTGCAAATGACTACTAGCCCTGTGTGAGGAATTCGACCATCTGCATGGTGGGTGTGCACTCACCTGGGTTTTTTGAAATTTTAAAAGAAATTGAATATTGGTAGAACAACCTCCGGAAAATGTGTGGGGCTAATCCACACACATTTTCCTAAGATCACTGCACGATTTACACATAGACCCATGTACTCTGGGTAGACACAACCTACAGGCGCCGTCCCCCTGTTATATTTAGTTGGGATATGGCCAGAAGGGCGAGGGCAAAACCTTCCTCCTGCCATGGCCAACCTAATTAACTAACACAGGCTCCATGGATCAGCTCTGTCCTTTTGATTAGCTCTGCAGAATGGTGGCAGTAATTAATATAATTAGCATACTAATAACGTATACGTCAAACAGGCCCACATGGGGACTGGCTCCAGAGGTTAACAAAAGAGATGAGAAACCCCAAAACCCTTTGATATGCACCATGTCAACTTGAATCAGTTCCCACCCTTAGTATCAATGGACAGTGAAAGATCATGTCTGAGACTGCAAGTTTACAGTAATCATCCCCGGAGGTGGACCTCATTCAGAAGGTACGAGTATGTGGTTTGATGGCGACAGAAAGTCTGTTCTCACCACGGCTTCAAGGGAGACCTGCTTCTTTAATCAGGAACCACTGAGAGCTCTATTAACTAGAGAGACCCTTTGATTCACAACAGACAGGCCGATGGGTGGGACTTAGTATTACATGTTTTCACCCCTTTCCCTTTTCTGTTGCAAAGCACTCTGGTTATGACCTCATGCATACAGGAGATTGTTGGTGGGGACCCAGGATGGGTTAATTAAGGTCAGCTTAACCTACACCAATGACTGTGGCCCATTTGGCAATAAAAGAGGGCTGAGCCCCTCTTTTGGGAAGACCATCTGAAGACTTTGCAAGGAGTAACAAGAAGTACTCAGCATTGGAAGCTCACTGAAGATACATTCTGTTTTACATCTTCTGCCAGTGAAGGAAGGCCAGGAACTCCAAGAGGGAAGCAAGATCCCTCCCCTAAACATCTCCCACGGAACAGAGGAAGATACTGAATGCAGAGGACCCTCTGGCAGCTCCAGTACCAGTATCCACCCAGCACACAGCATGCCCTGCAAGGCTCTGCAGCAAGCTTCCTAGGTGGGAAGGGCCAGAGAGTCTCCGAACCCAAAACAAAGGACAAGGCCGGTGCCTGCAACACTCTTCTCAGTTTTGGCTGATCGCCTTAAAGGAAGATACGAGCCCATTGAAGAATCTAGGAGAAGTGCCTCAATGAGCATCTACTGACGTCTGCCTTAAAGGACATTTTTAATCCAGTCGAACCCTCGAGCTGAAACAAACTGCACCGCTGACTGTTGTCCCGCCGCAGGCATTATCGCTGTCCGAGATGCCTCGACCAGTGCTTCAGAACCACGGACGAACACTGAGATAATGATTCTTGACCCTGAGGTGCCGTGTAAGCCAGTCTGCAGTCTTCCGTCCAGCCTCGCTTGCCGAACTGCCTGCTGCCCGATACCCGCAGCTGTCTCCCGTCTTGAACTCTGTCGCAAAAGCTGCAGAACACCCTGAACTGACTCGACCCTGTCAAGCACCAAGAACTTCTATGAGCACAAGGTACATTGTGCTTCTGTCCCCCCTGGTCCTTTTCCGAAGGCCCCTAGTGACATTTTACAACCCATTGCTCACTTTGTGTTGAAACCAAGTATCCTTGAACTATTGTGATTAAATACTTTACCGTCTACCCTCCTGTCAGTATTCAGAGTGCAATCCTTTCCTTCATGAAACTCTCTGCCCTCTGCAGTCCTTTACAGGATGGGCTGTATTTTGTAATGTGCTAGAACTGTCTGTTGTGTAAATAATAACGTAGATATTTTTAATACAACCTTGACTGGACACTCCCTTTTATCATTGGGTAATAATTGTATTTTCACAGTTTTGCGACTTATCAATGATCCACGACCTTGTGGAGATAAGCCTGCCATTCTGTCCACGTTTTCCAAAATTGGTCAACGAGTTTTATAATTCACCTGTATTGCAATCTGTTCGGATCCCTTCTGGTGTATTAGTGGCGTGGGGAAGATCAATGGTTTAGAAACCGATATTCATCCCTGGACGGCTGCTGCCCCGGAAGTGGATTCGTCACATCCTGTCACACACGCAGAGCGGACATGCAAGGAAAGCTAAAAGCAGAGGTGTAATTTATAGCAGTCTAAGTCTAATTTCCCAATGCTGCTACTGCTTCAGCACCTTGACTTTCACAGAGAGAATTAAGGGGCTCATTGCTCATTAACCTTGCTGGCCCTTGGTGTGGCGGATTTAACATGAGATTTTGAGTGGCTGTAATGACAATCCCCATTAATCCCCATTTTCGAGTCCAAAGGACTCCATGCGGGATTCTGAAGAATTATCGCGAGAGGCGATTTCTGCCCACGGTCATTCCTCTAGTTTCTACCAGTAAGGTGGCAGGAGCAGACTTTCCGTCACTTTGTCCCGCGAGGCTAAACTCATAATGACCCCCTAATGTATCTAGGGTTGGAGTCTTTGCTTAGGGCAAATTCATCTCCTTTAAAAAGAAAAGCGCTTTGAGGATCAGGGGAGGTGACCTGGGATCCCCGTGAGATCTGAAGGAGTGGAAGAGCCTTGCAGAGCTTTCCAGGCCCATGAAGTCGGGAGCCGAAGGCTCATGGATGAATATTGGTGCTGTTCATTGGAAGGAATTGACGAGGACTTTCTCTCAATAGCATCAGTGTAGATTCACTGTCGTCTCCATTACCGCCATGTCTTAGGATCGCTCCATCCTAAGGGAATTTGCAAACATGTCGGATCCACACAGGGGAACAATGCATGGGGCAAACATTAAGAACATGTATGTTGCCTTGTTTTTCACTGACCGCCACCAATTACAGCTGTAAAGGGATTCGAGATGGGTCTTTCGCTGCTCCTAAGAATGTGCAGGAAGCCAGTGTGTGCTGCTCCTTACGAGAAGCTCGCTGCGTGCTTTACACCTTTCCTGTAAGAGCGGCTTGTTTGCCTTGCCTAGCTGGTGTGTTAGACTGGGCACAGCACTGACAGCCAACACACGTTAGAGAATTGATAGTCTCCCCAACCCTACAGAGCTGATCCACAGCCATGTGGACCGCGGCCTAGACTTTCATCTCACTGGTGAAGGCGGGGCGCCCTATGATTATTGGATAATGGTCCGGGCTGTGAAAGAATGCCGCCTGGCATTATACCCTGGGGGTTATGCCAGCTCCATGAAACCTTATCCCATATATTGCTGCCGCGTCCTCCAGCGCTCTTGGGTAGGAGGTTGGAAGACAAAAGGGGGTCGTTTTACACATTTGTGCTGTGTGGCAGGACATTAGAGAACCCAGGAGCCGGGCGGCAAAGTTCCTAATTACATGAAAGAGGCCGAGGACTGGATATTCAAGACACAATGGAAGTAAGAGGATATGGGGGGCAGCCCGGCCAGGACAAGTTAATCCGGGCTTTGTTCAAGCAGATGTGTGCGCACCGAGGAGAAGTAGAGGGCAGTGCCATGCTGCGCCCAGAAGGGCCTGCACACACCATCTCAAGGGTGGGGGCTGGATTTCCTTGCAAGGACCCCCGTCCTCATCCATCCAGTGAGATGTCGAATATGTTGCTTTCTCGTCTATTATGGACCAGAGGTGATATCATCAAGATTGGGTCGAAGGCACCTTCTCTAAGTTACCCACATTGGAGGGCGAGCACCACATCAATTGCAGGAGTCAAAGTGGGGAGGGGCAGCTGTCAAATAGACCTTCGCTTTTAAATTTACCAACAAACAAATAACAAAGCAATATCCATGTGCTTCTGAAGGGTTTCTTTAATATCAATCCACCTTTCAGCCTCCAGCTTCCACAATCGCCAAATATATAGGGACCATTCCCTCTATAGAAATGACTGAATCACCAATGAGTCGTGTGTGATCCGTGGTCGCAATGAGTGGAACTTCATGAGGCTAATGTTTAGAACCCCAGGGGTCCACTGATTGGAACTCCTTGTGGCTTATGTTTAGAATCCCAGGTGTCCAATGATTGGAACTTCATGAGGCTAATGTTTAGAACCTCAGGTGTCCAATGATTGGGACTTCCTGTGGCTAATGTTTAGAACCCCAGGTATCCAATGATTGGAACTTCCTGTGGCTAATGTTTAGAACCCCAGGTGTCCAATGATTGGGACTTCCTGTGGCTAATGTTTAGAACCCCAGGTGTCCAATGATTTGAACGTCATGAGGCTAAAGTTTAGAACCCCAGGTGTCCAATGATTGGGACTTCCTGTGGCTAATGTTTAGAACCCCAGGTGTCCAATGATTGGAACTTCATGAGGCTAATGTTTAGAACCGCAGGTGTCCAATGATTGGGACTTCCTGTGGCTAATGTTTAGAACCCCAGGTGTCCAATGATTGGAACTTCATGTGGCTAATGTTTAGAACCGCAGGTGTCCAATGATTGGGACTTCCTGTGGCTAATGTTTAGAACCCCAGGTGTCCAATGATTGGGACTTCCTGTGGCTAATGTTTAGAACCCCAGGTGTCCAATGATTGGAACTTCATGAGGCTAATGTTTAGAACCCCAGGTGTCCAATGATTGGAACTTCATGAGGCTAATGTTTAGAACCCCAGGTGTCCAATGATTGGAACTTCATGAGGCTAATGTTTAGAACCGCAGGTGTCCAATGATTGGGACTTCCTGTGGCTAATGTTTAGAACCCCAGGTGTCCAATGATTGGAACTTCCTGTGACTAATGTTTAGAACCCCAGGTGTCCAATTATTGGAACTTCATGAGGCTAATGTTTAGAACCGCAGGTGTCCAATGATTGGGACTTCATGTGGCTAATGTTTAGAACCCCAGGTGTCCAATGATTGGAACGTCATGAGGCTAATGTTTAGAACCCCAGGTGTCCAATGATTGGGACTTCCTGTGGCTAATGTTTAGAACCCCAGGTGTCCAATGATTGGGACTTCATGAGGCTAATGTTTAGAACCCCAGGTGTCCAATGATTGGGACTTCCTGTGGCTAATGTTTAGAACCCCAGGTGTCCAATGATTGGGACTTCATGAGGCTAATGTTTAGAACCCCAGGTGTCCAATGATTGGGACTTCCTGTGGCTAATGTTTAGAACCCCAGGTGTCCAATGATTGGGACTTCCTGTGGCTAATGTTTAGAACCCCAGGTGTCCAATGATTGGAACTTCATGAGGCTAATGTTTAGAACCCCAGGTGTCCAATGATTGGGACTTCCTGTGGCTAATGTTGAGAACCCCAGGTGTCCAATGATTGGGACTTCATGAGGCTAATGTTTAGAACCGCAGGTGTCCAATGATTGGGACTTCCTGTGGCTAATGTTTAGAACCCCAGGTGTCCAATGATTGGGACTTCCTGTGGCTAATGTTTAGAACCCCAGGTGTCCAATGATTGGAACTTCATGTGGCTAAAGTTTAGAACCGCAGGTGTCCAATGATTGGGACTTCATGAGGCTAATGTTTAGAACCCCAGGTGTCCAATGATTGGGACTTCCTGTGGCTAATGTTTAGAACCCCAGGTGTCCTATGATTGGAACTTCATGAGGCTAATGTTTAGAACCGCAGGTGTCCAATGATTGGGACTTCCTGTGGCTAATGTTTAGAACCCCAGGTGTCCAATGATTGGGACTTCCTGTGGCTAATGTTTAGAACCCCAGGTGTCCAATGATTGGAACTTCATGAGGCTAATGTTTAGAACCGCAGGTGTCCAATGATTGGGACTTCCTGTGGCTAATGTTTAGAACCCCAGGTGTCCAATGATTGGGACTTCCTGTGGCTAATGTTTAGAACCCCAGGTGTCCAATGATTGGAACTTCATGAGGCTAATGTTTAGAACCCCAGGTGTCCAATGATTGGGACTTCCTGTGGCTAATGTTTAGAACCCCAGGTGTCCAATGATTGGAACTTCATGAGGCTAATGTTTAGAACCGCAGGTGTCCAATGGTTGGGACTTCCTGTGGCTAATGTTTAGAACCCCAGGTGTCCAATGATTGGAACTTCATGAGGCTAATGTTTAGAACCCCAGGGGTCCACTGATTGGAACTTCATGAGGCTAATGTTTAGAACCCCAGGTGTCCAATGATTGGAACTTCATGAGGCTAATGTTTAGAACTGTAGAGGAGGTCCCAAATAAAACCTGCACTCCAGTCGCCATTTTGAAGTTCCAGGAACGTTCACACCGGGATATGTGACGTATGATGAGAAAATAAACCAGCAGAGAGCCCCAGTAGGGCTCTGCCCAGTACCTATTAGAAGAACAGCACCTATTGATGTACCAATACCAAGGAAACCATGGACAGTAAGGTACCCATTGAGAAAACCTTATCGACAAATGAAACAAAATGAAGATCGTCTGTGTACAGTCCCTGAAGAAACCAAAAAGGCCTTAATAGAAGACGAATGGTGAGGTCACAAGGCCCGGACTGACTCACAGATAGAAGAAATGACAACCAGAGAATGATACAAAGAGACGAAACGCAATGAATACGGATATCGTGAACTTAAAGTAAAAGAACAATGTCAAAATGTAAGACGTTTCAGCTGTATGTAAAATGAAGACAGTCGACCAATTTACACCTGTAAATATGCTTGGAACCACAAGAAAGCTAAGAAAACAGTGCGGCTTGCTATGCCTAATAGAAAGATAGTGTGGCAATCGCCATTATACGTAATCTACCTCAAACAAAACACATTAGTATAAGTGTATGTCCACCTTGCACAAAGAAGCAAAATCAACCCAGGTTACTAAAGGCCACACTAGAAAAGCTTCACATTTAGCAAAACGAGAAGAGGCGGCTGAAACGAAACTCAGGAGAGGCAACTCGTGCCAGGGAAGCCAAGGTCATACCAATAGAAGAGAGGAACAGTAGCTACATCTAATTGAAACTAAGAACAGAATATCCTGCCTCTGAAAGTTCGAAATAATAAAGCGAAGGCAAGTGGCGGTTGAAACGTAAATCAAATACACAAATTGATGGAAAAGAGGCAAATTCACGGTGTCTGAATCAAGTGACCAGCCGAGAGAAAAGAGACGAGAGTTCACACTAGCGCATGGCACCAGGCCAGATGAAGATATCAGAACCTTTTCCAGACAGAAGATGCAGTCTCGAGGCCAACCGCAGTGAAATAATTGACACATGGCTACTAAAGTTATGATTGATTGTAGCAAGGACTGGAGGACGACCGGGTAACTAAGGGGCACCTCGCACCTGGCTGACCACTCTGCGTGCTGCTAAGCAAAGTGAAAAAGTATGCATGGGGTTGGTGCCCACCCAATCACAATGGACCAAATAATCTAGGGTCCTATAGTTAGTAGAACCAATAGGACGTCGTACTTTTAGTGACGTCTGCAGTATTTATCTATTTATTTATTTGCATTTGTATAGCGCACTTACAGCCCAAGGGCATTGTGGCGCTGTTACACGAAATCTTACAAGACAGTGTAATTAGGCAGGTTACATGTGACCGATTTGGTCTCTTAGGTACAAGTGCATAGAAATAAACGACTTGATACATGAGAGGTAGGTGACAAGTGGGCACGCAATCAGTAATACATCAAAAATAACTTGGCAGCAGAGTAAGGAATACATTTATACAAAGAGCTTAGTTTTGATGGCTGGTGGAACTCGGTCATTCTTAGGTGGGAGGGAAGAGCGTTCCAGTGAGAAGTGGCCAGTGTGGGAAAGCTGGACCCCCCGGCGCGAACTTTGAATGATTTAGGAATGATGATAGTGTTGGCATAGCCCTTTCTGATGGGCCTCGTGGAGGTGTGCTTAATGATTCTTTGGGCAATGTAGGGGGGTACCAGATCATGAAGGCATTTATGGGTGAGCGAGAGAGTCTTGAAGATGATTCGTTCTTTGACTGGGAGCCAGTGGGCCTGTCTCCATACCTCGGAGATATGGTCTTTCCTTGATGTGCCCGTGGCCGCTCTGAGGGCGTTATTTTGCACCAGTTGGAGTTTGGCAAGGTTCTTGATCCAAGTATCGCCCTAGAGATGGTGAGACAGTTCTGACGGGATAAGAAAGGCCTGGCTGCATCGAGCACTTTGGAATAGTAGACGGATGAGGAGGCCCCAGCGTTAACCTGTCTGTCCATGTTCTGAGTCAAGGTAAACACCAAGAGTCTTAACATTGTTGGAGATCTTGATGGGGATGTTGTCAATATTAAAGGACAGGTACTGCTGATCCAGATTGCCCAGGGTAGTGGGGGAGCTAATTAGGAGGATTTCCATTTTCTCACTATTGAGGCAGAGCCATTTACCCGCCATCCATGACTGGATTGTGGAGTATATGGTGGTGAGGGTGATCATGTCCTCTTTGTAATTGCCAGTGAGTGGAATAAGCATCTGGGTGTCATCCCCGGAGTTGGCGTACGAGGTGCCAAGAGAGTCCAGGATGCTGAATAGAGGCCTCGTGAAGAGGTTGTAGAGGGTGGGCGCAATACAGGAGCCTTGTGGGACTCCACATTTGACGAAGCTGGGGTTGGCAGAGACTGAGTCAGAGAAGACTTTCATAACCCTTTCTTGGAGAAAGGAGGTGATGCAGGCACAGGCTTTGAGGGAGAAGCTGGCTGCAGTGGCAAGATGGCTGCAAAGGGTGTTGTGCTCTACCAAATCAAAATCCGCTGATAGGTCAAGGAGCAATAGGAGCACAGGTTTTCCTGAGTCTCTATGACCATCCATTTGATTCTTTAGGTCTAGAAGGGCCGTTTCAGTGCCATGCCGTGGGTGGAAGCCAGATTGCCGCATGCCTAGGAGGCGGTTGTCTTCGAGAAATTTCTGAATTTTCAGGCAGTAGTCATTTTGAAGGAAGGGCTTAGATGCCCACCTGACAAGTGTTTACCCAATCCACTCACTCCGTTACCATATACAGATATAGTACCTATAGTAAAGTTACCTTTTCCTAACCAATAGAATTGCATGTTAACTTTTGAGTGTTACACGTCAATGATGATGAGTTTTGAGTATGAATGTTACAACTTGTATGAAGTTCGTTGGAGTTGAAGGGAGAAGGAAGATCACATCATTGCTGATATCCATAATTCCCCATTTTCTGTACTTGTCATTAAACAGACTCTCTTTGCCAAACCGTTTGAGTTGTCCTTATTGATTGGTGTTTAAGTATAGAATGTGCACCCCCACACATCTCACGGGTGCTGCTATCTTTTCTTATAGTGCTTCTGAGCAAACCCCGACTCTATGGGCTGGCCGGGGGTCTCGGAGTACACTTGGTAGCAGAGATCGGATGGTTATCGATTATTGATTAGAATAAGACACACATTGGCCGTCGAAATAAAGTAACTCTAGATCCTAGGCAATATCACAAGTCCTTTGCCATTCGGCTGAGTAAACTGTGAAGCTCCCTGTAGACAGTGGTAGTGTAAAAAATAAAATCTGCAGAACGAGGTCTGAAGGGAACTGCACTTCCCCACGTAACCCCTTCCCACTCCTACGGGCAGCTGAGCGAGAGAAAAGCCAAAGAAGGCGGTGATGAAGGCGGTGATCCTGAGGGTCCAGAGAGGAAACATGTGAATGGTGAGTGAAAAAGACTAATGCTTTGGCAAAAGCGCATGCCTTAGAAACAAGTAAGGGAAAAGGTAACGGAGGGAGGCGAAGAATGTTTATATAGAGGGGGAATGGAATAATGACTCAAGAAAAATTAAGTAAATAGAGGGAAGATACCGGGAGGACACCTGAGAAGAGAGAGGTTACCGGGGAAGACACTCGAGAAGAGAGAGGATTCACCTTATTCCTACGTTTAATATAGCGGCTAGAAGAAACTTGTATCCAGAGTCCCAAATAAAGGGGAACCAATAGACTACCACTGCGATTAAAGGCGCAGCAAAAGGGATAAGTTTAAACTCCATGTAGGGGTAATTTTAGAGGCAGAGATACATGTGACCAGCTGGAGTTCCTCTAGTCTATTAACGTCTGTCTTATGTGTTGATTGTTGTGATGTCATAGGACAGAACAGCATAAAAACTGTGCGATTGGATATTTGGCAGGTTGTAGAAGACAATCTGATGTCTTTGGAGTAAAATAGAAGATATAACATTTTGTAGAAAAATCGGGATTGGAGCTTGCGGTGAGTGGTGCTCGCTCATATTGTTGGAATTGTTTAAATCAAGTGAAGCTTTGACAAGTGTTATACAAGGGGAAAGGGAACAGATTTAAGCATGGAAGACATAACTCCATTAGCACACCTGTGCAAACAGTTGCCGAAACATGCAACTAAGCTGAAAACATACAGTACAGAATGTGTTAAAGGGACAACCCACAAGATGTTTATGCCTTGGCCACAGGGCGGGTCATTATCTAAAGCTGTTTTGCAGCACATGACGACATATTTGCACGCCTCATACACAGGCAAAAAATTGGACAAACAGCTAGCTATTCTAGAACTTTGGAAAATGTATAAACAGGAGAAGGAAGAGGAGCCAACATCAGATTGGATACTTAACGTATGTACAGAGGGGGATGAGATGCCCACGTTGCCACCCGCCTCATCTGAAATGAAGATTGAGGACAATGAGGACGAGGGGTTATACCCACTGAGAGAACTTAAAGCAGCCACAGTATATAGTAACCCAGCATATGAGTCACCTACGCAAAGTAGTGACGAAAATCAAGGTAAAGATCAAGACAAGGATATCACCTCCACAGTCCCAAGGGCCAAGCAATGATGAAAGAAGGAACCAGACACAGACAAGTGCATCTCTCGACAAGGAGAGAGAAGGTAAAAGATGGAAAGGAAGCGAAGATAGAACTGATGAGATAGCATTTGCAAAGAACAAATGGATGGGAGGTCAGATTTTATTGAAATGCAAAGGCATTGATGATGCAAAACAAAAGGAGAGATTAGACGATGTACAGAGAAAGAAGAAGAGAGAAAAAGGATTAAGCGACGAGAGAATAAGGAAAAAAGATAGACAAAGGTGAGAACAGTTATATCGTGAAGAGCAAGAAACGCAGCACAATCGCAAACAGAGAGCAGCCAATGATCAAGACATTCAGAATCAGCAAAGGTTAGAGGAAGAGCAAAGAATACAAGAGAAAAAAATAAAGAGACAAAGGGATGAGGAAATCCGAAGGGCAAATGAACATAGAAACAAAAAGAAAGAGGCGAGGAAGCACAGAGAATTCGATGACGATGTAGAATGTAAGCGAAGACAGAGAGCACGCGATCTTGAATATCTAGAGAGAGAGGTTAAAAAACCTGAGCCAGTAGTAGACTGGGAAGACATTGAAGAATTCTTTCCTGAGTACGATTCAGTACCAGGCACGTCTAGGACAAATATTGAAGATGACTTCGACACCAGAAGCATCAGAGAAATGATCGAATATATGACGAAATGGGGTTAGAACAAATACCCCAAGTGGAGGGGGAAGACGAACGCCTAGAGACTACTTAGCTTTACGACACTGAGGATGTCTCCCAAAGTAGTGGGAATAAAGAACTATCCCTGGATAGATTAGAAATAAGTAGGAACAAAGAAGACGCAAGAAGTTGCACGAGTTGGGGACAGACAATGTCTGACACAGAAAGGGGGGAGTGCGACGAAAAGGAGGAAGAGAGAAGGTCGAAATATGATTCCCAAGGGGAAAAGGGATAAGGTGGTCAGACACTAGTGAGTCTGCACCAAATGCATCAGAGTTAGCCACACAGGCAGACCGACATGAAGAAGTATCTCACGGTCAGAGGGGGTTGTCTCCACCGCCCTATGTGAGCAGGCTCAGGACATTGCCAGGCAGGTGGCGATGCAGGAATATTACCCCTGCAATAGACAGGAGAACAATGAGAGAAGATAGAGAGGGCTATGCATCCAAATGTCTTGTTACTTGAGAAAGGGCGAGCAAGACCACAATATATTCCATGGCCCCACATGGATCGAGAACATTTGAAAAACAAGCTTGCAATGTTGACATCGGGAGCCGGAAAATGGATACAAGAGTTAGAAAAAATGACAGGAGGGAACACATTAGCTATAGGGGATATCAAGGGTCTCTTAATCACCATACTTGGTGAGAGAGCAGACGATGTGTGGACACGGCGGGTTACCCTGGTGTGACCACAATTAATACTGTGCATGACAACAAGGCTCCATTTAACAATTACAGAGCCGCAGTTTGGAAAGCACTACGAGTGCTATACCAAGACACTTTTGATATGGGAGCTATAATGACACGGAAAATGAAGGAGTCGGAGGATCCGTTGATTTACATACAGAATTTTCAAGACACATGGGTACTCGAGACTCATAAATCTTGGAAGAAATCTATACCTGTGTTCTACCATATATTGTGCTAAGGGCTGTTAGAGCCGGTACAGAAACAGCTCAAGAAATTGGTAGGAATCGAGGCTAAACCATGGTCAGAAATACAGCTGACCATCGCACACTATTTCAGGCTACTGCAAGTAATGAATCGCAAAAAGAAAGCTACATAGAAGGATGAATAAGCAAAATTAGTACAGAAGAAATTATCAAAATACGCTCTCGAGGGAGCAATGATAACTAGCACAGACGGGTCGAGCATGCAGCAGGTCAATATTCCACAATGGAGTAATCAGGGCAATAATGGGTTTTACCCCAGTGGGAGAGGATTCAGAGGAAGAGGATTGCAGAGTAATCAGGGAGGTTTCCAAACGAATCAAGGAGGTTTTCAAAATATGCAACCTGATAATCAAGATATGTCAAACGGGCAAGTGATCCGACCACCGCCAACGTGTTTGTTTTGTGGGATGACAGGGCATTTAGCACGCACATGCAGAAATCAAGGCATGATGCAAAATGGCCAAGGAATGGGAGCAGGCATGGTGAATCCACCTGCAGTTTTACAACAGAGAGTTGCACAGAATCACACGGTGCAACAGCAAATGCCAGGAGCGCCACAAAACCCACAACCCCAAAGTGTAGTAAGTTTTCTACAAGTGCAGTCCCAACAGTCACCAATGCTATTGTCACAAACGATGAGCACAGGGCAGACTGTGAGCCCTGGAATGGGAAGTAACACGGGAATGGGGGAAATCCATCAGTACAAGGTAGGCCAAAACTATATATGGACTAGGACAGCTCACTGGGAACACTGATGTGTTCTATCCTATCAGTGTAATGAGACCCTCACCGGGAACCTAGGGTGGATGTTGTTATAGGGGATAAAGAATATTCCTTCTTAGTTGACATGGGTGCAAAACGTTTGTGAAGGCAAGTTTTCTTTATCCAGCAATGCCATAAATACTCAGAGTTTCACAGGAGCTACAAGGCATGTTCCCTTCACAAACGCACTTCCAGTCTCTATTGAAGAATGTGAAATTAATGTGCCTTCATTATATTCACGGCAGACCCCAGTAAACATTTTGGGTTGAGATCTAATGACAAAGTTAAATATGAAAATCTCATTCACGGAGGAGGGCATAGTATGTTCGACTCCAGAAATGCACTATTCAAACGTATGTGAAATGATTGGAGCACACACAGCTATGAGGGCTATACCATTGGAGCCTGAAGTATTCTCATATAGAATACGTGTGCTAATGGCAGGGCTGCCAGGCCTTGCAGACAAGATCATGAGGACCCCAGATGAATTTCGATTTAGGCCAAGAATACCTATGCACAAGGAAAAGGGACAAGTATATCCCTTGTTGATACACACAGCTGCAGTACCAGAGAAAATGGCTTTAATTGACGGTTATGACGATGAAGGCCGGCGATGGTGCGCAGTAATCACCATTGAAGAAGGATACCGATTGACTGACTTCACTGATGCTGGTCTGTTTGTAGATCAAGCAGATATGGGAGAGACAACAGTGGAGGTGAGCCTCACCTTTTGGGTGAGAATGATCAAAAGAGAAGGGCCTCAGAGAATGATTTTAGCACGGAACCGTCCTGAATATTTTGATGTCGACATGGCCCAAGTGCCTGTCTCAGTATGGACTACAGGCCCCTTTGACGTAGGCTTACTGAAAGGAGTTGGAAAGGTGAGAATCAAACTGAAGTGAGGAGCAATTCTTCCAAAAACACAACAATACCCCATGTCGAGGGATTCAGATTTAGGAATTTTTAAGACAATTTCAGCTATGATTAAACAGGGCATCTTAGTGACGTCAGAATCGTCATGCAATACTGCAGCTTATCCAATCAAGAAATCAAAGGGAGGGTCTTGGAGGCTAATTCAGGATTTACGCCCAATAAATGATATTGTTGAGGCCGAGTTCCCTTTAGTCCCGAACCCGGCTACAATTTTATGTAATATACCTGCTGAGGCAAAATATTTCACAGGGATTGACTTGAAAAATGCATTTTTCTCAATCCTGTTGCACCGTGACTCACAAGATCTGACGTCGTTCACATTCAGACAGATGCGTCTGAAAAGCACGAGACTACACCAGGTTTACTGTGAGTCTCCTTCTATCTTTAACATAGTCGTGGAGATGGACATAAGCGATATTGCATTAGAAAGTGTTGTCCTGCAGTATGTGGATGACATCCTTATTTGCATCACGACAGAGGAGCAATGCAGACATGATTCTGTTCAGCTATTGACTATCCTGGCTGAGAAAGGATATAAGGTTGATAAAGAAAAGCTACAATATTGTCAACAAGAAGTGCTGTACATAGGCCAGCTGATCTCACATGAGGGGAAAAGAGTGACCCCAGAAAGGGCTGAAGCCATAATGAAAACGGCTAAGCCGCACATGGTAAATCAGATGCAGAGTTTCCTAGGCCTTTGCAATTATGTCAGGGCATGGGTCTTCGACTACAACTCTTACACCAAGCCTTTGCTTCAGGCCTTAAACAAGGCCTAGGTGATGAAAGAAAAGATTGAATGGTCTGAGACCATGGAGAAAGGATTTGCTGAACTCAAAAGAGCAATTTGCACAGCACCAGTTTTAGGAATACCCAATTATGCAGAGGAATTTTTCACACACAAATGGCAGAGTTATGATGTCAGTGCTCACTCAGAGAACCACATTGGGGTACAAGCCCCTGGCATACAATAGTGGAAATATGGACCCTGTAATGAGGGTCCATTTCCCGTGCGAACAAAGTTTTGCTGCTGCAGCGTTCGCCATCGAGAAGGCTACTACCATTGTAATGGGAGGCTTCATGACGTTGCACGTCGAGGACTCACTATTTGCTATCCTAGAAAAACCAAAGGGCACGCTAACATCTCAGAGAGCTTCTGCTTATGAAGTGATCATGTCGAATACAGCCATTAAAATAGTCCAATGCAAGATAGTGAACCCAGCTATGTTTATAGCTGAGCCAGTCACTGAAGGAGAGGCAATACATGACTGCGCGAACTATGAAGAATTCCATGATGAAATCCCCAGAGTAAAAGAAAATGCTTTGGCAGAAGGAGAAAGTGTCTTTATTGATGGTTCTTTGAGAATCTATCAAAACGATGGGCAAAGATATACTGGCATCGCTGTAATGAAACACACCGCAAATGGAGAATTTCGAGTACTCCTTAGTGCATGAATACCATCTCATTTTTCTGCAGAATTATTGGCGTTGATACTCGCCATTGAGAATCACGCAGACCAGGAAGTAACTGTGTACAGTGACTCCGCCTATGTGAGGTCAACAGTGCACACAGGCCTAGCGTGCTGGAAAAGGAGGGGCTACCTCCGAGCAGACAGCATGCCAGTGCAGCACGCAGCCTTATTGAACAGACTGATCAAGACACTACAGCTCCCAACGGGCGTAGCGGTCATGAAATGTGCCGCCCACATGAAAGGGACAGATTTTATCTCACGCGGAAATCAAGCAGCAGACACGGAAGCTGAACGTATGGCATCCAAGAGTCAAACGAACATGGAAGTGGAAGTCACCCACACAAATGAGAGAATGATGGTTGCATGGATAGCACTTGAAAGTTATAGTAGTTTGGGGCTAACACAATTGATGGAACTCCAAGGGGAGGCACCACAGGAAAAAAAAAATCTTTGGAAACGGCGAGGTGGTCGGCAAAGTATGAATGTGAAAAGGTTACTGACAACCACACACATGCAAACATTGAATACACATACACCAGGCCTCGTGTCAATGACTGCAGAACCACAATCCCAAGCAGTAGAGAAGAAGGGACTGCCTACTATGGGAAATCCTACCATAAGCAAAGAAAAGATCCAAATGAAGGAAGCGGATGTCATGGAGGGACAAGAAAAGTCGGAAAGAAAGCCAACAGAAGCCACAGTATTAGGAACTCTTGATCCAATACCAGGAAAGGCAAGAGCAAACCCGGAGAAAATCTCTGCACGAGCACAACTGATAACAGACACAGTATGGCCATTCATAGCTAAAGAACGAAAGAGACTAGAGGAGCTCAGAAATGAACCCACAAAGACAACATATCCAAGCATACATGTTCCAGTGAAAGGGACAAGTACCAGCTCCACAATACAACCATATACAGGACCAACACCAGCGTGGATATGGGCACTCCTAACCAGAAAGAAAAAGATATATGAGTACAAGGAAAAAGCTGCCAGACATTTGTCTGCACAAATGGCACAGATGAGAAGGCCTGCACTGTGGACCAGGATACCTGAGGATCCTCCAGTAAGAAAGAGCCATATAGATGCATTCAGGGATGTAGTTATAGCAAACTACATGAAAACATTAATAATCAAGAGATGCATGGAGATGACAGTGAACTAAACGATTACTTGGACAGCACAGCACATTTGGGAAACAACATTTGGTACCAACACATGAAAGAAGTTGGAAGACGAAGTTCAGAGGGAGAATGCTTGGTTTGTGCACTCATACCTTACAGGATGGGGAAGTCCAAGATATGTGTAGCTGTAGAAATTGATGTCCAGCCAGCACACTGTCTTTCACACGTAGTCATGTGCAAAACTAGAGGCCAGTTCATGGGTAGTGATGCCTCACTAAAATGGGCAAACGAAACAGCTTATCCCGATGAAGTTGATTATGTTCAAGACATAAAGACAAGAAATAGAGCTCAAACTAGAAATCACGTGATCAGCTACGAGAAACCTGGAGTAAAAGGAGCTGAAATTAGATGGGAATTAAATCAGAAGCTAAATGTCAAAGGGAAAACTCCAGAAGAGTCTCGAAGTTGAAAGAACAGAGGCCAAATGCAAATTTGGGGAACAGTGCTTTCACCCGATGGATGGGAGAAAGGAGTAGTAATTTGCAGAGCATGGATGGTCCTCAGAGCCTGAAAAGAAGCAATTGAAAATTCACAAAATGTATGCCAACCATTGTGGCCAAAGCTTGCAAAACTACTGACATGGGTCAAAGACGGAGGAGGACCCTTGCAGATAGTACCACTGGAAAACTCAACATTGTGCTTCAGGAACAATGGCACAAGAAAGATTGGAGAAAATCAGAATTGTGGCTGAATCTTTGACACTCCAGGCATAGAGCACGGATCTGCAGTAATTATGGATCACTATTGGGCATGTGGATCCAAAGCATACATCAGACTACCGAGAAACTGGGGAGGTATATGCACAATAGTGAATGTCCATGTTCTAGCTTTGGTGATCCCGAACGGAGACTTGAATATTGACAGTTTCCTGAAAGCAGATGCTCACCTGAGGAAAAAGAGATCTGTGGAACTGATGACTCGACTGAAGAGGGAAAATTACTTCTCTGCCAAATCTGAAGAAGCCTTTCATGCAACCCATATGAACACAGGCTGTTTAGCCTCACCTCATCAGTGTTCGTGACAATCCTCATGCCAAGATTCCAAGTTGGAGTAAATACTAAATGGTTACAGATAACCAGATGGGAGTTGCTGCAGACCATCAACACCACCATAAAGGTATTCAATGCAATCAAAGAAGAGTTAAGAGCCATCCGACTGATAACTCTCTGGGACAGAGATGTACTTGACATGATTACAGCTATGGATTGAGGTTTTTATGACGACAGTTGGTTTGGATCACTATTCTCATGGGTTCCACAATGGATGGCAGATGCATTCAAATTCCCAAGAACCCTGCTAGTGATGATATTGCTAGGATTCTGTGCTATCAAAATAATAATCTCTCAGTTCCAGAAAAGTGTGAAGAAAGCCATAGGGATGAAGATCATGATCGACATCAAACCAGGATTGAAGCCCAAAGACCTGACCGATGAAGAAATAAGAGACTTTGTGAAGTCTAGCATTCTTGCACCTGAGGGAACAACATTTCTCTATCCCAGGAAACATAGAAACTATATGTGAAGATGGGTTTACTGCAGCCCAAATGGACAGTGTCAACTGATGAAATGGAATAAAGACTAACATGTAAGGACAGAAGAAAGTCTGAAAAAGTCATAAAGATATGATGCTCTGATCTCTTCTGACCTTCCCCTCTCTTTCCCTCTCTCCACTCCTCTCTCCTGGAGTGATCACTTTCTCCTATCCTCCCACCTCACCTTCCCTACCCCACAGGCAAAGCCTCCCTCATCACTGTCACCCTCCTTCTCGGTCATCCGACCAATGAAGCGCGTGTCAGTTGAGGCTTTCGCTGCCACCTTCTCAACCCCCCCCTTTGGCTGACTCCCACCCTGACATAGCCCTCTCCACACTTCACTCTGCTATATCTGATACTCTTGATATCCATGCCCCAGTCATGAGAATCCGCCTGAAGCCCAAAGCCAAATGTAACTCCAGGTATGACTCGGATCTCGTCACCCTTAAACGCAAGTGCAGGATGGCAGAGAGGAAATGGCATGCTTCATGTGCATCCTCTGACAAACTGGCCTGCCGCCTACTCCAAAGGCAATACCGGCTCTCCGTTCTCACCAAGAAGAGAGCCCTTATCCAAGCCCGCAACTCTGCGGCATCTAATAATTCGGCCGAACTCTTTAAAATCTGCAAGGAGCTGGCAAACCCTGCTGCAGTCTCTACCTCTCCTGTGCCCTCCCAGGCTCTCTGCACGGCACTGGCCGCTCAATTCATTTCAAAAACTCAGGACATCCTGTCCTCACTCTCCTATCATCTCCCACCCTCTATTCCCTGCTCTTCCTCTGGCCCTTCTGCAGCCACCCCTCCTCCCTCCTTCTCTGCCTTTCCCCTTTTTTCTGCTGACGAGGTTTCGAGACAAGTCCGATCTATGAAAGTCTTGTCAAAACAGGTCTTCCCATGCTCCTCCAAAACCATCAAGGACCACATCTACTCCTTGGCTCCTGCCCTGGCTGACTTCTGCAATCACTCCTTCGCCTCTGGAGTCTTCCCATCCCCCCTCAAGCACTCCATTGTGCACCCCCTTCTTAAGAAAGCCTCTTCCGACCCCTCCTGCCCGGCTAACTATCGCCCAATCTCTATCACTCCCTTCCTGGGCAAGCTCCTGGAGAAACTGGCCCTCTCCCAGATTAATCTCCATGCTGAATCTGTTGGTAGTCTGCACGACCATCAGTCTGGCTTCAGAGCTGCCAGAAGCATGGAAACTGCTCTCCTGAACATCTGTGAGGACCTGCTCTCGAACCTTAACTCAAACACTCCTTGTGTTCTCATTTTGCTTGATCTCTCCTCTGCCTTTGATACTGTCAACCATACCATCCTGCTCAACCGTCTCCGTGATAACCTGGGTATCACTGGTCAGGCTCTGGCGTGGCTGTCCTCTTTCCTCTCCAATCGACCCTCCCAGGTCCAACTGGGGTCCTTCCTCTCTGACATCTTTTTCTCTACCTGTGGTGCCCCCCAGGGATCTAACCTCTCTCCCTGGCTGTTCAACCAGTACTTGGCACTTCTTGCCCACCGCATCGCCGCTCTCTGCCCCAATTTTCAGTGCTATGCGGATGATACCCAGCTCATTTTCAGGCTACCCTCGGCTTCCTCCTCTCCTTCCCTCATCTCTGACTGTCTTTCTGCTATCCAGGAATGGTGTGCCGCCAATGACCTATGCCTAAATGCCAGTAAGACTGAGATTCTACTCATCTGCACAACCAATGCCTCCTTCCCTGCAGCTCTCTGGCCGGCCTCTCTTGGCCCTCTTCCTGCTCCTACCTGCAAGGCTAAAAACCTTGGGGTCATCTTTGACTCCACACTCTCTTTCTCTCATCACATATCTGACGTCTCTAAGAAGTCACACTACCAGCTTCACCTCGTCAGAGGTATCCTTCCTTTCCTCTCCTTCCCCCAGAAGCTCACTGTCTCTAGAGCACTGGTTATCTCAAAGCTGGACTACTGTAACAGCCTCTATCTGAATCTGCCTGCCTCTACTCTCGGCCCTTTGCAACTCATCCAGAACAGGACTGCGAGACTTGTCCTTGGCCTCAAGCCCAGGGACCGTATCTCTCCAGGACTGAAATCTCTGCACTGGCTCCCAGTGGCCGCAAGGATTAAGTTCAAAACCCTCTGCATTGTCCACAAGGCCTTCTGGTGCCTCGGGCCAAATACCTTCATCTCTCTCTTCCTAAATATCTTCCTTCTCAAGCTCTTCGCTCATCCACCTCCAACTCCCTCAGGGTCAGCCGCTTCTCCAAGCAACGAGTTGGGGGTAGATCTCTCTCCGCTGCAGGGGCCTCCCTCTGGAACAGCCTTCCTGCCTCCCTGAAACTTGAAGAGTACCATCTCTAGTTCCGGAAGCACCTCAAAACCTTCCTCTTTGCCTCCGCTTTCTCTCCCCTTCTCCCTTGTTAATATTACTGAGACTGCACTGAATCTGCATCAGGGCCACTCACCTACCCTGGTCCGTGGCCCTGCCACTCTCCCCTGCACTGCCTACCTGGCAACCCCTGCACTGTGGGACTGTCCCTGTATCCCTACAGCCCCTCCTCCCAGAACTTGTCTGCACTTATCTTGCACTTGCCACCAGCTGGCCCTTATTATTTATTTTTTCTACTAAACCTGTACTGCACTTCTCCTCTCCCTTTCCCCCTTGCACTTTTCCCTTCCCCCCACCCTGCACTTTCGCGATCTGAATGACACCTGGCCTAGTAGGACGGTTGTCTGTCTCCCCATGTCCCCCCCCTGCCTCGTTGCGTCTTGAAACACTGGTGTATAGGCGCGTTATAAATGTCATATCATATCATATTGTATCATATCATATCATATCATATCATATCCAAAGGGACACTTCTTCAGACCATCATGTATAGACCCAGAAGATGAAGAAGGAATGAACCCAGGCGATGAAGTGAAAGTGAATATAGAAGAACTGAGAAAAATGGATCCAAGGACGGAGGTGAAGGTGGTCGATGAATCGCCCAGAGGGGAGAGTGTACAGGAGGTCCCAAATAAATCCTGGACTCCAGTCGCCCATTTTGAAGTAGCAGGAACGTTCACACCGAGCTATGTGACGTACGATGAGAAAATACACCAACAGAAAGCCGCAGTAGGGCTCTGCCCAGTGCCTATTAGAAGAACAGCACCTATTGACGTACCAATACCAAGGAAACCATGGACAGTAAGGTACTCATTGAGAAACCCATATCAACAAATGAAACAAAATGGAGATCGTCTGTGTACAGTCCCCGAAGAAACTAACAAGGTCTTAATAGAAGACGAATGGTGAGGTCACAAGGGCCCGGACTGACCCACAAATAGAAGAAATGACAACCAGAGAATGATACAAAGAGACGAAACGCCATGAATAAGGATATCGTGAACTTAAAGTAAAAGAACGATGTCAAAATGTAAGAAATTTAAGCTGTAAGCAAAATGAAGATAGTCGACAAGTTTACACTTGTAAATATGCTTGGAACCACAAGAAAGCGAAGAAAAAAGTGTGACGTCCTATTCTTACTAGAAAAATAGTGTGGCAAGCGGCACTATACATAATCTACCTCAAACGAAACACATTAGTGTAAGTGTATGTCCACTTTGTACAAAGAAGCAGAATCAACCCAGGTTACTAAAGGCCACACTAGAAAAGCTTCACATTTAGCAAAACGAGAAGAGGCGGCTGAAACAAAACTCAGGAGAGGCAACTCGTGCCAGGGAAGCCAAGGTCATACCAATAGAAGAGACAAACAGTAGCTACATCTAATTGAAACTAAGAACAGAATATCCAGCCTCTGAAAGGTCGAGATAAGAAAGCAAAGGCAGGTGGCGGGTGAAACGAAAATCAAATACACAAATTGATGGAAAAGAGGCAAATTCACGGTGTCTGAATCAAGTGACCAGCCGAGAGAAAAGAGACGAGAGTTCACACTAGCGCATGGCACCAGGCCAGATGAAGATATCAGAACCTTTTCCAGGCAGAAGATGCAGTCTCAAGGCCAACCGCAGTGAAATAATTGACACATGGCTACTAAAGTTATGATTGATTGTAGCAAGGACTGGAGGATGGCCGGGTAACTAAGGGGAATCTCGCACCTGGCCGACCATTCTGCGTGCTGCTAAGCAAAGTGGAAACATATGCATGGGGTTGGTGCCAACCCAATCACAGTGGACAAAATCATCTAGGGTCCTATAGTTAGTAGAACCAATTGGACGTCATACTTTTAGTGACGTCTGCAGTAGTCATTTTGAAGGAAGGACTTAGATGCCCACCTGACAAGTGTTTACCCAATCCCCTCCCTCCATTACCATATACAGATATAGTACCTATAGTAAAGTTACCTTTTCCTAACCAATAGAATTGCATGTTAACTTTTGAGTGTTACACGTCAATGATGACAAGTTTTGTATATAAATGTTACAACTTGTATGAAGTTCGTTGGAGTTGAAGCGTGAAGGAAGACCGCATCATTGCTGATATCCATAACGTTTTCTCTACTTGTCGTTAAACAGACTCCCTTTTCCAAACTGTTTGAGTTGTCCTTATTGATTGGTGTTGAAGCATAAAATCTGCACCCCCATCCATCTCACGGGTGATGCTATCTTATCTTAAAGTTCTTCTGAGCAAACCACAACTCTATGGGCCGGCCAGGGGTCTCGGAGAACAGAACCCCAGGTGTCCAATGATTGGAACTCCATGAGGCTAATGTTTAGAACCCCAGGTGTCCAATGATTAGAACTCCATGAGGCTAATGTTTAGAACCCCAGGTGTCCAATGATTGGAACTCCATGAGGCTAATGTTTAGAACCCCAGGTGTCCAATGATTGGAACTTCATGAGGCTAATGTTTAGAACCCCAGGTGTCCAATGATTGGAATTCCATGAGGCTAATGTTTAGAATCCCAGGTGTCCAATGATTGGAACTCCATGAGGCTAATGTTTAGAACCCCAGGTGTCCAATGATTGGAACTCCATGAGGCTAATGTTTAGAACCCCAGGTGTCCAATGATTGGAACTTCATGAGGCTAATGTTTAGAACCCCAGGTGTCCAATGATTGGAACTTCATGAGGCTAATGTTTAGAACCCCAGGTGTCCACTGACTGGAATTTCATGAGGCTAATGTTTAGAACCCCAGGTGTCCACTGATCGGAACTCCCTGTGGCTTATGTTTAGAACCCCAGGTGTCCAATGATTGGAACTTCATGAGGCTTATGTTTAGAACCCCAGGTGTCCAATGATTGGAACTTCATGAGGCTAATGTTTAGAATCCCAGGTGTCCAATGATTTGAACGTCATGAGGCTAAAGTTTAGAACCCCAGGTGTCCAATGATTGGAACTTCATGAGGCTTATGTTTAGAACCCCAGGTGTCCACTGACTGGAATTTCACGAGGCTTATGTTTAGAACCCCAGGTGTCCAATGATTGGAACTTCATGAGGCTAATGTTTAGAACCCCAGGTGTCCACTGACTGGAATTTCATGAGGCTAATGTTTAGAACCCCAGGTGTCCACTGATTGGAACTCCCTGTGGCTTATGTTTAGAACCCCAGGTGTCCAATGATTGGAACTTCATAAGGCTTATGTTTAGAACCCCAGGTGTCCAATGATTGGAACTTCATGAGGCTAATGTTTAGAACCCCAGGTGTCCAATGATTTGAACGTCATGAGGCTAAAGTTTAGAACCCCAGGTGTCCAATGATTGGAACTTCATGAGGCTTATGTTTAGAACCCCAGGTGCCCACTGACTGGAATTTCATGAGGCTTATGTTTAGAACCCCAGGTGTCCAATGATTGGAATTTCATGAGGCTTATGTTTAGAACCCCAGGTGTCCAATGATTGGAACTTCATGAGGCTAATGTTTAGAACCCCAGGTGTCCAATGATTGGAACTTTATGAGCTAATGTTTAGAACCCCAGGTGTCCACTGATTGGCACTTCATGAGCTAAAGTTTAGAACCTCAGGTGTCCAATGATTGGAACTTCATGAGGCAAATGTTTAGAACCCCAGGTGTCCAATGATTTGAACGTCATGAGGCTAAAGTTTAGAACTCCAGGTGTCCAATGATTGGAACTTTATGAGGTGAATGTTTACAACCTGATGTGTCCAATGATTGGAACGTCATGAGCTTAAGTTTAGAACCCCAGGTGTCCACTGATTGGCACTTCATGAGCTAATGTTTAGAACCCCAGGTGTCCACTGATTGGCACTTCATGAGCTAAAGTTTAGAACCCCAGGTGTCCACTGATTGGCACTTCATGAGCTAAAGTTTAGAACCCCAGGTGTCCACTGATTGGAACTTTATGAGGCTAATGTTTAGAACCCCAGGTGTCCACTGATTGGCACTTCATGAGCTAAAGTTTAGAACCCCAGGTGTCCAATGATTGGAACTTTATGAGGCTAAAGTTTAGAACCCCAGGTGAACAATGATCGGAATTCCCTGTGGCTAATGTTTAGAACCCCAGGTGTTCAATGACTGGAACTTTATGAGGCTAAAGTTTAGAACCCCAGGTGTCCAATGATCGGAACTCCCTGTGGCTAATGTTTAGAACCCGAGGTGTCCAATGCTTGGATCTTCCTGTGGCTAATGTTTAGAACCCCAGGTGTCCAATGATCGGAACTTCATGAGGCTAAAGTTTAGAACCCCAGGTGTCCAATGATCGGAACTCCCTGTGGCTAATGTTTAGAACCCGAGGTGTCCAATGCTTGGATCTTCCTGTGGCTAATGTTTAGAACCCCAGGTGTCCAATGATCGGAACTTCATGAGGCTAAAGTTTAGAACCCCAGATGTCCAATTATTGTAACTCCATGTGGCTATGGTTTGGAACCCCAGGTGTCCAATGATTGGGGCTTCATGAGCCCAAAGGTTAGAACTCCAGGTTTCCAATGATTGGAACTCCCTGTGGCTAATGTTTAGAACCCTAGGTGTCCAATGATTGGGGCTTCATGAGCCCAAAGGTTAGAACTCCAGGTTTCCAATAATTGGAACTTCATCAGGCTAACGTTTAGTACCCCGTGTGTGCATTGATTGGAATTCCCTGTGGCTAATGTTTAGAACCCCAGGTGCCCAATGATAGGAACTCCCTATGGCTTATCTTTAGAGCCCCAGGTGTATAATGACTGGGGCTTCATGAGGCCAAAGGTTACAACTCTAGGCATCCAATGATTGGAACTCTCTGGGGCTAATGTTTAGAACCCCAGGTGTACAATAATTCGAACTCCATGTGGTTAATGTTTAGAACTCAGGCAGCTATGGTTTGAAACTGAAGGAAGCTAAGGTTTGAAACTCCAGGCAGGTAAGCTTTAAAATAACCAGTGTCTAGGATTTGGAACTCCGGTTGAAAAAGGATTAAACCTCAAGGCAGCAACAGTATGGACTTAATATACCTAAATGTTAGACGTCCATGAGGCTAAAGTATGAAATTCCAGACAGGTAAGGTGTAAAGTTCAGACAGCTAAGGTGTAAAGTTCAGACAGCTAAGGTGTAAAGTTCAGACAGCTAAGGTGTAAAGTTCAGACAGCTAAGGTTTGGAACTCTGGTCTCCGGTGGGCTAAGGTTTGGAAATGCAGCTGGCTAATATTGGGAACTCCTGTTGGCCAATGCTTGGAGCTCAGGCCAGCAAGTGTTGAATCTGCAGCGAACTAACATTTGGAACTCCATTTTGACAATGGTGTGAACTCGATGAGGTCAAGGCTTAGAAATCTAGTTGGTTCACGCAAGTCAAAGGGAAGGGAGCACATTAATGGGGAGGGGAATGGAATTTCATGTGATATAGCACTGACTGCTGCGGTGCGCCATGGAGCCAGCTTCTGGTCTCGCTGCTGCGCTGCTCCATGGAGCCAGCTTCTGGTCTGACTGCTGTGGTGTTCCATAGACCCCGCTTCTGATCTGACTGATGCGGTGTTCCATAGAACTAGCTTCTGGTCTGACTGCTGTGGTGCTCTATAGAGCCAGCTTCGGGTCTGACTGCTGCGGTGTTCCATAGAGCCAGCTTCTGGTCTGACTGTGCGGTGCGCCAAAGATCCAGCTTCTGGTCTGAATGCTGCAGTGCTCCCTAGAGCCAGCTTCTGGTCTGACTGCTGTGGTGTTCCATAGAGCCAGCTTCTGGTCTGACTGATGCGTTGCACCATACAGCTAGCTTCTGATCTAACTGCTGCGGTGCGCCATGGAGCCAGCTTCTGGCCTGACTGCTGCGGTGCGCCATGGAGCCAGCTTCTGGCCTGACTGCTACGGTGCGCCATGGAGCCAGATTTTGGCCTGACTGCTGCAGTGATCCATGGAGCCAGCTTCTGGTCTGACTGCTGCGGTGCTCCATAAAGCCAGCTTCTGGCCTGACTGCTGCGGTGCGCCATGGAGCCAGCTTCTTATCTGACTGCTGCAGTGTTCCATAGAGCCAGCTTCTGGTCTGACTGCTGCGGTGCTCAATAAAGCCAGCTTCTGGTCTGACTGCTGCGGTGTTCCATAGAGCCAGCTTCTGGTCTGACTGTGCGGTGCTCCAAAGATCCAGCTTCTGGTCTGAATGCTGCAGTGCTCCATAGAGCCAGCTTATTGGCTGACTGCTGCGGTGCGCCATAGAGCCAGCTTCTGGTCTGACTGCTGCCGTGCTCCATAGAGCCAGCTTCTGGTCTGACTGATGCAGTGCGCCACAGAACCAGCTTCTGGTCTGACTGCTGCGGTGCTCCATAGAGCCAGCTTCTGGTCTGACTGCTGCCCTGCTCCATAGAGCCAGCTTCTGGTCTGACTGTTGCTGTGCTCCATAGAGCCAGCTTCTGGTCTGACTGATGCGGTGCACCATACAGCCAGCTTCTGATCTAACTTCTGCGGTGCGCCATGGAGCCAGCTTCTGGCCTGACTGCTGCGGTGCGCCATGGAGCCAGCTTCTGGCCTGACTGCTACGGTGCGCCATGGAGCCAGATTTTGGCCTGACTGCTGCGGTGCTCCATTGAGCCAGCTTCTGGTCCGACTGCTGCAGTGCTCCATAAAGCCAGCTTCTGGCCTGACTGCTGCGGTGCGCCATGGAGCCAGCTTCTGGTCTGACTGCTGCAGTTTTCCATAGAGCCAGCTTCTGGTCTGACTGCTGCGGTGCTCAATAGAGACAGCTTCTGGTCTGACTGCTGCGGTGTTCCATATAGCCAGCTTCTGGTCTGACTGTGCGGTGCTCCAAAGATCCAGCTTCTGGTCTGAATGCTGCAGTGTTCCATAGAGCCAGCTTCTGGTCTGACTGATGCTGTGCGCCACAGAACCAGCTTCTAGTCTGACTGCTGCGGTGCTCCATAGAGCCAGCTTCTGGTCTGACTGCTGCCGTGCTCGATAGAGCCAGCATCTGGTCTGATTGCTGCCGTGCGCCATGGAGCCAGCTTCTGACCTGACTGCTGCGGTGCGCCATGGAGTCAGCTTCTGGCCTGACTGCTGTGGTGCGCCATGGAGCCAGATTTTGGCCTGGCTGCTGTGGTGCACCATGGAGCCCCCTTTTGGTCTTACTGCTGCGGTGCTCCATAGAGCCAGCTTCTGGTCTGACTGCTGCGGTGTTCCATAGAGCCAGCTTCTGGTCTGACTGCTGCGGTGCTCCAAAGATCCAGCTTCTGGTCTGAATGCTGCAGTGTTCCATAGAGCCAGCTTCTTGTCTGACTGCTGCGGTGCGCCATAGAGCCAGATTCTGGTCTGACTGCTGCCGTGCTCCATAGAGCCAGCTTCTGGTCTGACTGCTGCTGTGCTCCATCGAGCCAGCTTCTGGTCTGACTGCTGCGGTGCTCCATAGAGCCAGCTTCTGATCTGACTGCTGCAGTGCGCCATAGAGCCAGCTTCTGGTCTGACTGCTGCAGTGCTCCATAGAGCCAGCTTCTGGTCTGACTGCTGCGGTGCTCCATAGAGCCAGCTTCTGGTCTGACTGCTGCGGTGCACCATAGAGCCAGCTTCCGGTCTGATTGCTGCGGTGCGCCATGGAGCCAGCTTCTGGCCTGACTGCTGCGGTGCACCATAGAGGCAGCTTCTGGTCTGATTGCTGCGGTGCACCATGGAGCCAGCTTCTGGTCTGACTGCTGCCGTGCTCCATAGAGCCAGATTCTGGTCTGACTGCTGCTGTGCTCCATAGAGCCAGCTTCTGGTCTGACTGATGCGGTGCTCCATAGAGCCAGCTTCTGATCTGACTGCTGCGGTGTTCCATAGAGCCAGCTTCTGGTCTGACTGCTGCAGTGCACCACAGAGCCAGCTTCTGATCTGACTGCTGCGGTGTTCCATAGAGCCAGCTTCTGGTCTGACTGCTGCAGTGCTCCATAGAGCCAGCTTCTGGCCTGACTGCTGCAGTGCGCCACGGAGCCAGCTTATGGCCTGACTGCTGCGGTGCTCCATAGAGCCAGCTTCTGGTCTGATTGCTGCAGTGCTCCATGGAGCCAGCTTCTGGTCTGACTGCTGCAGTGCTCCATAGAGCCAGCTTCTGATCTGACTGCTGCGGTGCTCCATAGAGCCAGCTTCTGGTCTGACTGCTGCGGTTCTCCATAGAGCCCGCTTCTGGTCTGACTGCTGCAGTGCTCCATAGAGCCAGCTTCTGGTCCGACTGCTGCGGTGCTCCATAGAGCCAGCTTCTGGTCTGACTGCTGCGGTGCTCCATAGAGCCACCTTCTGGTCTGACTGCTGCGGTGCACCATAGAGCCAGCTTCTGGTCTGGCTGCGGTGCACCATAGAGCCAGCTTCTGGCCTGACTGCTGCGGTGCGCCATGGAGCCAGCTTCTGGCCTGACTGCTAAGGTGCACCATGGATCCAGCTTTTGGCCTGACTGCTGCGGTGCTCCATGGAGCCAGCTTCTGGTCTGACTGCTGTGGTGCTCCATAGAGCCAGCTTCTGGCCTGACGGCTGTGGTGCACCGTGGAGCCAGCTTCTGGTCTGACTGCTGCAGTGTTCCATAGAGCCAGCTTCTGGTTTGACTGATGTGGTGCTGCAAAGATCCAGCTTCTGGTCTGAATGCTGCAGTGTTCCATAGAGCCAGCTTCTTGTCTGACTGCTGCCGTGCGCCTTGGAGCCAGCCTCTGGCCTGACTGCTGAGGTGCGCCATGGAGCCAGCTTCTGGCTTGACTGCTGCTGTGCGCCATGGAGCCAGCTTTTGACCTGACTGCTGCGGTGCTCCATGGAGCCAGCTTCTGGTCTGACTGCTGCGGTGCTCCATAGAGTCAGCTTCTGGAATGACTGCTGCGGAGCGCCATGGAGCCAGCTTCTGGTCTGACTGCTGCAGTGTTCCATAGAGCCAGCTTCTGGTCTGACTGCTGTGGTGCTCCATAAAGCCAGCTTCCGGTCTGACTGCTGCAGTGTTCCATAGAGCCAGCTTCTGGTCTGACTGCTCCGGTGCTCCAAAGATCCAGCTTCTGGTCTGAATGCTGCAGTGTTCCATAGAGCCAACTTCTTGTCTGACTGCTGCTGTGCTCCATAGAGCCAGCTTCTGGTCTGACTGCTGCGGTGCTCCATAGAGCCAGCTTCTGATCTGACTGCTGCGGTGCTCCATAGAGCCAGCTTCTGGTCTGACTGCTGCCGTGCTCCATAGAGCCAGCTTCTGGTCTGACTGCTGCGGTGCTCCATAGAGAGAGCTTCTGGTCTGACTGCTCTGGTGCACCATAGAGCCAGCTTCTGGTCGGATTGCTGCAGTGCGCCATGGAGCAAGCTTCTGGCCTGACTGCTGCAGAGCGCCATGGAGACAGCTCCTGGCTTGACTGCTGCGGTGCTCCATGGAGTCAGCTTCTGGTCTGACTGCTGCGGTGCTCCATAGAGTCAGCTTCTGGCCTGACTGCTGCGGTGCGCCATGGAGCCAGCTTCTGGTCTGACTGCTGCAGTGTTCTATAGAGCCGGCTTCTGGTCTGACTGCTGCAGTGCTCCATAAAGCCAGCTTCTGGTCTGACTGCTGCGGTGTTCCATAGAGCCAGCTTCTGGTCTGACTGCTGCGGTGCTCCACAGATCCAGCTTCTGGTCTGAATGCTGCAGTGCTCCATAGAGCCAGCTTCTGGTCTGACTGCTGCTGAGCTCCACAGAGCCAGCTTCTGGTCTGACTGCTACGGTACTCCATAGAGCCAGCTTCTGATCTGACTGCTGCGGTGCTCCATGGAGCCAGCTTCTGGTCTGACTGCTGCCGTGCTCCATAGAGCCAGCTTCTGGTCTGACTGCTGCGGTGCTCCATGGAGCCAGCTTCTGGTCTGACTGCTGCGATGCTCCATAGAGCCAGCTTCTGGCCTGACTGCTGCGGTGCGCCATAGAGCCAGCTTCTGGTCTGACTGCTGCGGTGTTCCATAGAGCCAGCTTCTGGTCTGACTGCTGCAGTGCTCCATAAAGCCAGCTTCTGGTCTGACTGCTGCGGTGTTCCATAGAGCCAGCTTCTGGTCTGACTGCTGCCGTGCTCCAAAGATCCAGCTTCTGGTCTGAATGCTGCAGTGTTCCATAGAGCCAGCTTCTTGTCTGAGTGCTGCGGTGCGCCATAGAGCCAGCTTCTGGTCTGACTGCTGCCGTGCTCCATAGAGCCAGCTGCTGGTCTGACTGCTGCGGTGCTCCATAGAGCCAGCTTCTGGTCTGACTGCTGCGGTGCTCCATAGAGCCAGCTTCTGATCTGACTCGCTGTGGTGTTCCATAGACCCAGCTTCTGGTCTGACTGCTGCCGTGCTCCATAGAGCCAGCTTCTGGTCTGACTGCTGCGATGCTCCATAGAGCCAGCTTCTGCTCTGACTGCTCTGGTGCACCATAGAGCCAGCTTCTGGTCTGATTGCTGCCGTGCTCCAAAGATCCAGCTTCTGGTCTGAATGCTGCAGTGTTCCATAGAGCCAGCTTCTTGTCTGAGTGCTGCGGTGCGCCATAGAGCCAGCTTCTGGTCTGACTGCTGCCGTGCTCCAAAGATCCAGCTTCTGGTCTGAATGCTGCAGTGTTCCATAGAGCCAGCCTCTTGTCTGAGTGCTGCGGTGCGCCATAGAGCCAGCTTCTGGTCTGACTGCTGCGGTGCTCCATGGAGCCAGCTTCTGGTCTGACTGCTGCGGTGCTCCATAGAGCCAGCTTCTGGCCTGACTGCTGCAGTGCGCCATAGAGCCAGCTTCTGGTCTGACTGCTGCAGTGTTCCATAGAGCCAGCTGCTGGTCTGACTGCTGCGGTGCTCCATACAGCCAGCTTCTGGTCTGACTACTGCGGTGTTCCATAGAGCCAGCTTCTGGTCTGACTGCTGCCGTGCTCCAAAGATCCAGCTTCTGATCTGAATGCTGCAGTGTTCCATAGAGCCAGCTTCTTGTCTGAGTGCTGCGGTGCGCCATAGAGCCAGCTTCTGGTCTGACTGCTGCCGTGGTCCATAGAGCCAGCTTCTGATCTGACTGCTGCGGTGTTCCATAGAGCCCGCTTCTGGTCTGACTGATGCGGTGCTCCATAGAGCCAGCTTCTGATCTGACTGCTGCGGTGTTCCATAGAGCCCGCTTCTGGTCTGACTGATGCGGTGCTCCAAAGAGCCAGCTTCTGGTCTGACTGCTGCAGTGCACCACAGAGCCAACTTCTGGTCTGACTGCTGCTGTGCTCCATAGAGCCAGCTTCTGGCCTGACTGCTGCGGTGCGCCATGGAGCCAGCTTCTGGCCTGACTGCTGCAGTGCTCCATGGACCCAGCTTCTGGTCTGATTGCTGCAGTGCTCCATGGAGCCAGCGTTTGGTCTGACTGCTGCGGTGATCCATAGAGCCAGCTTCTGGTCGGACTGCGGCGGTGCTCCATAGTGCCCGCTTCTGGTCTGACTGCTGCAGTGCTCCATAGATCCAGCTTCTGGTCTGACTGCTGCGGTGCACCATACAGCCAGCTTCTGGTCTGACTGCTGCGGTGCTCCATAGAGCCAGCATCTGGTCTGATTGCTGCGGTGCTCCATAGAGCCAGCTTCTGGTCTGACTACTGCGGTACACCATAGAGCCAGCTTCTGGCCTGACTGCTGCGGTGCGCCATGGAGCCAGCTTCTGGCCTGACTGCTACGGTGCGCCATGAAGCCAGCTTTTGGCCTGACTGCTGCGGTGCTCCATGGAGCCAGCTTCTGGTCTGACTGCTGCGGTGCTCCATAGAGTCAGCTTCTGGCCTGACTGCTGCGGTGTGCCATGGAGCCAGCTTCTGGTCTGACTGCTGCGGTGTTCCATAGAGCCAGCTTCTTGTCTGACTGCTGCGGTGCTGCAAAGATCCACTTCTGGTCTGAATGCTGCAGTGTTCCATAGAGCCAGCTTGTTGTCTGACTGCTGCGGTGCGCCATAGAGCCAGCTTCTGGTCGGACTTCTGCCGTGCTCCATAGAACCAGCTTCTGGTCTGACTGCTGCGGTGCTCCATAGAGCCAGCTTCTGGTCTGATTGCTGCGGTGCACCATAGAGCCAGCTTCTGGTCTGATTGCTGCGGTGTGCCATAGAGCCATCTTCTGGTCTGATTGCTGCGGTGCGCCCTGGAGCCAGCTTCTGGCCTGACTGCTACGGTGCGCCATGGAGCCAGCTTTTGGCCTGACTGCTGCGGTGCTCCATGGAGCCAGCTTCTGGTCTGACTGCTGCAGTGCTCCATAGAGCTAGCTTCTGGCCTGACTGCTGTGGTGCGCCATGGAGCCAGCTTCTGGTCTGACTGCTGCAGTGTTCCATAGAGCCAGCTTCTGGTCTGACTGGTGCCGTGCTCCATAGAGCCAGCTTCTGGTCTGACTGCTGCCGTGCTCCATAGAGCCAGCTTCTTATCTGACTCCTGCGGTGCTCCATAGAGCCAGCTTCTGGTCTGACTGCTGCGGTGCTGCAAAGATCCAGCTTCTGGTCTGAATGCTGCAGTGTTCCATAGAGCCAGCGTCTTGTCTGACTACTGCGGTGCGCCATAGAGCCAGCTTCTGGTCTGACTGCTGCCGTGCTCCATAGAGCCAGCTTCTGGTCTGACTTCTGCGGTGCTCCATAGAGCCAGCTTCTGACCTGACTGCTGCGGTGCTCCATAGAGCCAGCTTCTGAACTGACTGCTGCGGTGCACCATAGGGCCAGCTTCTGGTCTGATTGCTGCGGTGTGCCATGGAGCCAGCTTCTGGCCTGCCTGCTGCGGTGCGCCATGGACCCAGCTTCTGGCCTTGCTGCTACGGTGCGCCATGGAGCCAACTTTTTGCCTGACTGCTGCGGTGCTCTATGGAGCCAGCTTCTGGCCTGACTGCTGCAGTGCTCCATAGAGCCAGCTTCTGGCCTGACTGCTGTGGTGGTCTGACTGCTGCGGTGTTCCATAGAGCCAGCTTCTGGTCTGACTGCTGCGGTGCTCCATAGAGCCAGCTTCTGGTCTGACTGCTGCGGTGTTCCATAGAGCCAGCTTCTTTTCTGACTGCTGCGGTGCTCCAAAGATCCAGCTTCTGGTCTGAATGCTGCAGTGTTCCATAGAGCCAGCTTCTTGTCTGACTGCTGCGGTGTGCCATAGAGCCAGATTCTGGTCTGACTGCTTCCGTGCTCCATAGAGCCGTCTTCTGGTCTGACTGCTGCGGTGCTCCATAGAGCCAGCTTCTGATCTGACTGCTGTGGTGTTCCATAGAGCCCGCTTCTGGTCTGACTGATGCGGTGTTCCATAGAGCCAGCTTCTGGTCTGACTGCTGCAGTGCACCATAGAGCCAACTTCTGGTCTGACTACTGCAGTGCTCCATAGAGCCAGCTTCTGGCCTGACTGCTGCGGTGCGCCATGGAGCCAGCTTCTGGCCTGACTGCTGCGATGCTCCATAGAGCCAGCTTCTGGTCTGATTGCTGCAGTGCTTCATGGAGTCAGCTTCTGGTCTGACTGCTGCGGTGTTCCATAGAGCCCGCTTCTGGTCTGACTGATGAGGTGTTCCATAGAGCCTGCTTCTGGTCTGACTGCTGCAGTGCTCCATAGAGCCAGCTTCTGATCTGACTGCTGCAGTGCTCCATAGAGCCAGCTTCTGATCTGACTGCTGCGGTGCTCCATATAGCCCGCTTCTGGTCTGACTGCTGCAGTGCTCCATAGAGCCAGCTTCTGATCTGACTGCTGCGGTGCTCCATACAGCCCGCTTCTGGTCTGACTGCTGCAGTGCTCCATAGAGCCAGCTTCTGATCTGACTGCTGCGGTGCTCCATAGAGCCAGCTTCTTGCCTAACTATAACAGTGTTTTATTGAGTCAAAGGCCTGTGTGCAGAGCCTCTGAGGGCAATATGTCATTATACTGCATCATTGAGGGCAACATTCCTTTTTACAGTCCCTATAAGCATAACAGGCCTGTGTGCAGTGCCTGTGAGGGCAACATGCCTTTATACTGCATCTTTGAGGGCAACATGTCAGTGAACAGTTACCTATGAGGACACTATGCCTGAATGCAGCACCTGTGAGGGTAAAATGCCTCTATACTGCATCTATGATGGCAAAGTACCTGTGCAAAGTTCCTATTACAACAACATGGCTGTATTGAGCTCCTATGAGGACAAGGACAAAATGCCTGTGTAGAGCTCCAGTTAGGACAAAATGCTTGCACACAGAACCTATGAGGGCAAAATGCCTTTATACTGCATCTATGAGGGAAAGGTGCCTGTGTACAGTCCCTCAGCATATCCAAAACGAACCTACCTCCACACTCTTCCGAAAAGAAACTAAAAACTTCACTGTTTAACAAATATGTGTAACTCTTACAGCCCTTGTGGATGCTTTACTTGTCTAATCCTACTGTCTCAAACCAGCCTGTAACGCACTGCAATGCCTTCTTAGCGCTGTGAAACCACCTGGTCTGGGCGCTACCAACAAAATAAAAATAAATAAATAATAAATAAATAAATAAATAAATAAATAAATAAATACGTGACAAAATGCCTGTGTAGAGTTTCCCTTATGGCAACATGCCTGTATATAGCACCTATGAGGGAAACATGCCTTTATCCTGCATCTATGAGGGCAAGGTGCCTGTACACAGCGCCAATGAGGGGAAACATGCCTTTATACAGCATCTGAGGGCAAGGTGCCTGTACACAGCACCTATGAGGGAAACATGCCTTTATAGTGCATCTATGAGGGCAAGGTGCCTGTACACAGCACCTATGAGAGAAACATGCCTTTATACTGTATCTATGAGGGCAAGGTGCCTGTAGAGCTCTTATTTGGGACACGATGCTTGTATACAGCTCCCAAGAGGACAATGTCAACCAGCCTGTATATAACTCTTATGAGGACAAGGACAGCATTCCCATATACAGCTCCTGTGAGGACAGCTTGCCTCTATACAGCTCCTATAAAGACACGGATAACATGTATGTGTACAGTTACTATGAGGGAAAGGATGAAATCTCTGCTTTCGGGTTCTATAAGGACAAAATGTCTGTGTACAGATCCCATGAGGTCAATGACAAAATGCTTCTATACAGCTCCTATGAGGCTACGGGTACAATGCCTGTATACAGCTCTTGCAAGGATAGAATAGCTGTGTCTAGCTCCTATACTGGCATAATACCTCTGTGTAACTGCCATAAGGACACATCACCTCTACACAGCTCCTATAAGGAAAGCAAGGCCCTGTACAGCTCCTATAGGTCCTGTACTGGCATAATACCTCTGTGTAACTGGCATAAGGACACATCACCTATACACAGCTCCTATAAGGAAAGAATGGCCCTGTACAGCTCATATAGGTCCTGTACTGGCCTAATACCTCTGTGTAACTGCCATAAGGACACAGCACCTCTAGACAGCTCCTTTAAGGAAAGCTTGACCCTGTACAGCTCCTATAGGTCCTGTACTGGCATAATACCTCTGTGTAACTGCCATAAGGACACGGACCCTCTGCACAGCTCCTATAAGGACATCATGGCACTGTACAGCTCATATAGATCCTGTACTGGTATAATACCTCTGTGTAACTGCCATAAGGACAAGGACCCTCTACACAGCTCCTATAAGGAAAGCATGGCCCTGTACAGCTCATATAGCTCCTGTACTGGCATAATACCTCTGTGTAACTGCCATAAGGACACGGCACCTCTACACAGATCCTATAAGGAAAGCATGGCCCTGTACAGCTCATATAGGTCCTGTACTGGCATAATACCTCGGTGTAACTGCCATAAGGACACATCACCTCCACACAGCTCCAATAAGGAAAGCATGGCCCTGTGCAGCTCCTATAGGTCCTGCACTGGCATAATACCTCTGTGTAACTGCCATAAGGACACAGCACCTCTACACAGCTCCTATGAGGAAAGCATGGCCGTGTACAGCTCATATAGGTCCTGTACTGGCATAATACCTCTGTGTAACTGCCATAAGGACACAGCACCTCTGCACAGCTCCTATAAGGAAAGCATGGCCCTGTACAGCTCCTATAGGTCCTGTACTGGCATAATACCTCTGTGTAACTGCCATAAGGACACAGCACCTCTGCACACCTCCTATAAGGAAAGCCTGGCCCTGTACAGCTCCTATAGGTCCTGTACTGGCATAATACCTCTGTGTAACTGCCATAAGGACACAGCTCCTATAAGGAAAGCATGGCCCTGTACAGCTCCTATAGGTCCTGTACTGGCATAATACCTCTGTGTAACTGCCATAAGGACATAGCTCCTCTACACAGATCCTATAAGGAAGGCATGGCCCTGTACAGCTCCTATAGGTCCTGCACTGGCATAATACCTCTGTGTAACTGCCATAAGGACACAGCACATCTACACAGCTCCTATAAGGAAAGCATGGTCCTGTACAGCTCATATAGGTCCTGTACTGGCATAATACCTCTGTATAACTGCCATAAGGACACAGCACCTCTACGCAGCTCCTATAAGGAAAGCATGGCCCTGTACTGGCATACTACCTCTGTGTAACTGCCATAAGGACACAGCACCTCTACACAGCTCCTATAAGGAAAGTATGGCCCTGTACAGCTCCTATAGGTCTTGTACTGGCATAATACCTCTGTGTAAATGCCATAAGGACAAGCACATCTACACAGCTCCTATAAGGAAGGCATGGCCCTGGACAGCTCATATAGGTCCTGTACTGCCATAATACCTATGTGTAACTACCATAAGGACACAGGCCCTCTGCACAGCTCCTATGAGGAAAGCCTGGCCCTGTACAGCTCCTATAGGTCCTGTACTGGTATAATACCTCTTAGTAACTGCCATAAGGACACAGACCCTCTGCACAGCTCCTATAAGGAAAGCCTGGCCCTATACAGCTCCTATAGGTTGGGTACTGGTATAATACCTCTGTGTAACTGCCATAAGGACACAGCACCTCTACACAGCTCCTATAAGGAACGCATGGCCCTGTACAGCTCCTATAGGTCCTGTACTGGTATAATACCTCTGTGTAACTGCCATAAGGACACAACACCTCTACACAGCTCCTATAAGGAAAGCATGGCCCTGTACAGCTCATATAGGTCCTGTACTGGCATAATACCTCGGTGTAACTGCCATAAGGACACATCACCTCTACACAGCTCCAATAAGGAAAGCATGGCCCTGTGCAGCTCCTATAGGTCCTGCACTGGCATAATACCTCTGTGTAACTGCCATAAGGACACAGCACCTCTGCACAGCTCCTATAAGGAAGGCATGGCCCTGTACAGCTCATATAGGTCCTGCACTGGCATAATACCTCTGTGTAACTGCCATAAGGACACAGCACCTCTACACAGATCCTATAAGGAAAGCATGGCCCTGTACAGCTCATATAGGTCCTGCACTGGCATAATACCTCGGTGTAACTGCCATAAGGACACATCACCTCTACACAGCTCCAATAAGGAAAGCATGGCCCTGTGCAGCTCCTATAGGTCCTGCACTGGCATAATACCTCTGTGTAACTGCCATAAGGACACAGCACCTTTACACAGCTCCTATGAGGAAAGCATGGCCCTGTACAGCTCATATAGGTCCTGTACTGGCATAATACCTCTGTGTAACTGCCATAAGGACACAGCACCTGTTACTGTTCTCTGGTGCTTAAGAATGCAACTGTCTGTGCACAGTCCCTGTTACTGATCGCTGGTGCTTAAAGCATTCATCAGTCCTGAACTCATTGTTTGCCCTCTCTGTCTTTTGGAATGTTAGGCCATTTTGGGTTATTTTGCGGATCATGAGACCAGCAACAGACACGTTTTATAAGAATGTGAGTGCCTGTTACTCTGTGAGGGTGAGCGGAGCCATGGAACTCTCTGACTTTTGTATAATTTACATTGGGAAGGGATTTGTTCCTAGTGTCTGGGAATGGCCATGGCATTCAACCCAACTAGCATAGTGGCTAGAGGCTGGGCTCATCCTAGTCCACTCCAGCCTTACTGTGCATTCCATACTCCTCTGCAGATGTCTGACGTGCACCATGACCTGACCTAGGCATGCACATGGCAGAGATCTGCAATGGAGCCCTCCACTGCAATCTCTTCCCCTCCTGCATGGCGTCTGCTGGACCAGGCATGATTTTGGCTGTGGAATGTGCATGATTTTGGCTGTGGATTGCGCATGATTTTGGCTGTGGATTGCACATGAATTTGGCTGTAGACTGCGCAAGATTTTGGTTGTAGATGGCTCATGATTTTGGCTGTAGAATGCCCATGATTTTGGATGTAGACGGCACATGATTTTGGCTGTAGACTGCGCATGAATTTGGCTGTAGACTGTGCATTAATTTGGCTGTAGACTAGGCATGATTTTGGATGTAGAAGGCACATGATTTTGGCTGTAGACTGCGCATGAATTTGGCTGTAGAGTGCCCATGATTTTGGATGTAGAAGACACATGATTTTGGCTGTAGACTGCGCATGAATTTGGCTGTAGACTGTGCATTCATTTGGCTGTAGACTAGGCATGATTTTGGATCTAGAAGGCACATGATTTTGGCTGTAGACTGTGCATGAATTTGGCTGTAGACTGCGCATAATTTTGGATGTAGAAGGCACATGATTTTGGCTGTAGACTGTGCATAAATCTGGCTGTAGACTGCGCATGGTTTTGGCTGTAGACTGCACATGATTTTGGTTGTAGAAGGCACATGATTTGGGCTGCAGATTGTGCATGATTTTGACTGTTCCCCAAAATATTGACACAACCTTGAAAAATGCACAGAATCAGTCACTTTACAATGTGCGCGTATAATGCGCTGTGTTCACAGCTGTGCAGCGTCACTGTATTCGGCAAAGCCAGGAAAGCGCAATCACATTAATATCAATGCAAAGTCATTTTGCTTGGGAACTTACCAGGGAAACACCTGAATCCTATTACCAATCCACCCATCCAGAAAAAGACGAGGGAAACTCTTGTATCCCTTATAGCCAGTCCACCAAATAGCAAACCACCACAGAAACCCCCTGTATCTCCTTCAGCCAGTCAACTACTCCAGCAACCTATCAGGGCACTTCCCTTTATCTCCAATAGCCCGTAGCCATTGCTCCCTTCCAGCAACTTTCCTGGGAAACTCCTTCTAACTCCGATAAGCAGTCCACGCCTCCAACAACTTACCAGGGAAACTTCCTGTGCCCCCTGTAGCCAGGACATCCTTCCAATAACCTGCCAGGGAATCTCCCTGCATCTTCTATAACCAGACCAGCCCCCAGCAACCTGCCAACAAAGCTCCTGATATCCCCTATAACCAGTCCACCCCTCCAGAAACCGACAAGAGAAACTCCTAGTATCCCTTATAGCCAGTCCACCACCCAGAGAACGACTGCATAACCCCCCTGTATTTCCTACAGCCAGTGCAGTGCTCCAGAAGCATACCAGGAGACTTCCTGTGCCCCATATAGCCAGTCCACCACCTAGCAACATGCCAGGAAATCAACCTGTATCAAAAAGAGCTAGTCCACCTCTTCAGCACATTACAAGGGAAACTCCTGGTATCCCTTATAGCCAGTCCACCATGCAAGAAACTACCACAGAAACCCCCTGTATCTCCTACAGCCAGTCTACACCTACACCAACGTCTCGGGGAACTTCACTCTATCTCCTATAGCCAATCTACCCCTCCAACTTTCCAGTGTAACTCTCTTTAACTCATTTATATGAGCCCTCCAGTAACTTACCAAGAAACTTCCATGTGTCCCTATAGCCAGGCCACCATTCAAACCACTTAAAAGGGAAACGTCGGGTTTCCCTTATAGTCAATCCATCACGAGACAAACTACCACAGAAACTCCTAGAGCCAGTTCATCCCTCCAGTAACATATCAGGAAACCTACCTTTATCTCCTATAGGCAGTCCACCGTTCTAGCAGTTTTCCAGGGAAACTTCCTTTAACTCCTATAAGCAGTCCACCCCTTCAGAAACTTACCAGGAAAACTCTGTGTCCCTTCCAGCCACCCTTCCAGCAACTTATCAGGGAAACTGGCTGCATCTCCTATAACCAGTCCACCACACGGCAACCTGTCAACAAATTCCTGACATCTTCTGTAACCAGTCCACCCCTCCAGAAACATACTAGAGAAACTGCTGGTGCCCTTGTAGCCAGTCCACCGCTCCAAAAACATACTAGAGAAACTGCTGGTGCCCTTATAGCCAGTCCACCGCTCCAAAAACATACTAGAGAAACTGCTGGTGCCCTTATAGCCAGTCCACCGCTCCAAAAACATACTAGAGAAACTGCTGGTACCCTTATAGCCAGTCCACCCCTCCAAAAACATACTAGAGAAACTGCTGGTACCCTTATAGCCAGTCCACCAAACAGAAACCTACCACATAAACCCTCTGTATCTCCTTCAGCCAGTGCACCCCTCCAGCAACTTACATGGGGTAGTCCAAGCCTTCCCTATAGCCAGTCCACCCTGCTTGAAACTTACCTGAAAAACTCCTGTCCCCTAGAGCCAGTTCACCACCTGCCAGGGAAACGTCTGATAAGCCCTATGATATGATATGCTTGGTTATTTATAACGCAGAGGTTTTTTTAGCGCCGACCCGGGGATCGAACTTGTGTTGCTCCATGTCATCTTGCTTCCAAGGCAAGCACGTTGACCCTGAGCTATCCTCTCGAGACTCGTATGACCTGTTCACCCCTCAAAATTTCCGTGGACACTCCTTTAACTCCTATAAGATATCAACCCCTCCAGCAACTTACATGGGAAACTCCCCTTTCCCCCTATAGCCAGGCTATGCTTCCTGCAATTTACAAGAGGAACTCCTGGTATTCCTTATAGCCAGTCCACCACCGGCAAACTACCCCAGAAACCCTCTGTAACTCCTATAATTAGTCCAACCCTCCAGCAATTTACCAGGCAAATACCCTATATCCCCTATAGCCAGTCCATTCCTCTTGGAACATACCTGGCAAACTCCTGTCCACTATAGCTAGTCCACCACCGGGCAACCTGCCAAGGAAACTCCCTGTATCTCCTAGAGCCAGTCCTCCCCTCTTGCAACGAAACTCCTGTCCACTATAGCTAGTCCACCACCGGGCAACCTGCCAAGGAAACTCCCTGTATCCCAAAAAGCAAGTCCACCCCTCTAGCAACTTACCTAGGGAACTCCTGTCCACTATAGCTATTCCACCACCGGGCAGCCTGAACTCCCTGTATCTCCTAGAGCCAGTCCTCCCCTCTTGCATTGAGACTCCTGTCCACTATAGCTAGTACACCACCGGGCAATCTGCCAAGGAAACTCTCTGTATCCCAAAAAGCCAGTCCACCCCTCTAGCAACATACCTGGGAAACTCCTGTCCACTATAGCTATTCCACCACCCGGCAACCTGCCAAGGAAACTCCCTGTATCTCCTAGAGCCAGTCCTCCCCTCTTGCAATAAAACTCCTGTCTGCTATAGCTAGTCCACCACCGGGCAACCTGCCAGGGAAACTTCCTGTATCGCAAAAAGCCAATCCACCCCGCTTGCAACCTACCTGGGAAACTCCTGTCCACTATAGCTAGTACACCAAGGAAACTCCGTGTATCCCAAAAAGCCAGTCCACCGCTCTAGCAACTTAACTGGGAAACTCCTGTCCTTTGTAGCTCTTCCACAACAGAGCAAACTGCCAAGGAAACTCCCTGTATCCCAAAAAGTCAGTCCACCCCTCTAGAAACTTACCTGGGAAACTCCTGTCCTTTGTAGCTATTCCACCACAGGGCAACCTGGCAGGGAAACTCTCTGTATCCCAAAAGGGCAGTCCACCCCTCTAGCATCTTACCTGGGAAACTCCTGTTTTTTGTAGCTATTCCACCACAGGGCAACCTGGCAGGGAAACTCTCTGTATCCCAAAAAGCCAGTCCACGCCTCTAGCAACTTACCTGGGAAACTCCTGTCCTTTGTAGCCACTCCACCACCGGGCAACCTGCCAAGGAAACTGCCTGTGTCCCAAAAAGCCAGTCCACCCTGCTAGCAACTTACCTGGGAAACTCCTGTCCTTTGTAGCCAGTTCACCACCACCCTTCTCCATTCCCGAACTCCACATGTTTCTCATCCTCTCCAGGGTTTCATTGTTCTTTCTTACTCTCTCCACCTCTGAAGCCACTCCTTTTCCTCTCTCGCTCCTGTTCCTACCTATCCCTTCCCGAGCCCCAGCCTTCACTTGTATTTCGGCCCCTCTCTACACTCTTTCTCTACCGCCACCTTCTGTGGATAGTTCTTGATGTTCGCCGGGCACTGGCACTGCCATGAATAGTACATCTGCCAGTCTAGATGCCTCACTGACCCCCCAACTAGGATTGTTCAGCTCGGACTACAAGATGCCACTGGTCACCCTCCATCTTAAGCCCTTGAAGGCAAGTTTATACCTGAACAGGTGGAGCTTTGACTATTTCTACTGTCACTTGAGATCCTGCCACGCCCCATGCTCCCATTATGTGGTCAGCTCGCTTGGTGTATTATGGGATGGCTTTCACGGGTGGTTCCAGGACTACCTCTGGTGACCACATGATAGATCCATGACCTGCCATGTTGCTCCTCAGGTTTCATGCTGGTTAGAGCAGATGGGTGTACGTGAATATCCAGCAGGGCGCTCCAGAATGCAAAGCCACGTGGCTGTACGAGGATCCTGGGGTGTAGATGACGTTGGCCGTGGGCTTCTCACTTCCAAATCACAACGACACTATATTCATGTCGTGGGACCAATGCCACCAAACAGGCATTGTTTAAAATAGTTTGCTCTGCCTTGAGAGCTAGGTGTGTGCTCTCAACGCCTGGCCAGCGAGTGAAGCAGTGCTTCTGAGCTCTAAACTCAGTGCACACATCATGGCCGCCTCGCTGCTTGGCGACTCAGCACCCATGGCCTTTGCAAGAGTTGCTGCCAGACGCCGGACGGCCTCGTTCTGATTTTGAGGGCACGCAGGCAACGTTCGAGCCCCCACTTAGGCCCCTGTCTCGTCATTAGGGACTTCTTTGGACTGTTATCGGCTCAGAATCGCTAATTAATGATCATTTAACAGCACTGTCAGCCCAGCTTAAGTCTGAGTGTTGCCAGTTGCTTCCTGCATCCGGGCAGCCAACGGGAACCGGGGATGGCCTTCCTACGCCCATTGTTCTCCCGGTTCTGGGCCCTAGTGTCCTGGGTTTAATGGGGCATTCAAACCTCATTAGTGGGGAAACGCATGGCCGCTGGTCACAGCAGAGCCACACACGGCATCTAATAGCCCGGCTGAACAGAACCGTTCCTGTGCCCACAAGCCCGCGTGTTGGGAATGCCATGGAGCGGCAACAAGTGGCCATGTTGGCAGGGGCCCGCCCCGCGGGCCGGCAGGCTTATCCGTTGCTCTCCTGGGCCGGGCTTGTGTGCTGGTCCTTTGTCTGTCCCACAAGGCGGCCTGAGCAATCACAAAGGCTTCACAGCCAGTCATCGTCAGCCCACCGGCGCGCGGCACCAGGTTCCCGCCAAAAGGATGCGCCACCGCGTCGACCTACCAGGCAGATACCAGTGTCAGAAAGGAAGGGACTCAGCTCTCTCAAAGCCTTCGAGAAGTGGGACAATAGTAGGATTGAAATATTCCAGAAGGATTGCAAAATCAGGGCGAAAAGGAAGTGGAGGAGAGGGAGGGGTCGTGGTCCAGTCGCTCCCTCACGCTCTCAAAGAAGCTTAAATTGCCTCTTATTACAACTCATTTGTATATACCTTATATCCTGCACATTCCACACAAAGTTTTCATCTCATGTAATGCTTACCTATTCTTACCATGCCTCTAACACCCGTCTGCAACACTTTTTCACTATTGTGTAACCATGTCAAGTGCCTGGATGCCCCAGGGTCAAGCGGTGCGCTATATAAATAATAAACTAAACTAAACTAAACTCTATGTATTAAGCGTGAGCTCATCATCTGTTTACTGGAAATACATTAATGAAAGTGGGAGTTTTCTTATCAAAGAGCAAATAGAAATGGTCTCTTCAAGGGACTCACCTTGTATCTCGACATCAGAAATAGTGAGGTCCACTCTGAGTGATTCCTCGCTGTGCAGTGGGACTCAGCGCACCTCAGGAGGCGGGAACTCCCTGCATTTGGTATCCCCGGAATCAGGCAGTGATACCGTCTTCTCGGATATCTGCCCAATGAATTCATAAACTCTGAGCACCTTCTCTGATTTCCAGAGGAGACCTCTCTTCTCTTTCTCTGAGAAAGGACGTCTCGTGACATTGAACATAAGTTCATTAGCCACATTGTGGTGGCAGTAAACCATGCCATACCCATGCCATACCCATGCCATACCCATGCCATACCCATGCCATAGCCATGCCATAGCCATGCCATACCCATGCCATAGCCATGCCATAGCCATGCCATACCCATGCCATACCCATGCCATACCCATGCTATACCCATGCCATACCCATGCCATACCCATGCCATACCCATGCCATACCCATGCCATATCCATGCCATACCCATGCCATACCCATGCCATACCCATGCCATAGCCATGCCATACCCATGCCATACCCATGCTATACCCATGCCATACCCATGCCATACCCATGCCATACCCATGCCATATCCATTCCATACCCATGCCATACCCATGCCATACCCATGCCATACCCATGCCATAGCCATGCCATACCCATGCCATGCCCATGCCATACCCATGCCATGCCCATGCCATGCCCATGCCATACCCATGCCATACCCATGCCATACCCATGCCATACCCATGCCATAGCCATGCCATACCCATGCCATACCCATGCCATAGCCATGCCATACCCATGCCATACCCATGCCATACCCATGCCATACCCATGCCATAGCCATGCCATACCCATGCCATACCCATGCCATACCCATGCTATAGCCATGCCATACCCATGCCATACCCATGCCATACCCATGCCATACCCATGCCATAGCCATGCCATACCCATGCCATAGCCATGCCATACCCATGCCATACCCATGCCATGCCCATGCTATAGCCATGCCATACCCATGCCATACCCATGCCATACCCATGCCATACCCATGCTATAGCCATGCCATACCCATGCCATACCCATGCTATAGCCATGCCATACCCATGCCATACCCATGCCATACCCATGCCATAGCCATGCCATGCCCATGCCATGCCCATGCAATACCCATGCCATACCCATGCCATACCCATGCAATACCCATTCCATACCCATGCCATAGCCATGCCATGCCCATGCAATACCCATGCCATACCCATGCCATACCCATGCCATACCCATGCTATAGCCATGCCATACCCATGCCATACCCATGCCATACCCATGCCATACCCATGCCATAGCCATGCCATAGCCATGCCATACCCATGCCATACCCATGCCATACCCATGCAATACCCATGCCATACCCATGCCATACCCATGCCATAGCCATGCCATACCCATGCTATAGCCATGCCATACCCATGCCATACCCATGCCATAGCCATGCCATACCCATGCAATACCCATGCCATACCCATGCCATACCCATGCTATAGCCATGCCATACCCATGCCATGCCCATGCCATACCCATGCCATAGCCATGCCATGCCCATGCCATGCCCATGCCATACCCATGCTATAGCCATGCCATACCCATGCCATACCCATGCCATACCCATGCCATACCCATGCTATAGCCATGCCATACCCATGCCATACCCATGCTATAGCCATGCCATACCCATGCCATACCCATGCCATACCCATGCCATAGCCATGCCATGCCCATGCCATGCCCATGCAATACCCATGCCATACCCATGCCATGCCCATGCAATACCCATTCCATACCCATGCCATAGCCATGCCATGCCCATGCAATACCCATGCCATACCCATGCCATACCCATGCCATATCCATGCTATAGCCATGCCATACCCATGCCATACCCATGCCATACCCATGCCATACCCATGCCATAGCCATGCCATAGCCATGCCATACCCATGCCATACCCATGCCATAGCCATGCCATACCCATGCAATACCCATGCCATACCCATGCCATACCCATGCCATAGCCATGCCATACCCATGCAATACCCATGCCATACCCATGCCATACCCATACCATATCCATTCCATATCCATTCCATACCCATGCCATACCCATGCCATACCCATGCTATAGCCATGCCATACCCATGCAATACCCATTCCATACCCATGCCATAGCCATGCCATGCCCATGCCATGCCCATGCAATACCCATGCCATACCCATGCCATACCCATGCAATACCCATTCCATACCCATGCCATAGCCATGCCATGCCCATGCAATACCCATGCCATACCCATGCCATACCCATGCAATACCCATTCCATACCCATGCCATAGCCATGCCATGCCCATGCCATGCCCATGCAATACCCATGCCATACCCATGCCATACCCATGCCATAGCCATGTCATAGCCATGCCACAGCCATGCAATACTCATGCCATACCCATGCAATACCCATGCCATACCCATGCCATACCCATGCCATACCCATGCAATACCCATGCCACAGCCATGCCACAGCCATGCAATACTCATGCAATACCCATGCCATACCCATGCAATACCCATGCCATAGCCATGTCATAGCCATGCAATACCCATTCCATACCCATGCCATAGCCATGCCATGCCCATGCCATGCCCATGCAATACCCATGCCATACCCATGCCATACCCATGCAATACCCATTCCATACCCATGCCATAGCCATGCCATGCCCATGCAATACCCATGCCATACCCATGCCATACCCATGCAATACCCATGCCATACCCATGCAATACCCATTCCATACCCATGCCATACCCATGCCATACCCATGCCATACCCATGCTATAGCCATGCCATACCCATGCTATAGCCATGCCATACCCATGCCATACCCATGCCATAGCCATGCCATACCCATGCCATAGCCATGTCATAGCCATGCCACAGCCATGCAATACTCATGCCATACCCATGCCATACCCATGCCATACCCATGCAATACCCATGCCACAGCCATGCCACAGCCATGCCATAGCCATGCCACAGCCATGCAATACCCATGCCATAGCCATGCCATACCCATACCATATCCATTCCATACCCATGCCATACCCATGCCATACCCATGCCATACCCATGCCATAGCCATGCCATAGCCATGCCATACCCATGCAATACCCATGCCATACCCATGCTATAGCCATGCCATACCCATGCCATACCCATGCCATAGCCATGTCATAGCCATGCCACAGCCATGCAATACTCATGCCATACCCATGCCATAGCCATGCCATACCCATGCCATACCCATGCCATACCCATGCTATAGCCATGCCATACCCATGCCATACCCATGCCATAGCCATGTCATAGCCATGCCACAGCCATGCAATACTCATGCCATACCCATGCAATACCCATGCCATACCCATGCCATACCCATGCCATACCCATGCAATACCCATGCCACAGCCATGCCACAGCCATGCAATACTCATGCAATACCCATGCCATACCCATGCAATACCCATGCCATAGCCATGTCATAGCCATGCCACAGCCATGCAATACTCATGCCATACCCATGCCATACCCATGCCATACCCATGCCATACCCATGCAATACCCATGCCATAGCCATGTCATAGCCATGCCACAGCCATGCAATACTCATGCCATACCCATGCAATACCCATGCCATACCCATGCCATACCCATGCCATACCCATGCAATACCCATGCCACAGCCATGCCACAGCCATGCCATAGCCATGCCACAGCCATGCAATACCCATGCCATAGCCATGCCATACCCATACCATATCCATTCCATACCCATGCCATACCCATGCCATACCCATGCCATAGCCATGCCATACCCATGCAATACCCGTGCCATACCCATGCCATACCCATACCATACCCATGCCATAGCCATGCCATACCCATGCAATACCCATGCAATACCCATGCCACAGCCATGCCATACCCATGCCATAGCCATGCAATACCCATGCCATACCCATGCCATATCCATTCCATACCCATGCCATAGCCATGCCATGCCCATGCCACAGCCATGCCATACCCATGCAATACCCATGCCACAGCCATGCCATACCCATGCCACAGCCATGCCACAGCCATGCAATACCCATGCAATACCCATGCCATAGCCACGCCATACCCATGCAATACCCATGCCATACCCATACCATAGCCATGCCATGCCCATGCCATACCCATGCCATGCCCATGCCATACCCATGCCATACCCATGCCATAGCCATGCCATAGCCATGCCACAGCCATGCAATACCCATGCCATACCCATGCCACAGCCATGCCACAGCCATGCCATACCCATGCCACAGCCATGCCAACCCATGCAATACCCATGCAATACCCATGCAATACCCATGCCACAGCCATGCCATACCCATGCGATAGCCATGCCACAGCCATGCAATACCCATGCCATACCCATGCCATACCCATGCCACAGCCATGCAATGCCCATGCAATACCCATGCCATACCCATGCCATAGCCATGCAATACCCATGCAATAGCCATGCAATACCCATGCCATACCCATGCCATAGCCATGCCATACCCATGCCATACCCATGCAATACCCATGCCATACCCATGTGATACCCATGCCCTACCCATGCCATACCCATGCCATACCGATGCCACAGCCATGCCATACCCATGCAATACCCATGCCATAGCCATGCCATACCCATGCCATAGCCATGCCACAGCCATGCAATACCCATGCCATAGCCATGCCATACCCATGCAATACCCATGCCATAGCCATGCCCATGCCATGCCCATGCCCATGCCATACCCATGCCATGCCCATGCCATACCCATGCCATAGCCATGCCATAGCCATGTCACAGCCATGCAATACCCATGCAATACCCATGCCATACCCATGCCACAGCCATGCCATACCCATGCCATGCCCATGCCATACCCATGCCATAGCCATGCCACAGTAATGCCATAGCCATGCCACAGCCATGCAATACCCATGCAATACCCATGCCATACCCATGCAATACCCATGCCACAGCCATGCCATACCCATGCCATAGACATGCCACAGCCATGCAATACCCATGCCATACCCATGCCATACCCATGCCACAGCCATGCAATACCCATGCAATACCCATGCAATACCCATGCCATACCCATGCCATAGCCATGCAATACCCATGCAATAGCCATGCAATACCCATGCCATACCCATGCCATAGCCATGCCATACCCATGCCATACCCATGCAATACCCATGCCATAGCCATGCGATACCAATGCCATAGCCATGCCATACCCATGCCCTACCCATGCCATACCCATGCCACAGCCATGTCATACCCATGCCACAGCCATGCCATACCCATGCCACAGCCATGCCACAGCCATGCAATACCCATGCCATACCCATGCTATAGCCATGCCATATCTATGCCATAGCCATGCCATACCCATGCCATACCCATGCAATACCCATGCCATACCCAAGCGATACCCATGCCATACCCATGCAATACCCATGCAGTACCCATGCCGTACCCATGCCGTACCCATGCAATACCCATGCCATACCCATGCCATAGCCATGCCATACCCATGCAATACCCATGCCATACCTATGCCATACCCATGCCATACCCATGCCATACCCATGCCACAGCCATGCCATACCCATGCCATACCCATGCAATACCCATTCCATACCCATGCCACAGCCATGCCACAGCCATGCAATACCCATGCCATACCCATGCCATACCCATGCCATCCCCATGCCATACCTATGCCATACCCATGCCATACCCATGCCACAGCCATGCCATACCTATGCCATACCCATGTGATACCCATGCCATACCCATGCGATACCTATGCCATACCCATGCGATACCCATGCCATACCCATGCCATAGCCATGCCACAGCCATGCCATACAAATGCCATAGCCATGCAATACCCATGTCATACCCATGCAATACCCATGCCATACCCATGCGATACCCATGCCATACCCATGCCATGCAATACCCATGCCATACCCATGCCATAGCCATGCCATACCCATGCCATACCCATGCCACAGCCATGCCACATCCATGCCATAGCCATGCCATACCCATGCCATACCCATGCCATAGCCATGCCATACCCATGTGATACCCATGCCACAGCCATGCCATACCCATGCAATACCCATGCCATACCCATGCCACAGCCATGCCACAGCCATGCAATACCCATGCCATACCCATGCCATAGCCATGCCATACCCATGCCATACCCATGCAATACCCATGCAATACCCATGCCATACCCATGCAATATCCATGCAATACCCATGTGATACCCATGCCATACCCATGCAATACCCATGCCATACCCATTCCACAGCCATGCAATACCCATGCCATAGCCATACCCATGCCATACCCGTGCCATACCCATGCGATACCCATGCCATACCCATGCTATAGCCATGCAATACCCATGCCATACCATGCCATAACCATGCCATACCCATGCCATACCCATGCCATATCCATTCCATACCCATGCCATAGCCATGCCATGCCCATGCTACAGCCATGCCATACCCATGCAATACCCATGGCATAGCCATGCCACACCGATGCCACAGCGATGCCATACCCATGCGATACCCATGCCATAGCCATGCCATACCCATGCAATACCCATGCCATACTCATGCCATAGCCATGCCATGCCCATGCCATACCCATGCCATGCCCATGCCATACCCATGCCATACCCATGCCATAGCCATGCCATAGCCATGCAATACCCATGCAATACCCATGCCATACCCATGCCACAGCCATGCCACAGCCATGCCATACCCATGCCACAGCCATGCCATACCCATGCAATACCCATGCCATACCCATGCGATACCCATGCCATACCCATGCCATGCAATACCCATGCCATACCCATGCCATAGCCATGCCATACCCATGCCATACCCATGCCACAGCCATGCCACATCCATGCCATAGCCATGCCATACCCATGCCATACCCATGCCATAGCCATGCCATACCCATGTGATACCCATGCCACAGCCATGCCATACCCATGCAATACCCATGCCATACCCATGCCACAGCCATGCCACAGCCATGCAATACCCATGCCATACCCATGCCATAGCCATGCCATACCCATGCCATACCCATGCAATACCCATGCAATACCCATGCCATACCCATGCAATATCCATGCAATACCCATGTGATACCCATGCCATACCCATGCAATACCCATGCCATACCCATGCCACAGCCATGCAATACCCATGCCATAGCCATACCCATGCCATACCCATGCCATACCCATGCGATACCCATGCCATACCCATGCTATAGCCATGCAATACCCATGCCATACCATGCCATAACCATGCCATACCCATGCCATACCCATGCCATATCCATTCCATACCCATGCCATAGCCATGCCATGCCCATGCTACAGCCATGCCATACCCATGCCATACCCATGCAATACCCATGGCATAGCCATGCCACACCGATGCCACAGCCATGCCATACCCATGCGATACCCATGCCATAGCCATGCCATACCCATGCAATACCCATGCCATACTCATGCCATAGCCATGCCATGCCCATGCCATACCCATGCCATGCCCATGCCATACCCATGCCATACCCATGCCATAGCCATGCCATAGCCATGCAATACCCATGCAATACCCAAGCCATACCCATGCCACAGCCATGCCACAGCCATGCCATACCCATGCCACAGCCATGCCATACCCATGCAATACCCATGCAATACCCATGCCACAGCCATGCCATACCCATGCCATAGCCATGCCACAGCCATGCAATACCCATGCCATACCCATGCCATACCCATGCCACAGCCATGCAATACCCATGCAATACCCATGCCATACCCATGCCATACCCATGCCATACCCATGCCATAGCCATGCAATACCCAAGCCATACCCATGCAATACCCATGCCATACCCATGCCATACCCATGCCACAGCCATGCCATACCCATGCCATACCCATGCAATACCCATGCCATACCCATGCCATAGCCATGCCACAGCCATGCAATACCCATGCAATACCCATGCAATACACATGCCATAGCCATGCCATACCCATGCAATACCCATGCCATACCCATGCCATAGCCATGCCATGCCCATGCCATACCCATGCCATACCCATGCCATAGCCATGCCATAGCCATGCCACAGCCATGCAATACCCATGCAATACCCATGCCATACCCATGCCACAGCCATGCCATACCAATGCCATGCCCATGCCATACCCATGCCATGCCCATGCCATACCCATGCCATACCCATGCCATAGCCATGCCACAGCCATGCAATACCCATGCAATACCCATGCCATACCCATGCCACAGCCATGCCATACCCATTCAATACCCATGCAATACCCATGCAATACCCATGCCACAGCCATGCCATACCCATGCCACAGTCATGCCACAGCCATGCAATACCCATGCCATACCCATGCCATACCCATGCCACTGCCATGCAATACCCATGCAATACCCATGCAATACCCATGCCATACCCATGCCATAGCCATGCAATACCCATGCAATAGCCATGCAATACCCATGCCATACCCATGCCATAGCCATGCAATACCCATGCCATACCCATGCAATACCCATGCCATACCCATGTGATACCCATGCCATAGCCATGTGATACCCATGCCATAGCCATGCCATACCCATGCCATACTCATGCCACAGCCATGTCATACCCATGCCACAGCCATGCCATACCCATGCCATACCCATGCCATACCCATGCCACAGCCATGCCACAGCCATGCAATACCCATGCAATACCCATGCCATACCCATGCTATAGCCATGCCATACCTATGCCATAGCCATGCCATACCCATGCCATACCCATGCAATACCCATGCCATACCCATGCGATACCCATGCCATACCCATGCCATACTTATGCAATACCCATGCAATACCCATGCCATACCCATGCAATACCCATGCCATACCCATGCCATAGCCATACCATACCCATGCCATACCCATGCGATACCCATGCCATACCTATGCCATACACATGCCATACCCATGCCATACCTATGCCATACCCATGCCATACCCATGCCATACTCATGCGATACCCATGCCATACCCATGCCATACCCATGCCATACCTATGCCATACCCATGCCATACCCATGCCACAGACATGCCATACCCATGCCATACCCATGCAAAACCCATGCCATACCCATGCCACAGCCATGCCACAGCCATGCAATACCCATGCAATACCCATGCCATACCCATGCCATAACCATGCCATACCTATGCCATACCCATGCCATACCCATGCCAAAGCCATGCCATACCTATGCCATACCCATGTGATACCCATGCCATACCCATGCGATACCTATGCCATACCCATGCGATACCCATGCCATACCCATGCCATAGCCATGCAATACCCATGCCATACCCATGCCATACCCATGCCATAGCCATGCCACAGCCATGCCATACAAATGCCATAGCCATGCAATACCCATGCCATACCCATGCAATAGCCATGTCATACACATGTGATACCCATGCAATACCCATGCCATACCCATGCCATACCCATGCAATACCCATGCCATACCCATGCCATAGCCATGCCATACCCATGCCATACCCATGCCATAGCCAAGCAATACCCATGCCATACCCATGCCATAGCCATGCCATACCCATGAGATACCCATGCCACAGCCATGCCATACCCATGCCATACCCATGCAATACCCATGCCATACCCATGCCACAGCCATGCCACAACCATGCAATACCCACGCCATAGCCATTCAATACCCATGCAATACCCATGCCATACCCATGCCACAGCCATGCCACAGCCATGCAATACCCATGCCATACCCATGTGATACCCATGCGATACCCATGCCATACTCATGCCATACCCATGCGATACCCATGCAATACCCATGCCATAGCCATGTGATACCCATGCCAAAGCCATGCAATACCCATGCTCTAACCATGCGATACCCATGCCATACCCATGCGATACCCATGCAATACCCATGCCATACCCATGAGGTACCCATGCCACAGCCATGCCATATTTATGCCATAGCCATGTGATACCCATGCCACAGCCATGCCATACCTATGACATGCCCATGTGATACCCATGCCATACCCATGCGATACCCATGCAATACCCATGCCATACCCATGTGATACCCATGCCATACCCATGCCATACCCATGCCATACCCATGTGATACCCATGCCATATCCACGCGATACCCATGCCATACCCATGCGATACCCATGCAATACCCATGCCATACCCATGTGATACCCATGCCACAGCCATGCCATACCTATGCCATACCCATGTGATACCCATGTCATACCCATGTGATACCCATGCAATACCCATGTGATACCCATGCCATACCCATGCAATACCCATGCCATACCCATGCGATACCCATGCCTTAGCCATATGATACCCATGCCATACCCATGTGATACCCATGCCATACCCATGCAATACCCATGCAATACCCATGCGATACCCATGCCATACCCATGCCATACTTATGCAATACCCATGCCATACCCATGCCATAGCCATGCAATACCCATGCCATACCCATGCAATACCCATGCCATACCCATGTGATACCCATGCCATAGCCATGTGATACCCATGCCATAGCCATGCCATACCCATGCCATACTCATGCCACAGCAATGTCATACCCATGCCACAGCCATGCCATACCCATGCCATACTCATGCCATACCCATGCCATAGCCATGCAATACCCATGCCATACCCATGCAATACCCATGCCATACCCATGTGATACCCATGCCATAGCCATGTGATACCTATGCCATAGCCATGCCATACCCATGCCATACTCATGCCACAGCCATGTCATACCCATGCCACAGCCATGCCATACCCATGCCATACCCATGCCATACCCATGCCACAGCCATGCCACAGCCATGCAATACCCATGCAATACCCATGCCATACCCATGCTATAGCCATGCCATACCTATGCCATAGCCATGCCATACCCATGCCATACCCATGCAATACCCATGCCATACCCATGCCATACCCATGCCATACCCATGCCATACTTATGCAATACCCATGCAATACCCATGCCATACCCATGCAATACCCATGCCATACCCATGCCATAGCCATACCATACACATGCCATACCCATGCGATACCCATGCCATACCTATGCCATACACATGCCATACCCATGCCATACCTATGCCATACCCATGCCATACCCATGCCATACTCATGCGATACCCATGCCATACCCATGCCATACCCATGCCATACCTATGCCATACCCATGCCATACCCATGCCACAGACATGCCATACCCATGCCATACCCATGCAAAACCCATGCCATACCCATGCCACAGCCATGCCACAGCCATGCAATACCCATGCAATACCCATGCCATACCCATGCCATACCCATGCCATACCTATGCCATACCCATGCCATACCCATGCCAAAGCCATGCCATACCTATGCCATACCCATGTGATACCCATGCCATACCCATGCGATACCTATGCCATACCCATGCGATACCCATGCCATACCCATGCCATAGCCATGCAATACCCATGCCATACCCATGCCATACCCATGCCACAGCCATGCCACAGCCATGCCATACAAATGCCATAGCCATGCAATACCCATGCCATACCCATGCAATAACCATGTCATACCCATGTGATACCCATGCCATACCCATGCAATACCCATGCCATACCCATGCCATAGCCATGCCATACCCATGCCATACCCATGCCATAGCCATGCAATACCCATGCCATATCCATGCCATAGCCATGCCATACCCATGAGATACCCATGCCACAGCCATGCCATACCCATGCCATACCCATGCAATACCCATGCCATACCCATGCCACAGCCATGCCACAACCATGCAATACCCACGCCATAGCCATTCAATACCCATGCAATACCCATGCCATACCCATGCCACAGCCATGCCACAGCCATGCAATACCCATGCCATACCCATGTGATACCCATGCGATACCCATGCCATACTCATGCCATACCCATGCGATACCCATGCAATACCCATGCCATAGCCATGTGATACCCATGCCAAAGCCATGCAATACCCATGCTATACCCATGCGATACCCATGCCATACCCATGCGATACCCATGCAATACCCATGCCATACCCATGTGATACCCATGCCACAGCCATGCCATATTTATGCCATAGCCATGTGATACCCATGCCACAGCCATGCCATACCTATGACATGCCCATGTGATACCCATGCCATACCCATGCGATACCCATGCAATACCCATGCCATACCCATGTGATACCCATGCCATACCCATGCCATACCCATGTGATACCCATGCCATATCCACACGATACCCATGCCATACCCATGCGATACCCATGCAATACCCATGCCATACCCATGCCACAGCCATGCCACAGCCATGCAATACCCATGCCATACCCATGCCATACCCATGCCACAGCCATGCAATACCTATGCCATACCCATGCCATATCCATGTGATACCCATGCCATACCCATGTGATACCCATGCGATACCCATGCCATACCTATGCCATACCCATGTGATACCCATGCCAGAGCCATGCAATACCTATGCCATACCCATGTGATACCCATGCCATACCCATGTGATACCCATGCAATACCCATGCCATACCCATGCCATAGCCATGCCATAGCCATGCAATACCCATGCCATACCCATGCCATAGCCATGCAATACCCATGCCATACCCATGCCATAGCCATGCCATAACCATGGGATACCCATGCCAAAGCCATGCCATACCCATGCCATACCCATGTGATACCCATGCCATATCCACGCGATACCCATGCCATACCCATGCCATACCCATGCAATACCCATGCCATATCCATGCCATAGCCATGCCATACCCATGTGATACCCATGCCACAGCCATGCCATACCCATGCAATACCCATGCCATACCCATGCCACAGCCATGCCACAGCCATGCAATACCCATGCCATACCCATGCCATACCCATGCCATAGCCATGCAATACCCATGCCATACCCATGCAATACCCATGCCATACCCATGTGATACCCATGCCATAGCCATGTGATACCCATGCCATAGCCATGCCATACCCATGCCATACTCATGCCACAGCCATGCCATACCCATGCCACAGCCATGCCATACCCATGCCATACCCATGCCATACCCATGCCACAGCCATGCCACAGCCATGCAATACCCATGCAATACCCATGCCATACCCATGCTATAGCCATGCCATACCTATGCCATAGCCATGCCATACCCATGCCATACCCATGCAATACCCATGCCATACCCATGCCATACCCATGCCATACCCATGCCATACTTATGCAATACCCATGCAATACCCATGCCATACCCATGCAATACCCATGCCATAGCCATACCATACCCATGCCATACCCATGCGATACCCATGCCATACCTATGCCATACACATGCCATACCCATGCCATACCTATGCCATACCCATGCCATACCCATGCCATACTCATGCGATACCCATGCCATACCCATGCCATACCCATGCCATACCTATGCCATACCCATGCCATACCCATGCCACAGACATGCCATACCCATGCCATACCCATGCAAAACCCATGCCATAACCATGCCATACCTATGCCATACCCATGCCATACCCATGCCAAAGCCATGCCATACCTATGCCATACCCATGCCATACCCATGCCAAAGCCATGCCATACCTATGCCATACCCATGTGATACCCATGCCATACCCATGCGATACCTATGCCATACCCATGCGATACCCATGCCATACCCATGCCATAGCCATGCAATACCCATGCCATACCCATGCCATACCCATGCCATAGCCATGCCACAGCCATGCCATACAAATGCCATAGCCATGCAATACCCATGCCATACCCATGCAATAGCCATGTCATACACATGTGATACCCATGCAATACCCATGCCATACCCATGCCATACCCATGCAATACCCATGCCATACCCATGCCATAGCCATGCCATACCCATGCCATACCCATGCCATACCCATGCCATAGCCAAGCAATACCCATGCCATACCCATGCCATAGCCATGCCATACCCATGAGATACCCATGCCACAGCCATGCCATACCCATGCCATACCCATGCAATACCCATGCCATACCCATGCCACAGCCATGCCACAACCATGCAATACCCACGCCATAGCCATTCAATACCCATGCAATACCCATGCCATACCCATGGCCCAGCCATGCCACAGCCATGCAATACCCATGCCATACCCATGTGATACCCATGCGATACCCATGCCATACTCATGCCATACCCATGCGATACCCATGCCATACTCATGCCATACCCATGCGATACCCATGCAATACCCATGCCATAGCCATGTGATACCCATGCCAAAGCCATGCAATACCCATGCTATAACCATGCGATACCCATGCCATACCCATGAGATACCCATGCCACAGCCATGCCATATTTATGCCATAGCCATGTGATACCCATGCCACAGCCATGCCATACCTATGACATGCCCATGTGATACCCATGCCATACCCATGCGATACCCATGCAATACCCATGCCATACCCATGTGATACCCATGCCATACCCATGCCATACCCATGCCATACCCATGTGATACCCATGCCATATCCACGCGATACCCATGCCATACCCATGCGATACCCATGCAATACCCATGCCATACCCATGTGATACCCATGCCACAGCCATGCCATACCTATGCCATACCCATGTGATACCCATGTCATACCCATGTGATACCCATGCAATACCCATGTGATACCCATGCCATACCCATGCAATACCCATGCCATACCCATGCGATACCCATGCCTTAGCCATATGATACCCATGCCATACCCATGTGATACCCATGCCATACCCATGCAATACCCATGCAATACCCATGCGATACCCATGCCATACCCATGCCATACTTATGCAATACCCATGCCATACCCATGCCATAGCCATGCAATACCCATGCCATACCCATGCAATACCCATGCCATACCCATGTGATACCCATGCCATAGCCATGTGATACCCATGCCATAGCCATGCCATACCCATGCCATACTCATGCCACAGCCATGTCATACCCATGCCACAGCCATGCCACACCCATGCCATACTCATGCCATACCCATGCCATAGCCATGCAATACCCATGCCATACCCATGCAATACCCATGCCATACCCATGTGATACCCATGCCATAGCCATGTGATACCCATGCCATACCCATGCCATACCCATGCCACAGCCATGCCACAGCCATGCAATACCCATGCAATACCCATGCCATACCCATGCTATAGCCATGCCATACCTATGCCATAGCCATGCCATACCCATGCCATACCCATGCAATACCCATGCCATACCCATGCCATACCCATGCCATACCCATGCCATACTAATGCAATACCCATGCAATACCCATGCCATACCCATGCAATACCCATGCCATACCCATGCCATAGCCATACCATACCCATGCCATACCCATGCGATACCCATGCCATACCTATGCCATACACATGCCATACCCATGCCATACCTATGCCATACCCATGCCATACCCATGCCATACTCATGCGATACCCATGCCATACCCATGCCCTACCCATGCCATACCTATGCCATACCCATGCCATACCCATGCCACAGACATGCCATACCCATGCCATACCCATGCAAAACCCATGCCATACCCATGCCACAGCCATGCCACAGCCATGCAATACCCATGCAATACCCATGCCATACCCATGCCATACCCATGCCATACCTATGCCATACCCATGCCATACCCATGCCAAAGCCATGCCATACCTATGCCATACCCATGTGATACCAATGCCATACCCATGCGATACCTATGCCATACCCATGCGATACCCATGCCATACCCATGCCATAGCCATGCAATACCCATGCCATACCCATGCCATACCCATGCCATACCCATGCCACAGCCATGCCACAGCCATGCCATACAAATGCCATAGCCATGCAATACCCATGCCATACCCATGCAATAACCATGTCATACCCATGTGATACCCATGCCATACCCATGCAATACCCATGCCATACCCATGCCATAGCCATGCCATACCCATGCCATACCCATGCCATAGCCATGCAATACCCATGCCATATCCATGCCATAGCCATGCCATACCCATGAGATACCCATGCCACAGCCATGCCATACCCATGCCATACCCATGCAATACCCATGCCATACCCATGCCACAGCCATGCCACAACCATGCAATACCCACGCCATAGCCATTCAATACCCATGCAACACCCATGCCATACCCATGCCACAGCCATGCCACAGCCATGCAATACCCATGCCATACCCATGTGATACCCATGCCATACTCATGCCATACCCATGCGATACCCATGCAATACCCATGCCATAGCCATGTGATACCCATGCCAAAGCCATGCAATACCCATGCTATACCCATGCGATACCCATGCCATACCCATGTGATACCCATGCAATACCCATGCCATACCCATGTGATACCCATGCCACAGCCATGCCATATTTATGCCATAGCCATGTGATACCCATGCCACAGCCATGCCATACCTATGACATGCCCATGTGATACCCATGCCATACCCATGCGATACCCATGCAATACCCATGCCATACCCATGTGATACCCATGCCATACCCATGCCATACCCATGCCATACCCATGTGATACCCATGCCATATCCACGCGATACCCATGCCATACCCATGCGATACCCATGCAATACCCATGCCATACCCATGCCATAGCCATGCCATACCCATGTGATACCCATGCCACAGCCATGCCATACCCATGCAATACCCATGCCATACCCATGCCACAGCCATGCCACAGCCATGCAATACCCATGCCATACCCATGCCATACCCATGCCACAGCCATGCAATACCTATGCCATACCCATGCCATATCCATGTGATACCCATGCCATACCCATGTGATACCCATGCGATACCCATGCCATACCTATGCCATACCCATGTGATACCCATGCCAGAGCCATGCAATACCTATGCCATACCCATGTGATACCCATGCCATACCCATGTGATACCCATGCAATACCCATGCCATACCCATGCCATAGCCATGCCATAGCCATGCAATACCCATGCCATACCCATGCCATAGCCATGCAATACCCATGCCATACCCATGCCATAGCCATGCCATACCCATGGGATACCCATGCCACAGCCATGCCGTACCCATGCCATACCCATGCAATACCCATGCCATACCCATGCCACAGCCATGCCACAACCATGCAATACCCACGCCATAGCCATGCAATGCCCATGCAATACCCATGCCATACCCATGCCACAGCCATGCCACAGCCATGCAATACCCATGCCATACCCATGTGATACCCATTTGATACCCATGCCATACTCATGCCATACCCATGCGATACCCATGCAATACCCATGCCATAGCCATGTGATACCCATGCCAAAGCCATGCAATACCCATGCTATACCCATGCGATACCCATGCCATACCCATGCGATACCCATGCAATACCCATGCCATACCCATGTGATACCCATGCCACAGCCATGCCATACTTATGCCATAGCCATGTGATACCCATGCCACAGCCATGCCATACCTATGACATACCCATGTGATACCCATGCCATACCCATGCGATACCCATGCAATACCCATGCCATACCCATGTGATACCCATGCCATACCCATGCGATACCCATGCCATACCCATGTGATACCCATGCCATATCCATGCGATACCCATGCGATACATGCAATACCCATGCCATACCCATGTGATACCCATGCCACAACCATGCCATACCTATGCCATAACCATGTGATACCCATGTGATACCCATGCGATACCCATGCAATACCCATGTGATACCCATGCCATACCCATGCAATACCCATGCCATACCCATGCGATACCCATGCCTTAGCCATATGATACCCATGCCATACCCATGTGATACCCATGCCATACCCAGGCAATACCCATGCAATACCCATGCGATACCCATGCCACAGCCATGCCATACCCATGCCACAGCCATGCAATACCCATGCCATAGCCATGCCATAGCCATGCCATATCCATTCCATACCCATGCGATACCTATGCAATACCTATGCCATACCCATGTGATACCCATGCCATACCCATGCCATACCCATGCCACAGCCATGCAATACCCATGCCATACCCATGCCATACCCATGGGATACCCATGCAATACCCATGCCGTACCCATGTGATACCTATGCCATACCACGCAATAACCATGCTATACTCATGCCATACCCATGCGATACCCATACCATAGCCATGCCATACCCATGCCACAACCATGCAATACCCATGCCATACCCATGCCATACCCATGTGATACCCATGCGATACCCATGCGATACTCATGCCATACCCATGCGATACCCTTGCAATACCCACGCCATAGCCATGTGATACCCATGCCACAGCCATGCAATACCCATGCTATACCCATGTGATACCCATGCCATACCCATGCGATACCCATGCAAGACCCATGCCATACCCATGTGATACCCATGCCACAGCCATGCCATACCTATGCCATAGCCATGTGATACCCATGCCACAGCCATGCCATACCTATGACATACCCATGTGATACCCATGCCATACCCATGCGATACCCATGCAATACCCATGCCATACCCATGTTATACCCATGCCATACCCATGCCATACCCATGTGATACCCATGCCATATCCATGCGATATCCATGCCATACCCATGCGATACCCATGCAATACCCATGCCATACCCCTGTGATACCCATGCCACAGCCATGCCATACCTATGCCATACCCATGTGATACCCATGTCATACCTATGCGATACCCATGCAATACCCATGTGATACCCATGCCATACCCATGCGATACCCATGCGATACCCATGCAATACCCATGCCATACCCATGCGATACCCATGCCATACCCATGCGATACCCATGCAATACCCATGCAATACCCATGTGATACCCATGCCACAGCCATGCCATACCCATGCCACAGCCATGCAATACCCATGCCATAGCCATGCCATAGCCATGCCATATCCATTCCATACCCATGCGATACCCATGCAATACCTATGCCATACCCATGCCATACCCATGCCATACCCATGCCATACCCATGCCTCAGCCAAGCAATACTCATGCCATACCCATGCCATACCCATGCCATACCCATGCAATACCCATGCCATACTCATGTGATACCCATGCCATACCATGCAATACCCATGCCATACTCATGCCATACCCATACCATAGCCATGCCATACCCATGCCACAACCATGCAATACCCATGCCATACCCATGCCATACCCATGCCATATCCATTCCATACCCATGCCATACCCATGCCAAAGCCATGCAATACCCATGCCATAGCCATGCCATAGCCATGCCATATCCATTCCATACCCATGCGATACCCATGCAATACCTATGCCATACCCATGTGATACCCATGCCATACCCATGCCACAGCCATGCAATACCCATGCCATACCCATGCCATACCCATGCGATACCCATGCAATACCCATGCCATACCCATGTGATACCCATGCCATAGAATGCAATACCCATGCCATACTCATGCCATACCCATGCGATACCCATACCATAGCCATGCCATACCCATGCCACAACCATGCAATACCCATGCCATACCCATGCCATACCCATGTGATACCCATGCGATACCCATGCGATACTCATGCCATACCCATGCAATACCCATGCCATAGCCATGTGATACCCATGCCACAGCCATGCAATACCCATGCTATACCCATGCGATACCCATGCCATACCCATGCGATACCCATGCAAGACCCATGCCATACCCATGTGATACCCATGCCACAGCCATGCCATACCTATGCCATAGCCATGTGATACCCATGCCATACCTATGACATACCCATGTGATACCCATGCAATACCCATGCCATACCCATGTGATACCCATGCCATACCCATGCCATACCCATGCCATACCCATGCCATACCCATGTGATACCCATGCCATACCCATGCGATACCCATGCCATATCCATGCGATACCCATGCAATACCCATGCGATACCCATGCAATACCCATGCCATACCCATGTGATACCCATGCCACAGCCATGCCATACCCATGTGATTCCCATTTTATACCCATGCGATACCCATGCAATACCCATGTGATACCCATGCCATACCCATGCGATACCCATGCCATAGCCATATGATACCCATGCGATACCCATGCGATACCCATGCAATACCCATGCCATACCCATGTGATACCCAAGCCATACCCATGCGATACCCATGCCATACCCATGTGATACCCATGCAATACCCATGCAATACCCATGTGATACCCATGCCACAGCCATGCCATACCCATGCCACAGCCATGCAATACCCATGCCATAGCCATGCCATAGCCATGCCATATCCATTCCATACCCATGCGATACCCATGCAATACCTATGCCATACCCATGCCATACCCATGCCACAGCCATGAAATACCCATGCCATACCCATGCCATACCCATGCGATACCCATGCAATACCCATGCCATACCCATGTGATACCCATGCCATACCATGCAATACCCATGCCATACTCATGCCATACCCATGCCATACCCATACCATAGCCATGCCATACCCATGCCATAACCATGCAATACCCATGCCATACCCATGCCATACCCATGCCATATCCATTCCATACCCATGCCACAGCCATGCCACAGCTATGCCATACCCATGCCATAGCCATGCCATACCCATGCCATACCCATGTGATACCCATGCCATACTCATGCCATAGCCATGCCATACCCATGCCATACCCATGCAATAGCCATGCAATACCCATGCCATACCCATGCCATACCCATGCCATAGCCATGCCATACCCATGCCATATCCATTCCATACCCATGCCACAGCCATGCCACACCCATGCCACAACCATGCAATACCCATGCAATACCCATGCCATACACATGCCATACCCATGCGATACCCATGCCATAGCCATGCCATAGCCATGCCATACCCATGCCACAGCCATGCCACAGCCATGCAATACCCATGCCATAGCCATGCCATACCCATGCCATACCCATGCCATAGCCATGCAATACCCATGCCATAGCCATGCCATACCCATGCCATATCCATTCCATACCCATGCCATAGCCATGCCATAGCCATGCCATACCCATGCCATAGCCATGCAATACCCATGCCATACACATGCCATACCTATGCCATACCCATGCCATACCCATGCCACAGCCATGCCATACGCATGCCACAACCATGCAATACCCATGCCATACCCATGTGATACCCATTCCATACCCATGCCATACCTATGCCATACCCATGTGACACCAATGCCATACCCAAGCCATACCCATGCGATACCCATGCCATACCCATGCCATAGCCATGTCATACCCATGCCATACCCATGCCATACCCATGCAATACCCATGCCATACCCATGTGATACCCATGCCATACCCAAGCCATACCCATACGATACCCATGCCATACCCATGCCATACCCATGCCATACCCATGCAATACCCATGCCATACCCATGCCACATCCATGCCACAACTATGCCATACCCATGCCATACCCATGCAATACCCATGCCATACCCATGCCATACCCATGCCATACCCATGCCATAGCCATGCCATACCCATGCCATATCCATTCCATACCCATGCCATAGCCATGCCATACCCATGCCACAACCATGTAATACCCATTCCATACCCATGCCATACCCATGCAATACCCATGCCATACCCATGCCATAGCCATGCAATACCCATGCCATACCCATGCCATAACCATGCCATAGCCATGCCACAGCCATGCCATACTCATGCCATACCCATGCCATAACTATGCCATAACCATGCCTCAGCCATGCCATACCCATGTGATACCCATTCCATACCCATGCGATACCCATGCAATACCCATGCTATAGCCATGCGATACCCATGCCACAGCCATGCCATACCTATGCCATACCCATGTGATACCCATTCTATACCCATGCGATACCCATGCCATAGCCATGCAATATCCATGCCATAGCCATGCCACAGCCATGCCATACCTATGCCATAGCCATGCCACAGCCATGCTATACCCATGCAATACCCATGCCATACCCATGCCATACCCATGCCATACCCATGCCATACCCATGTGATACCCATGCCACAGCCATGCCATACATATGCCATACCCATGCGATACCCATGCCATACCCATGCCATACCCATGTGATACCCATGCAATACCCATGCCATACCCATGTGATACCCATGCTATACCCATGCCATACCCATGCCACAGCCATGCCATACCTATGCCATACCCATGCCATACCCATGCAATACCATGCCATACCCATGTGATACCCATGCTATACCCATGCCATAGCTATGCCATACCCATGCCATACCCATGTGATACCCATGCAATACCCATGCCATACCCATGTGATACCCATGCCATACCCATGCCATACCCATGCCATACCCATGCCATACCCATGCCATACCCATGTGATACCCATGCCACAGCCATGCCATACATATTCCATACCCATGCGATACCCATGCCATACCCATGCCATACCCATGTGATACCCATGCAATACCCATGCCATACACATGTGATACCCATGCTATACCCATGCCATACCCATGCCACAGCCATGCCATACCTATGCCATACCCATGCCATACCCATGCAATACCCATGCCATACCCATGTGATACCCATGCCACAGCCATGCCATAGCCATGCCATACCCATGCCATACCCATGTGATACCCATGCAATACCCATGCCATACCCATGTGATACCCATGCTATACCCATGCCATACCCATGCCACAGCCATGCCATACCTATGCCATACCCATGCCATACCCATGCAATACCCATGCCATACCCATGTGATACCCATGCCATACCCATGCGATACCCATGCAATACCCATGCCATACCCATGTGATACCCATGCTATACCCATGCCATAGCCATGCCATACCCATGCCATACCCATGCCATACCCATGCAATACCCATGCCATACCCATGCCACAGCCATGCCACAGCCATGAAATACCCATGCCATAGCCATGCAATACCCATGCCATACCCATGTGATACCCATGCCACAGCAATGCCATACCTATGCCATACCCATGTGATACCCATGCCATACCCATGCGATAACCATGCCATACCCATGCGATACCCATGCGATACCCATGTGATACTCATGCCACAGCCATGCCATACCTATGCCATACCCATGTGATACCCATGCAATACCCATGCCATAGCCATGCCATACCCATGCCATACCCATGCAATACCCATGCCATACCCATGCCATACCCATGCGATACCCATGCATACCCATGCCATACCATGGCATACCCATGACATAGCCCAACTGATCGACATATTGGTGGATGTTAGGTTTATCAATGAGCATTCCAAGCGGTTCCTTGTTAAGATTGAAGATCACAGGGCAGAGTTTAGATCCTTGCAGGACTCCACAGATGATGAGTAGAGTTGGTGATCTGGACAAATCCAGATGTACTAGCGATGGCAATTAGCAAGGTAGGATTTTAACCAGATGAGGATGATCTGACTGATCCCTATGCAGAGATGTTCGTTGTCAGTGAATGTCTTGTGGTCTTCTGTCTCGAATGCTTCCTTCTTCATTGACTTTGTTACTGGGTTGGGAAGGATGTTGAAGTCAGAGAGGAATATGTCGTTGGCTTGTGTGAGAGACAGGTTGGTGACTAAGTCAGTGAAGTCATTGATGAAAGAGGTTTTTGATGAAAGAGGCTTGGGTGGTCTCTAGATAAGGTGAAAAGTGACTGCCCATTGGGGAGAGTGGGAAGTGGCAGGAAATATTTTCAAAAGAGGCAGCGGTGCCAACGTCCAGTTGAGTGCATGGCCAGGATGCCTTGGGAATGATGGGCAGGCCTCCGCCCCTATTGTTTGGACAGTCTCATTTTGTAATTCTGTGGGTGGATGTAAGCCGGGGCTCAGTAATGTAGATGTTGATTGCCGGGAGGGCATTGGCGAGCATCCGTCTTTGTGTTGTGGTGGATGATGCAGAGTTGATGTGGTCTATGTTCACACAGGTGAGATTGCTGCAATGCAGTGCCTATGATGCTGCTGGTAAGAATTGTGGTTGGTGATGAGTGGTGATGGTAGGCTTGGGCTGTTGGGAGAGATGGGTCAAACACATATTCAAGGGAGCTTACCCTGTGTAAGAGAAGCAGGGGTGCTGGTCCTCCCACTCCGAACAGGTCCAAACAGGATTTGCCCTTTTCTTCAACTGCCCTTCTGTTCAGACGCCTGGGCAAGGGACCGCCTTGATCTCAGAGTTAGGTTCCGGAAGGAAGGGTTAGGGGTAGGCATGTGGATGGGGCTTGGGTCACATGACTTAGATTCACTTACACCAGATCACAAACTGCAAAAGAAAAGAGGCTGGAGGGCTGCTTAAGTAGGGCAAAAAGGGCAGCAAAACAAGATGGCACCAAAGGATTAGCAGTGATTGACAGGTGTGTGGGGATTAGGTCACATGATGCAGAAACCCTTGCAGCAGCTCACCATGAATATTAAAGCCATCAGCATTTTGACGTCCAAACAATGCTGTTCCTAATGAAGCCAAGATTTGCCTACGGAAGTCCGTACTAAGAGCAAGCCGTTAGCCACAAATGGCCAATTACGGTCACATCTCCCCCTCACCACTCGTTTCCACTGATATTTGAAGCAATTATCTCCAACTTGTCTCTTCTCTTTCATCATTGCTCGAAGGGCTGCGCTAGACCCTTTTCAGTCTTCATGGATTTCCTGCAATGAAGTGTTGGGGACAAACTCCCAGGTAGGTTTGAGGGCTACTAGGAGTGTGCAGACTCTTGGAAGGCCCAACAGCTTCCCCCAATAGGAACATAGACCCAGCCAGACAGCAAATTTAAACTGTGGTTTATTAAAGCCAAACCCAACAGGGGTCAGTACAAGGATGGAAGGAATCCAAGGACCACTCAACATCTCCTGGCTTGCAGGCCAGTTTTGTCCTAAAGTTACATCATAGTGATGTCACAACCTAGGCCCCTCTCCAGAAAAACCTATCGCACTACTAGACTGGGTATTGAGTAACAGTCCACCTATATTGGACACTATTATACATGTTACTCTACTGGCTCTCGCATGTCAGGTATCTGGCCTGGTTCAGCCCCAAAATTGCTATCTCTGACAATGTTGCACTCTGAGAGTCTGCCCATTGGTTTTTGCTCGTTGCTACCCACCCCTAGGAGCCTGAACTGTGATTGGCTGGAGCTGACCTCCCCAGGCCTGGGATCCACAAAGGTTCTCAGCTTTTAGTGTACCTTCTCAAGGTAATATGAATGACTATGTGTCTATAATGTAACTCGTGTGTACCACCATGGACTGAGAGTGCCCACTCATCTCATGCAGCACTTGTCCCACATTGTAACATCTTTGTTGCAAGCTTCTGTCTGGCGGCGTGGGATCGACTCTTTCCCAGCACTAGTTGTTGTCCATTGTCTGAGTTGGCCGGGTCACGTGTTCGGAGACCATGATTTGGAGCTCTGTAGCTCTGAATTATGAGGAATTATTCCATTTATTGCAGCTGTTGTTTCTGTCGTTCAGGGAATCGAATGTCATTTGTATCTGGTGGCCTTGGCAGTGAGTCCTGTCTCACACGTTTGCTCTTGTCCAGGCAGCAGTCTACCCAGCTCAGCTCTTGCTGAGAGGCTTGTGGCCTGCTGTAATTTTCATAACCCATTATGTGGTTCCTACAGTGTTCATGCTATTCTATACTCTCCATATGTTAGTCACACGTGGTTCTGTCAGTTCCCATAGGTTCTCCTGCATTTCCATAAGATTATTTGCATACAATCATTGGCATGCTTTATTCAGAATCTCTTGCTTCTTGCGGTTTATGCGTTGCTGCATTAAGCTAATGACAAAATAAGAAAAGTAATGACAGTATGTATATGTATCTGTCCTTTAACTATAAAACTGTACGCTCATGTTCTTCGTATATTCAAGTGTGTGTTTGTGTCCCGATGTGCGGATGGCATGTGTGCTTCATGTCTAACATTGCCATTTCGTGGTGTCTCTGATGACGTCAGTGGCTTTGGCCTTTCCGCGCTTAGGCAATACTGTCAATTGAGGTCTCTTATGTTGTAGTGTGAGGCTCCTCATCCACTCTGGGGAAGAATTGTACTGCTCCTGGTATTTAGTGCTGGCTGAGTGGGTACCTCTCGACATACTTATCGATCATTGGAGCACTAGGAATTGGTCCAAAATAGTATGGGCATTCACGGTGTCTCTTGGCCTTCTTCCGCGTCATCTACTTTACAGGAGGGGGAAGGCAGGTGCATTTCCCCATCTCTCTTCAGAAGACTGAAACAGGACTACTGTGGGCCACAAGTGGTCACAAAGCTGAAAACAGACAGAGCTATGTTTTCTTCTCCACATTAACACGCATATTTCTCACTTGAACAGCGTGTGATAATGGCGATACTCCCCAGCAGCATGGTCCACTCTGGTGACTGAAGGTGCTGCGCTCTGTCATTTGGGGCCATTACAGTCTGTGATGGACCAACCTGCTGGGGATTATCACCTCATTCATGGACATCTCTCGAACGGTTATTTATCCCAGGCAAAGGGCCAATGATATGAGGCACTGCCGACCGGACCTTCTTCAGCACGGCTCGTTTCCTAGCACTGAAGGAGTTTCAACGGGGTTTGGGAGAGTAGTTTATTGGGTTGATAAGCAAAGGCTGGGAGCGTGACCGGGTGGCATGACATGTGCCATGTGTATAATCAAGAATGCGCAGGAGAAGTAAGTGGGGCCACTTACCAGAAGCATTTGCCATTCCTCTAGTTGAACACTGTTTCTCGATGTGTGAAAGCAGTGTCGCTGGTTTCTGGGCCTGGTTAATTACTGAACAGAGATCCGGGAATGACGTTCCTTAAAACCCCTTAAGTGCCAGGCTATTATGCAAGTCTATGCAAAAAGGATAAGCATCCCCGTCCTTGGGACGTGGGGAAGCGTAGGTCCAAGGAGAAAGCAACAGGGAAGCGTAGGTCCAAGCAGAAAGCAACAGTGGTTCTGCATCAGAGGAGCTTCAGTCTAACGTCTGCAGACCCCTCCTTCACACTACACCAGGAGCTCATCCACAATATAGAGAGGGTCTTTGAGTTGGGGCCTGTTAGGAATGGTTTTCCTATTACATATGCTATGTTTATTCCTCTGCTGCATCTTTTCTCCTGAGTGCCTGCTGTGTGTATGCACGTGTGAGGTCATGAGTGGAATGCATGTTGTGTGTCTGCAGGTGTGAGGTCATGAGTGGAATGCATGCTGTGTGTCTGCAGGTGTGAGGTCATGAGTGGAATGAATGCTGTGTGTCTGCAGGTGTGAGGTCATGAGTGGAATGCATGCTGTGTGTCTGCAGGTGTGAGGTCATGAGTGGAATGAATGCTGTGTGTCTGCAGGTGTGAGGTCATGAGTGGAATGCATGCTGTATGTCTGCAGGTGTGAGGTCATGAGTGGAATGAATGCTGTGTGTCTGCAGGTGTGAGGTCATGGGTGGAATGTATGCTGTGTGTCTGCAGGTGTGAGGTCATGAGTGGAATGAATGCTGTGTGTCTGCAGGTGTGAGGTCATGAGTGGAATGCATGCTGTGTGTCTGCAGGTGTAAGGTCATGAGTGGAATGCATGCTGTGTGTCTGCAGGTGTGAGGTCATGAGTGGAATGCTTGGAGCGGGTCTGCAGGTGTGAGGTCATGAGTGGAATGCATGCTGTGTGTCTGCAGGTGTGAGGTCATGAGTGGAATGCATGCTGTGTGTCTGCAGGTGTGAAGTCATGAGTGGAATGCCTGCTGTGTGTCTGCAGGTGTGAGGTCATGAGTGGAATGCATGCTGTGTGTCTGCAGGTGTGAGGTCATGAGTGGAATGCATGCTCTGTCTCTGCAGGTGTGAGGTCATGGGTGGAATGCATGCTGTGTGTCTGCAGGTGTGAGGTCATGAGTGGAATGCCTGCTGTGTGTCTGCAGGTGTGAGGTCATGAGTGGAATGCTTGGAGTGAGTCTGCAGGTGTGAGGTCATGAGTGGAATGCATGCTGTGTGTCTGCAGGTGTAAGGTCATGAGTGGAATGCATGCTGTGTGTCTGCAGGTGTGAGGTCATGAGTGGAATGCTTGGAGTGGGTCTGCAGGTGTGAGGTCATGAGTGGAATGCATGCTGTGTGTCTGCAGGTGTGAGGTCATGAGTGGAATGCATGCTGTGTGTCTGCAGGTGTGAAGTCATGAGTGGAATGCCTGCTGTGTGTCTGCAGGTGTAAGGTCATGAGTGGAATGCATGCTGTGTGTCTGCAGGTGTGAGGTCATGAGTGGAATGCATGCTCTGTCTCTGCAGGTGTGAGGTCATGGGTGGAATGCATGCTGTGTGTCTGCAGGTGTGAGGTCATGAGTGGAATGAATGCTGTGTGTCTGCAGGTGTGAGGTCATGAGTGGAATGCATGCTGTGTGTCTGCAGGTGTGAGGTCATGAGTGGATTGCATGCTGTGTGTCTGCAGGTGTGAGGTCAAGCGCTTTGGCGTAAGGCAGCGCTTTGGCGTAAGGCACTTTATAAATCAATAAAAATACAATACAATGAGTGGAATGCCTGCTGTGTGTCTGCAGGTGTGAGGTCATGAGTGTAATGCATGCTGTGTGTCTGCAGGTGTGAGGTCATGAGTGGAATGCATGCAGTGTGTCTGCAGGTGTGAGGTCATGAGTGGAATGCATGCAGTATGTCTGCAGGTGTGAGGTCATGAGTGGAATGGTTGGAGTGGGTCTGCAGGTGTGAGGTCATGAGTGGAATGCATGCTGTGTGTCTGCAGGTGTGAGGTCATGAGTGGAATGCATGCTGTGTGTCTGCAGGTGTGAAGTCATGAGTGGAATGCCTGCTGTGTGTCTGCAGGTGTGAGGTCATGAGTGGAATGCATGCTGTGTGTCTGCAGGTGTGAGGTCATGAGTGGAATGCATGCAGTATGTCTGCAGGTGTGAGGTCATGAGTGGAATGGTTGGAGTGGGTCTGCAGGTGTGAGGTCATGAGTGGAATGCCTGCTGTGTGTCTGCAAGTGTGAGGTCATGAGTGGAATGCATGCTGTGTGTCTGCAGGTGTGAGGTCATGAGTGGAATGCATGCTGTGTGTCTGCAGGTGTGAAGTCATGAGTGGAATGCCTGCTGTGTGTCTGCAGGTGTGAGGTCATGAGTGGAATGCATGCTGTGTGTCTGCAGGTGTGAGGTCATGAGTGGAATGCATGCTGTGTGTCTGCAGGTGTGAGGTCATGAGTGGAATGCCTGCTGTGTGTCTGCAGGTGTGAGGTCATGAGTGGAATGCATGCTGTGTGTCTGCAGGTGTGAGGTCATGAGTGGATTGCATGCTGTGTGTCTGCAGGTGTGAGGTCAAGCGCTTTGGCGTAAGGCAGCGCTTTGACGTAAGGCACTTTATAAATCAATAAAAATACAATACAATGAGTGGAATGCCTGCTGTGTGTCTGCAGGTGTGAGGTCATGAGTGTAATGCATGCTGTGTGTCTGCAGGTGTGAGGTCATGAGTGGAATGCATGCAGTGTGTCTGCAGGTGTGAGGTCATGAGTGGAATGCATGCAGTATGTCTGCAGGTGTGAGGTCATGAGTGGAATGGTTGGAGTGGGTCTGCAGGTGTGAGGTCATGAGTGGAATGCATGCTGTGTGTCTGCAGGTGTGAGGTCATGAGTGGAATGCATGCTGTGTGTCTGCAGGTGTGAAGTCATGAGTGGAATGCCTGCTGTGTGTCTGCAGGTGTGAGGTCATGAGTGGAATGCATGCTGTTTGTCTGCAGGTGTGAGGTCATGAGTGGAATGCATGCAGTATGTCTGCAGGTGTGAGGTCATGAGTGGAATGGTTGGAGTGGGTCTGCAGGTGTGAGGTCATGAGTGGAATGCCTGCTGTGTGTCTGCAAGTGTGAGGTCATGAGTGGAATGCATGCTGTGTGTCTGCAGGTGTGAGGTCATGAGTGGAATGCATGCTGTGTGTCTGCAGGTGTGAAGTCATGAGTGGAATGCCTGCTGTGTGTCTGCAGGTGTGAGGTCATGAGTGGAATGCATGCTGTGTGTCTGCAGGTGTGAGGTCATGAGTGGAATGCATGCTGTGTGTCTGCAGGTGTGAGGTCATGAGTGGAATGCCTGCTGTGTGTCTGCACGTGTGAGGTCATGAGTGGAATGCATGCTGTGTGTCTGCAGGTGTGAGGTCATGAGTGGATTGCATGCTGTGTGTCTGCAGGTGTGAGGTCAAGCGCTTTGGCGTAAGGCAGCGCTTTGGCGTAAGGCACTTTATAAATCAATAAAAATACAATACAATGAGTGGAATGCCTGCTGTGTGTCTGCAGGTGTGAGGTCATGAGTGTAATGCATGCTGTGTGTCTGCAGGTGTGAGGTCATGAGTGGAATGCATGCAGTGTGTCTGCAGGTGTGAGGTCATGAGTGGAATGCATGCAGTATGTCTGCAGGTGTGAGGTCATGAGTGGAATGGTTGGAGTGGGTCTGCAGGTGTGAGGTCATGAGTGGAATGCATGCTGTGTGTCTGCAGGTGTGAGGTCATGAGTGGAATGCATGCTGTGTGTCTGCAGGTGTGAAGTCATGAGTGGAATGCCTGCTGTGTGTCTGCAGGTGTGAGGTCATGAGTGGAATGCATGCTGTGTGTCTGCAGGTGTGAGGTCATGAGTGGAATGCATGCAGTATGTCTGCAGGTGTGAGGTCATGAGTGGAATGGTTGGAGTGGGTCTGCAGGTGTGAGGTCATGAGTGGAATGCCTGCTGTGTGTCTGCAAGTGTGAGGTCATGAGTGGAATGCATGCTGTGTGTCTGCAGGTGTGAGGTCATGAGTGGAATGCATGCTGTGTGTCTGCAGGTGTGAAGTCATGAGTGGAATGCCTGCTGTGTGTCTGCAGGTGTGAGGTCATGAGTGGAATGCATGCTGTGTGTCTGCAGGTGTGAGGTCATGAGTGGAATGCCTGCTGTGTGTCTGCAGGTGTGAGGTCATGAGTGGAATGCCTGGAGTGTGACTGACTTGAATGCTGAGTGTGTGAGATTCGACCCGTAGCAGTGGGTGATGATGTAGCCTGGGTGGTGGGAGCCAGTGGTCTTCCCTAGTAATGCACTTCCTATCTCCTTGTGATGAAACCTGATTAAAGTGACCTGAAGATCATAGCTGGCTACCTGAGTATCCTTTATATGTACCCTGACTACTGGTCATAACAGGGCCCAATATGCAAGCGACGGAGCAGGGCAACAGGAGCGGATCCCCCTCGCCGAAGGTGCCCTTATCCAGGGGCCGTCTGTGGGATATGTGTCCCGTGCAAAAGCACACGATCACACGCCCTCCAGTGCAGGGTTGCCCGTCCGCCCTCCCCTAAAACCATCACCACACCAGGACATACACCTAACTGCCCTTATGCAGGAAATAGGATCCTGCTTTCAGCAAGTGGGTCGGATGCGCCGCAAAGTACTCTGGGAGGAGTGTTAGTATGTGAGTACTTTCCTGTTACTCCTTCCGCTGCACCCATAGTGCCCCCCACTGGACATCTTAAAGTTATTAAAAGACTGCCCTCCCACCCCCACCGTATCCTGCTCACTGTGCACCAGTGGAACCTCATGTTTCTGTTAAGGGATGCCTGTACCCTTTTGTTCCCCACCTCGGGCCACCCTGTGATGTGTGCCATGTTGTTGACGGTTACAGAGTGTGATTCCTGCAGTCAGCCCTTTATCTTCAGAACAGTGGAAGGCGTGTCTTTCAGCACACAGCATCACGTGCTGCCTCTGCAAGGAGCTGAAGAGCCCCACATGCCCACTATGGTGAATGCCAGGCTCTCTGCAGGGTATGGCCTGGGGCACCAAGTGCACAGGCACTTCCTGTAGGAATGTCCTCTCCATTCCCAGTAGCTCAGGTGGACTCTGGTTTCCTTGGTGCCATCATGCCATAGCACAGAGCCTGTGCCCAGCTATCTTATTCTTAAGGTATGCGACGGTGCAGCCCTCCAGGCGGCCTCTGGGTTCCTTGGCCCCATCATGCGCTGGCACACAGCCTGTACCCAGCTCACATAGTAATAAGAGTGAGGAAAGTATTTTATTGGGCACATTTGTCTTTGCAGATAGCTTGGATGATTGAGGGGGGGGCATGATATTTTCCTTGAGGTGGGGGACCAAAGAATTCAAAGGCGGAGCTGAGCCAAAGCCGAACCTTAGAGCCTGGCTTAGCTCTAAGAGCCACAGGTGAGCAGAGTGGGCAACAGATGGTTACCTCGCCGCCTGCCTCCCCACCCACAAACACCAGGCCTATACCTGTCACCCTGCCTCCCCACCCACAAACACTAGGCCTATACCTGTCACCCTGCCTCCACACCCACAAACACAAGGCCTATACCTGTCACCCTGCCTCCCCACCCACAAACACCAGGCCTATACCTGTCACCCTGCCTCCCCACCCACAAACACCAGGCCTATACCTGTCACCCTGCCTCCCCACCCACAAACACTAGGCCTATACCTTTCATCCTGCTTCCGACCCCCCACAAACACTAGGCCTATACCTGTCATCCTGCCTCCGACCCCCCTTACTATGACACCTATTCCTGGCATCCATCACTGCCCCTCCTCCCCTCACAACATAAACCTAGCTCTTGCATCCCAATGTAGGAAGACACTGCACAGTGATATTTAAATATTGTCCAAGATCACACACTTTCTTTAAAATGGGATTAGGTCCGAACCTGCATTTTAAACACTTGATCACATGTGTTTGCATCTCTAGCTGCAGTTTAAACACTTGATCTCATGTGTTTGCATCTCTAGCTGCATTTAAACACTTTATCACATGTGTTTGCATCTCTAGCTGCAGTTTAAACACTTGATCACATGTGTTTGAATCTCTAGCTGCATTTTAAACACTTGATGACATGTGTTTGAATCTCTAGCTGCAGTTTAAACACTTGATCACATGTTTGCATCTCTAGCTGCAGTTGTTTGCATCTCTAGCTGCAGTTTAAACACTTGATCACATGTGTTTGCATCTCTAGCTGCAGTTTAAACACTTGATCACATGTGTTTGCATCTCTAGCTGCAGTTTAAACACTTGATCACATGTGTTTGAATCTCTAGCTGCATTCTAAACACTTGACACATGTATTTGAATCTCTAGCTGCAGTTTAAACACTTGTTTGCATCTCTAGCTGCAGTTTAAACACTTGATCAGATGTGTTTGCATCTCTAGCTGCATTTTAAACATTTGATCACATGTGTTTCAATCTCTAGCTGCAGTTTAAACACTTGATCACATGTGTTTGCATCTCTAGCTGCGGTTTAAACACTTGATCACGTGTGTTTGCATCTCTAGCTGCATTTTAAACATTTGATCACATGTGTTTCAATCTCTAGCTGCAGTTTAAACACTTGATCACGTGTGTTTGCATCTCTAGCTGCATTTTAAACATTTGATCACATATGTTTCAATCTCTAGCTGCAGTTTAAACACTTGATCATGTGTGTTTGCATCTCTAGCTGCAGTTTAAACACTTGATCACGTGTGTTTGCATCTCTAGCTGCATTTTAAACATTTGATCACATATGTTTCAATCTCTAGCTGCAGTTTAAACACTTGATCACATGTGGTTGCATCTCTAGCTGCAGTTTAAACACTTGATCACGTGTGTTTGCATCTCTAGCTGCATTTTAAACATTTGATCACATATGTTTCAATCTCTAGCTGCAGTTTAAACACTTGATCATGTGTGTTTGCATCTCTAGCTGCTATGAATATGAGCTGCAAACAACAATGCTCTGTTTCATAAAGATACTGTTAAAAGGCAGGTTCCAGGCTCTTTAAGATTTCTTCAGGTAAGTTTATTTCCAAGGTTTTAGTTACATATCCACATGAAGAAATAAAGGACATAAGCTGTGACAACACCGGCTCCCATCACCCAGGGCCAGCCAGCTGTAACCGCCTCTACACAGAACACTGACTCAGAATATTCCATCATCCACACATAAACATTCCACATGACATCTAAAGCTACCTCACTTCAAACAGGCACAATACAACACACCTCCCTCCTTTACTAAACCATACATGCACAGAACAACTCACATACCAGAACAACACAACTACCACCTTCCAAGATATACGCACACCTAACACTCAACTGGCAGACAGACACTTCCACGTCTAAACCCAACCATCAAAACATCACGCCCTGACAAACTACATTCCATGTACCAATAACAAAAATACTGTCATCCATCTGCCTGTTCCTGCCACAAACAAGCAACTGGGTTCTCACCCCAGGACCTGGCCAACCCTGAAACTGGGCTACTTCACCTACATTCCTGAACAACCACAAGACTGCTACACCTCCTACCACCTGCCCCGCCTACAACAACGAGGGTGTCCAGGCTGCCACCCTGGAGCCCCAGCAGGCCTCTAGACTGCCACTCTAGAGAACTGAGACCTCAAAGCCTCCAAAAAGACAATCACAACCTCACTCCAACAGGGATTCACAAAGTGGAAACATACAACATCACTGAGATCACAAACACCCATGGTCTTAATACCATACTCATTACACCAGACCAGGATGTACAAGCCTTCCAAACACATTGGGAGCGGTGGCCACGCACTCCCAATGCCAACATCAATGACTGGTAAAAACTAAACGGTCTTATAGCAAAGAAAACATCCTAACCCAAAACAAGCTGCTGAACCCATGGATACAACGAAATCCACAATAAATACCACAAGTAACATAGAAAACAATGTACTCATCATCTCCGGACTTACCACACTCAATACCGACGGGTCATTACCAGGCGTCCCCAGCTACCCCTTTAACACCAGCTACCTACTGTCCAATGTGATGAGAAGGATAAAAAAAAACCCTAGAGGAGGCGCTACCTCCCTCACAGAACAACCTCATCGCTGTTCAACCTTTAACCGAATCAGGTAACCCCTATAACCAGACCAATCCCCACACATGAAATTAGAAAATCCTAACATCCTTAATGAAAGAGTCGAGGCGCTACCTCACTTTAGAACAATCGCATGGGTGTTCAACTTTTACCACGACAGGTAACTACCCAAACCAAACCAAAACAATGTAAGGAAAACTACATCCCCCACTGACATTACCCAAACAATTCAAGCCATGCATTTCACACTGCAACACTTCCATGCTGAATGTGAGTTCACCCAATACCCAACACTCACTGACTCTCTCCAACCTATCTGAGTCAGATTCATCATAACATGCATTCCAAAGTCATAGAATGCTGCAACCATATGCTGTCAACAATACATAAACCGCATTGAAAACATTTACGTTGTGCACATTTGAATACAAAACCATGTTGCTCATAGTAAGTAAAATCCCCAAAACTAACACTTTTATGAACTAAAATGTCCATAGCCATTTGCAGGCTCTTAAGCGAACCTATGAGTCCATAGCCGTTTACACAGGCTCCACTGACATGTGCAATATAGCTGCAAATCCTCAAAATGATTAAAGCTATCACACTCATACACATACCACCCATCTTAAACTAACAGCAACGATTTATGCACATTAGTGTCCATGTGCCATGGTGCTTGGCATTCGAAACCTGCAATTCCTCAAAAGAATTATGCTAAATACCCTTCAATACAACATATTACCAGACTATATTGTCACTGTTTCACTTACCCATTTGCATAACAGAACAGCGCTGTTTAAGGTGCATGTATATCTTCTATAAACACAAACTCATTTGCATCCTCGCAGTGCCCCCATTCTACAGATTCACATCGCACCAAGGCACTCACCATCCTGCACATGCAAAATGCTCTGTCAGTTTTAAATAGGTATATAAAAGTTCCAAACTACCCAACATTATGGCTGTTACTCTCTGCACATGCCTATACCCCACCATACTGTCACGAGCTAAAAATGTCACCTTATTTGTGGGCCGCTACCTGTGGCCTCACTAACTGAGACAGAGCGGCATGCCAGCATCACAATCCGCCGAAAATGTCTCTTTTGCCAAGCAGAGACCACAGCATTTGGCACCTAAACAAACCATGTCTCTTGGATCCGATTCGTATCATAGGGTTCCCATGATCTAAGCATTGTTCATTCCTGCCTTAATATAGCTGCACACTTATTTTGCTTCCTTCCTTCTAAGACACACGTCTTGCCAAACATCAGATTCCTTAAAGTACTTTCCCTTTTACATCCTCAGGGCAAACAGCACTTATAATACGAAGCTCTAACCATAGCACATTCCAAAGAACATTCTACACTTCACCATCTCCCCCTGCTGCATGTGTGACATCATCAGTCACTACTGCTCAGCAGGGCTCTGCAGAGCTTCATAGGCCAACGGTTGTTCACTTCCCAGGAGACCTCGCCACAAAAGGCTCATAAATCACCAGAGTTTCAGACAGCCAAAAACATGATGTGCACGATAAGCACAGTACGGTGCTGCCAGGCTCCCATAACTTCAAAGCCTGTAATTATCTCGTGAGAAGGACACTGTTTAAAACAACAGCTCCCCATTGCTATGAGTGCACAAGACATGGGAGTGACGTGTAGTCAGGCAAACAGTTCTCCTTGTTCATGTCAAATTCACATCCATTTCCCAAACTCAGAGCAGCGTCTCTTTTTTTCTATTGCCATTCCAACTTTAAAAGAAACGTAGAGTAGCATCACATTCCTCCAGTGGGCTAGCTCTTCACTACATCTCAGGGAGGACCAGGGTACAGCGTTTGCTTTCAACATCAATTTCCCAGTATTGCCCGTATTATCTTTCACCTGCTGGTCCAGCGCCATCTCCAGCCCCCAGGGCAGAGCTCTGCCTCCTACTTAGGAGCTGCCCATCCAAAAAGGGGCCTCTTTCTCGGACTTCCCCTGAACCCTGGGACGCAGTCCATCATCTTGTGGCACGTAGGTTACATCGCCATTGTTAAAAAGCAGGTTCCAGGCTCTTTAAGATTTCTTCAGGTAAATTTATTTCCAAGTTCTTAGGTACATATCCACATGAAGACATAAAGGACATAAGCTCTGACAACACCGGTTCCTATCACCCAGGGCCAGCCAGCTGTAACCGCCTCTACACAGAACACTCACTCAGAATATTCCATCATCCACACATAAACATTCCACGACATCTCAAGCTACCTCACCTCAGACAGGCACAATACAACAGATACCTTAAAAGTACTAAAATCACAATATAAACCAACCAGCCAAATATATCAAACCTCATGTTACGCTCCAGGAAAACCCTCTTCCCCCAAACAGTTGAGTATGTCTTCTATTTCATCTGCCCACTAGGAGAGATACATGGCTGTTGTGTGACAGAGCAAACAGCGAGTTACGGCATTCCTCAACAAGTGCAATGCCATTATAAATGATCAGTATTTCTATGCCCTGGGCTCAATGATCCCAGTGAGTGGCCATGGCCAGTGGACACTGCACTTGGGGTATGGGCAAATGCCATCCCCTGGGTACCTGAAAAAGACTCAATGAGCTCAGTGAGTGGCCATGGCCAGTGGACACTGCACTTGAGGTATGGGCAAATGCCATCCCCTGGGTACCTGAAAGAGACTCAATGAGCTCAGTGAGTGGCCATGGCCAGTGGACACTGCACTTGGGGTATGGGCAAATGCCATCCCCTGGGTACCTGAAAGAGACTCAATGAGCTCAGTGAGTGGCCATGGCCAGTGGACACTGCACTTGGGGTATGGGTAAATGCCATCGCCTGGGTACCTGAAAGAGACTCAATGAGCTCAGTGAGTGGCCATGGCCAGTGGACACTGCACTTGGGGTATGGGCAAATGCCATCCCCTGGGTACCTGAAAGAGACTCAATGAGCTCAGTGAGTGGCCATGGCCAGTGGACACTGCACTTGGGGTATGGGCAAATGCCATCCCCTGGGTACCTGAAAGAGACTCAATGAGCTCAGTGAGTGGCCATGGCCAGTGGACACTGCACTTGGGGTATGGGCAGAGACTCGATGAGCTCAGTTGTCCTTCAGCAAATCCGGAGGCAACTCAAAGAGACACACTGTGCCTACAGAGCGTGCCAGACTGTGCTGTGGCATTCTCAAATAGGGCGGTGGACACTTATTGGCATCTCCTCTGTCTTGCCCAGTGGAGACTGAGGCCAACATTGCCGCTGGACAGTGTGCTTGGGGTATGCCGTGGGGCAATGCCCCAGACAGATCGACGAGATCTCGGGTACCCCTGGGTGAAATAATAACCTGTAGTTTATAGCTGCCCATCTATCATTACCTTATTGGTATAAAGGAAAGGTTCCTAGCATTGGTAGAAAGGAAAGGTGTCTTTTATTGCTGGAAAGGGACGGTTTCTTGTATTGGTGGAAAGGATAGGTTTCTTGGGTTCTCTTAATTCTCGAAAGGAAAGGTTTATTTTATTGGTAGAAATTAATGGTTCCTCTTAATGTTGGAAAGGAAAGGTTTCTCTTAATGTTGGAAATGAAAGGTTTCCCTGTTGTACGCGTTCCCTGGATCTTCTCATACCAGGGGTCCCCTGGGTAATGACCAAGATGCCTGCAAGCGTTTTTGGGGGGCTGCGTCCATTTGGCTGTGCTGGGTGATGGCTATATGCTCGGGAGCTTTCTGTTTTTTCTAGTTTGCTGCTCTTTGCCCCGGTGTGGGCACCGTGACGCATGGTGTGCTGGAGGGCATCTCCCCCATCGCCTGGCACAGGCCCTTAGTCGAAGAAGGCATCTCAATGTTCGCGTCTTGTCGCGTAGAAACCTCGGCTCAGGTGAGTTTCTCGCGACTCCCAGGGCTCGGTAATATGTCCACGGTGTCTTTAGATCCCAAGAAGTTCCTTGCAAAACAACTATGGTTTCGGTTTCCAGCCATCAAGCTTCAGGGTCACATCGAGACCCGGCACGAACTTGCGGTGAGGCATGTACTCGCAGTGAGGCATCGACTCGCAGTGAGGCAAGGACTCGCGGTGAGGCACGGACTCGCGGTGAGGCATGGACTCGCAGTGAGTCATGGACTTGCGGTGAGGCATGGACTCACGATGAGGCATGGACTCGCAGTGAGGCATTGGCTTGCGATGAGGCACGGGCTCGCGGTAAGCCACGGACTTGTGGTGAGGCATGGACTCGCGGTGAGGCATGGACTCACGGTGAGGCATTGGCTTGCGGCGAGACACGGGCTTGTGGTGAGGCACGGATTCGCAGTGAGGCATAGACTCGCGGTGAGGCATGGACTCGTGTTGAGGCATGGACTCGCAGTGAGGCACGGACTCGCTGTGAGGCATGGACTCACGGTGAGTCACAGGCTCGCGGTGAGGCACGGACTTGCGGTGAGGCACGGATTTGTGGTGAGGCATAGACTTGCTGTGAGTCAGACTCGTGGTGATGCATGGACTCGTGATAAGGCATGGACTCACGGTGAGGCATAGACTCGCGGTGAGGCATGGACTTGCGGTGAGGCATTAGCTCGCAGTGAGGCATGGACTTGTGGTGAGGCATGGACTCATGGTGAGGCACAGACTTGGGGTGAGGCCAAGACTTGCAGTGAGGCACAGACTCATGGTGAGGCATAGACTTGTGGTGAGGCTCAGACTCGCGGTGAGGCACAGACTCGCAGTGAGACACAGACTTGCAGTGAGACACGGACTTGCGGTGAGGAATGGACTCACAGTGCCGCATAGACTTGCGGTGAGGCACGGACTCGTGGTAAGGCAAAGACTTGCAGTGAAGCAAAGACTCGCAGTGAAGCATGGATTTATGGTGAGGCACGGACTCACAGTGAGACATGGACTCGCAGTGAGGCACGAGCTCGCGGTGAGGCATAGACTTGCGGTGAGGCATAGACTCGTGGTGAGAGAAAAACTTGTGGTGGGGCACGGACTCTCAGTGAGGCACAGACTCATAGTAAGACACGAACTTGCAGTGAGGCATGGACTTGCAGTGAGGCACGGACTCACAGTGAGCCACAGACTTGCAGTGAGGCACGGACTTGCAGTGAGGCACCGACTTCCGATGAGACACAGACTCGCCATGAGGCACAGACACGCGGTGAGACACAGATTTGCATTGAGGCATGGACTTGTGGTGAGGCACAGACTCGCAGTGAGGCACAGACTCACAGTGAAGCACAGACTCACGGTGAGACACAGACTTGCGGTGAGGTATGAACTCGTTGTGAGGCATGGACTCGCGGTGAAGCATGGACTTGCAGTGTAGCATGGACTCGCGGTGAGGCACGGACTTGCAGTGAGGCACAGACTCGCGGGGAGACACAGACTCACAGTGAGGCACGGACTCACAGTGAGACATTGACTCACTGACTCGCAGGTCGGCACGGAATTGCGATGATCAATGGACTCGCAGTGAGGCACGGAACCGCGGTGAGGCACCAACTTGCAGTGAGACACAGACTCGCCGTGAGGCACAGACTCGCGGTGAGACACAGACTTGATGTGAGGCCTGGAGTTGTGGTGAGGCACTGACTCGCGGTGAGGCACGGACCCGAGTGAGGAAGGACTCGCGGTGAGGCACGGACTCGCAGGAAGGCATGGAGCTGCAGTGAGGCACGGACCCGTGAGGGGGGGGGGGCATGATTTGTGGTGATAAATGCTGTGCGGCCAGTGCCCGCCCCCCTGTAAACGTGTAATGCGTGCATGTCACCCCTATTGATGTACAGCGCTGAGATACTTCCAGGCGCTTTATTTATACTCAACACATACCTCCAATAAAAGGGGGTTCATGTGCCCATGCAGGTGGCAGGTGACACATGGTGCGTCTATGGCCAGGACAGCACCGTCCGTGTCTCAGAAAGCAGGCGTTATCCCGGAGCATCGCTCTGTGAGGTGAGGGCCCCTGTGACCCAGGAGGGAGTGGCAGGAGTGCCCACACCATGTGAGTGCATGGGGTACCATTGCCTTTGGCAACAATCACCAGCCGCTGGACGGCCTATCAGGATGGCGGAAACCATAACAACGAGGTTTTACCGCCTCTGTGGAACTAAGGAGTGTGGTATTCTGTCGGAATATTAGATGCAGTCATTATGGCAAGATTATGAGTTCAAAAACAATATTTGCCTCGACCCAAGAGTGGCCCACGGAGCTTTAGAAGACGTGCTGTGCTGCGATGAAGCAGAGTGCAGCCACTCCTCTTCAAGACGGGAGAATCACAGGGGGCATTCAGTGGGCATCTCTGGTGGCACGATATGCACACATGGGTCAGAATGCACTCTGGTGTGCTTTTAAAACAAGCCTGCACCGGTGGTCTGAACCACTTCTGTTTACGAATTGCTTCTAGAAATGGTGGTGGGACTACACAACTAAAGGATATGGACTTTCAGAAACTTTAATCAATTTACCTTTTATTGGACACGTAACACCAGAGAGCAGTTTCTAAGCGCTAGACCGCGATTCGAACCTGTGTTGCTCTGCACTGTCTTGCATCCAAGACAAACGCATTGCCCCTGAGCTATCCTTCCTCACGTCTGAGCCTTATTCTACTTCTGATGCACCTCCACTCTCCTCTTCTGTTTCTCCTAACCCCCCTCGGATCTATTTCCTCTGTCCACTGTCTTCTCTGCCCTCCCCATGATGAATGTATGAATGGCATGCTCCCCTGCCTCTCCCTCTCCCCAGCCTCTCCCTCTCCCCAGCCTCTCCCTCTCCCCAGCCCCTTTCTTTCTTTCTCAAATCCCCTCCCGGTGGGTCCTTGTAACTTCCTCGCTCTCATTATTATCTCCTCGAAACCCCACCCGGGGTTTCCTTCCTAACTCCTTTCTCTCTGTAATGTCTCCTCATTCTTTCTCCTCTGTGTTTCTTCCAACTCCCCCTGGAGTTTCTCTCCACCCTCTGCATTCTACCTCATATATATTCCAACATCCTCCTAGTTTTACTTCTTACTTCCCCTTACTCTTTCATAACTTCTCTTTCTCAGCTTCCTTGCTGCTGTTTTGCTTAACAACCTTCTGTTCTTCTGCACCCACATTTTCTTGGGTATTCATTCCCCTTCTTCTGCCTTGTTCTTTCACTGCCTTCCTTCTTATTGTGATCTCTTTCCATCGCTTGGTCCTCTTCGCTTCCACTGTCCCTCCTGCTCTTCCTTGCCTCTACCTCAGCGTCCTCTTTCTTCTCCTCTGTATATCCACCAAATGGTCATCTTTCCTTCTCCTCCATGTCTCCTACAACTCTTCTTTACTTCTCCTCCTTGCCTCTACATCACCCTTCTCTTTACTCCTCCTTCGCTGCATCTGAGCCTCCTCTTTACTTCTCATGCTTGCCTCCACCTCAGACTTCTCTTTACTCCTCCTTCTCTGCACCTCAACCTCCTATTTACTTCTCCTCCTTGCCTCCACCTCAGCCTTCTCTTTACTCCTCCTTCGTTGCACCTCAGACTCCTCTTTAATTCTCCTCCTTGCCTCCACATCAGCCTTCTCTTTACTCCTCCTTCGCTGCACTCCTACCTCCTCTTTACTTCTCCTCCTTGCCTCCACCTCAGCCTTCTCTTTACTCCTCATTCGCTGCACCTCAGCCTCCTCTTTACTTCTCCTCCTTGCCTCCACCTCAGCCTTCACCTTACTCCTCCTTCGCTGCACCTTAATCTCCTCTTTACTTCTCCTCCTTGCCTCTACCTCAGCCTTCTCTTTACTCTTCCTTCGCTGCACCTCAACCTCCTCTTTACTTCGCTTCCTTGACTCCAACTCAGCCTTTTCCTTACTCCTCCTTCTCTGCACCCCAATCTCCTCTTTACTTCTCCCCCTTGCCTCTACCTCAGCCTTCTCTTTACTCCTCCTTTGCTGCGCCCCAATCTCCTCTTTACTTCTCCTCCTTGCCTCCACCTCAGCCTTCTCTTTACTCCTCCTTTGCTACACCCCAATCTCCTCTTTACTTCTCCTCCTTGCCTCCACCTCAGCCTTCTCTTTACTATTCCTTCGCTGCACCTCAACCTCCTCTTTACTTCTCTTCCTTGCCTCCACCTCAGCCTTCTCTTTACTCCTCCTTCGCTGCACCTCTTACTCCTCTTTACTTCTCCTCCTTGCCTCTACCTCAGCCTTCTCTTTACTCTTCCTTCGCTGCACCCCAACCTTCTGTTTACTTCTCCTTCTTGCCTCCACCTCAGCCGTCTCTTTACTCCTCCTTCTCTGCTCCTCAACCTCCTATTTACTTCTTTTCCTTGCCTCCACCTCAGCCTTCTCTTTACTCCTCCTTCGCTGCACCTCAACCTCCTTTTTACTTCTCTTTGCCTCCACCTCAGCCTTCTCTTTACTCCTCCCTCACTGCACCCCAAACTCCTCTTTACTTCTCCTGCATGCCTTCACCTCAGCCTTCTCTTTACTCCTCCCTCGCTGCACCCCAACCTCCTCTTTACTTCTCCTGCATGCCTCCACCTCAACCTCCTCTTTACTTCTCCTCCTAACTTCCACCTCAGCCTTCTCTTTACTCCTCCCTCACTGCACCCCAAACTCCTCTTTACTTCTCCTGCATGCCTTCACCTCAGCCTTCTCTTTACTCCTCCCTCGCTGCACCCCAACCTCCTCTTTACTTCTCCTGCATGCCTCCACCTCAATCTCCTCTTTACTTCTCCTCCTTGCCTCCACCACAGCCTTCTCTTTACTCTTCCTTCGCTGCACCCCAACCTCCTCTTTACTTCTCCTCCTTGCCTCCACCTCAGCCTTCTCTTCACTCCTCCTTCTCTGCACCTCAACCTCCTATTTACTTCTCCACCTTGCCTCCACCTCAGCTTTCTCTTTACTCCTCCTTCGCTGCACCTCAACCTCCTGTTTACTTCAACTCCTTGCCTCCACCTCAGCCTTCTCTTTACTCCTCCTTTGAGGGAAAACTCCAGAGTTCCCCATAGGCCAGTCCACCACTGCCCAGGGTGCGGAGGCCTACGGGGAAATCTCCAGAGTTCCCCAGAGGCCAGTCCACCCCTGCCCACGGTGCCGAAGCGCTACGGGGAAATCTCCAGAGTTCCCCATAGGCCAGTCCACCACTGCCCACGGTGCCGAAGCGCTACGGGGAAATCTCCAGAGTTCCCCATAGGCCAGTCCACCCCTGACCATACCCTTCCAAGTCACCAACTCACATCAGTTCCTCACACGTGCTGTGGTTACAGGCGTCAATCAGGTCAGGTGTGGAAACGATCCCTGCAGGAATTGTTTGCCTACTTCCTAAAACTCATCATCACACAGCAAAGAATCTTTGCCTATTTGCATGTGGCGGCGATAAGAGCCCCTGCACCTGCGCCGAGCGGCGCAAATCTCGGGGCCACGATAAGGCCGGGGTTACTGGTTAACGTGCCAGCTTTAGGGGGCCGTAAAAGCCGCGGGCGAGACTGCGCTGCGCCCGACTCTGGCGGTTGGGAAAGGGCGACACACCCAGTAACCCAAACCCCCCCACCCCTCCCGCAGGATGTTGGGGCTCTCGCAGGCACGCGCCTGCACTTTGTTCTCATAAAGGCCAAGTAAACAGTCTTTGGAAATATGCCCAGAGGAACAGCAACGGGTTCCGGCGGCTCTGATAAGGGCTGGGTGGCTGGGTGACCCGCTGACCCCAAGGCACCGGCACGTGGCCGCGCCAGGCCTGGCTTTTCCCTTTTAACGTCTGGGCATCAGGCACTTAAGTCTAGTTTCTACATTCCTTCCCAATGTGCCTACCCCAAGCACACTTAAGTGTGCGGAATTAGAGCGCAGCGCGAGCCAGCGACATGGCGCCATGCTGTGAACATGCCCACAGGGCACGCACCAGAGGAGCGGCGGGCAAGGCCTTGCCATCTACTCGCATAGCCATCTGCTTGGAATTCCCACTGGTGCCAGGTTCAACTCTCACCGCCAATAGGGTGACCACAGCCCCGTGCCACCGGGACACACTTTCCCAGACCTGTTACCTTCACCAAGACTACAAGTCCCAGAATGCCAGTGAGCCCAACGATTTCCCATGCCTCCATCCAAAATAGATAATGGTGGAAAGTAGTGCCAGGCATAAGAGTGATATGCTGCAGAAAATGAAGCTACCATATAGCCCTTGCTGCTTGGACCACACGCCCACCTTACTATTACCCACTCGCCTCTGACCTGGGGCCAGCACACACTTCACAAGTCTCAGCCCTTACCTTCATGGATGGGTGACTCGTCCATAATGAGCTGCCGGGGTGCTGCCCAGCCACGCATTATGGAGGAGTGTCTTACCCTCTGCTGAAGCAAGCAGCTGTGGACGTGCCCCTGGTCTGGTATTCACATATAAGGAAACATGATTTCCCCTTGACAGTTCTGTTCCCCAGACTGCATGCCCAATGAACCCAGCAAGGCCGGGGGCCTTTTGCCTCCCCATCTTCACATGGCCCACTGGGGATCCCGGCTGCAGAACTGCAGAGCCAAATGTGATTAAGAGATGCTCCTACAACATCCCACTAAGTCAGAAAGCCTGGGACAGTGCCATGGGGACACTCTTTCTGTTTGCCTGGTATGTGGCAATAAGAGGGACATTGTGGCAGCTTGTGCGGTGACGTCTGGAGTGCACAACTTCAGCCCAAAATTAAAACGTTCTGGATGTATATATATGCATGTATGCATGAATGTATGTATGTATTATGCTTTCATATGAGGGTTTCTGCAGTCAGTCTGAATGAGGTGGTGTATGGGTGAGCGTATGATCAAGGAAGCAGTGTGTATGTTTTGGTACACTTGTGAATGAGATGACATGGAGTTTATCTTCTATGGGTGTGCGTGTGAACGAGAGTATGTATGTTGTATAAGTGCATGTATGAATGTATGGTGTGGCTGACTATGACTGGGGGGGGTGGCTACATTGGTGAAGTTGAAGCCCGCATGGCCATGGTTTTCTTACAGTCATATACTTTTTTACTTGTATCATAAAGAAGCAAACATTATATTTTGTATTGCTTGGGATGGGGGTATATAGGTGCAGCAAGTCTGGATGTTTTTTCGTACAATGGCATGACCTTTCTTACTGGCACTATGGACACAACCAACATGATGAGTCTTCTTACAATGCCATACTGGCAAACATTGGAAGCCAGTATGGACATTTTCTCATGCAGTGAAAATTACTTTTTTTACTTACCTTATGGGCAAAGCCAACATGATGAGTGTTCTCCCATGGCCATACTGGCCAATATTGGTACAGAGAGTGTGAACATGTTTTCCTATTGTGACATTGGATTTCTTTTCTGGCTTATAAGTAAATCCAACACCATCATTTTTACATGGCCATACTGGCCTAGATTGGTGGAGCTAGTAGAGGCACATTTCCTTACAGTGGTGTTGAATTATTTACTGTGATTAAGGGGAAAGGCAACATAGTTAGTGTTATTATGTTGTTCTACTGTCCTATATTGGTGCAGGCAGTATGAACATTTTTTTTTATAGTGACATTTTATTTTATTTTAATTATGGGCATAGCAAATTACGTGGCCATGCTGGTCTACTTTGTTGCAGCCAGTTTAGACATGTTTTCTTACAGTGGCATGGCATTTTCTGCTGGCATTATAAGCAAAGCCAACAGTATGCACGTGTTCATGTGGTCATAAGGGTCTCAATTGATGCATTATGTTGTTATGTTGCTCTTCTGGCCTTTATTGGTGCAGGCAGTATGAACATGTTTCATCAAAGTGGCATTGGATTTTTATTGACATTATGGGCAAAGCCAATTATATGGCCAATCTGTTCCACATAGGTGCAAGTTTTCTGGACATGTTTTCTTACAGTGGCATTGCATTTGCTATGAGTATTATGAGCAAATCCAAAACAATTAATGTTCTGACCAGTACAGTGGTGATTTGGTGCTATATAAAAGTGTAATAATGAATTATGTATCCATAATGGTATAAACTGATGCAGTCATTATGGCTGTTTTATTTTTATGATGGCATGCCATTTCTTACTGTTGTTGTGGGCACAGCTAATATGAGGAGTGTTATGGCTGACTAGCCTTTGTTGATGCAACCAGTATGCACATGTATTCTTACACTGGAATGGCATTTTCTACTGGCATTATGGACAAATCCAACATCATGAGTGTTCTTTCAAGGGCACACTGGAATGCATTAGTGCAGCTTGTATGAACATGTTTTTTTACAATGGTGTGTCATTTATTACTGGCCTTATGGGCAGAGCCAACATGATGAGTGCTCTTAGATTGCCCTAGTGGCCTATTTTGGCGCAGCAAGTTGGGTGGATTTTCTTACAGTGGCATAACATGTTTATACTTGCATTATAGGCAAAGCCAACATTAAGTGTGGTCTTATGTGGCCATATTGGCATTCCTTGGTGCAGCCTGTCTGGATTTGTTTTATTACAGTGTCATGACATGTTTACTGTTATCATAGGGAGAGTCAACATGATAGGTGTCCTTACATGGCCATTCTGGCCAAATTGATGTGAGCAAGTCTCAAAAGTCCTCTTACAGGCATATGATTTCTTACTGTGATTATGGGCAAAGCCATAATGATGAATTGTCTTATTCTGGCCCACATTGGTGCCAGCAGCATGGACACATTTCTTATGGTAGAATGGCATTTCTTACTGTCATTGTGGACAAAGTCAACATGATGAATGCTCTTATGTGACCATATTGATCTGCATTGTTGCATTCAATATGGATATGTTTTCTAACAGTGCCATTTTATTGTTTACATACATTGTGGGAAAAGCCAGCATGATGGTGGTTCATATGTGTCCATGATGGCCTATCTTGCTGCAGGTAGTATGCACATGTCTTCTTACAGTGGTGTTTAATTGTTTTACTTCTATTAAGGAGAAAGCCAGTAAGACGAGTGTTCTAATGTATGGATACTGTCCTACATTGGTTCAGCTTGTATAGATATGTTTTCTTACAGTGCCATTTAATTGTTGTACTGGCATTAGGGGCAACACCAACATAATGGATGTTCTTATGTGGCCATACTGACATATATTAGTGCAGGCATTGTGGACATATTTTCTTAATGTGGCATTGCTTTGTAAATGGCATTTTGTCAAAGCCAACAAGATGACATGTTTCACCTGCAGCCAGTATAGACTTTCTTTTTTACTGTGGGTTTCATTTTGTACTGCCATTAAGGGAACAACCAGTATGAGGAGTGTTCTTACATGATTCAGCTTCACATGATTACTGCCTTCAAGAGTAGACAACCAGTCTTGGCTGCTTTAGCTTTGGTACCCGGCCAGACAGCCTCACCATTCAATTCCAGGGTCTCAGCTTATTTGTGCTGCAACACAGTTCATGGCCTTTCCTCTCCATGGGTCTGGGCTTACTAAATTCATGACACCAATGTCCAGCTTCTGTACAATAGCGGCTTCACCTGCAGTCTATTCACGACATATGGCCAGCTTCTATGATCACTATCATCACTTAGTCTACTTGCATTAAAACATCTGTACAGTTACTGAACAGCTTGCATTTTCTGCAGTGCTTCGCACATGTGCAATCTTCTCTTCTTCATATGAAAGTTTACTACTTCACCCGTTTCTGTATTCTCTTCAGTCAGTATTCTCGAAGTGTTACGCTTGTCTCTTGTGACGTTACTGGCTTCTCTTTCACTCTTTTTCATATTCCTTCAGGGAGTTCCTCCATCAGATTGTCGTCTCTTCGGGGATACATTTGATAAGGCTTTCTTAGAGGGTATCTTCTTTTGAATATTCGCAGTGGTATGGTCACATCTGCTGGCGTCAAACACAGCATGATCTCAGGCTTCCAACGTGCAGGGGGTAGGGGGGTGGGACTTCCTGCAGAGTCCTGTAACTGCTCCTCTACTGATGAAAAACAGGAATCCTTGCAGGGGGATTTAAAATGCTTTAATTGCTATTTTTTAACCAATAGCTTTTGATTTCTCTTATTGCTGTTCTTAGTTAATTGCCCTTAGCAGCCATGGACTTTTGTTAGATGTGTAACCCATTCCAATGATTGAGTGTTACAGCGGTTGGCATGCAACCCCCCCCCTTGTCCTCGAGACTGCCAATCCTGCCATCACTACTGTCAGTATATTTCATGTTTTACTGGACCACAATGTGCACACACCCATATTGCTGAGTGCTTGTAGAAGTGAGTGAAAGAGTGTGATGCTGGCATTTAGTTCAACTACTGTATGGCTATCATGAAAGGGGGAACTTATAAAGGTTGGGTTGAACCTAAAATAGGCTCTTGTAGCCGCAGCAAGTTGGATCATATGAAGGGGTTAGAAAAGGCACCCAGGGCCCACTGTTCTGGAGGAGGCAAGAGATGGGCAAAGTTAGGGAAGAATAGAAGTGCAGGGATAGGGGCGATCACTTCTATCATTTTAGATCTCCTGCCTGCCTTAGCTGCTGCCACCCAGGAAATCCATCAGAAGCCAGGAACCCAGGAACTAGCTGCGAAAGAGCGAGAACATCAAACAAGCATATATCCCTATTGGACCTGATGTAAAGCAGCCTCGGTATGCTTTTCAGGTGAAACACTTAAGGTTTATTCTTAGTTACATCAAGATCTTACATTAGAGGACACCACTGGGTTCCATCACCCAGGTAGACCCAGCTCTAACTGGCATCGGCTGGAGCCTTCACACACACTCACAGAACAACATTCTACATCAAGACTCCAACATTCTCACATCTCATGCATTCACACATAAGCACTTTACTACCCTTGGTAGGGGCCTGGAAACAATTAATTGTTTGCTGTTTTGGTATAAATCGCGTGGGAAATACCGATTCTATTGGATAGTCATTATTGTTTAAGGACAAACCCTTTCCGCTGTGTTCTTTAAGAAAAAGGCAGACTTGTTTGGAGAACCAAGAAGCTTGCCTACTTCTTATGACCACAGTCCTAGGACAGTCAAATGGCCACAGGTAGACTATGGGCCTCATTACTCGGTAGGCGGTAGCCATGGAGCTATTAGTTCCTGAAATAGGGACTTACCAGGTCATTCCAACCTTGCAGGACCCGGTAAGTCCCCATTCCAGAAAGCATTCCCCATTCCCATTTGAGCCCCCATAGGGCTCAATGGGAATGGGGATGGAACTAATAACTGTACCGCAATTTGCGGTACCGTTATTAGCTCTGAAGTCCCTTAAAGGGTCCCTTCCATAACGCCTGGTAAAACCAGGCGTTAAGGAAGGGACCCGCTAAGGGACCTTGGAATAGGGTGCTAAGGGATTACCGGCACGGGTGCCTTTACCGGTGCCGGTAATCCCTTACCGCTTACCGCGTAATGATGCCCTATGTGTTTGAAGGTCCCTCACATACAGTGTGTATGAAGGTCTCTCCACGCACTTGCTGGGCTATGCGCCATCAAGAAAATTAAGCTGCCACCAGCTGATCCCCATCCACAAGCATAAACACGCCAGATATGGCGGGCGATTCCTCCATGTGCAAGTATCCACACTTTGGAACTCCCTCCCTAGGCAAGTATGCCTTCATGTCCCCTTAAATTCCAAAGACACATGAAGACTCATCTCTTCACTACAGCAAACAGACGGGAACACAGACACCTGGAAGCCTCGGCCAATGCCCTTCTACATTTCATGGAGTTGGTCAATGCCCCAAGACTGGCCACCACAAAAGCCTGTTTTGTTTACCTTAAGACCCCTCCATCTCCCCACTGCATGAGGGCAATCATTGAAGGACAACCTATCATGACTTCATATTTGACTCCACTTGTCGATTCTGAACTCCTGAACCATCAGTCAATGTGTTGTCATCTTGTCACTTTCCCACAAAGAGCACAGATGTGGCTACACTGCCACAACCAGTGCTAAAGTAAATTGAACAACTAAATGTATTAATAGATAATGGAATGATTAAAGGAATGTCCTCTGTCTTTCCTGCTTTACTTATTTACGCTTCTCTGAGTTTGGCGCTGGTTATACCCCGCGCATAGCTATCTACCGCCGGAACTTCATTGCAGGTTTTAAGCATCATCGCCGTGCCAGGTTTTGTATTTCTTTTTGTTCCCCGTTTTCAATGTATTCTTTGGGGTGCAGCTTGTCCATGGCAATGCTCGTGTTCTCTCATCACTCTAGAGGATTATAGCGCAGCGAGCTCCTTCACTGACTGCGCTATTGCTCTTGCTTTGTGTATTTCAGCAGTTTCATGAGATCGTTGATCGGGCGCATGGATTTTAAAGTCTTAGAGTTGAAAATGTATAACGCAAAGGTAAGTGCCACTTAAATCCTATCACACAATGCAAGTACATTTTTTTATTTTTTTATTGTTTGTGATGTTATCCCCATAAAAAATGCAACTCTCTGAGCAGAAACTTGGTAATAAGACATGCCATTAATCAAATGTCTATGCTTTTTTAAACAGTCCAAACACTGAATGCTAGAAATGTTAAACGGAAATCATATAGTGCCTCCTTTTTGATTTATATTGGCCTAAGACTAGTTGCTCTAGGGGGAAAACCACGTTGCAAAGTTCCGATTTTGGATCGACTTCGCCGCCAATTTAGAATCATCCGCCATTTTGATTTCTGTTCGTATGATTCTCTGTCTAAAATGGTGGACTGTGTTTTCAACTTGCAACCAAGCCTCCCGACCTTTGAGTTCTGTTAATGTTTAGGCTGTCCGAGAGCCGACTGTTTAGGCTAGGTAAAGAGACCTGGCGCTCCGTATGGACTGCCATCTGAGTTTTGTCTACGCACATAAGACTTATCCCTGTGTAAACATTGGAACAATGTAAAGTAAACCTCAAGCATGGACACAGGCTGAAACTGCATTGTGTAGTGATATAGACTAAGGCTTACCGCAGGATCCGAGAATATACATCACCATTGTAACTTGATGGAAATGCAAACTCATGTAATCCTTCTGCATAATATTGTATACGCTGTATGTGAACTAGGCACAAACTCTAGACCACAAATTATTAACATGTAGAGGGTCTGGACAATATTAATGAAAACTGCATAAAAGTACGAAGGTTTAGATGTCCAGCACTCTCTCTCCTCTCTTTGATGGGCTGATACTCATTGCGGGGTGTTGAGAGCCAGATAGCTACCTGTATCTATGTTTCTTTGTAAACTGTGCAGAATAAAAGATCTGTGAATCTTTATAGCCAGTGTTTGGTGTATTTCCATTGGGGTACTCAGCCTCGATATTTCTTTTGCTTTTACAGAAACACATTGCCTACATTGGCCACCACCCAGAAAGAAATATAGACTGCTGCCTTTGAAAAAGCAAAAAGTAAATTTTAAGCTTCTCGCGTATAGCCATGTAATGCTGTACAAATACACTAGACCCTAAATAGAAGGGGACTTAATGGAGACATGTGAAAGAAATGATTATCCGTATACAAACACATAAGACACCTAAGCATGAAACCTATGCTGCAGCTGATGTGCCATGGGCAGATTGGGCGGAGGTACACCAGCAATGGGTCCAGACAATATTAAACAATGATCTTATGATGGAAAGATTTCAGAATATGTCCAGCTCTCACTCGAAAGTCAAGTATAGTGGTCATGATATGATGTAATATAGCATTTATATTGCACCTGTATACAAGTGTTTCTAGGTGCCAATGGAAGGTGGGGTGTTGGATCACACAGCCAATCACTCTGCCCCTCATGAAAACAAACATGGGCTCAGGATAATGACTCCTTTCTCCTGGCCCGGTTGGTTCAGACTTGGAGACGCTCCAGCTGGCTCTCCTGGCCCAGCTGGATCAGCCTTGGGGACTGATGTTCTTATAGTCTGTTGTAACAGTTCTGATTAGCCCCTCTAGCTCCTCAAAGGGACTCATTTGGTCTTTCTCAAATGTCCAATGACTATTGGCTCTCAATGTCCAAAATGGTTCTTTCCTTGCCTGTTGTTCATAGATTCTCTCACTCCTAGCTTCTTGGATTTGGTGGAACAAACTGTTATTCCCACTATTGGGACAAGGGAGGTTAGTCCCGTAGTACTCATGACTTTCCTTAGGGTTTGCACATTCAATGTGATGAGGGAGATTGCTCCGGTACCACTCTTGGCTTTCCACATTCACTGTGATGATGAAGATTACTCCCGTACCACTCTTGGCTTTCCTTAGGGTTTGCACATTCACTGTGATGAGGGAGATCACTCCTGTACCACTCTTGGCTTTCCACATTCACTGTGATGATGAAGATTACTCCTGTACCACTCTTGGCTTTCCTTAGGGTTTGCACATTCACTGTGATGAGGGTGATTACTCCTGTACCCCTCTTGGCTTCTCTTAGGGTATCCACATTCACTGTGATGAGAGAGATTACTCCTGTACCACTCTTAGGGTTTCCACATTCACTGTGATGAGGGAGATTACTCCTGTACCACTCTAGGCTTTCAATAGTATTTCCACATTCACTGTGATGAGAGAGATTACTCCTGTACCACTCTTGGCTTCTCTTAGGGTTTCCACGTTCACTATGATGAGGGAGATTACTCCTGTACCACTCAGGGTTTCTCTTAGGGTTTCCACATTCACTCTGATGAGGGAGATTACTCCTGTACGACTCTAGGCTTTCCTTAGTATTTCCACATTCACTGTGATGAGGGAAATTACTCCTGTACCACTCTTGGTTTCTCTTAGGGTTTCCACATTCACTGTGATGAGGTAGATTACTCCTGTACCACTCTTGGCTTTCCTTAGTATTTCGACATTCACTGTGATGAGTGAGATTACTCCCGTACCACTCTTGGCTTCTCTTAGGGTTTCCACATTCACTGTGATGAGGGAGATTACTCCCGTACCACTCTTAATATTTGGGATGGAGGGAGATTACTCTTGTACCACTCTTGGATTTCCTTAGTATTTCCACATTCACTGTGATGAGGGAGATTACTCCTGTACCACTCTTGGTTTCTCTTAGGATTTCCACATTCACTGTGATGATGGAGATTACTCCCCTACCACTCTTGGTTTCTCTAAGGGTTTCCACATTCACTGTGATGAGGGAGATTACTCCTGTACCACTCTTGGCTTCTCTTAGGGTTTCCACATTCACTGTTATGAGGGAGATTTCTCCCGTACCACTCTTGGTTTCTCTTAGGGTATCCATATTCATTGTGATGAGGGAGATTACTCTCGTAGCACTTCTGGCTTTCCTTAGGGTTTGCACATTCACTGTGTTGAGGGAGATTACTCCCATACCACTCTTGGTTTCTCTTAGGGTTTCCACATTCACTGTGATGAGGGAGATTACTCCTGCACCACTCTTGGTTTCTCTTAGGGTGTCCATTTTCACTGTGATGAGGGAGATTACTCCTGTACCACTCTTGGTTTCTCTTAGGGTGTCCATTTTCACTGTGATGAGGGAGATTACTCCCGTACCACTCTTGGTTTCTCTTAGGGTTTCCACTTTCACTGTGACGAGGGAGATTAATCCCGTACCACTCTTGGTTTCTCTTAGGGTTTCCACATTCACTGTGATGAGGGAGATTACTCTCATACCACTCTTGGCTTTCCCTAGGGTTTGCACATTTACTGTGATGAGGGAAATCACTCCTGTACCACTCTTGGCTTTCCACATTCACTGTGATGATGAAGATTACTCCCGTAGCACTTTTGGCTTTCCTTAGAGTTTGCACATTCACTGTGATGGGGGAGATTACTCCTGTACCACTCTTGGCTTTCCTTAGTATTTCCACATTCACTGTGATGAGGGATATTACTCCTGTACCACCCTTGGTTTCTCTTAGGGTGTCAACATTCACTGTGATGAGGGAGATTATTCCTGTACCACTCTTGGTTTCTCTTAGGGTTTCCACATTCACTGTGATGAGGGAGATTAATCCCGTAGCACTTTTGGCTGTCCTTAGGGTTTGAACATTCACTGTGATGAGGGAGATTACTCCTGTACTACTCTTGGCTTTCCTTAGTATTTCCACATTCGCTGCTATGAGTGAGATTACTCCTGTACCACCCTTGGTTTCTCTTAGGGTTTCCACATTCACTGTGATGAGGGAGATTACTCCTGTACCACTCTTGGTTTCTCTTAGGGTTTCCACATTCACTGTGATGAGGGAGATTACTCCTGTGCCACTCTTGGCTTTCCTAAGTATTTCCACATTCACTGTGATGAGGGAGATAACTCCTGTACCACTCTTGGCTTTCCTTAGTATTTCCACATTCACTGTGATGAGGGAGATTACTCCTGTACCACTCTTGGTTTCTCTTAGGGTTTCCACATTCACTGTGATGAGGTAGATTACTCCTGTACCACTCTTGGCTTTCCTTAGTATTTCGACATTCACTGTGATGAGTGAGATTACTCCCGTACCACTCTTGGCTTCTCTTAGGGTTTCCACATTCACTGTGATGAGGGAGATTACTCCCGTACCACTCTTAATATTTGGGATGGAGGGAGATTACTCTTGTACCACTCTTGGCTTTCCTTAGTATTTCCACATTCACTGTGATGAGGGAGATTACTCCTGTACCACTCTTGGTTTCTCTTAGGATTTCCACATTCACTGTGATGATGGAGATTACTCCCCTACCACTCTTGGTTTCTCTAAGGGTTTCCACATTCACTGTGATGAGGGAGATTACTCCTGTACCACTCTTTGCTTCTCTTAGGGTTTCCACATTCACTGTTATGAGGGAGATTTCTCCCGTACCACTCTTGGTTTCTCTTAGGGTATCCATATTCATTGTGATGAGGGAGATTACTCTCGTAGCACTTCTGGCTTTCCTTAGGGTTTGCACATACACTGTGTTGAGGGAGATTACTCCCATACCACTCTTGGTTTCTCTTAGGGTTTCCACATTCACTGTGATGAGGGAGATTACTCCTGCACCACTCTTGGTTTCTCTTAGGGTGTCCATTTTCACTGTGATGAGGGAGATTACTCCTGTACCACTCTTGGTTTCTCTTAGGGTGTCCATTTTCACTGTGATGAGGGAGATTACTCCCGTACCACTCTTGGTTTCTCTTAGGGTTTCCACTTTCACTGTGACGAGGGAGATTACTCCTGCACCACTCTTGGTTTCTCTTAGGGTGTCCATTTTCACTGTGATGAGGGAGATTACTCCCGTACCACTCTTGGTTTCTCTTAGGGTTTCCACTTTCACTGTGACGAGGGAGATTACTCCTGCACCACTCTTGGTTTCTCTTAGGGTGTCCATTTTCACTGTGATGAGGGAGATTACACCTGTACCACTCTTGGTTTTTCTTAGGGTTTCCACCTTCACTGTGATGAGGGAGATTACTCCTGTACCACTCTTGGCTTTCCTTAGTATTTCCACATTCACTGTGATGAGTGAGATTACTCCCGTGCCACTCTTGGTTTCTCTTAGGGTTTCCACATTCACTGTGATGATGGAGATTACTCCCGTACCACTCTTGGTTTCCCCTAGGGTTTTCACATTCACTGTGATGAGGGAGATTACTCCTGTACCACTCTTGGCATTCCTTAGTATTTCCAAATCCATTGTGATGAGTGAGATTACTCCTGTACCACTCTTGGCTTCTCTTAAGGTTTCCACATTCACTGTTATGAGGGAGATTACTCCCGTACCACTCTTGGTTTCTCTTAAGGTTTCCACATTCACAGTGATGAGGGAGATTACTACTGTACCACTCTTGGCTTCTCTTAGGGTATCCATATTCACTGTGATGAGGGAGATTACTCTCGTAGCACTTTTGGCTTTCCTTAGGGTTTGCACATTCACTGTGATGAGGGAGATTACTCCCATACCACTCTTGGTTTCTCTTAGGGTTTCCACATTCACTGTGATGAGGGAGATAACTCCTGCACCACACATGGTTTCTCTTAGGGTGTCCATTTTCACTGTGATGAGGGAGATTACTCCTGTACCACTCTTGGTTTCTCTTAGGGTTTCCACATACACTGTGATGAGGGAGATTACTCCTGTATCACTCTTGGTTTCTTTTAGGGTTTCCACATTCACTGTGATGAGGGAGATTACTTCTGCACCACTCTTGGTTTCTCTTAGGGTGTCCATTTTCACTGTGATGAGGGCGATTACTCCCGTAACACTCTTGGTTTCTCTTAGGGTTTCCACATTCACTGTGATGAGGGAGATTACTCTCATACCACTCTTGGCTTTCCTTAGGGTTTGCACATTTACTGTGATGAGGGAAATCACTCCTGTACCACTCTTGGCTTTCCACATTCACTGTGATGATGAAGATTACTCCCGTACCACTCTTGGCTTTCCTTAGGCTTTGCACATTCACTGTGATGAGGGAGATTACTCCTGTACCACTCTTGGTTTCTCCTATGGTTTCAACATTCACTGTGATGAGAGAGATTACTCCTGTACCACTCTTGGCTTTCCTTAGTATTTCCACATTCACTGTGATGAGGGAGATTACTCCTGTACCACCCTTGGTTTCTCTTAGGGTTTCCACATTCACTGTGATGAGGGAGATTAATCCCGTAGCACTTTTGGCTGTCCTTAGGGTTTGCACATTCACTGTGATGAGGGCGATTACTCCTGTACTACTCTTGGCTTTCCTTAGTATTTCCACATTCGCTGCTATGAGTGAGATTACTCCTGTACCACCCTTGGTTTCTCTTAGGGTTTCCACATTCACTGTGATGAGGGAGATTACTCCTGTACCACTATTGGCTTCTCTTAGGGTTTCCATATTCACTGTGATGAGGGAGATTACTCCTGTACCACACTTGGATCTTCCTGGGGTTTCTACATTCACAGTGATGAGGGAGATTACTCCTGTACCACCCTTGTTTATATTAGGGTTTCCACATTCACTGTGATGAGGGGGATTACTCCTGTACCACTCTTGGCTTCTCTTAGGGTATCCATATTCACTGTGATGAGAGAGATTACTCCCGTAGCACTTTTGGCGTTTTTTGGGTGTGCACATTCACTGTGATGAGGGAGATTACTCCCTTAACACTCTTGGTTTCTCTTAGGGTTTCCACATTCACTGTGATGATGGAGATTACTCCTGTACCACCCTTGGTTTCTCTTAGGGTGTCCATTTGCACTGTGATGAGGGAGATTACTCCTGTACCACTCTTGGCTTTCCTTTGTATTTCCACATTCACTGTGATGAGGGAGATTACTCCTGTACCACCCTTGGTTTCTCTTAGGGTGTCAACATTCACTGTGATGAGGGAGATTATTCCTGTACCACTCTTGGCTTTCCTTAGTATTTCCACATTCACTGTGATGAGGGAGATTACTCCTGTACCACCCTTGGTTTCTCTTAGGGTGTCAACATTCACTGTGATGAGGGAGATTATTCCTGTACCACTCTTGGTTTCTCTTAGGGTTTCCACATTCACTGTGATGAGGGAGATTAATCCTGTAGCACTTTTGACTGTCCTTAGGGTTTGCACATTCACTGTGATGAGGGAGATTATTCCTGTACCACTCTTGGCTTTCCTTAGTATTTCCACATTCACTGTGATGAGGGAGATTACTCCTGTACCACCCTTGGTTTCTCTTAGGGTGTCAACATTCACTGTGATGAGGGAGATTATTCCTCTACCACTCTTGGCTTTCCTTAGTATTTCCACATTCACTGTGATGAGGGAGATTACTCCTGTACCACCCTTGGTTTCTCTTAGGGTGTCAACATTCACTGTGATGAGGGAGATTATTCCTGTACCACTCTTGGTTTCTCTTAGGGTTTCCACATTCACTGTGATGAGGGAGATTAATCCTGTAGCACTTTTGGCTGTCCTTAGGGTTTCCACATTCACTGTGATGAGGGAGATTACTCCTGTACAACTCTTGGTTTCTCTTAGGGTTTCCACATTCACTGTGATGATGGAGATTACTCCTGTGCCACTCTTGGCTTTCCTTAGTATTTCCACATTCACTGTGATGAGGGAGATAACTCCTGTACCACTCTTGGTTTCTCTTAGGATTTCCACATTCACTGTGATGAGGGAGATTACTCCTGTACCACTCTTGGTTTCCCTTAGGGTTTCCTCATTCACTGTGATGAGGGAGATTACTCCTGTACCACTCTTGGCTTTCCTAAGTATTTCCACATTCACTGTTATGAGTGAGATTACTCCTGTACCACTCTTGGCTTCTCTTAGGTTTTCCACATTCACTGTGATGAGGGAGATTACTCCTGTACCACTATTGGCTTCTCTTAGGGTTTCCATATTCACTGTGATGAGGGAGATTACTCCTGTACCACACTTGGATCTTCCTGGGGTTTCTACATTCACAGTGATGAGGGAGATTACACCTGTACCACCCTTGTTTATATTAGGGTTTCCACATTCACTGTGATGAGGGGGATTACTCCCGTACCATTTTTGACTTTCCTTTGGGTTTGAACATTCACTGTGATGAGGGAGATTACTCCTGTACCACTCTCGGCTTCTCTTAGGGTTTTCACATTCATTGTGATGAGTGAGATTTCTCCAGTACCACTCTTGGCTTTCCTTAGTATGTCTTCATTCACTGTGATGAGGGAGATTACTCCCTTACCACTCTTGGTTTCTCTTAGGGTTTCCACATTCGCTGTGATGTGGGAGATTACTCCCGTACCACTCTTGGTTTCTCTTAGGGTTTCCACATTCACTGTGAGGAGGGAGATTACTCCTGTACCACTCTTGGTTTCTCTTAGGGTTTCCACATTCACTGTGATGAGTGAGATTACTCCCGTAGCACTTTTGGATTTCCTTAGGGTTTGCACATTCACTGTGATGAGGGAGATCACTCCTGTACCACTCTTGGCTTTCCACATTCACTGTGATGATGAAGATTACTCCTGTACCACTATTGGTTTCTCTTAGGGTTTCCACATTCACTGTGATGAGGGAGATTACTCCCGTAGCACTTTTGGCTTTCCTTAGCATTTGCACATTCACTGTGATGAGGGAGTTCACTCCTGTAGCACTCTTGGCTTTCCACATTCACTGTGAAGATGATGAGTACTCCTGTACCACTCTTGGTTTCTCTTAGTGTTTCCACATTCACTGTGATGAGGGAGATTACTCCCGTAGCACTTTTGGCTTTCCTTAGGGTTTCCACATTCACTGTGATGAGGGAGATTACTCCCGTAGCACTTTTGGCTTTTTTCACTTAGTATTTCCACATTCACTGTGATGAGGGAGATTACTCCCGTAGCACTTTTGGTTTTCCTTAGGGTTTCCACATTCACTGTGATGAGGGAGATTACTCCCGTAGCACTTTTGGCTTTCCTTAGGGTTTGCACATTCACTGTGATGAGGGAGATTACTCCTGTACCACTCTTGGTTTCTCTTAGGGTTTCAACATTCACTGTGATGAGAGAGATTACTCCTGTACCACACTTGGCTTCTCTTAGGGTTTCCACATTCACTGTGATGAGGGAGATTAATCCTGTAGCACTTTTGGTTGTCCTTAGGGTTTCCACATTCACTGTGATGAGGGAGATTACTCCTGTACAACTCTTGGTTTCTCTTAGGGTTTCCACATTCACTGTGATGATGGAGATTACTCCTGTGCCACTCTTGGCTTTCCTTAGTATTTCCACATTCACTGTGATGAGGGAGATAACTCCTGTACCACTCTTGGTTTCTCTTAGGATTTCCACATTCACTGTGATGAGGGAGATTACTCCTGTACCACTCTTGGTTTCCCTTAGGGTTTCCTCATTCACTGTGATGAGGGAGATTACTCCTGTACCACTCTTGGCTTTCCTAAGTATTTCCACATTCACTGTTATGAGTGAGATTACTCCTGTACCACTCTTGGCTTCTCTTAGGTTTTCCACATTCACTGTGATGAGGGAGATTACTCCTGTACCACTATTGGCTTCTCTTAGGGTTTCCATATTCACTGTGATGAGGGAGATTACTCCTGTACCACACTTGGATCTTCCTGGGGTTTCTACATTCACAGTGATGAGGGAGATTACACCTGTACCACCCTTGTTTATATTAGGGTTTCCACATTCACTGTGATGAGGGGGATTACTCCCGTACCATTTTTGACTTTCCTTTGGGTTTGAACATTCACTGTGATGAGGGAGATTACTCCTGTACCACTCTCGGCTTCTCTTAGGGTTTTCACATTCATTGTGATGAGTGAGATTTCTCCAGTACCACTCTTGGCTTTCCTTAGTATGTCTTCATTCACTGTGATGAGGGAGATTACTCCCTTACCACTCTTGGTTTCTCTTAGGGTTTCCACATTCGCTGTGATGTGGGAGATTACTCCCGTACCACTCTTGGTTTCTCTTAGGGTTTCCACATTCACTGTGAGGAGGGAGATTACTCCTGTACCACTCTTGGTTTCTCTTAGGGTTTCCACATTCACTGTGATGAGTGAGATTACTCCCGTAGCACTTTTGGATTTCCTTAGGGTTTGCACATTCACTGTGATGAGGGAGATCACTCCTGTACCACTCTTGGCTTTCCACATTCACTGTGATGATGAAGATTACTCCTGTACCACTATTGGTTTCTCTTAGGGTTTCCACATTCACTGTGATGAGGGAGATTACTCCCGTAGCACTTTTGGCTTTCCTTAGCATTTGCACATTCACTGTGATGAGGGAGTTCACTCCTGTAGCACTCTTGGCTTTCCACATTCACTGTGAAGATGATGAGTACTCCTGTACCACTCTTGGTTTCTCTTAGTGTTTCCACATTCACTGTGATGAGGGAGATTACTCCCGTAGCACTTTTGGCTTTCCTTAGGGTTTCCACATTCACTGTGATGAGGGAGATTACTCCCGTAGCACTTTTGGCTTTTTTCACTTAGTATTTCCACATTCACTGTGATGAGGGAGATTACTCCCGTAGCACTTTTGGTTTTCCTTAGGGTTTCCACATTCACTGTGATGAGGGAGATTACTCCCGTAGCACTTTTGGCTTTCCTTAGGGTTTGCACATTCACTGTGATGAGGGAGATTACTCCTGTACCACTCTTGGTTTCTCTTAGGGTTTCAACATTCACTGTGATGAGAGAGATTACTCCTGTACCACACTTGGCTTCTCTTAGGGTTTCCACATTCACTGTGATGAGGGAGATTACTCCCGTAACACTTCTGGCTTTCCTTAGGGTTTACACATTCACTGTGATGAGGGAGATTACTCCTGTACCACTCTTGGTTTCTCTTAGGGTTTCAACATTCACTGTGATGAGAGAGATTACTCCTGTACCACTCTTGGCTTCTCTTAGGGTATCCATATTCACTGTGATGAGGGAGATTACTCCTGTAGCACTTTTGGCGTTTTTTGGGTGTGCACATTCACTGTGATGAGGGAGATTACTCCCTTAACACTCTTGGTTTCTCTTAGGGTTTCCACATTCACTGTGATGATGGAGATTACTCCCGTACCACTCTTGGTTTCTCTTAGGGTGTCCATTTGCACTGTGATGAGGGAGATTACTCCTGTACCACTCTTGGCTTCTCTTAGGGTATCCATATTCACTGTGATGAGGGAGATTACTCCCGTAGCACTTTTGGCTTTCCTTAGGGTTTGCACATTCACTGTGATGAGAGAGATTACTCCCGTACCACTCTTGGTTTCTCTTAGGGTTTCCACATTCAGTGTGATGAGGGAGATGACTCCTGAACAACTCTTGGCTTCTCTTAGGGTATCCATATTCACTGTGATGAGGGAGATTACTCCCGTAGCACTTTTGGCGTTCTTTAGGGTTTGCACATTCACTGTGATGAGGGAGATTACTCCCGTACAACTCTTGGTTTCTCTTAGGGTTTCCACATTCACTGTGACGAGGGAGACTACTCCCCTAACACTCTTGTATTCTCCTAGGGTTTCCACATTCACTGTGATGAGGGAGATTACTCCTGTACCAGTCTTGGCTTTCCTTAGTATTTCCACATTCACTGTGATGAGGGAATTACTCCCGTACCACTCTTGGCTTTCCTTAGGTTTTCTACATTGACTGTGATGAGGGAGATTATTCCTTTACCACTCTTGGTTTCTCCTAGGGTTTCCACATTCACTGTGATGAGGGAACTACTCCCGTACCACTCTTTGCTTCTCTTAGGGTTTCCACATTCACTGTGATGAGGGTGATTACCCCGTACCACACTTGGTTTCTCTTAGGGTTTCTACATTCACTGTGATGAGAGAGATTACTCCCATACCACTCTTGGTTTCTCTTAGGGTTTACACATTCACTGTGTTGATGGAGATTACTCCCATACCACTCTTGGCTTTCCTTAGGGTTTGCACATTCACTGTGATGAGAAAGATTACTTCCTTACCGTTCTTGCTTTTCTTCTTCACGATTACTTTGACCAGGTATGGGGTGAAAGCTGGACCCTGGATAGCAGAAATAAAGAGGTCAGGGTCATTCATTAGGGCTCACCAGAATCAAAGACCAGCACAGAAACTATGTCCAACATAAGGCCTCGTGAACCCAAATCAAAAAGAAATAAAGTGGGACTCAATTTCAAAACGCAAACATGTGCGCAATGGATTCAATGGAGGGAAAGAAAGACACCGGGAAATGATGTGTTGACAATCTATGGAGAGCTGCACTGACAGATATGGAAACCACAGTGCACAGAATCTTCAATGTAATGCCAGAATTGTGTTCTCAGCAGCTGCAGTAAAACGGAGCATTTTACATATTCATTAAATAATGTAATGCCATTTCGTTTTTCCCTCCAAGATTAACAACATGCTCAGCATAATGTCCATCAGACTTTCAAGCTTGAGCATGGTGTTCTAATGTGCATGTACATTCAGAACCAATATGCATATATTTTTTAAATTGCGTACCACATAAAATGTAATTTAAAATAATTGTATGTGAGTTTGAAAGGCCGTGAGCTGCTGGGCAGTTTTTTAGATGTGAAACTAAACTCCAGGGCCTCCCCCTGTTGCCCTGGAGATTCAGGTCTTGTTGTCCTCATCCACCAGTGCCCTGCCTTAAAAATACAAGCACAAATATTTTTGAGATCAGAAATGCGGGGAAGACCAGATAAAGTTAGGTCTGTTCTGCATCCCTTGCGACCTCCAGGTCACAATGCCCATAAAGACAACCCATTAGGAGCCATTAGGCAGCTCTGCATATGTCATATGCCTGAAGAGGAGAGCTGAAACTTTAAAAAGGTGGGGGACAGAGAAAAGGAGAAGGGGCACATTGACTTAAAATGGGGGAAACACATTTTAACACATAAAATGGACAGCGTACATCACACAATGGTCATTGTAAGCTTTTATTGAAGATGACAGTCAACCCCTTCTAACCATGCTAAAATGATTTGGGTGGGATAAAGCACAACCAAAGTTATTCATGAAACTGTGATTTGGGCATTCCCGTGATTACCAGAGATGTGAAAGTTGATGACAGCATGCCAATCATAATTAATATGACGCCCATAAGTGGCCTATTGTTCACTGATATGGTTCCTGAGTAAATTAAGAAAACTGTATCTCTGCACAGAAAGGACGTGCAGAGTCCATGCTAGTCTTATCTGATTCGATTTAAAATATAGTTTAAATAAATGTATTCATACATGTTAAGTGTTGGAACTTAAGGGTACTTGCCAAGTTGAGATATTTTGAGCTCAAAAACATGACTGAGCCCATCTGGCAAAGTTGGATGATAAAGCTCTCTCATCCCACTGCTAACCCAAATACGCCCCCACTCCTTGTCCTATCAGCACCCAGGTGGGAGGGGGGTAGGAAAGACTAGCCAATCCCTTCTGCTGGAATCATTACAAGTTAGTGATGTTATTTGCCCTATAAATCAGCCAGTTTGTCTCAGAGCTGGAGTTCTGCCCCTAATTCCTAGAGGTGACCAGCTGCCGAAATCTGGTGAGAAACATCCCAGCAGAGAGAGGACTAATCATGGAGTGGAGACAGGAGCCAGGAAACATAGAAACTGATTGGGATCACTTGAAGGAAAGAGAGGAGACCCTTGACTGATTCCCTTGCTGCCCCAGCGGTTTGTTCTGATGCTCCCTGATGCCTAGTCCAGACTTCTCCTTTAAGTACAACTACCCCAAAAGTCCTAGATTGTGTAGGGCCTATATTTTCCAAGCCTTGTTTTGGTGATTTCCACATTGGAACATCCCCTGTGTGTCTGTGTAGATCCTTAGCCTATTTATCAAAGTAAATCAATAAATTCCCCCATTGAATTCATAGGATTTGTGTTGTTGGCATTCAAAACCAACAATATTTTCCCTGTGTGTTGTGAGATCGTATAGTCATCAATCTTTGCCAGCAGAATTAACCCCACAGCCTCGTCCCATGTGTATGAAGTCCCCTTCATGTTAAATCAGAAGTGGGAGGCCCTGTAGTGCCTGTGCATATGCCCCTGTGTACCCATTGTGCTCTGCAGAACGACATTGTCCCTGTGTTCCCACTGTGCTCTGCAGAACGACATTGTCCCTGTGTTCCCACTGTGCTCGGCAGAACGACATTGTCCCTGTGTTCCCACTGTGCTCTTTAGAACGACATTGTCCCTGTGTTCCCACTGTGCTCGGCAGAACGACATTGTCCCTGTGTTCCCACTGTGCTCTGCAGAACGACATTGTCCCTGTGTGGCCACTGTGCTCTGCAGAACGACATTGTCCCTGTGTGGCCACTGTGCTCTGCAGAACGACATTGTCCCTGTGTGGCCACTGTGCTCTGCAGAACGACATTGTCCCTGTGTTCCCACTGTGCTCGGCAGAACGACATTGTCCCTGTGTTCCCACTGTGCTCTGCAGAACGACATTGTCCCTGTGTTCCCACTGTGCTCGGCAGAACGACATTGTCCCTGTGTTCCCACTGTGCTCGGCAGAACGACATTGTCCCTGTGTTCCCACTGTGCTCTGCAGAACGACATTGTCCCTGTGTTCCCACTGTGCTCGGCAGAACGACATTGTCCCTGTGTTCCCACTGTGCTCTGCAGAACGACATTGTCCCTGTGTTCCCACTGTGCTCGGCAGAACGACATTGTCCCTGTGTTCCCACTGTGCTCTGCAGAACGACATTGTCTCTTTGTTCCCACTGTGCTCGGCAGAACGACATTGTCCCTGTGTGGCCACTGTGCTCTGCAGAACGACATTGTCCCTGTGTTCCCACTGTGCTCGGCAGAACGACATTGTCCCTGTGTTCCCACTGTGCTCGGCAGAACGACATTGTCCCTGTGTACCCATTGTGCTCTGCAGAACGACATTGTCCCTGTGTTCCCACTGTGCTCGGCAGAACGACATTGTCCCTGTGTTCCCACTGTGCTCGGCAGAACGACATTGTCCCTGTGTTCCCACTGTGCTCTGCAGAACGACATTGTCCCTGTGTTCCCACTGTGCTCGGCAGAACGACATTGTCCCTGTGTTCCCACTGTGCTCGGCAGAACGACATTGTCCCTGTGTTCCCACTGTGCTCGGCAGAACGACATTGTCCCTGTGTGGCCACTGTGCTCTGCAGAACGACATTGTCCCTGTGTTCCCACTGTGCTCGGCAGAACGACATTGTCCCTGTGTTCCCACTGTGCTCGGCAGAACGACATTGTCCCTGTGTACCCACTGTGCTCTGCAGAACGACATTGTCCCTGTGTTCCCACTGTGCTCGGCAGAACGACATTGTCCCTGTGTTCCCACTGTGCTCGGCAGAACGACATTGTCCCTGTGTTCCCACTGTGCTCTGCAGAACCACATTGTCCCTGTGTTCCCACTGTGCTCGGCAGAACGACATTGTCCCTGTGTTCCCACTGTGCTCGGCAGAACGACATTGTCCCTGTGTTCCCACTGTGCTCGGCAGAACGACATTGTCCCTGTGTGGCCACTGTGCTCTGCAGAACGACATTGTCCCTGTGTTCCCACTGTGCTCTGCAGAACGACATTGTCCCTGTGTTCCCACTGTGCTCGGCAGAACGACATTGTCCCTGTGTTCCCACTGTGCTCTTTAGAACGACATTGTCCCTGTGTTCCCACTGTGCTCTGCAGAACGACATTGTCCCTGTGTTCCCACTGTGCTCGGCAGAACGACATTGTCCCTGTGTTCCCACTGTGCTCTGCAGAACGACATTGTCCCTTTGTTCCCACTGTGCTCTGCAGAACGACATTGTCCGTGTGTTCCCAATGTGCTCTGCAGAACGACATTGTCCCTGTGTTCCCACTGTGCTCTGCAGAACGGATTTTCCCATTGGCATTTTGTCTTGCATTGCATCAGTGCTAGAAATTCCAAAATCGATTTTCCCATTGTGCCCTGATAAAATCCTCAAAGCCCTTTGTGTTATCTTTAGGTGTAGACAAACACATTTCCCATTTCTTTCTATTCTTACTCATTGCAGCTGTGCTAAATAATTCAGAACCAATTGTCCCATTGTGCTCTGCAAAACACATTTTCCCCATTACCTTTCTGTCTCCCATATTGTCTCCCATGTTGTCTCCCATATTGTTTCTGTGAGCTAGAGGACAAATCAGATTTTCCCATTGTGTTCGCACTCCCTGCCACTGCCTTCCATTCAATGGAATCAAGCCTAATTGATGTTTCTGGGGTGAGGGTTGCTGGGGGAACGCTTAACAAATCTCCTATCACTGTGTGTTGAATTGTTCTTCTTCTGTCTTGGTGGGTGCTCTAAAAGGAATTTGTTGTGATTACATAAATCTATGTTAGTGCCTTTGTTTTTTGTGTTGCCGCAACATTAGTGGCCGATGAAATCTGTGATATTTGACTGAATAAATGAATTAATAAATATATTCTTAATACACACCGGCCTGGTTCCTGGTCCATTGTGGCACCGGGTATTTGTTGGGTTTGTGTGCAAGACGGTTTGGAGGCCTTACCACATTGAACTCTTCAAAAAAATCCAAAGCATTTTATTGTGTGCCACATTCATTGTGGGGGATGGAGCTCCCTGACTTGAGTGTGACCGTTTAATAAACTGCGACACGGGTAACACTATTGCCTTTTCTTATAATCTTCACAATTGCTATGATAAGGGAGATGGTATCCATTTTGATCGAATTGAAAAAAATCAAATGGAGAATTGTCTGTATGTTTTTACCAATGTTTTGGGGAATTTGGGCACATTTAACTAAAATATAGTTGTCGGGTGGGGTACGGGTAATAGTTAAGATAGGGGGAGAGGTGGGGTGGGGTCTCTCACCCTGCATTTAAAAAAAACAATAAAACCACGCAAAAAACGGCCAGTTCTTCCTGGGGTTGCAGGCTGGCTCATTCTGCGTAAATGCTTCACACGTTTCTCTCTCTGCTTCCTGGTCTATGTCGGTGTCTCCATGTAGCCCTTGGCTTGTCGGTGTCAGCGCAATTTATGCACCACCCTTTCCATCTCCCAGAGGTCACGCCACCATCTGAGTTCTTCCATCTTCCGAGTGGGACGGTTCTCCTTCGAGACACGGAGTACTACGCTGGACCTTCCACATCGTCCCCTCGACCAAGGACCAACAAGTTTCCACGAACACCTTGTTCCCAGGTTTGAGCTTCCTGGGCTGTGCAGGCTCAATGCTGGCTTCTGGCTTCTACCAGTCCTTCCTCTGTTTTATACTCAGTTGCTGGGTCAGAGTTAGTCCTTTGTTCCAACAGGTATTCTTTATGCTTCCATGGGGCCAACTCTTCCCAGTACTGGCTATCTTCACTGAAGGAGTAGTTGTTCATGCTCCTTCCCTCTTCTTCTTCTCAGTACTATTGTGTTCCAGACCATCGTTCTTCACCTGCCAAGCCATTACAGAAAGGGAAAGACCATATGCAAATCAGTCTTGGTCCCACCCCAAAAGGGGCAGTCGAGCCCAAACTGCTAGGTCACATCCCCTCTGCACGAGACCACAAGCATCCCCAAACATGTTTCTTCAGCCTTGGTGAGCCTCATCAGTGAGGAGTAGCTTGGGTCTCTAGGTCCAGCAGACACAGGACCCATGTCTGGGCATACCCTTCCCACTCGGGGTGACAAAGCAAAAACAAAGAGGTGATGGCTGGAAGGTTAAGAATGAATCTTAACCTCTGGCATTGCTTGGACTTAGAGTTCCAAGTTACTCCTCACTGATGAGGCCCAACAAGGCTGAAACATGTTTGGGGATGCTTGTTGTATCATGCAGACCGGATGTGACCGAGCAGTTTGGGCTGGACGGCCCCTTTTGGGATGGGACCAAGCATGATTTGCATATGGTCATTCCCCTTCTGTAATGGTTTGGCAGGCGAAGAACGATGGTCTGGAGGGTTGCCAAGAACAATGCCAGAGGTTAAGTTTCATTCTAAACCTTCCAGCTGTCACCTCTTTGTTTTTGCAAAGAAAATTTCATGGCAGAAGACATGGGCGATGAGAGTTGTTGGGCTAATTGGGTGGTGAGGTTGTTTCATGCCCCCTGGTTCAGTGTGTTCAGTGAGAGACGCTGTACATTAGAATGCATTGTTTTTTTTATACTCTTTGTGAGCACGATGTCCAGCCCCACTTTGGGTTAATATTCCGCTAATACATCACCGATCTAGGGTTCATGCCAAGTCTCGCACATCCGTATATAACTGGTTTGCTTTTAATACATATATCAACAAGCCTATACGGCAACTGTGTATTCTGGGATTTCCCATGCAGGTCTTCTCAAACATTAATACAATGTAGTTAAACGAGTGTTCTACGTTCAGTATTTGAATACATTGTTCTTAGCATATGCTCGCGGATTAGTTTTATTGCATGAGTAATCCTTTACACACAGGTCAACGAAGGACAAGGTCTCAGTTCACGACCTCAACAAGTGGCCTGGAGGCAAGTTACATATTAGCCACATACAGAGGTCAAGACGGCCATGTTGTATTTTGGAATGACATCGTCCACCATTTTAACTAACAGGGTGACTTTACAAAGTAAACCTAAAATGGCGGATTTGAAATAAAATGACGGCTTACATTGATTTTAAGGTCAGGACCTTGCAACACGGATTTCTTCCCAGGCGACTTATAAGCAGCTTGGCGTAGGCCAATATACATATTTTTATTGCGATAGAAGGCATGATATCATTTTTTATTTGACAAACCATCCTTTTGGCCTATGCCAAGTGCTAAAACTTCTTTGGATCTCCTTGCAAATAACTCCATGCATCATCGTCCATGCACCCTGAATCGCTGTCGGAAATATCTATTGCCATTAGGTAATTTGCTAAAATTTCTTTCAACACATATTCTTTGTAAGTTTTATCTGGGGCATACACTTTATGTCCTATCGTACCTATCGCTCGTGCACAACATCCCCCTAGCATCGAACATATAATAGGTAGACACTGAATACAGCAACAAAGAAACAACAGGATTCCTAAAATAATCAGCAAGACCGAAAGTACCTTCCAACCCATGATCGCAAGAAGTCCCAGAACCAAGCACTAAGATCCCAGTTTCCCTCGGGAACCTGCACTTCTGAACTAAGGACATGCAGATTCTGTATTGCCTTGAAGATGGTTGGGGAGGAATCTGGTACAAAAACACAGCAAGCGGACTCCACTAATTTACACACTCCACCACGTTGAGCCAGAATTACATCTAATGCCATCCGGTTCTGAAGTGCTACTAGTCTTATCGCCTTCTGTTCTAATGTCATATTATAGAGTATGTCCGTGGTCCAGTTGATGGTTCTCACCAGTACTTTCGCTAGTCTTCTGATATCTTCGGAATTCGCTATCTGCCCCCAAAATGGCACAACTGATTTTGCTATATCTCCCAAGACTTGTGCTGGGGTGTCACCATTCTCGTCCCGCCGTGGACGAGCCCTTGAAACTTCTTTTGTACTAGCTATAAACACCCTAAGGTAACAGGATCCCTAAATAACAGGTTCCCTGCCAATCCCTGGGCAACCATGGGAATGCTACATTAGCGCAGACAAAGTAGACAGGTTTGCCTACATACAAAGGTCTGTTTTCCCCAGTCAAATTTGCAACGTTGGCACAACCTATAAAATCTCCCATTGACTGAGTTCCATTCCTCTGTATGCAAATAGAAACTGAATTGGGGCTATGATTAACAGTGTAAGAAGGAGGCATGGCATCCTTCTTGCCTATCAGAGCCATCTTAAAGGAAATCAAAGCTTGGAAAGGATGAGACAGTCTATCAGAAGGCCTAATAGAAGTAACGCTAGGTTTACTCCTGTTTGCAAAAAGTGAGCATCCCAGGGGAGTCAAAACACGTTTCTCAAAACTATTCAAATTGGTGCCATCAAAGTTCCCTGAGATGCTATCATTCCAACAGCCAAAGAACAGCGCTCTAAGAGAAGCATATCAAGCAGTTGTCAAAGGTAAAGGATGAATATACCAACCTAGCCCCTTATCCCCGTGTTGCGGTAGATGTGAGCAGACCCAACAGTTAGACTTATTAAAAATGGCATGCGTAGCATTATGATAAGTAGTAGAGTATTATTGTGGTACCTTTGTCTATGTTGAGAGTCCCTAGTTGACAGAGTATGCAAATCTACAAAGGGAGTAGGAACAGTAGGTACATTTTTAGTGGGCAAAAAGGATTCCAAAGGATGCATTTCCTCAAGGTACCACAATCATAAGACAGTGACTATTATAAACCCAAATATCATTATAAAAACACAGCAATACGTTTTCGGGGCCCAGGCATATTGTCCATTGTCCCGGTTGGTCACCCCCTCATTTACAAGTCCCATATGAACGGTAGCGGTGGCGGGCATTGTAGTCTTCAAATGGAAACCCCAATGTTCGTTGCTGGCGACTTCCCGGTCGCGCGACTTCTTAGTCCTTCCACAACCCTAGCCAACAGAATCACCTTTCTCAAATTTGGGCAAAAACAAGCCCTCGATGATCCTTTTCTTCTCCGCATGCACAGCCGAACCGTGCCGTACGTTTATCAGATGCATAGCAAAACCGTTCCGTAAGTCTTGGACGCAGATTGTACCTTACTTTTCCCGGTACTGATTGATCTGGAAACAATGTGTCGTCACTTCCCATTGGAAGCAACCTATCAGAGAGAAGTAAAGATGCCGAATTTGAAACAGCAGTTTCCGGATGCAAAACTTTTGGAGAGTGTGGAGACAAAATGGCAGCTTCCCCAAGCCTCACGGGCTCAGAGAGATTCTCCGACACACATTTGGCACTATTTACTGCTTTGGGATCGTTGGTTGCAGCAATAGCGAGAGGTCCTGTTTCTTCTGTAACGTGTGGCACTGGGTGAGGACGTTTTTTAACATGGGACGCATGGATCCAGTTCTTTCTTCCAGAGACCCGCACCGCTGTTTGGATGACCAACAGGACCAAGAACGGGCCATGCCAGCGAGGCGCAAGGCAGGAAGAGCACTCAAATGCATTGATGAGCACCCAACTTCCAGGCCTGGGCCCTCGTATCGCACAGGTAAAGCTTCTCATACCTGGTGATAAATCAAATACAGGTTTTTAGTCAACTGGCTGCAATAATCTGAAAGTAATACATTTTCAACATTTCTCAATGAATTGCATTTAGGTAGGTTCCAGATATTTGCAGGTCTCCCCATTACCACCTCAAATGGAGAGAGCCCAGTCTTAGTTTGAGGGGTTGTGCGCATGGATAATAACACAATCAGTAAGGTGTCTGGCCATTTTAGTTAGGTGCCGGCACACGTCTTAGCGAGCTTGTTCTTGATAATACCGTTGTGTATTTCTACTAGTCCGGCGCTCTGAGCATGTCTGGCCGAATGGAACCGTTTGTCAATTTGTAATGCCGCACGTATCTGCAGAATTACAACAGCGACAAATGTGGACCATTGTCCGACCAGATAACTCTTGGTAGCCCGAACCACGGGAAGTACTCCTTTAACATGGCTTTAGCAGTAGTCATGGCTGTTTCATCTTTAACAGGAAAAGCCTCAACCCATTTACAAAAAGCACAGATGACCACCAGCACATATTTTTTATTGGCCCTCATTACGACCCTGGCGGAAAGCGACTGACCGGAGCGCCACAGCGTAAATAGCGTTTCCGCCATTGCACGAAGGAGCAAAGTGCGGCCCATTCCGACCCATCGGGCACGAGCACCACGCCACGGCGGAAGTGCAAAGTCCGCGATGGCGGAAATGACCCCAAAACGGCCCACACCGCCGCCGTACGGCGCCCTAGGTGCAATACCGCCACCCCACTTAGCGGTCACCGCAGTGTGCGCCTACCGGAAAGTACGGTGCCCGGAAATATACGGAAACGGAAGTTAAAACATGGGGCCGGAACGGGAAACATCCCGGCGTACACCTATAAATACACTAAAACCACACAACCACTAAAATCACTACCCTGAAACACACCCCAACCCGTCAACCACCCTAGCGAAACCAAGAAAAATGGGAAAAGTAGCGAAGAAAGCGTGCGACCGCAAGCGGCAGGTCCACTTCTCCCGTGAGGAACTCACCGTGCTAACAGAGACCCTCCAGGAGAATGCTGCCGTCGTCTTCTGCACGCAAATGACCAGGACGGCACTTGCAAACAAGAAGGCCATATGGGCTCTGGTGGCACAGCGGGTAAGTGCGGTGGGGACCGCACCCCGCACCCCACAGCAATGCCGCAAGCGATGGGACGACCTGCAGATACGCGTCCGCAGCATACTCTCTGCCAACCGCAACATTGCCACAGCCACCGGGGGAGGTCCTAAATCACCCATCAAGTTGACCCCCTGGGAAGAAATCTGTGCCTCCACCATCGGAATGGAGAGCATAGAGGGAGTCGGAGGGATGGAGAAAGGAGTGCAGACATCCGAAGATTCAGGTAGGTGGGCCAGATAAAACAATGCCAAATCCACACAGTCCATCCATGTGAAGTACCATGCGTCCACATAGTGCAACAGAAACACATGTCCAGGAGAACGCCCACACACATCGGCCTGATAGCGCACGTTAAAACCCACAATAAATACATAAATAATTAAAAACCCCAAATACACGCACTACACGTGCAGCAGGCACACCCTAACTGCAGGCTGCCAAACAACTGCACCCTCACTCCACACACAAATCAAAGCACCTCCAAGGCCCCGACCCAAATCACCCTCAGGTACCACCCCAATGCATGTGATACAATGCCATTCCAATTCCCACAGACCCATCAATAACCCTCGCCCTCCTTTACTCCACCACAGGGTCCGATCCAAACGACGAGCTACAGGACACCCCTACCAGCCCACCTGCAAAGAGGGCCAAGACCAACGGCCAGAGACCCTCCACCTCAGCTGCACGCATCAAGACACGGCAGCAGCACAAATCAGGTGGCAGCACAGAGGAGGGAACATCAACAGGCACCCCAGCAGCCAGCATGCCCACAACACCACCACCACAGGTCCCCCCAATGGATGCCACAGAAGGCACTGCCTCTGGTGGCAGCAGCACCATAGGTGACACCCCATTGATGGCAGCATGCTCGGACACAGAAAACGGGGATGCCGAAGTCAGATCCATCCATGACCTGTCCCAATCCCCCTGTCTGTCCCATCCCGTACAACATGAGGATACCACGCAGGGGCACCCACAAGACGACGACTGGCCATCCCCCACAAGCCCTGTGGCAAGGCAACATGAGGACAACAGCCCCTCTGTGACACCCCCGCAAATGGCCATGGCCCAGCAGAGGCAACAGTCCCTCGACCAGTTGATCGAACAACAGCAGCAACTGGCCACGCTCCTCAAGGACCATGCTGATGAATGTGGGGGCACTAAGGCAGACATAGAAACATCAACTGAGACACTTAGGGCACAAATCGAGAGTAGCACCGAGAGCCTGAGAGTCCAAATGGAGAGTAGCACCGAGAGCCTGAGAGTCCAAATGGAGAGAAGCACCGAGAGCCTGAGGGGGGAACTGCATGCGACGGCCAAGGACGTATGTGCCGAACTTGCCGCAGTGCGCCGTGTGCTCACTGAGCTCTCGCAAACCCTTAGGGACATGCATGGACGTGAGCAGGCAGACACATCATCCGTTGCAAGTTCCGTCCAGGGCAGCCCCCAACGTAGATCTGGAAGGAACCTGCGCTCCACGGGCAGGGGTGCCCCTGATACCCGCAGAGGGGGCATGCAATAGCGACAGCCCACTGACAATGAGCATCTTTGGACACTGGTGTTCGGGGGGGAGGTAGGAGGGTGGAGGGGGTGTGTTGGGCTCACTTGGGTGGCGGGTCGATAGGGTGTTCAACATGACATCACATATGCCATTAAAAGTGCACGATCAACCAATGAGATGTGTGGACATTGATCTTTGTGTACTAGGCCATCATAGGCGTACAGTCCATGTTGTGCATGTCCCAGACACACGCAGTGCCACGAGTCCCGTGTCCATGTATCAGCCACCAGGCGTGAGTGCTAGAAGCATGCATCAATGAGATGCTGACGAATGTCACGGGCCTCCGGTGCCTCGCAGACTCCATGAGGTGCTGCCACATCCCCACCCTCATCATGACCATCTTCGGGTGCTTGCAGTTCTGCGTCAGGGGGCATGGGCACATTTCTACGTACGCACATGTTGTGGAGCATGACACATGCCATCACCATCTTTGCAACCTTCTCATGGCGGTACAGGAGTGCCCCGCCAGACCTGCTGAGGCAGCGGAAACGGCCCTTCAGTAGGCTGAATGCCTGTTCTATGACTACACGGGTACGTGAGTGGGCATGGTTGTAGTCCTCCTCATGCTGGTCCCGTGGGTTCCGGACTGGTGTGAGGAGCCATCTCTTCAGTGGATATCCAGCATCACCTGTATGTGGACGAGAAACGTATGATGTGGAATGCCATTGATACGTACGCACACCCCCCCCCCCTTCCTGCCAGGTCATTGCCAATTCACATACCCCACATCATCATGCATGTAATGAGACTCACCGAGTAGCCAGGATCTGTTCCCTGCGTGTCGCTCCATGTAGCGTGGTATTGTAGAGTTCCTCAAGACCATAGAATCATGGGTTGATCCAGGGAATCGGGCACAACAATGTGTAATGATCCTGTTGGAGTCACACACCATTTGTACATTCAGGGAATAAAATTGTTTTCGGTTGCGGTACTGGGCCTCCATGGCATGTGGGACGACCAATTCAACATGGGTGCAGTCGATGGCACCAATGCAACCCGGTATGCCGGCAAGTGCATGGAATCCCACTTTCGTGTTTGTAATTTCCTGCTCCGAGCGTGGTAGGGAGATGTAGTCGTCTGCGTGCAACAGGAGGGCATCGAGCACTTGCAATAGTGTCCGTGAGAACAGTGGCTGAGAAATGCCATGCAACTGTCCGACTGTGTGCTGGTAGGTGCCTGTGGCCAGGAAGTGGAGTACAGACACCACCTTCAGTAGGGGTGGGATGGCGGTTGGTCTATCTATCATGCTGACAAGGTCAGCCTGTGTCATGTCCACAATGGCGGCTATGGTGTCCCGGTCCAGACGGTAGAGGGTGTGGATCTGCTCATCAGTGAGGTTGAACGGATGGGCTCGGAGGCGTGGTATTGCGGGCTGCCTGCGTGGTGGTAGTGGCTGTGCTGGTGGGCCTTGCTGGCCCTGCCTTGGCCTCCTCCTCCTCCTGCGTCTCCTCCGTGCGGCTGGTTGTAGTTGGTGTTCGTCTTCTTCTTGGAGTTGGAGCACTTGCAGTGCTATCAGGTCCCCCAGGGCCAACATCGCGAGTCCTGCCGGTAGCATTTCGGTGTGGTTGTGGGAGGAGACTGGCTGTGCAATTTATGTGTTTTCAGGCTGTATGGCCTCCACCTGTGGTGATTCATTCCACCTGTGCAAACTGCTCTCCCCTTTGGCCGAGCACGTCCCGCGCACAACGCTGCAATTCGGGGAATGGTATCTTGCTATTGCTATCATGTATTTGTACCCGATGGCCGTGTAAGATTGGATTGATATGTTCATTCTGCTATGGTCCCATTGTTTCCCATACTATCTGTGCAGTCGCGAACAGACTTGTGAAGGGTCAGTGGAACGTAGTACTCGAGTAACGGTGGGCCCTCATGCATCACTGTACCGAGTTGCAACGACGGGCGGGGCGTCCCATTCGTGGGTGAAGGCAGTTGCCATTTTCACACACAGCCGCACTCGATGGAATAATTAGTGATTTCAAACGGCCACAGATGCCTTTCTGACGTGGTGTTGCAAATGAGGAATTCGAAGGGCGGCGCTTTCGGTTTCCAGCTAGCGGCGAGGAGATGCCCACAGGTCTGACTGCAAATATAACGTTCTATTGTTCAATGTCCTTGAGACAGGGCCCATGGCGAGGGAGCAATGATTGATATGAATAGTTTGGGATGCGCAATAGCTACGTGGGCGATGAGGCCGGCCGTTCCCAAATACATGTTACTTCACAACACTGGAATTACGGGCTGGGGCACTGTGGATTTTGCAGGCTGCATAACGCACAGACTCAATGGATGTTTCTAATGTTATGTGAGTAATTATTCAGGCGTTTTGATCCCGGGATGAGGGAATGATGAATGGATGCATGGGCAGGTGATTTGATACAGAGTTTGCCATGTACAGGGCTTCTTGGGATCTATCCGCCTCCCCTACGCTATGTGATGCAGGGCTGCCATAGTGGGACCATCGTCTATCTGGCCTTGTTGAGCCCTCCCTGTCTCGAGGCGCACTCAGACACTTGTGTCCATGCACGTTAACATTCCCATCTGATGGATTCTGTTTTGACAGACGCATGCACAGGTACACTCGTTTGTGATGGTGTTTGCACCTCGATATAGATGTTTATGAGTCGCAAGTGGTTTTGGGGTGGTGATGCTCCTTTTGAGTGGGCTAGCATGCATATGGCTGTGGATTTCGTGTGATCATTGAAGTGAGTTGTTCGAATGTGGTTCTGATGGCCATTCTGTTCTTTTTCTTTTCTTTTGGTTGACAGGTATCTCCTCCCCTTTTGCCACTGCCATCTGTATGCCACTCCTGCAGATGGATTTTACTCCCGACACCTGCTGTTTCGTGTTAATCAGTGGAGCAGCATTACGATCTTATGGGACGATCGCCAATGGCCCACATGCCCTTACGCAGTACTGGTGGCTCGGAGCAACATTTCGGCCTTTCAGCTGGACTAGTGCCTCCCCATTGGGACGGCCCTGCGGTTCTGTGCGCTTCCATGTTGCCTTTTCGTACGTGAATGTGGCTCTGTGTACCATGGGGGAACAGGGCGACACACAAGTAGTGGCTGGTCATTTCTTGCGGATGCAGCCCACAATGGTGATTAGTGTTTTGGAGTTCATGGCCTGATGGCTGTATGGGCTTGGTGACTTTGATGTGCATAAATTTCTATTCTGATTTGGCCCGTGTAGCGTTTTTCTTTGCAAGTGATGTGGCATATGCCTATTTGGGGGGCGATGTATTGTGAGGAGATCTGCATTGGGTTCCAGCTTCGGGGTTTAGTTGCGTGGTACTGTACTGGGCGCCTTTGCCTACTAAGCCCGTGAGGTCAGGGATGGGGGCTGCCTATATGACAGTTTGAATGTTGTCATGCTCAGGGGCGGGGGATTGGGTTTTGTGTAACAGATGCCGGTCAGCCAGGTGGACTGGTGGAATGATGTGATTATCGGAATATTGCTGGTCACAGGTGCCTGTGTTTGCGTGCGTTTCTTGGTGGGGGACTGTGGTCATGTCCATTGGGATTGCTTCTGTATTCGTGCCATCTGTGCCCTGCAGCTCCCATTGGCCCCTCTTGTGTTTCTTTTGTTCGTTGGCATGCATGGGTGACTTGTACATTTCAATGGTTGCATTGTGACTTCATTGCACCTACGGGGGGTTGTACTTTGTGGGCAGGGAGCGGTGTACAGGCACTCAGTGGGGCCGTTTACGGTTGATTCGCGATGCCGTACTTCTCGCCATGGCGGAATGGTACATTACGCCATGCCTGATGGCGTTAGGTACATGTCCGCTAGGGTCGGAATTGGCGTACCGTTGCACCATGGTGGTGTTTGCGGTTTGGCATGGCGCGCGCGCGCGTGCTTGGTGCAGTTAGCGTTGGCGTTCACTACGGTGTCGCTAATGGCTTCGTACTTTGCGGTGACGGGTCATAGTCGCACTGAGCGCTATTCGATGGCGGTATTGCATTTCCGCCATCGTTTTTCGATTTCCGCCAGGGTCGTAATGAGGGCCATTGTCACATAGTTCCATTTCAATAAAGTCAAAATGGATAACTTCACAGGGGACAGAGGGTGGCCCAAAACTTCCCTTGGAGTGACTGTCCCCTTTCCCACATTGTGTTGTAGGCAAATCATGGAATCCTGGACGTAGCGCTGGGCAATTTTCAAAATGTTGTAATTTTCCCAAACTTTTTCTAACATCTTTGTCATTTTCTGGGCACCTACATGCATAGGACCATGGGCCATGATGACCATAATCATTATATACGTGTCAGGGAGTAGCCATTTCCCTTCAACTATGTCCACCCAACACCCATCATCATCGAGTTTCCCCAGGCCTTCTGCCCACCTCTTCGATTCTTCTAACGTGGCATCGGCTTGGATATCCCATACAGACCCAACACCCTCGTCCATTGCATAGGCATTTACAGTCTCCCTTGAAACATACATCTCCGTAAGGAGATCGGTAGCAGTTTGTCTAGCTAATTGATCAGCGAAAGCATTCCCTTTTCCTATGTCATCTGTAATCTTTAGATGTGCTGCGCATTTCATAACTGCTAACTGAGTAGGGAGCGCAAGCGCTGAGAGTAGTTGTACTATTAGGGAACCATGTTGGATTTTATTGCCATGTGAAGTTAGGAACCCTCTCTCTGACCAAAGTCTCCCAAAGTTGTGAACCACCCCAAAGGCATTCTGACTATAAGTATATATATTTACTGCAAGCCCTTCGGAAAGTTCACAAGCTCGGGTCAATGCTATAATCTCTGTGGCCTGCGCAGAGTTATGCGTCATTCTCTTGGTTTCCACGACCGTGCTTAATGTGGTGATAGCATAAGCAGCTGTGGATGTACCATCTGGAAGTTTGAAGCAGGAGCCATCACAAAACAGCTCTCCTTGCGGATTGTCCAAAGGAGTGTCTTTCAAATCAATTCTACCCTTTGTTTCTTGTTCGGTAGTATACAAACAATCATGTGACTCTTCATCGCCGCAAGTAGTATCTTGCGGGAAAGGTAGGAGTTCAGCCAGATTAAGAAAACAACACCTCTTAATTTGAATGTGAGGAGCAAAGAAGATCAATTAATATCTTGTCAACCATGAAGAAGTGAGGTGTTGCGTTTGAGTTCGGTTCAGTAGAACATCTACAGAGTGAGGCACCATCAGGGTTAGATCATGGCCTAGGACCATTCCCTCACTCAGTTTTACAGACGCAGCACCAGCAGCGACTGCTCGCAAACATTTTGGCAAAGCGCATGCTACAGGATCAAGGGCGAAAGAAAAGTAACCGCACAGCCTATTCTTCCCTCCACGTTCCTGCGTTAATACAGCCAAAGCACATCCATCACATTCATGCACAAACAACACAAAGGCCTTTTCATAGTTTGGTGTGCCCAAAACTGGTGCAGAGCAGAATGCAGTCTTAAGCAGTCACACGATTGCTGGTGTTCCGCGTTCCACGGCAGTGGCGAAGAAATGCCCTTCTTTGTCAAAGCCAACATCGGTTTAATCACTATTGAAAAATTTGGGATCCACAACCTACAGTAAGAAGCCATACCTATCAAGGCTCTAACTTCCTTCTGTGTATTTGGGACAGACATGCCAGAAATGTGTTTTATTCTTTCAGGTGTCAATCTTCTTCCCTCCTTTGACAGGAGATAGCCTAAATAGGCGACCTCCTGGCAACAATATTGAAATTTTTTAAACAAAGCTTTGTGACCATGCTTAGCCAGATGGATAAGCAATAACACAGTGCCCTCCTTACAGGTGCCTCAGAGTCAGCAGCTAAAAGCAAGTCATCAACATATTGAAGCAATGTACAAGTAGAGGGCAATTCAAGGGTATCAAGCTGTTCTTTCAAAGCCCTACTATAGATGCTAGGACTCTCTGTGTACCCTTGTGGTGCACGACTAAATGTGAACGAGCTTCCCCTTAAGGTGAACGCGAACAAGTATCTACTATCCTTGTGTATGGGAATACTAAAGAAAGCATTCTTTAGATCCACAACACTAAAGTAAGTAGCTTTAGCTGGGATCATGGTTAAGATTGTTGTCACATCAGGCACAATTGGAAATTGTGGAGCGAAGACTTTATTAATGGCACGTAAATCAATTATGAAACGGAATGGAATTGCATTATCGCCTTTCATGTACACGGGTAAAATCGGACTATTACACACATTTCCTGAAATTTCTTCAATCACCCCGCGATGCACAAAATCAGAAACAATGCATTTCAAGGCTCGCTCGCCCTCAACTGAAATCTTATATTGGGGAATACGCGGCAGCTCAATTCCGTGTTTCAAAACTATCTTAACAGGTTCAAGCTGTAAACACCAACATCATTGTCGTCAACAGCCCATAAGCTCTCTGGTACATTAATTAATTCTGGCGGCAAAGGTCTAGTCAAGAATTGCAAGACAGAAAATTGCTGTGGTGAAATCGTCAAGCGCACTCCATCAAAAGAACAATACATCACTGCATTTAATTCTTTTAACAGATTCAACCCCAGCAAGTTCTCCCCACAATTCGAAGTCAACAGAAATGGACACTGGTCGTAAAGGGACCCAAAGAAATGGGTACTGGCGAAGAAACTGGACAAACAACTGGCGTGCCAGAAAACCCTACAGAAACATTGGTTTGCCCTGACAGTGGAATGTTTGGAACCCGCAAATGATCAATGGAACACTTCTGTGCTCCAGTATCTATCAAAAACGTATGTTTCCTATTTCCCACCACCATTTCAACGTAGGGATCTTTCTGATTTACGGGAATAGGTGTAGGTTCCAAACCCTGCTTCGGGCAATCCTAACGAAACAGAATGTCATCAATAGGAAGCTCTTCAGATAAATATGCAGCTGAAGGATGATCAAATATGTTCCTGGTGTCCACACTCGAAGTCTGATTATCATGTGAAAAAGGTTGCTCAGGATCCTGTGTAAACTGACCCCTACCAGGGCCCCCTACACCCGGGCGACCTCTGGATCGTCTACCCATATTCCCAAATGTGTTATTCAACCTTTGTCGAAGGACGGGGTATTGGGCACGTCAATGACCCTCTTGACGACAATAGGCGCACTGGTTAATGTTCACAGGACCCAAAGGCACATTCCCTTGCGGGAAATACTGACCTCTAATCTGAGAACTACCCCCTCTGGGGCCTTTAACAATTTGCTGTAATAGCACTTTAGTCTTCAAATCACCTTTTCATTTTTCAACTCTATCTTTTTCATTATTGACATGATTCTCGTAGTACTGAGCCATGTGCAGTACTTCTGATTGCGATTTCGCCTGCCAAGCGCTCCCAGAAGATATAATTTGTGACTGGATGTCAGGCAGCAATCCATGCACAAATCTGTCCACAAATAACCTTTTCCCAGACCCTGTGCCTAGGTCTTGTCCACTGAAATCCGAGAATACCTGTTTGAACCGATTAAAGAACTTGGTAGCACCCTCAGACTTTCCTTGGACACAGGCCGTAAGTTTGTCCCAAATAATTATTTTCTCTGGAATTATAGTTTTCAATTTTGCATTGATTCTATCAGGCAAAGTTACTATCACCTGAGGCGTTCTTTCACCAGCTGGCCTTTCTCCTTCGAGTCTAGTTATATTCACCCATGTATCTCCCAAACCTGGCACGTCGTCTATAGTTCTAACTTGTTTCCACAAATCTACGGGCAGGAGTACAGGGAACAACAAATCAATATCACCTAAGGTGAACACTGAGGATTGCAAGGCGGACTCTATTTCTTTATAGAATCCTGTCGGATTTTTCCTATTATCAGGAATAGATTGCCTAATAGTATTCACTTCCTGTCTTGAGAACGGGACATCAACGAACTGTGATACATAATGTGCAGGAATGTCCACAGCGACTATATCCCGTGCAGCATCGGCTGCAATCTCAAACTTTGGGACAAATGTCGGAGGAACCTCTCTCACAGGCAACTGAGAAGTAGGTGGCTCCGAACGCTTTCTAAGCAACAGAGCTAAATCGAGCGCTAAAGCAATCGAAGAAGTGTCAAGTGAAAAAGCTCTCTTATAAATACTCAATAACTCTGTGGGAACACTAATCTTTCTTTTTACACAATCATCCTGTAGGTACTCTATCATTACCTGTACCACCTTCCTCTGCATTTCTGGTGTATACTGACTATGGGCCTCATTGGTTGCCGCCGGTATTTTACTGTGTCCGCCTTGATTGATGGTGGAATTACCGCCCTACTCCAAGGTGAGCGGGGGCGGTAATTCCCCATTCACCAAAGCCCTTCCCCATTCCCATTTTTGCTCCTATAGGGCATAATGGGAATGGGGAAGCGCTAATTACGGTACCGCAAATTGCTGTACCGTAATTCGGACCAAGGTCCCTTTGCGGGTTCGTTTTTTAACACCTGCTAAAAGCAGGCGTTAAAGTACCAACAAGCAAAGGGACCTCGTAAAAAGGCGGTAAGTGTTAACGGTCACCGGTATCATTACCGGTGACCGTTAACCCTTACCTGCTTCCGTGTATTGGGGCCTTATATGTGTCATAAACTTCAACTGGAGTTATCGACATATCTGAAATCCATCTAAGCGCGTCGTTCATACAAATTCGTTCTTCCTCAGATATCGATTTACGACAAGGAAGGAACCGTTTCTGCACATACATACTTTCCCCCTCGTCATCCTCATTCTGCAACTTTTCTAACTCCTTTCTATACCCAAATAACCTCTCGACAAGCTCGTTTACTTTCTCCACAGTGTCTCTAGAAAACGCTAAAGTATTTAGATCCCTTGACCCTTGCGGGAGATCTGTATTATATAATTTTCCCACATTACTCATAAATGAATCCCTAAACCTTCAAAAAAAACATTTTTCTCAGGAAAATTATCCATATTACAAAGTGTGGCAAGAACATTAGCTCGATCATCTCTCTCCATACAATGCTTAGCCCATGCAAACAAATCCTGTTTCTTTTCTGTAGGAACAGTATTACGAGTAACAATCCTCGACCCCGCACCCTGATCAACTACAAGCGGTACAGAACTACTTGGGAGTGAGGGTGCAGGCAAATTCAATGGAGGTACTATTACTGGTGCAATGGGAAGAGGCAGAGGAGCAGGTGGAGGAACAACAACCGGAGGAATAGGAACAACAGGTTGAGCAGGAAGAGCAGGAATAACAGCAGGAAGAGGTACAGCAGGAGGAAGAGGAACATACGGAGGTGGTGCAGAGGCATCAGGCCTTCGTTCATTTAACAATTTGTCTATGAATTCATCGGAAGCATGGAGGTCTTTGGAAGGATAGATTTTCTGAATTCCAAGTGAGAAAGCCATATCCATATTCCTAGTCGATTCAGAATGTTTATCTTGGTCATACAATAATGCCTTTTCGGCGTTCGTCTTATAACGGTGCACATGTTTTTCTCTACTTTTAAGTTGCTGCAACGCTTCTTTTTTCCAATTCTGAAAAACATCAAATGCTGCAGGTCTAGCCTTTTTCTTTAATAGAATTGACTAAATACTCAATACGAGGGATTTCATAACTACCATTGATTGGCCACTGAAGTTCGGAGGCATGTCTGGTTTGTCTGAGCCAAATGTCATTAAATACTATACTTCCAATGCCATGCTTACAGTACATAGTACATGCCGGCGACCCCTCCTGTGGTGCGGGACGGCTACATTCCAAAGATTGTCTATCGCTGCGGAACAACGCCCTGAAGCAGATAGACAATTTCCCAGGCATATCAAATTATTGGTGTTACCTGGTCAATAATTGTGTCTGCAGATACAATGTGCCAAATTCAAATTATCAGGGTTGAATTAAGAGTCGGGTCACGACTCAGCTGAACAAACCTAAGGAGGTCCGATCGGATTTCAAAGAATCTTACCTAACTAATCTTACCTCGTGTATGGTGATTTCGGCAAATCTGCCCGCCTCGATAAGTAGACCCTGGTCAAGATGCCATCTCGGACCACAAGCTAATCGTCCAGGGATCGGGTTGTGCAGCGCTGCTGAGGTGTCGCGTCTTGTTCAGTGGGGCCCCTTTTGTCACACCGTCCGATCCCGGTCCGATAGCCTGCGTCAACCTTCAACAATCCGGCATCAATCTTGAGGGTCCCTATTCGGGCGCCAACTGTGAAAACAAAATCAAAATATCGAGGCTGAGTACCCCAAAAGGAAATACACCGAACATGGGTTACAAAGGAACATACCAAGTACTTTATTTTATACTGAATCCAGTTATGAAAAACAGAGCAAAAATCAGATAGCTATCAGCCCTCAGTGCAACACAACGAACTCCAGCGTGGTTCAGTGTGTTCAGTGAGAGACGCTGTACATTAGAATGCATTGGTTTTTTATACTCTTTGTGAGCACGATGTCCAGCCGCACTTCGGGTTAATATTCCGCAAATACATCAACGATCTAGGGTTCATGCCAAGTCTCGCACATCCGCATATAACTGGTTTGCTTTTAATACATATATCAACAAGCCTGTACGTCAACTGTGTATTATATGATTTCCCATGCAGGTCTTCTCAATCATTAATACAACGTAGTTAAACAAGTGTTCTACATTCAGTATTTGAATACATTGTTCTTAGCATATGCTTGCGGGTTCGTTTTATTGCATGAGTAATCCTTTACACACAGGTCATCGAAGGACAAGGTCTCAGTTCACGACCTCAACAAGTGGCCTGGGGGCAAGTTACATATTAGCTACATACAGAGGTCAAGACGGCCATGTTGTATTTTGGAATTACATCGTCCACCACTTTAACTCACAGGGTGACTTTACAAAGCGAACCTAAAATGGCAGATTTGACCTAAAATGGTGGCTTACATTGATTTTAAGGTCAGGACCTTGCAACACGGATTTCTTCATGACTTATAATCAGCTTGGCGTAGGCCAATATACATATTTTTATTGCGATAGGAGGCACAATATAATTTCTTATTTGACAATATGGCATTTATAATGCACCTATACACAGGTGTTTCAAGGCGCGACGAGGCAAGGGAGGGGAACAGAGGGAAGACAGACAACGATCCTACTAGGCCAAGTGTCATTCAGATCGTGCAAGTGCATTGGAAGGGGAGGGGGGAGAAGTGCAGGGTGGGAAGGGGGAGAGGACAGTGCAGTACATGGGATAAGAAAATAATAACAAAAGGTACAGTACTGCCAGCAGGTGGCAAGTGCAAGGCTAAGTGCAGACAACAGGTGTCCAGTGCTGGTAGTGGGACTGTAGGGATACAGAAACAGTCCCCAAGTGTGGGGTTGCAAGGAAGGCAGTGCAGGAGTGCAACTGGAGGGGGAGGGGACCTGGGCCCGAGATCAGAGGGCAGTCAGGCAACCAGTGCAAAGTCAGTGTCAGCCAGGAAGTCAGCAAGGGAGAGGAAGAGAAAAAGCAGAAGCAGAGAGATAGGTTTTGAGGTGCTTCCGGAACCGAAGATGATTCTCCTCAAGTTTCAGGGAGGCAAGGAGGCTGTTCCAGAGGGAGGCCCCTGCTCCGGAGAGAGATCTACCACCAACTTGTTGCTTGGAGAAGCGACTGACCCTGAGGGAGTTTGAGGCAGATGAGCGAAGAGCTCGAGAAGGAAGGTATTTAGGAAGAGAGAGGTGAAGGTATTGAGGCCTCAGGCCCTAAAAGGCCTTGTGGATGATGCAGAGGGTTTTGAACGTAATCCTCATAGCCACTGGGAGCCAGTGTAGAGATTTCAGTCCTGGAGAGATACGATCCCTGGGCTTAAGGCCAAGGACAAGTCTCGCAGTCCTGTTGTGGATAAGTTGCAGAGGGCGGAGAGTAGAAGCAGAAAGATTTAGAAAGAGGCTGTTGCAGTAGTCCAGCCTAGAGAGAACCAGGGCTCTGGAGACAGTGAGCTTCTGAGGGAGGGAGAGGAAAGGAAGAATACCTCTGAGGAAGTGCAGTTGCTAGTGTGACTTCTTAGAGATGTCAGAGATGTGAGGAGAGAAGGAGAGTGTAGAGTCGAAGATGACCCGAGGTTTTTAGACACACAGGTGAGAGCAGGAAGAGGGCCAAGAGAGGCTGGCCAGAGAGCTGCAGGGAAGAAGGGAGCGGGTGTGCCAATGAGCAGAATCTCAGTCTTACTGGCATTAAGTCAGAGGTCATTGGTGGCACACCACTCCTGGATAGTAGACAGTCAGAGATGATGGAAGTAGAGGAAAATGAGCTGGGTGTCATCCGCATAACACTGAAAGTTGGGACAGAGAGCGGCGTTGCGGTGGGCCAGGAGTGCCAGGTATTGGTCGAACAGCCAGGGATGAGAGGTTAGACCCCTGGGGACACCACAGATAGAGAAAAAGATAGCAGAGAGGAAGGACCCAAGTTGGACCTGGGAGGGTCAGTCGGAGAGGAAAGAAGTCAGCCACGCCAGAGCCTGACCGGTGATATCCAGGTTATCACGGAGACGGTTGTGCAGGATGGCATGGTTGACAGTGTCAAAGGCAGAAGAGTGATCAAGCAAGATGAGGACACATGGGGTGTTGGAGTCAAGGTTGGAGAGCAGGTCTTCACAAATGTTTAGGAGAGCAGTTTTCGTGCTTCTGGCCGCTCTGAAGCCAGACTGATGGTCATGACGACAACCAACAGATTCAGTGTGGAGATTAAGCTGGGAGATGACCAGTTTCTCCAGGAGCTTGCCCAGGAAGGGAGTGATGGAGATTGGGTGATAGTTGGCCAGGCAAGAGGGGTCGGCAGTGGGTTTCTTAAGAAGAGGGTGCACAAGGGAGTGCTTCAGGGAGGATGGGAAGACTCCAGTGGCGAAGGAGTGATTACAGAAATCAGCCAGGGTAGGAGCTAGGGAGTCAATGTGGTCCTTGATAGTTTTAGAGGAACAGGGGTGAACCTATTTCGATGAGACTTTCATAGATCGGACTTGTCTAGAAACCTTGGCTGTGGAGAATAGTAGAAAGGCAGAGAAGGAGGGAGGAGAGGTGGCTGCAGAATGGCCAGAGGAAGAGCAGGGAGTGGGGGGAGGGAGGGGATAGGAGTAGAGTGAGGACAGGATGTCCTGAGTTTTAGAGATGAAGTGAGACGCCAGTGCCGTACAGAGGGCCTGTGAGGGGATAGGAGAGGTAGAGACTGAGGCAGGATTGGCCAGTTCCTTGCAGATTTTAAAGAGTTCAGCCGAGTTGTTGGATGCCGCAGAGACGGGGGCTTGGATATGGGCTCTCTTCTTGGTTAGGACAGAGAGCCGGTATTGTCTTTGGAGCAGGCGGCAGGCCAGTTTGTCAGAGGATGTACATGAAGCACGCCATTTCCTCTCGGCCACCCTACACCTGTGTTTTAGGTTGACGAGGTCTGTGTCTTACCAGGAGTTGCACTTGGTATGACGTCACTCTGATGCATTTTGTTTATAAAAAACATATTTTTTGTGGCGATCATTGAGAGACTGAGAAAACATCCGTTGATGATCATTGTAACCTCCCTGTTTTAGATTATTGTTCATAAAACAGTGACTTGCCATCTTCTTGAGTTGGTTCGGTTATTTGGACTCAGAATTACTCTGGTGTGATCCCATCCATTCCATATGCACGTTCCGAAGGGCCAGAAGCTCACTTTCACCAGACAACTAGTGTAGGTGCGACAATTGCAGCGTTTAGTGAAAAGACATTTTGCATGTGCGGGTCTCGGCAAATGCTCAGGATTGGTGCAAATTTGCCTGTCACCATTAGCCTGTAGTAAGCCAGATGTGTGTGAATGTACCAATTATTATTCTCTTGCATCAATTGTCCTTTCCTAAATTGGTAGGTCTTGCTATCAGCTACCCCTGCCCTTATTTGCCTATATATCTTCTTCCTGACCCAAACTGATGTCTACGTGAGGAGTTCCTCGGGCAAAGCCCCTTCGGTTCCTCCCGCTCCCATGAGAATGTCTTCCTACTTATCAGTGGAACTTTCTTGTACGACATTGTTCAATTCCTTCCTTAATGTGCTCCACTTGTCCTAAATGTCCTCATACGATTTCCTGAGCTGGTAACGTCTAGAGTTGTGCTTATGCCTGTTGAGAACTATTGAGATCCCAAATTCATATTAACTATCATCTTATTATAATCACTCGATTGAGTCTCTTTGATCCCAAAGGAAGGACTCACATGAAGCACACTTTGCTTTGTTTGTTTGTTTTATTGTTTGTAATGCGCACCTAACCCAAGGGTAGCAACACAAGGAATGTTTAGCTTAGGTGACATTTGGCGAAATGGGTGGAGTCCAGCTGTGGTGACAGTACTGGACGCATCCACATCATTGAGAACAGATACAATGAAACGTATTTACAGAAAGTGTAATATACAAAATTAATGTAATATAGATCTTGATAATAACACAAGGAATTCCGCGTTACTTGTGGTTGTAGATCTCCCAATATGTTTCCATTTGCCCCAGGGATTAAATCCCACCCCAGGGGCCAATTCTCCATTTCCTGCATTAATATCAGTACTTCTATTTTTAGAGCAAGCATTTGGGCAGCCTGCCTTTGCACCCTCGCTGGCTGAGACAGTGAGTTCGGGGGCGTCCGTGGAGGTGCAAGTGTAACCCCCGCCCCCCTCCCAGAAGTAAACAGTCTGTCCACACAGGCCTGCAGCCGCCAGCGACACCTCTGAGTAGCTCCCAGGGGCCATTGCACGGGGAGTCTCCGGGTGCATTGTATGGAGTGGGCCTTTCACCCCACAGACTTGAATAAACACAAAGGCAAATCTCCTGATGTATTTGATATATTTCACCTAACAGCAACCCGTAAGGTGCCGGTGCGCAGTGCGCCTTGAGCACAGCTCAGTGAGCTGAGTGGCGGCGAGACTCCGCCTTTCATCTTTCAGAGGTCGATGAAAATAGCGCCCCATCAAGCTGTTATTTTATTAAACTGTTTGTGAATCTGACATTTGTGATTAATGAAAGGTGCGTTAGATGCAGAACGGGGAGGTGGGGGAGGTGTCGGGGTGGGGGTGCGTGGTGGGGTAGGGGTGCGGGAGGTGAGGGGGTGCGGGAGGGAAGGGCGGAAGCATCGTCATTTTTACAAATAACCGTCTTGTTATTTTTCAAATGCGACTACTTCCGGTGACTGTGAAAAGCTGCGTCCAAGCCCAGGCTCTGCGCCATGGCATGACTTCATTGTGACCCGGGGCGCTACCATGCTCCCCCCAGCCCCCGCCCTCCCGTGCTAGGTGTGCCATTTAACACACAGCCCATGGGGCCGGCCTGCAGATAACGAGGCGCGCCACAACGCACAGTGCGCGTCACAGGCATTAAGTAGCCCTTCTGATGACTTGTCCAGGAGGCGGGGGCGAGGAGGGGGGAGCGCAGACAAGGAGGGCATTAACACGTGGTTGCCATGGGGCGCTATTCAGCCTCTAATGTGATTGTTTGAAATTAGAGTTAGGGGCCACGCGCAAACACTGGGCGGCCTTTTGGCGCCCACCCTTCCACCAGAGGACAGCAGCGCGTTGACCAGGCAGCACCACTTGCCATTATAACCTGTGACAGCTTCCCCCGGTCCCTTAGCACACATTATAGACCGCCTTTCAGCCAATCAGAAGGCTCGGACTGCAGTCTATACTCTCTGGTATGGACCTCACTTCCGACATTCTACAGCAGCCCAGAAACACGTGGCTTGGGCCGGTAGAGGCAGAGAGGGGCCCGGACGGTGCACCCCCCCTGCCACCCCCCCCCCCCCGCATTACCAAACTGCATTGAAGCACACATGTGTCTAGTGTAGTGCTGCCAGGTTCATGCTTAATATATAAGCGTGCATGGGACGTGTCTGTGCTCCCTCCCGCCCCCCCCGTCACCCCTAGTATGAGGGAAGATGGCACACTCCAAAGATTGAACCTTTCTGCCTTTTAGACATGGCCCGGCAGGCAGCATTAGGAATCCAATTGACACATGCCAATCAAGGGGCCTGGGTGTGTGCAGCCCCTCCCCACCCCAGGGAAAGGGGCCCCCTCTAATCATTCAGGCCACCCTTTGACAGGAGCGCATTCCCGTGCCACACTGGCGCTGCCCTGGAGTCGGAAACAATGACGTCCGCGGCGGCTTGGGGGCTTTGGGGTGTCTGTGTGTGTGTGTGGGGGGGGGGGGGTTGCGGGGGGTTGTCATTCAGCAGCGATTGCCACCTGAATGCAGCCTCTACTGAATGCTCTTTAAAGGGCAATAGAACTGTGGACAAGATGTCGGACAAGACACTGCGTGTTTCCGGGTTGCCAGTGACACAGCGACATCTCTCCATGTGGGGCCTGGCATGGGGGCACATGCCACTCACGCCTTGCAGAGAGTCCAGGGACACTGCGTGCCTGGGGGGTGCCGGTGACACAGCGACATCTCTCCATGTGGGGCCTGGCATGGGGGCACATGCCACTCACGCCTTGCAGAGATTCCAGGGACACTGCGTGCCTGGGGGATGCCGGTGACACAGCGACATCTCTCCATGTGGGGCCTGGCATGGGGGCACATGCCACTCACGCCTTGCAGAGATTCCAGGGACACTGCGTGCCTCAGGGACGACAGTGACACAGCGAATCTCTCCATGTGTTGCCTGGCATGGGTGCACATGCCACTCACGCCCTTCAGAGAGTCCAGGGACACTGCATGCCTCAGGGACGACAGTGGCACAGCGACATCTCTCCATGTGCGGCCTGGCATGGGGGCACATGCCACTCACGCCTTGCAGAAAGTCCAGGGACACTGCGTGCCTGGGGGATGCCGGTGACACAGCGACATCTCTCCATGTGGGGCCTGGCATGGGGGCACATGCCACTCACGCCTTGCAGAGAGTCCAGGGACACTGCGTGCCTCAGGGACGACAGTGACACAGCGAATCTCTCCATGTGTTGCCTGGCATGGGGGCACATGCCACTCACGCCCTTCAGAGAGTCCAGGGACACTGCATGCCTCAGGGACGACAGTGACACAGCGACATCTCTCCATGTGCGGCCTGGCTTGGAGGCACATGCCACTCACGCCTTGCAGAGAGTCCAGGGACACTGCGTTCCTGGGGGATGCCGGTGACACAGCGACATCTCTCCATGTGGGGCCTGGCATGGGGGCACATGCCATTCACGCCTTGCAGAGAGTCCAGGAACACTGCGTGCCTCAGGGACGACAGTGACACAGCGACATCTCTCCATGTGCGGCCTGGCATGGGGGCACATGCCTCTCACGCCTTGCAGGGAGTCCAGGGACACTGCGTTCCTCAGGGACGACACTGACACAGCTAATCTCTCCATGTGCTGCCTGGCATGGGGGCACATGCCACTCACGCCTTGCAGAGAGTCCAGGCACACTGCATGCCTCAGGGACGACAGTGACACAGCGACATCTCTCCATGTGCGGCCTGGCATGGGGGCACATGCCTCTCACGCCTTGCAGGGAGTCCAGGGACACTGCGTTCCTCAGGGACGACACTGACACAGCGAATCTCTCCATGTGCTGCCTGGCATGGGGGCACATGCCACTCACGCCTTGCAGAGAGTCCAGGCACACTGCATGCCTCAGGGACGACAGTGACACTGCGACAACTCTCCATGTGCTGCCTGGCATGGGGGCACATGCCACTCGCGCCTTGCAGAGAGTCCAGGGACACTGCGTGCCTGGGGGACGACAGTGACATAGCGACATCTCTCCATGTGCTGCCTGGCATGGGGGCACATGCCACTCACGCCTTGCAAAGAGTCCAGGGACACTGCGTGCCTGGGAGACGCCAGTGACTCAGCGACATCTCTCCATGTGCTGCCTGGCATGGGGGCACATGCCACTCACGCCTTGCAGAGAGTCCAGGGACACTGCGTGCGTGGGGGATGCCGGTGACACAGCGACATCTCTCCATGTGCTGCCTGGCATGGGGGCACATGCCACTCACGCCCTTTAGTGAGTCCAGGGACACTGCATGCCTCAGGGACGACAGTGACACAGCGACATCTCTCCATGTGCGGCCTGGCATGGGGGCACATGCCTCTCACGCCTTGCAGGGAGTCCAGGGACACTGCGTTCCTCAGGGACGACACTGACACAGCAAATCTCTCCATGTGCTGCCTGGCATGGGGGCACATGCCACTCACGCCTTGCAGAGAGTCCAGGCACACTGCATGCCTCAGGGACGACAGTGACACAGCGACAGCTCTCCATGTGCGGCCCGGCATGGGGGCACATGCCACTCACGCCTTGCAGAGAGTCCAGGCACACTGCGTGCCTCAGGGACGACAGTGACACTGCAAAATCTCTCCATGTGCTGCCTGGCATGGGGGCACATGCCATTCACGCCTTGCAGAGAGTCCAGGGACACTGCGTGCCTGGGCGATGCCGGTGACACAGCGACATCTCTCCATGTGCTGCCTGGCATGGGGGCACATGCCACTCACGCCTTGCAGAGAGTCCAGGGACACTGCGTTCCTGGGGGATGCCGGTGACACAGCGACATCTCTCCATGTGCGGCCTGGCATGGTGGCACATGCCACTCACGCCTTGCAGAGAGTCCAGGGACACTGCGTGCCTCAGGGACGACAGTGACACAACGACAGCTGTCCATGTGCGGCCTGGCATGGGGGCACATGCCACTCACGCCTTGCAGAGAGTCCAGGGACACTGCGTGCCTGGGGGATGCCAGTGACACAGCGACATCTCTCCATGTGGGGCCTGGCATGGGGGCACATGCCACTCTCGCCATGCAGAGAGTCCAGGCACACTGCGTGCCTCAGGGACGACAGTGACACAGCGACATCTCTCCATGTGCGGCCTGGCATGGGGGCACATGCCACTCACGCCCTTCAGAGAGTCCAGGGACACTGCATGCCTCAGGGACGACAGTGACACAGCGACATCTCTCCATGTGCGGCCTGGCATGGGGGCATATGCCACTCACGCCTTGCAGAGAGTCCAGGGACACTGCGTTCCTGGGGGATGCCGGTGACACAGCGACATCTCTCCATGTGGGGCCTGGCATGGGGGCACATGCCACTCACGCCTTGCAGAGAGTCCAGGGACACTGCGTGCCTCAGGGACGACAGTGACACAGCGAATCTCTCCATGTGTTGCCTGGCATGGGGGCACATGCCATTCACGCCTTGCAGAGAGTCCAGGCACACTGCATGCCTCAGGGACGACAGTGACACAGCGACATCTCTCCATGTGCTGCCTGGCATGGGGGCACATGCCACTCACGCATTGAAGAAAGTCCAGGGACACTGCATGCCTGGGGTATGCCGGTGACACAGCGACATCTCTCCATGTGGGGCCTGGCATGGGGGCACATGCCACTCACGCATTGCAGAGAGTCGAGGAACACTGCGTGCCTCAGGGACGACAGTGACACAGCTAAACTCTCCATGGGTGCCTGGCATGGGGGCACATGCCACTCACGCCTTGCAGAGAGTCCAGGCACACTGCATGCCTCAGGGACGACAGTGACACAGCGACATCTCTCCATGTGCGGCCTGGCATGGGGGCACATGCCTCTCACGCCTTGCAGGGAGTCCAGGGACACTGCGTTCCTCAGGGGCGATACTGACACAGCGAATCTCTCCATGTGCTGCCTGGCATGGGGGCACATGCCACTCACGCCTTGCAGAGAGTCCAGGGACACTGCGTTCCTGGGGGATGCCGGTTGCACAGCGACATCTCTCCATGTGGGGCCTGGCATGGGGGCACATGCCACTCACGCCTTGCAGAGAGTCCAGGGACACTGCGTGCCTCAGGGACGACAGTGACACAGCGAATCTCTCCATGTGTTGCCTGGCATGGGGGCACATGCCACTCACGCCTTGCAGAGAGTCCAGGGACACTGCGTGCCTCAGGGACGACAGTGACACAGCTAATCTCTCCATGGGTGCCTGGCATGGGGGCACATGCCACTCACGCCTTGCAGAGAGTCCAGGCACACTGCATGCCTCAGGGACGACAGTGACACAGCGACAGCTCTCCATGTGCGGCCCGGCATGGGGGCACATGCCACTCACGCCTTGCAGAGAGTCCAGGCACACTGCGTGCCTCAGGGACGACAGTGACACTGCGACATCTCTCCATGTGCTGCCTGGCATGGGGGCACATGCCACTCACGCCTTGCAGAGAATCCAGGGACACTGCGTGCCTGGGCGATGCCAGTGACACAGCGACATCTCTCCATGTGCTGCCTGGCATGGGGGCACATGCCACTCACGCCTTGCAGAGAGTCCAGGGACACTGCGTGCCTGGGGGATGCCGGTGACACAGCGACATCTCTCCATGTGGGGCCTGGCATGGGGGCACATGCCACTCACGCCTTGCGAGAGAGTCCAGGGACACTGCGTGCCTCAGGGACGACAGTGACACAGCGAATCTCTCCATGTGTTGCCTGGCATGGGGGCACATGCCACTCACGCCCTTCAGAGAGTCCAGGGACACTGCATGCCTGAGGGACGACAGTGACACAGCGACATCTCTCCATGTGCGGCCTGGCTTGGAGGCACATGCCACTCACGCCTTGCAGGGAGTCCAAGGACACTGCGTTCCTCAGGGACGACACTGACACAGCGAATCTCTCCATGTGCTGCCTGGCATGGGGGCACATGCCACTCACGCCCTTCAGAGAGTCCAGGGACACTGCATGCCTCAGGGACGACAGTGACACAGCGACATCTCTCCATGTGCGGCCTGGCTTGGAGGCACATGCCACTCACGCCTTGCAGAGAGTCCAGGGACACTGCGTGCCTGGGGGACGACGGTGACACAGCGACATCTCTCCATGTGGGGCCTGGCATGGGGGCACATGCCACTCACGCCTTGCAGAGAGTCCAGGGACACTGCGTGCCTGGGGGACGCCGGTGACTCAGCGACATCTCTCCATGTGCGGCCTGGCATGGGGGCACATGCCACTCACGCCTTGCAGAGAGTCCAGGGACACTGCGTGCCTGGGGGACGCCGGTGACACAGCGACATCTCTCCATGTGCGGCCTGGCATGGGGGCACATGCCACTCACGCCTTGCAGAAAGTCCAGGAACACTGCGTGCCTCAGGGCCGACAGTGACACAGCGACATATCTCCATGTGTGCCTGGCATGGGGGCACATGCCACTCACGCCTTGCAGAGAGTCCAGGAACACTGCATGCCTCAGGGACGACAGTGACACAGCGACATCTCTCCATGTGCGGCCTGGCATGGGGGCACATGCCTCTCACGCCTTGCAGGGAGTCCAGGGACACTGCGTTCCTCAGCGACGACACTGACACAGCGAATCTCTCCATGTGCTGCCTGGCATGGGGGCACATGCCACTCACGCCTTGCAGAGAGTCCAGGCACACTGCGTGCCTCAGGGACGACAGTGACACTGCGACATCTCTCCATGTGCTGCCTGGCATGGGGGCACATGCCACTCACGCCTTGCAGAGAGTCCAGGCACACTGCGTGCCTCAGGGACGACGGTGACACTGCGACATCTCTCCATGTGCTGCCTGGCATGGGGGCACATGCCACTCACGCCTTGCAGAGAGTCCAGGGACACTGCGTGCCTGGGGGACGACAGTGACACAGCGACATCTCTCCATGTGCTGCCTGGCATGGGGGCACATGCCACTCACGCGTTGCAGAGAGTCCAGGGACACTGCGTGCCTGGGGGACGCCAGTGACTCAGCGACATCTCTCCATGTGCTGCCTGGCATGGGGGCACATGCCACTCACGCCTTGCAGAGAGTCCAGGGACACTGCGTGCCTGGGGGATGCCGGTGACACAGCGACATCTCTCCATGTGCTGCCTGGCATGGGGGCACATGCCACTCACGCCCTTTAGAGAGTCCAGGGACACTGCATGCCTCAGGGACGACAGTGACACGGCGACATCCCTCCATGTGCGGCCTGGCATGGGGGCTCATGCCTCTCACGACTTGCAGGGAGTCCAGGGACACTGCGTTCCTCAGGGACGACACTGAGACAGCGAATCTCTCCATGTGCTGCCTGGCATGGGGGCACATGCCACTCACGCCTTGCAGAGAGTCCAGGCACACTGCATGCCTCAGGGACGACAGTGACACAGCGACAGCTCTCCATGTGCGGCCTGGCATGGGGGCACATGCCACTCACGCCCTTTAGAGAGTCCAGGGACACTGAATGCCTCAGGGACGACAGTGACACGGCGACATCTCTCCATGTGCTGCTTGGCATGGGGGCACATGCCACTCACGCCTTGCAGAGAGTCCAGGGACACTGCGTGCCTGGGGGATGCCGGTGACACAGCGACATCTCTCCATGTGCTGCTTGGCATGGGGGCACATGCCACTCACACCTTGCAGAGAGTCCAGGGACACTGCGTGCCTGGGGGATGCCGGTGACACAGCGACAGCTCTCCATGTGCGGCCTGGCATGGGGGCACATGCCACTCACGCCTTGCAGAGAGTCCAGGCACACTGCATGCCTCAGGGACGACAGTGACACAGCGACATCTCTCCATGTGCGGCCTGGCATGGGGGCACATGCCTCTCACGCCTTGCAGGGAGTCCAGGGACACTGCGTTCCTCAGGGACGACACTGACACAGCAAATCTCTCCATGTGCTGCCTGGCATGGGGGCACATGCCACTCACGCCTTGCAGAGAGTCCAGGCACACTGCATGCCTCAGGGACGACAGTGACACAGCGACAGCTCTCCATGTGCGGCCCGGCATGGGGGCACATGCCACTCACGCCTTGCAGAGAGTCCAGGCACACTGCGTGCCTCAGGGACGACAGTGACACTGCGACATCTCTCCATGTGCTGCCTGGCATGGGGGCACATGCCACTCACGCCTTGCAGAGAATCCAGGGACACTGCGTGCCTGGGCGATGCCGGTGACACAGCGACATCTCTCCATGTGCTGCCTGGCATGGGGGCACATGCCACTCACGCCTTGCAGAGTGTCCAGGGACACTGCGTGCCTGGGGGATGCCAGTGACACAGCGACATCTCTCCATGTGGGGCCTGGCATGGGGGCACATGCCACTCACGCCTTGCAGAGAGTCCAGGCACACTGCATGCCTCAGGGACGACAGTGGCACAGCGACATCTCTCCATGTGCGGCCTGGCATGGGGGCACATGCCACTCACGCCTTGCAGAGAGTCCAGGGACACTGCGTTCCTGAGGGATGCCGGTTGCACAGCGACATCTCTCCGTGTGGGGCCTGGCATGGGGGCACATGCCACTCACGCCTTGCAGAGAGTCCAGGGACACTGCGTGCCTCAGGGACGACAGTGACACAGCGAATCTCTCCATGTGTTGCCTGGCATGGGGGCACATGCCACTCACGCCTTGCAGAGAGTCCAGGGACACTGCGTGCCTCAGGGACGACAGTGACACAGCTAATCTCTCCATGGGTGCCTGGCATGGGGGCACATGCCACTCACGCCTTGCAGAGAGTCCAGGCACACTGCATGCCTCAGGGTCGACAGTGACACAGCGACAGCTCTCCATGTGCGGCCCGGCATGGGGGCACATGCCACTCACGCCTTGCAGAGAGTCCAGGCACACTGCGTGCCTCAGGGACGACAGTGACACTGCGACATCTCTCCATGTGCTGCCTGGCATGGGGGCACATGCCACTCACGCCTTGCAGAGAATCCAGGGACACTGCGTGCCTGGGCGATGCCAGTGACACAGCGACATCTCTCCATGTGCTGCCTGGCATGGGGGCACATGCCACTCACGCCTTGCAGAGAGTCCAGGGACACTGCGTGCCTGGGCGATGCCGGTGACACAGCGACATCTCTCCATGTGCTGCCTGGCATGGGGGCACATGCCACTCACGCCTTGCAGAGAGTCCAGGGACACTGCGTTCCTGGGGGATGCCGGTGACACAGCGACATCTCTCCATGTGCGGCCTGGCATGGTGGCACATGCCACTCACGCCTTGCAGAGAGTCCAGGGACACTGCGTGCCTCAGGGACGACAGTGACACAACGACAGCTGTCCATGTGCGGCCTGGCATGGGGGCACATGCCACTCACGCCTTGCAGAGAGTCCAGGGACACTGCGTGCCTGGGGGATGCCAGTGACACAGCGACATCTCTCCATGTGGGGCCTGGCATGGGGGCACATGCCACTCTCGCCATGCAGAGAGTCCAGGCACACTGCGTGCCTCAGGGACGACAGTGACACAGCGACATCTCTCCATGTGCGGCCTGGCATGGGGGCACATGCCACTCACGCCCTTCAGAGAGTCCAGGGACACTGCATGCCTCAGGGACGACAGTGACACAGCGACATCTCTCCATGTGCGGCCTGGCATGGGGGCATATGCCACTCACGCCTTGCAGAGAGTCCAGGGACACTGCGTTCCTGGGGGATGCCGGTGACACAGCGACATCTCTCCATGTGGGGCCTGGCATGGGGGCACATGCCACTCACGCCTTGCAGAGAGTCCAGGGACACTGCGTGCCTCAGGGACGACAGTGACACAGCGAATCTCTCCATGTGTTGCCTGGCATGGGGGCACATGCCATTCACGCCTTGCAGAGAGGCCAGGCACACTGCATGCCTCAGGGACGACAGTGACACAGCGACATCTCTCCATGTGCTGCCTGGCATGGGGGCACATGCCACTCACGCCTTGCAGAGAGTCCAGGCACACTACATGCCTCAGGGACGACAGTGGCACAGCGACATCTCTCCATGTGCGGCCTGGCATGGGGGCACATGCCACTCACGCATTGAAGAAAGTCCAGGGACACTGCATGCCTGGGGTATGCCGGTGACACAGCGACATCTCTCCATGTGGGGCCTGGCATGGGGGCACATGCCACTCACGCATTGCAGAGAGTCGAGGAACACTGCGTGCCTCAGGGACGACAGTGACACAGCTAAACTCTCCATGGGTGCCTGGCATGGGGGCACATGCCACTCACGCCTTGCAGAGAGTCCAGGCACACTGCATGCCTCAGGGACGACAGTGACACAGCGACATCTCTCCATGTGCGGCCTGGCATGGGGGCACATGCCTCTCACGCCTTGCAGGGAGTCCAGGGACACTGCGTTCCTCAGGGACGATACTGACACAGCGAATCTCTCCATGTGCTGCCTGGCATGGGGGCACATGCCACTCACGCCTTGCAGAGAGTCCAGGGACACTGCGTTCCTGGGGGATGCCGGTTGCACAGCGACATCTCTCCATGTGGGGCCTGGCATGGGGGCACATGCCACTCACGCCTTGCAGAGAGTCCAGGGACACTGCGTGCCTCAGGGACGACAGTGACACAGCGAATCTCTCCATGTGTTGCCTGGCATGGGGGCACATGCCACTCACGCCTTGCAGAGAGTCCAGGGACACTGCGTGCCTCAGGGACGACAGTGACACAGCTAATCTCTCCATGGGTGCCTGGCATGGGGGCACATGCCACTCACGCCTTGCAGAGAGTCCAGGCACACTGCATGCCTCAGGGACGACAGTGACACAGCGACAGCTCTCCATGTGCGGCCCGGCATGGGGGCACATGCCACTCACGCCTTGCAGAGAGTCCAGGCACACTGCGTGCCTCAGGGACGACAGTGACACTGCGACATCTCTCCATGTGCTGCCTGGCATGGGGGCACATGCCACTCACGCCTTGCAGAGAATCCAGGGACACTGCGTGCCTGGGCGATGCCAGTGACACAGCGACATCTCTCCATGTGCTGCCTGGCATGGGGGCACATGCCACTCACGCCTTGCAGAGAGTCCAGGGACACTGCGTGCCTGGGGGATGCCGGTGACACAGCGACATCTCTCCATGTGGGGCCTGGCATGGGGGCACATGCCACTCACGCCTTGCGAGAGAGTCCAGGGACACTGCGTGCCTCAGGGACGACAGTGACACAGCGAATCTCTCCATGTGTTGCCTGGCATGGGGGCACATGCCACTCACGCCCTTCAGAGAGTCCAGGGACACTGCATGCCTGAGGGACGACAGTGACACAGCGACATCTCTCCATGTGCGGCCTGGCTTGGAGGCACATGCCACTCACGCCTTGCAGGGAGTCCAGGGACATTGCGTTCCTCAGGGACGACACTGACACAGCGAATCTCTCCATGTGCTGCCTGGCATGGGGGCACATGCCACTCACGCCCTTCAGAGAGTCCAGGGACACTGCATGCCTCAGGGACGACAGTGACATCTCTCCATGTGCGGCCTGGCTTGGAGGCACATGCCACTCACGCCTTGCAGAGAGTCCAGGGACACTGCGTGCCTGGGGGACGACGGTGACACAGCGACATCTCTCCATGTGGGGCCTGGCATGGGGGCACATGCCACTCACGCCTTGCAGAGAGTCCAGGGACACTGCGTGCCTGGGGGACGACGGTGACACAGCGACATCTCTCCATGTGCTGCCTGGCATGGGGGCACATGCCACTCACGCCTTGCAGAGAGTCCAGGCACACTGCGTGCCTCAGGGACGACAGTGACACTGCGACATCTCTCCATGTGCTGCCTGGCATGGGGGCACATGCCACTCACGCCTTGCAGAGAGTCCAGGGACACTGCGTGCCTGGGGGACGACAGTGACACAGCGACATCTCTCCATGTGCTGCCTGGCATGGGGGCACATGCCACTCACGCGTTGCAGAGAGTCCAGGGACACTGCGTGCCTGGGGGACGCCAGTGACTCAGCGACATCTCTCCATGTGCTGCCTGGCATGGGGGCACATGCCACTCACGCCTTGCAGAGAGTCCAGGGACACTGCGTGCCTGGGGGATGCCGGTGACACAGCGACATCTCTCCATGTGCTGCCTGGCATGGGGGCACATGCCACTCACGCCCTTTAGAGAGTCCAGGGACACTGCATGCCTCAGGGACGACAGTGACACGGCGACATCCCTCCATGTGCGGCCTGGCATGGGGGCTCATGCCTCTCACGACTTGCAGGGAGTCCAGGGACACTGCGTTCCTCAGGGACGACACTGAGACAGCGAATCTCTCCATGTGCTGCCTGGCATGGGGGCACATGCCACTCACGCCTTGCAGAGAGTCCAGGCACACTGCATGCCTCAGGGACGACAGTGACACAGCGACAGCTCTCCATGTGCGGCCTGGCATGGGGGCACATGCCACTCACGCCCTTTAGAGAGTCCAGGGACACTGAATGCCTCAGGGACGACAGTGACACAGCGACATCTCTCCATGTGCTGCTTGGCATGGGGGCACATGCCACTCACGCCTTGCAGAGAGTCCAGGGACACTGCGTGCCTGGGGGATGCCGGTGACACAGCGACATCTCTCCATGTGCTGCTTGGCATGGGGGCACATGCCACTCACACCTTGCAGAGAGTCCAGGGACACTGCGTGCCTGGGGGATGCCGGTGACACAGCGACAGCTCTCCATGTGCGGCCTGGCATGGGGGCACATGCCACTCACGCCTTGCAGAGAGTCCAGGCACACTGCATGCCTCAGGGACGACAGTGACACAGCGACATCTCTCCATGTGCGGCCTGGCATGGGGGCACATGCCTCTCACGCCTTGCAGAGAGTCCAGGGACACTGCGTTCCTCAGGGACGACACTGACACAGCAAATCTCTCCATGTGCTGCCTGGCATGGGGGCACATGCCACTCACGCCTTGCAGAGAGTCCAGGCACACTGCATGCCTCAGGGACGACAGTGACACAGCGACAGCTCTCCATGTGCGGCCCGGCATGGGGGCACATGCCACTCACGCCTTGCAGAGAATCCAGGGACACTGCGTGCCTGGGCGATGCCGGTGACACAGCAACATCTCTCCATGTGCTGCCTGGCATGGGGGCACATGCCACTCACGCCTTGCAGAGTGTCCAGGGACACTGCGTGCCTGGGGGATGCCAGTGACACAGCGACATCTCTCCATGTGGGGCCTGGCATGGGGGCACATGCCACTCACGCCTTGCAGAGAGTCCAGGCACACTGCATGCCTCAGGGACGACAGTGGCACAGCGACATCTCTCCATGTGCGGCCTGGCATGGGGGCACATGCCACTCACGCCTTGCAGAGAGTCCAGGGACACTGCGTTCCTGAGGGATGCCGGTTGCACAGCGACATCTCTCCATGTGGGGCCTGGAATGGGGGCACATGCCACTCACGCCTTGCAGAGAGTCCAGGGACACTGCGTGCCTCAGGGACGACAGTGACACAGCGAATCTCTCCATGTGTTGCCTGGCATGGGGGCACATGCCACTCACGCCTTGCAGAGAGTCCAGGGACACTGCGTGCCTCAGGGACGACATTGACACAGCTAATCTCTCCATGGGTGCCTGGCATGGGGGCACATGCCACTCACGCCTTGCAGAGAGTCCAGGCACACTGCATGCCTCAGGGACGACAGTGACACAGCGACAGCTCTCCATGTGCGGCCCGGCATGGGGGCACATGCCACTCACGCCTTGCAGAGAGTCCAGGCACACTGCGGGCCTCAGGGACGACAGTGACACTGCGACATCTCTCCATGTGCTGCCTGGCATGGGGGCACATGCCACTCACGCCTTGCAGAGAATCCAGGGACACTGCGTGCCTGGGCAATGCCAGTGACACAGCGACATCTCTCCATGTGCTGCCTGGCATGGGGGCACATGCCACTCACGCCTTGCAGAGAGTCCAGGGACACTGCGTGCCTGGGGGATGCCGGTGACACAGCGACATCTCTCCATGTGGGGCCTGGCATGGGGGCACATGCCACTCACGCCTTGCGAGAGAGTCCAGGGACACTGCGTGCCTCAGGGACGACAGTGACACAGCGAATCTCTCCATGTGTTGCCTGGCATGGGGGCACATGCCACTCACGCCCTTCAGAGAGTCCAGGGACACTGCATGCCTCAGGGACGACAGTGACACAGCGACATCTCTCCATGTGCGGCCTGGCTTGGAGGCACATGCCACTCACGCCTTGCAGGGAGTCCAGGGACACTGCGTTCCTCAGGGACGACACTGACACAGCGAATCTCTCCATGTGCTGCCTGGCATGGGGGCACATGCCACTCACGCCTTGCAGAGAGTCCAGGCACACTGCATGCCTCAGGGACGACAGTGGCACAGCGACATCTCTCCATGTGCGGCCTGGCATGGGGGCACATGCCACTCACGCCTTGCAGAGAGTCCAGGAACACTGCGTGCCTCAGGGACGACAGTGACACAGCGACATCTCTCCATGTGCGTCCTGGCATGGGGGCACATGCCTCTCACGCCTTGCAGGGAGTCCAGGGACACTGCGTTCCTCAGGGACGACACTGACACAGCTAATCTCTCCATGTGCTGCCTGGCATGGGGGCACATGCCACTCACGCCTTGCAGAGAGTCCAGGCAGACTGCATGCCTCAGGGATGACAGTGACACAGCGACATCTCTCCATGTGCGGCCTGGCATGGGGGCACATGCCTCTCACGCCTTGCAGGGAGTCCAGGGACACTGCGTTCCTCAGGGACGACACTGACACAGCGAATCTCTCCATGTGCTGCCTGGCATGGGGGCACATGCCACTCACGCCTTGCAGAGAGTCCAGGCACACTGCATGCCTCAGGGACGACAGTGACACTGCGACAACTCTCCATGTGCTGCCTGGCATGGGGGCACATGCCACTCGCGCCTTGCAGAGAGTCCAGGGACACTGCGTGCCTGGGGGACGACAGTGACACAGCGACATCTCTCCATGTGCTGCCTGGCATGGGGGCACATGCCACTCACGCCTTGCAGAGAGTCCAGGGACACTGCGTGCCTGGGGGACGCCAGTGACTCAGCGACATCTCTCCATGTGCTGCCTGGCATGGGGGCACATGCCACTCACGCCCTTTAGTGAGTCCAGGGACACTGCATGCCTCAGGGACGACAGTGACACAGCGACATCTCTCCATGTGCGGCCTGGCATGGGGGCACATGCCTCTCACGCCTTGCAGGGAGTCCAGGGACACTGCGTTCCTCAGGGACGACACTGACACAGCAAATCTCTCCATGTGCTGCCTGGCATGGGGGCACATGCCACTCACGCCTTGCAGAGAGTCCAGGCACACTGCATGCCTCAGGGACGACAGTGACACAGCGACAGCTCTCCATGTGCGGCCCGGCATGGGGGCACATGCCACTCACGCCTTGCAGAGAGTCCAGGCACACTGCGTGCCTCAGGGACGACAGTGACACTGCAACATCTCTCCATGTGCTGCCTGGCATGGGGGCACATGCCACTCACGCCTTGCAGAGAGTCAAGGGACACTGCGTTCCTGGGGGATGCCGGTGACACAGCAACATCTCTCCATGTGCTGCCTGGCATGGGGGCACATGCCACTCACGCCTTGCAGAGATTCCAGGGACACTGCGTGCCTGGGGGATGCCGGTGACAAAGCGACATCTCTCCATGTGCGGCCTGGCATGGTGGCACATGCCACTCACGCCTTGCAGAGAGTCCAGGGACACTGCGTGCCTGGGGGACGCCAGTGACTCAGCGACATCTCTCCATGTGCTGCCTGGCATGGGGGCACATGCCACTCACGCCCTTTAGTGAGTCCAGGGACACTGCATGCCTCAGGGACGACAGTGACACAGCGACATCTCTCCATGTGCGGCCTGGCATGGGGGCACATGCCTCTCACGCCTTGCAGGGAGTCCAGGGACACTGCGTTCCTCAGGGACGACACTGACACAGCAAATCTCTCCATGTGCTGCCTGGCATGGGGGCACATGCCACTCACGCCTTGCAGAGAGTCCAGGCACACTGCATGCCTCAGGGACGACAGTGACACAGCGACAGCTCTCCATGTGCGGCCCGGCATGGGGGCACATGCCACTCACGCCTTGCAGAGAGTCCAGGCACACTGCGTGCCTCAGGGACGACAGTGACACTGCAACATCTCTCCATGTGCTGCCTGGCATGGGGGCACATGCCACTCACGCCTTGCAGAGAGTCAAGGGACACTGCGTTCCTGGGGGATGCCGGTGACACAGCAACATCTCTCCATGTGCTGCCTGGCATGGGGGCACATGCCACTCACGCCTTGCAGAGATTCCAGGGACACTGCGTGCCTGGGGGATGCCGGTGACAAAGCGACATCTCTCCATGTGCGGCCTGGCATGGTGGCACATGCCACTCACGCCTTGCAGAGAGTCCAGGGACACTGCGTGCCTCAGGGACGACAGTGACACAAAGACAGCTGTCCATGTGCGGCCTGGCATGGGGGCACATGCCACTCACGCCTTGCAGAGAGTCCAGGGACACTGCGTGCCTGGGGGATGCCAGTGACACAGCGACATCTCTCCATGTGGGGCCTGGCATGGGGGCACATGCCACTCACGCCATGCAGAGAGTCCAGGCACACTGCGTGCCTCAGGGACGACAGTGACACAGCGACATCTCTCCATGTGCGGCCTGGCATGGGGGCACATGCCACTCACGCCCTTCAGAGAGTCCAGGGACACTGCATGCCTCAGGGACGACAGTGACACAGCGACATCTCTCCATGTGCGGCCTGGCATGGGGGCACATGCCACTCACGCCTTGCAGAGAGTCCAGGGACACTGCGTTCCTGGGGGTTGCCGGTGACACAGCGACATCTCTCCATGTGGGGCCAGGGCAGGACAAAGACTGATATGTTTGGGATATTTCTTCTCTGTGAAAGATAGTGAGCTAAAGACTCTGGGTAAGTCCCTCGTAACCAGGACTAATGTCTGGCAGAGGGACTCCCAGGACCCCCCTTGTTAAATCTGCATTTTTAAGTAACTTTGGGTCTCACCCTAAGTTACTAGGGGAATCCAGACGTGGACCCCTTGCTCACTATTCTTAGAGAGGCACAGATCCACCCTACTGATGAGGTCCAACCAGACCGAAACACGTGTCTGGGGTTTCTGTTGGTACTCTTGTTCAGAGGAGAATTGCCTCGCATTTCGGTGCTGGACTGCCCCAGGGCAGGACAAAGACTGATATGTTTGGGATATTTCTTCTCTGTGAAAGATAGTGAGCTAAAGACTCTGGGTAAGTCCCTCGTAACCAGGACTAATGTCTGGCAGAGGGACTCCCAGGACCCCCCTTGTTAAATCTGCATTTTTAAGTAACTTTGGGTCTCACCCTAAGTTACTAGGGGAATCCAGACGTGGACCCCTTGCTCACTATTCTTAGAGAGGCACAGATCCACCCTACTGATGAGGTCCAACCAGACCGAAACACGTGTCTGGGGTTTCTGTTGGTACTCTTGTTCAGAGGAGAATTGCCTCGCATTTCGGTGCTGGACTGCCCCAGGGCAGGACAAAGACTGATATGTTTGGGATATTTCTTCTCTGTGAAAGATAGTGAGCTAAAGACTCTGGGTAAGTCCCTCGTAATCAGGACTAATGTCTGGCAGAGGGACTCCCAGGACCCCCCTTGTTAAATCTGCCTGGCATGGGGGCACATGCCACTCACGCCTTGCAGAGAGTCCAGGGACACTGCGTGCCTCAGGGACGACAGTGACACAGCGAATCTCTCCATGTGTTGCCTGGCATGGGGGCACATGCCACTCACGCCTTGCAGAGAGTCCAGGCACACTGCATGCCTCAGGGACGACAGTGACACAGCGACATCTCTCCATGTGCGGCCTGGCGTGGAGGCACATGCCACTCACGCCTTGCAGGGAGTCCAGGGACACTGCGTTCCTCAGGGACGACACTGACACAGCGAATCTCTCCATGTGCTGCCTGGCATGGGGGCACATGCCACTCACGCCTTGCAGAGAGTCCAGGCACACTACATGCCTCAGGGACGACAGTGGCACAGCGACATCTCTCCATGTGCGTCCTGGCATGGGGGCACATGCCACTCACGGATTGCAGAAACTCCAGGGACACTGCATGCCTGGGGTATGCCGGTGACACAGCGACATCTCTCCATGTGGGGCCTGGCATGGGGGCACATGCCACTCACGCATTGCAGAGAGTCCAGGAACACTGCGTGCCTCAGGGACGACAGTGACACAGCTAAACTCTCCATGGGTGCCTGGCATGGGGGCACATGCCACTCACGCCTTGCAGAGAGTCCAGGCACACTGCATTTCTCAGGGACGACAGTGACACAGCGACATCTCTCCATGTGCGGCCTGGCATGGGGGCACATGCCTCTCACGCCTTGCAGGGAGTCCAGGGACACTGCGTTCCTCAGGGACGATACTGACACAGCGAATCTCTCCATGTGCTGCCTGGCATGGGGGCACATGCCACTCACGCCTTGCAGAGAGCCCAGGCACACTGCGTGCCTCAGGGACGACAGTGACACTGCGACATCTGTCCATGTGCTGCCTGGCATGGGGGCACATGCCACTCACGCCTTGCAGAGAGTCCAGGGACACTGCGTGCCTGGGGGACGACAGTGACACAGCGACATCTCTCCATGTGCTGCCTGGCATGGGGGCACATGCCACTCACGCCTTGCAGAGAGTCCAGGGACACTGCGTGCCTGGGGGACTACAGTGACACAGCGACATCTCTCCATGTGCTGCCTGGCATGGGGGCACATGCCACTCACGCCTTGCAGAGAGTCTAGGGACACTGCGTGCCTGGGGGACGACGGTGACACAGCGACATCTCTCCATGTGGGGCCTGGCATGGGGGCACATGCCACTCACGCCTTGCAGAGATTCCAGGGACACTGCGTGCCTGGGGGACGCCGGTGACTCAGCGACATCTCTCTATGTGCGGACTGGCATGGGGGCACATGCCACTCACGCCTTGCAGAGAGTCCAGGGACACTGCGTGCGTGGGGGATGCCGGTGACACAGCGACATCTCTCCATGTGCGGCCTGGCATGGGGGCACATGCCACTCACGCCTTGCAGAAAGTCCAGGAACACTGCGTGCCTCAGGGCCGACAGTGACACAGCGACATCTCTCCATGTGTGCCTGGCATGGGGGCACATGCCACTCACGCCTTGCAGAGAGTCCAGGAACACTGCATGCCTCAGGGACGACAGTGACACAGCGACATCTCTCCATGTGCGGCCTGGCATGGGGGCACATGCCTCTCACGCCTTGCAGGGAGTCCAGGGACACTGCGTTCCTCAGGGACGACACTGACACAGCGAATCTCTCCATGTGCTGCCTGGCATGGGGGCACATGCCATTCACGCCTTGCAGAGAGTCCAGGCACACTGCGTGCCTCAGGGACGACAGTGACACTGCGACATCTCTCCATGTGCTGCCTGGCATGGGGGCACATGCCACTCACGCCTTGCAGAGAGTCCAGGCACACTGCGTGCCTCAGGGACGACAGTGACACTGCGACATCTCTCCATGTGCTGCCTGGCATGGGGGCACATGCCACTCACGCCTTGCAGAGAGTCCAGGGACACTGCGTGCCTGGGGGACGACAGTGACACAGCGACATCTCTCCATGTGCTGCCTGGCATGGGGGCACATGCCACTCACGCCTTGCAGAGAGTCCAGGGACACTGCGTGCCTGGGGGACGCCGGTGACTCAGCGACATCTCTCCATGTGCTGCTTGGCATGGGGGCACATGCCACTCACGCCTTGCAGAGAGTCCAGGGACACTGCGTGCCTGGGGGATGCCGGTGACACAGCGACATCTCTCCATGTGGGGCCTGGCATGGGGGCACATGCCACTCACGCCTTGCAGAGAGTCCAGGGACACTGCGTGCCTCAGGGACGACAGTGACACAGCGAATCTCTCCATGTGTTGCCTGGCATGGGGGCCCATGCCACTCACGCCTTGCAGAGAGTCCAGGGACACTGCATGCCTCAGGGACGACAGTGACACAGCGACATCTCTCCATGTGCGGCCTGGCTTGGAGGCACATGCCACTCACGCCTTGCAGGGAGTCCAGGGACACTGCGTTCCTCAGGGACGACACTGACACAGCGAATCTCTCCATGTGCTGCCTGGCATGGGGGCACATGCCACTCACGCCATGCAGAGTGTCCAGGCACACTGCATGCCTCAGGGACGACAGTGGCACAGCGACATCTCTCCATGTGCGGCCTGGCATGGGGGCACATGCCACTCACGCCTTGCAGAGAGTCCAGGGACACTGCGTTCCTGGGGGATGCCGGTTGCACAGCGACATCTCTCCATGTGGGGCCTGGCATGGGGGCACATGCCACTCACGCCTTGCAGAGAGTCCAGGGACACTGCGTGCCTCAGGGACGACAGTGACACAGCGAATCTCTCCATGTGTTGCCTGGCATGGGGGCACATGCCACTCACGCCTTGCAGAGAGTCCAGGGCCACTGCGTGCCTCAGGGACGACAGTGACACAGCTAATCTCTCCATGGGTGCCTGCCATGGGGGCACATGCCACTCACGCCTTGCAGAGAGTCCAGGCACACTGCATGCCTCAGGGACGACAGTGACACAGAGACATCTCTCTATGTGCGGCCTGGCATGGGGGCACATGCCACTCACGCCTTGCAGAGAGTCCAGGCACACGGCATGCCTCAGGGGCGACAGTGACACAGCGACATCTCTCCATGTGCTGCCTGGCATGGGGGCACATGCCACTCACGCCTTGCAGGGAGTCCAGGGACACTGCGTGCCTGGGGGACGCCGGTGACTCAGCAACATCTCTCCATGTGCTGCCTGGCATGGGGGCACATGCCACTCACGCCTTGCAAAAAGCCCAGGCACACTGCATGCCTCAGGGACGCCAGTGACTCAGCGACATCTCTCCATGTGCTGCCTGGCATGGGGGCACATGCCACTCACGCCTTGCAGAGAGTCCAGGCACACTGCATGCCTCAGGGACGACAGTGACACAGCGACAGCTCTCCATGTGCGGCCTGGCATGGGGGCACATGCCACTCACGCCTTGCAGAGAGTCCAGGCACACTGCATGCCTCAGGGACGACAGTGACACTGCGACATCCCTCCATGTGCTGCCTGGCATGGGGCACATGCCACTCACGCCTTGCAGGGAGTCCAGGGACACTCCGTGCCTGGGGGATGCCAGTGACTCAGCAACATCTCTCCATGTGCTGCCTGGCATGGGGCACATGCCACTCACGCCTTGCAGAGAGTCCAGGGACACTGCGTGCCTGGGGGATGCCGGTGACACAGCGACATCTCTCCATGTGCGGCCTGGCATGGGGCACATGCCACTCACGCCTTGCAGAGAGTCCAGGGACAGGCTCTGCCTTGTCCCTGCCTGTGTGTGTTCCTAAAGAAAGGGGCAGCCATCGATATGAAATTAGGAATTTATCAGGGACCCACACAATATAAGACACCAAACGCAGTCTCCCTCAGGGTCTCACAGAGCACGAGACCGACTGTCAAAAATAACTGGCATCGCCCTTGTGCCACCAGGCGCACCGTGAGAGAGATACAACTTACCCACCCGCCCCCCCCATACATTGCAGGCAAGTGTATGAACACATTTACAACAGAGTAATGCATAGACAACATGCTAGTTTCCTAAAAGCTGACAGGAAGGCATGAGAACACACAATGAACATGTTAAGCAGATCAAATGCATGTAATCAACAATGGTGAGGCATGTACTATATAACCACCAAGTTCATGAGGCCTTCTCCTCCTACGGCCTGCCCCCTTCCCCTCCCCCACATTCGTTTCCGGCTGCGCCCCTCCCCTCCCCGCCCCTCCATGCCAGCACTGCACATCTTTCCTGGCTCCTCAAACACGAGCTCTCCTCATGCCCTGACTCACCCCTATGAACCTGCACACTGTGCCTGAGCTTTCCATACACCACCCACCTGCACCCACATTATAGTGCAACCCCTCCACACCCTGTTTCCTTACTTCGGGGCGCCTCACAGTGGCCACACGGTCCATGTTCCAACGTCTCCCATCACTGGTTACCACATGTTTCTCGCCAACCGTTATCACTTCAATAGGTTCACAAAATAAAGGTTTCTTTATCCTCACAACATCACCAACACACACTGCTCGATCCACAACCTCAAACTCTCCCATCTCAGCTCGACCCACAATCTCACACCCTCCAATCTCAGCCCGACCCACAACCTCACACTCTCCCTTCTCCGCTCGACCCACAACCTCACACTCTCCCATCTCAGCTCGACCCACAACCTCACACTCTCCCATCTCAGATCGACCAAACTCACACTCTCCCATCTCAGCTCGACCCACAACCTCACACTGTCCCATCTCAGCTCCATCCACAACCTCACACTCTCCCATCTCAGCTCGACCCACAACCTCACACTCTCCAATCTCAGCTCGATCCACAACCTCACACTTTCCCATCTCAGCCCGATCCACAACATCACACTCTCCCATCTCAGCTCGATCCTCAAACTCACACTCTCCCATCTCAACTCGATCCCACCCTCATACTCTCCCATCGCACACTCTCCCATCTCAGCTTGACAAACAACCTCACACTCTCCCATTACACAATCTCCCATCTCAGCTCAATCCCAACCTCCCACTCTCCCATTGCACACTCTCCCATCTCAGCTCGATGCCAACCTCACACTCTCCCATCTCACACTCTCCCATCTCAGCTCAATCCCAACCTCACACTCTCCCATCACACACTCTCGCATCTCAGCTCGATCTCAACCTCACACTCTCCCATCTCAGCTCGACCCACAATCTAACACTCTCCCATCTCCGCTCTATCCACAACCTCACACTCACCCATCTCAGCTTGACCCACAACCTCACACTCTCCCATCTCAGCTTGACCCACAACCTCACACTCTCCCATCTCAGCTCAACCCACAACCTCACACTCTCCCATCTCAGCTCGATCCACAACCTCACACTCAGCTCGACCCACAACCTCACACTCTCCCATCTCAGCTCCATCCACAACCTCACACTCTCCCATCTCAGCTCAACCCACAACCTCACACTCTCCCATCTCAGCTCGATCCACAATCTCACACTCTCCCATCCCAGCTCGATCCACAACCTCACACTCTGCCATCTCAGCTTGATCCTCAAACTCACACTCTCCCATCTCAGCTCGATCCCAACCTCATACTCTCCCATCGCACACTCTCCCATCTCAGCTCGACAAACAACCTCACGCTCTCCCATCTCAGCTCGATCCCACCTCACACTCTCCCATCGCACACTCTCCTATATCAGCTCGATCCCAACCTCACACTCTCCCATTGCACACTCTCCCATCTCAGCTCGATCCCAACCTCACACTCTCCCATCACACACTCTCCCATCTCAGCTCGATCCCAACCTCACACTTGCCCATCGTACACTCTCCCATCTCCGCTCGATCCCAACCTCACACTCTCCCATCACACACTCTCGCATCTCAGCTCGACCCACAACCTCAGACTCTCCCATCTCAGCTAGATCCACAACCTCACACTCTCCCATCTCACCTCGATCCACAACCTCACACTCTCCCATCTCAGCTCGACCCACAACCTCACACTCTCCCATCTCAGTTTGATCCACAACCTCACGCTCTCCCATCTCAGCTCGATCCACAAACTCACACTCTCCCATCTCAGCTCGACCCACAACCTCACACTCTCCCATCTCAGCTCGACCCTCAAACTCACACTCTCCCATATCAGCTCGAACCACAACCTCACGCTCTCATCTCAGCTCGACCCACAACCTCACACTCTCCCATCTGAGCTCGATCCACAACCTCACACTCTCCCATATCAGCTCGACCCACAACCTCACACTCTCCCATCTCAGCTCCATCCACAGCCTCACACTCTCCCATCTCAGCTCGACCCACAACCTCAAACTCTCCCATATCAGCTCGATCCACAACCTCACACTCTCCCATTTCACCTCGATCCACAACCTCACACTCTCCCATCACAGCTCGACCCACAACCTCACACTCTCCCATCTCAGCTCGATCCACAACCTCACACTCTCCCATCTCAGCTCGATCCACAACCTCACACTCTCCCATCTCAGCTCGACCCACAACCTCACACTCTCCCATCTCAACTCGACCCTCAAACTCACACTCTCCCATCTCAGCTCGAACCACAACCTCAAGCTCTCCCATCTCAGCTCGACCCACAACTTCACACTCTCCCATCTGAGCTCGATGCACAACCTCACACTCTGCCATCTCAGCTCGACCCACAACCTCACACTCTCCTATCTCAGCTCCATCCACAGCCTCACACTCTCCCATCTCAGCTCGACCCACAACCTCGTTCAGCCATTTCAGCTCGATCCACAACCTCACACTCTCCCATCTCAGCTCGATCCTCAAACTCACACTCTCCCATCTCAGCTCGATCCCAACCTCATACTCTCCCATCGCACACTCTCCCATCTCGGCTCGATCCCAACCTCACACTCTCCCATCACACACACTCCCATCTCAGCTCGATCCCAACCTCACACTCTCCCATCGCACACTTTCCCTTCTCTGCTCGATCCCAACCTCACACTCTCCCATCACACACACTCCCATCTCAGCTCGATCCCAACCTCACACTCTCCCATCGCACACTTTCCCTTCTCTGCTCGATCCCAACCTCACACTCTCCCATCACACACTCTCACATCTCAGCTCCATCCCAACCTCACACTCTCCCATCTCAGCTCGACCCACAACCTCACACTCTCCCATCTCAGCTCGATCCACAACCTCACACTCGCCCATCTCAGCTCGATCCACAACCTCACACTCTCCCATCTCAGCTCGACCCACAACCTCACACTCTCCCATCTCAGCTCGATCCACAACCTCACACTCTCCCATCTCAGCTCGATCCACACCCTCACGCTCTCCCATCTCAGCTCGACCAACAACCTCACACTCTCCCATCTCAGCTCGAAACCAACCTCATACTCACCCATCTCAGCAGCCCTTTTGTCCATCAACCAGTGAGGATGTAGGTCAGATCGCCTTCTCCTCCCCCTCATCATTTCAAAAGTAAGGCCCCCGTCAATGCATGCAGAGTATCCCACTTTGCCAACATCATGTCATGCATACACTTGTTCTGGTTGGCGTGGCACCCTGCCTGCCACAGCGCATCCTATGCCTGTCTACGCACTTCAGCGTGGCTACTCACCTGTCTCGCTGCAGCCCATGCCTGTCGATGCCCTTCAGTGTGGCAACCCGCATGCCACAGCACATCCCATGCCTGTCACACTCTTCAGCGTGTTGACCCTCCTGCTTCCACGCAGCCCGTGTCTGTTGGTGCCCTCTAGCATGGTCACCCGCCAGCCTCCACGCAGCCCATGCCTGTTGGCACCCTTCAGCGTGGTGACCCGCCTGCCTCCACGCAGCCCATGCCTGTTGGCACCCTTCAGCGTGGTGACCCGCCTGCCTCCACGCAGCCCATGCCTGTTGGCACTCTTCACCGTTATGACCCACGTACCTCCACGCAGCCCATGCCTTTTGGTGCCCTTCAGCGTGCGACCCACCTCCTCCACGCAGCCCATGCCTGTCAGTGCCCTTCAGTGTGGCGACCCGCCTGCTCCAAGCAGACTATGCCTGTCGGTGCCCTTCAGCATGGTGATCCGCCTGATTCTACGCAGCCCATGCCTCTTGGCGCCATTTAGCGTGGTGATCCGCCTGCCTCCAAGCAGCCCATGCCTGTCGGTGACCTTCAGCGTGGCGACCCGCCTGCTTCTACACAGCCCATGCCTGTTGGTACCCTTCAGCATGATGACCCACCTGCATCCAAGCAGCCCATGCCTGTTGGCACCCTTCAGCGTGGTGACCCGCCTGCTTCTACACAGCCCATGCCTGTTGGCACCCTTCAGCGTGGTGACCCGCCTGCCTCTATGCAGCCCATGCCTGTTGGCACCCTTTAGCGTGGTGACCCGCCTACCTCCTGTTGGCACCCTTCAGCGTGGTGACCCGCCTGCCTCTACGCAGCCCATGCCTGTTGGCACCCTTCAGCGTGGTGACCCGCCTACCTCCACGCAGCCCATGCCTGTTGGCACCCTTTAGTGTGGTGACCCGCCTACCTCCACGCAGCCCATACCCATTGGCGCCCTTCAGCGTGGCGACCCAACTGCCTCCAAGCAGCCCAAGCCCGTTGGCGCCCTTTAGCGTGGTGATCCGCCTGCCTCCACGCAGCCCATGCCCGTTGGCGCCCTTTAGTGTGGCGACCCACCTGCCTCCAAGCAGCCCAAGCCCGTTGGCGCCCTTTAGCGTGGTGATCCGTCTGCCTCCACGCAGCCCATGCCCGTTGGTGCCCTTTAGCGTGGTGATCCGCCTGCCTCCACGCAGCCCATGCCCGTTGGCGCCCTTTAGCGTGGTGATCCGCCTGCCTCCACGCAGCCCATGCCCGTTGGCGCCCTTTAGTGTGGCGACCCACCTGCCTCCAAGCAGCCCAAGCCCATTGGCGCCCTTTAGCGTGGTGATCCGCCTGCCTCCACGCAGCCCATGCCCGTTGGTGCCCTTTAGCGTGGTGATCCGCCTGCCTCCACGCAGCCCATGCCCGTTGGCGCCCTTTAGTGTGGTGACCCACCTGCCTCCAAGCAGCCCAAGCCCATTGGCGCCCTTTAGCGTGGTGATCCGCCTGCCTCCACGCAGCCCATGCCCGTTGGCGCCCTTTAGCGTGGTGATCCGCCTGCCTCCACGCAGCCCATGCCCGTTGGCGCCCTTTAGTGTGGCGACCCACCTGCCTCCAAGCAGCCCAAGCCCATTGGCGCCCTTTAGCGTGGTGATCCGCCTGCCTCCACGCAGCCCATGCCCGTTGGTGCCCTTTAGCGTGGTGATCCGCCTGCCTCCACGCAGCCCATGTCCGTTGGCGCCCTTTAGTGTGGCGACCCACCTGCCTCCAAGCAGCCCAAGCCCATTTGCGCCCTTTAGTGTGGTGATCCGCCTGCCTCCACGCAGCCCATGCCCGTTCGTGCCCTTTAGCGTGGTGATCCGCCTGCCTCCACGCAACCCATGCCCGTTGGCGCCCTTTAGTGTGGCGACCCACCTGCCTCCAAGCAGCCCAAGCCCATTGGCGCCCTTTAGCGTGGTGATCCGCCTGCCTCCACGCAGCCCATGCCCGTTGGTGCCCTTTAGCGTGGTGATCCGCCTGCCTCCACGCAGCCCATGCCCGTTGGCGCCCTTTAGTGTGGCGACCCACCTGCCTCCAAGCAGCCCAAGCCCATTGGCGCCCTTTAGCGTGGTGATCCGCCTGCCTCCAGGCAGCCCATGCCCGTTGGTGCCCTTTAGCGTGGTGATCCGCCTGCCTCCACGCAGCCCATGCCCGTTGGCGCCCTTTAGCGTGGCGACTCAATACTGTGACACTGATAGGGTGGATGGCCACCAGCCTCCCCGCATACAGCGGGATCGCTGGCTTTTTGGTGCTACCTGGTGCTCCTTGCTTGACGCGGGTTTAGCTCTCTCGGGGGTGTCCTGCTCTGGTCCTCAAGGACCTCACACCATGCCCTGTGTGCTCTGCTGCATGGCAAGGCAGCGGAGAGGAACCAGGTACACATGGCTCGGCTCCGTGGCCCTGTTCCTTGGCTCTCCTTTCCTCTCTGGGTGAGGGAACCTCATCGGGCCGGGTTTCAATCCTGCTGCGGGGATTTAGACTTGTATAGGGGAAATGTGTCCTGAAGGCGGCACTCTGAACTATATGACCTCAGGCTGCTCGCTCATGATGCCATAGAGTGGGTACTTGCCCCCGAGTCTGATGTTTAGGTGCTGTAATAGTGAGCGGGTGTCCACTTGCAGGCCAAGGTCGGGGGCACATGCGGCCCCACACCCTGTGCCCATCCTCTCGGTGCTACCAAGCCCAGACCTGTCCCCACCATGAACATGCTTGAGGATGTCGTCGCTGGAGTGGCCCCATCTTCCAGAACACCCCCATATGGGGGAATTCAATGTGACACGTGGCCCTGCCACCTTAGCACGCCACTGGGTTCCCAGGATGCTGCCAGAAAGCACCCCAACCCTATGCTAAATGCGGACTATGAGAGGCCCCGACTGCTCCAGGGCTGAACCTCTAGACGCATGTCACGGCTAGCACTGCTGTATCCATGACGTAAGGGTACAAAGCCACCAACATTGGCGTCATCACAACCTCACCATCCGATGCCACTGCAAAGGGTCTCATACGGAGGAAGCCCCCACACCAGGTCGGGTGGAGCAAACCATGCCATTGACACTAGAGGCCCATGCAGGCCAAGGGGCAGGAACACACAGAGGGCACAACCCTCAGCAAGAAAACACTCTGAAGAGTGGCCCATGTGATGCACGGAGATGCTGAAACATCTCCAGCCGTGGCCCAAGCATCTGGATGATGCTGAAAACCTAACCATTTCCCCAAGATGTGCCAAGCCCCTGACCCTGTGTCACACACTTATCGCCCGACCTTGTCAAAGGTGAGTGGCTGCTGTGGATGACGACCAGGGGTCGTGCTCTTGAGGCCAGAGCGAGAGGAGGACGAGGTTGAAGATGTGTTTTTCATCTCTGTGGTGAGCCAGGATACCCAAGGGGAGCACAGACAGCCCTGGTGCTCAGTCACCAGACCCTCCTCATAGACATGGTGCCATCCGTCAATGTCATGCCACCCTGCCAGTTTCATTGGCAGAGCCTGTCCCTAAAAGCTGGCCAAGACTAGCATCTGCATTGTGACATCTGGGGTGTCCTCACCCCTCCTACTGGATGGTGCATTCCACCCTCGGGTCGAGCGTGAGCACGCCCTCAGCGAAGGGCACCCCAATCAGCTGCTCTACGACGGAGGACTTGGGGCTTCTACACTTTGCATTCTACATGTACCACAATGATGCTGGATAGCTACTAGAGGACAGCAAGGATTTATTCGAGAGCATTGGTTGCCTGAGGGGCAGGAGGGTCGGCTATGTGTTAATTCGTCCATACTGCAGCTAGCCCAACGTCCCGGTCAGAAGCCTTTCCACTAATGGGTGAACGTGGAGGAAGAACTCTGCATGCTGGACATGGGTGACATCATCCAGAGGGTGGGGGTCCCATGCCATGGGTCTTTGCCATGATGAACAAAGGTGAGGATACGTGTCGACATTAGGCTCCCCAATAGGGTCCTTCGGTGTGAAAGCCACCCCACCCCTACTCTTGACAACATTTTGGCTGATTTACAAGGGTCAGAGGTCTCGACCATTGACTTAAATGCAGGTCACCATCAGGTCCCCTATGTAACTAACGCTGCAGTGAAGGTAAGCCTTGAAAGGCTTGGAGCCCATTTCTCGCATTTGGAGCTAGTGAGGAGGCGAGCGTTGAATTTCTTTCTTCTTCCCCTGCTGGGCTTTATGTTTGTGCCACTACGCTCCCCTCCACCATCCAAGATCGGGTGCCTGGTGTGGCTGTGTTTTTGCCCAGTTGGTCATGCGTTGCATTTGTCAACTTACACCTCCATCCTGGCTGCCATCTCTCCTTGAGCACAGCTGTACGGCTGCCTGCCCCACCTTTAATCTGATTGGCCTTCCAGCCTAACATCAGGCCAATCAGGAAAGCTGGCCTCCACCACTAAGGCACCTGTTTGGCCCTGTCCGGAGCTGTAGGGAGCTCCCCTTCCTTGCTGCTACTCCTGCAACTTCTTCCCCAGTCCAAGCAGGCAGACATTTACAATTCATGAGACCCTCACATCTACAGCTCACCGGTAAGCTCCATGGATCGCCCTGGCCTGGACTCATCCACCTTCCTGGCTGCCTCCTCCATTTTTTTTTCCATTCCTCACTAACCTAACTCAACCTATATCTTCCTACCCCTGATATGCCTACCAGTGCTACATGTACATCTCACTCACTTTCCGGCTTCCAAGGCCAAACTCAAAATTCCTTCAAGTGCACCTTTAATGTCCTTGGCTAAATCGATCCTAGGTGTGCTGTAATATCGAAACCTCCTCCATCTGACTCCCGCCCATATTTCTTTCTTATTTCTGCTCTCATTGCTCTCTCTCTGTCTCTCCTATCTATTCAAATTGCTTCTCGATCACCTATCCACCCTCTCTCACAAAGTCTGGAAGGAAGACACTTAACAAGGAACGCCATAGTTCTGACCCTGCCTGCCCATCGCAGACAACATAAATACTTCCTCCAGACAGACTATCACTGGCATTCTCTTTGCTGTTCCTTCTTATGACTTATGGACCCCCCATGTGGTCTCTGTACTCTCCCCTCCTCACCCATTACTGGTGGCACCAGATGGGAAGTGCTCTTGGCTCACTTCCCATCTTCCAAATGCACCAGTAATGTCCATCATAATGGCACTATCATAGCCCAGGGCTCTCTGCCCAACCTTCTCCTTCTTGACTGGTGTCTCTCCTCTCTTTTCAACTTCCCTCCCTCTCCTTCATCCCTTATCCCCTCTTCCCCAGTGGTGACACCCTGCCCCTGCGACCCCCTTGCAAATCCTTTAAAAGGGACAACCACCTTCTCGTAGCTACCCTCAATTCTCGCACTATGAAACACTCCTCTGACAACTGTCACCTCCTTGAAGACCTTAACGTCCTTGCTCTCACTGAGACGTGGTTCAAGGCCAGCTCCATCACTGCTATTGATACTCTTCTCCCTGAAGGCTACAAGATCCTATCCAATCCCAGGCCCTCCTGGCATGCTGGCAGAGTGGCTCTGATCTTCCCTGTGTGGATTCCTGCTTCCATCATCCCCACTCAAACCTACACATCCTTGCAAAGCCTAGTCTGCAACAGGGATGTCATTTAAGGGTCGCCAGGGGTTGCAACTGCAACCCCTGAGGTCTCCCTTGCTACCCCTCTGATCTCCCTTGCTATCGCTACAAAAAACGTAAAAAAAACTTCTTTTTAAAAATTGTTTTTAAATGCAAGCTCCTAGGCAGTGACCAGCACCATTTGGCTGTTTGCTTCTGGAGTGGCTGGCTTTCTTGTGCAGACCACTTATTAAAATAAAAGTCAAAAAAAGAACAGGGGTTCCACAAGTCTAACACTTTGAGCAGTGACCCTAAATAAGAAAGAATAGGAATACCAAACAATTTGTCTTTCTGGAATTCTATACAATAATTGCTAGACTCATTAAAGGTTTATTTCAGGCACACCTCAGGGGGTGAGTCACTGATTTAGTCTGTTCTTAAACGCCTCAACTCAGCCTTTCATGCTTCTGAGGTCGATAAATGAGTACCAACACAGGTTGGGTGATATTGGGTGTATATTTTTTCAATATAAAGCGCTTAAGCGTAAGTGATATATAATAACACATCATTATCATTTGGTCATGGACGTCTGCTTGCATTCACAGTAATTTGGTAATATGGGCCTATACACACTGATCTTAACGATACATATGGCTATCCATTCTTGTATGAAATGTATATAATATTATAATGATATTGTAACAATATTTTTCGTACTATACTTGGGACCAATGCTATGTGATACCACTTCCTATTTTGCCAAGGGGTGAAAGGTCATGTTCCATCGCTTCCCATGATATCCCTTTGCGTGAGGTCAAAGGACATCACCTTCCTGTGATGTCAGAGGTCAAGGGTCATATGATGTTACTTCTACTACCCCTGGCATTTTGGTGAAATGACGTCCCTGGTCTGCAGGCTCTCTGACTGCCCTACCTCATCTCTTATCCTTTGCTTTCATCTAAAGGCCTTCCCGACCTACCACCCTCTTCCTCTCAGAAGAGGCTTACCTGTCCTCCTCTCTCCTTGCCTCCTCCCCCAAATGTATCTTCCTTGAGGACTTTAACATCCGTCTTGACTCTGCAGATGTGGCTACTGTACTCTTTAGCGACCTCTGCGATACTCTTTCCCTCATTATCCTTCCCTCTGACCAAAACCACTCTGCCAGACACACCTTGGATGCTCTCATCTCTACGGATATCCCTCTCTCCAACTATCTGCTACACCTCTCTCCTGGACTGACCACTCTCCCCTCTCTTCCACCCTTGACCTCCCCTGTCCCCTGATGATGCCTTTGCCCACAATGCCAGTCTCCTTCTCTGTCATTCAACCGATGAAGTGCGTGTAAATCGGTGCATTTGCCTCTTCTTTCGTCCCCCATCTTTTGACTCTACCTCTGTCTCTGCTCTAACTAACCTCCATCTCTCTATCTCAAACAGCCTTGACATCCTTGCCCCCGTCACAAGGATCCGAATGAAGCCTGCCTCCTGGTATGACTACAACCTGGCACCTTTGAAACGCATGTATAAAGTTGCAGAGCGGAAGTGGCAGGTGTCTAGCTCCTCCTCCGACAAACTGGCCTGCTGCCTACTCCAAAGGCAATATTGTCTCACCATCTGCTCCAAGAAGAGGGCTCATGTCCAAGCTTGCATCTCTAGAGCCACTAGTAACATGGCTGAACTCTATAAAATCTGCAAGGGACTTGCCAATCCTACAGGATTCTCCTCCTCTCCTCCTTCCTCCCAGACTCTCTGCTCTGCACTTGCCACCCATTTCTCCTCTAAAAGTCAGGAGATCCTGACCACCCTGCCATCTGCTACCCCCCACTTCCTCCCTTCTCCTGCCTCCCTTGTCTCCCCTCCCACATACTCTCCTCCTTCTCTCGCATTGCACCAGACGAGCTCTCTAGAGTTCCCTGCTCTATGAAAGTCTCCTCTAAACAGGTGCTCCCCTGCTTCTCCAGAACCATCAAAGACAACATCACCTCTCTTACCCCAGCCGTGGCTGACTTTTACAACCACTCATTTGCCACTAGCTCCTTCCCACAACCCTTTAAGCACTCTCTTGTGCACCCTCTCCTACAAATCTGTCTGCTAACACTTCTTGCCCGGCTAACTATCGCCCTATCTCTATCACCCCTTTTCTGGGAAAACTCATGGAGAAGCTGGTCATCCCCCAACTGACCCTCAACACCAAAGCGGCTGGCTGCTTCCATGACCTCCAGTCCAGTTTCAGGTTATCCAGAGGCTTGGAGACTGCCCTCCTGAACACCCATGAGCACCTACTCTCCAATCTGGATTCTAAAACTCCCTCTTTCTGACCCTCCTTGATCTCTTGTCTGCCTTCGACACAGTCAACCACTCCATCCTCATAAACCATCTCCATGATACCCTAGCATCACAGACAGGGCACTGGCGTGGCTTACTTCCTTCCTCTCTAACAGACCATCCCAAGTGCAAATGGGTACATGTCTCTCCTCCTCCTCACTCTATACCTTTGGCGTTCCTTAGGGCTCTATCCTATCGCCATGGCTCTTCAACATCTGCCTGGCCCCCCTGGCCCACCTGATCTTCACCTTCTCCTCTCATTTCCAGTGTTATGCAGACACACACAGCTCTCTTTGAAGCTGCTAACCTCTACCTCCTTGGACTCCTCCCTCATGCCTGACTGTCTGACTGCTATCAGGCATGGCACACTGCCGAAGATTTCTCCCTTAATGTCAGTGAGGCAGAGATTCTTCTCATTGGGACGCCTGGCCAGACTTCTTGGGTCTCCTCCCTTTGCCTACCAGTGAGACAAAAAACCTTGGGATCATCTTTGACTTATCTCGCTCTCTCTTTCTCACCAAACATCACAGACCTTGCTAAGAAGGCCCACTTTCAGCTGCACCTCCTCAGGGGCATTCCCCCTTTCCTCACTGTTCCACAGAAGCTGAACATCTCAAGAACCCTAATTCTCTCTAGGCTGGACTACTGCAACAGCCTCTTCCTCAATCTGCCTCTTTCCTCCCTTCGCCCCTTCAACTAATCCAGAATAGGACTGCAACACTTATCCTTGGACTCAAGCCCAGTGACCGCATCTCTCCAACCCTAAAATCTGTCCACTGGCTCCCGGTGACCGCAAAGATCGAATTCAAGACCCTCTGCATCATCCACATGGATGTCTGGGGTCTGGGACCTCTCTACATCCATCTTTCCCATCCTAAATACCTCCCGGCCATTGTCCTTCTTGAAGCAGAGGGTGGGAGGTAGATCCCTTAATTCGGCTGGCACCTCCCTCTGGAACAGCCTCCCTGCCCCCCTCAGACTTGATCCGGATCCTCTTAAGTTCAGGAAACCTCTTAAGACCTTTCTCCTTTTCATTCCCGTGCCCCCACCTTGCTAGCTCTCCCTCCTCTTCTGCCTCTGCGACTGGTTTCTGACCCCTTCAGGGTCTTACAGGGGCCAGACTACCCCCTATCAGTCCCCCAGCACGTTCCTTCAGTCTCCCCATCCTGGTCCTCCCTGCCCACTGCACTCTTCCCCCATTCGCCATGCCTGCACTTGACACCTAGGCCCGCCTTGGCACTTGCTCACCCCCACCCTTGGGGTACCCCTCTCCTGCATTTTTCCTCTTCCCCTCACACTTACCACCTTGTTCATGCACTTGCACTGTAGGATTGCCATAAGGCTAATAGAACCATGTTGTTGTTTTACTTTTTTTGTTCCTTTCTCCCCGCGCCATCCCAGTCTTGTGGCACCTGGAAACACTTGTGTAAAGGCGGCATACAAAGGTACAATAAATAAATAAATAAATAACTTGACGGCCATCATGTTCTTCTCATCACACATGGCCCCTTCCGTTATACGTTTCTCAGCTTTGGGGTATCCTCTGCTAATGAGGTGTTTCAACAAAACTTCAGAGGTGTGCTGGCAGGGCTCAACGTCAGAGGTGTGCTGGCAGGGCTCAACGTCAGAGGTGTGCTGGCAGGGCTCAACGTCAGAGCTGTGCTGGCAGTGCTGGCAGGGCTCAACGTCAGAGCTGTGCTGGCAGTGCTGGCAGGGCTCAACGTCAGAGCTGTGCTGGCAGGGCTCAACGTCAGAGCTGTGCTGGCAGTGCTGGCAGGGCTCAACGTCAGAGCTGTGCTGGCAGGGCTCAACGTCAGAGGTGTGCTGGCAGGGCTCAACTTCAGAGCTGTGCTGGCAGGGCTCAACTTCAGAGCTGTGCTGGCAGGGCTCAACGTCAGAGGTGTGCTGGCAGGGCTCAACGTCAGAGCTGTGCTGGCAGTGCTGGCAGGGCTCAACGTCAGAGCTGTGCTGGCAGGGCTCAACGTCAGAGGTGTGCTGGCAGGGCTCAACTTCAGAGCTGTGCTGGCAGGGCTCAACTTCAGAGCTGTGCTGGCAGGGCTCAACGTCAGAGGTGTGCTGGCAGGGCTCAACTTCAGAGCTGTGCTGGCAGGGCTCAACGTCAGAGGTGTGCTGGCAGGGCTCAACGTCAGAGGTGTGCTGACAGGGCTGAACTTCAGAGCTGTGCTGGCAGGGCTCAACGTCAGAGGTGTGCTGGCAGGGCTCAGCGTCAGAGGTGTGCTGGAGGTGTGCTGCAGGGCTCCCCAGAGTATTGTAAATGGGACTCATGATGTTCTCATCTTCTCGTCTTTGAAGCAAGAGCACATGAGTAGCTGGTCAGGAGTATTGCAGCGCTTGAAGCAACAGCAACACAGGTTGACACTTAATAGAAGAAAGTGGCACTTCTTCCAGCCAAAGACTTCTTTGGATTTGTGTTCCACAAGCACAAGCTGTCTCCTGATCCTCTCAAGTTTGAAGGGTTAAAGGAAATGGCACCTCCCACTTCCCCATCGGAGGTGCACTGCTTTCTCGGAATGGTAAGCTCGTGTGGACTTTTCATTCCCACTTAGGGTGCTAACCAAAAAGGACCCCGACTGGCATTGGGGCCAGCTGGAACAGGACACCTTCTACAATGCAAAGGGCGCCCCCATCGCAGATACCACAATGGAATACGCAGACCCCTCCTGAACCACGAGACGGTGGAGGAAACCAGCCCTCTTGGGCTGGGAGCAATATTTATCCAGGAGGATGTATGTGGTGACAGACATCTTATTTCCTACCTGAGCAGGGCCCTCACCCTCACTGAGAGGAAGTATTTGCAGATGGAAAGGGGGGACTGGGCTGATTTATGGGGTACAGGCATTTCTACCTGTACAGCTTTGGTCACCCTGTGATGATCTACTCTGAGCATAAACTCCTGGCCACCACCATGCAGGGGGTCTGCTCCACGCCCCCCCATTCAGCTTCAAAGATGGATGTTGCAGCTCCAAGACCATGGAGTGACCCTGCTATTCAGAGTTGGGGTGGGTGACCCCACCAATTATTTGTCGCACCACCCATTGCGGCCCCCTACTGCAGACAGGGAAGTGGACAAGGACATTGATGGTTTTGTTGGAATCAAACAAGGTCGGTCCTCTGCAGGATGTCGCGGATGCCGCGCGTCATGATGAGCAGCTTCGGAATCTTCTGCCCCAGCTGTATGCAGTCCAGCGGAAAATGTTTCTGGCAGCGAACCAGAATAGGACACCAGAGTCTCAAGTTTTTCCTTAGGGTCTCTGGGAGGTGAGAACAAAACTGTCCTTCGGCCAGGAAGAGGTGTTCTTGCAAGGCTCACAGTTAGTCATCCCTTTGGAATTGCAAGATCAGGTTATGAACCTAGCACATGTAGGACATCAGGGGGTGAGCAAGATGAAAGCTTCCCATCGTGAGAAGGTATGTTCCTAGATCTTGACGCCAAGGGTGAGGCAGCTCTGCGTCACTGTGCCTGGTGTCTGGCCATCAGATCCATTCTAAGGAACCCCCATTGCATCTCCTGTGATAGCTGTGGACCCCTGGAAAGCATCAGCATTGACTTTGGGGTGATGCAGCAATTCCATCACTTCCTGTTCATGCTTAATGATGAGTACTCAGTGTGTCCCGAAGCGAGGGTTGTAGTGTCTACAGCGGCAGATGCAGATGGCCCTTTGCTGGAGGAGCTGCTTGCCACCCACAGAATCCCTGAGTCAATTAAGTCGGACAGTGGACCACCTTTTCACGGCAGAGAATTTGACAATTTTCGGAAGATTTACAGGGCTTGACTCTGGTGCATTACACCCCGCTGGCCCTCGATGTTGAACGCTTCATGAGGACTCTGAACAGGTGTTTCCACATTGACCTGGATAAGGGCCAGACTCTAAGAGAGGCGTTGACCTTGTTCCTCATGCCACATAGAACCACCCTGCACACCACAAGTGGGGTTTGTCTGGCGGGGGTGTTCCTGGGCAGGAAAGTCCAGTATTTGATCCCTGACCATGACTCCAGGGGGCTCAGATGGCGTGACATGGATAGGCGTTGTATAATGCAACAAGCGGTCAACATCAGATAAACCAACAGGAGGCACCTCAAGAGGTCCCCATGGAGGTGGAGAGCACTGTAGTGGTACACAAGCTGTGCCTTTCCTATGAGACAGTGCCGTGGACCCGCACCCGGTACTAAGGTTCCATGGTGACGGAAGAAAGTAGAGATGACGCGCTGACACGAAACAGCAGTTGGCTCTGTAGGTTCAAAGAGGACACCCATGACGAACTACCCAAAAGCGGGACGTGAAGCTGATTCCTCACCCAAGCCCGGGCCACTACCTCAGTTGAAGGGAACAGAGGAAGTAGCTAGAGAGAAGCCATGGTGGTCCAGACCCATTACCAGCTGTGCCAGTTGAATCAAAATTCCTGAGAAGAGTAGAGCTGCGGCTACCCGGCTGGTTTAACAACTGTGTGATGGTGTAGTCTGTTGGAACGTAAGGCCCAGGACTTCAGAGTTGCCATGCTGCTAGTTCATGCTTCGTTATCAATTGTTGTTTGTTTGATAAAAGTTTGATCGGGATATTGTGACAGAGGACATCCCTGATGACTGGGCACTCCCTACTTCAAGGAAATAATAAGGGTGGAACAGTTTCCTGGGGCGGGCGGCGCGGGTTCTTACCCAGGGAGCAGAGCTTAAGGTGCTTGGGGTGGGGGTGGAAAGGGGCCTACTCAGACATCTGCCCCCCCTTTGTTTCAAATAAAGGAATGCATTTTGCAAACGCAGCCTCTGAGATGCTGTGGAGAGACAGGCCATCTGCCCTCCTCATCCCCGTCCAACTCATGCATTTGCTGTTGGCAGAGCCTTTAATGTGTGGGAAATGTATAAGTGATGGCTCAAGCCATTGTTTTTACACCACAGTGATAAGCACTGAACATGGGGCATTTTTATTCTGAGGGCCAGCACAAAGCATCAGTTATCTGTCCAACTCTACACGTTCTTCACAAAGAATTAATGTGTCACACGTTAAAAGTTTTAAACTATGTTCTTTATTTTCATATCTTTTTGTTTGACACACCAACATGTTTTCTTGTATATTATGTTTTAGTTACATATGGCTCATGCCTGAGAAGGTTAACTGTCATTTTCTTGCCTAAGTACCTTCCCTCGGCATCAAAGAACTTTTCGTTTTCTTAACACGTCAACCACTGCCAGATGGCTCCTCAGTGTGACTCGGCACCTTGATTAGGAAAGCAGGGTTCGTTGTGTCACTGTGTACACTGTAGTCTGTGGCAAATCAACGCAGTGACATGTGTGCAGCAATGATGTGTACACTGTCAAAGTCACTACCCTGTTTGTTAAGGTGTCTATGGGCCTCATTACGTCCCTTGCGGTCCCGTAATGAAGGGTGCTGGTACGGCACCGGAGTGCTGATTACGAGGTTCCCTTTGCGGGACTCGGAACAGACGTCTGGTAATATCAGACGTCCTTTCCGGGTCCCGCGAGGGGAAGAGGGAGGTAATAACGGGCAATTTGTAATGTGTCCGTTATTACCTCTCTCCCCATCCCCATTGATCCCTATGGGGGCTCAAATGGGAATGGTTCCTTCAAGGAAGAATTACCGGGTCCTCCAATGTCGGAATTGTAGTTGAAGGAACTCAGTAATGGAGCCTGGTTTGGAGGTAGCCATGGAGCTAATAGCACCATGGCTACCTCCAAACCTGTAGTGAGGCCCAATGTGCTGCTCCTCCCAGGAACTGCACATATGACTGTTTTTGTTTGATGAGTCCCATATCCATACAATAGCACACTGGAATTGTTTGTGTATGTAGCTCTAACAAGTGTGTCATACTGTCCCCACACTTAAAAACATAAAGCAATCAAAGAAGTTACCTCAAATTGTACAGCCACCAGGCCAAACCCCCTTTCTACCCTGCCACACCATGATGTCCACTAGCTGCAGGCCAGCACTAATAAGAGATGCTAATTCCAGCCCTGTTAGATAAAGCATCGGCCTGCTCTTTCCTCTAGAAATAACCTCTGAGGCCAGCGCAGTGGTGAGGAGGTACTGGCCGAGGAACTGTGGACCGCATACCACGTATCAGAAGCCAGTTTAGTTTAAAACGCTTCATCAGCTTATTACTGGTCAGGCAAATGTTAGTAAGAAGTACAATCTTTCCTGTGCATTCTTCCCTCTTTATTGGGTGTCTCGTGTAGGGTATCTGTTCCTGTCTAAAGATATCATCCCTACAGATGTTTATGTACTGGGGAGTGGGAATGCGCAATCTGAAACTCAGACCCCCCTCATCTAAAATTCTCCAGAAACAAGAAGCAGAAGACCCTTATACCCCATTTGAGTGGCTGATGTTGCAGCCTTTTTATCCTCAAATCCAAAAACATAAGATGTCTGAATGAGCATGTATGGTTACAATTAATGTAATGTTAGGGTGAGTGGTGTGAACCGTGATGTGAGCACCAAGCCATGTGTCTTTTATGTATTTACTGATTCACACATACATCCTTTTCATCACAGACTTGTTTATCATATATAGAGATCTATGATCATAGTTATATTCCTGAAAGGCTCTGTGGTTTAATGCAAAGCAGACAGGAACACTCATTGGTGCCATTTATTCCCTTTCCCTCTCTTGTGGGGGTATTAATTTTAAGAGAGTACAATAGTAGTGTACCAGGTTGTCCACCTAGGGATGAGAACCGGCTATCAGAAAACAATTCATATGGTTAGTCTAGTGATACCCCTTGCGAAATACAAGCCAGGTGGCTCGGGCAGAACGCCTGCAACATCGGGCCAGTGGTCAGTGGGCCCTCAGACCGTGGCAGGCACTGCATTCAGGCAAGGCCTTCCCCAAGAGCAGCTGACAGAATAGCCATGTACTCGGACAGCAACAGCTGTGTTTTCACATTAGATTTCTTCTGTAAAGTACTTGAATTCGAAGTAATGAAGTCGGCTTCACCGAGGTGTGGTTTGGGAGTGATGCATGCCAGTGGGGCATGTGCTAGTGTTTCGCCCTGAGCACTAAGTTGGCTAGAACTGCCCTGCACATTGCATATGGTGTAAATATGTCTGTGATGACGACAAAGGGACGACAGCTTTTAAGGACCCCCTCCCAGGGGAAAGTGGGAGGGCATTTGAGCCCCGGGAAGCCAAGGACCCGATCTCTGCATTATTGGGACCGACACATGTACCCCCTCTGCCTCCGCAAGATAAAGGACTCTTTTTAGCTTCTAACAAAGCAGTACTCGGCATCTCTTTCTGAGCAAACACCCTACAGAGGGCGCTGCGCTGCCAGCCTGTGATGGGGCAGCGTGTGTCTGGGCACAACTTTCTCCTGCACCCCCCTCTTATCTGGGGGTTTACAGATCTGGCCCTACCCCCCACTTTGCATTTCCTTTGAGTGCAGTGCGATCTTATCTCTTGCTCGAACCCCCCCACCCCCGCCGAGCCAACCCCCACCCCACAGCAGTCCCACAATGAACGAGGCTCGGAGGACTACCCGCTCATAAGAAAAACAACAGAATTGAAATGCTGTCCAACTTCTCAGCAAACTTGGGGGCTTTTCCAACAAAAAAATGCATGTTCAAGATTTGGGTTCAAATCTGAAACACTGCCCCCCCCTACTTTATCACGGGAAATGCGTTCTCCGATCTCTTGCAATCACACCCCTGGCGCCTTTGGAAAGGCCTGGACTGCCTTCGCGTAGTCTTCATACATTAGCGTGGGCCTAGCACATGTCTCTCATTGGTGTGGCCTCCACTCAGAGCCCAGGGGGCAACGAAACCTACATTTGGGGGTGGGGGGGACTGGTGACGGGAGGGGCCACTTTCTGGACTGGGCATGGCAAACTTGAAGGCTCCGCCCCGTCTGTTCAATCCCAAGTATCATAATTTATTTATTAATTTTATGTATTGTTTGCTTGTTAGGTGCTTATACAGCAAATACATTCTATTTCAAAGCGCCCACAGGGCAACAGGAGGGGGACATGGGTTCAAGTACATTAAAATACACAAATATAAATGCAGCGGGGGAAGGGAAAGTATGAACCAACTATGCCTTGTGAGTATTCAGAACGTGCAAGTGCAGCAAAAGGGAGATGGAAGTGGGGGTATGTGCTGTGTCCGTGCTCGTGGGTGAGTCACAGATGAAGTGCAAGGTATGGTAAGTGCTATGCGGCCAGGAGCCCTCCTATGAAAGCAAAAACAAGATATCGAGGCTGAGTACCCCAAAAGGAAATACACCAAACGTGGTTTACAAAGAAGGATACAGAGATCTTTATTCTATACTGAACAGTTTCAAAGAACAAAGCAACAGATAGCTATCAGGTCCCCCAGTACGACACAGCGAAAACCAGCCCTGTTTGGTGTGCGTAGTGAGTGGGACTGTACATCAGAATAATCACACCTTTTATAAAGTCCAAAACATGATATCCAGCCCACCTACACGTTAATACATCACGGATCTAGGGTTCGTGCCGAGTTTGCATCTTAATTTATGCATTTATACATTTAGAGGTTATCCTTAACATATTCGCAAACAAGTTACAATAGCAACAGTGTGTCTTTCGATTTCACATTGATCTTTCACATATATCTTAAACAATATAGTCAAACAAGTGTTCACATTGGATGCTCGATCAGTATTGGGCATAATATATGTTCATGGATTAGCTTTGTTGGTACAAGTAATCCTTTATAGACAGGTCAACGAAGGACAAGGTCTCAGTACATGACCCTAACATTTGGCCTGCAGGCAGTTTACATATTAACTTGTACACAGAGGTCAAGACGGCCATGTTACATTCGGAATGACACTGTCCACCATCTTAGAACACAGGGTGACTTTAGAGAGAGAATCTAAAATGGCAGATGAACCTAAAATGGCGGCTTACACAGATCTAAGGTCAGGAACTTGCGAAGCGGATTTCCTCACCAAGCGACTTGGCCTAGGCCAATATATATTTATATATATATATATATATATATATATATATATATATATATATATACATATATATATATATATATATATATATTATCTAGAGGGTATAATATGATTTCCCGTTCGACAAACCCTCCTTTTGGACTATGCCAAGCGCTAAACTAATTCTAATCGCTTTACGAACAATTCCACGTCTCAATGTCCATACACCCTGAATCACCATTGGAGATATCAATTGCCATTAGATCGGTTACCAGAATTTCTTTCAGCACATATTCATTGGAGTTCATGTCTGATGCATATACCTTGCATCCTAACGTACCCATTGCCTGTGCGCAACATCCCCCTAGCATCCAACATATATCAGGAAGACACTGTATACAGCAACAAAGGAACAACGGAATTCCCAAAATGACCAGTAAGACCGAAAGCACATTTCTACCCCAAAATCACAAGAAGTCCCAGAACCAAGCGCTAAAATCCCAGTTTCCCTCTGGAACATGCACTTCTGAATTTAGGACGTGCAGATTCTGTATTGCCTTGAAGATAGTTGGGGAGGAATACGGCACTAAAACACAGCAAGCGGACCCCACTAATTTACATACCCCTCCACGTTCACCTAGGATGACATCTAATGCCATCCGGTTCTGAAGTGCTACTAACTTTATTGCTTTCTGTTCTAGAGTCATATTATAGAGTATGTCAGTGGTCCGGTTGATGGTTCTCTCCAGTACTCTCGCTAGTCTCCTGATATCCTCAGAGTTCATTATTTGTCCCCAGAATGGCACAAAGGACTTTTCTACGCCTCCTAAAACTTGTGCTGGAGTATCACCATCCTCGTCCCGCCGTGGAAGAGCCTTTCAAACCTCTACAGTACTGGATATGAATACCCCGGGTAACAGGATCCCTAAATAACAAGTTCTCTGCCAATCCCTGGGTAACCATGGAAATGCTACATTACCGCAAACAAAGTAGGCAGGTTCGCCTACATACAAAGGTCTGTTCTTGCTAGTCAAATTTGCAACATTGGCACAACCTTTAAAATCACCCATTGACTGAGTACCATTCCTCTGTATGCAGAAAGAAACTGAATCGGGGCTATGGTTAACAGTGTAAGAAGGAGGCGTGGCATCCTTATTGCCTATAGGAGCCATTTTAAAAGAAATTAAAGATTGGAAAGGACGAGACAGTCTATCAGAAGGCCTAATAGAAGCAACGTTGAGCTTACTCCTATTTGCAAAAAGCGAGCATCCCAAGGGAGTTAAACACGTTTCTCAAACTGATTCAAATTAGTCCCATCAAAGTTCCCCAAGATTCTATCGTTCCAGGGACCAAAGAATAGTGCTCTGAGAGAAGCATAACATGCAGTTGTCAAAGGTAAAGGATGAATATACCAACCTAGCCCCTTATCCCCATGTTGCAGTAAATGCGAGCAAACCCAACATTTGGACTTATTAAAGATGGCATGTGTAGCATTCATGATGAGTAATAGCGTACTGTTGTGATATCTCTGTCTATGCTGAGAATCCCTAGGAGATAGAGTGTGCAGATGCACAAAAGGAGTAGAAACAGTAGGTACATTTTCAGTTGGTAACAATTTTTCTAATGGATGTACTTCTTCTAGATACCAGAAGCCTAAAACAATGACCATTATAAAACCAATTAACATTATCAACAAACAGCAATACGTTTTCGGGGCCCATATTGCGGACTGTCCTTTTTCGCAGCTGGTCACACGTTCACTTATCAGTTCTATACGAGCGGTAGCTGTGGCTGGCATTGTAATCTTCAAACGAACATGTCAATGTTTTTTTATTGCTGCTGACCTCCAGGACGAGCGTCTTCTTAGTCCTACCACAAACCCTAGCCAACAGAATCCCTGTGTAGACAATAATTCGGGCCTAAAAGGCAAGCCCTTGATGATTTTCCTCGATCGCACAGCCGAACCGTGCAGTAGGTCTATTTCCTAGGTCGCAGATCGTACCTCGTGCTTCCTGGTACTGAGTGATCTGAGAATAATGTGTCGTCACTTCCCGTTGGAAGCAACGTATCAAGAACAAGAGAGGATGCAAGATCCAGAACAACACCTTCCGGAGACTAAACTATTGGAGAGTGTGGAGGCAAAATGGCTGTTTCCCCAGACCTCACGGGTTCAGTGAGAGTCTCCGACACACTCTTGATGTTGTTTACTGCTTCGGGATCATTGATTGCAGTACTGATGAGGGGTTCTGTTTCTTCTGTATCGTATGGCACTGGGTGTGGAATCTTCTTGGTGTGGGTCACGTAGATCCAATTTTTTCTCCCAGACACCCGCACCGCTGTTTGCATGACCAGCAGGACCTGGAAGGGTCCCTGCCACCGAGGTGCAAGGCAAGACGATCACTCAAATGCTCTAACGAGAACCCAGTCACTGGCCCGTATGCTGTGACCGGGTCCCTCGTACCGTACAGGTAAAGCCTCTCGCACCTGGTGATAAATCAAATACAGGTTTTTAGTCACCTGGCTACAGTAATCTGAAAGAAGTACATTTTCCACATTTCGCAGTGAACGATTTTTCAGAAGGTTCCAGATATTAGCAGGCCTCCCATAACCACCTCAAAGGGAGAGAGCCCAGTCTTAGTTTGAGGGGTCGTATGCATGGATAACAACACGATCGGTAAGGCGTCCGGCCATTTAAATTTGGTGCCGGCACACATCTTAGCGAGCTTGTTTTTGATGATGCCGTTGTGTCTTTCTACTAGTCCGGTACTCTGAGCGTGTCTGGCCGAATGGAACCGTTTATCGATCTGTAATCCCACGCATATCTGCAGAATTACAGCAGCGATAAAATGTGGACCATTGTCCGACCAGATTACTTTTGGAGCCCGAACCCAGGAAAAATTTCCTTTAACATTGTCTTTGCAGTAGTCATGGCTGTAGCGTCTTTAACAGGAAAAGCCTCAACCCATTTGCTAAAAGCACAAATGACAAATAACACATATTTCAAGTTATTACATCGTTCCATTTCAATAAAGTCAAAGTGTATAACCTCGAAGGGGACAGAAGGTGGGCCAAAATGTCCCCTAGGAATTGATGTTCCCTTTCCCACATTATGCTGTAAACAGATCATGCAGTTTTGGACACAATGTTCAGCTACCTTAGAGATGTTGTCATTCACCCATACATTTTCCAGCATTTTTGTAATCTTGCGGGCACATATATGGGTAGGGCCATGAGCCATGACGACCATCATCATGATGTACGCATCGGGAAGTAGCCATTTTCCTTTAACTCTGTCCACCCAACACCCATCATCATCAAGTTTCCCCAAGCCTTCAGCCCACTTTTTAGACTCTTCCAATGTGGCATCGGCTTGGATATCTCTCACAGAATCGATACTCTCATCCATAGTACAGGCATTTGTGGCTTCCCTTGAAGTATGTATTTCTAAAGAGAGGTCAGTGGCAGTCTGTCTAGCTATCTGGTCATCAAAAGCATTCCCCTTTCCTATATCATCTACAATCTTTTGTTGCACTGCATATTTTACAATAGCTAACTGAGTAGGGGGTGCAAGCGCTGAGAGTAGCCTTACTATCAAGGAGCCATGCTGGATCTTTGTACAATGTGAAGTTAAGAATCCTCTTTCTGACCAAAGTCTCCCAAAGTTGTGAACCACCCCAAAGGCATACTGACTGTCAGCGTATATATTCACGGTAAGCCCTTCGGAAAGTTTTCAAGCTCGGGTCAATGCTATAATCTCTGCGGCCTGCGCGGAGTTATGTGTGATTCTCTTGGTTTCCACGACCGTGCTCAACGTAGTGATTGCGTAATCGGCTGTGGATGTACCATCCGGAAGATTGAAGCAGGAGCCATCGCAAAACAGCTCTCCTTGCGGATTGTTCAAAGGAGTATCTTTTAGATCAATTCTACTCTTTGTCTTTTGTTCGGTAGTTTAAAGACAGTCATGTGACTCTTCGTCACTGCAAGCAGTACCTTGCGGGAAAGGTAAGAGTTCAGCCAAATTAAGAACACAACACCTCTTACTTTGTATGTGTGGTGCAAACAAGATCAATTCATATCTTGTCAACCGTGCGGAGGTGAGGTGTTGCGTTTGAGTTCTATTCTGTAGAACATCTACAGAGTGAGGTACCATCAGGGTTAAAGCATGGCCTAGGACCATTCCCTCACTCTGTTTTACAGACGCAGCAGCAGCAGCGACAGCTCGCAAACATCTTGGCAAAGTGCATGCTACAGGATCAAGGGCGGAAGAAAAGTAACCGCATGGCCTATTCTTCCCCCGATGTTCCTGCGTTAATACAGCCAAAGCACATCCATCACATTCATGCACAAACAACACAAAGGCCTTTTCCTAATTTGGTGTGCCCAAAACTGGTGCTGAGCACAATGCAGTCTTGAGCAAATCAAATGCACGCTGGTGCTCCATGTTCCACGGCAATGGCGAAGAAATGCCCTTCTTCGTCAGAGCCAACATCGGCTTGATCGTTAACGAGAAATTGGGGATCCACTGCCTACAGTAAGAAGCCATTCCTATGAAGGCTCTAACTTCTTTCTGTGTATTTGGGACAGACATGCTAGACATTAGTTTTATCCGTCCAGGCGTCAATCTTCTTCCCTCTTTTGACAGGAGATAGCCTAAATAGGCAACCTCCTAACAACAATATTGAAAATTCTTGAGCAAAGCTTTATGTCTATGTTTAGTCAGGTGAATGAGCAACATCACAGTGCCCTCCTTACAAGCGCTTTCTGAATCGGCAGCTAAAAGCAAGTTATGAACATATTGAAGCAGTGTACAAGTAGAGGACAATTCAAGGGTATTGAGTTATTCTTTCAAAGTCCTAATGTAGATGCTAGGGCTTTCGTGTAACCCTGTAGTGCACAGGTAAATATGAAGGAGCGTCCCCCTAAGGTGAACACAAACACATATCTACTGTCCTTGTGTATAGGAATACTAAAGAAAGCATTCTTTAGATCCACAACACTAAAATGAGTAGCTGAGGCCGGAATCATAGTCAGTATCGTCGTCACATCAGGCACAATTGGAAATTGTGGAGCGACGATCTTATTAATGGCATGTAGATCAATTATGAAACGAAAAGGAATTGCATTAGGACCTTTTTTGTACACGGGCAAAATTAGACTATTACATAAACTACCTGCAATTTCCTCAATCACCCCTCAATGTACAAAATCAGAGACGATGCATTTCAAAGCTTGCGCACCATCAGCTGAAATCTTTTACTGCAGAATGCGTGGCAGCTTCACTCCATGTTTCAAAACAATCTTAACAGGCTCAATTTATAGAACACCAACATCATTGTCATCAACTGCCCATAAACACTACGGAACAGCACTAAATTCCGGTGGCAAAGGTCTAGTCAAGAATTGGCAGACAGAAAGTTGCTGTGAAAAAATCGTCAAACGCACTCCATCAGAGGAACAATGAATTACCGCATTGAATTCCTTCAACAAATTCAACCCCAGCAATTCTCTCCACAATTCAAAGTCAAAAAGAATGGACAGTGGTCCGTAAACGGACCCAAAGAAATAGGTACCGGTGAAGAAATCGGACAGATAACTGGTGTGCCAGAAAACCCTACAGAAACATTGGTTGGCCCTGACAGTGGAATGTTTGGAACCTGAGAATGATCAATGGAACACTTCTGTGCCCCTGTATGGTTTATAGTGATAGTTTCGAATTACATTGTGTCGAAAGACTTTCTATTTTTGTTTGTTTTTTGTTTGAAATGGGAGGGTTCCCCCCAAACCCTGTCTTGTAATTCTTTTTGTTTTACCCATTTTTTTTACTTGCGGAACCCAAAAAAACATGTAAATAAAAAATTAAAACATTACAAAATAAAAAAATTGACTTTTTTAACTGCACACCCCCCTGTATCTATCAAGAATAGATGTTTTCTATTTCCCACTAACATTTCAACATAGGGACCTTTCTGATTAACGGGAATAGGCGTAGGTTCCAAACCCTGCTTCGGGCAATCCTAACGAAACTGAATATCGTTGAAAAGAAGTTCTACAGAAAGGTAAGCGGCAGAAGGATGATGGAATATGTTTGTAGTATCCACACTTGTTGCTTGATTATCCTGTGAAAAAGGTTGCTGTGAATCTTGTGAAAACTGACCTCTATCAGGGCCCCCTACACCCGGGCGACCTCTGGGTCGCCTACCCATGTTCCCAAATGTATTATTTGACCTCTGTCGAAGGACTGGGTATTGTGCACGCCAATGACCCTCTTGCCTACAATAGGCACACTGGTTAATGTTTACAGGACCCAAGAGCACATTTCCTTGTGGAACATACTGACCTCTAAACTGCGAATTACCCCCTGTAGGGCCCCTAACAATTTGCTGTAATAATACTTTTGTCTTCCAATCACCTTTTCTCTTTTTGACTCTTTCCTTTTCATTATTGAAACAATTCTCATAGTATTGAGCCATGTGCAGTACTTCTGATTGAGACGTCTCTTGTCAAGTGCTCTCAGAAGACATAATTTGCGACTGGATGTCTGGCAATAATCCATGCACAAATTTGTCTACAAATAATCTTTTCCCAGACTCTGTGCTTAAATCTTGTCCACTGAAATCCGAGAATACTTGTTCGAACCGATTATAGAACTCGGTAGCACCCTCAGACTTCCCTTGGACACAGGCGGTAAGCTTATCCCAAACAATTCTTTTTTCGGGAATCATAGTTTTCAATTTCGCAACTATTCTGTCAGGCAAAGTTAGTATCACCTGAGCAGGTCTCTCGCCAGCTGGCCTTTCTCCGTCGAGTCTAATTATGTTAGTCCATGTATCTCCTAACCCTGGTATGTCATCTATAGTCCTGACCTGTTTCCACAAATCCACAGGCGGGAGTATGGGAAATAACAAATCAATATCACTTAAAGTGAATATTGAGGATTGCAAAACAGACTCTATTTCCTTGTAGAACCCTGTTGGATTTTTCCTAATGTCGGGAATTGATTGTCTAATGGTGTTCACTTCCTGTCTTGAGAACGGGACGTGAACAAACTGAGACACATAATGTGCAGGTATTTCCACAGCAGCTGTACCCACTACAACATTAGCGGGGATCTCAACTTTTGGGACAAGTGTCGGAGGAACCCCTCTCATAGGCAACTGAGAAGTAGGCAACTCCGAACGCTTACTAAGCAACAGAGCCAAATCAAGCGCTAAAGCAGCCAAAGAAGTGTCAAGTGAAAAAGCTCTCTTGTAAATACTTAATAACTCTGTGGGACAACTAATCTTTCTTTTTACACACTCATCCTGTAGGTATTCTACCATTACCTGGATCACTTTCCTCTGTATTTCTGACGTATACTGACTATACGTGTCATATACTTCAACTGGAGTTATCGACGAGTCTGAGATTCATCTAATCGCGCCCTTTGTGCAAATTCGCATTTCCTCAGATATCAATTTCCGACAAGGAAGGAACTGTTTCTGCACATACATACTATCTCTGTCTTCATCCTCATTCTGTAACCTTTCCAACTCCTTTCTATACTCAAATACCCTCTCAACATGCTCTTGTACTTTCTCCACAGTGTCTCTAGAGAACGCTAAGATGTTCAGATCCCTCAACCCTTGTGGGAGATCTCTATTGTTTAATCAGTCCCACATTACGCACAAATGAATCCCTAGTCCCTGAATAAAAACATTTTTCTCAGGAAAATTGTCCATATTAGAAAGTGTGGCAAAAACATTAGCTTGATCATCCCTCTCCATACAATGCTTAGCCCATGCAATCAAGTAACGTTTCTTCTCTGGGGGTACAGTATTGCGAGTAACAACCCTCCATCCCGCTCCCTGATCTACTACAAGCGGTGCAGGACTACTTGGAAGAGGGTGAATAGACATGTTCAACGGAGGTGTTATCACTGGTACAACAGGAAAGAGCAGAGGAGCAGGTGGAGGAGCAGGCAGAGGAGCAGCAACAAAAGGAAGACCAACGACTAGAGGAAGAGGAACGACAGGAGGAACAATAGGAGCAGGAGGAGGAATAACAGCAGGAAGAGGCAAAGTAGCGGGAAGAGGAACATACGGAGGTGGCGCAGTGGCACCAGGCCTTCGTTCATTTAACAATTTGTCGATAAGTTCATCGGAAACATGAAAGTCTTTAGAAGGATAGATTTTCTGGATACCAAGTGAGAAAGCCCTATCCATATTTCTAGTCGACTCAGACTGTTTTTCTTGGTCATATAATAATGCTCTTTCGGTGTTCGTCTTATGACGACGCGCATGTTTTTCTCTACTCTTAAGCTGCTGTAAAGCTTCTTTCTTCCAATTTTGTAATACGTCAAATGCTGCAGGTCTAGCCTTTTTCTTTAATAGTATAGATTCTAAGTATTCTATGCGAGGGATCTCAAAACTACCATTGATTGGCCACTGAAGTTCGGAAGCATGTCTAGTTTGTGCCAAATATCATTAAACACTATACTACCAATGCCATGCTTACAGTACATAGTACAAGCTGGCGACCCCTCCTGTGGCGCCGGATGGCTAAATTCCAAAGATTGTCTGTCACTGAGGAATAATGCCCTAAAGCAGGCAGACAATTTCACAGGCAAATCAGAATACTGGTGTTACCTGGTCAATAATTATACTTGCAAGTGCAATGCTCCAAAACAATTTATCAGGATACTTAAGAATCGGGTCACGACTCACCTGATCAAGCCTAAGGAGGTCCGATGGGATTTCAAAGTTTTCTTTTTCTAACGAATTTTACCTCATGTTTGGTGATTTCGGCAAATCTGCCCGCCTCGATATGTGGACCCTCGTCAAGATGCCGACTCGGACCGCATGTTCACCGTCCAGGAATCGGGCCATGCAGCGCTGTTGAGGTGTCGCGTCTCATTCAGAACGGGGCCCCTTTTTTCAACACCGTCCGATCCCGGTCCAATAGCAGCGTCAACCTTCAACGAGCTGGCATCAATCTTGAGGGTCCCTATACGGGCACCATCTGTGAAAGCAAAAACAAGATATCGAGACTGATACCCCAAAAGGAAATACACCAAACGCGGGTTACAAAGAAAGATACAGAGATCTTTATTCTATACTGAACAGTTTCAAAGAACAAAGCAACAGATAGCTATCGCCCCCCAGGACGACACAGCGAGAACCAGCCCTGTTCGGTGTGCGTAGTGAGTGGGACTGTACATCAGAATATTCACACCTTTTATACAGTCCAAAACATGATGTCCAGCCTACTTACAAGTTAATACATCATGGATCTAGGGTTCGTGCCTAGTGTGCATCTTAATGTATACATCTATACATTTAGGGGTTATCCTTAATATATTCGCAGACAAGTTACAATAGCAACAGTGTGTCTTTGGATTTCACATTGATCTTTCACATATATCTTAAACAATATAGTCAAACAAGTGTTCACATTGGATGCTCGATCAGTATTGGGCATAATATATGTTCATGGATTAGCTTTGTTGGTACAGGTAATCCTTTATACTCAGGTCAACGAAGGACAAGGTCTCAGTACATGACCCTAACATTTGGCCTGCAGGCAGTTTACATATTAACTTGTACACAGGGGTCAAGACGGCCATGTTACATTCGGAATGACACTGTCCACCATCTTAGCACACAGGGTAACTTTAGAGAGAGAATCTAAAATGGCGGATGAACCTAAAATGGCGGTTTACACAGATCTAAGGTCAGGACCTTGCGACGTGGATTTCCTCGCAAATCGACTTGGCCTAGGCCAATATATATATATATATATATATACATATATGATCTAGAGGGTATAATATGATTTCCTGTTCGACACTCTAGGGTGGAAAAGTGCGAGTCTCCAGTGCGGGGGGTGTGCTGAGTCAAGTGCTGAAGGTAGACCGAAGCTGGGGAGATTGGGTGTGAGCGGTCAGGGCCTCAAGGATACATAAGGGTCCAAGACACCAATCCCAGCAACTGTGAGATTAGCAGAGGAGGGGAGAAGGGAAGGAGGAGGAAAAGAGGAAAGTCTTCAGGTGATTTTGGAATTTAAGAAGGTCCTGCTCAAGATGCAGAGGGAGGGGGAGGCTGTTCCATGGGAGGGATCCAGCGAGTAAAGCAAACAAACTCCTGCTCTCTGTTTAGTGAAACACTTTACACACAGGGAGTTGGTGTCAGAGGAACATAGAGGTGTAGAGGGAGAGTATTTAGTGAGAGCCAGTTGATGATAGTGTGGTCCCTGTCCCCAGACAGCCGTGCGGATGATGCAGAGGGATTTGAATTTGATCATTACAGCAACTGGGAGCCAGTAGAGAGATTTTAGAGCTGAAGTGATGCAGTCCCTGGGCTTGAGGCCAAGGATAAGTCTCGCTGCTCTATTCTGGATTAGCTGCAGGGTTCGCAGAGTGGAAGAAGGAAGATTGAGGAGGAAGCTGTTGAAATAATCAAGCCTAGAGAGAACCAGGGCTCGGGAAACACTGAGCTTCAGGGGAAAAGTGGTATTTCATAGCATTGTCCTGAGTGTGAGAGAGGAAGGAGAGAGATGAGTCAAAGATGACTCCAAGGTTTCAGGCTTCAGAAGAAGAAGCAGGGGGAGAGCCCAAGAAGGGAGGCAATATGAGTGTGAGGGAGGAAGGAGAGAGAGGAGTCAAAGATGACTCCAAGGTTTCAGGCTTCAGAAGAAGAAGCGGGGGGAGAGCCCAAGGAGGGAGGCCATATGAGTGTGAGGGAGGAAGGAGAGAGAGGAGTCAAAGATGACTCCAAGGTTTCAGGCTTCAGAGGAAGAAGCAGGGGGAGAGCCCAAGGAGGGAGGCCATATGAGTGTGAGGGAGGAAGGAGAGAGAGGAGTCAAAGATGACTCCAAGGTTTCAGGCTTCAGAGGAAGAAGCAGGGGGAGAGCCCAAGGAGGGAGGCCATATGAGTGTGAGGGAGGAAGGAGAGAGATGAGTCAAAGATGACTCCAAGGTTTCAGGCTTCAGAAGAAGAAGCGGGGGGAGAGCCCAGGGAGGGAGGCCAGAGAGAAGGGAAGACAGGGGGGGGCAGGTGTCCCAATCAGAAGGATCTCAGGTTTGCTGGCATTGAGGCAGAGATCCCTGGAAACCACCCAGCATTACACATAGGTGCACAGCCCCCATACATCATACACTCATTCACATACACTCACTCACACATACATTACATACACACTCCTTGCACACATGCATACATTATGCGATAAAACATAACACCCTTTAACACTGCTACTTTCAGAAAAAGCTTCCTTTACGTCCCTTCCTAACGCAACGTAAGTGTGCACATCAGCCCCTTCACGTCAGACGTTGTTATATGTTCCCTCGCTTCCTTGGGGAGAGGGCTGATGTGTGCGTTTGATTTTTGTTGTCCAAAGAGGTGAGGGATGCTATAATGAAGTAGACCATATACATACGATGTCTGTAGTCTCGTGTGATTAAAGCACTTTTATTAGTTCCTAGTGCTGATTGCAGATATGATGTTACAGTTCATGACAGAGCTAGGAATATCCACCAGCCCCCATCATCAGCTCACTTCAGCGGTCCCCTCAAGAACCTCAAGCACCAACATTCCACACTACAACCACATTCCAAACAGGATGACATCACACACAGCCACTCTGAACCATGGTGCAGTATGCAAATAGCCATGCCAAGTCACTACAGGTGCCTTTCTTGAAACTAGTAGCTTTAATGTTTTGCTGCGTTTGTGCGAAGACATTTATCTGCACAAACCCAGTAACACTTTTAAACTGCCGGTTTCAGAAAAGGCTTCTTTCCCCTCTCTGACTAACCTCGGGGGGAGGCTGAAGGCTGATTAGCTCAATGGCATTGCGCGCCTGCCTACACTCCAGAGAGTGTGCTTGCAGTGCGTCCTATATGTGAGCCGGTGGAGATGCTGTGGTGTTGCCACTGTGTCCATGGCATCCCACTTGGCGCACACAGCCATGATGTGGGAGGCGTGCTTAGAGAGATGTGTTCTATGTAGCAGTGTGATAGCTGGAGGTGTGCTGCAAGCATGTGCTCCACCGTGTGCAGGCTATGCAGATTTTCGGATATGCAGTTGTAGGTCAGTGGGTGGGGTGATTGCAGCAGACAGATGTTGGAATTCAATGGTTGTGCAGTGTTGACTGGCACCACTTTGGAAAGAATAATTCCAGCAGAGCTGTGAGCAGAGGTGTCCCGGCTCGTGCAGTCTGTTTGCTGTTTCCTTTGGTGCTTAGAAGGTGGAGTCATTTCTACAGAAACTCCAGCACAAGGCGGAGCATTCGCGGAGCTGTGAGCAGAGGTGTCCAGGCTCGTGCAGTCTTTGATAGTCGCAGGAGGTCGCCCGGATTCACTCCCTTTCATGTGGAGGTGTAATTGTCGCTTGCTGACGAGTGTCGCTTATGGATATGACCAGCTGAGCAGGAGTCCGGCAGAACCAGTAGCCCACTGGTGGCATTTGAGGCCAGTAAGTTAGAACTTGCTGTCTGCACCTAAATGTCTCCTCCCACCCCCTCCCCACCTCTCCTTACCCCCTCTGAACTCGGCGCATTGGACTGCCCGTTTGTTGTAACTTGGAATAGGTGAGCACATGATTGGGGAAAAGGAATCATGTTTGGTTTAAGAAGTTTGCCCAAACATTGGAATGCATCGCGGAGTGACTCATTCTGCCTCCCCCTACATCTGAGCCAGAAGTGTTGGGGTGCACCCTCCTTGCATGCCACTATTGTAACACAGGGAGACCTTTGCTTTCTTCGGGGAGCTCGTCTCTTGGGAATGAGGAGCTAGATGCCCCCCTGAGGACGGGTGGAGTGCAGTGGTGGAGAGGCAGGAACTTGGGAATAAGCAACGTGGAAACGTTTCACCTTCGTTTTATACCGATTCTGGTGAGGACGAACAAGCGGGTGATTCCACTACTTCTTACGCTTCACCCCCCTCCTCACCCTGCATCAAGCGCAGTTCTTATTGTCCTTCTTTACGTCAAACATCAGCAGATTATTCTCATGCGCTGGCAGCATTGGCCTCGATAAACCAGGCCGTTTCTACTATGGCTGCCTCGTATGAAGAATGGAAAGTAGAAGCGCCTTCTGAGTTAATTCAAATTCAATTGGATTCTGTGGCAGCGAAGATCACTTCCCCATCCTTTGACTTTGAATCCCTCAGTTATAGGTTCAGATCTATCACAAGCTGTCGCTCTTACAGAACAAGAAGCGAATGTGAGTGCTGAGAACATGGCCAGTCAAGAACAACGAGAGGATTTTAGTCATCAAATTGCATCTGTTGACTTGGTTTCACAACTGAGTAAGGACAAGGGATATGTGGTGTCTGCAGAGCAGAGCAGACCTGTCTCGGCCTAGAGGGAGTGAACGTAAACGGGCTGGAGAAGAAAGAAAAACATCAAAGACAAACGAAAAAAGGAAGGGGCAGAAAAGCTCATTGTCAGATGCCCCAGTTAACTGAACGCGCAATCGCACTATCCCTGAACTACTTGCCTTGCAAAAGAAAATGAAGAAAGAACCAACAAGCATTTGTACCGATAAGGAAATCTGCCTCAACTCAGTTTAATGGTACATTAAATGTTGGAACATCACCAATGCCGGACACATTTTGGGAGCGACAGCCCATCGGTCTGGACCGGTCAACACAGGATGTGCCAGTTGCCGGTGTGACTAACCAGTTGGTCAATACTGGAGTCTCTGACAAAAATGAGAGAACTGGTCGTAATTCAATGGGCCCCATCTCTGACCACCGACCCACCCATGCTCTCACTGCTAGCCGCAAAGAGGGAAACTGTAGGGTGAGGTTTGCTGGGTTCAAGATGGGCGCCCTCCCTGAGCATTTGGAGGGGAGAAGTAACACCTTGACTACTCATCCAAGCTATCGAGGTGCTCCGAGACCAGGACAAAAAATCCATACAACTTTGGGTAACCCCCAACAAATTTTCTTTGATGCAGGAAACGTTCTGGAAGAGCCCTTTAGGGATTAAACGGAAACTGCACTGGTCACCTGGCTACCCTCTGATCTTGGGCACAGGTGCCCTCCCCGTCAGTTGCACACCTGCACGGTCCCCCTGGTAACCCTTGCACTTGAGGACTGTTTTCTGTATCCCTAAAGTCCCCTACCAGCACTTGACACTTGATGTCGCACTTACCCTTGCACTTGCCACCTGCTGGCAGCACTTTTTATTTATTGCTTTTTATTTATTTTTACTGTTATCCTATGTACTGCACTGCCCCCTTCCCTTTCCCCTCACACTTTTCTCCTCCCCCCTGCCCTGCCCTTGCGTGATCTCAAGGTCACCCGGCCTATTAAGATCATTGTCTCTTTCTTCCCTCTGGTCACCCTCCCTTGGCTTGTCGCGCCTTGAAACACTTGTCTATAGGTGCGTTATAAATGCCATTTAATATTATAATATCATATCATATCATTCCCTTGACACAAACGGGGCCTAGTGCATTTATGATAAACTGCGCAATACAGTGGCAAACCTTTGAATAACTCTGGCATTAGATGAACGCAAAGTACCCATTCATTCATGAAAGGAGCAAGGGGGAGTGATGTAAGTGCTGATTCTAATTTTGGAAATAAAAGACGTATTCATCTGTCTAATAAACCAGCAATAACCAAAGTTGAAACTAACTTTAAACAGTGCCCTGGCAAATACAGGGATCCATATCAATTACTTTTGCATGGGCATTTGGTTTGAGAAAGAGGGTTGGTGTTGAATGGTACTGCAGTTTTGTCCCTTTTCTCAGAAGGCGTGATCTCCTTTAGAGACATTGAGAGTGTGGAGTTTGTTGACTCCCGATGCACCGGCACAGTGGTGCTGGATTTTGCTTCTAGAGGGTGTACAACCTTCTTCTGAGGGAAGCCCAGATTTTGAGTCGGATTGGGTTTACTATCCCCACTGTCGACTCACTGAGGGTTCCTCTAAACTGGGGATGGACACTCAGGTCAAAGATGATTTTTATCAGCACACCAAATATTCACCCCAAATTACTTGCACAATGGATTTGTGGTATGGGGATAAGTTACTGCTTATGCGTAGAGGAGAAGGGGCTTGAAGGAGCACAAGTCAGGATTGGCCATGGGTGGCCTCAGCTCTCAACTGTACTCGAGAAGCAGAATCCTCAGCAGGCCGACTCTAGCAACCTCTGCCCTTAGTCTAGACTCATGGAATACAAGAGGTCATAGTAAACCCGAAAGTTGGTTCCCAGTTGCGAAATTCAGACATAAACTGCCTTCAAGAAACATGGCTGAGGGAGTCCCTGGTGATGGACGGGTGCACTGTGACCTCACAATCAGCATCAAAGGGCGCTCTGGGGAGACCTAAGGGGGGCATCCTGATGATGTGTAAATTAGATGAATGTTAAAACCTATCATATTGCCGCTAGAATTCAGGCTACAGAATGGGAGGTTGTAAAAGGAACCAGGGACTTGCACTTCCCACTCTGTAATATCCATTGGCATGAGGGTGTGAGTCAAATTGATCCATTCCATGCAATCCTCATAGACTTCCTCACCAATTGGATGATGAATTACAGGAATGGCCATTCAATCGTTCTTGGGGATTTCAACTCTTCATGCTTTGATGATGAAGAGGATGTCGATTCGCCGAGACTTTCAGCATCAGGGGATTGGACTCCACTTGCTGATCTCCACGGTGCATGTCAAGTGATAGTGGAGCAACGTGGAAAAATCGCTTGGCGGTCTGGGCCTCTTTTTTAAAAAATAGAACCACCGAAGTTGAAGTGGGGGAGTATATTACATGGTATAGTGGCCTCCGAAAATCTGCTTTGGACTTTATTTATTTGGATAATTATCTGCAGCGAATGCAAAATTATTAGAACAACATGGAGTGACCAGTGCATGTTGAGATATGAACTTAACATCCCCAGTAGCAATGACAGAGTGCATTATTATGACGATATCCCTGCTCATAATAGATTAGTCTGGAATGGACATAAGATTGATGTAGTGAATAAGGTCATTAAAGGGATCGTAAATGCCTCGGACTACCATATGAAATTACAGACTTTTACGCATGATAATCTTTCTGCCTTTACGTGTGACACTATTAACTTCCATTTAGGGGCCAAACCTCTACCGACCAAGGCTAAATGATCAATCTATAAGAATTCACATAAATATGATGAAGCCGTTACCAGCAAGGAAAAGGATATGAGATATGGTATATGAGAAGTCCAGAAGGAAGGGGTTATTGTCACTGATGGAGCGGCGAGAATAAATACAATTAAAGTAAAATACAAAAAGTGGATCAGAAATCACAGCGTGATATCGGTCCAGGCAGACTCAGAGGGTATGTTGAAGGACCTTCAAAAGAATGACTCTCGCCCCTTCCTGGCACTGATAAATGACCAAAAAACAGTGTTGCGGAAAGTACCATTAACACAGTAACTGAGGAGGACTGGGTGGCCCACTTTAAACATCTATATGGGGAGTTACAGCCTGATCCCAATGTAAATGGGCTTAAAAGGCCAGAGCTGGTTGGACTGGCGGGGCCATTATGTAGGAATTGGATGATGTGTTGGGAGTCATTAAGAAAGCTAATGATTGTGAGCTGCGGGACCTAACGAGACATTGAACAGGCTAGTTAAGGGTACTCCAGTAGAATGGGCAGGAATTTTAAAGCTCCTTTTTGACGATATCCTGAAGACTGATAACTTCACGTTAATTCGGAGAACTGCCTATATTGTCGAACAGAAAATCATATCGTGCCTCCTATACTGTATGAATATATGTGTATTGGCCTACACCAAGCTGCTTATAAGCCACTTGCGAGGAAATCCACGTTGCAAGGTCTTGACCTTACATCAGTTTAAGCCGCCATTTTAGATTTATCCGCCATTTTAGGTTCTCCTCTTTAAAGTCATCCTGTGTTCTAAGATGGTGGACAATGTCATTCTGGATGTAACATGGCCGTCTTGACCTCTGTGCATTAACTAATGTGTAACTTGCCTGCAGGCCAAATGTTAGGGTCATGAACTTAGACCTTGTCCTTCGCTGACCTGTGTGTAGATGATTACTTGCATCAACGAAGCTAATCCGCGAGCATATGTTAAACACAATATATTCAAATACCGAAAAGTGAACACTTGTTTGACTGCATTGTATAAAACTGTTTGAGAAGGCTCTACGAGAAATCCTAAGACAAACTGTTGCTATAGTAATCTCTTAGTGAATATATTAAAGGTAAACCCTAAATGTATAGATGCATGAACTCGGCACGAACCCTAGATCCGTAATGTATTAACTTGTATTAACTTGGAAGTGGGTTGAACATCATGATTTCGAGGGTATAAAAAGTGTGACTATTCTAATGTACAGTCCCACTCACTGAGCACACTGAACCGAGCTGGAGTTCACTGTGTTGTACTGAGGGCCGATAGCTATCTGTTGTTTTGTCCTTTGAAACTATTCAGTATAAAATAAAGATCTTTGTATGTTCCTTTGTAACCCGCGTTTGGTGTATTTCCTTTTGGGGTACTCAGCCTCGATATCTTCTTTTTGTTTTCACAGTTGGCACCCGAATAGGGACCCTCAAGATTGATGCCGGATCATCGAAGGTTGACACGAGCTATCGGAGCAGGATCGGACGGTGTAACAAAATAAAGGGGCCCCTTTCTGAAAGAGACGCAACACCTCAGCAGCGCTGCACGACCCGATCCCTGGACGATGAGCTTGTGGTCCGAGACGGCATCTTGATGAAGGTCCACTTATCGAGGCGAGCAGATTTGGGGAAATCACCAAACACGAGGTAAGATTAGTTAGAAAAGAATCTTTGAAATCCGATCGGACCTCCTTAGGATTGATCAGGTGAGTCGTGACCCAATTCTTAAGTATCCTGATAATTTGTTTTGGCGCATTGTATCTGCAAATACTATTATTGACCAGGTGACACCAGTATTTTGATATGCCTGGGAAATTGTCTACCTGCTTCAGGGCGTTATTCCACAGTTATAGGCAACATTTGGAATTTAGCCATCTGGCACCACAGGAGGGGTCGCCGGCTTGTACTATGTACTGTAAGCATGGCATTGGTAGTATAGTGTTTAATGATATTTGGCACAGACAAACCAGACATACTTCCGAACTTCAGTGGCCGATCAATGGTAGTTTTGAAATCCCTCGTATTGAGTATCTAGAATCCATTTGATTGAAGAAAAAGGCTAGACCTGCAGCATTCGATGTCTTACAGAATTGGAAAAAAGAAGCTTTTTGTCACAGCTTAAGAGTAGAGAAAAAAAATGCGCGACGTCATCAGTCGAACGCCGAAAAGGTGTTGTTATATGACCAAGATAAACAGTCTGAGTCGGCTAGGAATATGGATAGGGCTTTCTCACTTGGCATTCAGAAAATCTATCCTTCTAAATACTTTAATGTTTCTGATGAATTTATTGATAAATTGTTAAATGAACGAAGGCCTGGTGCCACTGCGCCACCTCCGTATGTTCCTCTTCCTGCTGTTATTCCTGCTCTTCCTGCTGTTGTACCTGTTGTTCCTGCTCCTCATGTTGTCCCTCTTCCTCCAGTCGTTGTTCCTCCACCTGCTCCTCCGCCTCTTCCTATTGCACCAGTAATAGTAACTCTGCTGAACTTGCCTGCTCTTCCTCTTCCAAGTGGTCCTGCACCGCTTGTAGCCGCAATACTGTACCTCCAGAAAAGAAACGTGTCTTGATCGCATGGGCTAAGCATTGTTTAGAAAGGGATGACCGAGCTAATGTTTTTGCCACACTTTCTAATATGGACAATTTCCTGAGAAAAATGTTTTTATTGAGGGGTTAGGGATTCACTTATGTGTAATGAGGAACAGAATAAACAATGCAGATCTCCCACAAGGGTTGAGGGATCTGAACAATTTAGTCTCTAGAGAGACTGTGGACAAAGTAGAGGAGCATGTTGAGAGGATATATTTGAGAATAGGAAGGAGTTGGAAAGGTTACAGAATGAGGATTACGATGAGGATAGTATGTATGTACAGAAACGGTTTCTTCCTTGTTGTAAATAGATATCCAAGGAAACAAGAATTTGTATGAAAGATGCGATTAGATGGATCTCAGACATGTTGATAATTCCAGTTGAAGTATATGACACGTATAGTCAGTATACGCCAGAAATACAGAGGAAAGTGATACAGGTAATGGTAGAGTACCTGCAGGATGAATGTGTAAAAAGAAAGATTTGTTGTCCCATGGAGTTATTGAGTATGTATTAGAGAGACTTTTTACTTGACACTTCTTCGACTGCTTTAGCGCTCGATTTGGCTCTGTTGCTTAGTAAGCGTTCGGAGTTGCCTACTTCTCAGTTGCCTATGAGAGAGGTTCCTCCGACATATTTTCCGAAAGTTGAGATTACGGCTAACGCTGTAGCTGGTACACCTGCTCGAGATATTCCTGCACATTATGTGTCGCAGTTTGTTCACGTCCCGTTCTCAAGACAGGAAGTGAACACCATTAGACAATCTATTCCCGACATTAGAAAAAATCCGACAAAATTCTATAAAGAATTGGAGTCTGTCTTGCAGTCATCAGTATTCACCTTAATGATATTGATCTGTTATTTCCTGTACTCCTGCCCGTAGATTTGTGGAAACAGGTTTGGACTATAGATGATGTAGCAGAGTTAGGAGATCCATGGGCTAACATAATTAGACTCGATGGAGAAAGGCCAGCTGGCAAGAGACCGCCTCAAGTGATACCAACTTTACCAGACAGAATTATTGCGAAATTGAAAACTATAATTCCCGAAAAGAGAATTATTTGGGACAAGCTTACGGCCTGTGTCCAAGGGAAGTCTGAGGGTGCTACTGAGTTCTTTAATCGGTTCAAACAGGTATTCTCGGATTTAAGTGGACAAGACTTAGGCACAGAGTCTGGGAAAAGATTATTTGTAGACAAATTTGTGCGTAGATTGTTGCCTGACATCCAGTCGCAAATCATGTCTTCTGAGAGTGCTTGGCAAGCGAAGTCTCAATCAGAAGTACTGCACATGGCTCAGTACTACGAGAATCGTGTCAATCATGAAAAAAAAGAGTCGAAAAGAGGAAAGGTGATTTGAAGACAAAAGTTTTATTGCAGCAAATTGTTAGAAGTCCTAGAGGGGGTAGTTCGCAGATTAGAGGTCAGTATGTGCCACAAAGAATTATGCCCTTGGGTCCTGTAAACATTAACCAGTGTGTCTATTGTAGGCAAGAGGGTCATTGGCGTGCACAATGCCCGATCCTTCAACAAAGGTCAAATAATGCATTTGGAAATATGGGTAGGCGATCCAGAGGTCGCCCGGGTGTAGGGGGCCCTGGTAGAGATCAGTTTGCACAGGATCCACAACAACCTTTTTCGCAGGATAATCAGGTACCACATGTGGATACAAGAAACATATTTGCTCATCCTTCTGCCACTTACCTCTCTGAAGAACTTACCTTTTGACATTATTCTGTTTCGTTAGGATTGCCTGAAGCAGGGTTTGGAACCTACGTCTATTCCCGTTAATCAGAAAGGTCCCTACGTTGAGATAATAGTGGGAAATAGGAAACATCTATTCTTGATAGATACAGGGGCACAGAAGTGTTCCATTGATCATTCTCGGGTTGCAAACATTTAACTATCAGAGCAAACCAATGTTTCTGTAGGGTTTTCTGGCACACCAGTTGTTTGCCCAGTTTCTTCGCCGGTACCTATTTCTTCGGGTCCCTTTTCGGACCACTGTCCATTCCTTTTGACTTCGAATTGTGGAGAGAATTTGCTGGGGTTGAATCTGTTGAAAGAATTAAATGCGGTAGTTCATTGTTCTTCTGACGGAGTGCGTTTGACGTTTTCACCACAGCAACTTTCTGTCTCTCAATTCTTGACTAGACCTTTGCCGCCTGAATTCAGTGATGTACCAGAGAGTTTATGGACAATTGACAACAATGATGTAGGTGTTTTACAGATTGAGCCTGTCAAAATAGTCTTGAAGCATGGAGTAAAGCTGCCACGTATTCCACAATATAAGATTTCAGTTGAGGGTGAACAAGCATTGAAATGCATTGTTTCCAATTTTGTGCATCGATTGGTGATTGAGGAAATTGCAGGTAGTTTGTGTAATAGTCCTATTTTACCCGTGTACAAGAAAGGTGATAATGCAATTCCTTTTCGTTTCATAATTGATCTACGTGCCATCAATAAGGTCGTCGCTCCACAATTTCCAATTGTGCCTGATGTCACAGCAATATTAACTATGATTCCGGCTTCAGCTACCTACTTTAGTGTTGTGGATCTGAAGAATGCTTTATTTAGTATTCCTATACACAAGGACATTAGATACCTGTCCGTGTTCACCTTAGGGGGACACACGTTTAACTTTACCCGTGCACCGCAAAGTTACGCGGAAAGTCCTAGCATTTACAGTAGGGCTTTGAAAGAACAGCTTGATACCCTTGAATTGCTCTCTACTTGTACCCTGCTTCGGTATGTCGATGACTTGCTTTTGGCTACCGATTCTGAGAGCGCTTGTAAAGAGGGTACTGTGTTATTACTTATACACCTGCCTAAACATGGACACAAAGCTTTGCTTAAAAAGTTTCAATATTGTTGTCAGGAGGTCGCCTATTTAGGCTATCTCCTCTCAAAGGAGGGAAGAAGATTGACACCTGAACGGATAAAACTAATTTCTGGCATGTCTGTCCCAAATACGCAGAAATAAGTTAGAGCCTTAATAGGAATGGCTTCTTACTGTAGGTTGTGGATCCCAAACTTCTCCTTAATGATTAAGTCGATGCTGGCTTTGACGAAGAAGGGCATTTCTTCACTATTGCCGTGGAACATGGAGCACCAGCAAGCATTTGATCTGCTCAAGACCGCATTGTGCTCGGCACCAGTTTTGGGCACACCAAACTATGAAAAGGCCTTTGTGTTGTTTGTGCATGAATGTGATAGATGTGCTTTGGCTGTATTAACGCAGGAACATGGAGGGACGAATCGGCCATGTGGTTACTTTTCTTCCACCCTTGATCCTGTAGCATGCACTTTGCCAAGATGTTTGTGAGCAGTCGCTGCTACTGCTGCTGCGTCTGTAAAGCAGAGTGAGGGAATGGTCCTAGGCCATCCTCTAACCCTGATGGTGCCTCACTCTGTAGATGTTCTATTGAACAGAACCTAAACGCAACACCTCACTTCCGCACGGTAGACGAGATATGAATTGATCTTGTTTGCTCCCCACATACAAATCAAGAGGTGTTGTGTTCTTAATCCGGCTGAACTCTTACCTTTCCCGCAAGGTACTGTTTGCAGTGACGAAGAGTCACATGATTGTCTGTACACTACCGAACAAGAGACAAAGGGTAGAATTGACCTAAAAGACACTCCTTTGAATAATCCACAAGGGGAGCTGTTTTGCGATGGCTCCTGCTTCAAACTTTCGGATGGTACATCCACAGCTGCTTATGCAATCACCACATTAAGCACAGTCGTGGAAAAGAGAATCATGCATAATTCCGTGCAGGCCGCAGAGATTATAGCATTGACCCGAGCTTGTGAACTTTCCAAAGGGCTTACTGTGAACATATATACTGACAGTCAGTATGCCTTTGGGGTGGTTCACAACTTTGGTAGACTTTGGTCAGAAAGAGCATTCTTAACCTCACATGGTACCAAGATTCAGCATGGCTCCCTAATAGTACAACTGCTCTCAGCGCTTGCACTTCCCACTCAGTTAGCAGTTGTGAAATGTGTAGCACATCGGACGTTTGTAGACGATATAGGAAAAGGGAAAGCTTTCGCTGATCAGATAGCTAAACAGACTGCCACTAACCTTTCCACAGATATGCACATTTCAAGGGAGAACGTAAATACCATGTAATGGATGAGGGTGATGAAGAGATGGGCAGAGAGCAGAGGGCTTGGGGAAACTTGATGATGATGGGTGTTAGGTGGATGTAGTTGCAGGGAAATGGCTACTTCCTGATGCACACATAATGATGATGGTCGTCATGGCTCATGGCCCTACCCATATATGTGCCCAGAAGCTTACACGAATGTTGGAGAAAGTTTGGGCAAATGACAAAATCTCTAAAATAGCTGAGCCGCATGTTCAGAATTGCATGATCTGTTTGCAGCACAATGTGGGAAAGGGAACATCAACTCCCAGGGGAGATTTTGGTCCACCTTCTGTCCCCTTTGAGGTTATTCACTTTGATTTTATCGAAATGGAACGGTGTAATAACCTGAAATATGTGTTAGTTGTCATCTGCGCTTTCAGCAAATGGGTTGAGGCTTTTCCTGTTAAAGACGCTACAGCCATGCCTACTGCAAAAAACTATTTTAAAAGAGTATTTTCCTAGGTTTGGGCTACCTAAAGTCATCTGGTCGGACAACGGTCCACATTTTTTCGCTGCTGTAATTCTGCAGATATTTGCGGCATTGAAAATCGACAAACGGTTCTATTCGGCTAGACACGCTCAGAGTGCCGGATTAGTAGAAAGACACAATGGTATCATCAAGAACAAGCTCGCTAAGACGTGTGCCGGCAACAAACTATAATGGCCGGACGCCTTACTGATCGTGTTGCTAGCTATGCGTACAACCCCACAAACTAAGACTGGGCTCTGTCCATTTGAGGTGCTAATGGGGAGACCTGCCAATATCTGGAACCTTCCAAAATGTCAGTCTTTGAAAAATTTCGAAAATGTACTTCTTTCAGATTACTGTAGCCAGTTGACTAAAAACCTGTATTTGAATTATCACCAGGTGCGAGAGGCTTTACCTGTACGACACGAGGGCCCAGGTCACAGTATTCGGCCTGGTGTTGGGTGTTGACGAAGGCAGTTGAGCGATCCTCTTGCCTTGCACCTCGGTGGCGGGGCCCTTTCCAGGTCCTGCTGGTCACGCAGACGGCAGTGCGCGTCGCAGGCAGAAAAAATTGGATACTTGCGACGCATTTCAAGAAACTTCCACAACCCGTGCCATACGATACAGGAGAAACAGAACCCCTCACCAATACCGCAACCAATGATCCCGAAGCAGTAATCAACAACGAGAGTGCATCGGAGACTCTCTCTGAGCCCGTGAGGCCTGGGGAATCAGCCATTTTGTCTCCACACTCTCCAAAAGTTTTGTTTCTGAAAACTGTTGTTCCGAATCTTGCATCTTCACTTGCTCTTGATACGTCACTTCCAATGGGAAGTGACGACATATTGTTTTCAGATCAATCAGTACCGGGGCAAAGAGGTACAATTTGCGTCCAAGGAAATAGATTTACGGCACGGTTCGGCTGTGCATTTAAAGAATAAAGGAAAATCATTGAGGGCTTGCTTTTGCCCAAGTAATTGTTTGAAAAAGGGGATTTTGTTGGCTAGGGTTGTGGAAGGACTAAGAAGTCGCTCGGCCAGGAGGTCGCCAGCAAAAAAACATTGGGGTTTTTCATTTGAAGACTACAATGCCTGCAACGGCCACCGCTCGTACAGGACTGATAAATGATCGTGTGACAAGCAGTGAGAATGGACAAACTGCTTGGGCCCCGAAAACGTACTGCTGTCTTGTCATAATGTTAATTGGTTTTATAATAGTAACTGTGTTAAGCTTTTGGTACCTGGAAGAAGTGCATCCATTCGAAACCTTGTTAACGACTGAAAATGTACCCACTGTCCCTACTCCTTTCGTGCATCTGTATACTTTATCTCCTAGAGACACTCAGCATAGACAGAGATACTACAATAATACATTGTTACTTATCATGAATGCTACACATGCCATTTTCAATAAGTCCAACTGTTGGGTCTGTTCGCATTTACCGCAACATGGGGATAAGGGGCTAGGTTTGTTATATACATCCTTTACCTTTGACAACTGCTTGTTATGCCTCTCTTAGAGAACTATTCTTTGGCCGATGGAATGATAGCATCTCAGGGAACTTTGATGGTACTAATTTGAATAGTTTTGAGAAACCTGTTCTTACGCCCTTGGGATGCTCGCTTTTTCGCAAATAGGAGCAAGCTCAACGTTGCTTCTATTAGGCCTTCTGATAGACTGTCTCGTCCTTTTCAGTCTTTGATTTCTTTTAAGATGGCTCCTATAGGCAATAAGGATGCCATGCCTCCTTCTTACACTGTTAACCATAGCCCCGATTCAGTTTCTTTCTGCATACAGAGGAATGGTACTCAGTCAATGGGAAATTTTAGAGGTTGTGCCAACGTTGCGAATCTGACTGGGGAAGACAGACCTTTGTATGTAGGCGGACCTGTCTACTTTGTTTGCGATAATGTAGCATTCCCATGGTTACCCAGGGATTGGCAGGGAACTTGTTATTTAGGCATCCTGTTACCCGGGGTATTCATAGCCAGTACTGTAAAGGTTTCAAAGGCTCGTCCATGACGGGACGAGAATGGTGACACTCCAGCACAGGTTCTGGGAGACGTAGCAAAATCCTTTGTGCCATTTTGGGGACAAATAGCAAACTCTGAAGACATCAGGAGACTAGCAAGAGTACTGGAGATAACCATCAACCGGACCACAGATATACTCTATAATAAGACATTAGAACAGAAAGCAATAAGATTAGTAGCACTTCAGAACCGGATGGCATTAGATGTCATTCTGGCTGAACTTTTTGAGTGTGTAAATTGGTGGGGTCCGCTTGCTGTGTTTTCCTGCCAGATTCCTCCCCAACTATCTTCAAGGCAATACAGAATCTGCACGTCCTTAGTTCAGAAGTGCATGTTCCAGAGGGAAACTGGGATCTTAGCGCTTGGTTCTGGGACTTCTTGCGATCTTGGGGTTGGAAAGTGCTTTCGGTCTTTCTAATTATTTTTGGAATTCTGTTGCTTCTTTGTTACTGTATAAAGTGTTTACCTAGTATATGTTCGATGCTAGAGGGATGTTGCGCACAGGCGATAGGTACAATAGGACACAAGGTACACGCCAAAGATAAGAGTTCCAAACAGTATGTGCTGGAAGAGATTCTGATAGACGATCTAATGGCAATAGATATTTCTGACAGTGATTCAGGGTGTATGGATGTTGAGATGTGGAGTTGTTCGTAAAGTGACCAGAAGTAGTTTAGTGCTTGGCATAGGCCAAAAGGAGGGTTTGTCGAATGGAAAATCATATTGTTCCTCCTATACTATATGAATATATGTATATTGGCCAATGCCAAGCTGCTTCTAAGCCACTTGCGAGGAAATCTGCGTTGCAAGGTCTTGACCTTAGATCAGTGTAAGCCGCCATTTTAGGTTTATCCGCCATTTTAGGTTCTCCTCTTTAAAGTCACCCTGTGTTCTAAGATGGTGGACAATGTCATTCTGGATGTAACATGACTGTCTTGACCTCTGTGTATAAACTAAGGTGTAACTTGCCTACAGGCCACATGTTAGGGTCATGAACTGAGACCTTGTCCTTCGCTGACCTGTGTGTAGAGGATTACTTGTGTCAACAAAGCTAATCCGCGAGAATATGTTAAACACAATATATTCAAATACCGAAAAGTGAACACTTGTTTGACTGCATTGTATAAAACTGTTTGAGAAGGCTCTACGAGAAATCCTAAGACAAACTGTTGCTATTGTAATCTGTTAGTGAATATATTAAAGGTAAACTCTAAATATATAGTTGCATGAACTCGGCACAAACCCTAATCCGTAATGTATTAACTTGTATTAACTTGGAAGTGGGTTGAACATCATGATTTCGAGGGTATAAAAAGTGTGATTCTAATGTACAGTCCCACTCACGGAGCACACCAAACCGAGCTGGAGTTTGCTGTGTTGTACTGAGGGCCGATAGCTATCTGTTGTTTTGGCCTTTGAAACTGTTCAGTATAAAATAAAGATCTTTGTATGCTCCTTTGTAACCCGCGTTTGGTGTATTTCCTTTTGGGGTACTTCATAATATTATACCAATTTTTTAAAAGGATAGTAGAACGGTCCTTAAAAATGATCATCCGATTTCTATTTTGGGCTGAGACAGTAAAATGTTTGCGAGTTTAATACTAAAACATTGGGAAGTCTGGGTAAGTAACAACACCCTGATTCCTCCACTTCAAATTTGCTTTTGTAAACTTCATAGCACCAACTTAAATATTCTTTTGTTAAGAAGTCTTCAGGATTTAGTCACTCAGAGAAAATACCCTGTCATCCCTTTGGTGGCATTGGAATTGTCTAGAGTAGACTGTGGGGAAAACTATTTCAGTGGGGGCAATGCTGGAGGCTTATTAAATCTGATCATGAGAATAAACAAAGATTCTAATGTTAGAGTTCGACTGAACCAACAGGGCTCACTGTCACAAAAGACACATACCCATAATGGTTTGCCACGGGGGTGCGCTGTGGTCCCCTGTCTCTTCAGCCTATATGTGGCAGACGTGGGCCACAAATTAGAAGCCGTTCCCTTGCTCCCCCCTAGATTTGGGAATTTGGCAATTTGCTGGACGGCTTACGCTGATGCTTTCATATTAATGGATCGCACCCAAATGGGGCTGCAACGGCTGTTAGAGGCATTTGAAGCCTTTGCAAGAGACAATAATTTAGTGATTAATCCTAAAAAAATAAAACAAAATAATTCTTTGCACTGTTCCCTTAACAACATTGTTATGGATTGGGAAAACTCCATTATATATCTCGGTTTCCCCTTCACTTGCTCTTTGGATCGACTTTACCCCAAGAAGTTTTTGAGAGTGAAGGCCAACTTTTACACACCACAAATGAAGCGAATTAAGAGCTGTTATTGTAAATTCTCGTTGGCCCCCCTAATTCAATTCTTTGAAGGAAAGATTGGCTCAGAACTGCTCTATGGCATTGAGCGTCTTGACGACTGGGCATTGAATTATCTTTTCCTGATCGAAGGTGTAGTCTGAAGTAAGTTACTGGGCGTCCCAAACGTAGTACCAATAGCCGCTATCAGACATGAATTTGGTCTAGTTTCCCTGAAAGCAAGAGGCCAGTGCAGAATGTTGGCCTTATATGGGAAGCTCCTTCAGCCTTGCGAAAAATCTAGTTTTTTTTTTTAAAAACAATTTTATTAATTTTGTTCAAAAAACAAATAACAAACCCAACTCAATTTACAGTGGTTACATATCTTGCTCATAAATACACATACATTGTTACTTTTCCGCCCACTGTATTTCCCGTCCCACCCCCCTCCCAAGCCTACTTTCTCCCATTGTCAGTCTCCACCTCTTGTGGTGAGGAGACCTCTTCAGCCACGCTTATTGAATCATCATTACTTTGTCCATCATACAAGGGCCCAAATAGCTCTGCTATTAATTGTCTCCAACCCGCTAGGGCTCCGGCTTCACCCACTATGTCCCCTTTACACGCTTCCTGCCATGCCACTGTTTCTGCCTCCCCCCACTTCTGCAAGTCCCTCCACCACGTATCCACATTGGGCTTGTGGCACGCTTTCCATCCCATTGCAATCCTTCTCTTCGCCAGTACATATGCCAGATATTTCAATTTACTCACATGTTTAAGCTTCCGCGGTCTGGGGATCCCTCCCAACAGGAAAGCCCACACCGTATCCACCTTCATACGGATTCCCTTGTCCTCCATTTTCTGTGCTATATCTCTCCAATATTTCGCTATCAGTGGACATGCCCAGAACATATGCACCATTCCTGCGTTTTCCTCATTGCATTTGGGACACACTTGGCTTGCGGCGTTCTTAAACTTGGCTATCTTAAGTGGCGTCAGATATGCTCTGTGAGTTATATACAACTGTATTTGTTGCAGCCTAGCATTTCTCAATACTTTTTTATGATACCCCTGAGCCCTTTCCCACATCCCATCACTCATCATATCCCCTACTTCCTCCTCCCAGTGCAGTCTAAGTTGCACCACTTCCTTGCACACTTGAGTCATCATCATCTCATACACTCTAGACATTTCATGCCCTCCTTCTGCTATATCATATATCACATCTAGTGTGGTGTCCGGTTCCTCTGCAAGTTAAACCTCGGACCAGATATCTTTAATTTATTGCACCATCCCATGATACGTAATATATTGCCCAGCACTCAACCCCATCTGTTCCACCAACTCCTCAAATTCCAATATTTTCCCCTCTTGCCACACATCTCCCAATGTTGCTATTCCTACCGGTTCCCAATACTTCCTAATCATTAACCTTAGTTGCTTTTCTGTTCCCATCATTGTAACCAGTGGGATTTGCGGAGAGCACAGGGCCGGCTTGTCCATCAACCGGCACGCCCTCTGCCACATCCCCCACCCCAGACTCAACATCCCCGGACGACCTCTTAGCTCCCGCTTGGATAACCATATCATTTCTCTCAAAAAGTATGGGGAGCAATCACCCTGATGCAGCTTATGTTCTAAGGTAGGCTCCGCAGAGAGCCATTAGGCTACATGTTGCAACTGGCTCGCTACATAATATACTTCCCAGTTAGGTAATTTAATGCCCCCTTTCTCATGCGGGTTTTGGAGTTTTCACGGGGCTACCCTGTTCCTCATCCCGTACCATAGGAATTCCCTGCATATGCTGTCCAACTTAATAAAGAATTGCCGGGGTATAGAGTATGGGATGTTCACGAAGCAATGCAACAGTCTAGGCAATGCTACCATCTTGAGCATCGCCCCACGTCCCATCATTGCTAAGGGGAGTTTCGCCCAGAACTTCATGCTGTTCTCCAGTTGCCGAACCGTTCTTTCTGTATTATGCCTATGTTCGGCTTCTGCTGTATGATATATGTCTATCCCAAGATACCTAAAGGTTTTGGCCTCCCACGGAATCTGGAGTACTGGCAAATTCTCAGCCAAGAGCCCTCTATATCTGCCCAGCGGGAACACACTGGATTTACTTGGGTTCACGGCTATACCTGAGAGTTCAGCAAATCTCCCCACTACTTCCAACACATACTGCAGATTCTCCTCTGGGTAGCGCAGATACAATAGAACATCGTCTGCGTATAGTGAAATTAAATGTGATGTTTCCCCAATGACAATGCCTATTGCGTCATATTGCTGCCTTAGATAAATCGCCAGAGGCTCCAAGGCCAGAATGTACTACATGGGGGACCAGGGGCATCCCTGTCTAGTAACTCTCCCAAGTTGCCACCTTTCAGAGATCACAGATCCTGTCTTCACTCTCGCTAATGGCTCACTATATAGGAGTTCTACCCAGTGAAGATATCCTGGTCCCATACCATAGCTGGCTAGGGCCGCCTTCAGCCAGGGCCATCTGACCGAGTCAAATGCCTTGACCGCATCCAGCGACACTATCGCCATTTCGCTAGTGTCCACTTCAGTATGTTCAATCACTCGATGGAGTTGCCTCAAATTATTCAAAATATTCCTATTTGGGACATGTCCTGTTTGATCAGGATGAATCAGTTTGTTTATGACCTTCTTTAATCTGTTTGCTAGAACCGCTGTTAAAATCTTACTATCTTGGTTTAACATCGATAGGAGCCTATAGGAACTGCAGTCACTACCAGGCCTGTTGGGCTTGGGGAGTGGTATAATAACCGCTTTGCCCAGTGATTCCGTTAATCTCCCAACTTCATATGCTTCGTTAAGCATTTCCAGCAGTGGGGGGGAGAATCTCTGCTTTATATGCCTTATAAAATTTGCTTGGGAGTCCGTCAGTCCTCTGGGTTTTGCACGTGGGCAGCTGCCTCACCACTTCTTCTAGCTCTTCTAGAGTGATCGGAGAATCTAGCTCCTCCCTTTCTTCCACACTAATTTGGGGTAGCCCAATGTCTTCCAGTATGTCTCCTATCTCCCCTCTTCTGCTTCCCGTCTCGTCTCCGTACAAGCATCTATAATAGTCTGCAAATTCTTGATTAACCCCCTCTTGCGTATCCACTACGTCGCCATTGTCTTTCACTATTGTTCTGATTGGGGGCCTTGGAGTCTCGTTTTTGTAGAGCCACGCAAGGAGTCTTCCTGGTTTGTCGCTTCCAGCATGTTGCCTTTCTATGTACTTTTTATAATTAAGATTACATAATCTCTCCCAGTATCCTGCACATTTCTGCTGCAGGCCCAGTGCCATTTCTGTATCTGCCTTAGTGCTGCTTCCCCGTTCCAACACCCTCTCCAATTCCTTTTCAGAGTCCTGTAATGTGGTCAGAATCCCATCCTGCAGTCCTTTAGACTTGCCTATGGCAATTCCTCTCACTACCACTTTAAAGACTTCCCTAAGTGTGCCTGCTTTCTTGACACTGCCAGTATTTATCTCGAAATAACTTATTATTTCCTCTCGCACATCCTCCCTGAATACGCTGTCTTTAAGCGCTTCTGCACGCAATCGCCATGTGGGTATCCTTCCCCTAGGGGGAGTTATTGCCATGTTAGCAGCGGTGGCGAGTGGTTTGAGAAGACCCTAGCTTTGTACTCCGCCTGCGGTATTTCGGTCAGTAACTCCTGCGTGACAAATACATAGTCCAGTCTTGTGTATAGGCCCTGTGGGGCTGCATAATGTGAACATTGTCTATCCTGCGGGTGACATGTTCTCCATGCATCTGTCAGCCCAAAATCCACCAATAGAGCATGTAGTGCCTTTGCAGCCGGAGTGGGTGTAACTATTTTATCATCTGATCTATCTATGGTGGGGTTCAACACATAATTGAAGTCTCCCCCCACAATATACCTCCCCCCACGCTGCCACTGAGTGTACTATACAGGGTCCTAAAATACGCAGCTGTATCTTGGTTCGGGGCATAAGTATTTATGATGCAGATCTCTCTATTTTCCACCATCCCTCTCATGATCACCATCCTGCCATCCGCCTCTACCTGCGAGCTCAGCATCTGAAACGGAACATGTGGGGCCACCCATGTGATTACCACTCTTGCATAGGCAGAGTATGTTGCCCCCACCACTGACCCTCTCCATTTCTTCCGTACCACTTCTAGTTTGTCTTTCGTTAAATGAGTTTCTTGTAACAAGGCTATATCCACTTTCTGTCTGCGTAGGTACATCATTACCTTGTTCCGCTTCAGATAACTATTGAGCCCCCTAACGTTCCAAGTAACTATCTTAAGGTCTCCCATGGTTCATCTTGTTTTCTGTGAGGTGTAAGCTCACCCCATAACTCTCCTCCAACTATAACAATCCACAGCACACAACCCCTTCCCTCCCTCCTCCCCCTCCTACCCCAACCCCAACAGCTGCCCAGCTCCATCCCTGGATCTCAGGCTCCCCCGCTTGTGATCCTTCCCTGATACCCTGGGCAAGACCCCAGCAGGGCGTCACCACACTATCAGCGACCCAACTAAACTCTAAATGGGGGATGTAAAGGTTGGACCTGCAAGGCACCTAGTCCAAATCTTGATCGCAATAGTAGCGGATCATGTGTTTCTTCCAGCTTGATCACACCCTTCAACAAGCTACTTCAATGACTATATTCCAGTCCCATAGTCTTAAGTTCTGACACTCCCCGGTGCCCCTCTCGTTCATTACTTATCTGCATCGCCTCCTTCTCCTGTCCGAACGCCTGACTCCTGGGGGCATTCCTGCATATCGAGCCATCCCATTGCTTCTTCCGGAGTTTCAAAAAACAAAGTTCTGTGCTTGTGAAAAACCTTCAGTTTAGCTGGGTAAAGCAGCATGTACTTATGACCCGCCTGTCGCAATCTCTTCTTGACTGCCCCAAAGTTCATTCTGCTCCGCTGCACCATCAGGGTATAGTCCGGGTAAGCTGTTAAGTTTGCTGACCCCCTTTGTATTGTCCCACCTTTGCGGAAGTGTTCCAGGATCCTTTCTTGATCCCTGTAGTTAAGTATCTAGGCAATTACTGGCCTTGGTGGGCCACCTGGTGGTAGTTTCCTCGTTAGGGCCCTATGCCGCCTTTCCACCACGAACCCCTGAGATAGCACTCCTCCAGTGATTCCTTGTAGCAACATTGTTTCAACGAATTCCGTGGGGTTATGGCCTTCTGCTCCCTCTGGTAGTCCAACAATACAGATATTATTTCTCCGGGCTCGTCCTTCCGCCTCCTCCGCTCTGCTCTCCAGATTACCCACTCGTTGTACCAGGGCATGAAGCTTCGACCGGTGGGAAGCACAGTCTGCCGTGTTAGGGCCCATCTCCTTCTCGAGGTTCCCCGTGCGCTCCGCCAGAGACCGAACGTCTTGCCGTAGCAGATTCACATCCTCTTGCACTGCCCCAACCTGGAGCTCCAGCGCTGTTTTTAGTTCTGTCACCGCCAGTTCGAGCTTGGTCTCCCAAGCCGCCTTCAGATCGGCGATCGCCTCAAGGACCTCCTGATTCGCACCCATGGTGGCACTGCTCCCAACTTGGGCTTTGTCTTTGTTCCTGGCTCCTTCCGGGCCGGGCGGCGTGTTAGTGTATTCCTCTAATGTGGGTTGCTTACTTTCAGTCTTGGGGGTTTATTAGACATAGTGCTGTGTCTATGAGTCGTGGGTCAGCCCCTTTACCCGTGGTCTTCAGTCCCAGCAAGAGTGGATTCTCGCTATCCTCAAAGGGTCGACAGTATCTGCTGGTTCTTTCGATCGTCCACACTCTGCTCCGGGCACTCCTCCAGCGTCTCTCCCTTTGCTTTCCTTTCACTGCAGCCACCCGGACTGGGCAATGTGATGATTATTTCGTATCCCTAGTGATTCTACTCGGATGTTGTCGAACGGAGTCAGCTCCTCCGTATCAGAGGTGCGCCCCTCGGGATCTCTTTGTTCTCGTCCGCGGCCACTTTGATGTCTCTTCCGCGATCGGCCTCTCAGTCCAAAGTAACAATACGCCCGTTCCTCCGCTGTAAATTTGCAGTCAACATGCTCATGCTCTGCTCTGTGCCTTCCCACGCCTGCACATACTTTTTGGGCCGCCGCTAATCAAAAAAATATGTGTTTCTTGGTCGGATCAAGTTGTCGGATCACGGAGCTCACAGGGTTTCCAGCCTATTCCATGGCTACCAAGCCACGCCCCCTTGCGAAAAATCTAGTTAACAGGCAATTGCTGAGGTTATGGGGTCTGGACGTGTACCTACCTACCTTTAGAGCATTCATGGAGACAAAACTGAAACAAACAGATCTCACTAAAGTAGACTTGGTGAATAATACAGTCAGGACTAAACTAAAACTGTTTGAAGAGGACTGGTATTCCAATGCTGAAGAAGAGCAGGGCCATGTGTCGCTCGGGCGGCTTCGAAACGATCATAGAAGGAGAGGGACCTTGGCTCCTTATCTTGTAAAGCCTCCTAGTGACAAAATCAGAAACGCGTTAGTTGGAACCTATTCTGCGTAGACGCAAAATGGTTGATTTTAACGAGACCCGATGTAGGTTCTTATCACAAGGAGGGAACAGCGGAGACACTGGAGCCTTTACCATCAGAGTGCCCCGATCCTAAAACGAGGAGGTACTGGTATGTGCAGAGATTTTTAGATTTAAGTGCGTGTACTAATCCGGAATCTTCTGGGGGAAATGCATTTCAGGTCAACAAGCAGCCCTGGTGGTTCTGGAAGTCAATCCTCTGCATGGCTTGGATGTGAGTGTCTACCCTCTTTCTGTGTTAATAGGGTCCTGGTCATCTAGTGACATTTTGTTTTAATTTATGGAATTAGTGCTGATTTTACTTGATGATGTCTTTAATGTAACTTATTAACATTTTATGTTGTGTGAATATCAACTGCATGATTCCTAATTGTTTTCTTTTGAAAGTCTTTTTAGTTAAGGTTGAATTTATTTTAACCAAAAAACAAATGAAAAAAATGTGAAATATTTAAGTAGTGTTCATTTTCCTGAGCAGTGAGTAACTCACTATAACCTTCCCGGGCAGGTCAGAGTTAGTCAAGAGAAAGGGGAAGGGTGCCTTCAAGGTCCTTGCACCCTGTGCCCTCTGCAGGAACCTGGTGTGCAAGATTGATGAGATGTGCACCCCTCTCAGGACCCTGGAAGCAGCGCAGGGAGTCCCCAGTTTCTGTCGAACTGAGGCTTCGAGTGAATAAACGGGACTGCCATATCACGCGAGGCTGCACCAAGGCAAATAGGAGTGCAGCTAGACATATGTAGCTGCACCTCGGCACATGAATGTGCAGCTAGACATATGAGGCTGCACCTGGGCACACGAGAACTCAGCTAGAAAAATGAAGTTGTACCTTGGCACATGTATCTGTACTCATACAGCCCCCCTTTTCTCCCTGCACTTATCAGACCTACCCTGTCTGCTGCCTTAAACCTAGCACTTGGAAATTGCTGGCTACATTACCACTGTTTGTTGCCTTTATTATTTATTTATTGTTATTTATCTGTTTCTCCTCTGCTTCGCACTTTCCACTTCTCCCCCCTTCCATGCACTTTTCCCCTCCCCCTCTCCCATGCACTTGTGCGTTCTCAATGTCACTGGGCCCAGTAAGGTCGCTGGTTTGTTCTCCCTGTTCCCCTCCCTTGCCTTGTCGCGCTCTGAAACACTTGTGTATGAGCGCAATAGAAATAAAATATCAATATCAATATCAATGAATACGCAGCTAGACATATGAGGCTTGCCTGGGCACATGAGTACACAGCTAGACATATGAGGCTTGCCTGGGCACATGAGTACACAGCTAGACATATGAGGCTTACCTGGGCACATGAGTACACAGCTAGACATATGAGGCTGTACCTGGGCACATGAGTACACAGCTAGACATATGAGGCTGTACCTGGGCAAGAGTAACCAGCTAGACATATGAGTCTGTACCTAGGCACATGAGTACACAGCTAGACATATGAGGCTTTACCTGGGCACGAGTAACCAGCTAGACATATGAGGCTTGCCTGGGCACATGAGTACACAGCTAGACATATGAGGCTTGCCTGGGCACATGAGTACACAGCTAGACATATGAGGCTTACCTGGGCACATGAGTACACAGCTAGACATATGAGGCTGTACCTGGGCACATGAGTACACAGCTAGACATATGAGGCTGTACCTGGGCAAGAGTAACCAGCTAGACATATGAGTCTGTACCTAGGCACATGAGTACACAGCTAGACATATGAGGCTTTACCTGGGCACGAGTAACCAGCTAGACATATGAGGCTTGCCTGGGCACATGAGTACACAGCTAGACATATGAGGCTTGCCTGGGCACATGAGTACACAGCTAGACATATGAGGCTTACCTGGGCACATGAGTACACAGCTAGACATATGAGGCTGTACCTGGGCACATGAGTACACAGCTAGACATATGAGGCTGTACCTGGGCAAGAGTAACCAGCTAGACATATGAGTCTGTACCTAGGCACATGAGTACACAGCTAGACATATGAGGCTTTACCTGGGCACGAGTAACCAGCTAGACATATGAGGCTTGCCTGGGCACATGAGTACACAGCTAGACATATGAGGCTTGCCTGGGCACATGAGTACACAGCTAGACATATGAGGCTTACCTGGGCACATGAGTACACAGCTAGACATATGAGGCTGTACCTGGGCACATGAGTACACAGCTAGACATATGAGGCTGTACCTGGGCAAGAGTAACCAGCTAGACATATGAGTCTGTACCTAGGCACATGAGTACACAGCTAGACATATGAGGCTTTACCTGGGCACGAGTAACCAGCTAGACATATGAGGCTTGCCTGGGCACATGAGTACACAGCTAGACATATGAGGCTGTATCTGGGCACATGAGTACACAGCTAGACATATGAGGCTTGCCTGGGCACATGAGTACACAGCTAGACATATGAGGCTGTACCTGGGCACATGAGTACACAGCTAGACATATGAGTCTGTACCTGGGCACATGAGTACAAAGCTAGACATATGTTGGCTGTACCTGGGCAAGAGTAACCAGCTAGACATATGAGTCTGTACCTGGGCGCATGAGTACACAGCTAGACATATGAGGCTGTACCTGGGCACGAGTAACCAGCTAGACATATGAGGCTTGCCTGGGCACATGAGTAGACAGCTAGACATATGAGGCTGTACCTGGGCACATGAGTACACAGCTAGACATATGAGTCTGTACCTGGGCACATGAGTACACAGCTAGACATATGAGGCTGTACCTGGGCACATGAGTACGCAGCTAGACATATGAGGCTGTACCTGGACACATGAGTACGCAGCTAGACATATGAGGCTGCACCTGGGCACATAAGTACGCAGCTAGACATATGAGGCTGCACCTGGGCACATGAGTACGCAGCTAGACATATGAGGCTGCACCTGGGCACATGAGTACGCAGCTAGACATATGAGGCTGCACCTGGGCACATGAGTACGCAGCTAGACATATGAGGCTGCACCTGGGCACATGAGTACGCAGCTAGACATATGAGGCTGCACCTGGGCACATGAGTACGCAGCTAGACATATGAGGCTGCACCTGGGCACATGAGTACACAGCTAGAAATATGAGGCTGCATCTGGGCACATTAGTACACAGCTAGACATATGAGGCTGCACCTGGGCACATGAGTACACAGCTAGACATATGAGGCTGCACCTGGGCACATGAGTACACAGCTAGACATATGAGGCTGCACCTGGGCACATGAGCACTCAGCTAGACAAATGAGGCTGTACCTGGGCACATGAGTACACAGCTAGACATATGAGGCTGCACCTGGGCACATGAGTACACAGCTAGACATATGAGGCTGCACCTGGGCACATGAGCACTCAGCTAGACATATGAGGCTGTACCTGGGCACATGAGTACAGCTAGACATATGAGGCTGCACCTGGGCACATGAGCACGCAGCTAGACATATGAGGCTGTACCTGGGCACATGAGTACACAGCTAGACATATGAGTCTGTACCTGGGCACATGAGTACAAAGCTAGACATATGTTGGCTGTACCTGGGCAAGAGTAACCAGCTAGACATATGAGTCTGTACCTGGGCGCATGAGTACACAGCTAGACATATGAGGCTGTACCTGGGCACGAGTAACCAGCTAGACATATGAGGCTTGCCTGGGCACATGAGTAGACAGCTAGACATATGAGGCTGTACCTGGGCACATGAGTACACAGCTAGACATATGAGTCTGTACCTGGGCACATGAGTACGCAGCTAGACATATGAGGCTGTACCTGGGCACATGAGTACGCAGCTAGACATATGAGGCTGTACCTGGACACATGAGTACGCAGCTAGACATATGAGGCTGCACCTGGGCACATGAGTACGCAGCTAGACATATGAGGCTGCACCTGGGCACATGAGTACGCAGCTAGACATATGAGGCTGCACCTGGGCACATGAGTACGCAGCTAGACATATGAGGCTGCACCTGGGCACATGAGTACGCAGCTAGACATATGAGGCTGCACCTGGGCACATGAGTACGCAGCTAGACATATGAGGCTGCACCTGGGCACATGAGTACGCAGCTAGACATATGAGGCTGCACCTGGGCACATGAGTACACAGCTAGAAATATGAGGCTGCATCTGGGCACATTAGTACACAGCTAGACATATGAGGCTGCACCTGGGCACATGAGTACACAGCTAGACATATGAGGCTGCACCTGGGCACATGAGTACACAGCTAGACATATGAGGCTGCACCTGGGCACATGAGCACTCAGCTAGACAAATGAGGCTGTACCTGGGCACATGATTACACAGCTAGACATATGAGGCTGCACCTGGGCACATGAGTACACAGCTAGACATATGAGGCTGCACCTGGGCACATGAGCACTCAGCTAGACATATGAGGCTGTACCTGGGCACATGAGTACAGCTAGACATATGAGGCTGCACCTGGGCACATGAGCACGCAGCTAGACATATGAGTCTGCACCTGGGCACATGATCACTCAGCTAGACATATGAGTCTGTACCTGGGTACTTGAGTACACAGCTAGACATATGAGGTACATGAGTACGCAGCTAGACATATGAGTCTGCACCTGGGCACGTGAGCACTCAGCTAGACATATGAGTCTGTACCTGGGTACTTGAGTACACAGCTAGACATATGAGGTACATGAGTACACAGCTAGACATATGAGTCTGCACCTGGGCACATGAGCACTCAGCTAGACATATGAGTCTGTACCTGGGCACATGAGCACTCAGCTAGACATATGAGTCTGTACCTGGGCACATGAGCACTCAGCTAGACATATGAGTCTGTACCTGGATACTTGAGTACACGGCTAGACATATGAAGTACATGAACACGCAGCTAGACATATGAGTCTGTACCTGGGCACATGAGCACTCAGCTAGACATATGAGTCTGTACCTGGGTCCTTGAGTACACAGCTAGACAAATGAGGTACATGAGTACGCAGCTAGACATATAAGGCTGCACATGGGCACATGAGCACTCAGCTAGACATATGAGTCTGTACCTGGGTACTTGAGTACACAGCTAGACATATGAGGTACATGAGTACGCAGCTAGACATATGAGTCTGTACCTGGGCACGTGAGCACTCAGCTAGACATATGAGTCTGTACCTGGTCACATGAGCACTCAGCTAGACATATGAGTCTGTACCTGTGTACTTGAGTACACAGCTAGACATATGAGGTACATGAGTACGCAGCTAGACATTTGATGCTGCACCTAGGCACTATGAGTACGTAGCTAGACCTAGGAGGCTACACTTGAGGGCATGAGTACATAGCTAGACATATGAGGCTGTGCCTGGGCACATGAGTATGCAGCTAGACATATGAGGTTGTGCCTGTGCACATGAGTACGCAGCTAAACGCTAGACATATGAGGCTACACTTGGGCACATGAGTACACAGCTAGACCTATGAGGTTTGCCTGGGCCATGAGTACACAGCTAGACATATGAGGTTGTGCCTGTGTACATGAGTATGCAGCTACACTCATGAGGCTGCACTTGGGCACATGAGTATGCAGCTAGACCTATGAGGCTTGCCTGGGCCCATGAGTACGCAGCTAGAAATATGAGGTTGTGCCTGTACACATGAGTACGCAGCTAAACGCTAGACATATGAGGCTACACTTGGGCACATAGTACACAGCTAGACCTATGAGGCTTGCCTGGGCCCATGAGTACGCAGCTAGACATATGAGGTTGTGCCTGTGCACATGAGTACGCAGCTACAGATATGAGGCTGCACTTGGGTATATGTCTTTGCAGCTAGACATATGAGGCTTTGCCCGGGCACAGGAGTACATGGCTAGACATATGAGGCTGTATCTGGGCACATGAGTACACAGCTAGACATATGAGGCTTGCCTGGGCACATGAGTACACAGCTAGACATATGAGGCTGTACCTGGGCACATGAGTACACAGCTAGACATATGAGTCTGTACCTGGGCACATGAGTACAAAGCTAGACATATGTTGGCTGTACCTGGGCAAGAGTAACCAGCTAGACATATGAGTCTGTACCTGGGCGCATGAGTACACAGCTAGACATATGAGGCTGTACCTGGGCACGAGTAACCAGCTAGACATATGAGGCTTGCCTGGGCACATGAGTAGACAGCTAGACATATGAGGCTGTACCTGGGCACATGAGTACACAGCTAGACATATGAGTCTGTACCTGGGCACATGAGTACACAGCTAGACATATGAGGCTGTACCTGGGCACATGAGTACGCAGCTAGACATATGAGGCTGTACCTGGACACATGAGTACGCAGCTAGACATATGAGGCTGCACCTGGGCACATGAGTACGCAGCTAGACATATGAGGCTGCACCTGGGCACATGAGTACGCAGCTAGACATATGAGGCTGCACCTGGGCACATGAGTACGCAGCTAGACATATGAGGCTGCACCTGGGCACATGAGTACGCAGCTAGACATATGAGGCTGCACCTGGGCACATGAGTACGCAGCTAGACATATGAGGCTGCACCTGGGCACATGAGTACGCAGCTAGACATATGAGGCTGCACCTGGGCACATGAGTACACAGCTAGAAATATGAGGCTGCATCTGGGCACATTAGTACACAGCTAGACATATGAGGCTGCACCTGGGCACATGAGTACACAGCTAGACATATGAGGCTGCACCTGGGCACATGAGTACACAGCTAGACATATGAGGCTGCACCTGGGCACATGAGCACTCAGCTAGACAAATGAGGCTGTACCTGGGCACATGAGTACACAGCTAGACATATGAGGCTGCACCTGGGCACATGAGTACACAGCTAGACATATGAGGCTGCACCTGGGCACATGAGCACTCAGCTAGACATATGAGGCTGTACCTGGGCACATGAGTACAGCTAGACATATGAGGCTGCACCTGGGCACATGAGCACGCAGCTAGACATATGAGGCTGTACCTGGGCACATGAGTACACAGCTAGACATATGAGTCTGTACCTGGGCACATGAGTACAAAGCTAGACATATGTTGGCTGTACCTGGGCAAGAGTAACCAGCTAGACATATGAGGCTTGCCTGGGCACATGAGTAGACAGCTAGACATATGAGTCTGTACCTGGGCGCATGAGTACACAGCTAGACATATGAGGCTGTACCTGGGCACGAGTAACCAGCTAGACATATGAGGCTTGCCTGGGCACATGAGTAGACAGCTAGACATATGAGGCTGTACCTGGGCACATGAGTACACAGCTAGACATATGAGTCTGTACCTGGGCACATGAGTACACAGCTAGACATATGAGGCTGTACCTGGGCACATGAGTACGCAGCTAGACATATGAGGCTGTACCTGGACACATGAGTACGCAGCTAGACATATGAGGCTGCACCTGGGCACATGAGTACGCAGCTAGACATATGAGGCTGCACCTGGGCACATGAGTACGCAGCTAGACATATGAGGCTGCACCTGGGCACATGAGTACGCAGCTAGACATATGAGGCTGCACCTGGGCACATGAGTACGCAGCTAGACATATGAGGCTGCACCTGGGCACATGAGTACGCAGCTAGACATATGAGGCTGCACCTGGGCACATGAGTACGCAGCTAGACATATGAGGCTGCACCTGGGCACATGAGTACACAGCTAGAAATATGAGGCTGCATCTGGGCACATTAGTACACAGCTAGACATATGAGGCTGCACCTGGGCACATGAGTACACAGCTAGACATATGAGGCTGCACCTGGGCACTTGAGTACACAGCTAGACATATGAGGCTGCACCTGGGCACATGAGCACTCAGCTAGACAAATGAGGCTGTACCTGGGCACATGAGTACACAGCTAGACATATGAGGCTGCACCTGGGCACATGAGTACACAGCTAGACATATGAGGCTGCACCTGGGCACATGAGCACTCAGCTAGACATATGAGGCTGTACCTGGGCACATGAGTACAGCTAGACATATGAGGCTGCACCTGGGCACATGAGCACGCAGCTAGACATATGAGTCTGCACCTGGGCACATGATCACTCAGCTAGACATATGAGTCTGTACCTGGGTACTTGAGTACACAGCTAGACATATGAGGTACATGAGTACGCAGCTAGACATATGAGTCTGCACCTGGGCACATGAGCACTCAGCTAGACATATGAGTCTGTACCTGGGTACTTGAGTACACAGCTAGACATATGAGGTACATGAGTACACAGCTAGACATATGAGTCTGCACCTGGGCACATGAGCACTCAGCTAGACATATGAGTCTGTACCTGGGCACATGAGCACTCAGCTAGACATATGAGTCTGTACCTGGGCACATGAGCACTCAGCTAGACATATGAGTCTGTACCTGGATACTTGAGTACACGGCTAGACATATGAAGTACATGAACACGCAGCTAGACATATGAGTCTGTACCTGGGCACATGAGCACTCAGCTAAACATATGAGTCTGTACCTGGGTCCTTGAGTACACAGCTAGACAAATGAGGTACATGAGTACGCAGCTAGACATATAAGGCTGCACATGGGCACATGAGCACTCAGCTAGACATATGAGTCTGTACCTGGGTACTTGAGTACACAGCTAGACATATGAGGTACATGAGTACGCAGCTAGACATATGAGTCTGTACCTGGGCACGTGAGCACTCAGCTAGACATATGAGTCTGTACCTGGTCACATGAGCACTCAGCTAGACATATGAGTCTGTACCTGTGTACTTGAGTACACAGCTAGACATATGAGGTACATGAGTACGCAGCTAGACATTTGATGCTGCACCTAGGCACTATGAGTACGTAGCTAGACCTAGGAGGCTACACTTGAGGGCATGAGTACATAGCTAGACATATGAGGCTGTGCCTGGGCACATGAGTATGCAGCTAGACATATGAGGTTGTGCCTGTGCACATGAGTACGCAGCTAAACGCTAGACATATGAGGCTACACTTGGGCACATGAGTACACAGCTAGACCTATGAGGTTTGCCTGGGCCATGAGTACACAGCTAGACATATGAGGTTGTGCCTGTGTACATGAGTATGCAGCTACACTCATGAGGCTGCACTTGGGCACATGAGTATGCAGCTAGACCTATGAGGCTTGCCTGGGCCCATGAGTACGCAGCTAGAAATATGAGGTTGTGCCTGTACACATGAGTACGCAGCTAAACGCTAGACATATGAGGCTACACTTGGGCACATAGTACACAGCTAGACCTATGAGGCTTGCCTGGGCCCATGAGTACGCAGCTAGACATATGAGGTTGTGCCTGTGCACATGAGTACGCAGCTACAGATATGAGGCTGCACTTGGGTATATGTCTTTGCAGCTAGACATATGAGGCTTTGCCCGGGCACAGGAGTACATGGCTAGACATATGAGGCTTTGCCTGGGCACATGTGTGTGCAGCTAGACATATGAGGCACCACCTGGAAAATTATGTCAGTGCTTCTGACCATCGGTATGACGGCCTCCTTTTTGGCATGTCACAGCAGCGTCCTTCTAAATGAATAAAAACTAAAAGAATGTTGCATGTGCTTCTGTTACTTTCTTGTGTTCTTTTATTAAAGATAGAGTTTTGTATCATAATGTTTAATTTAGTGTGTAACATCACTTCAAGTGAGTCAGTGGAGCCAATGGAGCCAATGAACCTACAGTGGTTCTGGGCTAGTGAAAAGACGCCTCTGCCAGCTCAGAACACAACATGGTTGCAAACTCTGGGTCATGGCAAAGGCCAACATATGAATAGAAAATGTTATGATAGGCCTAAGTATACCAAAAAAGAGGAAATACTCAATAAACAGAGTAAACAGAGTATCTCCAAGTGCACGAGAAAACCCAGCTTTATTCAAGTACAAACGTCCAGGAGAGCATACAAAAGACAATTTCAACAAGGTTTTAAGATAGAAATATTTCACAGCTGATGCCATGGTTAGTAATTGTCATAAAAAAACCTTTATTTTCTTATTCAACTGGTTAGTGGAACATAGAACATATAGTTATCTATAGGTAACACTTCTACCATTGGTTCTTCCACAATCTAATAACTCTTCCTAGGTTCATCCTTCTAAAAATGATACATTTCAGTCTAACTTGCCATTGGCTTGAACTCTACTGCGCTAGTCAATAAGGTAAAGAAGGTTCTGATTCGTAAATTATTTGTTCATCCAGCCTTGGCTCTGTTTTTCGCTCATTTATTGGATTTCCTTCTGTCCTAATGTGTAGGTGTGTGTGTGTGTGCCTTTCTTCAGTGGCCACTTGGGGCGCTACATGTTAATTTGTTATGGAATTATTTGTTATGGAAGTGTTCTTCATGTATTGCATACGACCATTTCTTATTGCGTGCCCGTGTATGCTGCAACTGCTCCCCACCTGCCCATCTCTATACTACTTGAGTAACCCTATGCGGCTATTCTGCATCCTTTCCCTACTTCTGTGAATGCACACTACTTCTCGCCCTACTGTTAGAACTGATATAATATTGTTTCGTCCTCATTGTATATGGTGGCCCATGCCCAGTCGCTTTGCGAGGAAATCCGTATTACAAGGTCGTGACCTCAAGTGAATCGAGCCTCCATTTTAGGTTAGAACCGCCATTTCAGTTTATTGTACAAAGTCACCCTGTAGTCTAAAATGGCCGTCTCGTGTGCTCTTGTTCTTGCCTTAACCTCTTCAACCTCTGTAGGAGGGTTAATGTCCAACCTGCCTTCAGGCTACATGTTAGGGTCATGTAGACCTTGTCCTTTGTTGACCTCGGGATCAGGGGATTACTTGAATTAGCAATGTTAACCTACAAGTATACAAGAACAATAATGCTATCCTATTATGACATGCGAAACATTTGTTTGATCTGTATTAAAGCAATATGTAAACAGTGTAACGTTAAATTAAAGAATAATAGTGTGTGTTAGTAAATGTATTTAAGAGTAAACCGCATGCACGAGATATGTAAATTAGGAAACAAATCTGGCGCGACCCTAGCCCAGTGTATAATTAACTTGTAAGAGGCTGGACATCATTATAACAAACTGTATAAATACGCTGATGTCCAGCTAGCAAATTCTGCTCACTGCTCACATTGAACACTGCTGGTGGTCTCTGTGATGTATTGACAGCCAAATAGCTATTTGTGTACTTTGTTCGATACTGTTCCGTTTTTGTAATAAAGATTCTGGGAATCTTTACAAGCCCGTGTCGGTGTATTTTCCTTTGCATGGTGTAAAAGCCTTAATATTGTATTTTTCTGATTCCGCAGATGGCGCCCGAATAGGGACCCTCAAGATCGACTTTGTCTCGTTGAAGGTTGGCTCGGCTATCGGACCGGGATCGGAAGGTGCCAACAGAAACAGCCACTCTAGACGAGAAGCAAATTCCTCGACAAAACTGCACGATCCGATCCCTGAACGGTAAGCTGCAGCCCGAGACGACGTCTTGACGAGGGTCCACATATCGAGGTGGGTAAATTTGCCGAAAATCACCAGACGCGTGGGTCCTTAGCATTGTCCTTAGTAACCCGATCGGGCCTCCCAGTCCTTTGGTCAGGTGAATCGTGTCCCCATTCTTAATTTAACCCTGACAATTTGAATTTGGCGCATTGTACTCACGAGCACAATTACTTAACCAGGTAACACGAGAACTTTGATATGCCTGGGAAATTGTCTGCCTGCTTTAGGGCATTATTCCGCAGCGACAGACAATCTTTGGAAGATAGCCGTACTGCACCACAGGAGGGGTCGCCGGCATGTATTATGTACTGTAAGAAAGGCTTTGGTAGTATAGCATTTAATGACATTTGGCACAGACAGACCAGACATAATTCTAATCTTCGGTAGCCAACTGTGAGAATGATAGACAGGAGACAAAACTCGTGCTGCAAAAATCTTTATTATTGCCGTATGGTTGATCCGGAAAGAGTCAATAACTGAGGTGTGGTACATCAATAATAAACTGAAAGTTCTGGCGGTTGCTTCACCGTGAGGTTTTTCCTTCCCCAATTGCCCTTGGGATAAGGCTGTGGTCCTCTAACTCGGGTTGTCTGGGTAGGCCCACCACTCGGGGTTGCCTGCGTGCTCCTCGGTGTCCTGTGAAAATAACAGACAGCCTTGTTTAGAAAAGGCGGGCCTTTATATACTTCACTGGGTTCAAATCCCCACCAATGAGCAGACGTCTTGCCTAGCTCGTCTGTTATTGGTTGGGAAGGTTTGGCCCCGCCTCCCTTAAAACCGGGTTTCCCTGCCGTCGGTTTTGCCTGCCCCTGTAGCATGGGGACTGTTCCTGAAGCGTTTCCGTCGGCGGCATTCATGCGGCGCCCGGACTTGGGTACATAGGGGTGGCCTCTGATGTCGGGGTTCTTACTCCTCCTCGGCCGCGGGCCGCGGCCTGCATCCTGACAAGGTCCCCGCCCCCTTCCCAGTCCGGGTCGGCGACTCCAGTAAGGTGAGTAGCTAACCCCGCCGTAGCGTTCGGCGGGGCCGGCTCCGCTCCCGTCAGGATCGCCGAGTTCGTCCGATGTGTGCGAGTTGGTGGCTTTTCCCAAGGCCGCTGCCGGCACCTCTTCACACATACTCACCCCGGGATCTGGCCGATCGGGCCAGTGAGAGCACCTGGACAGGTAGTCCGCCACCAGCTGAAATCTGCCTGGCCTATGCAGAGTCAGAAAGTCAAAGGGGTGTAGGGAGAGGAACCAGCGAAGAACCCTCTGGTTGGTATCCTTGTGTCGGGCAAGCCATTGTAGAGGTGCATGGTCCGAGAACAACGTGAACCGACGACCAACCAGATAGTACTTGAGGGATTCAATCGCCCATTTTATGGCCAGGCATTCTTTCTCAATCGTGGAGTACGCCGACTCATGTGGTAGCAGCTTTCGGCTGATGAAGCAAATGGGCCGCAGTTCCGATTCTTGTTCCTGAGACAGGACGGCGCCCAAGCCGTGGTCCGAGGCATCTGTCTGGAGGAAGAACTGCTTCTGAAAGTCTGGACAACATAATACCGGATCAGATGTGATCCTTTCCTTTAGAAGATCTATGGCCCTTAGGGCGGCTTTGTTATTGGTCAGGTTTGGGTTCCCTTTGAGTCTTAGCGCATCGGTGAGTGGCGCGGCTATGGAAGAAAAATCGGGAATAAACCTCCTATAATAACCAACGAGCCCCAGAAAAGCCCGTATTTGTTTCCTGTTCACAGGTGTTGGGATGCGATGAATGGCCTCAGTTTTGGACATCTGTGGTTTCAGCATTCCACCCCCCACCACGTGGCCGAGGTACTTTGTTTCGTGAGTTCCCATCGTGGTCTTACTGGGATTGATGTGAAGGCCTGCTACATGTAGGTCGGCTACCACCGTTTCCAAATGGTTCAGATGATCCTCCCAGGTTTTGCTGTATACGATGATATCGTCAAGGTAGGCCGCTGCATATCCCTCATGCGGTCTTAGGATGATGTCCATAAGTCTTTGGAAGGTGGCTGGTGCCCCATGTAGGCCAAAAGGAAGAACCTTAAACTGATACAGTCCCCTTGGTGTGGAAAAGGCGGTTTTTTCTTTATCCTGGGGTCGCAAAGGGATCTGCCAGTATCCCTTTGTTAGGTCTAGCGTACTCAGATACCGGGCAGCCCCGAGTCCCTCTAACAACTCGTCCATCCGTGGCATTGGGTATGCTTCGTAACTAGACACGCTGTTCAGCTGCCTGTAGTCCATGCAGAAGCGGATTGAGCCATCAGGTTTAGGGACCAGAACGATGGGCGATGACCAAGCGCTGACTGAAGGCTCAATGATGTCTAGTTGCAACATTTCATCTACCTCCGTGTTTATGATTTGTCTCCGGGCTTCGGGTATCCGGTAGGGTCTGAGCCGTACTACTTGTCCGGAGTCTGTTTTTATCTCATGCTCAAGTAATTTGGTCCTCCCTGGTAAGGTGGAAAAGGATTCTCTGTAGGGTAGTAGCCTATGCATCAGCTCCGTTCTCATGAGTGGCGATAGGGCGTTCCCCCACTGGACGTGGTCCAGCGAACCGGGGTCCGGGTTCGCGGTTTCCAACGTTTCTATGTCTCCGATGGTTCCTAGTGCTGATACCAGGGGTTCATTCCACTCCTTCAACAAGTTAATGTGGTATATTTGATCCGGGTTGGTTCGGTCAGGTTGGTGCACCCTATAGGTCACGGGACTGAGAACATCCGTGATCTCGTACGGGCCTTTCCATCTGGCCAGTAATTTGTTGGCGCTGGTAGGTAAGAGTACGAGTACCTGGTCTCCTGGGCTGAACCTTCTCATTCTGCTCCCTTTATTATAGTTTTTCTCTTGTATGTTCTGGGCATGAGAAAGGTTGGCTTCCGCCAAAGCACGCAGTGCGCTTAAATGTTCCTTCAGTTCCTCGGTATATTCGGTTAGGGTCGTTTCTTCGGAGGCTTCCCATTCTTCCTTAACCAGGTCTAGGATTGTTCGGGGTTGTCTCCCGAACAGGAGTTCAAAGGGGGAAAACCCCGTGGAGGATTGGGGTGTGTCTCGAAGGACCATCAGAACAAGAGGTATCGCCCTATCCCAGTTCTGGGCACCTGGTCCTGTCACCCTTTTCAACATTTTCTTTATCGTTTTGTTATATCTTTCGACTAAGCCGTCGGTTTGGGGATGATACACGGATGTTCTTAGCTGCTTGATGTGTAGGCGTTCACACACTTGTCGTAGTAAAGTCGACATGAAATTCGTCCCTTGGTCAGTGATGATTTCTGAGGGTAAGCCGACTCGGGCAAAGAAGGGTATGAGTTGATCACATAGTTGTCTGGCTGACGTCCCTTTAAGGGGAAATGCTTCAGGATAACGTGTAGCGTAGTCGACTACGACCAGCATGTATTTATACCCTCGACTGGCTGGTTCCAATGGACCGACAATATCCATGCCGATCCTCTGGAATGGTACTGTAATAAGGGGCATCTTTTGTAGAGGACCTTTAGCTGGTTTTACTCCGCTCGTTAGTTGACAGGTAGGGCATCTTTTGCAAAACTGAGCCACCTCGCCATAAATTCCCGGCCAATAAAACCGTTTGAGTATATTTTGCTGTGTTTTCAGCGAAGCCATGTGGCCTCCACAAGGATGGTTGTGGGCTAATTGCAGTACTATGGGGCGTTGCTTTCTGGGTAAAACTAACTGTTCCTTAACAGTCCCATCATCTGCCTTGTATCTTCGGTACAGTAGACCTTGATGAAGCACAAATCCTGGTCCCCTGGAAAGATCTGGATCCCCTTCCTGTGTAGCCCTCTCTCGGGCTACCTTGAGGGTGTTGTCCGTTAGGGTTTCGGTCCTAATGCTATCTTCATTATCCTCTAGTCTCCAGTCGATGGCTCTAGTCGTATAACAAGCCTGACACCAGTCCATACGGCTTCGTCTCTTTTTATTGATGAGGGTTCTTGGACCAGACATGCCCCTCCCGGGTTCTGGCTCGGGACCTACTTCCCTTCTCCCCTCCTTCGTCATCAGTGCCTGGTCAAAGTTAGGTAAATCAGTCCCTATGACTACCGGGGCAGGCAGAGAAGGTAGGACGGCAGCCCTCACGGGTTACAACTCCCCATTTATTTCGATAGCCACATTTTTCATCGGATAAAGTTTTATATCTCCATGAATACATTTAATAGGTACGGACACGTTAGGTAAGTTGGGTTTGCTACTTACAGTAGGTGATATGGCGGTTTGCCGGCTGCCGCTGTCAAGTAGACCACGTGTGGGTCTGCCGTCAACTCGTATGTCCACGATGTAAGGACCGGGTACGCTCTCTTCTTGTAGCGCGTGCAGGTACCCAATATCCATTGGTTCAGCGGATCTTTTCCTGGGACAGAACCGGGCTATGTGGCCCCATTCGTTGCACTCAAAGCACTGAGGTTGCCGATATCCTGGACTGGTCCCAGCGGACTTGTCTTCAATTCCAGACCTCTTCTCGTCTGGCCTCTGAACCGCCTCCTCGGGTTGTCTCCATCTCAACTGTTGTGGTCTGACCCCTTTGGTCAGTGGGGCATCAGTCGTTGGTACTGCTATGCGGGCTGTTATCCCGGTGGGTGGAAACCTGTGGTACCCAGCCTTTTGATACGCCGAGGCAATATCCACCGCTTCAGTTAGGGAGGGTCTGTGATGTTGCCTCACCCACCTCTGCATTTGTCCTGGCAGGGCTTCTACGAACTGCTCAAGGATAATCTTTTCAAGTATCGGTTGAGTTACGACCGTCGGAGTTGACAGCCATTTTTCCGCCAGGTCTTTTATTCGATAATACAACTGCCGTGGATTTTCCCCAGGTCGTAACTTAGTGTCCCTTAGTTGAATTCGATAGGCCTCTTCATCAAGGCCAAGGCGATCCAGTACAGCCGCCTTTATTTCACCATAGGGAGTATTCCCGGTGGGGTTTGCCGCCTGGTAGGCTCCTTGCATGACGCCGGACAACAAGGGGGCGACATATTGTCCCCATCGTTCGGGGGGCCACTGTGCGTTCCTGGCTATTCTTTCGAAACTTGTAAAAAAGAAGGCAGGGTCCTCGCCGTCTTTGTACTTTTGTAGTAATGCGGATGGGACCATTGGTTGTGTCCTAGAGCTAGCCACTATCTCGGTTAGCTTCGATATTGTGTCATGATGTTTGTCCTGTGCAGTAGTTTGCACCGTGCTTTGTACCTGCAATGCCTGCTGGAAGGCTTGGCGGTCGGCAGCTGCTTGTTGGTTTTGTATCTGAACCAACTGCTGCAGTTGCTACTGTCCTTCCGACAGCGTTTTGATCAATGCCTCCATCGCGCCGCCGTTAATCCCACCTTCGTCGCCAGTTGTGAGAATGATAGACAGGAGACAAAACTCGTGCTGCAATAATCTTTATTATTGCCGTATGGTTGATCCGGAAAGAGTCAATAACTGAGGTGTGGTACATCAATAATAAACTGAAAGTTCTGGCGGTTGCTTCACCGTGGGGTTTTTCCTTCCCCAATTGCCCTTGGGATAAGGCTGTGGTCCTCTAACTCGGGTTGTCTGGGTAGGCCCACCACTCGGGGTTGCCTGCGTGCTCCTCGGTGTCCTGTGAAAATAACAGACAGCCTTGTTTAGAAAAGGCGGGCCTTTATATACTTCACTGGGTTCAAATCCCCACCAATGAGCAGACTTCTTGCCTAGCTCGTCTGTTATTGGTTGGGAAGGTTTGGCCCCGCCTCCCTTAAAACCGGGTTTCCCTGCCGTCGGTTTTGCCTGCCCCTGTAGCATGGGGACTGTTCCTGAAGCGTTTCCGTCGGCGGCATTCATGCGGCGCCCGGACTTGGGTACATAGGGGTGGCCTCTGATGTCGGGGTTCTTACTCCTCCTCGGCCGCGGGCCGCGGCCTGCATCCTGACAAGGTCCCCGCCCCCTTCCCAGTCCGGGTCGGCGACTCCAGTAAGGTGAGTAGCTAACCCCGCCGTAGCGTTCGGCGGGGCCGGCTCCGCTCCCGTCAGGATCGCCGAGTTCGTCCGATGTGTGCGAGTTGGTGGCTTTTCCCAAGGCCGCTGCCGGCACCTCTTCACACCAACCAATGGTAGTTTTGAAATCCCTCGTATAGAATATCTAGAGTCTGTATTAGTAAAGAAAAAGGCTAGACCTGCAGCATTTGACGCATTGCACAGTTGGAAAACAGAAGCTTTGCAGCAACAAAAGAGTAGAGAGAAACATGTGCGTAGACATATGACAAGTGTCGAAAGGGCACGGTTATATGACCAAAATAAACAATTAGAGTCAGTTAGGAACACGGATAGGGCGTTTCAATTAGGCATTCAGAAAATCTACCCTTCAAAAGATTTTCATACGTCAGATGAATTGATTAATAAACTTTTGCATGAACGAAGGCCTGATGCCTCCGCGCCACCTCCGTACGTCCCTCCTCCCGGCGATTTGCCCCTTCCCGTTGTTGTTCCCCCTCCTATAGTTCCTCCGGTCCTCCCTGCTGTTCCTCCTATTGTTCTTCCAGCTGTCGCTCCTTTGCCTGCCCCCTTGCCTCCACCTGTTGACGTTCAGAATGTGCCTAGTCTTCCTCTTCCAAGTGATTCTGCATCGCTTGTAGTGGACCAGGGAGCGAGACCAATGGTTCTGACTAATAATACTGTGTCCCCAGACAAAAAGAATGAATTGATTGCTTGGGCTAAACATTGTATGGAGAAGGGTGAACAAGCTGATGTTTTTTCAACACTCGAAAATTTAAAAGGTATTCCTGAGAAAAATGTTTTTATTGAAGGATTAGGGACTCATTTGAGTATAATGTGGAATAGATTAAACGATGTAGATTTCCCACAGGGGTTACGGGATTTGAACACCTTGGTGTTGTCCAGAGATACTACGGAGAAGGTATATGAGCATGTTGAGAGGATTTTTGAGTATAGGAAGGAGTTGGAAGGGTTACAGAACGAGGAAGCAGATGGTGGTAGTTTAGGTATTATGTATTTACAGAAGCGGTTTTCTCCTTGCTGTGAATTAAAAGGTCAGGAAGCGCGGATTTGTATAAAAGATGCGATAAGATGGATTTCGGATATGTCGATAACTCCAGATGAAGTATATGACACATATAGTCAGTATATGTTAGAAATGCAAAAGAAGGTGATACAGGTGATGGTAGAGTACCTGCAGAACGAGTGCGTAAATAGAAAGATTTGTTGTCCCGCAGAATTGTTGAGTGTTTATAAGAGAGCTTTTTCGGTTGATACTTCTTCGACTGCCTTAGCGCTTGATCTGGCTCTGTTGCTTAGTAAGTGTTCGGAGCTGCCTACTTCTCAGTTGCTTATGAGAGAGGTCCCTCCGACATTTGTCCCGAAAGTTGAGATTGCGGCCGATGCTGCGCGAGGAATACTCGCGGTGGACATCCCTGCACCCTTTCCCCTCTCCCTTTCCCCCATGCACTTTTCCCTTCCCCTCTACCCTTGCGCGATCTGAATGACACCTGGCCTAGTAGGATCGCTGTCTGTCTCGCCTTGTTCCCCCCCGCCTCGTCGCGCCTTGAAAAACTTGTGTATAGGCGCGTTACAAATGCCATATCATATCATATCATATCATATCATTACGTATCACAGTTTGTTCACGTCCCGTTTTCAAGACAGGAAGTGAACACCATAAAGCAATATATTCCCGATGTAAGAAAGAATCCGACTGGGTTCTATAAAGAAATAGAGTCGGTCTTACAGTCGTCGGTATTCACCTTAAGTGATATTGATTTATTATTTCCTGTACTCCTGCCAGTCGATTTGTGGAAACAGATTACGACTATAGATGACATACCTGGGTTGGGAGATACATGGGATAACATAGTTAGTCTAGATAGAGAAAGACCAGCTGGCCAACGACCGCCTCAAGTGATATTAACCTTGCCTGATAGAATTATTGTAAAATTGAAAACGATAGTTCCTGAAAAAAGAATCATTTGGGACAATCTTACGGGCTGTGTCCAAGGAAAGTCTGAGGGTGCTACCGATTTCTTCAGTCGGTTCAAGCAGGTATTCTCAGATTTCAGTGGACAAGACTTAGGCACAGAGTCAGGGAAAAGGCTGTTTGTCGACAAATTTGTACGTGGATTGCTGCCTGACATCCAGTTACAGATTACGTCTTCTGAAAGCGCTTGGCAGGCGAAGTCTCAATCAGAAGTACTGCATATGGCTCAGTATTATGAAAATCGTGTAAATACTGAAAAGGAAAAACTTGAGAAAAAAAAGGGTGACCTGAAAACAAAAGTTTTATTACAACAGATTGTTAGAAGCCCTAGAGGGGATAATCAATTTAGAGGTCAGTACATTCCACAGGGAAGTGTGCCCTTGGCTGCGGTAACCATTAACCAGTAAGCCTATTGTCGGCAGGAAGGCCACTGGCGCGCACAATGTCTGACCTTGCAGCAAAGGTCATTTGGGAACATGGGTAGACGATCCAGAGGTCGCCCAGGTACAGGGGGCCCTGGCAGAGGTCAGTTTGCACCAGAATCACAGCAACCTCCTTCACAAGATAAACAAGTTTCGAATGTGGATAATAGAAACATTTTTGATCACCCTTCTGCCGCGTACCTCTCTGAAGAGCTTTCTTTTGATAATATTCTGTTTCGCTAGGATTGCCCGAAGCAGGATTTGGAACCTACGCCTATTCCCGTTCATCAGAAAGGCCCCTATGTTCAGATGGCGGTGGGAAATAGGAAGCATCTATTTTTAGTAGATACGGGAGCACAGAAATGTTCCATTGATCATTCATGGGTTCCAAATATTCCACTGTCAGGGCAGTCCAACGTTTCCGTAGGGTTTTCAGGCACACCTGTAGTTTGTCCGGTCTCTTTGCCGGTACCGATAACACTGGGTCCCTTCACGGAACAGTGTCCATTTCTACTTACCACAAACTGTGGGGAGAACTTGCTGGGGCTAAATTTGTTGAAGGCATTGCATGCAGTAATACATTGTTCTCCGGACGGAGTTCGGTTAACAATTTCATCTCAGCAATTACTCACCTCTCAGTTTTTGACTCAACCTTTACCGCCAGAATTCAGTAATGTTCCATAATGCTTATGGGCAATTGATGATATTGATGTGGGCATTCTTCAAATTGAACCTGTTAAAATAATTTTGAAACATGGAATAAAATTGCTTCACATCCCGCAATATAAGATCTCAGTTGAAGGTGAACAGGCTTTGAAATGTATAGTTTCTGATTTTGTACATCGTGGAGTAATTGAGGAGATTACGGGTAGCATATGTAACAGCCCCATTTTGCCAGTATACAAAGAAGGTGATAATGCGATTCCCTTTCGTTTTATAATTGATTTACATGCTATTAACAAAATTGTGGCTCCTCAATTTCCTATTGTACCTGATGTTACAACGATACTAACCATGATTCCGGCTTCTGCCACTCATTTTAGCGTTGTTGATCATCTTAAAAACGCGTTTTTCAGTATTCCCATACACAAGGATAGCAGGTGTTTGTTCACGTTTACCCTAGGTGGACGCTCGTTTACATGCACTCGTGCACCACAAGGGTACACTGAGAGTCCAAGTATTTATAGTAGGGCATTGAAAGAGCAGCTTGATACTCTCGAGTTGCCTACTACTTGCACATTACTACAGTATGTAGATGATCTCCTCTTGGCTGCTGATTCTGAGAGAGCCTGTAAAGAATGCACCCTGTTGTTGCTTTGTCATCTAGCGAAACATGACCACAAAGCTTCACTTAAAGAATTCCAATATTGTTGTCAGGAGGTCGTCTATTTAGGCTACCTCCTGTCAAAGGAGGGAAGACGGTTGACACCTGAACGAATAAAGACTATTTCTGGAATGTTTGTCCCAAACACGCAGAAGGAAGTTAGAGTCCTGATAGGTATGGCTTCTTACTGTAGATTGTGGCTCCCTTACTTTTCGTTAACGATTAAACCAATGCTGGCTTTGACAAAGAAGGGTATTTCTTTGCCATTGCCATGGACTTTGGAATACCAGACAGCATTTGATTTGCTCAAATCCGCGCTGTGTTCAGCGCCGGTTTTAGGAACTCCGAATTATGACAAGGCCTTTGTGTTATATGTGCATGAACGCGATGGATGTGCTTTCGCTGTGTTAACGCAGGAACATGGAGGGAAGAATAGGCCGTGCGGCTATTTCTCATCCGTCCTTGATCCTGTTGCATGCGCTTTGCTGAGATGTTTGAGAGCTGTTGCTGCTGCTGCTGCGTCTGTAAAACAGAGTGAGGGAATGGTCCTGGGTCATGCGTTAACCCTAATGGTACCTCAATCTGTAGATATTTTATTGAATAGAACTCAAACGCAACACCTCACTTCTGCACGATTTACAAGATATGAACTAATCTTGTTTGCCCCCCACATTCAAATTCAGAGGTGTTGTGTATTAAATCCAGCTGAACTTTTACCTGTCCCGCAAGACACTGTTGATGGTGACGAAACGTCACATGATTGCCTTTATGTGACAGAACAAGAGACTAAAGGCAGAATCAATCTGAAAGACATGCCTTTGAATAGCCCACAAGGAGAGCTATTTTGTGATGGCTCTTGTTTTAAACTTCCAAATGGTACATCCATGGCTGCTTATGCCGTCACTACTTTAAACACGATTGTGGAAACCAAAAGAATTATGCATAACTCTGCACAGGCCGCAGAAATTATAGCGTTAACTCGAGCTTGTGAACTTTCTGAAGGACTTACAGTAAATATATATACCGATAGTCAGTATGCTTTTGGGGTGGTCCACAACTTCGGTAGACTTTGGAAAGAACAAGGTTTCTTGACCTCGCACAGAACGAAAATTCAGCATGGCACTTTAATAGTGCGATTACTTTCAGCACTCGCACTCCCTGTTCAGTTAGCTATTATAAAATGTTCAGCACATCAAAAGGTTACAGATGATGTAGGAAAAGGGAATGCTTTCGTTGATCAGATAGCTAAACAAACTGCCACTGATTCCAGTTCAGAAATGTATGCTGTAAGAGAAACTGTAAATATTTGCACTTTGGGTGAAAGTATCGATGCTGTAAAAGACATTCAAGCAGATGCTACCATAGAGGAAACAAAGAGATGGATCGAGGGTGCAGGGAGACTGGATGATGATGGGTGTTGGGTGGACAATATTGAAGGAAAATGGTTACTCCCTGACGCCTACATTACAATGATGGTTATTATGGCTCACAGTCCGACAAATGCTACACAGTGTATGGGCCAATGATAAGATTTTCAAAACCGCTGAGCGTTTTGTCCAAGGGTGCATGGTCTGCTTGCAGCACAATGTAGGAAAAGGTACCTCGACTCCTAGAGGAAGTTTTGCTCCACCTTCTGTCCCATTTGAGGTTATTCACTTTGATTTTTCTGAAATGGAACGTTGTAACAATTTTAAATATGTGTTGGTTGTCATTTGTGCCTTTAGTAAGTGGGTTGATGCCTTCCCGGTTAGAGATGCAACGGCCATAACCACGGCAAAAACTCTGTTGAAAGAGTTTTTTCCTAGGTTCGGGCTGCCGAGAGTCATCTGGTTGGATAATGGGCCACACTTTATCGCTACTGTAATCCTACAAATTTGCAAAGGATTACAGATTGATAAACGGTTCCATTCAGCCAGACATGCCCAAAGTGCTGGATTAGTGGAAAGGCATAACAGCATTATAAAGAACAAACTCGCTAAGACGTGTGCTGGCACCAAGCTAAAATGGCCGGGCGCCTTACCGATCGTGTTACTGTCGATGAAAACAACCCCTCAAACTAAGACTGGTCTCTCTCCCTTTGAGGTGGTAATGGGGAGACCTGCTAATATTTGGGGTTTGCCCAAAGGCAATTCTTTGCGGGATGTGGAAAATGTGCTTCTTTCAGATTACTGTAACCAGTTGACTAAAAATCTCTACGTTACGAGGGTCCCGATCACAGTCTATGACCGGGGGACTGGATCCTCACGAAGGTTTTTGAGAGGTCGTCTTGCCTTGCACCTCGGTGGTGGTGTCCCTACCAAGTCCTGCTAGTCACTCAGACTGCTGTGTGGGTAGCAGGTCGTAAGAACTGGATCCATGCGACGCACACCAAACGGATCCCACAGCCCGTGCCATACGATAGAGAAGATACAGAATCCCTTACCACTGCTGTAACTAGCGTCCCTGAAACAGCAACAACCAACAAGGGAGAATCGGAGACTGCTCCAGAATCCGCAAGGCCAGACAAAACGGCTATCTTGTCTCCGCACTCCCCAATAGTGGAACTTCCGGATCAATCCTTTTCTAATCCCATTTCCGTTCATTCGCCACTTCCAGGAGGAAGTGACGACACTTTGTCCTCACCAGAAACTGTGAAATATGATTTGCGTCCAAGGAAGTAAACGTACAGCACGGTCTGACTGTGCGATTGAGAAAAATCATTTGAGGGCTTGTCTTTTAGCCCGACTCTACGGGAAGATTCTGTTGGCTAAGGGTTGTGGGAAAGACATTAAGAAGACACGCGACTGGAGTCGCCAGCAAATGAACAATTGGTGTTTTTTCGGTTGAAGACGACAATGCCTGCACCCGCTACCGCTCGTACCGAATTTTTAGATAAATATGTGACTAGCAGAGACAATAATCAAGCATGTAAGGGGACCCCCAAAGTGTATTGTTGCCTTTTTGGGTTAATTACTGGATTTTTATTAACTGTTGGTTTTGGGTTATGGTATCTGGAGGAAGCATATCCGCTAGAGGACTTTTTACCTTTGAAAATGTATCTGTTATCCCCACTCCTTCCGTGCAATTGCATACCTTATCACCTAGAGATTCTTCGCATAGACGGAACTATCAGAATAATACCCTTTTGTTAATTATGAATGCCACTCATGCAATTTTAAATAGAACCAATTGTTGGATCTGTTCACATCTACCGCAACATGGGGATAAGGGGCTAGGTTGGTATATTCATCCTTTACCTTTGACAACTGCCTGTTACACTTCTCTTAGAGCACTATTCTTTGGCCGATGGAATGACAGCATCTCAGGGAACTTTGATGGTACAAATTTAAATAGTTTTGAAAACCATGTTTTGATGCCCCTGTGATGCTCGCTTTTTGCAAATAGAAGTAAGTCAAACATTGCTTCTGTTAGGCCCTCTGATAGATTGTCTCATCCTTTTCAGTCTTTAATCTCTTTCAAAATGGCTCCTATAGGCAATAAGGATGCCACGCCTCCATCTTATTCTGTTAACCATAGCCCCGATTCAGTATCCTTCTGCATACAGAGAAATGGAACACGGTCAATGGGTAATTTTAGAAAGTGAGTCAACGTTGCGAATTTGACTAGTGAGAACAGACCTCTGTACGTAGGCGAACCTGTCTATTTTGTTTGCGGTGATGTGGCATTTCCATGGTTGCCCAGGGATTGGCAAGGAACCTGCTATTTAGGGATTCTACCACCTGGGGTATTTATTGCCAGTACTGGAGATGTTTTGAAAACTCGTCCACGACGAGGTGTGAAAGGGGATACTCCAGCGTAAACTCTAGGAGACATCATGAAATCCTTTGTGCCCTTTTTTGGGCAAATTACGAATTCAGAAGATTTCAAGGGACCAGCGAGAGTATTGGAGAGAACCATCAATCGGATCACTGACATACTCTGTAATATGACGTTAAAAAAAGAAAGCGATAAGATTAGTGGCTCTTCAGAACCGGATGGCATTAGATGTCATTCTGGCCGAGCGTGGAGGAGTATGCACATTAGTGGGGTCCGCTTGCTGCGTTTACGTACCAGACTCCTCTCCGACGATCTTTAGGGCTATCCAAAATCTACATGTTCTTAGTTCAGAAGTACATGTTCCTGAGGGAAATTGGGAACTTAGTGCATGGTTTTGGGACCTCCTAGGGTCATGGGGATGGAAGTTGTTTTCGGCCCTGCTGATTATCTTGGGAAATTTCCTGTTTCTTTGGTGTTGTATGCAGTGTCTCCCTGGTATATTCTCAGTATTAGGGGGATGTTGCGCGCAAGCAACAAGTGTATTAGGGCATAAAATATACACCCCAGAGAAGGTTTCCAAAGAGTATGCGTTAAAAGAAACTCTGGTGTGTGATCTAATGGCAATAGTTATGTCAGACAATGATTCGGGATGTATAGGTGTTGAAATGTGGAGTTTGTTGCAAAGTGATTGAAGGTAGTTTAGCGCTTGGCATAGGCCAAAAGGAGTGTTTGTTAGAACTGATATAATATTGTTTCGTCCTCATTGTATACGTTGGCCTATGCCCAGTCGCTTTGCGAGGAAATTCGTATTACAAGGTCATGACCTCAAGTGAATCGAGCCTCCATTTTAGGTTAGAACCGCCATTTCAGTTTATTGTACAAAGTCACCCTGTAGTCTAAATTGGCCGTCACGTGTGCTCTTGTTCTTTCCTTAACCTCTTCAACCTCTGTAGGAGGGTTAATGTCCAACCTGCCTTCAGGCTACATGTTAGGGTCATGTAGACCTTGTCCTTTGTTGACCTCGGGATCAGGGGATTACTTGAATTAGCAATGTTAACCTACAAGTATACAAGAACAATAATGCTATCCTATTACGACATGCAAAACATTTGTTTGATCTGTATTAAAGCAATATGTAAAGAGTGTAACATTAAATATAAGAATAATAGTGTGTGTTAGTAAATGTATTTAAGAGTAAACCGCATGCATGAGATATGTAAATTAGGAAACGAAACTGGCGCGACCCTAGCCCAGTGTATAATTAATTTGTAAGAGGCTGGACATCATTATAACAAACTGTATAAATACACTGATGTCCAGCTAGCAAATTCTGCTCACTGCTCACATTGAACCCTGCTGGTGGTCTCTGTGATGTATTGACGGCCAAATAGCTATTTGTGTACTTAGTTCGAGACTGTTCAGTTTTTGTAATAAAGATTCTGGGAATCTTTACAAGCCTGTGTCGGTGTATTTTCCTTTGCTTGGTGTAAAAGCCGTAATATTGTATTTTTCTGATTCCACAGACTTATTTCGCACAACCTATTCTACTTTTCATGGTGCTGGCGTGACCATTGGTGGTTTACTGATTGTTTACATGATGCATCTCAGCTTGCACTTCTGTTCATGCTCGGGAACGGGCTGGGGCGTGGCCAGTCCTGGTGCAACTCTCATCTGCACCATCACACTCCCCCCTCTGGTCAATTTATTGAGCACACCTCCATTTGCCTTCATCCCGCCATATCCATGTTTAGGTATCCACACTTCAACCCTCCCCCACCCCCAAGCTACCTCCTTGTTGTTCGTACTCCTCTGGCCCACATGCCAGGAAGCAGCAATCCACATCTCCTTCACAATCGACCCAGTGTTGTGTGTAATTGTCTGCGTCGAAAGGGGCCATGATGCCAGGTGCCAGGGGTCCAATAGGTTGCTGATGACGAGCATCTTAGGTGGTTTGTCTGTCTGAGTATGGACGAGTACCACGTTACCCTTTCCTGACATTACTGTCATCATGTGCTTCTCAACAACCCCTTCCCCGTTTTTCTACACTGCTAGTATTGTTTGCAAGACACATGGACTTGTTACTACCAATACCAGAAATATTATTATTGTAAACAAGTTACCAAACAAGGCTCGCGCCCAGTTGAGTGTGGATTTCACAGCCTGTAAAATCAAATGCAGTTTTATCCCAGTTCTCGGCAAGGTAAAAACTCTGGGCACCATTTCGGAATCCTGATTGAGAGCAGAATCCCATGTTAATCAGATTAGCAAGAACTGCCTGTACTGTCTACGCCTGCTTAGACATATCAGACCCCTGGCCACTGAGAGGAATTGTGACATCATCGCCCGAGCTACATACTCTCCAGGTTGGACTATGGTTATGCACTTCTGATAGGAGCTAAGACCCTGACAAAAAGTCAGACAATTCAGAACAACGCTGTGTACATTGGCAAAGATATACCCAGAGGGGAGCGCATTTCGGCCGGAAGAAGAGATCTTCCCTGGCTGGCGGTGAAAGATCAGATTGCTTGCAGTAGCCACATTGGTACACCGCTGCCTTTTTGGAGTTGCTCCTCTCTACCTAAAGTCACTGGTATACCCACACGCCCCCAGCAGGCTGTTGCGTTCAGGAACCCAGGGTCGGATAATTGCGCAGCCTATAAACGGGCCAATGGATTCGGCGGGTCTTTTACTGCTAGAGCCGCTAAGCTCCGGACCACTCTCCCGACTGCTTTGAGGCACGGAAGAAACAGCGTAATGACTTTCCTATTTCAGGGAGCAGTGGTGAGACTTGCTCTCGCTTTTTCTTCCGTCTGTGTCCTGTTTATTTTTTTGCTGTCCTTTGTCTTTATGTTAGCGCCCTGATGCCTGCGGGCTGCAGCGCCCTCCAAATCTATAAATAAATAAATATATAAATAAAGGCACCCATGAGACTAGTCCCTCAAACCTGTCCTCACTACTTTCTTAGACAATCTGTGTGCGCCTCTAATGCAGTCATTAATACAAGTCTACATACTAAGCCACTCTATCACTGCCCTTTTCTCAGGAACACCTGCAGTGGGTCATTCAGGGGAGTGGTAGCAGGGCGGTGCTTTAGTGACAAAGACAACTTTTTCTCAGGAGCGCTAGTGTAGCACCTATATGACGAGCACTGCGGTGTGTTTAGCAGCACCTTGGTGGCACTGCAGTGTTCTCAGCAGCACCACTGGAGCCCCGCAGCATGAGGGTTGGCATAGCCTCTATATAACAGTACCACATTTATCTTAGGAGCACCTGTGGGGCATTTCAGTAAGAGAACGAGTATAGCGCCCATATATCAGCACTACTCGTTTCATGCAAGCATCAGTGGTGCACTCCAGTATATAGTAGTGATTGTTAGGGACACAGACGCATACATGCTAGGCTCACCAGGGGTGGCTCATCTACAATGGGCAAAGGGGCGTCGATTCACACATTTGGGCGTGCTGCCAAGCCATCCCAGTGAAAACAGTAAAAGCTCTCTCAACTGAAGGACCACTCCTGAGCTAGCGTGATCTGTCAAAGGAAAACACTAGCGTGCAAGCCCAATGGCCCATGTGAGACTAGTGTCGTTTTGCTTCTCCAGCCTTGTATTGCTCAATGGGGATGCAGGCAGTGGTACTGCAGTTCTGAATGTGTGAAGGACAGATCTGCGCCTCTCCACAAATTGAGAGATGCTGGGACATGTGCCCCGGGTCCTGCATGCATGTGTAGGAGCCAGGAAGCTCTGTCTGCTTCCTAGTTCCTGTCCATGTTTGGGGAGCCGGAGATCCATCGCAGAACATGGATGACCAAATTCTGGACCGTTGATGAAAGTTTAAATAAGAATGTGTGTATCACTACATCTGCAGGAATGAGTGTATGAGTGTGTTTCTATGGGTGCGTTGGTGAACGATGTATTAGTGATGTTAATGTGTACGGATGCGTGAGTGAATGTCTACTCATGTTTGAAAAAGGCACCCCCTCTTCCAGGACCCCCAAATCATAGGCCTGCTACCCAGCACGCTGAGCGGGCCTCTGATAGCACGATGAGCTTGCACTGTGCTTGTGAGCGGGCCTCTGATAGCACGATGAGCTTGCACTGTGCTTGTGAGCGGGCCTCTGATAGCACGATGAGCTTGCACTGTGCTGATGAGCGGGCCTCTGATAGCACGATGAGCTTGCACTGTGCTTGTGAGCGGGCCTCTGATAGCACGATGAGCTTGCACTGTGCTTGTGAGCGGGCCTCTGATAGCACGATGAGCTTGCACTGTGCTTGTGAGCGGGCCTCTGATAGCACAATGAGCTTGCACTGTGCTGGTGAAGGGGCCTTTGATTTGGGGATGAATCAGAGCAGAGGCCCACTTACTAGAAAGCAGGCATGATAAGTGTTGCTACATGGATAGACTGTCTTTTTGGTGCAGCCAGTCTAGCCATTTCTTACAGTGGCATGACATATTTTACTGAGCATTTATAATAAAGCAAGCAGGTTAAGTGTTATAACGTGGCTAAACTGGCATGTTGATGCATAGAAACATTTCCCCTAACCCTCAGACTTTTTCTATTGGGACATGGCTAAACCACAAACAGCACACTTTTTGAATAATGAGCACCTTCCCGGCCTTATTTCTTGGGTGCTTCTCCATTTAATATATTTTCTCTGTAGGCGCTACATCATCGAGCCATCTCGTCTCCATAGTCTTCTATAGAATAAGTCATTGACCTTGTCTGTAAAGTGCTTCTACCTGTCACTTCACTGAGGTCAACCAGTCTCGTGTCCTGGATAAATGACACAAAACATCAAAGGGACAAAGGAATCCTGCTCTTAGGGTCAGAAAATAAAACATTCACACATGTAACAACATAAAAAACAAAAAACCTTACTGAAGTTTTATCACTGCTAACGGGTATGCCACTTTGCCTTTGAGGTTCACAACCTCAGATACAATAGGAGAAGGGGCGGTTTCCTTTCCCGATGAAAGCGGACTAGGAGCAGGCTCTGGTTGCAGTAGCAAGGTCATGGCTACATGCGCTGCAGTGCTGCCTTAATTACACTGCGAGAATAGAACGCGTGTTAGCACTGACACAGGTATGTAACATACGACGATAATTTAGATTAAAAAAAGAAAAACAGCAAAACAGCAAAAAAAATGGCTGGGAAAGTTCTACATTCACACGGGTTGAAGCTACAGCACGCGTAGGGCAGGAACAGCTCTGCACTGCCAGGGCGAGGGCTAAAGCAGCTGCACCCGCAGGGCAGGAACAGCTCTGCTCTGCCAGGACAAGGGATAAAGCTGCTGCACACCCAGGGCAGGAACAGCTCTGCTCTGCCAGGACAAGGGATAAAGCTGCTGCACACCCAGGACAGGAACAGCTCTGCTCTGCCAAGACAAGGGATAAAGCTGCTGCACACCCAGGACAGGAATAGCTCTGCTCTGCCAGGACGAGGGCTAAAGCAGCTGCACACGCAGGGCAGGAACAGCTCTGCTCTGCCAGGACAAGGGATAAAGCTGCTGCACACCCAGGGCAGGAACAGCTCTGCTCTGCCAGGACAAGGGATAAAGCTGCTGCACACACAGGGCAGGAACAGCTCTGCTCTGCCAGGACAAGGGATAAAGCTGCTGCACACCCAGGACAGGAACAGCTCTGCTCTGCCAGGACAAGGGATAAAGCTGCTGAACACCCAGGACAGGAACAGCTCTGCTCTGCCAGGACAAGGGATAAAGCTGCTGCACACCCAGGACAGGAACAGCTCTGCTCTGTTAGGACAAAGGCTCGGCACGTGGGACTGAAAATGCACTCTGTAGAAACAGCCAAGGGAGCCCACACCATTCAAAAGGTGCCCACACTGGCATATATGTCCTGCAATTCACAAACAGTGTTTTGTTAGGGATGTTGTTTTTTTATCCCCCTCCCCCATTCACTTGCCAAAGCCGTGCTCATCTCTATAGCCATCCCCTCCATACATAACAACCCATCTTGCTGGAGTCTCTTTGAGCTAGCGTTGTCAAGCAGTCATATCAAATGTTGGCCTGCCATTGTTATTCTAAGCTACACACTGAGAGCTAACGGCTTAATTGCACTCTAAATGCACTACTGGTGTAATACAAATGCCACTACCAAGTGCACCATCAGCCACTTCATTTAATTGTGTTCCTTGCATAGAAGTTCTGTTTAAAACAAGAAATGACAAAGCCAACCGTTTTGGCTTGTATATAGTTATTAAATAGGTATTTGCCAGGCACTCATATGCCCCGGTAATCACACTATTTTCCTGCTGTTGCCATCTTATGCCATGTGCTTCCATGATGGCAGAAGGTACACAATTCCTATCGCATATCTACACAAAAGCCAACATTGTTGTCTTGCTAATGCTTGCTTGTTTTATTTTCAGTAGGCAACCCAGTTCTTAAAAGCAGATGCCATCATAGCAATGTCGTGCACAGCTGCTCGCTCAGACTGCATGAATTCACACTTCACCTGCAGCCAGTCCTAAGTGCAATGTAGGGGCGGGCTGGGACAGAGTCAGCTGCAGCACTTGCGCTCCTCTGGAGAGCAAGAGCTGCTGCCTTATTGCAGAGAATCCTCCTACGGAAGTCACCCTATTTAAGTAGGCCCCGCTGTGAAGCACCAGAAAACCCTGGACTGTCAAGATATTGAGCATGAAGCCGAAGGGGGTGATGGCGAATTTAACAGGATGGAGACACATATGTTCACAAGGCGGGGCTTTATCAATCCCAAAGACAATGGTAGTTTCCTAAGAGATGAACTGCACTGGCCTGACATTGGCCCATTAACCCAGTCCATATGACATTGGAATGGACCACGCCCTTCAACCCTATGTCCATATGACATTGGAATGGACCACGCCCTTCAACCCTATGTCCATATGACATTGGAATGGACCACGCCCTTCAACCCTATGTCCATATGACATTGGAATGGACCACACCCTTCAACCCTATGTCCATATGACATTGGAATGGACCACGCCCTTCAACCCTATGTCCATATGACATTGGAATGGACCATGATATGATATATGATAGTTTATTTATATAACACCTATACACAATGTGTTTCAAAGCGCTTCAAGGCAAGGGAGGGAGCAAGAGAAAATACAATGACATTCTTACAGGCCATGAACAGTAAGGATGTGAAATAAACTATCGTACTCGGCCTGACGACATTTCAGATAGTGCAAGAGCTAAGACATAGATAAGGAAGGGAGGGGGCGAGTGGGAAGGAAATGGAAACAGACAGGCGACTACCATACTAGGCCTGACGACATTTCAGATAGTGCAAGAGCTAAGACATAGATAAGGAAGGGAGGGGGCGAGTGGGAAGGAAATGGAAACAGACAGGTGACTACCGTACTAGGCCTGATGGGAGGGGGGAGGAGGGACAAGTAAGCCGAAGGGGGGGGGTGACAGAAGAGGTTGCTATCATACTAGGTCAAGGGACAATTCTGATAGAGTAAGTGCATAGAAGAAAGTGAGGGGAGGGGATAGGAAAAGGGAGAAAGGGAGAGGAGGAGAGAATAGAGAGTAAGTAGTCCAAAAGAGTGGAGAAGCAAGAGGGGAGAGTGAATACAATTGCAGAAGTCAGTAGTAACACATAATGTTGCAAGCCTGGATACAAGATCAAGATGGGAACAGCATGATTCAGGGCCACCATGAGAAAGGGCGACGCACCGTTGATGCACCAGGTGGGTGGGGCTTAGGCCAGGTGACCAAGATCCACTTGCACCTGCTCCCCATCTGCAAAGGAAAAGAGGCTGGAGGGCTCCTAAGTAGGCCCATTAACTCTGTGTCCATATGACATTGGAATGGACCTGTGTCCATATGACATTGGAATGGACCTGTGTCCATATGACATTGGAATGGACCTGTGTCCATATGACATTGGAATGGACCATGCCCGTTAACCCTGTGTCCATATGACATTGGAATGAACCTGTGTCCATATGACATTGGAGTGGACCACGCCTGTTAACCCTGTGTCCATATGACATTGGAATGAACCTGTGTCCATATGACATTGGAGTGGACCACGCCTGTTAACCCTGTGTCCATATGACATTGGAATGGAACTGTGTCCATATGACATTGGAATAGACAACACCTTTTAGCTCTATGTCCATATAACATTGGAATGGACAATGCCCGTCAACCCTGTGTCCATATGACATTGGAATGGACCTGTGTTCATATGACATTGGAATGGAGCACACCCATTAACCCTGTGTCCATATGACATTGCAATGGACCTGTGTTCATATGACATAGGAATGGAGCACACCCATTAACCCTGTGTCCATATGATATTGGAATGGACCTGTGTCCATATGACATTGGAATGGACCACGCCTGTTAGCCCTGTGTCCATATGACATTGGAAAAGTCATCTGTACATGGAACAAGGTGCGGAACGGGACCGTCCAAGCCAAGGAAACCCCTTGGAGGAGCTACACCACAGCCCACAGACATGGAACAACGGGCAAGATCAATAGCGGCGCCCCTGGATGTAAATAGTCGGCTAACACAGGCCAGAGTGGGAAGTGGCACCAGAACTGGGCACAGAAAACAACACTGTGACCCAAAAGCGGGCATGTAACCCGTATAAGAAGACTTTTACAAGCCCAGGTGATTCGCTGACCTTGAAGTAATTCTGGCTCTGGAAGTGGTCCTAAGGAGCAAACCACCGGAAGAGGAATTGGCAAACCAAGCAGTTTTGGACATTGTGACATGCTTGGGCAGGTGGCTCGCCAGGCCACAGGAGAGGAAGTGGTCCTGAAGGGATGGGGAGCCCCTCGCTGGGTCAGGCGGCTTGCACTTAATGCAGCACTGATTGCATAACCCCAGCGCTTGCCTGTCAGGTGGCTTTTCATGTTGCGCAAGCCTTGTTTCAAGGGTCCTTTCCTCCAATGCATGTGCATTAGACGAAAAGCCCTGAGCAATGCCATGAGTGAGATGATGAGTGATAGCAAGTGTGCTGATAGGGAATCACGTGCTCAAAGTGGTGGGACTGGGAACCAGTGCAGAGGCCAAAAGATCTCCCAAAGAGGTCGCTATCGGGCCCCCTCATTTCAGTAGTAATGGGGGACAGGAGTGGAACCAGCAGGTCACCAATATTATAAGTAAACCACTTGACTACTTCTATGTGTCTTCTTAGGAATTATTGTAATGTTTTTTTCTGTATTTTGTATTCGATTTTTTTTTTTAATTTGAACCCTCTCCCACTTTTAGAATCGAAAGCTCACCATCGAGGGCTAGTAAGGTGAAAAATGACCTGTGGGGTCCACTCGTGGCCCCCATTACCTGCTGAAATTAATGAGGAGCCCAGCAGAGACCTGCCTTAGGCGTGGGACCCACGCAGACCCGGCTCACTTATATCCGCTGGCATTTCATTCCAGACATGCCAGCTTCTCTCCCAGCCGTGTCCCAAAGCCAAAACCAAAAGTGCTCTCGGAGGGCCTGGCTCCAGTTCTGCAAATACAACATGAGGCCAAACGTTATCTACAAAAGAAGATGTGGCATAGAGACACTTCAAATTCCTTGCACGTGAATCTGAATGCGGTGCACACAAGCCCGTGATTGCAACGGTGCACTGGTGAATCGTGTTTAAAATGGAAACACACAAACGGTTTCTTCAGATAATTGTGCTTGTATAAGTTCTTGGTGCTTGACAGGGTTGAGTCGGTTTCAGTGTGCTTTGCAGGCACTGCGACAGAGTTCAAGACGGGAGAGAGCTGCCAGTATCAGGCGGCAGGCAATTTGGCAAGCTGGACGGATGGCTGAAGGCTGGCCTACACGGCAGTTCGGGGTCAGGAATTGTTGCCTCAGTGCTGATTGGTGGGTGTGAAGCACTGGTTGAGACGTCTCAGACGACGTTAGCGACGGCAGCGTGACACCAGTCAGTGGTGCAGCCGGTTGCAGCTCGAGTTGCTCGATTGATGTTTGTCGATGCACTCCTCCTAGCTTATTCACTGGGCTCATGTCATCTTTTAAGGCAGATGTCCGAAAGCTGAGGCGAGTGTTGCAGGCAGCTGCCCTGTCCTGGGTTTGGTTCAGAGACTCTCTGGCACTTCCCACCTAGGAAGCTTGCTGCAGAGCATAGCAGGGCACGCTGTGTGCTGGCTGGTACTGGTCCTGCAGCTGCTTGGAGGGTCCTATGGATTCAGTATCTCCTTCTGTTCCCCTGGAGATGTTTAGGGGAGGGATCTTGCTTCCCTCTTTCTAAATCCTGGCCTTCCTTCAGTTGTGGAAGCTGTAAGGCAGATTGTACCTTCAGTCAGAGTCCAAATGAGTTGTTCTTGTTACACCCTCTCAAGTCTTCAGATGATCTGCCCAAAATAGGAGCTCAACCCTCTTTTAAAGCCAAATAGGCCACAGTGATTGGTGTAGGCTTAGCCTCCCTTAATGAACCAATCCTGGGTCCCCACCAACAATCCCTGTATGCATGAGGTCATAACCAGAGTGCTTTGCAACAGGAAAGGTAAAGGGGTGAAAACATATACTACTAAGTCCCACCCATCTTCCTGTCTGTTGCAGATCAAAGGGTCCCTCTAGATAAGGGAGCTCTCTGTGGTTCCTAATTGAAGCGGCACATGAAGCTCCCTTGAAGCTGTGACGGGACCAGACATTTGGTCCCTGCCAAACCACATACTCGTACCTTCTGAATTGGGTGCCCCTGCAGACATGACTACTGTAAATAAATATTTTCAGACATGACAGGTCACTAGCCTTGATACTGTGAGGCAGGAGCTGGCTTCAGGTTGACACAGTCCATACCAAAGATTGTGGGGGGTTTCCTGTCTTTTGTTAGCTACTGTAGCTAGGCCCCATGTAAGCCTGTTTGAAGTGTACTCTATTATTATGCTCAATATGTTCATTCTGTTAATTGCTGCCACCATCTGCAGAGGGTAAAAAAACGGGCAGGGCGGATCCTTGGAGCCTTTGTTAGTTAATTTGGCTGGTCATTACGGGGGAATGTTTGCCCCCCGCCCCCCCAGCCCGGCTCCAAGACTATTCATCTGGGTGGGCCAGGTTTATGATAAGGGGGCCCACATTCTATTGTGTTTGGGTCTAGAAGCACCCTAAAGAAAGTGCTTGCTTCGATCCAGATTTCACTAATCTGCGATCCTGCAAAAACCTCTTCCCAGATATGGAAAAATACATTTGCACCTCTCTATAAAAACAAAAAAAAATACAGAGCAAAACCAGAAGCAAGGAAAATAGTGTTGCAAAATCAATCTACCGATCTTCCCTTCCCATCTGCTCTTCCCTTGCTATTATGTCCTATCCTCCTCCACCTTTCACCCCAAGTCACCTTCCTTCAGCTCCCCTAATCACCATTCCCTTTTACCTCCCCTGCCACCTACAGAGACCAGCCCCCAGCATGTCTTTCTTAGCCTGGCCGGGGAACATCGAGGGTGATGCATCCTCTATCTCCTCCGAGAGGGCTGAGCAGTGAGGCCCCCAGTCTTTGTACCATCTCAGATGGTGTTGGCTCAACAATAGCTTCCTGAGCACTGTGGCTACTCTCAAGAGGCCCCAGAGGAGGTACTTGTGGTCCCTCCATTTTATGTGAAAGACAAACCCCCCCAGAATACTGAAGTAAGGAATAGGAGATTGTGTTTCTTAGAAAAGTATGTTGCATTTTTGCAGCACATTTTAATTGAGTTGAGGAGTTGAGGGTGTGAGGGAGTGCTAGCATGTAGGCAAGAATGCTAGGGCTGGCAGAGCTGTATGATGAGGAAGACTATGCAGGTTCAGGGGTTTCCGGCCTCCGGGTATCACTCCTGGTGGGGTGTGGCAGGGAGGAGGGGGCCTTGCTCTCCTGCCTTGCCCCTGTACATCATTGTTTGATGCATAGTGGTTATAATCTGCAATTGTTAATGATGACTTTGTGTTTGATGTGTTTACTTTGATTTGCTATTGAATAACACAATTTTCTTCAATAAATGCAGCCGGATATTTTTATGGAAATATGTGTGTGTGTGTTCTTGGCGGGTTCCAATGCTTGTGCTCCCTATCTACTAAACCATGAGTGGGGCATTTAGAATAGCTTATAATGCTAAATGAATCACTTCTAGGGGCACCTATTTTACCAGGTACGACATAGAGGAATTAAATGATTTGTACAGGATCGCACACTTTGGTTGAGTGGTAAAGCCAGAATTTGAGCCTAGCCTGAAATTTAGATACTTGTCCATGTATCTTCCAAGCTAAACTCGGTACAAATATGAGTTGAAGTTTGGTTTTGAATACCTACAATAATACTTAATTTTATACATATTACTTTAAAAATGCACACGTCAAATGAAATCAATCTGGCAATATATTAATCATTCTAGAAACGTGTTGATGAAAAGAGTAAGAGGGTCATTTTGTTTTGAATCCTAAATTGCACAGGAAGGGACCACCCTTGTTTGCACTTTTTGCAAAAGGGGCAATTCATTAATTGTAATTATTTCAACCAAGTACTGGAAAAGTAAAGTGTAAAACACAGGTGAAAATCGCATTTGCTCTTTACATTTCCTCTACGTGTCTGGGAAGTGTAAATCATTTCCACAATTAATGATTGTGCGAGCCAACCACAATGGATTCCTTTGGAATCTGCCTGCTTTCACCAGGTGTAAATGTCAGACAGACCCCAGAGGAATCCATTGGTTTTCTGCCAACATAAAAATACATGCTGGTGGAAAACCAATCTGATTTGGCAGGAGGACCTCTGGTCTCCAACCTCACATGCCAAATCATACAAAATCCTGCAGGTCATAAAACATGGAGATAAATGTATTTATCACCACTTCTATGATTGTAGCTTTGTTTTCCCCATCCGGAATGGAAGCATGTAGGCTCCAGCATAGACATTAATGTGAGTTTACAAAAAATATCATACAGACGCAAAGTGAAATGCATGACAAGATCATTGTTTCACACCGCTTGTTCTGTACCCTAACCACCCAACAATCACACTTATAAATATCTTCTTAAAACCCTATATACTTTAAAGAAAAAAAAGTGCCACAGCCATGGCCACTGCCTGTTACCTTTTCTTATCTCTAATTACATTCTGTTAATAACTTCCTGTTGTAAATAAGTTGCCTCTGAGCTACGTTAAAAAGGTACAACCTCAGTGGGAGGGCATGTGCAGCCCTGGCTGTTTGTATTTGGGGAGAGAGGCAGAGCAGGGGGGCGTGGGGATTTGTCCCAGGTCCAAATGTTAAATCTACCTCTGATTGCACTCTTTAGGAAATATTTAAATACTGCTTTTTAGTTTTAAAAGATTAACACCTTTTATACTTTGCACGCAACATTTTAGGAAATGCTCTTCTCTTGTGTTATTTTAAAGGTGCTTTTTAAGGATTTACGGCACGGCCTAAACACCCAGCACCCAGGATTTACATTATACTTCCCAAACAAGACCCAGAATGCACATGATGTATTCTGTTGGAATGCACACTCTGTTAAGTTACTCAAACAGTATTAGCTTATCAAGTCGGTACTTAGTTTGAATCGTGAACTGTTCTGGCAGACTAGCCCAAGCTTCCACGCAGACAAAGGTACGTTCTATTTAGGTCGGAGTCCCACTGTTAAGTATGGATGAGAAGATCTGAAACTCATTCATACTTGCCCTCCTAGTGTAGAGGAGGTCCCAAATAAAGCCTGCACTCCAATGGTCCATTTTGAAGTACCAGGAACATTCACACCGAGATATGTGACATATGACGAGCAAATAAACCAGCAGAGAGCCGCAGCAGGGCTCTGCCCAGTGCCCATTAGAAGAACAGCACCTATTGACATACCTACACCAAGAACACCATGGACAGTAAGGTACCCATTAAAAAAACCCTACCAGCAAATGAGACGGACAAAAGATTGCTTAAGTACCGCCCCGGAAGAAACTAAAAAGGACTTAATGAAAGACGAATGGTGATGTCAAGAGGGCCCGGACTGACTTGCAGATAGAAGAAATGAAAACCATAGAATGATGCAGAGAGACGAAACGTTATGAATAAGAATGCCGTGAACATAGAATTAAGGGACGATGTCAAAATGCAAGAAGCTTGGGCTGTAAGCAGGATGAAGATATCCAACCCGCTAACGCCTGTACAAGAAACCAGTGCGGCTTGCTATTAGTAGAAGAATAGAGCAGCAAGCACCATGTTTACATAATGTACCTCAAAATAAAGCACAGTATTATAAGTGCAAGTCCACTTTGCATTAAAAGCAGAATCAACTTATGTTACTAGAGGCCAAGCACGAAAAGCTTCATATTCTAGCAAAACGAGGATAAACAGCTGAATCGAAACTCAGAAGATGCAACTCATGCCAAAGGAGCCAAGGTCATACCAATAGAAGAAGCGAACAGTAGCTACATCTAATTGAAACTTGAAAACAGAATATCCTGCCTCTGAAAGGTCAAGATAAGGAGGTGTAGGCAGGTGGCAAGCCAGATAGGAATTAAATGCACAAATCAAGAGAAACTAGGCAAATTCACGGTGTATGCATCACGTGACCATCCGAGCGAGGAGAAGCACAAGTTCACACCTACGCGTGGCCTCCGCCCAGGAGGAGATAGCAGAACTTTCTCAGCCAGAAGATGCTTTTTTGAGGCCAACCACAGTAACATAATTAACACATTTTTGTTGAAGTGATGATTGATTGTAACCTTAATTGCAGGAAGGCCGGGTAGCTGAGGGGGGCACCCTGCACCTGGCTGACCAATCTACATGCTGCTAAGTAAAGTGGAAATGTATGCATGGGGTTGGTGCCAACCCAATCACAATGGAACAAATAATCTAGGGTCCTATAGTTAGTAGAACCAATAGGACGTTGTACTTTTAGTCACGTCTACAGTAGTCATTTTTGAGGGAAGGGTTTAGATGCCCACATGACAGTGTTCATCCAATCCCCTCACTCTGTTACCATATACAGATATAGCACCTATATTAAAGTTACCTTTTCCGAACCAATAGAAATGCTTATTAACTTTGGGGTGTTACATGTCATCTATGATGATTTTTTTGTATAAATGATGTTGTTTTTATGAAGTTCATTGGAGTTGAAGCGAGACGGATGATCGCATCACTGCTGATTTCCATAACTCCCCATTTTTTGTACTTGTCATTAAACGGACTCCCTTTGCCAAACCATTGAGTTGTCCTTATTGATTTTCGTTGGAGTAATAAATCTGCACCCCCATCCATCTCGAGGGTGCAGCTATCTCGTCTTAAAGTACTTCGGAGCAAACTCCGACTCTATGGGCCCAGCCGGAAGACTCCCTAGTGCACTTAGTAGCAGAGATTTGATGGTTTATTGACTATTGATTATTGATTAAGTAAGACACCTATTGACCATCGACATAAAGTAACTCTAGGTCTTCTGCAATATCACAAGTCCTTTGCCATTCAGCTGAATAGACCATGAAGCTTCCCATAGGCAATGGCAGAGTAAAGAAAGACTGCAGTCAGGACCTGAAGGGACCCGTAGTCCCCACACTTCCCTTCCCATTCCTATTGGCAGCTGAGGGGGCGAAAAGCCGAAGAAGGCAGTAATGAAGGCGGTGATCCCGAGGGTCCAGAGAGGAAAGATGCGAACAGTGAGTGAAACAAAAATTGAATGCTTTGGCAAATAGTGCATGCCTTAGAAGAAGAAAAGGGAAAAGGTAATGGAGGGAGGCGGGAAGAAAGCAAAATATAGTTAGAAGTAGAGAAGACTGTGTATATATAAGGGGATAATGACTCAAGAATAATTGAGAAGTGAAAGGTTACCGGGGCAGACACCTGAGAAGTGATAGGTTACCGGGGCAGACACCTGAGAAGTGAAAGATTACCGGGGCAGACACCGGAGAAGTGAGAGGATACCGGGGGAGACACCGAAGAAGTGAGAGGATTCACCTTATTCCTACGCTTTAATATAGCGGCTAGAAGAAACGTGTACCCAGAGTCCCACATAATGGGGAATGATTAGGCTACCACAACATTTAAAGACTTTGTGAAAGGGGCAGGCTTACACTCCATGAAGGGGTAATGACTAGGGGCAAAGATATCTGTGTCCAGCTGGTGTTCGTCTGTCAAGCATCTATCTTACATGTTTCTTGTTGTGACGTCATAAATATAGTGAACATTTTCATTGAGAAAAAGGATACAAAAATTGTGCGATTTTATAGCTGAGATGAAATCACATGTGTAGTGATGTTTTTGAGTAGATTAAACGATATTTAAAAAATGTTGTGAAAAATTTGGATTGGAGCTTGCAGTGTTTGGTGCTTGCTCATATTGTTAGAAGTTGTTTTAAGTCAAACGAAAACATAAGTGTTATATAAAAGGAAAGGAAACAGATTTAAACATGGAAGATATAACTCCATTGGCACACTTATGCAAGCATTTGCCAAAACACGGACCTAAGCTAAAGAAATATAGCACCGAGTGGGTGAAAGGTAGCGCCCACAAGATGTTTATGCCATGGCCACAAAATGGGTGTTTATCTAAAGCCATCTTACAACATATGACAACATATTTGCATGCCACATATACAGGCAAAAAGCTAGAAAAACGCCCTGCTGTTCTCGAGTTGTGTAAATTGTTTCAACAGGGAAAGGAGGAAGAGCCGCCAGCAGACTGGATACTTAATATATGCACAGAAGGGGTGAGACGCCTACCGCGCAACCTGCCCCACCTGAAACGGAAATTGAGGAAAGTAAGGACGAGGGGTTATACCCACTGAGAGAACTCAAAGCAGCCACAGAGTATAGCAACCCCGCATATGAGTCACCTAGACATAGTAGTGATGAAAACCAAGGGAAGGATAGGGACAAAAATATTACCTCCACAGTCACAAGGGACAAGGAGAGACATAAGGATGCAAGAGGAAATCAAGCACAGACAAGTGCATCTCTCGATATTGAGAGAGAAGGAAAGAGATGGAAGGGAAACAAAAGTAGAACGGATGAGACAGCATTCGCAAGAGATGAATGGATGGTAGGACACATTTTATTAAAACTCAATGGCAAAGGCATTGATGATTCGAAACAAAGGGAGAAGTTGGGTGATGCACAGAGAATGGGAAAGAGTAGGAATTAAGAGATGAGAGGATAAGAAATAAAGAGAGACAAAGGCGAGAACAGCTATATCGCGAAGAGCAAGAGAGACAGCTCGATCGCAACCCAAGAGCAGCAAATGATCAAGACAGACAGAAACAGCAGAAGTTAGAGGAAGAGCAAAGGATATGTGAGAAAAGAATAAAAAGACGAAGAGATGAGGAAATTCGAAGGGCAGATGAACGTAGAAATGAAAAAAGAAAGGAAGAAGATAGGGTCAGAGAAGAGGCGAGGAAATGCAAGGAGTTTGATGAGGACATAGAACGTAAGCGAAGATAGAGAGCATGCGATCTTGAATATCTGGGGAAAAAGGTTAACAAACCAGCTCCAGTGGTAGATTGGGAAGGCACTGAAGAATTTTTTCCTGAGTATGATGCAGTACCAGGCACGTCTAGGGCAAATATTGACGATGACTTCAACACCAGAAGCATCAGAGAAACTATCAATAGAATATATGATGAATTGGGGCTAGAACAAATACCCCGAAGGGAGGGGGAAGATGAGCGCCTAGAGAGCACTCAGCAGTATGACACTGTGGATGTCACCCGAAGTAGTGGGAATAAGGAATTATCCCTATATAGATTAGAAATCAGCAGGAACCAAACGATGTAAGAATTGGGGACAGACAATGTCCAACTCGGAAAGGGAGGAGTGCGAGGAAAATGAGGAGGAGGAAAGGAGTAAGATAATGATTGCACCCCAATTCACAAAGGCCATCCAAATGAGTGCATATTAGATGCACTCAGTCAGATGCCTCCCCCTCTACCCTCTTGTACATTTTCACAAATAAAGGGGGCATTTCAGGGCATTTGAAACCACATCCCAAATTCCCAAATGTGACGTTTCTAAATGCCCTGAAATTATTATTATTATTATCATTGTTATTAGGGCATTTATTGAGCGTGGACCCAGCTTCGAGAAGCAACAGAGCACTTTACAATCCTAGGGGATGAACGCAGTGAGGGAGGCAGAGAAAAAGGGAGCAAGGAGCCAGCAGGGGAGGGTGGGCAATTGGCAGCATGGGGAAGACAGTAGGGAGCAGATCACTGAGTCTCAAGTATGGTGGGGAGTGGATGGGGTATGGACCTAGGTGTTAGGGAGGAGCTATTCCTTGAAGAGGAAGGTCCTGAACTCCTTCCTGAACTGTAGAAGTAATGAGGCGAGTCGGATGTTGATGGGGAGGAGGTTCCAGAGTCTTGAAGTGTAGACAGAGAAGGCCTAATTCCGTGTTCTTTCCTTCCTGTACCATCCGAGTTCAAGTCTGCAAATTTCCATCCTTCTGGTGGATCGCAGGTCTCTGGAGATGCTGAGGTTCTCAGTGATGTCACTTGGGGACTTCAGGTTGACCACCTTGTAGATGATGCAGCAGGATTTGAAGATGATACAGGCTTGCAGCAGGAGCTAGTGCAGTTTGATGAGAATCTGGGTGACGTCACTGAATTTGCAGATTCCTTTAATTAGTCTTGCTGCTGCATGCAGGACACATCTCAGGGGTCCCAGGGTAGTCACCTGCAGGCCTTCCAAAAGGGCATTGTGCCATCCAGGTGGATGGACCAAGGCTTGGACAGCTGAACTGAAGTTGTTTTCTGGGATGAAGGGCTTGATTTTCCACAGGAGAGAAAGTTGCTACCTAGCCGTTTGTGTCTTTCTTGCTATGTGCTGTTTGAACGTGAGGTTTCTGTCGATGTTGAACCCAATGGACTTTGCACAGGTGACCAGCTGGGGTGTGAAGCCCTTGAGGTTCATAGCAGAGAGCCAGGTCTGGATGTCAGGGTGTTCAGTGTTGTTGGTCAGCAGTAGGATTTCAGTATCGGAGGGGTTCAGATTCAGGTAGACACTGGACATCCAGGACTAGATCAATGCGAGATACACCTTGACTCTGTGGATATCTTTGATGGAGGATATCTTGAGGTAGATCTGTGTATTGGTGGATGTGGATGTTGCGTGGAGCGAGGAGGGTTCTGAGTGGTTCCATGTAAAGATTAAAGATTGAGGGGCAGAGGGTGTATCCTTGGGGGACTCCACAGGTGATGGATAGAGTTAGCAATTTGGAAGAATCAATTGGTAAGCTCTTTTGGTAATGAGTAGGTAGGATTGGAGCCAGCTGACGAAGCTCACACTGATCTGCATGAAGCATTGTAAATTGTCAGTGAGTGACTTGTGGTCTACTGTGCAAAACGCTGCTGAGAGGTCAAGGAGAATTAGGGGGCAAGGTTGCTCATCCTCGAGGATTTTAAGGGCATCGATCGCCTTTATGGCAGCTGTTTCTGTGCCAGATTGGTAGGATTGAAAGAGGTTATTGGCTTTGATTTGTTGGAGGAGGTGCATGGCTACTGCTTCCAGAAGGATCTTACTTAAGAAGGGAAGATGGATAATGAGGTGGTAGTTGGTGGTATCGTCGGGGTCCAGTGTAGGGGTCGAGGGTCACAGAGAAGGTGCCTTGACTAAGGGCTGTTGATGATTGTCAGGTAAGGGAGGAGTGCTTGAGTCGGAAGGGTCTTGAGGACGGGGGCAGGGAGGAGGTTGTCTGCGTACGATGTGACCTTCAGGTATGCTAGGGTGGCAGTGAGCTATTCCATAGTTAGTGTCTGAAAAGTTGTCCAGGTAGTTGTGGTTTTGTGAGATGGGTTGTGTAGTTTGCTGTCAGATGTGGCGTTGGTGTCTATGTGTCACACAGGTGTAAGCACAAAGCAAAACAGGGCCACTTTTGACCCTGTCTTGGTATTTTTTGTTATGTGTGACAGCCATGATTTAAACCGTAGCTGTCAATTTAGCATCTCCATCCCCCAAACATGGATGGAAATATTTTTTTTTTCTGGCATTTCACCGAGACATACCTTGTAAGGGCTCATACCAATGAAATGCACTCCCAGTGAAAACGTGGTTGCTAGGAGCCGGTCATACTTCAATGTTGGGTGCGCTGCCCTGACACCAATGTATGGAAGGGGGCAGGAAAATGCATCCTTGCACCCGCTGTCCAGCCCCTCCTGAAATGCTCTAGGCATCTCTTAGAATTTCAGAATAAGGTAACCTGAGCATTTCTGAAAGCAGCACAAATTAAGTGAGCGCATTGTCTGCGCCCCTTTCTCAGGCCGGGCTGGTACATGTACATCCTTATAGCAACAAGTTGAGCCAAAATCACATCATTGCAGCTTTACTTCCCACACCTTGAATAGAAAACTACAAGTCCCAGAATGCAAAATACAGCAAGCCTGAAATATCTGCTTTACCAGTGCACGTTCAGCGCTGGAAGACACACAACAGAAGAACGTGTGTAATAACCAGAGATAGATGTGAAGATTGTCACCAACTTCCAGCACATTGTTATGCGCTATGCACGATGGACATACACCCCTCCATTTGCACGTCTGGCCAGTGGCGTGGCGATACCCCAATCTTCAAAGGGTGCTTCATCGGGCTGTTCACTTTAACTGTCAGGGGTTTGCAAGGTAACATGTGCTATGCAGGTTCTTTCATGCATAAGGAATGTGTTGGCGAGTTGTTAAGGTGCTGGCTGCAGAGTCACAGGTGGCACCTTTGTCTGGGGCGGGGGGGGGGGTGTGGGGTGTGCATGGACATGGGTAGGGGTGAGATCATTGTATACTTGGTTTGCTAGAAAACAATGCGTCCAGGACGCTATTTGCGATCCTTTGAACTAAAGGCATGTACTTTAAAAAAACAAGTGAACTAGTGCTACCATGGATGAATATGACACAGCCCCCCCTCTACGGCACCCAACCAGGAGGTTCCCACAGGAAGTAAGCCACCTCGGTGCAGCGTCATGTTGGGTCCCAGTAGTGGGCTCCTGAGCTCAAAAGCGTACATCTGTATATAGATGCCAGAGGAAGGGGGGCGGGGGTGCAGACTTCAACAGGCACTACACATGTAAACATGTCAAAAGAATTCATGCCATCAATGACTTGGAAAGCATGAAGACGATCTAGGTGGACAGAAGAGCCGAGACGCAAGGCTTCTGGCACTTCCCACATCACAGAGTGCATTTCTACAGCCGGCCAGGATCCTGTAGAGGGAATTAAGGTAGGTCCTAGTCCCATATGGGTCTGCTGTGTTTCTGGCTATACGCTCTGCGGTAACATCCAATTTGATTGAAAGGAACTGTCCGTATGGACGTTTTGGATGGAATTGCGGTTGTTACCAATTTGTTCAAGACCAAAATAACCGAACATGAGGAGCAGGGGCTGCGGGGGTTTCCCCTGCTGCCCATTTTCGCTATTTTGGGGGTTTGGGGTGTCCCAATTAGGCTGCGGGCAGTTCAGCCGCAAACAAACAACCGCGATGCGGCTCTGCTGTGTCCCAGAGCCCTGCTCGGCTGCCAGTGCATCCTGCCTGGCCCAGCTAGAGAGGGCCACAGCAGGGGTCTTTTCTCAACGGGCCGAAGGGGACAGCCATTGACTTGCACCCCGCATTTTGAGCTCAGGTTTGGGGTGTCCTGCACACATTGTATCATTGCCCCAGGAACACAGAAGCCGGGTTTGCCCATGAGCGACACCCCGCACTGGCCCTTTGCGCGGAAGCGAGGATGCTTCCACGCGGGTGCGTGCACCCTGGCATTGCGCCCACCAGGGTATGCTGAAGTGCCAGGCAAATACCTCAGGGGCTGGGGCGTTGGGAGGAGAATGGGGCAACACGTCTGTTATGTTCCGCCCTGCGTCCCGCTATGCGGTGACGCAGGGCCAGCCAAATAAAAGCCCCGCCCCCGCGCTCGGGAGGCAGTTCTGGGGCAGACCATCCACTCGTGTGCGTGTGAGTTATTGGGGCTCCCGCTGGAGCTGCGGCACAGGACGTGCGGCCTTGCCTAACTCCTCCAGCCCTCGTTCGCGCACGCCGAAGGCTGGAACATAACAATGGCGACGAGGTGGAACAAACACGCGCTCGGCGTTCACGGTGCCTAGATGGCCCGCAGCCATCGCGGCCAAATTTTTGGACACCCGGTGGGGGGGGGGGATCGCACACGTGACCCACCCCACCGCAAAAAAAAAAAAAAATGTTTTTTCTCCTATCTTCTCATCGCAGTGTGGAGCCATCTGACATCTGGCCTCCCACACCAGGGGCCCCAACACGACGTGGCATCGGAACCACATGGGAAAACCAGCACCTGAATTCTACGCCACAGCGTTTGGACACCACAGCAACTCCAGGGAAGGCCCAACTTCACCGCGCTAGTGGTTGCCTGAAGAGATCAAGCCAGCACTGCACAGGTACACGACGACATGGCGGCAGGCACGTCCACCACTGGGCCTACCACACCGTCCAGAATTGCGGCAAAACCTATCGCTGACGTCCCCACAGCCTCTCACACAAGGAGGCTCATCGACACTGGTCCAGCCTTTTCACCCCTTTACCGACCCATCTTCGAGTGGACCCAGATGGCAGCTGTGGATCCAGAAATTCGAGATGGCGATGGAGTACAAAGATGTGACGTCGGCCAGGAAGATGAAGGCGCACCTACTACTCAGTGTGGGTGACGAGGTACTGCGCATTTTCAACTCCTTGGATGTGGCCGATGGCCAAGATGCGTACCAAAGCGCAAAAGATGCCCTCACGGCTCATTTTCTCCCCCAACTGAACCCGGACTATGAGACTTTCATTTTCTGCACCACCATACAGGCAGCAGACGAGACCCTGGATGCCTACCACACTCGGTTAAGAAAATTGGCCATGTCCTGCGAGTTCACTAATGTTGAGAGTGGAGATCAGGAGGCAGATCATTAACGGCGTACAATCAGAAAAACTAAGGCGCCTAATACTCAGCAAGAGAGGCATCCCCCTGCAACGAATCCTTGAATTAGGACGACAAAGGGAACTAGCCCACACCAGAGCAGCCAACATGGAGGCCACACTGCACAGACTGCAACATGTCCTCAACACAGCCATGGTGGCCCAGATCACCAACAAACAATCCTCGAGGGATGAATACAGTGGGGGCTATGGCCAGAACAGGTGGCAACCGCGCATTCCTGGGCCCACAGGGTGTGGCTAGTGTGGTGGCCCACGACATGGCCGCCGCAACTGTCCTGCGCAAGGCACCACCTGCGGCGCCTGCGGCAGGAAGGATCATTATGCAAAGGTGTGCAGATCATCGGGCGCCTCCACGCAGCCCCCACAGAACATTTCAGACAAAAACACGACCAAGAAAAAGAAGCAAGCCGGTGCAAGGAGGGTCGCAGTGGCCAACTCCTCCACGGAGGAAGAAGGGAATGATATCTCGACAGGGCAGCAGGATCCCGGCAAGGACAATGAGAGGAAAGGAAGAAAGATATACCTGGTGTCCGCATTAAGCCAAGGTCAAGAAACACAAAGAAAATCTGTCCGAAGGCGCAAGTGCATGGTCACTGTCCAAGACCAGCGCATTCTCATGACCATTGACACCGGCGCTTCGGTGAATGTTATGCCCACAAGCATATTCCAGACTCTAAAGCCTCAACCAGTCCTGAAAAGCACAGACACGCTGTTGTATGCCTACGGCAGCCGGAAGCCCCTACCAGTCATGGGCAGGTTCCGCACCACGCTGGAGCACGGCGAAAACAGACTATGGTCGAAAGTCTATGTCGTGAAGGCAGCAATTGAAATCCTCCTGAGAGGGGACGCCGCAGAAGATCTGGGAGTGGTCAAATTCATCTGCCACATTGATGAGGCCGAAGAGGTGGAGAAAATGCTAAGTCAATACCCTAAGCTGCAAGATGGAATAGGCTGCTTGAAGGGCAAAACCATCCGGCTGCACATTGATGAAACAGTACAGCCGAAGGCCGTAAGGAATCGGAGGACACCTTTCCACATGAGAGAACAAGTGGAGTAGGAACTCAAGGCTCTGGAGGAAGCTGGTATCATAGAGGCGGTTACAGGGCCCTCACCATGGGTCTCCCAGATGGTCATCACGCGAAAGCCTAAACAGCCCGGAAACGTCCGGATTTGCATTGATATGCGTCTACCTAACACTGCCATCAAACGAGAATGCCACATCACCCCAACGATCGACAAAATCGTGGCTGACCTCACAGGGTCTTGTGTTTTCTCAAAAGTTGACTTGAAAGCGGGGTATCATCAACTCAAACTCCACAGAGACTCGCGCTACATCACAACATTCTCGACGCATTTGGGGTTAAGGAGATACAAACGCCTGAGCTTCGGGTTCTCATCTGCTGCTGAAGTGTTCCAGCAAGCTATCCAGGAGGTCATCAGGGGCCTCCCTGGGGTCCTCAACGTGAGCGACGACATTCTGATTCATGCCCCCGACAAGAAGGAGCACCTCAAGAGGCTTCATACCCTACTGGGCAGACTACAAGAGGCTGGACTGACCATATACAGGGAGAAGTGCGAGTTCCTCAGATCGGAAATCACTTTTTTTGGTTACAAGTTTGGCAGCACGGGCATCTCCCCTGATCCCCAGAAGGTCGCAGACATCCAGGCAGCAAGCCCACCGATGACCCCCACAGAAGTACGCAGTTTCCTAGGGATGGCAACCTACTGTGGGAGGTTCATTCGAAACCTGGCCACCCTATCTGAGCCACTACGGGAACTGACGAAAGCAAACATCAAGTGGGACTGGGGGCAGAAGTGCCAAGACTCGTTTGAAAGTATTAAAGAATCCCTGTCCGTCGACACCAAGATGGCGTATTATAACACCGAACTGCCCACAGAACTGTTCGTGGATGCAAGCCCCGTTGGGCTCGGTGCCATCCTAATGCAGGTGACGAGAGAAGGGGAGAAAAGACCAATAGCATACGCCTCGAGAGCCCTCACGGAAACCGAACAGAGGTACTCCCACATTGAGAAAGAGGCCATCGCAGTGCTGTGGGGGTGCAGGCACTTTCATCTGTACCTATATGGGCGGCGGTTCACAGCAGTTACCGACCACAAACCCCTACTACCCATCTTCATGGGAACGTCGTCACACCCTCCGGCACGGATCACCAAATGGCTACTACATCTCCAGCAATACGACTTTGATCTCATCTACCAACCAGGCAGTGGAAACCCCGCAGACTTCCTCTCGAGGCACCCGCGAGCGGCAACCCAACAAGAGAACCAAGTGGCCGAAGAGACAGAGGAACATATATGCCAAGTGGTTCACGCAATGAGACCAAAGGCGGTGAGCATCAAAGACATTGAGGCAGAAACCAACAAGGATCCTTGCTGCAATCTAGTGAAAGATGCCATAATCTCAGGGGACCGGAAAACCTTCATGAGACACACACACAACAGAACAGCGGAGGCAAAAGGATTTCTGTCCGGCATGTTTACCATCCGGCAAGACTTGTCAATCACAGAAGGCGGAGTGATACTAAGGGGTAACCGCATCGTAATCCCTCTCATAATACAAGACAGGATAGTGGCCCTAGCGCATGAAGGACACCAAGGGCTGGCAAGGACAAAAGCCCGCATACGGCACAGGGTATGGTTTCCCCAGATCGAGGAATAGGTAGAGACACTCATCAGCACGTGCCTAGCCTGTCAGATAACAGGAGCCCCGCCAGAACCAGAACCAATTCTATCAGCGGCACAAGCCGCTCTCGGTGGGAGGCCATCAGTATTGATTTCTACAAGCTACGGGAAGGCCTCCACCTCTTGGTAGCCGTTGATGACCACTCCCGATATCCGGAAGTTGAAATAGTCGAATCCACAGCAGCGGAAGTGGTCATTCCAGCCATAGAAAAAATGTTCGCAACTCACGGACTACCAACCTCCATCAAAAGTGACAATGGGCCACCGTTCACCGGGGAGGAATTCAAAAACTATCTGCAGGACCTTAATATAAAGTATCACCACATCCTGCCGAGTTGGCCCCAGGCCAACGGGGACGCCGAACGCTTCATGAGAACCATTAACAAGGTGCTAAGGGTATCCAAGGCGAACGCCAGCCCATGGAAGGTCGACCTCTACCGATTCCTCAGGAACTATCAGGTTACCCCCCACAGCACAACCGGCATACGGCCGGCGGATCTCATGTTCGGCACCGTCATCCGATCCTCGATTCCGCACCATCCAAGCAGGACCCCGGACGAGGTCAATGAAGGACGCACGGAAATGAGGAGAAGGAGTGCCAATGCCCACATGCGTGGCAAGAGGAGAGCGAGGCAGTCCAATCACCAGGTGGGGAACCAAGTCTTCATGCTACAAAACCCCACCAAGTCAAAACTCGACACCAGATACGAGGAACTGCCATGGACCGTCAGCGATCGGCACGGAACGATGGTGACTGTGACCCGAGGACACCGTCAAGTGACGAGGAACTCGTCGTGGTTCAAGGCGGTGCCTCGCAACCTGTGGACTGACAGTGAGTGCCATCTGGAAGAGGAGGACGCTCAGCCCAGCGAAGACGAGCCTATGTCCATCCCGGATGAGACAGGAGCGGCGGATGGAACCTGGGAACCGCTGGAGGCCCCCGGCCTCGAGGACCTGACCAGTGAAGGTGAGCTAGATCAGGAGCCGGGGGGGGGGTGCAGGCCCCGAGAAGGGCGGTACGGTCTGAGAGCGGCCACGAGACCGCCGGCCAAGTTAAATGACTATGTGTGGTAGTGTGAGGTACCTGGACCACGGACACTATGGCCGGGCACTTATTGGTTAGGAGCGTGAGCAGATGGTTGCACTCACAGTTGATACAAGTTAGTGTTATGTTTGTTTGTTTTATAATAAAGGAGGAATGTTATGTTCCGCCCTGCGTCCCGCTACGCGGTGACGCAGGGCGTGCCAAATAAAGGCCCCGCTCCCACGCTCGGGAGGCAGTTCCGGGGCAGACCATCCACTCGTGTGAGTTATTGGGGCTCCCGCTGGAGCTGTGCCACAGGCCGTGCGGCCTTGCCTAACTCCTCCAGCCCTCGCGCTCGCACGCCGAAGGCTGGAACATAACAACGTCCATCCAGTCACCAAGACCAGGGGAGACAGTGTATTTGCCCTCACTCGATGAGTCCGCCGTTCTATACATATATCGCACGATGTATTCTCCCAGCATTGGTCCCTTAAAACCATTACAGCCTCTTGTACAAAGGAAGGATGTGGCAGGGGGGGGCGGCCGTAATTGCAGCGCCTTTCAAATCCCTCATGTTGGTAGGACATTTTCCCCGTCATTAAACCCGGTGCTAAACTGAAAGGCTTAAGGTTTTTTTTTACTTTTTTTCGGTGGGGGGGGGTTCTATGCATTTTGCGCCTTGCCGTCCAACACATGCAGTAACCTGATCTCGCTTCCTTTAAGGCGCTGTCCCGGATCCCATGGCACCGAATTGGCAGGAGGGGCAGCAAATTCAGAAGTGATTTTCCGCTCCTTCGCAGGAACTGTTTGTTCTTGTATCTTTTCTTCATGGAAAAAAACAACTTCAAAGAGTTGGGGTGAACCTGATCCCCGAATCCCGCCCGTGGGGGGTGAATGGGCGCGATAATGGGCGTGCTTGCTGACAGGTGCGGCAGGGCCCGCAGCCCGCGTACAATCATTATCATTTTAATAAGACTCTAATAGGGGGCGGCGGATGATTCAATGGGGTGGGGGGGTCCTCATTTAGCCCCCGCACTCACATGAATGTGCTAGAATTTGCGCGCTTTGTCTCTCCCTTTCACAGCCCTGAATGCCCATAATTGCTGACCGTGCATTCAAAAAATCATAGGCCCGGGAGCTCTGCAAACCCTGCGCAAGAATGCGAGCACGCGGGAGGGGGGCGGGAGGGGGGGGGGGCAAGCAGCAAAGATGGCGGCCTTGCTCTTGCGGCCTAACGAGTTCTCTTCCAAAGCCAAGTGCCTACAGGATCAAGGCGCTGCGTTACATATCAGCCCCTATGTGCCAGTGGATCAGAGCGGAGGGGGCTGGCCCAGGCTTGGGCCCTCCTTCCAGAAGCTTCCCGGCTTTCCTGCCACCATCCTCTTAAAGCGATGTGAGCATGGGCAGCCAATGTAAGAGCACAATGGACATGCCAGGAAAGCCTCGGCCAGGTGCAATTTTCCTAAATAAATAGAAATAGCCGAATATGGGGCCCTTTTGACTAAGTCAGTTGTTCCGAAAGTGATCAAAGATTCATTCAGGGGCAGAGTTTTGGGGGTTCAGACTGCAATAGAATAAACTGGGAGTGCGTGGTTGAATTTCAACATGAGCTACACAGAGGCAAGAGGCTGCTAACAATCAGCCTTGCAAGACAGAGGCAAGAGGCTGCTAGCCATCAGCGTTGCTAGACAGAGGCAAGAGGCTGCTAACAATCAGCGTTGCTAGACAGAGGCAAGAGGCTGCTAACAATCAGCGTTGCAAGACAGAGGCAAGAAGCTGATAGCCTGCTAGACAGGGGCAAGGGGCTGCTAGTCATCAGCATTGCTGGACGGAGGCAAGAGGCTACTAGCCATCAGCGTTGCTAGAGAGGGGCAAGAGACTGCTAACAATCAGCCTTGCAAGACAGAGGCAAGAGGCTGCTAGCCATCAGCGTTGCTAGACAGAGGCAAGAGGCTGCTAACAATCAGCCTTGCAAGACAGAGGCAAGAAGCTGATAGCCTGCTAGACAGGGGCAAGGGGCTGCTAGTCATCAGCATTGCTGGACGGAGGCAAGAGGCTACTAGCCATCAGCGTTGCTAGAGAGGGGCAAGAGACTGCTAACAATCAGCCTTGCAAGACAGAGGCAAGAGGCTGCTAGCCATCAGCGTTGCTAGACAGAGGCAAGAGGCTGCTAACAATCAGCCTTGCAAGACAGAGGCAAGAAGCTGATAGCCTGCTAGACAGGGGCAAGGGGCTGCTAGTCATCAGCATTGCTGGACGGAGGCAAGACGCTACTAGCCATCAGCGTTGCTAGAGAGGGGCAAGAGACTGCTAACAATCAGCCTTGCAAGACAGAGGCAAGAGGCTGCTAGCCATCAGCGTTGCTAGACAGAGGAAAGAGGCTGCTAGCCATCAGTGTTGCTAGTCAGCGGCAAGAGGCTGCTAACAATCAGCCTTGCAAGAAAGAGGCAAGAGGCTGCTAGCCATCAGCGTTGATAGACAGAGGCAAGAGGCTGCTAACAATCAGCCTTGCAAGACAGAGGCAAGAGGCTGCTAGCCATCAGCGTTGCTAGACAGAGGCAAGAGGCTGCTAACAATCAGCCTTGCAAGACAGAGGCAAGAAGCTGATAGCCTGCTAGACAGGGGCATGGGGCTGCTAGTCATCAGCATTGCTGGACGGAGGCAAGACGCTACTAGCCATCAGCGTTGCTAGAGAGGGGCAAGACGCTACTAGCCATCAGCGTTGCTAGAGAAGGGCAAGAGACTGCTAACAATCAGCCTTGCAAGACAGAGGCAAGAGGCTGCTAGCCATCAGCGTTGCTAGACAGAGGCAAGAGGCTGCTAGCCATCAGTGTTGCTAGTCAGCGGCAAGAGGCTGCTAACAATCAGCCTTGCAAGACAGAGGCAAGAGGCTGCTAGCCATCAGCGTTGCTAGACAGAGGCAAGAGGCTGCTAACAATCAGCCTTGCAAGACAGAGGCAAGAGGCTGCTAGCCATCAGCGTTGCTAGAAAGAGGCAAGAGGCTGCTAACAATCAGCCTTGCAAGACAGAGGCAAGAAGCTGATAGCCTGCTAGACTGGGGCAAGGGGCTGCTAGTCATCAGCCTTGCAAGACAGAGGCAAGAGGCTGCTAGCCATCAGCGTTGCTAGACAGAGGCAAGAGGCTGCTAACAATCAGCCTTGCAAGACAGAGGCAAGAAGCTGATAGCCTGCTAGACAGGGGCAAGGGGCTGCTAGTCATCAGCATTGCTGGACGGAGGCAAGACACTACAAGCCATCAGCGTTGCTAGAGAGGGGCAAGAGACTGCTAACAATCAGCCTTGCAAGACAGAGGCAAGAGGCTGCTAGCCATCAGCGTTGCTAGACAGAGGCAAGAGGCTGCTAGCCATCAGTGTTGCTAGGCAGCGGCAAGAGGCTGCTACCAATCAGCCTTGCAAGACAGAGGCAAGAGGCTGCTAGCCATCAGCGTTGCTAGACAGAGGCAAGAGGCTGCTAACAATCAGCCTTGCAAGACAGAGGCAAGAGTCTGCTAGCCATCAGCGTTGCTAGACAGAGGCAAGAGGCTGCTAACAATCAGCCTTGCAAGACAGAGGCAAGAGGCTGCTAGCCATCAGCGTTGCTAGACAGAGGCAAGAGGCTGCTAACAATCAGCCTTGCAAGACAGAGGCAAGAGGCTGCTAGCCATCAGCGTTGCTAGACAGAGGCAAGAGGCTGCTAACAATCAGACTTTCAAGACAGAGGCAAGAAGCTGATAGCCTGCTAGACAGGGGCAAGGCGCTGCTAGTCATCAGCATTGCTGGACGGAGGCAAGACGCTACTAGCCATCAGCGTTGCTAGAGAGGGGCAAGAGACTGCTAACAATCAGACTTGCAAGACAGAGGCAAGAGGCTGCTAGCCATCAGCGTTGCTAGACAGAGGCAAGAGGCTGCTAGCCATCAGTGTTGCTAGTCAGCGGCAAGAGGCTGCTATCCATCAGCATTGCTAGACAGAGGCAAGAGGCTGCTAGCCATCAGTGTTGCTAGGCAGAGGCAAGAGGCTGCTACCATCAGCATTGCTCGGCAGAGGCAAGAGGCTGCTAGCCATCAGCGTTGCTAGACAGAGGCAAGAGGCTGCTAACGATCAGCCTTGCAAGACAGAGGCAAGACGCTGCTAGCCATCCGCATTGCTAGACAGAGGAAAGAGGCTGCTAGCCATCAGTGTTGCTAGGCAGAGGCAAGAGGCTGCTAGCCATCAGCGTTGCTAGACAGAGGCAAGAGGCTGCTAGCCATCAGCGTTGCTAGACAGAGGCAAGAGGCTGCTAACGATCAGCCTTGCAAGACAGAGGCAAGACGCTGCTAGCCTGCTAGACTGGGGCAAGAGGCTGCTAGCCATCAGCATTGCTAGACGGAGGCAAGAGGATGCTAGCCATCAGCAGTGCTAGGCAAGAGGAATCTAGCCTTCAGCGTTGCTAGACAGAGGCAAGAGGCTGCTAGCCATCAGTGTTGCAAGACAGAGGCAAGACACTGCTAGCCATCAGCGTTGCTAGAAAGGGGCAAGAGGCTGCTAGCCATCAGCATTGCTAAACAGAGCCAAGAGGCTGCTAGCCATCAGTGTTGCTAGACAGAGGCAAGAGGTTGCTAACCATCAGCGTTGCTAGACAGAGTCAAGAGGCCGCTAGCCATCAGCGTTGCTAGAAAGGGGCAAGAGGCTGCTAGCCATCAGTGTCGCTATAAAAAGGCAATAGGCTGCTCGTCTGCTAGATAGTGACAAGAGACTGCTAGCCATCAGCATTGCTAGACAGAGGCAAGAGGCTGCTAGCCATCAGTGTTGTTAGACAGAGGCAAGAGGCTGCTAGCCATCAGTGTTGCTAGACAGAGGCAAGAGGCTGCTAGCTTGCTAGACAGGGGCAAGAGGCTGCTAGCCATCAGCGTTGCTAGACAGAGGCAAGAGGCTGCTAGCCATCAGCATTGCGAGACAGAGTCAACAGGCTGTTAGCCATCAGTGTTGCTAGACATAGGCAAGAGGCTGCTAGCCATCAGTGTTGCTAAACAGGGGCAAGAGGCTGCTAGATAGCGGCAAGAGGCTGCTTGCCATCAGCATTGCTAGACAGAGACAACAGGCTGCTAGCCATCAGAGTTGCTAGACAGAAGCAAGATGTTGCTAGCCATCGGTGTTTCTAGAAAGGGGCAAGAGGCTGCTAGCCATCAGCGTTGCTAGACAGAGGCAAGTGGCTGCTAGCCATCAGCATTGCTAGACAGAGGCAGGAGGCTGCTAGCGGCCATGATGCAACAAGTAGAACACTTATAGGATTTAAGTTAATGGAGAGGTTGAAAAATAAATAGTAATAAATAGTGACAAACTATTCCATGTATTCCGAACTGAGAAGGAGCTTTGTCCATGCAGGCTGTTAGCCTGCAGTGACACAGCTCCTTCTCAGTTCGGCACAGATTTGGGCATCTGACTTCCGCAGACTGCCCCCCCCCCAGCCGTAATAATCAGCAACTGGGAAAACAAGAACAACGCCATGGCATCAACTTACTTGCACATGGATGACGCCCATCTTACTTAACCAAGTCTGACCACGACTTTATGTCCTGAAGACAGTTCGGTACAACTTTGCAGCGCTGCTCCATTTCATCCAGCCACTGCCCTTTGCCATCAACCCACTGAACCAGAAACACCAATGAATTTGTCGACAATGTTAATGTATTGTGAATGTGAACAATACATGGAATAGTTTGTCACTATTTATTACTAACCCACCGATATGCAGACTATAAATGTACTTCAGTATGCATATATTATGTGCCACGACACATAAAGAATTCTGTAAATATGTCTTCTTGTTAAAATAAGCCTTCCTATTTGTTGTACCTTACGGTGATCTCTTTTTCGAGCTAGTACTCTCCTAGCTCTCCTGCAAGGAGTTTTGTGACCCCCTGTCACGCCTTTGGCCTGGGTAGCCGTTGACTCTACTCACCTTTATCTCTGGACATTGCAATAGGACAGGGGACCAGGCTCAAAATTCCCTTTGCTCATCCTTAGTGTAGGTCGTGTGATCTGGAGGCAGAGACAGCGAGACATGTTTTAGCTGGCTGTCCTCTATTGCATGATAGATATGTCATTGGTACTCTTCTTTTGTGAATGATTTAACATGTATTAAGACGGACCAGTTCTGGAGCAGTATCTGTTCTCATGACTCTCTAGTTCGGTCGGGGGCTGCCTTTTATATATGGAAGGAATTCGAGTATATTATTTTGATGTGTTTATTGTAATTGACATATAGAAATGTAATATTTGGAACTATAGTACGAATCGATGATGTATTCGTTTATAATTGGCTGTGGTGCATTGTTGTGTTTTATGACATGATTGAGACATGTTTTAATGATGTTTACGTTCATATATTATTTTGTAAAATTTGTGTAATATAAACAAATATACAAGTAAATACAAATAGGACGGGCCGTCTCTGTTACTTCCTAGTGACAACCTTGCATGACATAAACGCACGTTTGTGAGAATGGGGAGAAGTACATCACAGCATTGCTTGGAGCCAAGCAGGAGATTAGATAACACTGGGTGGTTATAAATCAGTGTGCCAGATCAAATACTTGCTCAATGCAAATGTACAAATTGCAAATATTACAGTCATTTTATTTTGAAAAAGAGTGCACTTAGTGTCTGAACCCATGTGCCTTGTTGTTTATTGGCCAGAGTATATGCTAATTGCAACAGAAGAATCTCGAGTTCTTGGTGTGCAGAAGGAAATTGCATTCAGTGGCTGTAAATCAGTGTGCCATCTTTTAGTGACCAGAAAAACTACTTGTTCCAGAGAAAAGGTCTTATAGTTGTGTTAAGTAGGAGAATACATGCAATAGCAGTGATTATAGATGCTATATTTGTAGTCTAGAGAGTGAAAATAGTGTTTGTAAATGGGTCAGTCATCTTTTTCGTGGCCAAAACAAATTCTATTTGTTTGTTTTATTTATTTAGGCATTTATATAAGCCTGCTAAGCCAGTGGGCCTCTTTGGACGCTGGTTATAGTCAAGCAAAAGAGTCAGAACATTGGAAAGCTCTAGAGAGACAGCTACTGGTGACAAAGCTGGAAGAAAACCTTCCCTGCGTTGGAGATCTGCATCCTAGAGACCATCCTGAGCTTCAGACTTTACTTGTAGAAGGTGGACCCACTAGGGCAGGCTTCAGCAGAGGACAAAGAGAGTGTCCCTCTCTAGAAGGTCTGCTCCAGCAGATAGCTTCCCAGCTGGACGGGCAAGAACCAGGGAAGTATAGGCTTTACTGGGAGGATGCCTTCTCTACAGTGAACCAACTGAGTATACCCCTATGGACTTCAGGAGACTGGTAGTGCCCCAGGAGGTGAGACAGAAGTTCCTACAGTTAGCACATGAGATTCCTCTGGCTGGCCACTCAAGTTTCACGTGGACCAAAGATAGGTTATCTCTGTACTTCCACTGGCCCCAGATGGAGGCTGATGTAGAGAAATTCTGTTAGAGCAGCCACACTTGTCAGACATCTGGCAAGAGTGGGTCCAAGAATGTGGCACCTTTAGTGCCCCTCCCTGTGGTGGGAGTTTTTGAGTGGGTGGGGATTGATATTGTTGGTCTCTTAGACCCTCCAACTTCTTCAGGCAACTGATGTAAATTGGTTGTGGTAGACCATGCTACCGGGCATCCTGAATCCACACCTATGAGACTTATTACAACTCAGGCAGTGGCTAAGGTCCTGCTTGGTATCTTTACCAGGGTACTTCTTCCTAAGGAAGTCATCTCTGACAGAGGATCACATGTTATGTCCCACTACATACAGACCATGTGAAAAAACTATGGATTGACTTACAAGTTCTCATCAGCATACCATGCCCAAACCAATGGATTTGTGGTCTGGTTTAACACAACTATGAAGAGCATGATGGGTGCTTTAGAGGAACTCCTTAGAAGAACGTGGGACATTCTACTGCCATGCCGTCTCTTTGATTATAGAGAAGTCACCAATGCAGGGGTTGGGTTCAGCCCACTTGAACTTCTTTATGGTTATCGAGTCAGAGGCCCTTTGGAACTGATCAAGGAAGGTTGGAGAGTGCTCCTTCTCTACAGCCACTCTACTGCCAGTGAGAGTCACTGACTGTGTGCTAGGCCTCAGGAAGACGATGGCACTCATGATGACAGAAGCTTCAGATAACCTGAAAACAGGTCAGACTCTGGTCAAACATTGGCATGACCAGAAGGCCAACATGGTGGAGTTTACTCCAGACCAGCTTGTCTTGGTTATGGTACCTACAAGGCTGAGGGCCTTCAAGATTGTGGGTAACCATGGAGAGGTCAATTATTTAGTCGGCCCCTAGGGTCTATCGCACTAACCACCTGACAGTTTATGTTTTCAGACCAGAAGTGGGAGCTTTGCTTCTAGCCTCTGATCAGGAGGAGGAGAGTGAGCCTCTACCTGATCTCCTCAGGGGACAAACCTCAGATGAGACAATTGAAGGAGTAAAACTCTCTTCAGATTTTACTCTGCAACAACCAGAGGAGTGCAAGACTCTGTTGAATCAGTTTGCCTCCCTGTTCTCACTGATACCAGGCTTGACCCCCTAGGGCCAGCATGATATTCTCACTGGGGGCAGTCTCCCTGTCAAAAACAAGGGTTACAGATTGTCAGATCATGTAAGTTCCCACATAACAGAAGAGGTCAAGAAGATGATTGATCTTGGGGCTATTGATCCATCTACAAGTCCATGGGCTAGTCCAGTTGCACTAGTACCAAAAGCCGGAAACAAAGAGTTGAGATTCTTTGTGGACTGTAGAGCTTTTAATGCAGTCACCATGACTGACACCCATTCTTTACTCAGGACAGATGAGCTGGTAGACAAACTTGGTTCAGCCAAGTTACTCAGTACATTTGACCTGACCTCAGGCTATTGGCAAATAGCTCTGACAGACCATTCCAAGGAGAAAAATGCATTTTCCACCCCCAAAGGGCTCTAACAGTTTATGGTTATGTCTTTTGGACTAGAAAATGCACCTGCTACATTCCAGAGGATGGTAAATCAAGTTCTGAATGGGATGGAGGACGTCTGCATGGCATACCTGGATGACATTGCAGTATTCAGCCCCACTTGGGAAGAACATCTTCACCACTTTGGATATGTTTTGCAGGCTCTGGAACAGGCCCATCTGACCATAAAGACAGGTAAATGTCAAATTGGTCAGAGTAAAGTGGTCTACTCTAGACATGAGGTGGGAGGAGGTAAAATAAGGCCATTGCCTAGCAAAGTACAAGCTGTACAAAACTGGGCCACCCCTACTACTCAAACCTAAGTGAGAGCCTTCCTAGCTCTCACTGGGTATTACAGGAACTTCACTGAGAACTATGGGACCATAGCTTTTCCCTTGAATGCAATCCTCTCACCCAAATTCCCCAATAAATTCAGGTGGAATGAGGAGTGCACTAAGGCTTTTGAAGGACTTAAGAAAGCCCTTTGTCAAGCTCCAGTTTTAAGAGCTCCTGACTGCAGCCAAACCTACCATTGTGCAAACAGATGCTTCCAATGCAGGTATAGGTGCAGTTCTGAGTCAGCTGGATGAGAAAGGTAGGGAACACCCTATCTGCTTCATCGGCAGAAAGCTGAAGGAACCAGAAACAAGGTGGGCAACCATTGAAAGTGAATGTGTTGCTATTGTGTGGTCATTGAAGAAGTTTAGACCATACTTGTATGGATCTACTTTTGTGATTCAGACAGACCCCCAACCCTTGAGATGGTTGATGCAGATGAAGCGGGAAAATCCTAAATTGTTAAGATGGTCAATCAGCCTACAGGGGTTTGATTTCACCATAGAACACAGGTCAGAGTGTAATCAACAACATGCTGATGGTCTCTCCAGAAAGTATGACCAACTGGAATAGGAGATTCATCCAGGAGTGGATGAAATCCTCCTGTCCTTTAGTCGGAGGGCACAAGTGTTGGGGAGAATTCTCATTTCTGTGCTAATTCCCTTCAGCCTTAGAGACCCCCCAGCTCTTTTGCTGGACTTTAGGACTTATTTAATTTTAACCCTGGAGTGAATGAGCCCCTTTTCTCACTCTCTCATGGGTTTTGACCTGATTTAGATTATGTTTTTCCTTTGTTTTATGAGTCTGATAAACTCCACAGGCATCTGCTTTTTGTATGGTGACACACAGCACCTTCAGTGCAGTGTCACAGAGAAATCATTTTTATTTCTCATAAGGTTTAAATAACTTTTCTTGTGTGAGCTACTGTTCCCAAGAATTGCAAAGTGAAATTGACTTTTCTTACCCTTTCTCTGCGTAGGTCTAGCACACACCATCGTATGTGGAGTGCTGAGGGGTTACTTAGTAGCCCCTTTTCCTACCTGCTCATGTAACATTTTTTTAAGTTACCCTCACTACTTTAAATGGATGGTGGCAGTTGTTTAATTTTCCTACCATTGTGCTCTTCTACTGCAGGCGGAACCCTCAGCTGCAGTATGACACCCAAGGGTGATCGTTTTGTCAAAATGGCCCGGTCTCCTTTTTTTTGCCATTTTCGGGTTGTGAGGTCTTTCTTGAGTTTTACTCTGCGCGCCAAGCCAGGGTTGAGCCCTTTGTTCATTTTGCCTTTGGCGGGCTTCAGTACTGAAACCTGCCTCTGGCTCCAGTGTGTCTGGAAGGGCAGGAAGTGAGGGAGGTTCCAGAAGCTCCCCTGTCCTTTGTCTTTAGGAATGCCTGAATGCATCCAGTCTTGATTGGCTGGTGTTTGAGTCATAGCAAGACTGTGGATGAATGGGAGAAACCTGCTTAAAAGGCGAGGGTTTTGGGACTGAAGACAGAGTCGACCACTGGGAAGAACAACCTGATGATGAAACCCTGAACGAAGCTTGCTGCATTCTCCTGGACCTTTCAATTGCCCGTTGAAGCCCTGCTGCTGTGCTGAAACTCCTTTTTATGATCGACAAGAGAAGCTCCGGAAGGGACGACTTATTCCCTTGGGTTAGTGGAACCAACTAACCCCAAGACAAACTCCACTGAACCACCTTCCCCAGTGCTTAAAGTGGGCCGGGGCCTGCCGGGGCTGGGCCCCGGCAGTCTCCAAAAAGTGGGACTGAGCCGGGGCCCTGCCGGGGCCCCCCATCCCACACAACATTGGCAGGATGCATTATCCCTTCGCAGCCGCGACGGGAGATGCACCCGCCAGTTTAATTTCAGGCGAGCTGACAGAAGTGCCAGCCAGGTACAGCGTCGCTGACGCTGGCTGGCACTTCTGTCAGTCACTGTAACTTCCCTGATGACCTCTCATCTGAGGGGTCATCAGGGAAGTTACAGTTCCTTTGTTTGAACCTGCGGGCTCCATGATCTAATATGCAGATTAGATCATCGAGCCCGCGGGTTCGCAGAGGGTGAAAGGCGCATCGGGCTCTGTGATCTATCTGCTCAGAGCAGATAGATCACAGAGCCCGAGGCGTCTATCTCCGTTGGCAAAGCTTTATAAAAGATTTCTATGTTTATAAAAGACCGCTTGAAACGTGCATAATTCAAGGCATCTTTTATAAAGCTTTGTCGATGGACAAAGCCACCTCGGGTTTTGTCCGTCCTCAACGCTTTATAAAAGATGCCTTGAATTGTTTATGTTTTAAGCCGTCTTTTATAAACATAGAAATATGTTATCAATGTCTATGCTTATAGAAGGTGGCTTGAAAAGTGCACAAACCATAGTAAGGTAAGCACACAAGTATGCATAAATTACTATGGTTTGTGCACTTTTCAAGCCACCGTTTTATAAACCTAGAAATACGTAACATTGGTATGTTTATAAGGCTTGAAAGGTACACAAACCATAGTAGTGCGCATACAAATATATAAATGCTCACATACATTTATATATTTGTTTGTGCACCTTTACAATGATTGTGCACGTTTTAGGCCACGCCCATAATGGAAGCCACGCCCCCAAATGAGGGCCACCCCTCAATTTCTTACCCCACTTAAAGCACTGACCTTCCCCGACTGGCTGTACTTCTTTGCTGCTGTTGGAATCGAGTGCCTGGGGTCGAGAAACCTGTAGTCGAGTGCAACGTCTGCAAGCCAGCCAGAAGCTCCAGGAGTCTCCCCAGGACCCTCCAGAAGCAGGACCACCAGAGCTTGAGTCCCCTCTAGGACTCAAGGAGTGAAGCAAGCACAACCAGGTATCCAAGATCCGAGATGATGCTGTTTACCGAGCGCTGAAACTGCGAAGTGCTGCTGATCTGAAAAGAGCCTGTAGCTGCTGGCAACCTCTGAATTGCTGCCGCAGGCATCCTCCAAACGTCCTACCACTTGTCCCCATGATGGAGGCCCAGGAACCCAGGATGCGCAGCACTGCAACCAGACAGAAGCCATCTGGCCCACTCTTCTTCTAACCAAAGTTACAGTTCCGACTTACTTAGGGTACTTACATCAGTGTCTGCAGCTTGCTCTTCTCATTTGAGACTTGCAGTAGTAGCTTTGCTAGAGTTGATTTCAGCTCTACCCTCCACAAGTGTAACAGCTTGTGATCCTACAGTGATTTTTTCCAATAAACTCTCTAACTTTGTGCAAGACTTTGTTATCTAGGAAGTGTCTCAGCTCCATAGACTGTGCTCCAAATGACTTTGGCTGTCCTGGCTCCCTGCAGACTCTTCTAGTCCATCTGATTTTGATACTTACTGTCCCTCATAGGTGATACATTGGTTTTAAATTAATATTGCTGGGAAAGGTTTTTATTTGTTTTCGTTAGTTAAGTCACCTCTGGTGTAGGAAGTGTGTAAGAAGCATCTCTAAAGAGTATCTACTAGCTTTGTGCTGATTCTGGAAAATCATTTTAAAGTGTATTTGATCGCTACAGATATTGCACTTTTTAAAGAATGCTTATCTAAAAACTACTGTTAAATAAATAAATAATTATTTATAACATAAACCTTGGGTGTAAGTGTTACTTGGCTACTTGTATTTGTGGATTTCATTGCTACAGCTCTACAGCTCACATTTACCCCTCTTGAGATAAGCCTGGCTGCTAAGTCACACTACCACCTTGTGTAGTACAGACCTATACCAATAGGTGGGTTACCCAATACCAAGAGGACAAGGGTTAAGTAGTCTCACACAGGGTTACTACAACAATTCTTGCCTAACACAGTATTACCGTATGCTGACAACACCTTCTCAATCACTCGCACACTAAGAGCCCTTCAAATCTTAATTATTGATTACACCCAATATATGAGCAGCCCGGATCTACATCTGAAGTCGGCAACATCTGCAATGATGGCGTGCTCGTATGGCAAGAAGAAGATACAGCTTCCAACAATGTGAAGCTGTGGCACGCCCATAGCACGTATGAAACATTTCCATCATTTAGGCATTCCTTTTTCAAATTCCCTTGCCCCTGAGTCACATGGTGAAAAACAAGTGGCCAGAATGGGGCAAACATCGAAAATGGTTGATCGTACCGTATCTAATGAATATCTAACAAATGACATAGATTTGTGTCTATTTTTTTGATTGGGGGGAATGGCTACAGGTTAGCCCCCCCATTTAATTGCTTATAACACCTGTTCTGTAGTGGATCTAACATTAAAAATGGTTGATCTTACCGGGTCTAACTAATATCTATTGAAATAAATACCTTTTTTCCAAAAATGTTGAGTGGTGGCCAGCCCCCCTCCTTTGCAACCAAATATTTCAGCACCTGTTTGTGATCTAAGAAAACAAATGCCCGATCCTACCGGATCTAACGAACATCTAACCAATGACCTACTTTTTTGCACATTTTCTGGTTGAGGGTTGGCTAACTAGCCTACTATGGGCTAACAGACCCTCATAATTATTGCTTATCACTCCTGTTCTCTATCAGATCTAACCTTGAAAATGGTTGATCTTTCCTGATCCAATGAATATCTATTGAAATGAATGACTTTTTTTCGAAAATTTTGTTCAGTCCCCTCCGTTGCAGCCACATTTTTCAGTAACTTTGTGTGATCTAACAAAAAGAATACCTGATCACACCCAATCTAACCTATATCTAACCAATGAGATAAGTTTTTGTACTATTTATTGACTAAGGCGGACTAGCTCCAGGTTAGCTCCCCCTCTAATTATTGATCATAATTCCTGTTCTGTAATGGATCGAGCGTTGAAAATTGTTGATCATCTCGGATCTAATGAATATTTAACAAAAAATATTCATTTTTGTACTTTTTTTGCTAGATGGGGGTGACTAGCTGTATATGGGTTAGCCCCCACCTCTAAATAATTGCTTATAACTCCTGTTCTGTAGTGGATCGAGCGTTGAAAATGGTTTTCAAAGCAGAACTAATAGTAAAAGATCTTGAAAAAGGGTTGGGAGGGGGCGTAACCCAGGTGAGGTCCTCAGCCCGCCTTCTCTGGCCTCTGTCTACTGCCAGAGCTCCCTTTATTTTTCTATTCTTTTGGTTTCGTGCCTGGGGAGGAAAATGAGAGACTGCCCCCCAGGGGTTTGCCGGTTGCCCTCCCCCCCGCCCCGCAAGGCGAGTCGCGCAGCTCTGGGTAATGCAGACTGCATTTAGCAAGCACACATGTAGGAATGGGCGGACTTGGCACACCGGCTACTAAAGGCAGAAGTGAAAGGCGTGTTTTTAATCCCTGGTGCCCTTTGTAATTATGCCGCTGTTATCACACACCGGGGCCCGCCCGGGCCAGCGGATTACCACAAGTTGGTAAATGCCAGGGTAAAGTGGCGAAAACAGGTGCTCGCACAAAAAGCCAAAAGAGAGGGAAAGGGAGGCCGTGAAAGGCGAGGATGAGTGCCTTCTGCGTAGAGTGATGGGGCGCTGCAGCCCCCCTCCCCCCTAATTGCAGTGCACCTCGGAGTTCCTTTCACTGGAGTCACTTTGCGCCTGCCCCCTGCCACTCCGAAGGATGGCGATCCGGAGGAGGGGGGAGGCAACATTTTCACGTATTTCCACAGAAGTATCGACTTCCCCCTCATGTCCATGTATTTTTGCAAATGGCATTTTTTCAACAGTTGCTTTGTAAAGCGCCTGCTTACCAAACCAAGTGGCTTCAACGCGTCTGACACTAAACTTTGAGAAAAATAACGAGTGTTTAAAGCATCTAAATTCCTTCTGGCGTGTACAGGACGGGATGCTTCCATGTTCAACACTGTAGCATTGGAATGCTGGCATGCTACTGTAAAAAACGGATCATCAGACGGCATTAACCACTGCTAGAGGCCCGATGTGTCCATCACAGCATTTCAAGACAGTGCCCCAAGTATTTTCTTTTGCTATCAGTATGTTTTTATATTTGGGATGTTGCCCTATTATAGTGGTATTGGAGCCATGAGGTTGAGGCCTGTAACACCTGTTGCAGCCCTGTCGGTTGTAATGTCACATGTAATCCATCCAGTCCGGGCCACTCCTGATGCTTTCTCTTTTGGACCCCTTGCACTGCTTGGGTAGGACATTGGCCGGACCGCCTGCCTCTGGGTGTAATATTGGAGAGACCCCCAGGCCTAAATACTCCTGCAGGGTGAGCGCTCCAGCCCTGGTAGATAATGCCAATATCACACCCAGCGGAGTTGCTAGGTCTGGAAAAGACCCGGGGCTACGCTGATGTCAGAACTGTTGGGACTGGGGGCTAGCTAGTCTTTTGGCTGTAGCTCCTGAGATTCTATCCGGGGCTACAACCAAAAGATCAGGGGCTATAGCCCCCTTAGCCCCCCCCCTAGCAACGCCCCTGATCACACCAATATCACACACGATTTGAGAACATGGGCTCTAGAGTTGCAAGAAACACTGCCCTGACACCCTGTGACCTGGAGTCTGTTGTCAGTGTTCATTATCGGGCCTAACAAACACTGAAGACAGATTCCAGAAGAGAAGGCAGAGTGGCGCTCATGTTGCACCACGCGGTGGTAGCGAAGTAAACACTGGTTGGCATTCGCACACGGCCCTGCGTTCTTGCCAGGATGAATATGCCAGGCTGGCGCAGATGCCGGAGTATTTGTACAGAGAGAGGAAGGGGAGACAGAATCGCAAATGGAGCACCCGCCCCCCACTTCCCTCCACCCTAGAAATCAAGGAACATGTGCCACAGCATGACATACATGCGAACCATTTCACATCATGCCACAAGGCACACGAGAGCCCATCAGCAGAAGTGAGTGCAGGGAAGTTATGTTTTTCAATTGTTTTGGCTTCATAACTTGCGTCATCCGACCAGGGAGTGGGGGTCAGGGGGGCGCGGGCGGACACTGTGTACAATGGCACCCAATCTCTGAATAGTGTTTTTATGAGGTAATAATGGCCTCCGAAGAAGAAGGAGCCTGATTGGCTTAATGACCCACTCGTCTCAGGAAATACGTCTAATGAAAGCGTTAATATTAACATCATTCCAGCTTTTATCTTCAAATCGATGTGGTGGAACCTGGGCCGAGGGGAGAGGCCTTAAGGAGCAGCACCAGGACCCTGAGCACTGGTCTGGCGGGGTGCCCCGAGTCAAGAGGTGCGTGCCCTCTTCGTGGTAGGTGGCTAAGCTGAAATACCACCCAGCTACCCCTCGAAGACTTACCACGGTCTTCACGGAGTACCTGGGGCCAACTCACTGGGTGCTCACCCAGTATTTAGAAAGGGCACTCCCGGGCTGGGCGAGGCACTCGATCTGCTTGCCAACACACCATGCTCGTAGCCCCGTCGTGGCATACATGGCAGCAGTGCCATGCTTCTCTTCTCCAGTAAGCCTCTGCACACTGGGCAGGGGTGGACTGGCCTCTAGACTGTGGACTGGCCTCTAGGGAACTCTGGAGATTTCCCAGTAAGCCTCTGCACCCTGGGCAGGGGTGGACTGGCCTATGGGGAACTCTGGAGATTTCCCAGTAAGCCTCTGCACCCTGGGCAGGGGTGGACTGGCCTCTGGGGAACTCTGGAGATTTCCCAGTAAGCCTCTGCACCCTGGGCAGGGGTCGACTGGCCTATGGGGAACTCTGGAGATTTCCCGAACTCTTTAGATTTCCCGGTAGGCCTCTGCACACGGTGGAACCCCCTTTAAATATTGCCCTGTGTTTTAGTGCCCTGAGGGTTGTGTGGCAGGCTTGCGCCACACACAGTTCACTCAGGAGTGGTGAGTGGTTAGGTGAGTGAGAAGGCCCTCGCATGAGAGCTCCCTGCGACAAAACCCTGGAAGCGAAATCCAGGAGTGGACCGGCAGGTGCATTACCACGGCCTGCCCCTTTAGAATTCATGTACTCTCTGGCGTCCAAGCCTTCCAGGTCAATCATGTTCTCGGAATGACCCCCTGCCCTGATGATCCCCACCAGTTGGCTGTGATCCAGGAGTGTGTGGACCTCATAGGGACCATTAGTCCTCACTGAAGAGCGTAGGTCCTCCATCACTCATGCAAGCTTGGGCTGCTGGGAAGGGCTCCCCGGGGCCCCACATGGTGCAGAAGCTATTGTCCGGTTACAGTGAATGGATTGCGTAGCGTTACTAGTCTCTGCTCCTCAACACTCTTGCCGGTTGAGGGTACCCTAATCCTGCCATGTTGGCTCCCCTGCGCCCAGGCAAGGCTTCTGCTAAAATAACAATACCAAGGAACCCAGTGGGTGCTCAGGGTGGGTGATTCAAGCTTTTGTCCATGAAGGTAGCCATGGTGCCAAGAAACACTTGCGTACAGGCACCTTATAAATTACTTATCATATCATATCGTGGGTGCTGACCTACGGGTGAGGAGGGGAAGTGGGGTGACATGTTCTTCTGCACACCCTGAACCTGTCGCCCTATGACGATTTGCAAGAATAAGTTCTCAGCACCTTTAAGTTAAAGCATGGGATTGGTTTTTAAGGAGTCTGAAGGAACCCTGGGTAGGCTCTTAACATGTTACCTCAGGGTGCACAGGCTCTCTGGAGACCCCCAGGGCCTGGTGTCCCCCTAACTCCACACATGAGGTCTAATCTGCCCAGGAAATAGGATGTTAAACACGACACTGAGACTCTAGAACCCACTATCAGATGCTGTTCCCACAAACCAGCAAACCATCCTGGCACTAAATCTTATTTCTACAGTGGCCCCCTTGAGACTCGAGATCCCCTGAACCCTCTGGACACAGCTGACCGCTCCTGCGTGAATGCTCCAGAGTTTGGGGTCCTTGCTCCCTAGGGCAGCTCCCTGTGCTGCATAGGGCAGATGCACGTGTTGCAGGGGTACACTCTTTGCTCCCCTATTCATGGCACACACACATATATGGGGTTATATCGTTTTGGGGGGCTAGTTGTTTTTATTTGCAGCCTCGAATGGCCACTGACCCAAACCTTCCTTCCAGTTGCAGGCTGGTTGTCTGCTAAGATGTTTTAGGTCTGGTGTCAGCACTGGCCCGTGGTGTTGGTTGGCATGGGTGACGCCTGGAAACCACGGCTGCGTCATGTTGAATGTGCGCCGTGTAAAGTGCGCTTCACACTAGGTTCCACTGGTTCTCACTTCATCAGCAGTGGCCACACCGAAGCTTGGCACAGATTGCTATGTCCTCATTTTCATGAATACACAATCACCGCCTGCAGTGTTGGGGGCTTAAATAACCACATAACGCCCTTTAGTACTTTCTCGTATCTTCAGAGGCATTCAGTGCAATGGCCTTCCTGCGGGCCACCCATCTCCCGTAACCCACATTTCGGGGTGGCGCAAGGATCCCGGGGAGAAACTCGCTGACTTGCCTCTTTGACACAGAAATCGAGAGGAGGCCATCACACAGGCTGCTTCCATTGGGCTTGTGGTCTTCTGTTTGGTAATCCCACTACACCGCTAAGTCTATATGTACCAAATGATGATACGCCAGACTTTTTTTGATAATGGCTTTAGTTTAGCGTTGCTCTGACTGGTATATTATCCATTGGTGATTTCAATAACATCTTATATTTTTCTATTGGTCCTTCCTCAACTTAGGATAGAGCTCTGAATAGGTCTGTAGTGCAGGACCCCGGCTTCATAGAGTATTGTAATGGGGGGGGGGGTTCTTGGCAGACAGAGCATTGTGATTCCAGAGAACACTCTCCACTCGGGAGCTCCACTCAACTTGACTATTGGTTGGAGACCACTGATCTGTTCCGCGGCACGCCACATGCTCACGTGCACTGTCTATCCTCTGGCACTCGATGATCAATCCCCAGCGTTGATATGTTTGTCGGCCCCTCATGCAACCGCCACGAGACCCCCAAAATGCACGTCAAGCCTTGGGTTCTGCAATACTTGGGGCCTCATTACGACCTCGGCGGTAGCCATGCCGCTATTGGTGGCATGGCTGCCGCTGAAATCGCATCCTGGTTCCCAGAATGAGGAATTACCGGGCCATTCCGAGTTCGGAGGGCCCAGTAATTCCTCCTTCTAGGAACCCGGACCTTCCCATTCCCATTTCAGCCCCCATGGGGCTGAATGAGAATGGGCGAGGGAGCAAACAACTGGCCGATTATGAGCAGCCCGCTGTTTTATTTATCTATTTATTTGCATTTATAAAGCGCACAAAAAACTGCCCTGAGGCATCGTGGCGCTGTTACAGCGAACTTTAACTTGACACAGGTATAATACACATAGTCAGTGGCAGCGGTAAAGCAGATTAAATACTCATATTGCAGCAATGAGAAGGACAGGTAGTAGCGGTACACAGGTACACATGTAAGATACACATAGTCAGTTGCAGTGGTACAGCAGATTAAATACTCATGTTGCAGCAATGAGAAGGACAGGTAGTAGCGGTACACAGGTACACATGTAAAATACACATAGTCAGTTGCAGCGGTAAAGCAGATTAAATACTCATGTTGCAGCAATGAGAGGGACAGGTAGTAGCGGTACACAGGTGCAAAGGTAAGATACACATAGTCAGTTGCAGCGGTAAAGCAGATTAAATACTCATGTTGCAGCAATGAGAAGGACAGGTAGTAGCGGTACACAGGTACAAAGGTAAGATACACATAGTCAGTTGCAGCGGTAAAGCAGATTAAATACTCATGTTGCAGCAATGAGAAGGACAGGTAGTAGCGGTACACAGGTACAAAGGTAAGATACACATAGTCAGTTGCAGCGGTAAAGCAGATTAAATACTCATGTTGCAGCAATGAGAAGGACAGGTAGTAGCGGTACACAGGTACAAAGGTAAGATACACATAGTCAGTTGCAGCGGTAAAGCAGATTAAATACTCATGTTGCAGCAATGAGAGGGACAGGTAGTAGCGGTACACAGGTACAAAGGTAAGATACACATAGTCAGTTGCAGCGGTAAAGCAGATTAAATACTCATGTTGCAGCAATGAGAGGGACAGGTAGTAGCGGTACACAGGTGCAAAGGTAAGATACACATAGTCAGTTGCAGCGGTAAAGCAGATTAAATACTCATGTTGCAGCAATGAGAAGGACAGGTAGTAGCGGTACACAGGTACAAAGGTAAGATACACATAGTCAGTTGCAGCGGTAAAGCAGATTAAATACTCATGTTGCAGCAATGAGAGGGACAGGTAGTAGCGGTACACAGGTGCAAAGGTAAGATACACATAGTCAGTTGCAGCGGTAAAGCAGATTAAATACTCATGTTGCAGCAATGAGAAGGACAGGTAGTAGCGGTACACAGGTACAAAGGTAAGATACACATAGTCAGTTGCAGCGGTAAAGCAGATTAAATACTCATGTTGCAGCAATGAGAAGGACAGGTAGTAGCGGTACACAGGTACAAAGGTAAGATACACATAGTCAGTTGCAGCGGTAAAGCAGATTAAATACTCATGTTGCAGCAATGAGAAGGACAGGTAGTAGCGGTACACAGGTACAAAGGTAAGATACACATAGTCAGTTGCAGCGGTAAAGCAGATTAAATACTCATTTTGCAGCAATGAGAAGGACAGGTAGTAGCGGTACACAGGTACAAAGGTAAGATACACATAGTCAGTTGCAGCGGTAAAGCAGATTAAATACTCATTTTGCAGCAATGAGAAGGACAGGTAGTAGCGGTACACAGGTACAAAGGTAAGATACACATAGTCAGTTGCAGCGGTAAAGCAGATTAAATACTCATGTTGCAGCAATGAGAGGGACAGGTAGTAGCGGTACACAGGTGCAAAGGTAAGATACACATAGTCAGTTGCAGCGGTAAAGCAGATTAAATACTCATGTTGCAGCAATGAGAAGGACAGGTAGTAGCGGTACACAGGTACACATGTAAGATACACATAGTCAGTTGCAGCGGTAAAGCAGATTAAATACTCATTTTGCAGCAATGAGAAGGACAGGTAGTAGCGGTACACAGGTACAAAGGTAAGATACACATAGTCAGTTGCAGCGGTAAAGCAGATTAAATACTCATTTTGCAGCAATGAGAAGGACAGGTAGTAGCGGTACACAGGTACAAAGGTAAGATACACATAGTCAGTTGCAGCGGTAAAGCAGATTAAATACTCATGTTGCAGCAATGAGAAGGACAGGTAGTAGCGGTACACAGGTACACATGTAAGATACACATAGTCAGTTGCAGCGGTAAAGCAGATTAAATACTCATGTTGCAGCAATGAGAAGGACAGGTAGTAGCGGTACACAGGTACAAAGGTAAGATACACATAGTCAGTTGCAGCGGTAAAGCAGATTAAATACTCATTTTGCAGCAATGAGAAGGACAGGTAGTAGCGGTACACAGGTACAAAGGTAAGATACACATAGTCAGTTGCAGCGGTAAAGCAGATTAAATACTCATGTTGCAGCAATGAGAAGGACAGGTAGTAGCGGTACACAGGTACACATGTAAGATACACATAGTCAGTTGCAGCGGTAAAGCAGATTAAATACTCATATTGCAGCAATGAGAAGGACAGGTAGTAGCGGTACACAGATACACATGTAAGATACACATAGTCAGTTGCAGCGGTAAAGCAGATTAAATACTCATTTTGCAGCAATGAGAAGGACAGGTAGTAGCGGTACACAGGTACAAAGGTAAGATACACATAGTCAGTTGCAGCGGTAAAGCAGATTAAATACTCATGTTGCAGCAATGAGAAGGACAGGTAGTAGCGGAGAGAGCGGGTCAAGTATTATGCTTTGCTATGGTTACAGTGCAATAGCAAAATTTACATGATGTTAGTAGAGCATTAGCGGAATAAGAAGGTTTTTAGGTTTTTGCGAAAGGTGGTGTATGAGTTTTCATTCCTTAGTGAAGTTGGTAGGGCATTCCAATTTTTGGGTGCAAGGTGTTGGAAGCTAGACCCTCGGGCTTTGGTCTTTTTGAATGTTGGGACATAGATCTGGTTGGCGCGGTGGGCTCTAGTGGGTCGGTTAGAGGAGTTGAGGGTGATTCGTTCCACGAGGTAGGGTGGGGCATCAGATGTAAGGCATCTGTGTGTGATGGCCATGGTTTTAAAGAGTATACGTTCCTCAACCGGTAGCCAGTGGGCCTCTTTCCTAGCTTGAGAGATGTGTTCCCTTTTGCGAATAGACAGTGCTGCTCGGAGCGCGCTGTTTTGGCGTGATTTGGTATTTTTTTAGGTTGTTGACAGAGGTGCCTAGGAATAGGGCATTGCAATAGTCAAGTTTAGTACCTATTGTGGCTCTGGCTATGGATAGGCAATTTTTGGTGGAGAGAAAGGGCTTGACTGCTCCCTCCTCCCCTCGCGGGACCCGCTCTGCACATCTGGTGAAACCAGACATGCAGACCGGGTCCCGCGAGGGGACCTCATAATCAGGCGGGACGGGTTCACGGTGTCGGCACCTTTAGCGGCGCTGCTAACCCCGTCCCGCCTGGGTTATAATGAGGCGCTTGGTGTCCAGGAAGTCGACAGCAAAGGATAAGGTGGCATTTTTTCACTCACTTAGGACGCATTTGAGGATTTGGGTACAGTGTGGGAAACCTTTGAGGTTTCTCTTTGAGGGATTGAAAGCTATATTTGAGGAGATTGCCACCATCATGAATGAACCTCTGACTCGTCCAGAAATAAATCACATCTGGGCAGGATCTGGAGTGAAGCCTAGGAATGCCAAGCGGTTTGCTGGCAGCATGGTCAGACCCACGCCACGCCTGGCAAGGGCACAAATGATGGTGCGGCCAATAGTCCCCGACGGTTCTCACGATCTACCCTGGAGAAGGAAGTTAAGGGGTCTACTTGTGAGATTCCTCTGGAAAGAACTCATGCCCTGATGGTCTGTCGCCTGTTTTTTTTAAAGGATATAACAGTCTTCTGTCCCCAAGTTACTCAGGGACAGTTTGATGGCGTGTGTCTTGGGGACTTTGCTGAGGGCCACTGTGGAAGCTCATGACGCTGCCATGCCCACCCCTGGTGAAGGTAAGTCCCCCAGCGCCTCATACAAGCCTCTCTCCTCCTTAATTTAGACAATCCAATGTTAGCTAAGATCCGCACTCGGAAGCGCGCCCCTTTGATGCCCTGCCTGGCACCCCACACCAGGCTGGCTCCATACCTAGTAGGTACAGCCTCTACAATTGATGGACATTTTTTGCAGTCTTTCAACTGGTACATGCTGACCTACTGGCAGAAATTACAAATAAACTGCCCTTTTCGCTATTAAGGGCAGTCCATTGCAGATTCCTGATGATGGCGATGCCGGTGTGCTTAAAGTGTTCGATCTGTCTGCTGCGTTTGATACCCTTGACCACCCCCTGTTACTCTCTGAAGTGTTGGCATGTGTTGGGGATGGCCTGATGATGCAGCGGGTCTGTCTGCAGCTTTCGATACCCTTGACCACCCCCTACTACTATCTGGAGTGGAGGAATGTTTTAGGGGAACATCTGCACTGATGAGAATCTTCCTCTGCCATCTTTGGTGCGGGGTCCCAAAGGGGTCTTGCCTCTTGCCTTCACTTTTCAATACATGCATTAATCCCATGCACAGTCTGCTGCTACCGGATGGGATCCTCTTCTGAAGATAAACACATTGTAATGTGGCTTCATGGAAATCATGAGGACAACGCTAGGGAAAGGAAAGAACTTTTTGACCAAATGTAATACTTTGCAATCCACTTTTTTTGTTTGAACTACGCCTCTGCAAAGATAAGGGGCATTACCTTCACACACTCATGAAGTTTACTCACTTATGTATAAACCTGTACACCCATCCACATACTGAACCATTCGTCATGTACCCACTCACCCATACCACACATACCCATTCATCCTTTCACCCACTCATTCACCCACCCACTTAGCCATTCATCCGCATTCCCACTCACCCAGTGCACTCACTCATCCATCTGTCATGTACCCACTCACCCATCTACCCACTTACCCATTCATCCATTTACCCACTCACCCAATGGACTCACTTAGACTCCCATCATTAACCCACTCACCCATCCACCCACATACCTATTTATCCATTTACCCACTCACTCAATCCACTCACTCAGACCTCCATCCATGTATCTACTCACTCAACAATCTATACACTCAATCAGCCATCACTCCACATTCACTCTTTCATTCACTCACTCACTTGCTCACCCATTCAATCATACATGAGCTCATTAACGTACTTAGTTGCATCCCACAGCATATCATGTATGTGCCAAACACATATATGCACCTGCACCCTAGTCCCACATGATCCATAACCGAGTGGGGCTGGTGATCATCCCAACCACCCCACCCCTGTGCCTCACCGTTGATACTTCAGGGACACACCTACCCTACTGTGAGACTGAGGACATTTGCCAAAAGCCCCTGCAGCTCCAGAGGGGCCATCCATCCAGGGATCTTTCTAAAGTGTGTCTAGAAATCCTGTGCAGCATAGACTTGAGTGAACCTGCCCGCTACGTCCTCATTGCACACTCTCAGTGGGCTGGTTGCCACACCAGAGCCTACACCTCTATGGTTTCCAAGAGTTTCAGGATCATTCATATTTGGATGTCTCTGGCTCTTGCTCCCTGCTCATCCAGACCTCGTCTCTTCACTGCCCCTTCCCATCATGCCGCAGTACTACCATGACCATACCACTTAGGGATAGCACAAGATACTGCCAGCCATGTTGGAACAGTCTGAGATCGACACCTCTAATCCGGCGATAGAAAGCAAGATGGCTGCCATCGATTTCGGAGGGGTTGATGGGAGACAGAGAAGTGTGGTCTTGGTTCTAAAACTGGGAGCATGCTCAATAGGGTTGGTTTGAGGAATTTTACCATCCACTCAGGGAGTGTGCGCTCACCTCACCTGTCCTTTTTTGAAGTTTTGTAATTAAAGTTAATGATGGGTGATCAATCTCAGAAAATGTGTGGGGCTAAACTGTACACATTTTCATATGCTTGCCACACAACAAACACATAGTTATATGTACTCCGGTGAGACACAGCGTAAAGGCACAGTCCTCCCTGTCACATTTAGCTGGAATGTGACAGCCACAGGTACATCAAAGCATCTCTGAAGGGGGAAGGCAGCACCTTCCTCTGGCCATGGCCAGCCTAATTAAAATATGAAAGGCTTTGTGGATCTGCCCTGTTCTATTGTCAAAGATCTGTGTGATGGCAGCGCATACTGATGAGAGTTAAGAGGCCTGGTCACAGAACTAACATAAGGAAAAGGAAACAAGAACACCTCTTTGATATGCCATGTGTCAGCTTGAAGCTAGCTCCCACCCCCTGTATGAAGAGCAATGAATGTCATATATGGGATAACTGTTTACAGTAGGAAACCCCTGCAGGGAACCCCATTTCAGAGGGAAGAAGTGTGTGATTTGATGGAGACAGAAAGTCTGTTCTCAACACAAACTTCTAGGGAGACCTGCATTTTGATCAGAAGTCACAGAGAGCTCAATTAACCAGAGAGACACTTTGATCCGCAACAGACAGGAAGATGGGTGGGACTTGGTAGTACATGTTGTCACCCATACCATTCCTGTGGCAAAGAACTCTGGTTACGACCTCACGCATAACAGAAGATTGTTGGTGGGGACCCATGATTGGTTCATTGGGGTGGGCTTAGCCTGCACCAAACACTGGGGCCCATTTGGCTTTAAAAGAGGGTTGAGCCCCTCTTATGGCAGATCATCCAACAACTTTGCAAGGAGTAAGAAGACAGACTCATTTGGACCCTGGCTGAAGGTACAATCTGTCTTAAAGCTTCCGCCAGTGAAGTAAGGCAAGGATTTCCTAGAGGGAATCAAGATCCCTCCTTAATCATCTCCCTGGCAACAGAAGGAGATAGAGACAGATCTCAGAGGAGCTGTCCAGCAGCTCCAGAACTGGTACCCAGCCAGCACACAGCATGCCCTGCCAGGTTTGCCCGCAAGCTTCCTAGGTGGAAAGTGCCAGAGAGTCTCTGAACAAAGTACCAGGCTGTTGCCTGCAAACACTCTCCTCAGCTTTGGGCTATCCACCTTAAAGGACAACACAAGCCCAACAAAGAAGCTAGGAGGAGTGCCATGACAAACATCAACCAGCGTCCATCTTTTAAGGACATTTTTTTTTAGGCAGTCGAGCTCTCGAACCATAACCGGCTGCACCACTGACTCTTGTTACGCTGAAATCACTAAAGCCGCCCGAGATGCCTCGACCAGCGTTCCAGAGACACCAATCACCACAGAGACAATGATTCTTGAACCCGAGCCGCCATGCAGGCCAGCCTACAGCTGTCCATCCAGCATTGCTTGCTGAACTGCTTGCCACCTAATACCCGCAGCTGTCTCCTGTCGTCTTGAACTCTGTTGCAGGAGCTGCAAAGCGCCCTGAAACTGACTTGACACCATCGAGCATCAAGATCATGTGAAGTGCCAGGTACATTGTGCTTCCGTCCCACTGGTCATTCTCCAAAGGCCACTAGTGGCATTTACAACCCAGTGCTCCCTTGGTGCTGAAACCCAATAATCTTGAACAGTTAAGACTGATTGCTTTACTGACTACCCTCCTGTCAGAATCCAGAGTGCATCCCTTTCCTTCATGAAACTGTCTGTCCTTTGTGTTCCTTTACAGGTATTTTGTAGTGTGCTACAACTCTCTGCTGTAAAAATAATAAAGTAGATATTTGTATGCAACCTTGTTGGGACAGTCCCTTTAGTATTGGGTCATAATTGTATTTTCGATGTGTTGTAAGTACCCAACGATCCATGACTTATCACAGATACACCTGCTGTTCTGTCCATGCTACCAGAATTGGGCAAGGAGGCTTATACTTTGCTTGTGTTTCCAATCTGTTCGGATCCCTTCTGGTGTACGAGAGGTGAGGGGCTGATTGATGGTTTAGAAACTGATATTCATCCCTGGACCCCTGGTGCCCCAGAAGTTGATTCGTCACAGTGGGCGAGGTGCTGGAAACAGAGAGAGAACTCCAGAACTTCCAAAAGTACAGCATCAGGAAGTGAAGATGGGGAATTCTGGGATTGGCTTCTGGAGCTGGTGGGAAGAACCTGTGGCTTTATTAACGCAATGCTCCTGGAGGTTCAACAGGAGAGCTTGTCAAAGTAAAGCGGACCTTGCGACCTCCCTTAGGCACAATGGATGGTTTAAGCTGCTCCCCTGTGTGAGTGATTCTTTCACTGGGCCTCATCACGAGTTTGGCAGTAGCCCTTAAATGCGGCAGTAGCGCTGTTACTGCCACATTTAAGGGTCTGCCAAATCATGGCATCGGCTGATTTCAATCCGCCGAGAATTTGCCGATTTTCAGCATGTTTACCGCCGGCGGGAAATACGCCGGCGGTAAAAGTGCAAAATTTCCCCATTGACTCCAATGGGGAATGGGGCATTCCGAATGGGCTCAATGGGGAATGGGCAATACCCGTTCCACCAAACCCGTGATCCGGCGCTAATAGCGCCAGTGGGTTTGGCGGTAGGGCTAATGACACCAGCGCTATTAGCGCAGGCGTTACCGCCCAACTCGTGATGAGGCGCACTGTCTCGCCGGTGGGTGGAAGACACAGACCCTCAGCTAGATGTCAGTGCAACAATTGTACAATGACATACGATCTTGTGCACACGTGACTCTTACTGTAGGTGACATGCACAGCGACTTTACGAGTCTTGTTAGAGTTCTGAGATGTGCCCGTACCCATTAGTGTCACATGCAATGTCCAAAGTCAGACAGGACCCTTGCCCAGGGGCATCTGGATGCTGGTACTGATGCTTGGTCCTAGGTTGCCAAGGCGCATCCATCTCTTCATGGCATGGCTGCACAGAGATAGGCAGCAAGGCTTTCACCGGGAACAGTGGACGCAGGCTTGAGGGTTGCGACCAGACTACACATACCGGGGAGGGAGGGCCGGTTTCTCGGTTGCCTCTGGTTCGTTTCAGAGGATGGTGCCCTCAGGCACTGGTAAAGCTCCACCTTCAGATCAGTGTTGGCAGCATGCAGGTGGGAAGAGCTTCTGCACAGTCATCCTTGGTTTGGTGGCAGTCAGATCGCTGATGAGGCCTCAGATCAGCCATGGCACCATGCAGGTGGGCAGACGTTCTGTGCAGTCCTCTTTTGTTTGGTGGCAGTCAGATCGCTACTGAGGCCTCTGATCAGTGTTGGCAGCCTGCAGGTGGGCAGAGCTTCTGTACAGTCCCCTTTGGTGTGGTGGCAGATCGCTGAAGAGGCCTCAAATCAGTGTTGGTAGCATGCAGGTGGGCAGAGTCTCTGCACAGTACTCTTTGGTTTGGTGGCAGTCAGATCGCTGATGCGGCCTCAAATCAGTGTTGGCAGCATGCAGGTGGGCAGAGCTTCTGCACAGTCCTCTTTTGTTTGGTGGCAGTTGAATCGCTACTGAGGTCTCTGATCAGGGTTGACAGCATGCAGGTAGCCAGACCTTCTGCACAGTCCCCGTTGGTGTGGTGGCAGTCATATCGCTGATGAGGCCTTAAATCAGTGTTGGCAACATGCAGGTAGGCAGAGCATCTGCACAATCCCCTTTGGTGTGGTGGTAGTGAGATCGCTGATGAGGCCTCGGATCAGTGTTAGTAGCATGCATGTGGGCAGAGCTTCTACACAGTCCCCTTTGGTTTGGTGGCAGTGAGATCGCCGAAGAGGCCTCAAATCAGTGTTGGCAGCATGCAGGTGGGCAGAGCTTCTACACACTCCTCTTTGGTGTGGTGGCAATCTGATCGCTGATGAGGCCTCGGATCAGTGTTGGTAGCATGCAGGTGGGCAGAGCTTCTACACAGTGCTCTTTGGTTTGGTGGCAGTCTGATCGCTGCTGAGAACTCAGATCAGTGTTGACAGCATGCAAGTGGGCAGAGCTTTGGCACAGTCCTCTTTGGTTTGGTGGCAGTCAGATTGCAATTGAGGCCTCAGATCAGTGTTGGCAGCATGTAGGTGAGCAGAGCTTCTGCACTGTCATCTTTGGTTTGGTGGCAGGCAGATCGCTGGTGAGGCCTCATATCAGTGTTGGCAGCATGCAGGTGGGCAGAGCTTTTGCACAGTCCCCTTTGGTGTGGTCGCAGTCAGATCACTGATGAGGCCTCGGATCAGCCATGGCAGCTTGGTGGTGGGCAGAGCTTCTGCACAGTCCTCTTTTGTCTGGTGGCAGTTGGATCGCTACTGAGGCCTCTGATCAGGGATGGCAGCATGCAGGTAAGCAGAGCTTCTGCACAGTCCCCTTTGGTGTGGTGGCAGTCAGATCGCTGATGAGGCCTTAAATCAATGTTGCCAGCATGCTGGTAGGCAGAGCTTCTGCACAGTCCCCTTTAGTGTGGTGGCAGTCAGATTGCTGATGAGGCCTCGGATCAGTGTTGGCAGCATGCAGGTGGCCAGAGCTTCTGCACAGTCCTCTATGATTTGTTGGTAGTCGGATTGCTGATGAGGCCTCAAATCAGTGTTGGCAGCCTGCAGATGAGCAGAGCTTCTGCACAGTCCCCTTTCGTGTGGTGGCAGTTGGATCGCTACTGAGTCCTCTGATCAGGGTTGGCAGCATGCAGGTGGGCAGAGCTTCTGCACAGTCCCCTTTGGTTTGGTGGCAGCCAGATCGCAGATGAGACTTCAGATAACACGTGTCTGGGGTTTCTGTTGGTACTCTTGTTCAGAGGAGAATTGCCTAGCATTTCGGTGCTGGACTGCCCCAGGGCAGGACAAAGACTGATATGTTTGGGATATTTCTTCTTTGTGAAAGATAGGGAGCTAAAGACTCTGGGTAAGTCTCTTATAACCAGGACTAATGTATGGCAGAGGGACTCCCAGGACCCCCCTTGTTAATCTCCCTTTGGTGTGGTGGCAGTCAGATCGCTGATGAGTCCACAGATCAGGGATGGCAGCATGCAGGTGGGCAGAGCTTATGCGCAGTCCTCTTTGGTTTGTTGGCAGTCGGATTGCTGATGAGGGCTCAAATCAGTGTTGGCAGCATGCAGATGAGCAGAGCTTCTGCACAGTCCTCTTTGGTTTGGTGGCAGTCAGATCACAGATGAGACTTCAGATCAGCCGTGGCAGTGCTTTGGTTTGGTGGCAGTCAGATCGAAGATGAGGCCTCAGATCAGCCGTGGCAGTGCTTTGGTTTGGTGGCAGTCAGATCGAAGATGAGGCCTCAGATCAGCCGTGGCAGCATGCAAGTGGGCAGAGCTTCTGCGCAGTACTCTTTGGTTTCTTGGCAGTCGAATTGCTGATGAGGCCTCAAATCAGTGTTGGCAGCATGCAGATGAGCAGAGCTTCTGCACAGTACTGTTTACTGTTTGGTTTGGTGGCAGTCAGATCGCTGATGAGGCCTCAAATCAGTGTTGGCAGCTGTTAGGAAAGATTTGAATGTAATTTTTGCTCCATGTGTCAACCCCCAAACATTTTGCTGCTGTTTTACACCATTGACTAAACTTTGCCAGAGAAGCACAGCCCTCAGCTCCACTCCTCTGGGCTTTCGCTCACTTTTAATGGGGAAACTGACATGCCCTTAAGACAGGCAGTACTGGGAGACTTTGTTTCCCTTAGTCCTTTCCTCCTGTTGCAGCTTTTGTGCAACATGTAAAAAGTGTACAATGTATCTTACCATACAGCACAATTGGGGCTCTAGTCATTCCCAAGACCCTAGAAACTCTCGCTGGACTTATTATGAACTGTGCAGATGTGCCATGGACAGGACTGGTGGCAGCTATCGTTTTCTTATGTTTTTAACCTTCTTGCCATGTTAACCGCGTTTACCGCGTTTGGCACGAATAGGTGGCCTGACTCCAAAATGGCCATGCCATGAGGTTCTTTGTCCTGTCCTTTGGCCATCTTGCCCCTTCACCTTCCCCAGGACGAATCGACCCGGGTCAGTCCTTATTTGGGCATGTACTTTCAAGTGAAACCGAATGCTTTCGCGGGCTTCTGCATGTCTTTTGTGTGTGCCTCCAGGATGTGGGCTGGGATGTCTGTTCCCAATACACATCCTGGGTGCCAGAGAGTCGGGAGTGTCCTGAATGCCTGGGACCACTGTGGTCCATGATTGGTCCGCGTATGGAGTGAGTGTTTGTGAGCAGATCTCCCATTGGGTCCTCTCCGTTTTGACGCGAAGGGAACTTTGGATAAGAGGAGGCTGAAAACACCACTATCATGTCGATCTCCTGAGTTCACACGAACAAAGGATAAGGAGCCAAGTATCCTGCAACAAGAAGCCGAGTCGAGGAACTGCTGGTGACCCACTGGAAGTTTTGGCACCCTGAGCCCGCCTTTGTCCCGTGGGACCCCTCTGCCTCTGATCATCCTAGAAGGTCTGCAAAGGTGCTTCGACCCATTGGAATAGTGGGATCAACTATTCTCAGCACCTTCACCAAACCCTGCAAGTAAGCCTCTTTGGAAGTGTCCCTGGGCCTAACAGTGGACTGACCAGCTTACATGGGACGTTTGCTCTGTCTCTGCCGCTGTTTTGAGGAGGCCCTCGAAACGTAGTATACTGCTTGCTCTATGTCCACAGCATCCTCACCACAGAATTTCGTACACTTGGCTTTCCCAGGTCTGAAATGAGACGAGTGCGTCCGGACCGGAGTAAACGCGGTTACCGTGTTGCCTTGCTGGGGCAACAACATGTGCAAGTTCGCTGCATTTGTGACCCCCTCACCCCTGAAGCCTGCTGGAGTGGAATTGGGCTGATTCCTCCCCCTGGAGCGGGGAAATCGCCACTGTCCCATTTGGGAATCCCCGCTGTATCTCAGAAACTACATGATATGATATGATATGATACGGCATTTGTAACGCGCCTATACACAAGTTTTTCAAGGCGCGACGAGGCGGGGGGGGAACAAGGGGAGACAGACAACGATCTTACTAGGCCAGGTGTCATTCAGATCGCGCAAGTGCAAGGGTAGAGGGGAAGGGAAAAGTGCATGGGGGAAGGGAGAGGGGAAAGTGCAGTACAGGGTTATTAGCATACAGCATACAGGATAAATAACAAGGGCCAGCTGGTGGCAAGTGCGAGGTAAGTGCAGACAAGTGCTGGGAAGGGGGGCTGTATGGATACAGACACAGTCCCGTAGTGCAGGGGTTGCCGTGGAGGCAGTGCAGGGGAGAGTGGCTGGGCCGAGAACGGTGAATGGCCCAGTTGCAGATTCAGTGCAGTTTCAGTAGTATTAGCAGGGGAGAGGGGGAGAGAAAGCGGAGGCAAAGAGGAAGGTTTTGAGGTGCTTCTGGAACCGGAGGTGGTTCTCCTCAAGTTTCAGGGAGGTAGGAAGGCTGTTCCAGAGGGAGGCCCCTGCAGTGGAAAGAGATCTGCCCCCAACTCGTTGTTTGGAGAAGCGGCTGACCCTGAGGGAGTTGGAGGCGGATGAGCGAAGAGCTCGAGAAGGAAGATATTTAGGAAGAGAGAGTTGAAGGTATTTTGGCCCAAGGCCCCAGACGGCCTTGTGGACAATGCAGAGGGTTTTGAACTTGATCCTCGCAGTCACTGGGAGCCAGTGTAGTGATTTCAGTCCTGGAGAGATACGGTCCCTGGGCATGAGGCCAAGGACAAGTCTTGCAGTCCTGTTCTGGATGAGTTGCAAAGGGCGGAGAGTAGAGGCGGGCAGATTAAGATAGAGGCTGTTACAGTAGTCCAGCTTAGAGAGAACCAGGGCTCTAGAGACAGTGAGCTTCTGGGGGAAGGAGAGGAAAGGAAGGATACCTCTGAGGAGGTGTAGCTGGTAGTGTGATTTCTTAGATACGTCGGATATGTGAGGAGAGAAGGAGAGTGTGGAGTCGAAGATGACCCCAAGGTTTTTTGCCTTGCAGGTAGGAGTAGGAAGAGGGCCCAGAGAGGCCGGCCAGAGAGCAGCAGGGAAGGAGGGAGTGGGAGTGCCGATGAGTAGTATCTCAGTCTTACTGGCATTAAGGCAGAGGTCGTTGGCGGCACACCATTCCTGGATAGCAGAAAGACAGTCAGAGATGAGGGAAGGAGAAGAGGAGGCCGAGGGTAGCCTGAAAATGAGTTGGGTATCATCCGCATAGCACTGAAAGTAGGGGCAGAGAGCGGCGATGTGGTGGGCGAGAAGTGCCAGATACTGGTTGAACAGCCAGGGAGAGAGGTTAGATCCCTGGGGGACACCACAGGTAGAGAAGAAGATGTCAGAGAGGAAAGACCCCAGTTGGACCTGGGAGGGTCGATTTGAGAGGAAAGAGGTCAGCCACGTCAGAGCCTGACCAGTGATACCGAGGTTATCACGGAGACAGTTGAGCAGGATGGTATGGTTGACAGTATCAAAGGCAGAAGAGAGATCAAGCAAAATGAGAACACATGGAATGTTGGAGTCAAGGTTCGAGAGCAGGTCCTCACGGATGTTCAGGAGAGCAGTTTCCGTGCTTCTGGCAGCTCTGAAGCCAGACTGATGGTCATGAAGGCTACCAACACATTCAGCATGGAGATTAAGCTGGGAGATGGCCAGTTTCTCCAGGAGCTTGCCCAGGAAGGGAGTGATAGAGATTGGGCGATAGTTAGCTGGGCAGGAAGGGTCGGAAGAGGGTTTCTTAAGAAGGGGGTGCACAAGGGAGTGATTGAGAGGGGATGGGAAGACTCCAGAGGCGAAAGAGTGATTGCAGAAGTCAGCAAGGGCAGGAGCCAAGGAGTCAATGTGGTCCTTGATAGTTTTGGAGGAACAGGGGTGGACCTGTTTTGACGAGACTTTCATAAATCGGACTTGTCTTGAAACCTCATCAGCAGACAAAAGGTGAAAGGAAGAGAAGGAGAGAGGAGGGGTGGCTGCAGAAGAGCCAGAGGAAGGCCAGGGAATAGAGGGGGGGAGGTTATAGGAGGAGAGTGAGGACAGGATGTCCTGAGTTTTTTAAATGAAGTGAGAGGCCAGTGCCGTGCAGAGGGCCTGGGAGGGGACACGAGAGGTAGAGACTGCAGCAGGGTTGGCAAGCTCCTTGCAGATTTGAAAGAGTTCGGCCGAATTGTTAGATGCCGCAGAGATGCGGGCTTGGATAAGGGCTCTCTTCTTGGTGAGAACGGAGAGCCGGTATTGCCTTTGGAGCAGGCGACAGGCCAGTTTGTCAGAGGATGAACATGAAGCACGCCATTTCCTCTCTGCCACCCTGCACTTGCACTTAAGGGTGACGAGATCCGAGTCATACCAGGAGTTACATTTGGCTTTGGGCTTCAGGCGGATTCTCATGACAGGGGCAAGGATATCAAGAGTATCAGATATAGCGGAGTGGAGAGTGGAGAGGGCTGTGTCAGGGTGGGAGTCAGCCGAAGGGGGAGGAGGGGGCAAGAAGGTGGCAGCGAAAGCCTCAACTGACTCGCGCTTCATGGGTCGGATGACCGAGAAGGAAGGTGGCAGTGATGGGGGTGGCTTTGCCTGTGGGGTAGGGAGGGTGAGGTGGGAGGAGAGGAGAAAGTGATCACTCCAGGAGAGAGGGGTGGAGAGAGGGACAGAGAGGGGAAGGTCAGAGGAGATCAGGGCATCAAGAGTGTGCCCTGCAGAATGAGTCGGCCCAGACGGGAGAATAGAGAGTGAGAGAGAGTCGCAGAGGTTGCAAAAGAGTCCAGAGGGGGGACAGGAGGCATCCAGGTGGATGTTGAAGTCTCCAAGAAAGAGGAGTTGAGTGGTTGAGGACAGGAGTGAGGAGGAGAGGTCCGCCCACTCGGAGAGGAAGGAGGAAATTTGACCAGGTGGCCGATAGATAGTAGCCACGGTAAGGGAATGGCTAGGAGAGAGAGAGAGTCGGCAGACAAGACATTCAAAAGTAGAGTAGGTCTGCATGGGAGTAACAGTGGCAGGAATCCACTCAGGGAAGATAAGGGCCACACCTCCCCCCGCACGGTTGGGCCTGGGCACAGAGAGGATCTTGTAACCGTCGGGTAGGAGTGTGTCAAAGCTGGTGACAGAGCTGGCCGTGAACCATGTCTCAGTGAGACCGAGTACGTCAAGGTCAAGTTCCTCAAGAAGGCGGCAGATATCAGAGGAATGTTTGACGGCAGAGCGAGAGTTAAGAGTGGCAATGTGGAGAAGTTTGCCATCTTTGAAGGACTTCCGGGGAGGGGTACAGATCAGAGGTACGCCCTGCGGAGGTGAAGAAGGAGCATGAGAGGGGGTGGGGAGGGAGGGAAGAAGCAAGAGGCATGGTGTCGAGACGTCCTGATTGTCACATTCGAACCCGCCAGCGAAGTGGACTGCACTGGCGAAGTTTGGGTCAGTCTGCATCGGGGAAAAGGGAGTAGTCCTTACCCCAACCGGTGGCCCCTAGCGCAGGAGCCCACTTTTACGCATGAAGTGGTTTGAGGGCCCCTTTCCTTTCCACAGCTATTGCGAAATAGCAACTCCATCCCACACTCTCAAACTGCCTCTGCCCTCAAGTGGAGGTCCTGCTTGAATAGTGGGAACTTGTTCTTCATCGCCTTAGCCACCTTCCTGAGCTGCTAGCGACCCTTGAAGAGACCCTCTTTTGTCCATTGGCACAAGCGCATGCATGTACTATTGAGCATAAGGCTCCTCTCTTCGTAAGGCTTGGACTGCCTCTTAGTTAGGTGTATTCTTAATGTCGAACTGGGTCTAAAGATTACTTGCACTGCCTGTTTTCCTCCCCATCTAGGTGGTCTACATATTTCGTGATTTTAACCCCTTAGACCCCATTGGTCTTGTATATATATTGAGTTGATTGAGATGTATTGGTTTACTCTAGTGTTACTGTGATTCTTTGCTATGGCCTATGTTACAAAGGCCTTGTAATAAATGTGTCTATATATAACACCTGTCTGGAGTAATTTGTAAGTGTCCTTGATTTGTGTGCTCATTGAGGTCTTTCAGTCACCCTCACCCCTCTTCAGACTTAGTCTTGACCGCCTGCCATAGCTACCTTGATTGGTCTGGCTTGTCCAGAGGTTAGCCTGTTCCAGGAAACTAGGTTGGCCTTCTGAACATCTGCCCACCAGGTCAGAGTTCAGAAATCCATCTTAACAGCAGCATGCAGGTGGGCAGAGTTTCTGCACAGTCCCCTTTGGTGTGGTGGCAGTTAGATTGCTGATGAGGCCTCAAATCAGTGTTGGTAGCATGCAGGTGGGCAGAGTTTCTGCACAGTCCCCTTTGGTGTGGTGGCAGTTAGATTGCTGATGAGGCCTCAAATCAGTGTTGGTAGCATGCAGGTGGGCAGAGCTTCTGCACAGTCTCCTTTGGTGTGGTGGCAGTTAGATTGCTGATGAGGCCTAAAATCAGTGTTGGTAGCATGCAGGTGGGCAAAGCTTCTGCACAGTCCCCTTTGGTGTGGTGGCAGTTAGATTGCTGATGAGGCCTAAAATCAGTGTTGGTAGCATGCAGGTGGGCAGAGCTTCTGCACAGTCCCCTTTGGTGTGGTGGCAGTTAGATTGCTGATGAGGCCTAAAATCAGTGTTGGTAGAATGCAGGTGGGCAGAGCTTCTACACAGTCCCCTTTGGTGTGGTGGCAGTTAGATTGCTGATGAGGCCTCAAATCAGTGTTGGTAGCATGCAGGTGGGCAGAGCTTCTGCACAGTCCCCTTTGGTGTGGTGGCAGTTAGATTGCCGATGAGCCTCAAATCAGTGTTGGTAGCATGCAGGTGGGCAGAGCTTCTGCACATTCCCCTTTGGTGTGGTGGCAGTTAGATTGCTGATGAGGCCTAAAATCAGTGTTGGTAGCATGCAGGTGGGCAGAGCTTCTGCACAGTCCCCTTTGGTGTGGTGGCAGTCAGATTGCTGATGAGGCCTCAAATCAGTGCTGGCAGCATGCAGGTAGGCAGACCTTCTGCACAGTCCCCTTTGGTGTGGTGGCAGTGAGATCGTTGATGAGGCCTCAGAACAGTGTTGGAAGCATGCAGGTAGGCAGAGCTTCTACACAGTCCCCTTTGGTGTGGTGGCAGTCAGATCGCTGATGAGGCCTCAAATCAGCCATGGCAGCATGCAGATAGGCAGAGCTTCTGCACAGTCCCCTTTGGTGTGGTGGCAGTTAGATTGCTGATGAGGCCTAAAATCAGTGTTGGTAGCATGCAGGTGGGCAGAGCTTCTGCACAGTCCCCTTTGGTGTGGTGGCAGTCAGATTGCTGATGAGGCCTCAAATCCGTGCTGGCAGCATGCAGGTAGGCAGACCTTCTGCACAGTCCCCTTTGGTGTGGTGGCAGTGAGATCGTTGATGAGGCCTCAGAACAGTGTTGGAAGCATGCAGGTGGGCAGAGCTTCTACACAGTCCCCTTTGGTGTGGTGGCAGTCAGATCGCTGATGAGGCCTCAAATCAGCCATGGCAGCATGCAGATAGGCAGAGCTTCTGCACAGTCCCCTTTGGTGTGGTGGCAGTCAGATTGCAATTGAGGCCTCAGATCAGCCATCGCAGCATGCAAGTGGGCAGAACTTCTGCACAGTCATCCTTGGTTTGAAGGCAGACAGATTGCTGATGAGGCCTGGGATGAGCCATGGCAGCATGCAGGTGGGCAGAGTTTCTGCACCGTCCTCTTTGGTTTGTTGGCAGTCAGATCGCTGATGAGGCCTCAAATCAGTGTTGGCAGCATGCAGGTGAGCAGAGCTTCTGCACAGTACTCTTTGGTTTGATGGCAGTCAGATCACAGATGAGGCCTCATATCACCCGTGGTAGCATGCAGGTGGGCAGAGCTTCTGCACCGTCCTCTTTGGTTTGGTGGCAGTCAGATCGCTTGTGAGGCCTCAGATCGGTGTTGGCAGCCTGCAGGTGAGCAGAGCTTCTGCACTGTACTCTTTGGTTTGATGGCAGTCAGATCGCAGATGAGGCCTCATATCACCCGTGGCAGCATGCAAGTTGGCAGAGCTTCTGCACAGTACGCTTTGGTTTGGTGGCAGTCAGATCGCAGATGAGGCCTCAGATCAGCCCTGCCAGCATGCAGGTGGCAGAGCTTCTGCACAGTCCCCTTTGGTTTTGTGGCAGTCAGATCGCTGACGAGGCCTCGGATCACCTATGGCAGCATGCTGGTGGGCAGAGCTTCTGCGCAGTCCTCTTTGGTTTGGTGGCAGACAGATCGGCGATGAGGCCTTAGATAAGTGTTCAGCAGGGTCCTCTCAGCAGAGGTATAGCTTAGAAGATGTGCCCTCACAATTTAGGCTTTTATCTTTTATTTTTCTGAATTTGTATGTTTGAAATATGAATAACAATCTTGGAAAACCTGGGCCAGTGACCCTCACATAATCCATTGCAAACGCTGGCGGACCTATGTCTAAAGTACTGAAGACCGGAGCTACGATCCCCCCCACACCCTCCCCCCATCTAATGCACGTGAACCCCAGCATGCAAACTTCACTTTGCAGAATGGACCAATTAACTGTAAAGGATCCTCACAATTCGACCCACTTATCTCAGCAATACATTAGTGTTACACCCCCCAAATAGTTTCATTTCAGTTGCTCAGTTAATCTCCCTTCTTCTGTATGTGCGTGGCGGGGGGTGGGGGGGGGGTTAGGGGAGGAGGTCGTGCTGCCCTACTTTATCCACTCTGAACCTATGCTTTTGGAAGAGAAAAAGTGACCCACACTGTTCGGGAAATACATCACTGCTCTCGTGTTTTCAGGGTCTTCTCACCCCTCTTGCTGCCCCCTGATATTTGTCGTTTTTTAAGGGTTTTTGTTTTTTATATGGTTCGTTTGTTGTGTAGGAAGTGACACTACTCTGTACTGTACCACAATTGTCTGATTTGTACCGTTCCTCCATCACGCCCCTGCTTCTGGCGCATTAAAACAACATTGTTGTGAGTTTGTGCATTATAAAACGCAACAATACAACTATGACGTCAGTGACTGAAACATGTCTACTACCTGCCCAGGCTAAAGTAGAACTTTTGGCTTTGCCAGTGCTTCCTTACAAACGCAGCTAGATGTTAAACCATAATGGAAGGTTCTGGATTATTCATGATGGCTGACATTGGTCAGGGAGACCCTTCATGCTATAGTTTTCATCCCGTCTGTGCCACCGCAGTAGGCGGGCAGCCATAGGCAATCCCCCCTTGGTCCTGGCACCAATGGGAGCAGAGTAATCTGAGCTGCACAGCCATGACCCCTCTCCAGGGGAACACGCTCACCCCAGGCACATTGTGGCCATTATGTGTATGGTGGCCATGGAAATGAAATTATGGGAAATAGGCAATTCGGTGTTTAGGGTGTGGTTGACCAGAAGGGGCGGTACCATTTCTACCCATTACTGTGTCGTGAGGTTAGTCGAGATGGAGAGGCGCACAGTGCTGATCATCAGTGATATCTTTGTGCATCATCTGCACAGGTGTTGTGTGCAGAGTGGCATTGCTGGCAATTTTGGGTTATGACGGAGTGGATGCTTTCTGGGGCTGTCAGGGTGACTGCAGTTTCGGTGGCATTGTTTGGCTTTGAAGATATGTGGCCTCCGTCACATACATAGACTTTGTTGTGGAGCACTATAGAAGTCTACATTTTGGTTACATGTCGTGTGGATGTTTAATCTGTCACCTGAAGAAGATTGTTCCTATTGCCAAGGTCGTTTTCTCATGCATAACACCAAGAGGAGTATGGGCCCATGCCGGTGTAATTTGTCCCCAGCCAGAGGTCGGAAGGTGTGTTACAAACAGAAGCATGTGTGAATTTATGCAGATCGCATGTTCTCCACCCACTATGAGATCATGAAGTCGCAAAATATGCATTGGTTCTGTAGAAATGGCATTTATTTGAGCGCCATTAGCAATGCCATTTTCTTTTACACTTTGCAAGAAGCATTGACCAGAATGTAGTAAAAATCTGAGGAGAAGCACACAGAAACGCATATCATGGATATCATATAGAGAGAAAAAACAAAAAAAAGTTGCTTGCAGCCACGTAAAAAATAAAATTGTTATACATCAACGATGGAAGACCAAATCCCCTCCCCAGCTTGATATATACCACCTAGATTACTATGCACCTATTCCAATGATTGCTATCACCAGCTAAAGGTGGAAGGGGTCTTATCAACAAAAGCATGTATACTTTTTTGTCCGTTCGTGGGATGTTCTTCTGTAACACTGACCCCATCAGTGTGGAAATGCAGAGTTTTTCCAAGCAAATGGCATTTTGTTTTCGGCCGTTGGTAATGCAGTTTTCTTTGCTCGTCTAAAGGATGCGCTGAAGAGTTTACTGTAATAATGTGAGCACAAAAAAACACAAAATCAAATAAAAAACAAAAAAAGGTGTTTCTCAAGTAGCATTTACAAAATAAAAAAAAGCTCTTTCAGAGCTGCCCGTTACAACAAACTACCCCTACCCTGCTTGCAATTTATTCCCCATGCCCGCACGCAACCCAAAAGCCACATCCGGGAACTTTGAGGGTGGTGGTAATGGAAATGGGACTCTGGAGACAGAGGCATTGTGCAATAACTGTTCTGGGCGTGGTGTGTACGCAGAGGACTGTTGTACAGAACTGATACTGTTACATGGGGAGCTTTTCAATGTTATTGTTGGATGCTTGTGCAACTTTTTAACATTACTTTTTAACAGTAGCCAATGACGGCGTGCTGGAAAGAAGACAGTAGAAAGGGAAGAAGGAATGTTTCTGCTTTATTGGGGAATGGCCCTCGCCGTACTTGGGGAAATGTACGTGCACATACTCCCGGTTTCAGCTTGCTACCAATGACATTGGGACAGTGGGGACTATCACACCTGCGGGTGTGGGTCACAGGAAGGGCCTTTCTTATTTCTCTACATTACTGTGCACACTGAGCCAGACTGACATAGTTGCATTTACTTGCAAACGCAATGTAGCACAGCCCATTTGATCCAACATCACTTACACGCCAAACCTATGTGGCCTGCTACTATGTTCTGAAAAGCTGCAAACAGATTGCGGAGCAGCTCTGGGTGTGGCCTTTTGTAGGGCTGCTGTGGAGAACGTGCACCCGGAAAACAGGCCTACATTGTTCAAAAACCTAAATGCATAAACAGCCCATTGTGGTGTGTTTGTAAGCGTGTACTTTCCGGAAAATACTCCCTCAACACTGTACTTTGCCGCTGTCCATCGATCCGGATCGTGTTACCGGAATTAGGGCCCACACACAGCGTGGATGTGGTTGCATGGCAACATCGCCCCTGCTCTCCTTTCCAACTGCTGTCTGCAGGACATGTTTTGGGTGGAATACATACCGTTGACACTTCAATACTGAATAATAGGGTGCCATACGTTTGCCGAGCGTCTTGGAAGATGCTGGCCGTTTATAGGATATAGCAGGTGGGATGTTTATCAGTATAGGGTCCTGTAGACCGTGGGTGGGTGCCGCAACCTAATTAACGTTTGACCGCATATGCTGCACAGTGGCAGTTTTACCAGGACACAGAGGAACAGCTACACATACGTGTACTTGCACAACAACAAAATGTCCCCTCCCACACGTCATCAGAGGTGGAGGATGACATGTGGACATGCGGAGCGTGCTAGCGTCTTACGGATACCTCCATTGTCATTGTGGATAGGCCGGGTAACTGCGGTGTACGTAGGACACCTACCTTTTCCTTAATTGCGTTCATTACGAAGACAACTCTGTGCCGCTGAGTGAGAACGGCATTTCAACAAAAAAACATATTACATATACACGCAACAACCTTTCACTTATTAACGTTTACTTGCACACATTCGTACACACCATTTCAAAGGGAAGGGGGAGCATCAGTGGATACTTATTGTAGGGAATTGGGGATTTCCTCAAGTTGGTTGTGAGTGGAGGAAGACATTGAGGTATCACCGTCTCCCATCATACGGATTTTGAGGGGATGGCACCCTTTCACATGAGGAAGGGGTACACGTGAAGGTATGCTAGAGCTGTTTCATTTTGTCAATAATACACCCTTGTACACAACCTTTCAGCCGGCACAATTGTACAGCAATTTTTCCACTTTTCCTTCCAGCCTGTCCTTTTTGGTATGCAGAGTTTATTTCCATTGCTACGGCCGTATGCTGTTGTGGAAGGGTTGCCGCTTGTGCTGTCTTGCTTTCCTTTCCAATATGTTCTCTCACAGAAAAGAAAATGTGCATATGGCAATATATATTACATAATGTACGCTTCACAGTAGTGTGTGTACCGATGGGGTAAGTAGTGTAAGTCATTGCGTCATGAGGTGAATTTTCTTCCAGCTACTCTAAGGTGCTTGCCATTGCTCCGTAATAAATGAGACATTATGCTTCTCTACTATTGTTTACTGCAGCACCTATACAGTTAGTAGACAAACTTCAGGGTGCTTACTACTTTGCAGTGACGTTCTGGTCTTGGTACTTTCCAGTCCGTACTCTCTGAAAACACGATGTTAAAGGGACGTTATGGTTAAGTTAGGCCACTAAAAAACTGTCGCCTTTACTGAAAACACTATGCTAAAGCAAAGTTCTGATTACAGTCCCTTACTAAAAACCTATGAAATTCACTAACACAAAACGTTGTTAAAGGGACGTTATAGTTAAGTTGCACTAGCAAAAACCCTATCAAACCCAATGGAAAAACGTTGTTACTCGGACGTTATGGTGACAGGTAAAAATGAAAAACCCACAATATTGGCCATTTATGGTAAGCTAAGCAACCATAACTTGCGTCACCAGTGTGCACTGCAAGGACTACCACCCATGACATCATAGATGCCATCACAAATCTTATTGATGACATCACTGATGACATCACATGTGCATTTCGTTTTCATGGAAAGCCTCCACATGGGATTGTTATTGTAATGTTGGCAGAAAACTATGAAATATCATTGGAAGAACTATTATGAGATAAGTAGTCCATCCATGAATGCATTGCTATATCCACCGTTGTATTACAGACCTCCTTGCAGTACATGAACCAACTCATGTGGACACGTAGCCATTGTCTGCACCATGTCCATAGAAGTGTAATCTTAGAAATGTTCCCATGGTACAGAGTGAAATCATGAATGCTTTCATTTTAGAGTTTCGGGTACTGTGAAACATGTAAAAAGTAGCTACCATTGCCTTATTAACTCCATAATTGCACTACAGCACAGAAAGCCTAAAGACACCACAATGCATACACATATGAGCATATACAGGGGAATACTGTAAGCAAAAAAGGAGAAGTATTACCAGAAAGTGTTAATAACATAACATATTATCTTCATGCACAGAAATGATTGCTGTGTTTTACGCTTTCTTCTTCCCCTATGTGTATGTGTATCATATAATGTGAGTGTACCCTAAGGAAAGTCGTGCAAGCATATGAGAAGGGTGCCGTACACAAAGATAGAACCTTTTGAATTGTTACTTCCTGACTGTTTGTGAACAAAAGCACCTGGCCTACTTATGTCAGTGAACAAAAAAGGGGCAGCCACACATGTGATGTCATCAGTGATGTCATCAATGAGATTTGTGATGGCATCTTTGATGCCATGGGTGTTAGTCATTGCAGTGGACACTGGTGGCGCAGGTTATAGTTGCTTAGTTTACCATAACTTGCAGATTTTTGTGTTTTTTCTCGGTTTTACCTGTAACCATAACGTCCCTGTAACAACGTTTTTCCATTGAATTTGATAGGTTTTTGCTAGTGCAACTTAACCATAACGTCCTTTTAACAGCGTTTTATGTAAGTCAATATGATATATAGGTACATATACTCCCTGAAACCAATGCCTCCCTTCAATAGATTTCATAGTTTGCCACGTAGGATAAAGTCATAGATGACGCATGTTGGGGTATGAAGCTTTTGTATAATCGTGTGGGTGCGTGGGCTACATTTTGTTGTTCGCCAGTTTGCCCTACTTTATTTGAGCTGATAATAAAGTAGTACTTTGCCATATTCTTTGAGTCTGTCCGGTTATTTGGGTCTGAGATCATTATTGGTAATTTAATTGTGCTCTAGCACCTTGAAGCGTCTCCTGTGCTAGATGGAATTACCAATAAAGATCTCAGACCAAATAACCGGAAAGACTCAAACAATATGGCAAAGTACTACTTTATTCTCAATTTAATAAAACAGGGTCACCTGGCGGACGTCGGACTGATGCTGGCAGACTCACACTCTTGATTACCTAGACATCTCACACCCTAATATGCATCATCTGTGGCGTCATTATTGGCGGGAGGGATTGGTTAGGGGAGCATATCTACCTATAGAATACGTATGGGTTAATACTTTATTGGCTACCCTTATCTGTGGGACATGCTTTCAACTACTCTAAATGCATATAATACGGATAATAGCAAACAATATGGCCGCAGATCCGTCTATGCAACATTGTATAGCAGGTTGCTTCATAGACCCACTGATTGTTTGGCATTCCGACCCAATTGTGGACTTTTGGCTCGACTGGCAGCACGCAAGGAAACCGAAACCCAGGTGCTTAAGTCACATCAGATTACTCCCCACTTTCCCAATTAGGCCACCATCTCTCATCAGCTTGGCCATAAACTAAAGTTTCCCATCTCTAGTTGACCTTGTAGTCTTCTCCGATCTGGGACATTCAAGGGATTATGGGCACAACACTATCTTCATCAACAGTTTAATGAACAGCCCTTGCTTTCGACTTCTGCATCACATCTCCATTTCGACCTCCTATTTACTGCTATTTGTTTAAATTTTGCTGGGTGTTTTTGCTCCCTTTGGCCTCTAGAGACCTTCTCACTCCATCTTGCTGGAGCCCTATCCATCGTTAATTGTCCAATACTTGGCTCTCGTAGATGGTTTCTTCTTCTTTAATTTAAGAGAAGTTTGTCTCACGTTCATGGCTTATCTGCCTGCCTCCCCTTGTGCTTTGCAGCCATTAATTGACATAGCATCCTTGACTGCAGGCCAACATAGACTCCTCTTTATTCAGCACACGGCACTGTTTCTCCAGCACCTCCTGACTCTGCACCCCTGGTCTTTTTCTTAGGTCGCTGGAATGAATCTTTGCATGAGCCTGCCTCCATTTTTCCTATCATGGCCGTCCTTGCCACATTATATTGTCCTCTATATCAAGCTTCTATGTATCTCATCTACCTTGCATTACTGCGTATTTACACTTATTGGTCAGCAAGTTACTTTATCATTTTGTGCATTTCTCTTGCCACTTCAGTTACATCGTCACGTGTAAGTATTTTCATATCTTTTCAGTATGTCCTCATATATCTTCTTCATGACATCAGTCTGCACTTGTCAGAAGTCACACAGCAGTGCATGATGTCCAATGGTGGTGCAGACATCCTTCCACTCTCTCAGTATGAGGGTACATTCGATACGTTTGCCTGGATGCATACCGTCTCTCGTACACCCGATGCGGTTCCCACAAGGGATAGACAGGGGGTCCCACATACAGCTCTTCTACTGCTGTTCCAGTATGACGGCAGTGAGGGGGCGAGAGTTAGAGTAAATGTGACCACCTGTTCGTCTACACCAGCAAGCACACAAGATGCTTCAAAGTGCTAGTACACAAGACATTGTGGTGGAGGCACACTGTAACCACTCAAACACAAAGATGCGTGTCTCGACCCCCAAACCTTGCACACAATCGACTCTTTTCCAGGAGGCGCTTCATCATTACTCCTTTGAGTCTGTCGCAGAACTTCACATCGCTGGCAAATGCCGTTAGCTGACAGTTGAGATGAACCCTAAGCACTTGGCCTTTTCTTCTGAGCCCGTCTTCCATGCAGTGGCCCTTGTTAGATGCCCGGGATGCAGGACCTATCGTTTGCCCCATTGGTTTCTGGGAAAATGGGGTGTCTTGTGTAGGAATCGCTCATGAATAAGCCTGGGAGAACACGTTTGGTCGAATCCCCAGTCCCTTAAATGTCCACTGTCCTTGGGATCTGCCTGCCTTCTGGAACTATTCGGATATCTGGATCCTCGCGTTTGGCAGCCAGAATTGCCGCTCTGACTTCTGGAGCTCACTGGGAATCATTCAGGGAGGGAAGAGAGTGGGGTTCCAGCTGTTTAAGGGTTGGTGCATTTGACCATATCTAGGGCTTTCTGCAAGTTCTGAACAGAACATCATGCTATATTTTATTTTTGCAAACACAGTGCCAAGCTATTAGCAAGTCTATGCAAAAAGGACGAGCATACTCATCCTTGGCACTTAAGGGGTTAAATGCCATTGCCTGCATGCGACGCCTGTTAGGGTAGAGGGGTTCGGGCTTTTGTTTGTACCCCTTCTTCCCTGACATTCCACCTACATGATGAGCTTTTAAAGGAATGCGAATATTTCATGTGTTGCGGATTCGTCCCATGAACCATGTGCAAGCCCGCCAGCACTCAAGCGCCCCGAGGAATAACCTGCCTGCTCCTGGACCGCTGGCATCTGCACGCCCGCCAGCACTCAAGCGCCCCGAGGAATAACCTGCCTGCTCATGGACTGCTGGCATGTGCATGCCCGCCAGCACTCAAGCGCCCAGAGGAATAACCTGCCTGCTCCTGAACCGCTGGCATCTGCACGCCCGCCAGCACTCAAGCGCCCCGAGGAATAACCTGCCTGCTCATGGACCGCTGGCATGTGCACGCACGCAGCACTCAAGCGCCCCGAGGAATAACCTGCCTGCTCCTGGACCGCTGGCATGTGCAGGCACGCAGCACTCAAGCGCCCCGAGGAATAACCTGCCTGCTCATGGACCGCTGGCATCTGCACGCACGCAGCACTCAAGCGCCCCGAGGAATAACCTGCCTGCTCATGGACCGCTGGCATCTGCACGCCCGCCAGCACTCAAGCGCCCCGAGGAATAACCTGCCTGCTCATGGACCGCTGGCATGTGCACGCACGCAGCACTCAAGCGCCCCGAGGAATAACCTGCCTGCTCCTGGACTGCTGGCATGTGCACGCACGCAGCATTCAAGCGCCCCGAGGAATAACCTGCCTGCTCATGGACCGCTGGCATGTGCACGCACGCAGCACTCAAGCGCCCCGAGGAATAACCTGCCTGCTCATGGACCGCTGGCATCTGCACGCCCGCCAGCACTCAAGCGCCCCGAGGAATAACCTGCCTGCTCATGGACCGCTGGCATCTGCACGCCCGCCAGCACTCAAGCGCCCCGAGGAATAACCTGCCTGCTCCTGGACCGCTGGCATCTGCACGCCCGCCAGCACTCAAGCGCCCCGAGGAATAACCTGCCTGCTCATGGACCGCTGGCATCTGCACGCCCGCCATCACTCAAGCGCCCCGAGGAATAACCTGCCTGCTCATGGACCGCTGGCATGTGCATGCACGCAGCACTCAAGCGCCCCGAGGAATAACCTGCCTGCTCATGGACTGCTGGCATGTGCACGCACGCCAGCACTCAAGCGGCCAGAGGAATAACCTGCCTGCTCATGGACCGCTGGCATCTGCACGCCCGCAGCACTCAAGCGCCCCGAGGAATAACCTGCCTGCTCATGGACCGCTGGCATCTGCATGCCCGCCAGCACTCAAGCGCCCCGAGGAATAACCTGCCTGCTCATGGACCGCTGGCATGTGCACGCACGCCAGCACTCAAGCGCCCAGAGGAATAACCTGCCTGCTCATGGACCGCTGGCATCTGCACGCCCGCCAGCACTCAAGCGCCCCGAGGAATAACCTGCCTGCTCATGGACCGCTGGCATGTGCATGCACGCAGCACTCAAGCGCCCCGAGGAATAACCTGCCTGCTCATGGACCGCTGGCATCTGCACGCCCGCCAGCACTCAAGCGCCCCGAGGAATAACCTGCCTGCTCATGGACCGCTGGCATGTGCATGCCCGCCAGCACTCGGGCGTGTTGAGGATGAACCTGCCTGCTCATTGACTGCTGACATGTGCACGCACGCCAGCACTCAAGCGCCCCGAGGAATAACCTGCCTGCTCCTGAACCGCTGGCATCTGCACGCCCGCCAGCACTCAAGCGCCCCGAGGAATAACCTGCCTGCTCATGGACCGCTGGCATCTGCACGCCCGCCATCACTCAAGCGCCCCGAGGAATAACCTGCCTGCTCATGGACCGCTGGCATGTGCACGCACGCAGCACTCAAGCGCCCCGAGGAATAACCTGCCTGCTCCTGGACCGCTGGCATGTGCACGCACGCAGCACTCAAGCGCCCCGAGGAATAACCTGCCTGCTCATGGACCGCTGGCATCTGCACGCACGCAGCACTCAAGTGCCCCGAGGAATAACCTGCCTGCTCATGGACCGCTGGCATCTGCACGCCCGCCAGCACTCAAGCGCCCCGAGGAATAACCTGCCTGCTCATGGACCGCTGGCATGTGCACGCACGCAGCACTCAAGCGCCCCGAGGAATAACCTGCCTGCTCCTGGACTGCTGGCATGTGCACGCATGCAGCATTCAAGCGCCCCGAGGAATAACCTGCCTGCTCATGGACCGCTGGCATGTGCACGCACGCAGCACTCAAGCGCCCCGAGGAATAACCTGCCTGCTCATGGACCGCTGGCATCTGCACGCCCGCCAGCACTCAAGCGCCCCGAGGAATAACCTGCCTGCTCCTGGACCGCTGGCATGTGCAGGCACGCAGCACTCAAGCGCCCCGAGGAATAACCTGCCTGCTCATGGACCGCTGGCATCTGCACGCACGCAGCACTCAAGCGCCCCGAGGAATAACCTGCCTGCTCATGGACCGCTGGCATCTGCACGCCCGCCAGCACTCAAGCGCCCCGAGGAATAACCTGCCTGCTCATGGACCGCTGGCATGTGCACGCACGCAGCACTCAAGCGCCCCGAGGAATAACCTGCCTGCTCCTGGACTGCTGGCATGTGCACGCACGCAGCATTCAAGTGCCCCGAGGAATAACCTGCCTGCTCATGGACCGCTGGCATGTGCACGCACGCAGCACTCAAGCGCCCCGAGGAATAACCTGCCTGCTCATGGACCGCTGGCATCTGCACGCCCGCCAGCACTCAAGCGCCCCGAGGAATAACCTGCCTGCTCATGGACCGCTGGCATCTGCACGCCCGCCAGCACTCAAGCGCCCCGAGGAATAACCTGCCTGCTCCTGGACCGCTGGCATCTGCACGCCCGCCAGCACTCAAGCGCCCCGAGGAATAACCTGCCTGCTCATGGACCGCTGGCATCTGCACGCCCGCCATCACTCAAGCGCCCCGAGGAATAACCTGCCTGCTCATGGACCGCTGGCATGTGCATGCACGCAGCACTCAAGCGCCCCGAGGAATAACCTGCCTGCTCATGGACTGCTGGCATGTGCACGCACGCCAGCACTCAAGCGGCCAGAGGAATAACCTGCCTGCTCATGGACCGCTGGCATCTGCACGCCCGCAGCACTCAAGCGCCCCGAGGAATAACCCGCCTGCTCATGGACCGCTGGCATCTGCATGCCCGCCAGCACTCAAGCGCCCCGAGGAATAACCTGCCTGCTCATGGACCGCTGGCATGTGCACGCACGCCAGCACTCAAGCGCCCAGAGGAATAACCTGCCTGCTCATGGACCGCTGGCATCTGCACGGCAGCACTCAAGCGCCCCGAGGAATAACCTGCCTGCTCATGGACCGCTGGCATGTGCATGCACGCAGCACTCAAGCGCCCCGAGGAATAACCTGCCTGCTCATGGACCGCTGGCATCTGCACGCCCGCCAGCACTCAAGCGCCCCGAGGAATAACCTGCCTGCTCATGGACCGCTGGCATGTGCATGCACGCAGCACTCAAGCGCCCCGAGGAATAACCTGCCTGCTCATGGACCGCTGGCATCTGCACGCCCGCCAGCACTCAAGCGCCCCGAGGAATAACCTGCCTGCTCATGGACCGCTGGCATGTGCATGCCCGCCAGCACTCGGGCGTGTTGAGGATGAACCTGCCTGCTCATTGACTGCTGACATGTGCACGCACGCCAGCACTCAAGCGCCCCGAGGAATAACCTGCCTGCTCCTGAACCGCTGGCATCTGCACGCCCGCCAGCACTCAAGCGCCCCGAGGAATAACCTGCCTGCTCATGGACCGCTGGCATCTGCACGCCCGCCATCACTCAAGCGCCCCGAGGAATAACCTGCCTGCTCATGGACCGCTGGCATGTGCACGCACGCAGCACTCAAGCGCCCCGAGGAATAACCTGCCTGCTCCTGGACCGCTGGCATGTGCACGCACGCAGCACTCAAGCGCCCCGAGGAATAACCTGCCTGCTCATGGACCGCTGGCATCTGCACGCACGCAGCACTCAAGTGCCCCGAGGAATAACCTGCCTGCTCATGGACCGCTGGCATCTGCACGCCCGCCAGCACTCAAGCGCCCCGAGGAATAACCTGCCTGCTCATGGACCGCTGGCATGTGCACGCACGCAGCACTCAAGCGCCCCGAGGAATAACCTGCCTGCTCCTGGACTGCTGGCATGTGCACGCACGCAGCATTCAAGCGCCCCGAGGAATAACCTGCCTGCTCATGGACCGCTGGCATGTGCACGCACGCAGCACTCAAGCGCCCCGAGGAATAACCTGCCTGCTCATGGACCGCTGGCATCTGCACGCCCGCCAGCACTCAAGCGCCCCGAGGAATAACCTGCCTGCTCATGGACCGCTGGCATCTGCACGCCCGCCAGCACTCAAGCGCCCCGAGGAATAACCTGCCTGCTCCTGGACCGCTGGCATCTGCACGCCCGCCAGCACTCAAGCGCCCCGAGGAATAACCTGCCTGCTCATGGACCGCTGGCATCTGCACGCCCCCATCACTCAAGCGCCCCGAGGAATAACCTGCCTGCTCATGGACCGCTGGCATGTGCATGCACGCAGCACACAAGCGCCCCGAGGAATAACCTGCCTGCTCATGGACTGCTGGCATGTGCACGCACGCCAGCACCCAAGCGCCCAGAGGAATAACCTGCCTGCTCATGGACCGCTGGCATCTGCACGCCCGCAGCACTCAAGCGCCCCGAGGAATAACCTGCCTGCTCATGGACCGCTGGCATCTGCACGCCCGCCAGCACTCAAGCGCCCCGAGGAATAACCTGCCTGCTCATGGACCGCTGGCATGTGCACGCACGCCAGCACTCAAGCGCCCAGAGGAATAACCTGCCTGCTCATGGACCGCTGGCATCTGCACGGCAGCACTCAAGCGCCCCGAGGAATAACCTGCCTGCTCATGGACCGCTGGCATCTGCACGCCCGCCAGCACTCAAGCGCCCCGAGGAATAACCTGCCTGCTCATGGACCGCTGGCATGTGCATGCACGCAGCACTCAAGCGCCCCGAGGAATAACCTGCCTGCTCATGGACCGCTGGCATCTGCACGCCCGCCAGCACTCAAGCGCCCCGAGGAATAACCTGCCTGCTCATGGACCGCTGGCATGTGCATGCCCGCCAGCACTCGGGCGTGTTGAGGATGAACCTGCCTGCTCATTGACTGCTGACATGTGCACGCACGCCAGCACTCAAGCGCCCCGAGGAATAACCTGCCTGCTCCTGAACCGCTGGCATCTGCACGCCCGCCAGCACTCAAGCGCCCAGAGGAATAAGCTGCCTGCTCATGGACCGCTGGCATCTGCACGCCCGCCAGCAGTCGGCGCGCTGAGGAATAAGCTGCCTGCTCATGGACCGCTGGCATCTGCACGCCCGCCAGCACTCAAGCGCCCAGAGGAATAAGCTGCCTGCTCATGGACCGCTGGCATCTGCACGCCCGCCAGCACTAGGGCGCGCTGAGGATGACACTGTCCTGGGAGGACAGCTTAACGGCAACGTGCGCGCCTTGGAAACAAGGCGACACGAAGCAACACAGGTTCGATCCCCGGGTCCGCGCTTAGAAACCTCTGGGTGTTTAAGCGCATTATAAATACGTAACTAAGACAAAAAAAACACAAATACGCAATTCAAAAAACAAACAATTCCTGTAATAGCGCCTCGATGCCCGCGGGCTGTAAGAGCGCTTTAAAAATGCAATAAATAACTACTGTCTGCCCATGGACCGCTGGCATGTGCATGACACTGTCTGCCCATAGACCGCTGGCATCTGCACGCCCGCCAGCACTCGGCCGCAATGAGGATGAACCTGCCTGCCCATGGGCCGCTGGCATGTGCATGACACTGCCTGCCCATGGACCGCTGGCATGTGCATGACAGTGTCTGCCCATGGACCGCTGGCATGCGCATGCCTGCCAGCACTCGGGCGCTCTGAGGATGAACCTGCCTGCCCATGGGCCGCTGGCATGTGCATGACACTGCCTGCCCATGGACCGCTGGCATGTGCATGACAGTGTCTGCCCATGGACCGCTGGCATGCGCATGCCTTCCAGCACTGGGGTGCGCTGAGGATGAACCTGCCTGCCCATGGACCGCTGGCATGTGCATGACACTGTCTGCCCATGGACCGCTGGCATGTGCATGACACTGTCTGCCCATGGACTGCTGGCATCTGCACGCCTGCCAGCACTGGGGCGCGCTGAGGATGAACCTGCCTGCCCATGGGCCGCTGGCATGTGCATGACACTGCCTGCCCATGGACCGCTGGCATGTGCATGACAGTGTCTGCCCATGGACCGCTGGCATGCGCATGCCTGCCAGCACTCGGGCGCTCTGAGGATGAACCTGCCTGCCCATGGGCCGCTGGCATGTGCATGACACTGCCTGCCCATGGACCGCTGGCATGTGCATGACAGTGTCTGCCCATGGACCGCTGGCATGCGCATGCCTGCCAGCACTGGGGTGCGCTGAGGATGAACCTGCCTGCCCATGGACCGCTGGCATGTGCATGACACTGTCTGCCCATGGACCGCTGGCATGTGCATGACACTGTCTGCCCATGGACTGCTGGCATCTGCACGCCCGCCAACACTCGAGCGCGCTGAGGATGAACCTGCCTGCTCATGGACCGCTGGCATGTGCATGACACTGTCTGCCCATCGACCGCTGGCATGTGCATGACACTGTCTGCCCATGGACCGCTGGCATGTGCATGACACTGTCTGCCCATGGACTGCTGGCATCTGCACGCCTGCCAGCACTGGGGCGCGCTGAGGCTGACACTGCCTGCTCATGTACCGCTGGCATCTGCATGACACTGTCTGCCCATGGACCGCTGGCATCTGCACGCCCGCCAGCACTCGAGCGCGCTGAGGATGAACCTGCCTGCCCATGGACCGCTGGCATGTGCATGACACTGTCTGCCCATAGACCGCTGGCATCTGCACACCCGCCAGCACTCAGCGCTCTGAGGATGACCCTGCCTGCCCATGGACCGCTGGCATGTGCATGACACTGTCTGCCCATAGACCGCTGGCATCTGCACACCCGCCAGCACTCGGGCGCCCCGAGGAATAACCTGCCTGCTCATGGACCGCTGGCATGTGCATGACACTGTCTGCTCATGGACCGCTGGCATCTGCACGCCCGCCAGCACTCAGCGCTCTGAGGATGAACCTGCCTGCTCATGGACCGCTGGCATGTGCATGACACTGTCTGCCCATGGACCGCTGGCATCTGCACGCCCGCCAGCACTCAGCGCTCTGAGGATGACCCTGCCTGCTTTGCAAGCCCTATGCAAATATTATTTTCAATTGGATATGACAAGACCTATGGTCCAAACACGCATTCAAAGGTGGAAACACGTTGGCCGTGTGCGTTTTATTCAAAGCTGATCATCTCCAATTAAAAGTAAACGTTTTTATTCTGAGAACGTGGACTGATAACAAAAGTTGCTTTAAAAAATGTAAATTTGTGGATGTGTTGTTACATGGTTGTAAGACAAGGAAATACGGTATTTGTTTTATTTTTCACAAATTTCAAATATTGAATTAGGTTGAAAACTTTAGATTTGCTATTTTGCCGAAAGGGGTTTGGGGATTGCTTCGCCAACAAACTGGTGTTTGCATTAAAACATGTCTGTCTTCAGATCATCCCTTTTTAAGGCATAATTTGCTATTTTATTTTTGCACTCCGTTCATTTTTTCCAGTGGGGGCCAAACAGAGGCGAATACGTAGCGCACAATTTGGGAGAAAAACCTAATTTTTGCCAATGAAATCATAGCCCTGTGTTCGTTTAGTCTTGTCAGGCTGTGCGCTGATTCGGTGCCTGATTATATGATCAGTTAAACATGAGTCTTCCAATCTTGGGGGAAAGGGGCCGGGCGAGCTTCTTTGCAAATCAGGGAGAATTTGTCACCCTTCATTTTCTTTTATGGGACAAGGCTGTTCACTCCTCTGGAACCCCCTGTAATCCTGGTCTATTATTCACCTTCAATTACCGTTTGGTAACCCGATGCAGCAGGAGGCAGGTGACTTCCACTTTGCCATCAGAATGTACACCTTTGGGGGTACCCTCCTCTACTGATCAGGTAACGCGTCTCCCCTTCTCTATAAAGGCAGATCTACTGTTCCTAAAACCAAGACATCTATGCAGTACCACGATGGACCTTCTTGGCAAGAGTTGAGCGCTAATTTCAGAACTAGGGACCAGTTTGTTGAGTAATGTGGTTTGCGTGCATATGTCAAGGATGGTGGGGAGGAGACCCAGCTGCCTGGAACCTGAGAAGGAGGCGTTCTCGCCTTGACGAAGGAATAAGTCTCTAGGGCATGCAGCTGCCGCGTACCGTGACACCGGCCTGCTTTGTGACGGTGCAACTGGGCACTGGTATCCACACCATGTACGCCGCTATTATCAGTGCTGTGGTTGGAAGCCAACCACAAGCCATCCACCTACTGAAGGCTCCAGTGTCTGGAATTCCAACACAAGCTTCACGGGTGCAGCACGGTGTTTGTGCTGATTTATCACCGTTCAATGATTGGAACAAGAAGGGGACCCTCATCACCTTCCGAAAGGGGTACATCTTCAAGATTGGCACTCAGGGAAACATCTGGATCCACACCAAGAAAAGAGTCTTTGTTCAAACCTGCATCTACACGGCATCAAACAAACACAGCTGCACTTTTCAAAGTCTGTAAGGAAGTAGCCAAACATACAGCAGCCTCCTCTTCTGTCACACACACCCAGGACCTTTGAACGGCCCTGGCTGAACACTTCACCGCAAAAACCCAAGACATCCTTTCCTCCCTCAATTCCACGCCACATCATTCACCAACACCTCTGGAGCCTTCCTTTGCCCCTCCACCACGTCTCCTCTCTTCTCTCACTCCCACCACACCTGATGAGGTCACCAGACAAGTCTGTTCTATGCAGGCCTCATCCAAACATTTGGACCCCTGCCCCTCCAAAACCATTAAGGACAACATTGACTCTCTCACTTCAGCCTTGCCTGATCTCTGCAATCTCTCTTTGACCACTGGAGTTTTCCTAACTTCTCTTAAGTACTCCCTTGTGCACCTTCTGCTTAAAACACCCTCCATTCCGACAAACTACCGTCCCATCTCTATCACCCCTTTCCTGGTCAAACTCCAGGAGAAACTGGCTCTCAGCTGACCCTCCACACTGAATCTGCTGGCTGCCTCCAGGAACATCAGTCTGGCGTCAGAGCATCCATAGGCAGGGAAACTGCTCTTCTGAACACCCATGAAGGCCTGCTCTCAAATCTTGACATTAACACTCCCTGGATCTCATTCTTCTTGACCTCTCCTCTGCCTTTGAGACGGTAAACCACAACATCCTAATTGCACGTCTCTGTGACACCCTCGCAATCACATGTCAGGCTCTGGCGTGGTTAACTTCCTTCCTTTCCGACCGCTCATCCCAGGTGGAACTTGTGCCCTTTCTCTCTACTGTCACTCTTTTAACCTGTGGTGTTCCCCAGGGTTCTAACCTATCCCCCTGGTTCTTTAATGTCTACATGGCTGCCCTGGCACGTGTGATTGTCACTTTCATCTTTAACTTCCAGTGTTAAGAGGATGACCCGCAACTCTCCATCAGGCTACCCTCAGCCACGTCCTCTACCTCGCTCATATCTGACTGTCCGCAATTCAGTCATGGTGTGCTGCAAACAACCTCTGCCTCAACACCAGAAAGACTGAGATCATTCGCATTGTGACACCTGCTCCCGCTTTCCCACTTTCACTGTGGCCTGCCTCCCTTGTCCCTGCGCCCGCACCCACCTGCGAGGTAAAAAACCTTGGTATCATCTTCGACTCCACCCTCTCCTTCTCCGCTCACATTTCAGACATCTCAAAAAAGTCCAACTACCAGCTGCACCTCCTCAGAGGCATTCTTCCTTTTCTCACCTTCCCCCACTGTCTTACTGTCTCCAGAGACCTGGTTCTCTCTAGGCTTGACTACTGCAACAGCCTCTTTCTCAACCTCCCTACCTTGGCTCTGCGCCATCTGCAACTCATCCAGAACAGAACCACAAGACTTATCCGTGGCCTCAAGCTCAGGGACCACATCTCTCTGGTGCTGAAATCCCTCCACTGGCTCCCCGTGTCTGCAACAATCAAGTTCAAAACCCTCTGCATCATACACAAGGCTTCCTTGGGCCTAGGGCCTCCCTATCTGCCTCGATGCCTACTTAAATACTGTCCTTCCCAAGCCCTCGCTCATCTACCTCCAACCTTCTGCGAGTGAGCCGGGTCTCCAAACAAAGATTTGGAGGAAGATCTTTATCCTCAGCGGGGGCCTCCCTCTGGAATAGCCTCCCTGCCGCCCTCTGTCTTGAGCCCGATCTCCTTAAGTTCCGGAAACTTCTTAAGACATTTATCTTCTCCTCTTCCTTCTCTCTCCCTCTACCCTGCTAACCTCCCTCCCTGCTCTATCCCTTTCTCCCTCCTTTTCCACACAGCTTTCCGCCTGGCCGCTGGGAGTACCTCAGAGTCTCGCAGGTCCCTGGCACCCTCGCCAGTCAACTTGCACTTGCCTCCGAGGCTGATATTGCCTCATTGCTACTGCACTTGGTCAATGACCTATAGAGAGTGGCATCTCTCAGCACTTCCCAGAGTTTCTGACTGACGGAGCACACTTGGACCCCAACCCTCGTCCCCGCACTTGCCCCCCCTCTTCCCCTCTCCTGTACCTCTGTGCACTTTCACGATCGGAATGTACCATGCCTTGAAGATGGTCTATCTATCTTCCCTCCCTTCCCTCCTTGCATGGTGGCGCCTCAATGCACTTGGAAAAACTGCAGAATCGCTGTCAGACCTATTTGCTGTTATCTTCACTGTCAATTGTGTTATATGCCCTTACTCTGCCTGTGTAGACTTGTACCATTCAGAAATGCAAGGGCTCTGAATGACAGTTGTTTTTTCCCCTTTTCCCTCCCTCCTTGAGCGCCTCAAAACACTTGCCTTGTGTATAGGCGCTTTACAAATAAACATTTCCATTGCCATGTATTTGCGACTGGTTTGTGCAAATGCAGTGCGAGAAGATGAGAACCCTACAGCATACGAGAGCAAATGCATTGCATTCTAGAATCCAGAGGTGGTGCTGATTCATCAGCTCACATGAAGATGCAGTTAGACCACTTTAGCGGTGAAGCCGCACCTTAATGATTGCAGATAACGGTGCAGGAATAGAGCGTTTCTAGCGCTGCTGGATTGCCCACTGAGTTGTGAATTCTGGGGGGATGTACCCTTACATAGTGTTCATTAGGGGATGCAAAATATTGCTTACATTGGTCTACACTTAGGGCCCTCTCCAACATTTCCCAAAGGAGAGCAGTCAGCACACAACAGTAACAGTTTAGGATTGATTGCACACATTCAAAAAATCAACAGGATTATTTATTCACCTAATATATTATTTTGTGTTCTGATCATTTCTTGTTAGTCTATGCAAAGGAATTGGAACCAACAAGAGCTTAAAGGGAATGTTGTAGACCCAAACACAGTCCAGAAACCGCCCTCTTCGATCTTAAGAGACAACGAGGAACGTGATTTAGGGGTCACCAGAGGTCGTAACTGAGACCTCTGAGGTCTTCCTTGCGACCTCTAAAAAAAAAATGTTAAAAAAAGTTTTTTTTTTTTAATGCAAGCTCCTGGGCTGGGGCCAGCACCATGTGGCTCTTTTACTTCTGGAGTGGCTGGCTTTCTTGCAATAAGAACAGGAGTGGCACAAGTCTAACACTTTCAGCACCGACCCTAAATAAGGAAGAATAGGAATACCAAATAATGTGTCCTTCTGGAATTCTATACAATTGCTAGACTCATTAAAGGTTTATTTCAGGCACACTTCAGGGGGTGAGTCACTGATGTAGTCTGTTCTTAAACGCCTCAACTCAGCCTTTCATCCTTCTGAGGTCGATAAATGAGTACCACCACAGGTTGGGTGATATTGGGTGTATATTTTTTCAATATAAAGCGCTTAAGCATAAGTGCTATATAATAACACATCATTATCATTTGATCATGGACGTCTGCCTGCATTCACAGTAATTTGGTAATATGAGCCTATACACACTGATCTTAACGAAGCATAGGGCGATCCATTCTTGTATGAAATGTACATCACATTATAGTGATATCGTAACCATATTTTTCATAGTGTACAATGCTATGAGATGCCACTTCCTGTTTTGTCAACGGGTGAAAGGTCATGTTCCATCACTTCCCGCGATATCACTTTGGGGTGGGGTCAAATGACATCACTTCCTGCAATGTTATCAGGGGTCTAGGGTCGTGTGATGTCACTTCCGCTACTCCTGGCATTTTGGTGAAATGACGTCCCTGGAGACAACTACACAGTACCGTGATTCAGGGACCTAAACAGAATACCGAAACCGCCCTCTTTGATCTTAAGAGACAACTACACAGTACCATGATTCAGGGACCAACATACAATACCAAAACTGCACTCCTCGATCTTAAAAGACAACTATACATAACCGGGCACTCCTGTACCTGGCTCAAAGAGTTGTCAAGCCGGTCCCACCCAGACCCACGCCAATAGGATTTCCTTTGCTAAAACTTGGAGACTTCGAGCAGGAGGATCTAGTTTCCCAGTTCTGGCAGCGACATATTGGAACACCCTGCCCACCCAGGTCGGCAAGGTTCCATCTCACTTAGCAGTCAGGAAATTAATCAAAACCTTGTTCTTCACCTAATCACCTTGGCCCTATGAATTCTCTTATCCTCAAATCTGACCGTTTTTGTACCGCGCTCACTGGAACTGGATCATGCTCACTGTAACCAAGAGCCAAATTCCTCTACATAACCAAGACTACCTCATGTAACCAAGACAATCTCATATCGCGCTCACTGTAACCAAGAGCCAAGTATCCCTATGTAACTAAGACAACTATATGTAAGTAAGACAATCTCTGAAACAGCGCCTCGATGCCTGTGGGCTGCTAGTGTGCTTTACAGATACAAATAAAAAAATAAACTAGACAGTAACCATTATTCAGGCACCCAAACACAGTACCAAAATCACTGTCTTCGATCTTAAGAGACATCTAGACATTATCCATAATTCAGGGACCCAAACAGAATACCGAAACCGCCCTCCTTGATCTTAAGAGACAACTAGACAGTAACCATGATTCAAAGACCCAAACACAATACCGAAAGTGCCCTCCTCGATCTTAAACGACAACTAGACAGTAACTGTGATTCAGGGACCCAACACAACACCGAAACCACAGTCCTCGATCTTAAGAGACAATAGAGAGTATCTGTGATTCAGGGACCCAACACAACACCGAAACCACAGTCCTCGATCTTAAGAGACAATAGAGAGTATCTGTGATTCAGGGACCCAACACAACACCGAAACCACAGTCCTCGATCTTAAGAGACAATAGAGAGTATCTGTGATTCAGGTAACCTCCCCATTCTGCTCCTCCTTTACCTCACTGCCATATTCAACCTCGTTGACCATGACATTCTTTGCCTAGACCTCATTCCTTAGTGAACACACATCAAGAGTCTTCATTGACGAAGCTTCCGCCGATCCCACTCCTGTTTCCTTTGGCACAAGGCTCATGCATTTCCCCAACTCTCTACAACATCTACACCAAACCTCTATTCAACCACTTAGGCAATCTCGGCATCCTATACACCAACTTCACTGATTACAACCAGATCCTCTTACCCATCTCAGGCAACTATGCCCAAGTTGTCACCACTGTTAAGCAGATCTTTGGCATCATCCAGCTCTGGATGGTGTTGGCTAAAGTATGCCAGAGGACTTGGGGTAACTACGAGCTCCCCACCTCAGCTCCCAGGACCCAACAACCCTCCCCCAGTATACAAATGGAGGACTCAGCCAAGGGAAAGTCTGAACTGCCGTTTAGTACACAAACAGGCAAGGATCATACAGGACATTTGAAATTTACCAGAATCACCGCTCTCGAGCCCGTGCCGAGCCATGTTGTTTTATTTCACTATCACAACATGGGGCCTTCCCCAAAAAACGTCCACCTGGTTGGATGATTGAAGTGGCATCACTTAAGGATGGCACCTATAGATATTGTTTTATTGGCCCTCGAATGTCAGGTGACTGGCCTTCCCCAAGAAACTATCTATTACATTGTGGCAGGGTCACAGGATTACCATTGGCTCTTGCCCTCTGCCATCCACCCCTGGATTTCTGTTCCCTGATTGGAATGAGCCGGTCTCCCCATGCCTGGGACCCAGCTCTGTTCTCAGTGCTCTGTGCACCTTGTCAAGGTGATGCGAAGGACGATGGGTTCCCAATGTAACTGTTAGTGATTCCACTTCTGCCTGTGAGAGTGCCCTCCGCGTTGCAACGTTGTTAAAGATTCCATGTTTCACATCATGTCTGTATTGCTGAGAACTGCGCGTCTTCCCACCGCGGGTGAATGACCATTGTCTAGCTCAGCTGCATCACATGATCGAAGACTGCAAAATCAGGCTCTTGGGTCTGCAATTTATGAGGATATTTTCTGTTTTTCTGGAGATGGCCGAGTCTCATAGCTTCGGAATGTGCTGTTTGTCTCTGACCTTGGCTGTGTGCCCTGGCCTGCTGTTCTGTGCAGCCTAGGTCTGCTTTTCTTTATCTCACGTCCTGTGTCTTGTGGCCTCATGTAAACTCATAATTGTACTGTGATTTCTACATTTCTATACTGTGCTATGTTTCTCATAGATAGTTGTATTTGGTCCTTCCATGCTCCCTAAATGGTCCTGTTGTTCCATAGGGTTAGTTGCGATAAGCGTCTGCAACTTTGCTCTACATCTCTTTGTTTGCCTTGCGTTCAGCGTTTCTGTTCTCTGCTAATGAAAAATAATAAGAGCTTTTGAAAGTATGTATATGCAGCTGTCCTCTATCGACAGAACTGTGTCTTAGCATGTTCTTCGTGTGTGCACGTGTATGTTTGTGTAGCTTCGTGCATGGCAGCGAGTTTACTTGGTGACTAATGTGGCTATGTCAAGGTGTCACTAATGACGTCAGCACTATGTTTCTCAGCATTAGTCAACGTCATCCATCGAGGCATTTCGAACCATGACCAGTGTTGAGGCACCTGTGTCCAAAAACGCATTCACTGGATAAGGTTTGAATGATTGTCTAAGAGGATTTGTGTGGATGCCACTGGCCTGCCTGAGGCTGTCCGAATAGTGGGTGGCTTTGTGCGTTCTTGACACTTCAAGCTGTCATGCTCCTGGGGGTATGGAGGGCATTCCATGGACCCTCTCTTCAATGGCTAATCACCACGTCAACCTTAATGATGAAAAAGCAGAGCTATGCATCGTAGTCTACCCCATCATCGGAAAACCCTTGGTTCTGCCTTCTATACCTTCACAATCAACGGCCTTCCTATCCTTGTCTCTAAGTGTCAGGCCCGCGTTCAGGGCCAAGTGAGTTACAAGTTGCCTGATATGTTTTACCCGCTGACTTGCTGCAGCGTGGAGTTGTCGCTCCGGCCGGGGAAGCGAGAAAGGGAAACTGCAAAAGCCTGCGAAAGGTCCGGGCGGCCTCCCAGAGGAGTCGGGGAGCGATGGCCTGACTCTGGACCACACCAGCAAAGGAGTGAAGGCTGGCCCCACCGAGAATTCAACAATAAACTAATAGGGTTGTGAAGTAACAACCGCTGACCCACTGGGAGAGATGGATGCAGCTAAATAAAGTCAGTGGGGCTTATCTTCTTAAACACTTATCTATCCTTATTCTCGTAACCGCAGCCTGACAAGCTCTTACAGGGTTTATGGGACCCAGATGTAACCCTGTAAATACACGGCAATGCCTTTTGGGCGTTGAAAGTAAAATGGCACCAGTGGGGCCCACGCAGGTCTGTAGAGCCACGATCCAGGACTGCCAGGGTGGCCTTCACTGCATCACTTCATCCAGGAATGATTTAGGAAATGAATTCAATCAGGGAAGCCTTCTCCTGCCCTGCACTCTGATGCCATCGCAAGCGAAGCTTCAAAGATGCAGCCCTCAGTCAGCCACGTGCAGAATTGTGATCACCGTGTGCACAGTGTCTCTTTCGTGGCTGCAATTGGGTCTAAGCCTAGACAGGTCATCTTGCCGGTGGCTTGCATTTTCATTGTGTTGCTTTAATCCATGAAAGCACCAATTATTGCTGTTAAACACACCAGGAACTGTGGGAATGGTGCTTTGGGAGGGCTTCGATGCAGTGGCAGACATCTTGAAATGGAGCGCTGCTCTCAGTATCAGTGTCGCTGAAGGTTTGCAGTTAGAATCAGTTTGAATATATCATGGTTTCTTGGCTTATACAATGTCTCTTTTGGAGGGCTTACTGTGCAGGCTGAATGGAGTTGGCAGGTTGGGGAGGAAGAGTGTGAATAAAGGACAGTATTTGGGCATTGCACGGGTGCAGTCGGGTGACTGGCTTGATCGAGGGACATTGCTATGGAAGAGGTGTGAAGCTCCTGCTTGTGTATGTTGGAGGGCAAGTGTTTGAAGGATCTGCAAAGACATGTCATGGGTGTGGGCCTTGCTTGTGTAGACTGGAGGGCAAGTTTTTGAAGGATCTAGAAAGTCATTTGATGGGTGTGGGCCTTGCTTGTGAAGGTTGGAGGGCAAGTGTTCGAAGGATCTGCAAAGACATTTAATGGTTGTTGGCCTTGCTTGTGTAGACTGGAGGGCAAGTGTTTGAAGGATCTGAAAAGACATTTGATGGGTGTGGGCCTTGCTTGCGTGGGTTCAAGGGCAAGTGTTTGAAGGATCTGCAAAGACATTTGGTGGGTATGGGCGTTGCTTGCATGGGTTGGAGGGCAAGTATTTGAAGGATCTGCAAAGACATTTGATGGGTGTGGGCCTTGCTTGTATAGGTCGGAGGCAAAGTGTTTGTAGGATCTGGGAAGACATTTGATGGGTTTGGGCCTTGCTTGTGTGGGTTGGAGGGCAAGTGTTTGAAGGATCTGCAAAGACATGTCATGGGTGTGGGCCTTGCTTGTGTAGACTGGAGGGCAAGTTTTTGAAGGATCTAGAAAGTCATTTGATGGGTGTGGGCCTTGCTTGTGTAGGTTGGAGGGCAAGTGTTCGAAGGATCTGCAAAGACATTTAATGGTTGTTGACCTTGCTTGTGTAGACTGGAGGGTAAGGGTTGGAAGGATCTGGGAAGACATTTAATGGGTGTGGGCCTTGTTTGTGTAGGTTGGAGGGCAAGTGTTTGAAGGATCGGGGAAGGCTTTTTACGGGTGTGGGCTTTGCTTGTGTAGGCTGGAGGGCAAGTATTTCAAGGATCTGAGAAGACATTTGATGGGTGTGGGCCTTGCTTGTGTGGGTTGGAGGGAAAGTGTTTGAAGGATCTGGGAAGACATTTAATGGGTGTGGGCCTTGCTTGTTAGATTGGAGGGCGAGTGTTTGAAGGATCTGCCAAGACAAATGATGGGTGTGCTTTGCTTGTGCAAGTTAGAGGGCAAGGGTTAGAAGGATCTGGGAAACATTCCATTGGTGTCGGCCTTGCTTTTGTAGGTTGGAAGGCAAGTGTTTGAAGGATCTGAGATGACATTTAATGGGTGTGGGCTTTGCTTGTGTAGGCTGGAGGGCAAGGGTTGGAAGGATCTGGGAAGACATTTCATGGGTGTGGGTCTTGCTTGTGTGGGTTGAAGGTCAAATGCTTGAAGGATCTCCAAAGACATTTAATGGGTGTGGGCCTTGCTTGTGCAGGTTGGAGGGCAAGGGTTGGAAGCATTGGCAAGACATTTCATGGGTGTGGGCCTTGCTTGTGCAGGTTGTAGGGCAAGGGTTGGTAGGATCTGGGAAGACATTTCATGGGTGTGGGCCTTGCTTGTGCAGGTTGGAGGGCAAGGGTTGGAAGGATCTGGGAAGACATTTCATGGGCGTGGGCCTTGCTTTGGCAGGTTGGCGGGCAAGGTTTGAAAGCATCTGGGAAGACATTTCATGGGTGTGGGCCTTGCTTGTGCAGGTTGGAGGGCAAGGGTTCGAAGGATCTGGGAAGACATTTCATAGGTGTGGGCCTTGCTTGTGCAGGTTGGAGTGCAAGAGTTGGAATGATCTGCAAAGACATCTCATGGGTGTGGGCCTTGCTTGTGCAGGTTGGAGGGCAAGAGTTGGAAGGATCTGGGAAGACATCTCATGGGTGTGGGCCTTGCTTGTGCATGTTGGAGGGCAAGAGTTGGAAGGATCTGGGAAGACATCTCATGGGTGTGGGCCTTTCTTGTGCAGGTTGGGGGGCAAGGGTTGGAAGTATCTGGGAAGACATTTCATGGGTGTGGGCCTTGCTTGTGCAGGTTGGAGGGCAAGGGTTGGAAGGATCTGGGAAGACATTTCATGGGTGTGGGCCTTGCATGTGCAGGTTGGAGGGTAAGGGTTGGAAGGATCTGGGAAGACATCTCATGGGTGTGGGCCGTGCTTGTGTAGGTTGGCGGGTAAGGGTTGGAAGGATCTGGGAAGACATCTCATGAGTGTGGACCCTGCTTGTGCAGTTTGGAGGGCAAGGGTTGGAAGGATCTGGGAAGACATTTTATGGGTGTGGGCCTTGCTTGTGCAGGTTGGAGGGCAAGGGTTGGAAGGATCTGGGAAGACATCTCATGGGTGTGGGCCTTGCTTGTGCAGGTTGGAGGACAGGAGTTGGAATGATCTGCGAAGACATCTCATGGGTGTGGGCCTTGCTTGTGCAGGTTGGAGGGCAAGAGTTGGAAGGATCTGGGAAGACATCTCATGGGCGTGGGCCTTGCTTGTGCATGTTGGAGGGCAAGAGTTGGATGGATCTGGGAAGACATCTCATGGGTGTGGGCCTTGCTTGTGTAGGTTGGAGGGCAAGGGTTGGAAGTATCTGGGAAGACATTTCATGGGTGTGGGCCTTGCTTGTGCAGGTTGGAGGGCAAGGGTTGGAAGGATCTGGGAAGACATTTTATGGGTGTGGGCCTTGCTTGTGCAGGTTGGAGGGTAAGGGTTGGAAGGATCTGGGAAGACATCTCATGGGTGTGGGTCTTGCTTGTGAAGGTTGGAGGGCAAGGGTTGGAAGGATCTGGGAAGACATCTCATGGGTCTGGGCCTCGTTTGTGTTGTAGTGGAGCTCTGCAGGTGCTATGGACTTCAAGTCCCATGCACCCACCTCATTGGCTGTGCTGGCTGAGGCTCTTTGGAGTTGTAGTCCCAAACATCTGTGAGCTCAGAGGATTTTGTATGGCGCATGTTCAACTAGTTTTAAAAGAAAGAGTCTGTCATATGCAATTTGAAAATGCAATATTTGAAGCATTAAAAAAGATGTGGTGCAGATCATGTACATATGATCCAATGATTCAGGACACCTCATTAACAGCAGATGAAATGTTTAAATGAAATCTCTCTCTTGTTTTTCAGCAATTGTTTCTGTGCAACCTCGACTCTCAGTGCAAAAGCATGACGGTGGAGCAGCTCCTGGTGGAGCTGAAGGCCGGCGGGATAAGCCGCGAGCACGAGGAGGACGTGCGGAGGGAACTGCGCCACATCAAGAAGCTGGACATCTTGGACTTCATGACCTACCTCCCCCTCTTCATCCTCATCCACAAGTCTGTGATCTCCAACCCCCTGAATGATTCCTGCAAACTCTGACCCCGGTGCCGTTCCCACCGAGACTACCCTGCGTGACTGGTGAAGCCAACCCATGTCATCGCAGGGATGGTGTCCCTCGGTGACCAAACCTCCAACACATATCAGCGCAGATATGTCAGAGGTCTCCCTGGGCTCCTCTGAGGAAGGGCATTACACTTCTAGAGTTTAGACCATCCTGATGAATTCATACACGTTAAGCTACCCATCCTTTTCAGCTGGGCCATTATCTTCAGGAATTAAGAGCAAATTAACAGTTTTCCCACATAGTGTGTTGAAAGGTTCTGCACTGCTGGGAGGCGAATAGTGTACGCATTTAGTTTGTCCGGATAATCTAAAACATATACAAAGCAAAACACAGCAGGTGTGTACCCTCCTGATGGACCAATGCAAACACTCAAAGACAGGAGGAGGGCCTTCCTGTCCTCCCTAGATAAAAAACTGGGTCCTCGCTATTAAAATATAATACACCCAAGTGCAACCTTACAAGAGAAAATCATCCTTCTTAATTCTGCATACATGTGTTTCTTTTATCTTTCTTTAACGTCAAAGGGGTTTTGCATCTGTAAAGGAGTTTATATCTATCGATAACAGAAGTTGAACACCATTTTTTTAAAGTCATATTTATTGGGGCAGTTACACTGACGGTGTGAGTTTAAAAGAGATGCTGAACTGGAAGTGGTCGTTTGAACGTGCTGCTGTTTGTGCCAAAAGACCTGGGAGGACCCCCGCCTGTCTAGTGATCCCCACAGTCATAATAGGGAGGAAGGACAGCTCAGGGGCAATACATGTTCAAACCCGGATCCTGCGCTTACATACCGCTCCTGGTATTAAGCGCGTTATACATGAACAATGATTATAGCGTGCCACAAGACCTACGCTGAATATTTGAGGTGCTGGAGAAGCCCAGCAGGAGTCCTGGCGAGAGAGGCCCTTGGGTCCAGTTTAGTGCAGGGTCTTGTGTCTTGGTTGTGTGCCTCGCCCGTCCTTCTCTTGGGTAAGTCTCCTGCCTCCATGCCGCGTCGTGGTTCTACTGTGTATCCACTGAGCGACTTGCGGCATCAATTCTATAGCAGGACCAGGGGCGTTGCTAGGGGGGGGCTAAGGGGGCTTTAGCCCCTGGTCTTTTGGTTGTAGCCCCGGATAGAATCTCAGGAGCTTCAACCAAAAGCCTAGCTAGCCCCCAGTCCCAACAGTTCCAACATTAGCGTAGCCCCGGGTCTTTTCCAGACCTAGCAACACTCCTGAGCAGGACTTCTTCTGATGCCCTATTTGGACTGAGATAATTGTCATCAATCTTCGGCTATTTCTAGGACAGGCATTGGTATCAGTGTGAGGCTCTTTTAAATGGCCGCCGGGCCCTCTTTCGCAGTTCTCCCACATTGTCTTCAATCCTTTGTTGTCTTGTCTGTTAATTTTCCCGCTTTCGCTCGTATCAATTTAGGATCCAGCCCGGACAGAAGATATGATGAACCTGTTGGGTGCTACCAGCAAAAGGCACATGTTCAGTGACCGGAGTCTGAAAATGTGTGTGAAGTCCTCAGGTCCCTTTGTCTCCTGGGTCCTGGTGAACTTGTAATGCAGTTTACCTCTTCACCAGGGTGTGCACCAGGAGCCGTATAGGACTCTGGTGGGTTTCCACTGCAAATACATGAAGGGGTTCTTTCTGACAAAGCCTTAATATATGCCCCATACATATCTTCATGGGGCGGATAGCCCAGGTTGTTTTGAAGATTCTCTGATATTCACGCCCCATATCTGCAGGGCAGTGTGTGGTTTTCACTATAAAGGCTCTTTAAAATCGCCTGGACTGAGCTGCAGAAGCTTTTCATTCATAGAGGACATTTGTGGGCTCGCCTCGGAGAGATTGAGCTGAACACTGCAAAAGCACTGATATATGATATGATATGATACGATACCCAAGTAAAGTATGGCGGGGTCGGTCAGAATAAAGCTCGGTTCTCGGGAAGAGACCAGCCCTCCAGGGCTGTGCTGAGTCCCCAGGGCCTTTTATGCACTTTGGCCAATGCCATCCCTGGTCTTTCAGGTTCAGCCTCAGCGGGGGCCTCTCCTCTCCACCCGGGCAGGTGTGCCTGTGGTAGTGCTTGCAGGTGAGGGGACTGTGAGCGCTCTAATGCTGCACAGGTGGCAAGCCAGCATGCCTGTCTCTTTGCTCAGTGTGACAGCCGCCCAGGGCTACTGCGCCAGCCCCGAGACTCTCTCAAAGGGTGGCACTGGAGCTGCCTTATGGGGCACACAATCCTTTCACTTTAAAAAAAAAAGCTTGAGCACATTTCCCCCGTCTCCTGCTCGGTTACCATCTTATTGGCAGGGCCACTGGTCGTTAAAAAGTGCTCGACGCCCATCCTGGTCTTCGAGTCAAAAGATCGACAGGTCGGACTGGTCGGCATGTTCGGATTAGCAGCGATCTGGGGGCGGGGTTGGGGTGGGAGGCGGTGGGAGGAGGAAGCAGAATGCCAAGGGCATTATGGGGTGGGAGTGTTGTAGGGGAGATTTAGGCGGGCCCTCAGAAAGGGGGAAAACAGGTTGAGGTGGCGAAGGGGCGAGAGTAGGAGGGAATGTGGAAACACTAGGAGTCTGGGGTGAGGATAATAATTAAGAGTGGGAAGGGGGACGCAGGGGTCAGAGTGGGTGTGGGCAAGAGGTGGCAGAAGTTACACGGGTCCAGCATTAGGGGCAAATGCCCGTTGGGTTTTGAAAGAGTCGATCGCCTTGAAGATCAAAATGTGGCGACCATTCATTATGCCGCTAAAAAACAGTGTGTGGGGGAAATTCTCCGAACCCTACATCGTCAAACATATGTATGCGTGTCTTCTAAACATGTCTGTGCATGTATTGCGATACTTCATAAAATGGCAATTCTGTCCGTCGCTGCATTCCCAACTGACAGCGCCTTGAGGAAGATGGCCCTTTGCAAGGAGCGCTTGTTTCTCTAGGCGCTGCTCAGGGCGGGGTGGGGTAGAGGGGTAAATATTGACCCAACCCACGAGCAGGTGCTGAGCCTGTGCCCTGCCCGGGCTGGGCGGCTGGGGGGGGCGTCCGCACACCCCCCCCTCGACCCTATCAAGCCTCTCGTCCCCACTCTACACAAAAGTAAACACTCACCTGTGCACGCAAAGTACCCCAGAGTGAAAAATGCTCCACCAGCGTCAGCCCCGAGCGCTCTTTCCAGGAAGTTAGGCCCATCACTGCGCGGGGAACATGTGCTCGCCCGGGGAGCAGCACTGTGTGTCCTCAGAGACCCAGCGGAAGTCCTCTGTGCAAGCTCAGCTCTGGGCGTTGTGGAAAGGACACATGTATGGGACTGATTGGACCAGTCCAAACTTGGATAAACCGCTTTACAGAGATATTCGTGTTGTGACTACAGCAAATCACCCACTCAGTGGGACCTGGTGTATTTTTTAATTGGAGGGGTGTAAATATTTGCCTCATTCTGTAAAAGCAAAAGGAAATATCGAGGCTGAGTACCCCAAAAGGAAATACACCAAACGCGGGTTTACAAAGATACACAGATCTTTATTCTAAAACTGTACAGTTTACAAAGAAACAAAGTATCAGATAGCTATCTGGCCCTCAGTACATCACAGCGAATTCCAGCCCTTTCGGTGTGAGAAGTGAGAGGTACTTGACGTCTAAACATTTGTACTTTTTATACAGTTTTGATCAAAATGTCCAGCCGCTCTACAGGTTGATAATTCTCGGTCTAGGGTTCGTGCCAAGTTCACTTCTAGTTTGTCCAACGATATGCATGTGGATTATTTTCAGTTTGTACATCAACAAGTCACAATGGCAACACAACAGTGTATCGTTGGATTTAACATTAAGCCTCAAAAAACGTCCTATACAATGTAGTTCAGCAAGTGTCCATCTTCAGTATTTAGACAGCATTGTATTTGATGTATGTCCTCGGATCGGACTTGTTGGCGCAGGTAATCCTCTGTCTACAAGTCAGACATGGGACAAGGTCTCTTTACTCGACCCAAACTTTCGGCCAACGGACAGTTTAGACATTAACTTGTGTACAAAGGTCAGGACGGCTAAGTTACAAGCGGGAAACACTGTCCACCATTTTAGAACACAGAATTACTTTGGAATGGAAATCAAAAGGGTGGATGGACCTAAAATGGCAGCTAAGTCGATCTAAGATCGGAACTTTGCAACGCGGATTTCTTCGCAGAGCGACTGGGTTTAGGCCAATATATACAATAAAAGGAGGCACAATATCATATGCCATTTAACAAACCCTCCTTTTGGCCTAAGCCAAGCACTAAACTACTTCTAGTCACTTTACGAATAACTCCACGTCTCAATGTCCATACATCCTGAATCACTATCGGAGATATCAATTGCCCTGAGGTCAGAAACTGAGATTTCCTTCAGCACAAATTTGTTAGATATTTTCTCTGGGGTGTATACCTTGTGCCCTAATGTACCTATCACTTGTGCACAACATCCTCCTAGCATCAAACACATACCAGGAAGACATTGTATACAACAGCAAAGAAACAACAGAATACCTAAAATAATCAGCAAGACCGAAAGTAGCTTCCATCCCCAAGACCGTAGGAGGTCCCAGAACCAAGCACTAAGATCCCAGTTTCCCTTGGGAACATACACTTCTGAACTGAGAACATGCAGGTTTTGGATCGCCCTAAAGATAGTTAGGGAGGAATCTGGCACGAAAACACAGCAAGCGGACCCCACTAATTTACATACCCCACCACGCTCAACCAGGATGACATCTAATGCCATCCGGTTCTGAAGTGCCACTAACCTTATTGCTTTCTGTTGTAACGTCATATTATAGAGTATGTCAGTGGTCCGGTTGATGGTCCTCTCCAGTACTCTCGATAGTCTCCTGATATTTTCAGAGTTCAGCATTTGTCCCCAAAATGGCACAACGGATTTAGCTACATCGCCCAGAATTTGTGCTGAAGCATCCCCATTCTTGTCCCACCGTGGACGAGCCTTTGAAACTTCTATAGTGCTAGCAATGAATACCCCGGGTAACAAAATCCCTAAATAACAGGTCCCCTGCCAATCCCTGGGTAGCCATGGAAATGCTACATTACCGCAAACAAAGTAGACAGGTTCGCCTGCATACCAAGGTCTGTTCTCAGTAGTCAAATTCGCAACATTGGCGCAACCCTTGAAATCACCCATTGACTGAGTACCATTCCTCTGTATGCAGAAAGAAACTGAATCAGGGCTGTGGTTGACGGTATAAGAAGGTGGCGTGGCATCCCTATTGCTTATAGGAGCCATCTTAAAAGAAATCAAAGATTGAAAAGGACGGGGCAGTCTGTCAGAGGGCCTAATAGAAGCAACATTAGGCTTGCTCCTATTTGCAAAGAGTGAGCATCCCAGGGGCGTTAGAACACGTTTGTCAAAATCATTCAAGTTAGTCCCATCAAAGTTCCCTGAGACGCTATCGTTCCATCGGCCAAAGAAGAGTGCTCTTAAAGAAGCATAGCAGGCAGTTGTCAACGGTAAAGGATGAATATACCAACCCAGCCCCTTATCCCCGTGTTGTGGTAAATGCGAACCGACCCAACAATTGGACCTATTAAAAATGGCATGTGTAGCATTCATGATAAGTAAAAGAGTATTATTATGGTAACTCTGTCTGTGCTGAGAGTCTCTAGGAGATAGAGTGTGCAGATGCACGAAAGGAATAGAAACAGTGGGTACATTTTCAGTGGGTAACACATTTACAAGCGGATGTACTTCTTCTAGATACCAGAATCCTAAGGCAATGGCTATTGTAAAACCAGTTAACATTATCACAAGAAAACAATACGTTTTTGGGGCGCACGCATTCGATTGTTCATTTTCATGGCTGGTCACACAGTCTCTTATCTGTTCCATGCAAGTGGGAGTGATTGCAGGCATTGTTTCTTCAAACTATTTGCACCAAAGTAATTTGCTGGTGATCTCCAGACCGAGCATCTTCTTAGTCCTGCCACAAACCCTAGCCAACAGAATCCCCTTATACACAAATGATTGGGCCAAAAAGGCAAGCCCTTTGATGATTCTTCTTTGATAGCACAGCCGAACCTTGCAGTAAGTCTACTTCCTTGGACGTAGATCGTACCTTGGATCCCTGGTACTGAATGATCTGGAAGCGGCGAATGCAAAACAAGATATGATGCAAGATTCGGAACAAATTTTAAGGACAGAACTGTTGGAGAGTGTGGAGATGAAGTGGCTGTTTCCACAGGCCCGACGAGCTCAGAGAGAGTCTTCGATGCACTCTCGATGCTGGTTGCTGCTTCGTGATTGTTGGTTACAGCATTGGTGAGGGGTTCTGTATCTTCTGTAGCGTGTGGCAAGGGGTACGGAATCCTCTTGATGTGAGATGCGTGGATCCAGTGCTTCTTGCCTGCCAACCGCACCACCATCTGTGTGACCAGGAGGACCTGATGGGGGCCCGCCAACGAGGTGCGAGGCAAGTGGATCACTCAAATTACTTTGTGAGGACCCAGTCTCCCGGCCGTATGCTGTGACCGGGGCCCTCGTATCTAACAGGTAAAGCCTCTCGCACCTGGTGATAAATCAAATACAGATTTTTAGTTAACAGGCCACAGTAATCAGAAAGAAGTACATTTTCGACCTCACGCAAGGAACGGGGCTTCGGGATGTTCCAAATGTTAGCTGGCCTACCCATGACCACCTCAAAGGGGGAGAGCCCAGTCTTAGTTTGAGGGGTCATTCTTATGGACAATAACACGATCGGTAAGGCGTCCAGCCATTTTTTACTCTGTGCGTGTCTGGCAGAATGGAACCGTTTATCGATCTGTAAACCCGTGCATATCTGCAGAAGTACAACAGCGATAAAATGTGGACCATTGTCTGACCAGATGACTCTTGGCAAACCAAATCTTGGAAAATATTCCTTCAGCATGGTCTTCACCGTGGTCATAGCGGTGGCATCTTTGACGGGAAAAGCTTCGACCCATTTGCTAAAGGCACAGATAACAACTAGTATGTATTTGAAGTTATTACAACACTGCATTTCAATGAAGTCGAAATGGATTACTTCAAAGGGGACAGAAGGTGGGCCAAAACTACCCCTCGGAGTTGATGTGCCCTTTCCCACATTATGTTGCAGACAAATCATACACCCTTAAAGGAAGCGTTCAGCTACCTTAGAGATTTTATCATTTACCCACACCTTTTGCAACATTTTGGTGACCTTACGAGCACAAATGTGGGTGGGACCATGAGCCATAACAACCATCATCAAAATATACGCGTCAGGCAGTAACCATTTCCCTTCGACTCTGTCCACCCAACACCCGTCATCATCCAATTTTGCCAAACCCTCAGCCCATTTCATAGATTCCTCTAACGTGGCATTGGCTTGAATATTCCTTACAGATTCAATACCCTCATCCAAAGTACAGGCATTCGTGGCTTCCCTTGAAGTATACATTTCTGAAGAGAGATCAGTGGCAATCTGTTTGGCTATCTGGTCAGCGAAAGCGTTCCCCTTTCCTACATTATCTACAATCTTCTGATGCGCTGAGCAATTTATAATTGCTAGCTGAGTTGGGAGTGCAAGCGCTGAGAGTAACCATACTATCAAGGAGACATGCTGGATTTTAGTACCATGTGAGGTCAAGAAACCTCTTTCCGCCCAAAGTCTGCCGAAGTTGTTAACCACCCCAAAGGCATACTGGCTGTCAGTATATATGTTTACGATAAGCCCTTTGGAAAGTTCACATGCTCTGGTCAATGCTATAATATCTGCAGCGTTATACGCGATTCTTTTGGTCTCCATGACCGTGCTCAATGTAGTGATTACATAAGCAGCTGTGGATGTACCATCCGGGAGTTTGAAACAGGAGCCATCACAAAACAGCTCCCCTTGTGGATTATTGAAAGGAGTATATTTTAGATCGATTTTGCCTTTTGTCTCTTGCTCTGTGGTGTAAAGGCAGTCATGTGACTCTTCGTCGCTGCAAGCAGTACCTTACGGGAAAGGTAAAAGTTCAGCCAGATTAAGGACACAACACCTCTTTATTTGGATGTGTGGTGCAAACAAGATCAATTCATATCTTGTTAATCGTGCGGAGGTGAGGTGTTGCGTTTGTGTTCTGTTTAATAGAACATCTACAGAGTGAGGTACCATCAGGGTTAAAGCATGGCCTAAGACCACTCCCTCGCTCTGTTTTACGGACGCAGCAGCGACGGCTCTCAAACATCTTGGCAAAGTGCATGCAACAGGATCAAGGGTGGAAGAAAAGTAGCCGCGTTAGCCGTGTTCCTGCGTTAATACAGCCAAAGCACATCCATCACATTCATGCACATACAACACAAAGGCCTTTTCATAGTTTGGTGTGCCCAAAACTGGTGCCGAGCACAATGCAGTCTTGAGCAGCTGAAATGCTTGCTGGTGTTCCAAGTTCCAAGGCAATGGCGAAGAAATGTCCTACTTCGTCAATGCCAACATTGGTTCAATCACTAAGGAGAAGTTCGGGATCCACCGTCTACAGTAAGAAGCCATTCCTATCAAGGCTCTAACTTCCTTCTGTGTATTTGGGACAGACATGCTAGAAATGATTTTTATCTGTTCAGGCGTCAACCTTCTTCCCTCCTTTAACAGGAGATAGTGTCACAACCTTATCCCCACCGTATGGCAACGGGTCCCTGAAGACTCTATTTGGCCCCCCACAGATTCCTTGGAGCCAGTCCTGGCGCTGTTGGCATCGGAGGCACACGCTAGGATGGGGTTTCAATAGGCAATGGACAAGCATGGCCGCCCCCTTGAGGACTAATGGGGAACCGCCACTAGCGGTCTAGCATCCAGGGCAGGGCCCGCCCCAAAGGCACCTGGGATACCTGCTGGCTATTTAAACCACGCCCGATTTGAGGCATGTGCTTTGCATTATTTTGCTCTTGCAGCGTGACGTTCACCGGGTCCTGCTCAGCATCCTGGCCTGCACGGGCGAGTGAAGACAAGAACCACTGCCATCCTTACCTGCCCAGCGGTATTCTTCATCAACCGAAGTCATCCAACTTCCATTGTCTTCCTCCGGCATCATCTTTGGAAAGCAGAGGGTGAACAAGACATTGAGCAAGCTACTTACCAGTCCGCCTGGAAGGCTATCGTCTCCAGTACATCGTCCGTCGCCGTTGGTTCCGGTGGGCCCATCCTTACTGGATTCTTTCAATACCTGCAAGACAAACAATAGCACAGGTTAGCCAATTGCAAGGACGCTCACAGTGCCGCTTGGTGCATCCATCCTACCTCCTCGAACACAGCTCCAGCATTCATTCTCAGCCTTCAACATCTGCAAGAAAAGGGGAGAAGGTTATTTGGTGCCTTAACCAATATAGACATTGCTCTCATCTTAAAGACTTACCTGAAAAGTGGAGTCGCAGCCAGTCTGGACTCCGGCCCACGCCAGTGAAGAAACTCGGTGGAACAGTGCCATTGACAACGCGCCCCTGCCCAGCGCGGCAGGATGGAGAGCGCATCTTTATACAAATGAAGGTGAGAGACGTCCCCATCGGAATCGCAAGGGGAACCCGGGAGGTGGGTAGCAAGGGAAGGAATAGCAGCTAAACTTCACCTCCTGTCTTCTAGAACTGATCCTCAAGAGCACAAACTTCAGTGAAGGCGCAGTGTCCCAGAGAGCGTTCAGCCAGTCGAGGGGCGTCCCTGTGGATACAAGGTGAGCGTTACAGAACGCAAAGACCAAAACTAAATAATCTACCCGGGCACCTAGTATGGAAACTTCGAAAACAGACCAGTTGGCCCAGTTGTTGGGGCAGTTGTGCGCTGAGGTCCATTCTGCCTGGCAGGAAACTAACGCTTTGCAGAGATAATTAATTCTGGCCAAGGAAAGGACAGACGACCTCGGGAGGCAGCTCCTTCAGTCACAAGCAGGACAAGCCCCGTTGCCGGGAATCGGTCAGTCTACACCAGCTCCAGCAAGCAATCCGGTCCAGATTAATCTCCCTGGGGTAGTACCTCTGGCTCCTCCGGAGCGATTCTCGGGAGACCCCCGACGATATGTTACCTTCATGAACCAGTGTCACCTCCATTTTTTGTGCAGGCCTGGGGCGTTCCCCACCGACCAATCATGTGTGGCCTTCGTGCTATCCTACCTGAGTGGGAGTGCGGCAGATTGGTCAGTACTGTTTATCAGTCAAAATGATCCTCTGTTGCAGAACTTCGATGGGTTTCAGCAGGAGCTGGAAAAACTCTTCGCTCGACGCCACCATGGACAGGCTTTAGATAATGAGCTCTTGTCCCATCGTCAAGAGAGCCAGGATCTGCTGGCGTACATCACCACTTTCAATAGACTGGTGGTTGAGGCAGATTGGCCAGAGGACAAACGGACTACCTTGTTTCACCGGGGTCTTCGAGGGGAGCTAAAAGATGTTTTGACCCAAGTAGTGGACCCATCCCGGGACTGTGCCAAGTTCATCAGTTTGGTGCTACAGTTGGATCGCCGTCTGCAAGATAGAAAGAACGGCTGTAGTAAGTCGGATTCACGCCCTTTATTCCTGCGATCCAAAGATCAAACCCCGCGGGTACCCGATGGAACCAGTGAACCCATGCAGATAGGAGGAGTCAGGCCTCCTCTGACCAAAGCCGAATGAGAAAAATGGACGGAGTTGCAGTTGTGCCTGTATTGTGGAAGAGCCGGTCATTTCCTAAAGGAGTGTCCGGTCAAGCCACCCAGAAGGACAGTGGGAGCCACAGAGAAGGAAACCCCTGATGAGGAGTCGGGAAACAACCAAGCCCGGCAATTGTAGGGGTCCAATTGTCGAGCGAAGAAATCCAGCTACAGACCTCCCATTTTGTGCTACCTGTGATCTTAATCACCCATCAGCAGCTGTCTAACATGCACTCTTTGGAAGCCTATATCGACAGCAGAGTGGTGGTGTGAAAACATAAAAATAATATGAGGCCGGGAAGCCCAAAAGAAACACACCAACACAGGTTACAAAGAACATACAAGTGCTTTATTTAAAAGCTACAACAGTTACCAAAGACAATTGACAAACCGATAGTTATTCGGCTCTCAGAGTAACGTAACAAACTTCAACGAAGGTTCGATGCATTAGTAAGAGAGACCTACATTGGAATACTTGGGTCTTTTATATGAATTGTCCAGCCCTTGGCCAACCCCCTCGCGGGTTAACCATTCTAGAGATCGGGCCTAAGGGTTCTTAGCCAGGTCAATCCTATAATTTATGCATTTTGATCAGTTTCACTGATATAGTTGTACATTTACACATAGGTCAGCAATAGGACAAGGTCTCAGTTCGCGACCCCGACAAGTGGCCTGCAGGCATATTAATTATTCGTGTGTGCGGAGGTCACAACGGCCAGAATCTTACTCAGAATGTCATTCGGCCTCCATTTTGATGTTCAGGGTGACTTCCACATTACAAGAGAACCTAAAATGGCGGCTTAATCCAAGATGGCGACTTACATTACTTTCTCTAAGGTCAAGACCTTGCCGCAGAGTTTATTCGCATACGATGTTTTAGACAACTTGGCGTAGGCCAATACACATACAATTGCTGCGATAGGAGGCATAATATTGTTTCAATTCCGACAGTGGGAAATTACATAGATCAAGACCTTGCAGCAAAGATGGAGCTAACTCTCTGCCCTAAGCCAACCGCTGAGACTGTGACCACCGTTGATGGCACTGAGATTGCATCGGGCCCTGTGTCTAAATGCACCACTGAACTCACCCTCCTGTGCGAAGATGGACACATCGAAATCATCACCTTCGATCTGATTAAAGCACCACAGTTTCGGCTGATCTTGGGGATGCCATGGCTGGTTGCACATAATCCACGGATCAACTGGTGAGCTCACAAATTGGTTTTTGCCCACAGCTGCACGCACACCTGTTATCCCAAAGGTCGGAAAGCAAAACACGCAAGCTCTCCTGTTCGGGAGGGAATGGCCAATGTCCTCGGAGGGGTCGCTACTCTGCCAATTCATTACCAAGACTTCTAAGATGTTTTCCGAAAGGAGCAAGCAAATATGTTGCCACCCCACAGGCCCTACGATTGCCAAATCGATCTGCTACCTGGAGCCCGGATTCCATGTGAGCGCATTTACGCACTCACTGAGCCTGAAAACCAACACCTGAAGATGTACCTGAAGCAGTACCTGGCCAATGGTTTCATCCGCCCGTCAAAGTCATCGGCCGAGGCGCCGTTATTCTTCCTACCAAAAAAAGAAGGTGACTTGAGAACATGTATTGACTATTCCCCTCCAAACCAGGGCCAGGCCAGAGAACCACCTTGAGAGGGGCCTTAGGGGGGAGCGCTGTCATGACCTTATCCCCACCGTATGGCAACGGGTCCCTAAAGACTCTATTTGGCCCCCCCTCGGAATCCTTGGAGCCAGTCCTGGCGCTGTTGGCATTGGAGGCACACGCTAGGACGGGGTTTCAATGGGCAATGGACAAGCATGGCCGCCCCCTTGAGGACTAATGGGGAACCGCCACTAGCGGTCTAGTATCCAGGGCAGGGCCTGCCCCAAAGGCACCTGGGATACCTGCTGGCTATTTAAACCACGCCCGATTTGAGGCACGTGCTTCACGTTATTCTGCTCTTGCAGCGTGACGTTCACCGGGTCCTGCTCAGCATCCTGGCCTGCACGGGCGAGTGAAGACAAGAACCACCACCATCCTCACCTGCCCAGCGGCATCCTTCATCAACCAAAGTCGTCCAACATCCATTGTCTTCCTCCGGCATCATTGTTGGAAAGCAGAGGGTGAACAAGACATTGAGTAAGCTACTTACCAGTCCGCCAGGAAGGCCATCATCTCCAGTACATCGTCCGTCGGCGTTGGTTCCGGTGGGCCCATCCTTCCTGGATTCTTTCATGACCTGCAAGACAAACAATAGCACATAGCACAGGTTAGCCAATTGCAAGGATGCTCGCAGCGCCGCTTGGTGCATCCATCCTACCTCCCCCAACACAGCTCCAGCATTCGTTCTCAGCCTTCAACATCTGCAAGAAAAGGGGAGAAGGTTATTTGGTGCCTTAACCAATATAGACATTGCTCTCATCTTAAAGACTTACCTGAAAAGTGGAGTCGCAGCCAGTCTGGACTCCGGCCCACACCAGTGAAGAAACTCGGCGGAACGGTGCCATTGACAACGCGCCCCTTCCCAGAGCGGCAGGATGGAGAGCGCATCTTTATAGAAATCAAGGTGAGAGACGTCCCCAGGGAACCGCAAGGTGAACCCGGGAGGCGGGTCGCAAGGGAAGGAATAGCAGCTAAACTTCACCTCCTGTCTTCTAGAACTGATCCTCGACAGCACGAACTTCAGTGAAGGTGCGGTGTCCCAGAGAGCGTTCTGGCCAGTCGAGGGGCGTCCCCGTGGATACAAGGTGAGCGTTACAGATAGCCTAAATAGGCGACCTCCTGTCGACAATATTGACATTTTTTAAGCGAAGCTTTGTGTCCATGTTGTACTAGATGGATAAGCAACAACACGGTGCCCTCCTTACAAGCGCTCTCTGAATCAGCAGCTAAGAGTAAATCGTCTACATACTGAAGCAGTGTACTAGTAGTGGGCAACTCGAGTGTGTCAAGCTGCTCTTTCAAAGCCCTACTATCGATGCTAGGACTTTCCGTGTAACCTTGCGGTGCATGGGTAAAGGTAAACGAGCATCCCCCTAAGGTGAACTTGAACAAGTATCTACTATCTTTATGTATAGGGATGCTAAAGAAGGCGTTCTTTAGGTCCACCACACTAAAGTGAGTAGCTGAAGCCGGAATCATGGTTAATATTGTTGTCACGTCAGGCACAATGGGAAATTGTGGAGCAACAATCTTATTGATAGCGCGTAAATCAATAATGAAACGGAAGGGAATTGCATTATCGCCTTTTTTGTACACGGGCAAAATCGGACTATTGCACAAACTACCTGCAATTTCCTCAATCACCCCTCGATGCACAATATCAGAGACTATGCATTTCAAAGCTTGCTCACCATCGACCGAGATCTTATTCTGGGGAATACGTTGCAACTTCACTCCATGTTTCAAAATAATCTTAACAGGCTCAATTTGCAAAACACTGACATCATTGTCGTCAATTGCCCATAAACACTCCGGAACATCACTGAATTCCGGCGGCAAAGGTCTGGTTAAGAATTGAGAGACAGAAAGTTGCTGTGGTGAAATCGTCAAATGCACTCCTTCAGAAGAACAATGAATTACCGCATTTAATTCCTTCAACAGATTCAACCCCAACAAATTCTCTTCACAATTCGTGGTCAAAAAGAATGGACAGTGGTCCGTAAATGGACCCAAAGAAATAGGTACCCATGAAGAACGCGGACAGACAACTGGTGTGCCAGAAAACCCTACAGAAACATTTGTTTGCCCTGACAGTGGAATGTTTGGAACCTGTGAATGGTCAATGGAACACTTCTGTGCCCCTATATCTATCAAGAATAGATGTTTCCTATTTCCCACTATCATCTCAACATAGGGACCTTTCTGATTAACGGGACTAGGCGTCTTTTCCAAACCCTGCTTCGGGCAATCCTAGCGAAACAGAATGTTGTCGAAAGGAAGTTCTTCAGAGAGGTAAGCGGCAGAAGGATGATCAAAAATGTTTCCATTATCCACACTTGGTGCCTGATTGTCCTGTGAAAAAGGTTGCTGTGAATCCTGTGAAAACTGACTTCTACCAGGACCCCCTGCGCCTGGGCGGACTCTGGATCGTCTACCCATATTCCCAAATGCATTATTCGACCTCTGCTGGAGGATCGGGCACTGTGCATGCCAATCACCCTCCTGTCTGCAATAAGCACACTGGTTTATGTTTACAGGACCCAACGGCGCATTTCCATGTGGAACGTACTGACCCCTAAATTGCGATGTTACCCCCTCTAGGACCTCTAACAATTTTTTGCAATAGTACTTTTATCTTTAAGTCACCTTTTCTCTTTTCAACTCTTTCTTTTTTCGTTATTGACACGATTCGCATAGTACTGGTCCATATGCAGTACTTCTGACTGAGACTTTGCTTGTCAATCACTCTCGGAGGACATAATTTGTGACTGGATGTCAGGCAGCAATCGACGCACAAATTTGTCCATGAATAATCGTTTCCCAGACTCTCTGCTTAAATCCTGCCCACTGTAATCTGAAAATACTTGCTCGAACCGATTAAAGAACTCGGTAGCACCCTCAGACTTCCCTTGGACACAGGCCATTAGCTTGTCCAAATAATCCTTCTTTCAGGAATGATAGCTTTCAACTTTGTAACTATTCTTTCATGCAAAGTTAGTATTACCTGCAGTGGTCTCTCACCAGCTGGCCTTTCTCTATCGAGTCTAGCCATATTATCCCATGAATCTCCTAACCCTGGTACATCATCTACAGAGACCTAGGCCCTCATTACGACCCAGGCGGTAAGTTACCGCCTGGGCCGTGACTTTACCACCATGGCGTAAACTACGTTTACGCCATGGTGGTTGGCGGACTTACCGCCCCATTCCGACCTTGGCGGGGCGGTAAGTCCCCAATCCCCATTTACCCTTCCCCATTCCCATTTTTGCCCCATAGGGCATAATGGGAGTGGGGAAGGCGTTAATTACGCCACCGTAAATTACGGTGGCGTAATTAACTCCATGGTCCCTTAGCGCCATGGATTTTAACACCTGCTAAAAGCAGGTGTTAAGTCTGCCATGGCGCTAAGGGACCTCGTGCTCAGGCGGTAAGAGTCGGCGCTGTTTACGGCGCCGTAAACCCCTTACCGCCTGAGTTGTAATGAGGGCCCTAATCTGCTTCCATAAGTCAACAGGCAGGAGTACGGGAAATAACAAATCAATATCACTCAAGGTGAATACTGATGATTGCAAGACAGACTCTATTTCTTTGTAGAACCCTGTCGGATTCTTCCTAATATCGGGAATAGATTGTTTGATGGTGTTCACTTCCTGTCTCGAGAATGGGACGTGAACGAACTGCGACACATAATGTGCAGGAATATCTTGAGCAGGTGTACCTGCTGCAGGATCAGCAGGAATCTCAACTTTTGGGACAAATGTTGGAGGAACCTCTCCCATAGGCAACTGAGAATTAGGCAACTCCGAACGCTTACTAAGCAACAGAGCTAGATCGAGCGCTAAAGCAGCCGATGAAGTGACAAACGAAAAAGCCCTCTTATAAATACTCAATAACTCTGCGGGACAACAAATCTTTCTTTTTACGCATTCATCCTGTAGGTACTCTACCATTACCTGTATCACTTTCCTCTGCATTTCTGGCGTATACTGACTATACGTGTCATATACTTCAACGGGAGTTAACGACGTGTCTGAGATCCACCTAATCTCATCTTTCGTACAAATTTGTGTTTCCTCATTTATCAACTTACGACAAGGAAAGAACCGTTTCTGAACTAACATAGCATTCAAACTATCACCATCTGCATCTTCATTCCTTAACCTTTTCAGCTCCCTTCTACACACAAAAACTCTCTCGACATGCTCTTGTACTTTCTCTGTAGTATCTCTAGAGAATGCTAAAGTATTCAGATCCCTTAACCCTTGTGGGAGATCTATATCATTTAGCCTGTTCCACGTTACACATAAATTAATTCCTAATCTTTCAATAAAAACGTGTTTCTTAGGAAAATTGTCTAAATTACAGAGTGTGGCAAGAACATCAGCTTGTTCACCCCTCTCCATGCAACTCTTAGCCCGTGCAGTCAATTCATGCTTTTTCTCTGAAGACACAGTATTACGAGTTACAACCCTCAATCCCGCTCCCCGATTTACTACAAGCGGTGTAGAGCCACTTGGAAGAGGGAGAGTAGGCTCATTTTGTACACTCGGAAACAGAGGTGCTATTAGTGGCACAGCAGGCAAACCCACCGGACCCATAACAGTAGGCAAAGGTGTAGGAGCAGGTGGAGGAGCAATGACAAGAGGAGGAACAACAGCCGGAGGAAGAGGAACATTAAGAGGAGCAATAGGAGGAGCAGGAGGAGCTACGGGAGGAGGAGTAACGGCAGGAAGAGGAACATACAGAGGTGGCGCAGTAGCACCAGGCCTTCGTTCATTTAAAAGTTTGTCAATGAGTTCATCAGATACATGAAAGTCTTTAGAAGGATACATTTTTTCTGAATACCAAGTGAGAAAGCCCTATCCATTTTCCTAACTGACTCAGACTGTTTATTCTGGTCATATAACAACACTCTTTCGGCATTTGTCATATGACGGCGCGCATGCTTTTCTCTACTCTTAAGCTGCTGCATAGCTTCTTTCTTACAATTCTGTAATACATTGAATGCTGCAGGTCTAGCCTTTTTCTTCAATAATATGGATTCTAAATATTCAATATGAGGAATTTCAAAACTACCATTGATTGGCCGCTGGAGTTCGAAAGCATGTCTAGCTGCCGAATATCATTAAATACTATACTACCAAAGCCGTGCTTGCAGTACATAGTACACGCCGGCGACCCCTCCATTGGTGCCGGTCGGCCAAATTCCAAATTCCATAAATTATCTGTCACTGCGGAATAATGCCCTGAAGCAGGCAGACAATTTCCCAAGCATGTCAGATTACTGGTGTTACCTGGTCAATAATTGCACTTGCAAGTGTAATGCGCCGAAACAAAGGATCAGGATACTCAAGAATCGGGTCACGACTCACCTGATCAAATCCTAAGGAGGTCTGATCGGATTTCAAAGTTCTAACTAAGGTCCCACGCGGTTGGTGATTTCGGCAAATCTGCCTGCCTCGATATATGGACCCTCGTCAAGATGCTGACTCGGACCGCGGGCTCGCCGTCCAGGGATCAGGTCGTGCAGCGCTGCTGAGGTGTCGCTTCTCATCCAAGAAAGGGGCCCCCTTTTACACCGTCCGATCCCGGTCCATTAGCCGCGTCAACCTTCACCGAGATGGCATCAATCTTGAGGGTCGCTATTCGGGCGCCATCTGTAAAAGCAAAAGGAAATATCGAGGCTTAGTACCCCAAAAGGAAATACACCAAACACGGGCTTATAAAGATTCACAGATCTTTATTCTATAACTGTACAGTTTACAAAGAAACAAAGCATCAGATAGCTATCTGGCCCTCAGTACATCACAGCGAATACCAGCCCTTTCAGTGTGAGAAGTGAGAGGTACTGGACCTCTAAACATTTACACATTTTATACAGTTTTGATCATAATGCCCAGCCCCCCTACAGGTTAATGATTCTCGGTCTAGGGTTTGTGCCGAGTTCACTTCTAGTTTGTCCAATGATATGCATGTGGATTATCTTCAGTTTGTACATCAACAAGTCACAATGGCAACAGTGTATCATCGGATTTAACATTAAGCCTCAACAAACGTCCTATACAATGTAGTTCAGCAAGTGTCCACATTCAGTATTTAGACAGCATTGTATTTGATGTATGTCCTCGGATCGGACTTGTTGGCGCAGGTAATCCTCTGTCTACAAGGCAGACATGGGACAAAGTTTCTTTACTCGAACCAAACATCCGGCTAATGGACAGTTTAGACATTAACTTGTGTACAAAGGTCAGGATGGCTAAGTTACCAGCGGGAAACACTGTCCACCATTTTAGAACACAGAATTACTTTGGAATGGAAATCAAAATGGCGGATGGACCTAAAATGGCGGCTAAGTCGATCTAAGATCGGAACTTTGCAATGCGGATTTCTTTGCAGAGAGACTGGGCTTAGGCCAATATATACAATAAAAGGAGGCACAATATCATATCCCGTTTAACAATATGTAAGAATGTCCGACCATAGCATTGTGCCCAAACCAACCATGGGGGGATTGTGCAGTGGGCGGGGAATCCCCCGATTTTTTTGGGGGGAAGGATGGGTTAAATGGTACATTATACGCAACTCAGTGACCATAACGAATAAAAAATGATGAAAAAATATCCATTAAATATATATATATATATATGTGTTAGTGGGCTAAGGTGTTAAATCTATTGGGGAGGGGTTTGGAGTGGAGTTTTAAACATAGGGCTTGGGGCTTAACCCCCAACCCCCAAAATCAATCACTGTTTTTTCTGTTGTTTGGGTTTGGTAATAAATAATTCTTTATTTATTCATTTGTTAAAGTCACATGCAATTTATTATAAAATACACTTTCTGTAGAAAATTGCAGAAAAAGCCAAACAGGTTGCAATATCCTACTGTATTTTCATGATGCCTTTACCCACAATATGTGCCAGTATAAAAAATATTGTCATGCTGGCTGTGCCCATACAGTTCCATGCCGGTTGCACACATATATACTAGTATTCCTTTATAAGAACATACTCATGTTTGCTTTGCACATAATGCCAGAAATGATACTATAAGGAAACATGTCCAAGAAGGCACTGCTGACATATGCCAGTAACCCCACGTAAGAACATACTCCTGCTGGCTTTGCCATTAAAAATGCCATGCCGGAATAAGAAAATGTGTGTAAACCTGCTGCTCCAACGCAGGGCATTCCAGACATGTAATAAAATGAATCATGTTTGTTTTTTCATAGATGCCCAGTAAAAAATATCATGCCACAGTAAGAAATAAACTGCATTCACTAAAATGCCAGTCAAGCATGTAATAACGCATCTCACGTTTGCTTTATCATAGATGCCCAGTAAAACATGTCAAGCCAGATTAAGATATAGGTATACTGGTTGCAGAAAAATGCCAGTCTAGCCACTCAATAACACTCCTCATGCTTGCTTAAAATGTCATGCCACAGTAGGAAATGGCTAGACTGCCTGCACCAAAATGTCTGGTTTATCCACGTAATAACACTCATCATGCTTTCTTTAGCACAGATGGCCAGTAAAAAATGTCGGGCCACAGTTAGAAATGGCTAGACTTGCCGCACCAATATGCCAATCTACCCATGTAATAACATGTATCATGCTTTCTTTATCATAGATGCACAGTATAAAATATCTCCCCACTCAAATCAGCGCCCTGGGTCGGCACAAACTCAACACAAGCACATACACATTCACTCGCTGATTCAAACACACGTTCATGCAGCATTCAATCACTCGCTCGCACAGCATTCACACACACACCCCTACACCATGCACTCGCTCATTCGCATCCGAAGCCAAGTATCCATACATAATTACCTGGCTTCTTCACACACGCATACATACACCCAAAACAACATCCGCATCATACAAAACTTGACACCTACCTTCAGCTCTGGTCTGGAAGCTGCTCTGGCCAAGACACCGCCCCCTTTGATGAGGGCTGTCCAGCTCCCATGTACAAGAACAGGAACCAGGAAGCACAGAGAGCTTCCCTGTTCCTGAACATCCACACAGGGGCCAGGGCACCACATTTTCAGCTCCCCAACCCGAGCACATTCAGACATGCAGTTCCCCAGCCTACATCCCCAATGGGCCATGGAAGGCTGGGGAAGCAAAACAACCCCATCCTTGCATGGTCCATTGGACATGTACGCTAGGGAACATAACTGTCCAATCGTGAAGAAGCCGCTCCTGCACCAGGTACCCCACAGATTTTTCCTCCACCCTAAACCTTCCAGATTTGCTTTAAGAAGCTATACATCTCCACTGAGTGTCGGAGATAATCGGGTTGCTTCATGTTAATTGTATTTTAAGGAAACACACAAGAATACGTTTTAAGGCTGCAGAAAGATGGAAGAAAAGGTCGGACATGTGGCTAGATCGTGGGCCTATGAAGAGGCAAAATAGACCTGTCCATCTGTGCCTGGTCCCAGCCAAGACAGCACCTTGAACTCTGAAGTAAGATATCTCAATAGGCTAATGCACATGCCACAGGACCTATGTAACCTCCAGGCCATAGTTTCACATTTATGACTTGAAATAACCCAGCTTTCCTCTTTCTGAAGTAAAGTCAAAGTGAAATTTCATAAGAAACCCGCCACATCCGCCACACCCGCCACGTCCGCCACGCCCCCTACGTCCGCCATGCTGGCATTTGCTTTTCACCATCATTCCAAAGTTGCTCAGATGCATCTCATTTTTTTCCATAAAAGTCCAATGTGGGGAGTTCATGCATTCTCCATGCAAGCTACCCCGCTGCAGCGCTAGTCATTCTCCATGCAAGCTTCCCCGCTGCAGCGCCAGTCATTCTCCATGCAAGCCTCCCCACTGCAGTGCCAGTCATTCTCCATGCAAGCTTCCCCACTGCAGAGCTAGTCATTTTCCATGCAAGCTTCGCTGCTGCAGTGCTAGTCATTCTCCATGCAAGCTTCCCCACTGCAGTGCCAGTCATTCTCCATGCAAGCTTGCCAACTGCAGAGCTAGTCATTCTCCATGCAAGCTTCCCCGCTGCAGCGCCAGTCATTCTCCATGCAAGCTTCCATGCTGCAGCACCAGTCATTCGCCATGCAAGCCTCCCCACTGTAGTGCCAGTCATTCTCCATGCAAGCTTCCCCGCTAGTCATTCTCCATTAAAGACTCCCCGCTGCAGCGCTAGTCATTCTCCATGCAAGCTTCCCTGCTGCAGCGCTGGTCATTCTCCATGCAAGCTTCCCCGCTGCAGCGCTAGTTATCCTCCATGCAAGCTTCCACGCTACAGCGCCAGTCATTCTCCATGCAAGCCTCCCCACTGCAGTGCCAGTCATTCTCCATGCAAGCTTCCCCGCTGCAGTGCTAGTCATTCTCCATGCAAGCCTCCCCACTGCAGCGCCAGTCATTCTCCATGCAAGCTTCCCCGCTGCAACGCCGGTCATTCTCCATGCAAGCCTCCCCGCTGCAGTGCTAGTCATTCTCCATGCAAGCTTCCCCGCTACAGCGCTGGTCATTCTCCATGCAAGCTACCATGCTGCAGCGCTAGTCATTCTCCATGCAAGCTTCCCCGCTGCAGTACTAGTCATTCTCCATGCAAGCTTCCCTGCTGCAGCGCTAGTCATTCTCCATGCAAGCTTCTCCGCTGCAGCACTAGTCATTCTCCATGCAAGCTTCCCTGCTGCAGCACTAGTCATTCTCCATGCAAGCTTCCCTACTGCGGCGCTAGTCGTTCTCCATGCAAGCTTCCCCACTGCAGCACTAGTTATTCTCCATGCAAGCTTCCCTGCTGCAGTGCCAGTCAGTTTCCATGCAAGCCTCCCCGCTGCAGTGCTAGTCATTCTCCATGCTGCAGTGCTAGTCATTCTCAAGGCAAGCTTCCCCGCTGCAGCGCTAGTCATTCTCCATGCAAGCCTCCCTGCTGCAGTGCCAGTCATTTTCCATGCAAGCTTCCCCGCTGCAGCCCTAGTCATTCTCCATCCTGCAGCGCTAGTCATTCTCCATGTAAGCTTCCCCACTGCAGTGCCAGTCATTCTCCATGCAAGCTTCCCTGCTGCAGTGTGAGTCATTCTCCATGCAAGCTTCCCCGCTGCAGTGCTAGTCATTCTCCATGCAAGCCTCCCCACTGCAGCGCCAGTCATTCTCCATGCAAGCTTCCCCGCTGCAACGCCGGTCATTCTCCATGCAAGCCTCCCCGCTGCAGTGCTAGTCATTCTCCATGCAAGCTTCCCCGCTACAGCGCTGGTCATTCTCCATGCAAGCTACCATGCTGCAGCGCTAGTCATTCTCCATGCAAGCTTCCCCGCTGCAGTACTAGTCATTCTCCATGCAAGCTTCCCTGCTGCAGCGCTAGTCATTCTCCATGCAAGCTTCTCCGCTGCAGCACTAGTCATTCTCCATGCAAGCTTCCCTGCTGCAGCACTAGTCATTCTCCATGCAAGCTTCCCTACTGCGGCGCTAGTCATTCTCCATGCAAGCTTCCCCACTGCAGCACTAGTTATTCTCCATGCAAGCTTCCCTGCTGCAGTGCCAGTCAGTTTCCATGCAAGCCTCCCCGCTGCAGTGCTAGTCATTCTCCATGCTGCAGTGCTAGTCATTCTCAAGGCAAGCTTCCCCGCTGCAGCGCTAGTCATTCTCCATGCAAGCCTCCCTGCTGCAGTGCCAGTCATTTTCCATGCAAGCTTCCCCGCTGCAGCCCTAGTCATTCTCCATCCTGCAGCGCTAGTCATTCTCCATGTAAGCTTCCCCACTGCAGTGCCAGTCATTCTCCATGCAAGCTTCCCTGCTGCAGTGTGAGTCATTCTCCATGCAAGCTTCCCCGCTGTAGCACTAGTCATTCTCCGTGCCAGCTTCCCTGCTGCAGTGCCAATCATTCTCCATGCAAGCTTCTCTGCTGCAGCGCTAGTCATTTTCCATGCAAGCTTCCCCGCTGCAGCCCTCGTCATTCTCCATGCAACCCTCCCTGCTGCAGCGTTAGTCATTCTCCATGCAAGCTTCCCCGCTGCAGCGCTAGTCATTCTCCATGCTGCAGCGCTAGTCATTCTCCATGCAAGCTTCCCCGCTGCAGCGCTAGTCATTATCCATGCAAGCCTCCTCGCTGCAGTGCCAATCATTCTCCATGCAAGCTTCCCCGTTGCAGCGCTAGTCATTCTCCATGCAAGCTTCCCCGCTGAAGCACTAGTCATTCTCCATGCAAGCCTCCCCGCTGCAGCGTCAGTCATTCTCCATGCAAGCTTCCCCGCTGCAGCGCTAGTCATTCTCCATGCTGCAGCGCTAGTCATTCTCCATGCAAGCTTCCCCGCTGCAGCGCTAGTCATTATCCATGCAAGCCTCCTCGCTGCAGTGCCAATCATTCTCCATGCAAGCTTCCCCGTTGCAGCGCTAGTCATTCTCCATGCAAGCTTCCCCGCTGAAGCACTAGTCATTCTCCATGCAAGCCTCCCCGCTGCAGCGCTAGTCATTCTCCATGCTGCAGCCCTAGTCATTCTCCATGCAAGCTTCCCCGCTGAAGCACTAGTCATTCTCCATGCAAGCCTCCCCGCTGCAGCGTCAGTCATTCTCCATGCAAGCTTCCCCGCTGCAGCGCTAGTCATTCTCCATGCTGCAGCCCTAGTCATTCTCCATGCAAGCTTCCCTGCTGCAGCGCTAGTCATTATCCATGCAAGCCTCCTCGCTGCAGTGCCAATCATTCTCCATGCAAGCTTCCCCGCTGCAGCGCTAGTCATTCTCCATGCTGCAGCCCTAGTCATTCTCCATGCAAGCTTCCCTGCTGCAGCGCTAGTCATTATCCATGCAAGCCTCCTCGCTGCAGTGCCAATCATTCTCCATGCAAGCTTCCCCGCTGCAGCGTCAGTCATTCTCCATGCCAAAGCGAACAGTTCTGTCATTTCAGAGGGCAGAGAATATGAATTTTCCAGGAACTTCCAACACTTGGCACCAGTGGGCACACAGTGGGAGAACCTGTGCATATTATGGCAGAACCCGGACAATGGTCATCGAAAGTCTCTTCAAAAGCGAAAACTGTTGCTCTCGCATTGAAATACTTGTTTTTGAAAGGGATTCACTATGAAGACACATATTGCTTATACATCGAGTGGCTGAAGACACTGCATTACTCCGAGAACTGGTTTACAGTTGCGATGAATCCATTACCTTTCAGAAGACTGCTGAGATACAAGAAAGCATCTGCTGAAGAGCACAGAGCTTGCTCATGGTATCCCGGATAGGGGAGGGAGATGTAGGTGTACAGCAGAGCACAGAGCTTGCTCATGGTATCCCGGAAAGGGGAGGGAGATGTAGGTGTACAGAAGAGCACATAGCTTGCTCAAAGGTATCCAGGAAAGGGGAGGGAGATGTAGGTGTACAGCAGAGCACAGAGCTTGCTCAAAGGTATCCCGGAAAGGGGAGGGAAATGTAGGTGCACAGCAGAGCACAGAGCTTGCTCATGGGTATCCCGGAAAGGGGAGGGAGATGTAGGTGTACAGAAGAGCCCAGCACCAGCTCAAAGGAATCCCGGAAAGGGGAGAGAGATGTAGGTGTACAGAGGAGCCCAGAGCTAGCTCAAAGGTGCCAGAAAGGGGAGGGAGATGTAGAACTTGCTCAAAGGTATCCCGTAAAGGGGAGGGAGATGAAGGTTTACAGCAGGGCACAGGGCTTGCTCAAAGGTATCCAGGAAAGGGGAGGGAGATGTAGGTGTACAGCAGAGCACAGAGCTTGCTCAAAGGTACCCCGGAAAGGGGAGGGAGATGTAGGTGTACAGAAGAGCCCAGAGCTAGCTGAAAGGTATCCCGGAAAGGGGAGGGAAGTGTAGGTGTACAGCAGAGCACAGAGCTTGCTCAAAGGTATATGTGGAAAGGGGAGGGAGATGTAGGTTTACAGAAGAGCACAGAGCTAGCTCAAAGGTATCCCAGAAAGGGGAGGGAGATGTAGGTGTACAGCAGAGCCCAGAGCTTGCTCAAGGGTATCCCGGAAAGGGGAGGGAGATGTAGGTGTACAGCAGAGCACAGAGCTTGCTCAAAGGAATACCGGAAAGGGGAGGGAGATGTTGGTGTACAGCAGAGCACAGAGCTTGCTCGAAGGTACCCCGGAAAGGGGAGGGAGATTTAGGTGTACAGAAGAGCCCAGAGCTAGCTCAAAGGTATTCCGGAAAGGAGAGGGAGATGTAGGTGTACAGCAGAGCACAGAGTTTGCTCAAAGGTATCCCAGAAAGGGGAGGGAGATGTAGGTCTACAGCAGAGCACAGAGCTTGCTCAAAGGTGTCCCGGAAAGGGGAGGGAGATGTAGGTTTACAGAAGAGCATAGAACTAGCTCAAAGGTATCCCGGAAAGGCGAGGGAAATGTAGGTGTACAGCAGAGCCCAGAACTTGCTCAAGGGTATCCCGGAAAGGGGAGGGAGATGTAAGTCTACAGCAGAGCACAGAGCTTGCTCAAAGGAATACCGGAAAGGGGAGGGAGATGTAGGTGTACAGAAGAGCACAGAGCTAGCTCAAAGGTGCCAGAAAGGGGAGGGAGATGTAGAACTTGCTCAAAGGTATCCCGTAAAGGGGAGGGAGATGAAGGTTTACAGCAGAGCACAGGGCTTGCTCAAAGGTATCCAGGAAAGGGGAGGGAGATGTAGGTGTACAGCAGAGCACAGAGCTTGCTCATGGTATCCCGGAAAGGGGAGGGAAATGTAGGTGTACAGAAGAGCACATAGCTTGCTCAAAGGTATCCAGGAAAGGGGAGGGAGATGTAGGTGTACAGCAGAGCACAGAGCTTGCTCAAAGGTATCCCGGAAAGGGGAGGGAAATGTAGGTGCACAGCAGAGCACAGAGCTTGCTCATGGGTATCCCGGAAAGGGGAGGGAGATGTAGGTGTACAGAAGAGCCCAGCACCAGCTCAAAGGTATCCCGGAAAGGGGAGAGAGATGTAGGTGTACAGAAGAGCCCAGAGCTAGCTCAAAGGTGCCAGAAAGGGGAGGGAGATGTAGAACCTGCTCAAAGGCATCCCGTAAAGGGGAGGGAGATGAAGGTTTACAGCAGAGCACAGGGCTTGCTCAAAGGTATCCAGGAAAGGGGAGGGAGATGTAGGTGTACAGCAGAGCACAGAGCTTGCTCAAAGGTACCCAGGAAAGGGGAGGGAGATGTAGGTGTACAGAAGAGCCAAGAGCTAGCTCAAAGGTATCCCGGAAAGGGGAGGGAAGTGTAGGTGTATAGCAGAGCACAGAGCTTGCTCAAAGGTATCCTGGAAAGGGGAGGGAGATGTAGGTCTACAGCAGAGCACAGAGCTTGCTCAAAGGTATCCTGGAAAGGGGAGGGAGATGTAGGTTTACAGAAGAGCACAGAGCTAGCTCAAAGGTATCCCAGAAAGGGGAGGGAGATGTAGGTGTACAGCAGAGCCCAGAGCGTGCTCAAGGGTATCCCGGAAAGGGGAGGGAGATGTAGGTGTACAGCAGAGCACAGAGCTTGCTCAAATTAATACCGGAAAGGGGAGAGAGATGTAGGTGTACAGAAGAGCCCAGAGCTAGCTCAAAGGTGCCAGAAAGGGGAGGGAGATGTAGAACTTGCTCAAAGGTATCCCGTAAAGGGGAGGGAGATGAAGGTTTACAGCAGAGCACAGGGCTTGCTCAAAGGTATCCAGGAAAGGGGAGGGAGATGTAGGTGTACAGCAGAGCACAGAGCTTGCTCATGGTATCCCGGAAAGGGGAGGGAAATGTAGGTGTACAGAAGAGCACATAGCTTGCTCAAAGGTATCCAGGAAAGGGGAGGGAGATGTAGGTGTACAGCAGAGCACAGAGCTTGCTCAAAGGTATCCCGGAAAGGGGAGGGAAATGTAGGTGCACAGCAGAGCACAGAGCTTGCTCATGGGTATCCCGGAAAGGGGAGGGAGATGTAGGTGTACCGAAGAGCCCAGCACCAGCTCAAAGGTATCCCGGAAAGGGGAGAGAGATGTAGGTGTACAGAAGAGCCCAGAGCTAGCTCAAAGGTGCCAGAAAGGGGAGGGAGATGTAGAACCTGCTCAAAGGCATCCCGTAAAGGGGAGGGAGATGAAGGTTTACAGCAGAGCACAGGGCTTGCTCAAAGGTATCCAGGAAAGGGGAGGGAGATGTAGGTGTACAGCAGAGCACAGAGCTTGCTCAAAGGTACCCAGGAAAGGGGAGGGAGATGTAGGTGTACAGAAGAGCCAAGAGCTAGCTCAAAGGTATCCCGGAAAGGGGAGGGAAGTGTAGGTGTATAGCAGAGCACAGAGCTTGCTCAAAGGTATCCTGGAAAGGGGAGGGAGATGTAGGTCTACAGCAGAGCACAGAGCTTGCTCAAAGGTATCCTGGAAAGGGGAGGGAGATGTAGGTTTACAGAAGAGCACAGAGCTAGCTCAAAGGTATCCCAGAAAGGGGAGGGAGATGTAGGTGTACAGCAGAGCCCAGAGCGTGCTCAAGGGTATCCCGGAAAGGGGAGGGAGATGTAGGTGTACAGCAGAGCACAGAGCTTGCTCAAATTAATACCGGAAAGGGGAGGGAGATGTAGGTGTACAGCAGAGCACAGAGCTTGCTCAAATTAATACCGGAAAGGGGAGGGAGATGTTGGTGTACAGCAGAGCACAGAGCTTGCTCGAAGGTACCCCGGAAAGGGGAGGGATATTTAGGTGTACAGAAGAGCCCAGAGCTAGCTCAAAGGTATTCCGGAAAGGGGAGGGAGATGTAGGTCTACAGCAGAGCACAGAGCTTGCTCAAAGGTGTCCCGGAAAGGGGAGGGAGATGTAGGTTTACAGAAGAGCATAGAGCTAGCTCAAAGGTATCCCGGAAAGGGGAGGGAAATGTAGGTGTACAGCAGAGCCCAGAACTTGCTCAAGGGTATCCCGGAAAGGGGAGGGAGATGTAAGTGTACAGCAGAGCACAGAGCTTGCTCAAAGGAATACCGGAAAGGGGAGGGAGATGTAGGTGTACAGAAGAGCACAGAGCTTGCTCAAAGGTATTCCCGGAAAGGGGAGGGAGATGTAGGTGTACACAAGAGCTCAGAGCTAGCTCAAAGGTATCCCGGAAAGGGGAGGGAGATGTAGGTGTGCAGCAGAGCCCAGAGCTTGCTCAAAAGTATCCCGGGAAGGGCATGGAGATGTAGGTGTACAGCAGAGCACAGAGCTTGCTCAAAGGTATCCCAGAAAGGGGAGGGAGATGTAGCTGTACAGAATTGCACAGAGCTAGCTCAAAGGTATCCAGGGAAGGGGCGGGAGATGTAGGTGTACATAAGTGCACAGAGCTTGCTCAAAGGTATCCAGAAAAGGGGAAGGAGATGTAGGTGTACAGCAGAGCACAGAGCTTGCTCAAGGGTATCCCGGAAAGAGGAGGGAGATGTAGGTGTACAGAAGAGGTCAGAGCTAGCTCAAAGGTATCCCGGAAAGGGGAGGGAGATGTAGGTCTACAGCAGAGCACAGAGCTTGCTCATGGGTATCCCGGAAAGGGGAGGGAGATGTAGGTGTACAGAGAGCCCAGCACCAGCTCAAAGGTATCCCGGAAAGGGGAGGGAGATGTAGATTTACAGAATTGCAGAGAGCTAGCTCAAAGGTATCCAGGGAAGGGGCGGGAGATGTAGGTGTACATCAGAGCACAGATCTTGCTCATGGGTATCCCGGAAAGGGGAGGGAGATGTAGGTGTACAGAAGAGCCCAGCACCAGCTCAAAGGTATCCCGGAAAGGGGAGGGAGATGTAGGTGTACAGAAGAGCCCAGGCTAGCTCAAAGGTATCAGAAAGGGGAGGGAGATGTAGAACTTGCTCAAAGGTATCCCGTAAAGGGGAGGGAGATATAGGTTTACAGCACAGGGCTTGCTCAAAGGTATCCAGAAAAGGGGAGGGAGATGTAGGTGTACAGCAGTGCACAGGGCTTGCTCAAAGGTATCCAGGCAAGGGGAGAGAGATGTAGGTGTACAGCAGTGCCCAGAGCTTGCTCAAAGGTATGCCGGAAAGGGGAGGGAGATGTAGGTGTACAGAAGAGCCCAGAGCTAGCTGAAAGGTATTCCGGAAAAGGGAGGGAGATGTAGGTGTACAGAAGAGCCCAGAGCTAGCTCAAAGGTATCCCGGCAGGGGGAGGAAGATGTAGGTGTACAGCAGAGCACAGAGCTTGCTCAAACGTATCCCGGAAAGGGGAGGGAGATGTAGGTTTACAGATGAGCACCGAGCTAGCTCAAAGGTATCCAGGAAAGGGGAGGGAGATGTAGGTGTACAGCAGAGCCCAGAGCTTGCTCAAGGGTATCCCGGAAAGGGGAGGGATATATAGGTGTACAGCAGATCACAGAGCTTGCTCAAAGGAATCCCGGAAAGTGGAGGGAGATGTAGGTGTACAGCAGAGCCCAGAGCTTTCTCAAAGGTATCGCGGAAAGGGGAGGGAGATGTATGTGTACAGCAGAGCACAGAGCTTGCTCAAAGGTATTCCGGAAAGGGGAGGAAGATGTAGCTGTACAGAAGAGCACAGAGCTTGCTCAAAGGTATCCCGGAAAGGGGAGGGAGATGTAGGTGTACAGCAGAGCACAGAGCTTGCTCATGGGTATCCTTGAAAGGAGAGGGAGTTGTAGGTGTACAGCAGAGCCCAGAGCATGCTCAAGGGTATCCCGGAAAGGGGAGGGATATATAGGTGTACAGCAGATCACAGAGCTTGCTCAAAGGAATCCCGGAAAGTGGAGGGAGATGTAGGTGTACAGCAGAGCCCAGAGCTTTCTCAAAGGTATCCCGGAAAGGGGAGGGAGATGTATGTGTACAGCAGAGCACAGAGCTTGCTCAAAGGTATTCCGGAAAGGGGAGGGAGATGTAGGTGTACAGCAGAGCACAGAGCTTGCTCAAAGGTATCCCAGAAAGGGGAGGGAGATGTAGGTGTTCAGAAGTGCACAGAGCTTGCTCAAAGGTATCCTGGAAAGGGGATGGAGATATAGGTGTACAGCAGAGCACAGAGCTTGCTCAAGGGTATCCCGGGAAGGGGAGGGAGATGTAGGTGTACAGCCGAGCCCAGAGCTTGCTCAAGGGTATCCCGGAAAGGGGAGGGAGATGTAGGTGTACAGCAGAGCACAGAGCTTGCTCAAAGGAATACCGGAAAGGGGAGGGAGATGTTGGTGTACAGCAGAGCACAGAGCTTGCTCGAAGGTACCCCGGAAAGGGGAGGGATATTTAGGTGTACAGAAGAGCCCAGAGCTAGCTCAAAGGTATCCCGGAAAGTGGAGGGAGATGTAGGTGTACAGCAGAGCCCAGAGCTTTCTCAAAGGTATCCCGGAAAGGGGAGGGAGATGTATGTGTACAGCAGAGCACAGAGCTTGCTCAAAGGTATTCCGGAAAGGGGAGGAAGATGTAGCTGTACAGAAGAGCACAGAGCTTGCTCAAAGGTATCCCGGAATGGGGAGGGAGATGTAGGTGTACAGCAGAGCACAGAGCTTGCTCATGGGTATCCTTGAAAGGAGAGGGAGTTGTAGGTGTACAGCAGAGCCCAGAGCTTGCTCAAGGGTATCCCGGAAAGGGGAGGGATATATAGGTGTACAGCAGATCACAGAGCTTGCTCAAAGGAATCCCGGAGTGTGGAGGGAGATGTAGGTGTACAGCAGAGCCCAGAGCTTTCTCAAAGGTATCCCGTAAAGGGGAGGGAGATGTATGTGTACAGCAGAGCACAGAGCTTGCTCAAAGGTATTCCGGAAAGGGGAGGGAGATGTAGGTGTACAGCAGAGCACAGAGCTTGCTCAAGGGTATCCCGGAAAGGGGAGGGATATATAGGTGTACAGCAGAGCACAGAGCTTGCTCAAAGGTATCCCGGAAAAGGGAGGGAGATGTAGGTGTACAGCAGAGCACAGAGCTTGCTCAAAGGTATCCCTGAAAGGGGAGGGAGATGTAGGTGTACAGCAGAGCACAGAGCTTGCTCAAAGGTATCCCAGAAAGGGGAGGGAGATGTAGGTGTTCAGAAGAGCACAGAGCTAGCTCAAAGGTATCCTGGAAAGGGGAGGGAGATGTATGTTTACAGAAGTGCACAGAGCTTGCTCAAAGGTATCCTGGAAAGGGGATGGAGATATAGGTGTACAGCAGAGCACAGAGCTTGCTCAAAGGTATTCCGGAGAGGGGAGGGAGAGGTAGGTGTACAACAGAGTCCAGAGTTAGCTCAAGGGTATCCCGGGAAGGGGAGGGAGATGTAGGTGTACAGCCGAGCCCAGAGCTTGCTCAAGGGTATCCCGGAAAGGGGAGGGAGATGTAGGTGTACAGCAGAGCACAGAGCTTGCTCAAAGGAATACCGGAAAGGGGAGGGAGATGTTGGTGTACAGCAGAGCACAGAGCTTGCTCGGAGGTACCCCGGAAAGGGGAGGGATATTTAGGTGTACAGAAGAGCCCAGAGCTAGCTCAAAGGTATCCCAGAAAGGGGAGGGAGATGTAGGTGTACAGCAGAGCCCAGAGCATGCTCAAGGGTATCCCGGAAAGGGGAGGGAGATGTAGGTGTACAGCAGAGCACAGAGCTTGCTCAAAGGAATACCGGAAAGGGGAGGGAGATGTTGGTGTACAGCAGAGCACAGAGCTTGCTCGAAGGTACCCCGGAAAGGGGAGGGATATTTAGGTGTACAGAAGAGCCCAGAGCTAGCTCAAAGGTATTCCGGAAAGGAGAGGGAGATGTAGGTGTACAGCAGAGCACAGAGTTTGCTCAAAGGTATCCCAGAAAGGGGAGGGAGATGTAGGTCTACAGCAGAGCACAGAGCTTGCTCAAAGGTGTCCCGGAAAGGGGCGGGAGATGTAGGTTTACAGAAGAGCATAGAGCTAGCTCAAAGGTATCCCGGAAAGGGGAGGGAAATGTAGGTGTACAGCAGAGCCCAGAACTTGCTCAAGGGTATCCCGGAAAGGGGAGGGAGATGTAAGTGTACAGCAGAGCACAGAGCTTGCTCAAAGGAATACCGGAAAGGGGAGGGAGATGTAGGTGTACAGAAGAGCACAGAGCTTGCTCAAAGGTATTCCCGGAAAGGGGAGGGAGATGTAGGTTTACAGAAGAGCACAGAGCTAGCTCAAAGGTATCCCGGAAAGGGGAGGGAGATGTAGGTGTGCAGCAGAGCCCAGAGCTTGCTCAAAAGTATCCCTGGAAGGGCAGGGAGATGTAGGTGTACAGCAGAGCACAGAGCTTGCTCAAAGGTATCCCAGAAAGGGGAGGGAGATGTAGCTGTACAGAATTGCACAGAGCTAGCTCAAAGGTATCCAGGGAAGGGGCGGGAGATGTAGGTGTACATAAGTGCACAGAGCTTGCTCAAAGGTATCCAGAAAAGGGGAAGGAGATGTAGGTGTACAGCAGAGCACAGAGCTTGCTCAAGGGTATCCCGGAAAGAGGAGGGAGATGTAGGTGTACAGAAGAGGTCAGAGCTAGCTCAAAGGTATCCCGGAAAGGGGAGGGAGGTGTAGGTGTACAGCAGAGCACAGAGCTTGCTCAAAGGTATTCCAGAAAGTGGAGGGAGGTGTAGGTGTACAGCAGAGCACAGAGCTTGCTCAAAGGTATCCCGGAAAGGGGAGGGAGATGTAGGTCTACAGCAGAGCACAGAGCTTGCTCATGGGTATCCCGGAAAGGGGAGGGAGATGTAGGTGTACAGAGAGCCCAGCACCAGCTCAAAGGTATCCCGGAAAGGGGAGGGAGATGTAGATTTACAGAATTGCAGAGAGCTAGCTCAAAGGTATCCAGGGAAGGGGCGGGAGATGTAGGTGTACATCAGAGCACAGATCTTGCTCATGGGTATCCCGGAAAGGGGAGGGAGATGTAGGTGTACAGAAGAGCCCAGCACCAGCTCAAAGGTATCCCGGAAAGGGGAGGGAGATGTAGGTGTACAGAAGAGCCCAGGCTAGCTCAAAGGTATCAGAAAGGGGAGGGAGATGTAGAACTTGCTCAAAGGTATCCCGTAAAGGGGAGGGAGATATAGGTTTACAGCACAGCACAGGGCTTGCTCAAAGGTATCCAGAAAAGGGGAGGGAGATGTAGGTGTACAGCAGTGCACAGGGCTTGCTCAAAGGTATCCAGGCAAGGGGAGAGAGATGTAGGTGTACAGCAGTGCCCAGAGCTTGCTCAAAGGTATGCCGGAAAGGGGAGGGAGATGTAGGTGTACAGAAGAGCCCAGAGCTAGCTGAAAGGTATTCCGGAAAAGGGAGGGAGATGTAGGTGTACAGAAGAGCCCAGAGCTAGCTCAAAGGTATCCCGGCAGGGGGAGGGAGATGTAGGTGTACAGCAGAGCACAGAGCTTGCTCAAACGTATCCCGGAAAGGGGAGGGAGATGTAGGTTTACAGATGAGCACCGAGCTAGCTCAAAGGTATCCAGGAAAGGGGAGGGAGATGTAGGTGTACAGCAGAGCCCAGAGCTTGCTCAAGGGTAGCCCGGAAAGGGGAGGGATATATAGGTGTACAGCAGATCACAGAGCTTGCTCAAAGGAATCCCGGAAAGTGGAGGGAGATGTAGGTGTACAGCAGAGCCCAGAGCTTTCTCAAAGGTATCCCGGAAAGGGGAGGGAGATGTATGTGTACAGCAGAGCACAGAGCTTGCTCAAAGGTATTCCGGAAAGGGGAGGAGGATGTAGCTGTACAGAAGAGAATAGAGCTTGCTCAAAGGTATCCCGGAAAGGGGAGGGAGATGTAGGTGTACAGCAGAGCACAGAGCTTGCTCATGGGTATCCTTGAAAGGAGAGGGAGTTGTAGGTGTACAGCAGAGCACACAGCTTGCTCAAAGGTATCCCGTAAAGGGGAGGGAGATGTAGCTGTACAGAGAAGCACAGAGCTTGCTCAAAGGTATCCCTGAAAGGGGAGGGAGATATAGCTGTACAGAATTGCACAGAGCTAGCTCAAAGGTATGCAGGGACGGGGCAGGAGATGTAGGTGTACATCAGTGCACAGAGCTTGCTCAAAGGTATCCCGGAAAGGGGAGGGAGATGTAGGTGTACAGAAGATCCCAGAGCTTGCTCAAAGTTATCCTGGAAAGGGGAGGGAGTTGTAGGTGTACAGAAGAGCACAGAGCTTGCTCAAAGGTATCCCGGAAAAGGGAGGGAGATGTAGGTGTACAGCAGAGCACAGAGCTTGCTCAAAGGTATCCCTGAAAGGGGAGGGAGATGTAGGTGTACAGCAGAGCACAGAGCTTGCTCAAAGGTATCCCAGAAAGGGGAGGGAGATGTAGGTGTTCAGAAGAGCACAGAGCTAGCTCAAAGGTATCCTGGAAAGGGGAGGGAGATGTATGTTTACAGAAGTGCACAGAGCTTGCTCAAAGGTATCCTGGAAAGGGGATGGAGATATAGGTGTACAGCAGAGCACAGAGCTTGCTCAAAGGTATTCCGGAAAGGGGAGGAAGATGTAGCTGTACAGAAGAGCACAGAGCTTGCTCAAAGGTATCCCGGAAAGGGGAGGGAGATGTAGGTGTACAGCAGAGCACAGAGCTTGCTCATGGGTAGCCTTGAAAGGGGAAGGAGTTGTAGGTGTACAAAAGAGCACAGAGCTTGCTCAAAGGTATCCCGGAAAGGGGAGGGAGATGTTGGTGTACAGCAGAGCACAGAGCTTGCTCATGGGTATCCCGCAAAGGGGAGGGAGATGTAGTTGTACAGAAGAGCCCAGCACCAGCTCAAAGGTATCTCGGAAAGGGGAGGGAGATGTAGGTGTACAGAAGAGCCCAGAGCTAGCTCAAAGGTATCGGAAAGGGGAGGGAGATGTAGAATTTGCTCAAAGGAATCCCGTAAACGGGAGGGAGATGTAGGTTTATAGCAGAGCACAGGGCTTGCTCAAAGGTATCCAGGAAAAGGGAGGGAGATGTAGGTGTACAGCAGTGCACAGGGCTTGCTCAAAGGTATCCAGGCAAGCGGAGGGAGATGAAGGTGTACAGCAGAGATTGCTCAAAGATATGCCGGAAAGGGGAGGGAGATGTAGGTGTACATAAGAGCCCAGAGTTAGCTGAAAGGTATCCCGGAAAGGGGATGGAGATGTAGGTGTTCAGAAGAGCCCAGAGCTAGCTCAAAGGTATCCCTGCAAGGGGATGGAGATGTAGGTGTACAGCAGAGCACAGAGCTTGCTCAAAGGTATCCTGGAAAGGGGAGGGAGATGTAGGTGTACAGCAGATCACAGACCTTGCTCAAAGGTATCCCGGAAAGGGGAGAGAGATGTAGCTGTACAGAAGAGCATAGAGCTTGCTCAAAGGTATCCCTGAAAGGGGAGGGAGATGTAGCTGTACAAAGAGCACAGAGCTTGCTCAATGGTATCCCGGAAAGGAGAGGGAGATGTAGGTGTACAGAAGAGCCCAGCACCAGCTCAAAGGTATCTCGGAAAGGGGAGGGAGATGTAGGTGTACAGAAGAGCCCAGAGCTAGCTCAAAGGTATCAGAAAGGGGAGGGAGATGTAGAACTTGCTCAAAGGTATCCCGTAAAGGGGAGGGAGATATAGGTTTACAGCAGAGCACAGGGCTTGTTCAAAGGTATCCAGTAAAGGGGAGGGTGATGTAGGTGTACAGCAGTGCAAAGGGCTTGCTCAAAGGTATCCAGGCAAGGGGAGGGAGATGTAGGTGTACAGCAGATCACAGAGCTTGCTCAAAGAAATCCCGGAAAGTGGAGGGAGATGTAGGTGTGCAGCAGAGCAGAGAGCTAGCTCAAAGGTATCCCGGAAAGGGGAGGAAGATGTAGGTGTACAGCAGAGCCCAGAGCTTGCTCATGGGCATCCCGGAAAGGGGAGGGAGATGTAGGTGTACAGACGAGCCCAGCACCAGCTCAAAGGTATCCCGGAAAGGGGAGGGAGATGTAGGTGTACAGAAGAGCCCAGAGTTAGCTCAAGGGTATCCCGGGAAGGGGAGGGAGATGTAGGTGTACAGCAGAGCCCAGAGCTTGCTCAAGGGTATCCCGGAAAGGGGAGGGAGATGTAGGTGTACAGAAGAGCCCAGCACCAGCTCAAAGGTATCTCGGAAAGGGGAGGGAGATGTAGGTGTACAGAAGAGCCCAGAGCTAGCTCAAAGGTATCGGAAAGGGGAGGGAGATGTAGAACTTGCTCAAAGGTATCCCGTAAACGGGAGGGAGATGTAGGTTTATAGCAGAGCACAGGGCTTGCTCAAAGGTATCCAGGAAAGGGGAGGGTGATGTAGGTGTACAGCAGTGCACAGAGATTGCTCAAAGCTATGCCGGAAAGGGGAGGGATATGTAGGTGTACATAAGAGCCCAGAGCTAGCTGAAAGGTATCCCGGAAAGGGGAGGGAGATGTAGGTGTACAGAAGAGCCCAGAGCTAGCTCAAAGGTATCCCTGAAAGGGGAGGGAGATGTAGGTGCACAGCAGAGCCCAGAGCTTGCTCAAGGGTTTCCCGGAAAGGGGAGGAAGATGTAGGTGTACAGCAGAGCACACAGCTAGCTCAAAGGTATCCCAGAAAGGGGAGGGAGATGTAGGTGTACAGCAGTGCACAGAGCTTGCTCAAAGGTATGCCGGAAAGGGGAGGGAAATGTAGGTGTACAGAAGAGCCCAGAGCTAGCTGAAAGGTATCCCGGAAACGGGAGGGAGATGTAGGTGTATAGAAGAGCCCATTGCTAGCTCAAAGGTATCCCGGCAAAGGGAGGGAGATGTAGGTGTACAGCAGAGCACAGAGCTTGCTCAAAGGTATCCCGGAAAGGGGAGGGAGATGTAGGTGTACAGCAGAGGACAGAGCTTGCTCAAACGTATCCCGGAAAGGGGAGGGAGATGTAGGTTTACTGAAGAGCACAGAGCTAGCTCAAAGCTATCCCGGAAAGGGGAGGGAGATGTAGGTGTACAGCAGAGCACAGAGCTTGCTCAAGGGTATCCCGGAAAGGGGAGGGAAATGTAGGTGTACAGAAGAGCACAGAGGTTGCTCAAAGGTATCCCGGAAAGGGGAGGGAGATGTAGGTGCACAGCAGAGCACAGAGCTTGCTCATGGGTATCGCGGAAAGGGGGGGGAGATGTAGTTGTACAGAAGAGCCCAGCACCAGCTCAAAGGTATCCCGGAAAGGGGAGAGAGATGTAGGTGTACAGAAGAGCCCAGAGCTAGCTCAAAGGTGCCAGAAAGGGGAGGGAGATGTAGAACTTGCTCAAAGGTATCCCGTAAAGGGGAGGGAGATGAAGGTTTACAGCAGAGCACAGGGCTTGCTCAAAGGTATCCAGGAAAGGGGAGGGAGATGTAGGTGTACAGCAGAGTACAGAGCTTGCTCAAAGGTACCCCGGAAAGGGGAGGGAGATGTAGGTGTACAGAAGAGCCCAGAGCTAGCTCAAAGGTATCCCGGAAAGGGGAGGGAGGTGTAGGTGTACAGCAGAGCACAGAGCTTGCTCAAAGGTATCCTTGAAAGTGGAGGGAGATGTAGGTCTACAGCAGAGCACAGAGCTTGCTCAAAGGTATCCTGGAAAGGGGAGGGAGGTGTAGGTTTACAGAAGAGCACAGAGCTAGCTCAAAAGTATCCCGGAAAGGGGAGGGAGATGTATGTTTACAGAAGTGCACAGAGCTTGCTCAAAGGTATCCCGGAAAGGGGGGGGGAGATGTAGGTGTACAGCAGAGCCCAGAGCTTGCTCAAAGGTATCCCGGAAAGGGGAGGGAGATGCAGGTGTACAGAAGAGCACAGAGCTTGCTCAAAGATATCCCTGAAAGGGGAGGGAGATGTAGCTGTACAGAAGAGCACAGAGCTTTCTCAAAGGTATCCCGGAAAGGGGAGGGAGATTTAGGTGTACAGCAGAGCACAGAGCTTGCTCAAAGGTATCCCGGAAAGGGGAGGGAGATGTAGGTGTACAGCAGAGCACAGATTTGCTCAAAGGTATTCCGGAAAGGGGAGGGAGATGTAGGTGTACAGCAGAGCACAGAGCTTGCTCAAGGGTATCCCGGAAAGGGGAGGGAAATGTAGGTGTACAGAAGAGCACAGAGCTTGCTCAAAGGTATCCCGGAAAGGGGGGGAGATGTAGTTGTACAGAAGAGCCCAGCACCAGCTCAAAGGTATCCCGGAAAGGGGAGAGAGATGTAGGTGTACAGAAGAGCCCAGAGCTAGCTCAAAGGTGCCAGAAAGGGGAGGGAGATGTAGAACTTGCTCATAGATATCCCATAAAGGGGAGGGAGATGAAGGTTTACAGCAGAGCACAGGGCTTGCTCAAAGGTATCCAGGAAAGGGGAGGGAGATGTAGGTGTACAGCAGAGTACAGAGCTTGCTCAAAGGTACCCCGGAAAGGGGGGGGAGATGTAGGTGTACAGAAGAGCCCAGAGCTAGCTCAAAGGTATCCCGGAAAGGGCAGGGAGGTGTAGGTGTACAGAAGAGCACAGAGCTTGCTCAAGGGTATCCTTGAAAGTGGAGGGAGATGTAGGTCTACAGCAGAGCACAGAGCTTGCTCAAAGGTATCCTGGAAAGGGGAGGGAGGTGTAGGTTTACAGAAGAGCACAGAGCTAGCTCAAAGGTATCCCGGAAAGGGGAGGGAGATGTATGTTTACAGAAGTGCACAGAGCTTGCTCAAAGGTATCCCGGAAAGGGGGGGAGATGTAGGTGTACAGCAGAGCCCAGAGCTTGCTCAAAGGTATCCCGGAAAGTGGAGGGAGATGCAGGTGTACAGAAGAGCACAGAGCTTGCTCAAAGATATCCCTGAAAGGGGAGGGAGATGTAGCTGTACAGAAGAGCAGAGAGCTTGCTCAAAGGTATCCCGGAAAGGGGAGGGAGATTTAGGTGTACAGCAGAGCACAGAGCTTGCTCAAAGGTATCCCGGAAAGGGGAGGGAGATGTAGGTGTACAGCAGAGCACAGAGCTTGCTCAAAGGTATTCCGGAAAGGGGAGGGAGATGTAGGTGTACAGAAGAGCACAGAGCTAGCTCAAAGGTATCCCGGAAAGGGGAGGGAGATGTATGTTTACAGAAGTGCACAGAGCTAGCTCAAAGGTATCCCGGAAAGGGGAGGGAGATGTAGGTGTACAGCAGAGCCCAGAACTTGCTCAAAGGTATCCCGGAAAGGGGAGGGAGATGCAGGTGTACAGAAGAGCACAGAGCTTGCTCAAAGATATCCCTGAAAGGGGAGGGAGATGTAGCTGTACAGAAGAGCACAGAGCTTGCTCAAAGGTATCCCGGAAAGGGGAGGGAGATGTAGGTGTACAGCAGAGCACAGAGTTTGCTCATGGGTATCTCGGAAAGGGGAGGGAGATGTAGCTGTACAGAAGATCCCAGCAGCAGCTCAAAGGTATCCCGGTAAGGGGAGGGAGATGTAGGTGTACAGCAGAGGACAGAGCTTGGTCAAACATATCCCGGAAAGGAGAGGGAGATGTAGGTTTACAGAATAGCACAGAGCTAGCTCAAAGGTATCCCGGAAAGGGGAGGGAGATGGAGGTGTACAGCAGAGCCCAGAGCTTGCTCAAGGGTATCCCGGAAAGGGGAGGGAGATGCAGGTGTACAGCAGATCACAGAGCTTGCTCAAAGGAATCCCAGAAAGTCGAGGGAGATGTAGGTGTACAGCAGAGCACAGAGCTAGCTCAAAGGTATCCCGGAAAGGGGAGGGAAATGTAGGTGTACAGCAGAGCCCAGAGCTTGCTCAAAGGTATCCTGGAAAGTGGAGGGAGATGTATGTGTACAGCAGAGCACAGAGCTTGCTCAAAGGTATTCCGGAAACAGGAGGAAAATGTAGCTGTACAGAAGAGCACAGAGCTTGCTCCAAGGTATCCCTGAAAGGGGAGGTAGATGTAGCTGAATTGCACAGAGATAGCTCAAAGGTATCCAGGGAAGGGGCAGGAGATGTAGGTGTACATCAGTGCACATATCCTGCTCAAAGGTATCCCAGAAAGGGTAGGGAGATTTAGGTGTACAGCAGATCACATAGCTTGCTCAAAGGTATCCAGGAAAGGGGAGGGAGATGTAGGTGTACAGCAGTGCACAGGGCTTGTTCAAAGGTATCCAGGCAAGGGGAGGGAGATGTATGTGTACAGCAGTGCACAGAGCTTGTTCAAAGGTATGCCGGAAAGGGGAGGGAGATGTAGGTGTACAGAACAGCCCAGAGCTATCTGAAAGGTATCCCAGCAAGGGGAGGGAGATGTAGGTGTACAGCAGAGCCCAGAGCTTGCTCAAGGGTATCCCGGAAAGGGGAGGGAGATGTAGGTGCACAAAAGATCACATAGCTTGTTCAAAGGAATCCCGGAAAGTGGAGGGAGATGTAGGTGTATAGCAGATCACAGAGCGTACTCAACGGAATGCCGGAAAGGGGAGGGAGATGTAGGTGTACAGAAGAGCCAAGAGCTAGCTGAAAGGTATCCCGGAAAGGGGAGGGAGATGTAGGTGTACAGAAGAGCCCAATGCTAGCTCAAAGATATCCCGGCAAGGGGAGGGAGATTTAGGTGTACAGCAGAGCACAGAGCTTGCTCAAAGATATCCCGGAAAGGGGAGGGAGATATAGGTGTACAGCAGAGCCCAGAGCTTGCTCAAGGGTATCCCGGAAAGGGGAGGGAGATGTAGGTGTACAGCAGATCACAGAGCTTGCTCAAAGGAATCCCGGAAAGGGGAGGGAGATGTATGTGTACAGCAGAGCACAGAGCTTGCTCAAAGGTATCCCTGAAATGGAGGGAGATGTAGCTGTACAGAATTGCACAGAGATAGCTCAAAGGTATCCAGGGAAGGGGCAGGAGATGTAGGTGTACAGCAGTGCACAGAGCTTGCTGAAAGGTATCCCGGAAAGGGGATGGAGATGTAGGTGTACAGCAGATCACAGAGCTAGCTCAAAGGTATCCCGGAAAGGGGAGGGAGATGTAGGTGTACAGCAGATCACAGAGCTAGCTCAAAGGTATCCCGGCAAGGGGAGGGAGATGTAGGTGTACAGCAGATCACAGAGCTAGCTCAAGGATATCCCGGAAAGGGGAGGGAGATGTAGGTGTACAGCAGATCACAGAGCTAGCTCAAAGGTATCCCGGCAAGGGGAGGGAGATGCAGGTGTACAGAAAGCATCTGTTGGGACTTGTTTGAATAATTGCTGTTGGGTTTCCAGATTTCAGAGTCCTCATCAGGGTCTGATGGGGTGGCAGGTGTTTGGCAGCTCTTTGCCCCTCCCCAGCATGCCGTGTGCATAATGCCCCCTCTTCTATGTGACTCTGGTAGCTCCCATCAGGGTCTTTGGATCTTGTTGTTTTCTGTCTACCTTGCTAAACACAGGCATAGTCCTTCTTCACTGTCGACTTGTCGTGTTGGAGGCAGAAGCGTAGACAGGGTAGGGCTTGAGTGGGCAAGGACCATCCAAAATCTGTAAATACCCACTCAGCAGCGCTGAGTGTGCATTCGACAGATGTTAATGTCACTGCGGTGGGCCCAACTACATTAACTTCAGGCCCCAATAGGTAAACAATCCTGGCTACTCCTCTGGTTGGAGGGTCCTTAGTTCCCCGATTTTGCTGAAACGCCCCACTCTGGGTTTGGCACAGGGACACTGAGGTCTTATGGGGAGCAAAACCTTGCATACTCATTATAGACACCTGTCGTGCACAGGCTAACATAAAGGTGTGTACTGGACGCCTGGCAGTGTTACTGGCTTCCACGCAGCTGAAGTAGTTATAATCAAGACCTTGACTCCTGCAAATGTCCCTGTGTGTGTGCAGACTGTGTTTGCTAACAGAGATCTCTTGTTAGGACATTGCCAGCCTCGTGCCCTCGGTGGCCCGCTTGTGTATCGATGCACTCAGCATCTCGGAGGGCTTGTTTCGGTGCCTGCCGGGACCCTGCCGTTTGAAAGGTAAACACACCTCAATGTTTGATAACAGAGTTTGCGGGCTATGCAAATAGCGGGTCCGGATTTGCATAGGCAGTAGTGCCCTCCCGATAAGACTCATTCTAGGAACGTGTGTAGATTATCCGCAGGCGAGGGGGCGGCAATTACACTGATAACGCCAATCCATGTGCATTCAGCGGACCCACTCCCAGGACCACCAAATGATGCAGGTGCTCTTACCTAGACCGGGGTATGAAGCACGGTCAAGGGAGGGGCATCAGACTCGCTTCTTGCAATAATACCCAGCCACATATTAACACACTCACCTTCTGGCTTTAAGCAGTGCTCCCCATCACATGGCAGGCTACTCTGCTCTTGTGAAAGCACTGCTCGTCATATAACAGGTTAGTGGTCTTGTGAGGACAGTGTCTCTCACATTGGATGCTTCTGGTCTGCAAACACTAGCACACCTTACCTGTTCCCGCCACTCATCCCTTTCCAAGATTTCTCTGGAAACAAGCCTCTTTCCAGTCTCCTAGGAAATAGCCAGGAACTTTGCATCCTAAAAAGCGTTCTGCTGATCACAACAACAGGGCCTGACCTTGCGCCCCCGCCCACTACCCCAAGGTGCTGGACGAGGGGTCATTAAACTGACCACCAAAAATGGCCACTCCAATATGGCACCTGTAACTCCACATCTCTAACCTTTTCACAATACACACTTCTCCAAACTATCCTTTCCCTCGGACCTCGGCCTCCTTGATCTGCCTCCATCCTGCGACAGCTCCCCCTTCTCCTAAACCTCTTCACCTCAGCTTCCATGATGCTGCACTGCACTGCACTGCACTGCACTGCACTTGCTTGGATTGCTTCTTTGTTTCGGATTGATTTTACCCATCCTTGAAACACCAACACATCCCAGTTCACCCACTTCTCCGTAGGAGGCCCCTGTTCTCCGCCTGGGACCACTTCTCAGTCGGAGGCTCCCTTGGCTCTGCCTGGGCCCACTTCTCAGTAGGAGGCTCCCTGGGCTCCACCTGGGCCCCCTTCTCAGTATGAGGCCCCCTGGGCCCACTTCTCAGTAGCAGGCCTCCTGGGCTCCGCTTGGGCCCAATTGTCAGTAGGAGGCCCTTGGGCTCCGTCTGGGCCTACATCTCAGTAGAAGGCCCCCTGGGCTCTGCCTGGGCTCAATTTTCAGTATGAGGCACCCTGGGCCCACTTCTCAGTATGAGGCCCCCTGGGCTCAGCCTGGGCCCACTTCTCAGTTGGAGGCCTCCTGGGCTCTGCCTCGGTCCACTTCTCAGTAGGAGGCCCCTTGTTCTCGGGCACACTTCTCAGTAGGAGGCCCCCAGGCCCTTTCCCCGTAGGAGGCCCCTTGGTCTCGGGCACACTTCTCAGTAGGAGGCCCCCAGCCCCCATCCCCGTAGGAGGCCTCCTGGGCTCTGCCTGGGTGCACTTTTCATTAGGAGCCCTCCTGGGCTCCGCCTGGGCCCACTTCTCAGTAGGAGGTCCCCTTGGCTCTGCCTGGGCCCACTTCTCAGTAGGAGGCTCCCTGGGCTCCACCTGGGCCCCCTTCTCAGTATGAGGCCCTCTGGGCCCACTTCTCCTGGGCTCCGCTTGGGCCAAATTGTCAGTAGGAGGCCCTTGGGCTCCGCCTGGGCCTACGTCTCAGTAGAAGGCCCCCTGGGCCCTGCCTGGGCCCACTTCTCAGTAGGAGGCCCTTGGTCTCGGGCACACTTCTCAGTAGGAGGCCCCCAGCCCCCATCCCCGTAGGAGGCCTCCTGGGCTCTGCCTGGGCGCACTTCTCATTAGGAGGCCCCCTGGGCCCTGCCTGGGCCCACTTCTCAGTAGGAGGCCCTTGGTCTCGGGCACACTTCTCAGTAGGAGGCCCCCAGGCCCCTTCCCCATAGGAGGCCCCTTGGTCTCGGGCACACTTCTCAGTAGGAGGCCCCCAGCCTCCATCCCCGTAGGAGGCGTCCTGGGCTCCGCCTGGGCCCACTTCTCAGTAGGAGCCCTCCTGGGCTCCGCCTGGGCCCACTTCTCAGTAGGAGGCATTCTGGGTTCCGCCTGGGCCCACTTCTCAGTAGGAGGCCCCCTGGGCTCCGCCTGGGCCTAATTCTGAGTAGGAGGCCCCCTGGGCTCCGCCTGGGCCAACTTTTCAGTAGGAGGCCCCCTGGGCTCCGCCTGGGCCCACTTCTCAGTAGGAGGCTTCCTGGGCTCCGCCTGGGCCCACTTCTCAGTAGGAGGCCCCCTGGGCTCCGCCTGGGAGGCCCCCTGGGCTCCGCCTGGGCCCACTTCTCAGTAGGAGGCATCCTGGGCTCCGCCTGGGCCCAATTCTCAGTATGAGACCTCCTGGGCTCCGCCTGGGCCCACTCCTCAGTAGGAGGCCTCCTGGGCTCCGCCTGGGCCCACTTCTCAGTAGGAGGCCTCCTGGGATCCGCCTGGGCCCACTTCTCAGTAGGAGGCCCCCTGGGCTCCGCCTGGGCCCACTTCTCTGAGGCCTCCTGGGCTCCGCCTGGGCCCACTTCTCAGTAGGAGGCCCCCTGGGCTCCGCCTGGGAGGCCCCCTGGGCTCCACCTGGGCCCACTTCTCAGTAGGAGGCATCCTGGGCTCCGCCTGGGCCCACTTCTCTTCACCCTCTACACCTTCACCTTTTCTTGAGTGATCCTCAGATACACCCCGTCTCTGTCTCTCTGCCATCCACCAGTACTCAGATCTTCTAAGAATGAGTAATTTAGCTTCCAGGTCGCCAGAATCTACCCCTCCGCCCTCTCCCATCTCTAATCTCCCCGAGCAACTATCACTATCCCCCAAGGCTTACAGAATTGGGGTGCACTTTGACAGTGATCTAAAACTCGAGCAATCTGTCACTTCTAGTGTTGCGGCTGCCAGGGTTCAACCCCTAACATCAGGAAAACGTGCCATCTCCTGGCCTAGCACTCAACTCAAACTCTGAACTCAATACTCGCTCTCAGCTGCCTCAAATATTGCCCCAGCCATCTATTGGTCTCCATCACTTCTCCACCCCTTGAACAAAACATCAAACTTTGACACTACCCTTTTTCAAATATCTCTGCCTTGTCCTTAAATCCATGCATTCCTAACCCCTCAACTCTCTCAACTGCTCCTCACCCAGCTCGCACTCTTCTCTCCACTTCACCTCTGCATTCTAACAGCTAAGGCTCTTCTCTCCACTTCACCTCTGCATTCTGTCAGCTCGCACTCTTCTCTCCACTCCACCTCTCCATTCTAACAGCTAAGGCTCTTCTCTCCACTTCACCTCTGCATTCTGTCAGCTTGCACTCTTCTCTCCACTCCACCTTTGCATTCTGTCAACTTGCACTCTTCTCTCCACTTCACCTCTGCATTCTGTCAGCTCGCACTCTTCTCTCCACTGCACCTCTCCATTCTGTCAGCTCGCACTCTTCTCTCCACTTCACCTCTCCATTCTGGCAGTTTGCACTCTCCTCTCTCAACCTCTGCATTCTATCAGCTCGCACTCTTCTCTCCACTCACCTCTTAATTGTGGCAGCTTTCACTCTCCTCTCCACTTCACCTCTCCATTCTGTCAGCTCACACTCTTCTCTCCTCTACTTCACTTCACCTCTCCATTCTGCCAGCTTGTACTCTTCTCTCCTCTTCTCCTCTCCATTCTGTCAGGTCGCACTCTCCTCTCCACTTCACCTCTCCATTCTGCCAGCTTGCACTCTTCTCTCCTCTTCTCCTCTCCATTCTGTCAGGTCGCACTCTTCTCTCCACTTCACCTCTCCATTCTGTCAGCTCGCACTCTTCTCTCCACTTCACATCTCCATTCTGTCAGCTCGCACTCTGCTCTCCACTTTACCTCTCCATTCTGTCAGCTCGCACTCTTCTCTCCACTTCACATCTCCATTCTGTCAGCTCACACTCTTCTCTCCTCTACTTCACTTCACCTCTCCATTCTGCCAGCTTGTACTCTTCTCTCCTCTTCTCCTCTCCATTCTGTCAGGTCGCACTCTCCTCTCCACTTCACCTCTCCATTCTGCCAGCTTGCACTCTTCTCTCCATTCTGTCAGCTCACACTTCTCCTCTCCATTCTGTCAGCTCGCACTCTTCTCTCCACTTCACATCTCCATTCTGTCAGCTCGCACTCTGCTCTCCACTTCACCTCTCCATTCTGTCAGGTCGCACTCTTCTCTCCACCTCACCTCTCCATTTTGTCAGCTCGCACTCTTCTCTCCACCTCTGCATTCTATCAGCTCGCACTCTTCTCTCCACTCACCTCTTCATTGTGGCAGCTTTCACTCTCCTCTCCACTGCACCTCACCATTCTGTCAGCTCACACTCTTCTCTCTTCTACTTCACTTCACCTCTCCATTCTGCCAGCTTGTACTCTTCTCTCCTCTTCTACTCTCCATTCTGTCAGGTCGCACTCTTCTCTCCATTCTGTACGGTCGCACTCTTCTCTCCACTTCACCTCTCCATTCTGTCCGCTCACACTCTTCTCTCCACTCCACCTCTCCATTCTGTCAGCTCGCACTCTTCTCTCCCCTTCACCTCTCCATTCTGTCAGCTCACACTCTTCTCTCCACTTCACCTCTCCATTCTGTGCGCTCACACTCTTCTATCCACTTCACCTCTCCATTCTGTCCTCTCACACTCTTCTCTCCACTCCACCTCTCCATTCTGTCAGCTCACACTCTTCTCTCCACTTCACCTCTCCATTCTGTCCGCTCACACTCTTCTCTCCACTTCACCTCTCCATTCTGTCCGCTCACACTCTTCTCTCCACTTCACCTCCCCATTCTGTCAGCTTGCAATCTTCTCTCCACTTCACCTCTCCATTCTGTCCGCTCGCATTCTTCTCTCCACTTCACCTCTCCATTCTGTCAGCTTGCAATCTTCTCTCCACTTCACCTCTCCATTCTGTCCGCTCACACTCTTCTCTCCACTCCACCTCTCCATTCTGTCAGCTCGCACTATTCTCTCCCCTTCACCTCTCCATTCTGTCAGCTCACACTCTTCTCTCCACTTCACCTCTCCATTCTGTCCGCTCACACTCTTCTCTCCACTCCACCTCTCCATTCTGTCCGCTCACACTCTTCTCTCCACTTCACCTCCCCATTCTGTCCGCTCACACTCTTCTCTCCACTTCACCTCTCCATTCTGTCCGCTCACACTCTTCTCTCCACTTCACCTCTCCATTCTGTCCGCTCACACTCTTCTATCCACTTCACCTCTCCATTCTGTCAGCTCACACTCTTCTCTCCACTTTACCTCTCCATTCTGTCCGCTCACACTCTTCTTTCCACTTCACCTCTCCATTCTGTCAGCTCGCACTTTTCTCTCCACTCCACCTCTCCATTCTGTCAGCTTGCACTTTTCTCTCCACTTCACCTCTCCATTCTGTCAGCTTGCAATCTTCTCTCCACTTCACCTCTCCATTCTGTCCGCTCACACTCTTCTCTCCACTTCACCTCTCCATTCTGTCAGCTTGCACTTTTCTCTCCACTCCACCTCTCCATACTGTCAGTGTGCACTCTTCTCTCCACTTCACCTCTCCATTCTGTCCGCTCACACTCTTCTCTCCACTTCACCTCTCCATTCTGTCCACTCACACTCTTCTCTCCACTTCACCTCTCCATTCTGTCAGTTTGCACTCTTCTCTCCACTTCACCTCTCCATTCTGTCCGCTCACACTCTTCTCTCCACTCCACCTCTCCATTCTGTCAGCTCGCACTCTTCTCTCCACTCCACCTCTGCATTCCGTCAGCTCGCACTCTTCTCTCCACTTCACCTCTCCATTCTGTCAGTTTGCACTCTTCTCTCCACTTCACCTCTCCATTTTGTCCGCTCACACTCTTCTCTCCACTCCACCTCTCCATTCTGTCAGCTCGCACTCTTCTCTCCACTCCACCTCTCCATTCTGTCAGCTTGCAATCTTCTCTCCACTTCACCTCTCCATTCTGTCCGCTCACACACTTCTCTCCACTCCACCTCTGCATTCTGTGTCCCTGCATTGCTCAATTTCTTTCCTCCTTCAGATCTCCCTTATCCTGACATAGAACATGCCAGCACTATTCCTGATTTCAAAATTGCCCTTAAACTCCACCTCGTCTCCCTGGAAGCACCAAGACCCCCACCCAACACAGTATCCCTGTCATGACCCCCAGTCCCACTGTCTGCACCCAGTCCATGTTTCCTCGATGCTCTCCGGTCATCATCGCCCCCTACCCCCTGCTCAGGGCTTGCTCCGACCTCCATTGTCGGCCATGCACTGCTTTTCTGCTCACAGTGCTACCCTGGCTTCAGGACACACACGCAGTCTCTCCCCTTCCCCAAAGGCCAGGGTTTCTCTCCATGGATTCTGCGATGAGGAGCATGAAAAAGGCTGTACACAAAACCGGGGCGGGGGCTGTGATGGTTGGCAAATTTGACCTGCGTCCAACCTGACCCCTGTCCTCGCGGTCATGCAAGCAGTGTTTGAGCATTGCCGATTCTCGACCCTACTATACCGAAAACCTTTTAACATTGGAGATATCGTAGTCACCCAGAATCTTTCTTCAGGGGTAGCTCTTGGAGACTCTCACCCTGTACTTCTCCACTGATAAGCAACCTTTCCATCGCCCTCCCCCTAACAGTGTGGGGGGTCCCAGACATTGCACTCAGCGTGGGAATAATAAAATAGGAGCCACAGTGTTACAGAGGGGATATTCCCCCTATGCGTTCAGGGGACCGCCATGTCAAGTGCATCCAGCCAGTCCTAGAGGGGCACCACGAGTGGGTGGGAGCAGACACCCTATATCTTTTTATCCAGTATAAGTAAGGGGGGTTCTGGGAGTTTCTCTACTACCAGCCTATATTCCGGGTTAGAGTCTCAACCAGAGTCTTTAGCTCACCATCCTTTCACAGAAGAGACATTTCCACTACATATCAGTCTTTGTCCTGCCCAAGGGCAGTCCAGCACCGAAATGTCTGGCAATTCTCTTCTGGACAAGAGTACCAACAGCAACTCCAGACACGTGTTTCGGCCTGGTTGGGCCTCGTCAGTGAGGTGGAGCTGTGCCTCTCTAAGAACAGTGATCAAGGGTTCCACGTCTGGATTACCCTAGTAACTTAGGGCGAAAACCCAAAGTTACTTAATATGCAAAAACAAGGGGGTTCTGGGAGTTTCTCTACTACTGGCCTATATCCCGGGTTAGAGTCTCAACCAACGTCTTTAGCTCACCATCCTTTCACAAGAGAGAAATGTCCACTACATATCAGTCTTTGTCCTGCCCAAGGCGAGTCCAGCGCCAAAATGCCTGGCAATTCTCTTCTGAACAAGAGTACCAACAGCAACTCCAGACACGTGTTTCGGCCTGGTTGGGCCTCGTCAGTGAGGTGGAGCTGTGCCTCTCTAAGAACAGTGATCAAGGGTTCCACGTCTGGATTACCCTAGTAGCTTAGGGCGAAAACTCAAAGCTACTTAATATGCATAAGTAAGGGGGGTTCTGGGAGTTTCTCTCTACCGTCCTATATCCCGGGTTAGAGTCTCAACCAGAGTCTTGAGCTCACCATCCTTTCACAGAAGAGAAATTTCCACTAAATATCAGTCTTTGTCCTGCCCAAGGGCAGTCCAGCACCGAAATGCCTGTCAATTCTCTTCTGAACAAGAGTACCAACAGCAAATCCAGACACGTTTTTCGGCCTGCTTGGGCCTTGTCAGTGAGGTGATGCTGTGCCTCTCTAAGAACAATGAGCAAGGGTTCCACATCTGGAATACCCTAGTAATTTAGGGCGAAAACCCAAAGCTACTTAATATGCATAAGTAAGGGGTTCTGGGAGTTTCTCTACTACCAGCCTGTATCCCGGGTTAGAGTCTCAACCAGAGTTTTAGCTTACCATCCTTTCACAGAAGAGACATTTCCACTACATATCAGTCTTTGTCCTGCCCAAGGGCAGTCCAGCACCGAAATGCCTGGCAAATCTCTTCTGAACAACAGTACCAACAGCAACCCCAGACATGTGTTTTGGCCTGGTTGGGCCTCGTCAGTAGGGTGGAGCTGTGCCTCTCTAAGAACAGTGAGCAAGGATTCCACATCTGGAATTCCCCTCTCTGCCTTCTCTGGACCTGCTTCTCCCACTCTTCTGGGGTCCTCGACTCATACACGAGGTTGCGCTCCATAGGGGGAACTACTGCTGATGTATGGAACCTGGCATGCACGATTTTGAGCTTGATGCACATACGAGATTCGAAGTTGGTTTATTTCCACTGTGCTTCATTTGTGAGGTTACCGGCTAATACCACCCTGCGTGGTGATTGCACAACATGGATCACCGTGACTTTGTTGTTTGTTGTGCTCAGCCATAATAGGGCGTTATGCTAGTTACCACCTTCCAAGATGGTGGTTTGTTTCAACTTTCCCTTTGTCCCTACCTGCCACAGCTCCTGCTGTAGCATTGTCAATGCGAGGGGAGAGAATTCGATACTCTCTCCCGAACCACAGAAGCCGAATGAAAGTCGACCCTCCACCCGTGGTAGGCACAGGTGCCTGATAATATAAAACAGGACACCACGTGGCAGCCAATGGGGGGAAGAGGAGTTAGGGAAGGGTTGTGGATAGGGAGGGGAGTATAGGAACACCGGAAAGAGGTTGAGGGAACACCTAGTTTGGATAGGACGAGGGGAAGCCACAGGGAAAACACCCTACCTATTTCTCTACTTGTAACACTCTGTACGTATAGCATTCACACCAAATCTTACATATCCCACCCTGTGTCTTGACAACTCTTAATACATGTCAGACTCACAGGGTACTTGCAACATAATACTACCTACACCTTACTACATGTAGATCTGGTTCATGAGATGCAAGACTGACATCACAAGACTCATATCAAATGATAAGTAGATTGCCTCTACAACACTGGTTGAGCACTCACAGTGGTCACAATGATAGACAAGAACACATGGCCATGAGGCACGTATAAGCAATGAACCTAGAACATGACATGCAACGTGGACTTGAAAACATAAATAAAGGCACCATATCCCCTTTGCCATGCAGAGTCTTTCCTACACCCTCAGCAGAGTCCTTCCGTACTCATAACGGGTTAAACTCCAACCCGTACATATCCTGGGACACGTGAAATGCTGTGCATTGTATCAGTATAATCAACATTTGTCAAGAAGGAACGAATGCCCACAGAACTACGCACCGCTTACAGCACCTCAATGCCCGCCGGCTGCAGTTGCGCTTTACAAATGTAAAAAATAAAAAATAAAAAAATAGAACACTTGTGCCCACTTATCTTAAGTCCGGGATGTCGGAATTGAAACAATATTATGCCTCCTATCGCAACAATTGTATGTGTATTGGCCTACGCCAAGTTGTCTAAACATCATATGCGAACAAACTCCACGACAAGGTCTTGACCTTAGAGAAAGTAATGTAAGTCACCATCTTGGATTAAGCCGTCATTTTAGGTTCTCTTGTTATATGGAAGTCACCCTGAACATCATAATGGAGGCCGAATGACATTCTGAGTAAGATTCTGGCCGTTGTGACCTCCGTACACATGAATAATTAATATGCCTTCAGGCCACTTGTCGGGGTCGCAAACTGAGACCTTGTCCTACTGTTGACCTATGTGTAAATGTGCAACTATATCAGAGAAACTAATCAAAATGCATATATTATAGGATTGACCTGGCAAGGAACCCATGGGCCCGGCTTGTAGAATGGTTAACCTGCGAGGGGGTTGGCCAAGGGCTGGACAAATAGTATAAAAGACCTAAATATTCCAATGTACGGGTCTCTCTTACTAATGCATCGAACCTTCGTTGAAGTTCGTTACGTTACTCTGAGAGCCGAATAGCTATCCGTTTGTCAATTGACTTTGGTAACTGTTGTATCTTTTAAATAAAGCACTTGTATGTTCTTTGTAACCTGTGTTGGTGTGTTTCTTTCTGGGCTTCCCGGCCTCATATTATTTTTATGTTTTCACAGTTGGCGTCCGAACAGGGACCCTCAAGATTGATGCCGGATCATTGAAGGTTGACGCAGACTATCAAACTGGGATCGGACGGTGTGATACTGCGGGCCCGACCGAACGAGACGTGATACCTCGGCAGCGCTGCACGATCCGATCCTTGGACGATAGTCGTGTGGTCTGACACGGCATCTTGACGAGGGTCCATTTTTTCGAGGCGGGCAGATTTGTCGAAACCACCAAACACAAGGTAAAATTTGTTAGGTAAGTTCTTTGGTAAACTGTACGGTCCTCCTTAGGTTTGGTCAGGTGCAGTCGTGACCCGGCTCTTAATTTAACCCTGACAATTTGAATTTGGCGTATTTTATCTGCAGACACAATTACTGACCAGGTAACACCAATTTTTTGTGAAATGCCTGGGAAATTGTCTAGCTGCTTTAGGGCTCTGTTCCGCAGTGATCGACAATCTTTGGAATTTAGCCGCCCGGCACCACAGGAGGGGTCGCCGGCATGTACTATGTACTGTAAGTATGGCATTGGAAGCATAGTATTTAATGATATTTGGAATAGACAAACCAGACATGCCTCCGAATTTCAGTGGCCAATCAATGGTAGTTTCGAGATCCCCCATATTGAATACCTAGAATCGGTCTTGCTAAAAAAGAAGGCCAGACCTGCAGCATTTGATGTCTTGCAGAATTGGAAAAAAGCATTGCAGCAGCTCAAAAGTAGGGATAAACATGCACGCCGTCATAAAACAAATGCTGAAAAGGCGTTGTTATATGATAAAGAAAAACATTCAGAGTCAGTTAGAAATATGGATAGGGCTTTCTCACTAGGTATCCAGAAAATGTATCCCTCTAAAGATTTCCATGTTTCTGAAGAATTTATTGAAAAATTGTTAAACGAACGCAGGCCTGGTGCCTCTGCGCCACCTCCGTATGATCCTCTCCCGGGTGGTCTGCCCATTGCTGCTATTGTTCCTGCTGTTATTCCTGTTCCCCCTGTACAACCTATTGTTCCTATTCCTCTAGTTGTTGTTCCTCCACCTATCCCGCCACCCCTTCCTCTTGCACCGATAGTTGCACCCTCATTGAATTTGCCCATATCTCCGCTCCCGAGTGGTTCTGTATTGACTGAAGTTGATCGGGGTGCGGGGTCAAAGATTGTCACTCGAAATACTGTTTCTGCAGACAAGAAACGGGAATTATTTGCATGGGCTAAGCAGTGTATGGAGAAAGGTGATCAAGTCAACGTTTTTTCCACATTATCAAATATGGACAATTTTCCCGAGAAAAATGTTTTTATCGAAGGTTTGGGGATTCATTTATGTGTAATGTGGGGTAAATTACAAAATTCGGATCTCCCACAAGGGGTGAGGGATCTAAATACTTTAGCACTTTCGAGGAACACAGAGGAGAAAGTACATGGTCATGTTGAGAGATTGTTTGAGTATGGGAGGGACTTTGAGAAATTGCATGATGAGGATGATGAAGACGACAGTATGTATGTGCAGAAACGGTTCTTTCCGTGTCGTAGATCGGCACCTGAGGAAGTACGAATTTGTACCAAAGATGCGATTCGATGGATCTCGGATTCATCGATACTGCCAGATGAAGTATATGACACGTATAGTCAGTATACAGTAGAAATGCAGAGGAAGGTGATTCAGGTAATGGTACAATACCTGCAGGAAGAATGCGTAAGGAAGAAGGTTAGTTGTCCTATAGAGTTATTGGGAATTCGTAATAGGGCTTTTTCGCCCGACACTTCTTCGACTGCCTTAGCGCTCGACCTGGCTCTGTTGCTTAGTAAGCGGTCGGAGTTACCTATATCTCAGTTGCCTATGAGAGAGGTTCCTCCGACATGTGTCCCAAAGGTTGAGATTCCCGCTAACACTGGGACTGGTGCACCCGCTGTGGATATCCCTGCACATTATGTATCACAATTTGTTCATGTCCCGTTTTCATGACAGGAAGTGAACACTATTAGACAATCAATTCCCGATATCAGGAAAAACCCGACAGGGTTTTACAAAGAGATAGAGTCCGTTTTGCAGTCCTCTGTGTTCACCTTAAGTGATATTGATTTGCTATTCCCTGTACTCCTGCCCGTAGATTTATGGAAGCAGGTTTGAACAATAGACGATGTGCCAGGGTTAGGAGATACGTGGGCTAACATGACTAGGTTTGATGGGGAAAGACCAGCTGGTGAGAAACCACCTCAGGTAATACTTACTTTGCCTGATAGAATTGTCGCAAAATTGAAAACCATAATTCCTGAGAAAAGAATTATTTGGGACAAGCTTACGGCCTGTGTTCAAGGAAAAACTGAAGGTGCCACCGAGTTCTTTAATAGATTCTCTGATTTCAGTGGACAGGACTTGGGCACAGAGTCTGGGAAAAGGATGTTTGTGGACAAATTTGTACGTGGGTTGTTGCCCGACATCCAGTCACAGATTATGTCCTCTGAGAGCGCTTCGCAGGCGAAATCCCAATCTGAAGTTTTGCACATGGCTCAGTATTATGAGAACCGTGTTAATAATGAAAAAGAGAAAATAGAGAAGAGGAAAGGAGATTTGAAGACTAAGGTATTGTTTCAACAAATTGTTAGAAATCCCAGAGGAGGTACGACACAGTCCAGAGGTCAGTATGTCCCAAAAGGAAACGCTCCTTTGGGTTCTGTGAATATTAATCAATGTGCCTATTGCCGCCAGGAAGGTCATTGGCGAGCACAGTGCCCCGTCCTTCGACAAAGGTCAAATAATGCATTTGGGAGTATGGGTAGATGACCTAGAGGTCGCCCTGGAGCAGGGGGCCCTGATAGAGGTCAATTTTCGCAAGATCCTCAGCAACCTTTGTCACGGGAAAATCAGATTCCGAGTGTTGACACAAGAAACATATTTGATCACCCTTCTGCTGCCTACCTTTCTGAAGAGCTTCCTTCCGATGACATTTTATTTCGTTAGGACTGCCCGAAGCAGGGTTTGGAACCTTCACCTATTCCCGTTAATCAGAAAGGTCCCTACGTTGAATTGTTAGTGGGGAATAGGAAACATCAGTTTTTGATAGACACTGGAGCACAGAAGTGCTCCTTTGATCATTCCTGGGTTCCAGCCATTCCACTGTCAGGGCAAACAAATGTTTCTGTAGGGTTTTCTGGTATACCAATTGCTTGCCCGGTTTCTTCGCCTGTGTCTGTTTCTTTGGGTCCCTTCACGGACCATTGTCCCTTCCTCCTGACTTCGAACTGTGGAGAGAATTTGCTGGGGTTAAATTTGTTGAAGAAACTAAATGCAGTAATTCATTGTTCCTCTGATGGAGTACGACTGACGGTTTCACCACAGCAACTTCCCAATTCTCAGTTTTTGATTCGACCATTGCCTCCTGAGTTTAGTGTTGTTCCGGAATGTTTGTGGGCGGTTGACGACAATGATGTCGGGGTGCTACAAATCGAACCCGTTAAAATAGTTTTAAAACATGGAGTTAAACTACCACGCATTCCGCAATATAAAATATCAGTTGAGGGCGAGCGTGCTTTGAAGTGCATTTTCTCCGATTTTGTGCATCGAGGGGTGATTGAAGAGATTGCAGGTAGTCTATGTAACAGCCCGATTTTGCCTGTGTACAAGAAAGGCGACAATGCAATCCCAAACCGTTTCATAATTGATCTTCGTGCTATTAACAAAATGTCGCCCCACAATTTCCAATTGTGCCTGATTTAACAACGATACTAACAATGATCCCTGCTACAGCTACGCACTTTAGTGTTGTGGAACTAAAAATGCTTTCTTTAGTATTCCTATACACAAGGAGAGTAGATATTTGTTCGCGTTCAGCTTGGGGGGACGTTCATTTACAGTTACTCGGGCACCTCAAGGGTATACTGAAAGTCCAAGCATTTATAGTAGAGCTTTGAAAGAGCAGCTTGACACCCTTGAATTGCCACCTACTTGTACACTTCTTCAGTATGTCGATGATTTACTTTTGGCTGCAGATTCTGAAAGTGCTTGTAAAGAAGGCACTGTATTTTTACTTATTTATCTGGCCGTAAACGGTCATAAAGCTTCGCTCAAGAAATTTCAATATTGTTGTCAGGAGGTCGCCTATTTAGGCTACCTCCTGTCAAAGGAGGGGAGAAGATTGACACCTGAAAGAATAAAACACATTTCTGGCATGTCTGTTCCAAATACACAGAAGGAAGTCAGAGCATTAATAGGAATGGCTTCTTACTGTAGGTTGTGGATCCCAAACTTTTCACTAGTGATAAAACCGATGTTGGCTTTGACGAAGAAGGGCATTTCTTTGCCGCTGCCATGGAAATCGGAACATCAACGATCATTTGAGCTTCTCAAAACCGCGTTATGCTCTGCACCGGTTCTGGGTACTCCAAATTATGACAAGGCCTTTGTGTTGTTTGTGCATGAATGTGACGGATGTGCTTTGGCTGTGTTAACAAAGGAACACGGAGGGAAGAATAGGCCGTGCGGCTACTACTCCTCCGCCCTTGATACTGTCGCATGTGCTTTCCAAGATGTTTGCGAGCTGTCGCTGCTGCTGCCGCGTCTGTAAAACAGAGTGAGGGAATGGTCCTAGGCCATGATTTAATTTTGATGGTACCTCACTCTGTAGATGTCCTATTGAATAAGACTCAAACGCAACACCTCACCTCTGCCCGGCTGACAAGGTATGACTTAATTCTGTTTGCCCCTCACATTCAAATTAAGAGGTGTTGTGTTCTTAATCCGGCTGAACTTCTACCTTTCCCGCAAAATACTGTTTGCGGTGACGAAGAATTGCAGGACTGCCTGTATACCACTGAACAGGAAACGAAGGGCAGGATAGATCTTATAGATACTCCTTTGGGCAATGCAGAAGGGGAGCTGTTTTGTGATGGCTCCTGCTTCAAACTTCCAGATGGTACATCTACAGCTGCTTATGGAGTCACTACATTGAGTACGGTTGTTGAAACTAAGAGAATTCCGCATAACTCCACGCAGGCCACAGAGATTATAGCGTTGACCCGAGCTTGTGAACTCTCCGAAGGGCATATAGTAAACATATATACTGATAGCCAGTACGCCTTTGGGGTGGCTCACAACTTCGGGAGGCTCTGGTCGGAAAGAGGGTTCCTAACCACACATGGAACCAAGATCCAGCATGGTCCCCTGATAGTGCAATTGCTCTCGGCACTCTCACTCCCTAGGCAGTTAGCAATCATGAAATGTGCAGCACATCGTAAGGTCATAGATGATGTGGGAAAAGGGAACGCTTTTGCTGACCAGATAGCCAGGCAAACGGCTACAGACCTTAGCGCAGGCATGTATGCTCTAAGGGAAACAAAAGATGTCTATGTAATGGATGAGGGTATCGGGTCTGTGCGAGATATCCAGACTGATGCCACAATAGAAGAGTCTAAAAAGTGGGCCGAAGGAATGGGGAAACTGGATGACGATGGGTGTTGGGTGGATACTTCTGAAGGAAAATGGTTGCTCCCTGATTCATATGTGCTGGCAATGGTTACGATGGCACACGGTCCTACGCATGTGTGTGCTCAGCAGATCACGAAAATGTTAGAACAAGTCTGGGTGAATGATAAAATTTTGAAGGTTGCACAGCGACATGTTCAGAATTGTATGATTTGCTTACAGCACAATGTGGGGAAGGGGACAGTAACTCCCAGGGGAAGCTTTGGGCCCCCTTCTGTTCCCTTCGAGGTCATCCACTTTGATTTTATTGAGATGGAACGGTGTAACAATCTAAAATATGTTCTTGTGGTTATTTGTCCTTTTAGTAAATGGGTCAAGGCTTTCCCCGTTAAGGATGCTACTGCCATGACCACTGCAAAGACTATGGTAAAAGAATTCTTTCCACGATTTGGGCTTCCAAGGGTAATTTGGTCGGACAATGGTCCCCATTTTGTTGCAGCAGTAATTTTGCAGATATGCACAGCGTTACACATTGAAAAACGATTTCACTCAGCTAGACATCCTCAAAGTGCTGGGTTGGTAGAGAGACATAACGGCATCCTAAAGAATAAGCTTGCAAAAACATGTGCCGGCACCAAACTGAAATGGCCAGATGCCTTACCTATTGTATTGTTAGCCATGCGTACCACACCTCAAACTAAGACTGGGCTCTCTCCATTTGAGGTAGTGATGGGGAGACCTGATAACATTTGGGGTCTTCCGAAGCCTAAAGCACTGAGGGAGGTAGAAAATGTATTGCTTGTAGACTACTGTAACGAGTTGACTAAAAATCTGTATCTCATTTATCATCAGGTCCAATCAGCTTTACCTGTACGGTTTACGGGCCCAGGACACGATATTCAGCCTGGAAGTTGGGTCCTAGTGAAGGCCTACGAAAGGTCTTCCTGTCTCGCTCCTCGCTGGAGGGGACCCTATCAGGTACTGTTGGTCACCCAAACAGCAGTGCGGGTGGCTGGAAAAAAGCATTGGATCCACGCGACGCATGTCAAGAAACTTCCTCACCCGACGCCGCACGTTACAGAAGAAGCAGAACCCCTCGCTGATGCTACAATCTCTGATCCTGGAGTAGCAAACAGCGCTGTGAGTGTGTCTGAGAATTTCTCTGAGCCCGTGGAGCTTGGGGAACAGTCCATTTCGTCTCCACACTCTTTGAAAAAACCACTTCCGGAAAACACTGTTCAAGTTCTGCGACTTCCGTCGCCCCCGATACGTTGCTTCCCTCAGGAAGTGACGTTACCTTATTTCCGGATCAAACAGCATTGGGTACCACCAGGTACGACCTTCGATGAAGAAAATAGAACTACGGCACGGGTTTTGCCTGTGCATCTGGAAAGAAAAAGTCATTGAGAGTTTTTTCTCTTGCAAAAGGAAGTTTTTGTTGAAAAAAGGGATTCTGCTGGCTAGGGTTGGGAAGGACTAAGAAGTCGCGCGACCGTAGTGTCGCCAGCAACGAACATTGGGGTCGTCGATTGAGAAACTACGATGACTGCCACCTCCACCGCTGCTCCCCGCATTGGACTTGTAAATAAGGGTGTGACCAACTCGGACAACGAACAATGTGCCTGGGCCCCGAAAACGTATTGCTGTGTTGTGTTAATAATAATTGGAATTTGTGTAATTACTGCTGTGGGACTTTGGTACTTCGAAGAAATTTACCCTCTAAAACCTCTACTCCCAATTGAGATTGTACCTACTGCTTTGACTCCCTCTGTACACCTTCACACCTTGTCACCTAGAGACTCCCAGCATAGACGAAAGTATCATAATAACACTTTAATGATAGTAATGAATGCAACGCATGCCATTTTTAATAAGAGTAATTGCTGGATTTGCACCCATTTACCGCAACATGGGAACAAGGGGCTAGGATGGTATATTCACCCTTTACCTTTAACGACTGCTTGCTATGCCTCTCTTAGAGCACTATTCTTTGGCCGTTGGAATGATAGCATCTCAGGGAACTTTGATGGAACTAATTTGAATGATTTTGAGAAACGTGAATTGACTCCCCTGGTATGCTCGCTTTTTGCAAATAGAAGTAGACCTAATGTTGCTTCTATTAGGCCATCTGATAAACTATCTCTTCCTTTTCAAACTCTAATTTCCTTTAAAATGGTTCCGATAGGCAATAAGGACGCCGTGCCTCCTTCTTACTCTATTAATCATAGCCCCGATTCAGTCCCCTTCTGTGTACAAAGAAATGGCACTCGGTCAATGGGAGATTTTGAAGGTTGTGTGAACATTGTAAATTTGACCGGAGAGAACAGGCCTCTGTATGTAGGGGGGCCTGTTTATTTCATTTGTGGTAGTTCAGCATTTCCCTGGTTGCCCAAGGATTGGCAGGGAACCTGTTATTTATGAATCCTGTTACCTGGGGTATTTATAGCTAGTACATTGGAAGTTTCTAAGGCTCGCCCACAGCGGGACGAGAACGGAGATACCCCTGGGCAAGTATTGGGAGATATAGCAAAATCAGTTGTGCCATTTTGGGGACAGATAGCAAATTCTGAAAATATTAGGGGACTAGCAAGGGTACTGGAGAGAACCATCAACCGGACCGCTGATATACTCTACAATATGACACTAGAACAAAAAGCAATAAGATTGGTAGCACTCCAAAATTGGATTGGCATTAGATGTCATCCTGGCAGAACGTGGTGGAGTATGCAAATTAGTGGGGTCCGCTTGCTGTGTTTTCGTACCAGATTCCTCACCAACAATTTTCAAAGCAATACAGAACTTGCACATCCTTAGTTCTGAGGTGCATGTTCCTGTGGGAGATTGGAATATTAGCGCCTGGTTCTGGGATTCTCTACGATCCTGGGGATGGAAGGTGCTTTCTGTTATCCTGGTTATTTTGGGAATCCTGCTATTCCTTTGTTGCTGTTTCCAATGTCTACCTAGTGTATGTGCAATGCTAGGGGGATGTTGTGCTCAAGCAGTGAGCACAGTAGGGCACAAAATGTATGCCCCAGATACAGCATCTAAAGAGTTTGTGTTACAAGAGGTTCTGATGAACGACCTAATGTCTATAGACATTACAGATAATGATTCAGGATGTATGGACGACAATGCATGGAGTTATCTACAAAGGTATTAGAAATGATATTAGCACTTGGCATAGGCCAAAAGGAGGGTTTGTCGGAATTGAAACAATATTATGCCTCCTATCGCAACAATTGTATGTGTATTGGCCTACGCCAAGTTGTCTAAACATCATATGCGAACAAACTCCATGGCAAGGTCTTGACCTTAGAGAAAGTAATGTAAGTCGCCATCTTGGATTAAGCCGCCATTTTAGGTTCTCTTGTTATATGGAAGTCACCCTGAACATCAAAATGGAGGCCGAATGACATTCTGAGTAAGATTCTGGCCATTGTGACCTCCGTACACATGAATAATTAATATGCCTGCAGGCCACTTATCAGGGTCGCAAACTGAGACCTTGTCCTACTGTTGACCTATGTGTAAATGTGCAACTATATCAGCAAAACTAATCAAAATGCATATATTATAGGATTGACCTGGCAAGGAACCCATGGGCCCGGCTTGTAGAATGGTTAACCCGCGAGACGGTTGGCCAAGGGCTGGACAAATAGTATAAAAGACCTAAATATTCCAATGTACGGTCTCTCTTACTAATGCATCGAACCTTCGTTGAAGTTCGTTACGTTACTCTGAGAGCGGAATAGCTATCCGTTTGTCAATTGACTTTGGTAACTGTTGTAGCTTTTAAATAAAGCACTTGTATGTTCTTTGTAACCTGTGTTGGTGTGTTTCTTTCTGGGCTTCCCGGCCTCATATTATTTTTATGTTTTCACAGGGAGACCCGCAGGTCTCCCCGGATACAGCAGTAATCCGCCTGTAACTGGCAGCAATGAAACGAAACACCCGCCACCACCAATTGTCTTCAGACAGCTTCCCTGTACTTATCTCATGTCCGGGAAGCCAGTGAGCCGTCCTGGACGCAACAGTTACTGCGTTCACTTTCCACTCGCCGCTGCTGCCAATAGTCTGTGCTCCCTCATGGAGTGTACTGCAGCCGCCGCACCTCGTAGTCCTGACACTCCTGTCTCCTGCTGTCGACATAAAATAAGCCACACCTGCCATACGCCGTTTGACCCTTATGGTGTTGCTGATTGTTCACAGCTGGTCCAACGGCCGCCCGGCTTTCGACTACAACCTTCCCAAGTGCTGCTGGGAGTTGAGTGCTCCCTCCGTTGCTTGCCTGTGTGCCTGTCTGAGCCTCCACCCCTCCATTAGTTGCCTGTCTGCATGTCTGAGCCCCCCACCCCTCCATTGGTTGCCTCTGTGCCTGTCTGAGCCCCCCACCCCTCCGTTGGTTGCCTATGTGCCTGTCTGAGCCCCCCACCCCTCCGTTGCTTACCTCTGTGCCTGTCTGAGCCCCTGTTGGTTGCCTGTCTGAGCCCCCCACCCCTCCGTTGGTTGCCTGTGTGCCTGTCTGAGCCCCCACCCCTCCGTTTGTTGCCTGTGTGCTTGTCTGAGCCCCCCACCCCTCCGTTGGTTGCCTGTGTGTTGGCTTGATGCCCCCTTCGATTTGACTAGAAATATGTCACTAGTCTAGCACCATGCCTTTGTTTTTCGATCTTAGCTATGCATCTGTATGCACACGCCACCGTGCAACATGGGGCTGGTACCATGCTTTTGTCTATTGATTTTGATCATACATTTGGGTGAAATTGCCTCTTTGTAACAGGATGCTTGCACCATATAGTCGACTACTGACTTTGATCTTGCAATTGCGTGTAGTTGCCGCCATGCATCTTGTGGCTGGCACCATGTATTCCGCCTACCGATTACGACACTGCATCTATATGTAGCTGCCGCAGTGCAATATGTGGCTGGCGCCGTATACTTGCCTTCTGATCTCGACCTTACATCTCTGTGTAGTTGTCACCATGTAACATGTGGCTGGCACCATGTATTTGCCGGTTCTTGCTCTAACACTGTAAACGGAAGCACTTAATGTAACTGTTTGGAAACCATATTCTTAAGCCAAATTGCCTTGATACCTCAGGGTTCTGTGTGCTATATAAGGGTCAAAATAAAATAAATACCGTAGTCACTTAGGGTGAAAACGCAGAGCGACTTAATATGCATAAGTAAGGGGGCTCTGGGTTTTTCTCTCTACTAGCCTATATCCCGGGTTAGAGTCTCAACCAGAGTCTTTAGCTCACCATCCTTTCACAGAAGAGAAATTTACACTACATATCAGTCTTTGTCCTGCCCAGGGGCAGTCCAACACTGAAATGCCTGGCAATTCTCTTCTGAACAAGAGTAGCAACAGCAACTCCAGACACGTGTTTCGGCCTGGTTGGCCCTCGTCAGTGAAGTGGAGATGTGTCTCTCTAAGAACAGTGAGCAAGGGTTCCACGTCTGGATTAGCCTCATAAATTAGGGTGGAAACCCAAAGCTACTTAATATGCAAAAAACAAGGGGGGGTTCTGGGAGTTTCTGTACTACCAGCCTGCATCCCAGGTTAGAGTCTCAACCAGACTCTTGAGCTCGCCATCCTTTCACAGAAGAGACATTTCCACTACATATCAGGCTTGGTCCTGCCCAAGGGCAGTCCAGCACCGAGATGCCAGGCAATTCTCTTCTGAACAAGGGCTGTGCATGCAGGCATGAGCTGGTAGCCCGCAGACCTCCATCTTCAAAGCCCAGGAAGGCGGAGCAGTGCCAACAGCAGCCGTGATTTTCACTCATGTAACCGCCAAAATCATGTACTGCACATTGATGCCAGTCTCTTGCACATGCCACCAACAGTTGACGAGAACGGCCTGTCTGGGGAGTGAGGGAGAACCAGCAGTCACCAGCCAGGGGACGACCATCAGCGAGGTCACGGGAGGTCTTCTTTAGGCCAACAACATTGAAATTGTGCCCAGGCAATCAAATGAAACCAGCGTGGCAATACAGAAACAGCACAAAACCCCGAGACAACAGCATGCCCGGTCCAGCCACCCGCTGAGAAGCCCAGCTGACACTACCCTCGCCACCATACACCAAACAGAGGAGAACAGGAGAACAGGGGTTCAGGAAGTGTTGCCTGCCAGATCACCCCCATTATCACACGGGTGCAATAAGTACAGCCGTCAATTAAAGCAAAGAGCCGACACATGAAGAGACTGCCAGACGCGCAACCATGCAAGGCAGGCACGCATCCTTTGACCCCCACACAGGCATCGCACGGAATGCCGGGAAGGGTGTAAGGCGCGTCCTGTGGGTTAGGCTTTCCAGCTCCTGAAGTAATCAGAGAAACCTGGTGGGAGGACGCCCCCCCTCGCCCCCCGCGCCCCCACTGATCAGAGGAATCAGTGGAGGAACCCACAGCCCCGTCTCCACTGATGAATCAGTGCTGTCAGGCGCAGCTGGTGGGCGAGACCTCAATTCGTGTCCTAATTGGAACGAGTGCAGTGGCCGTCCTCCATCACGTGCCAACATGGGGAGTCCATCACGGCTTTCAGTAAACCACACAGGGAGTGCTGTGCATGGCAGTGGCACCTGGTGCCTGCAGGACCACAGGACCCGCAGGCCCCGTGAGGAGGTGCTGCAGGACCACAGGACCCGAAGGCCCCGTGACGAGGTGCTGCAGGACCACAGGACCCGCAAGCCCCGAACCGAGGTGCTGCAGGACCACAGGTTCCGCAGGCCCCCTGACGAGGTGCTGCAGGACCACAGGACTCGCAAGCCCCGAGCCGAGGTGCTGCAGGACCACAGGTTCCGCAGGCCCCGTGACGAGGTGCTGCAGGACCACAGGACCCGCAGGCCTCGTGATGAGGTGCTGCAGGACCACAGGTTCCGCAGGCCCCGTGACGAGGTGCTGCAGGACCACAGGACCCGCAAGCCCCAAACCGAGTTGCTGCAGGACCACAGGTTCCGCAGGCCCCGTGACGAGGTGCTGCAGGACCACAGGACCCGCAAGCCCCGAACCGAGTTGCTGCAGGACCACAGGTTCCGCAGGCCCCATGACGAGGTGCTGCAGGACCACAGGACCCGCAAGTCCCGAACCGAGGTGCTGCAGGACCACAGGACCCGCAGGCCCCGAGACGATGTGCTGCAGGACCACAGGACCCGCAGGCCCCGTGACGAGGTGCTGCAGGACCAGAGGACCTGCAGGCCCCGCAACGAGGTACTGCAGGACCACAGGCTCTGCAGGCCCCGAGATGAGGTGCTGCATGACCACAGGACCCGCAGGCCCCGTGAGGAGGTGCTGCAGGACCACAGGACCCGCAGGCCCCGTGATGAGGTGCTGCAGGACCACAGGACCCGCAAGCCCGAGCCGAGGTGCTGCCGGACCACAGGTTCCGCAGGCCCCGTGACGAGGTGCTGCAGGACCACAGGACCACAGGACCCGCAGGCCTCGTGATGAGGTGCTGCAGGATCACAGGTTCCGCAGGCCCCGTGACGAGGTGCTGCAGGACCACAGGACCCGCAAGCCCCGAACCGAGTTGCTGCAGGACCACAGGTTCCGCAGGCCCCGTGACGAGGTGTTGCAGGACCACAGGACCCGCAAGCCCCGAACCGAGGTGCTGCAGGACCACAGGACCTGCAGGCCCCGAGACGATGTGCTGCAGGACCACAGGACCAGCAGGCCCCGTGACGAGGTGCTGCAGGACCACAGGACCCGCAGGCCCCGCAACGAGGTACTGCAGGACCACAGGTTCCGCAGGCCCCGTGATGAGGTGCTGCAGGACCACAGGACCCGCAGGCCTCGTGATGAGGTGCTGCAGGACCACAGGTTCCGCAGGCCCCGTGACGAGGTGCTGCAGGACCACAGGACCCGCAAGCCCCGAACCGAGTTGCTGCAGGACCACAGGTTCCGCAGGCCCCGTGACAAGGTGCTGCAGGACCACAGGACCCGCAAGCCCTGAACCGAGTTGCTGCAGGACCACAGGACCCGCAGGCCCCGAGACGATGTGCTGCAGGACCACAGGACCCGCAGGCCCTGTGACGAGGTGCTGCAGGACCACAGGACCTGCAGGCCCCGCAACGAGGTACTGCAGGACCACAGGTTCTGCAGGCCCCGAGACGAGGTGCTGCAGGACCACAGGTTCCACAGGCCCCGAGACGAGGTGATGCAGGACCACAGGACCAGCAGGCCCTGTGACGAGGTGCTGTTCCGCACGGGTGCTGCAGGAGCACTGGTTCCGCAGGCCCTGAGACGCGATGCAGTTCCACACGGGGGCTTCAGGAGCACTGGTTTTGCAGGCCCTGAGACGCGGTGCAGTTCCTCATGGGGGCTGCAGCAGCACTGGTTTTTCAGGCCCTGAGATGCGGTGCAGTTCCGCACTGGGGCTGTAGGAGCACTGGTTTTGCAGGCCCTGAGATGCGGTGCAGTTCCGCACAGGTACCGCAGGAGCACTGGTTTCGCAGGCCCTGAGACGCGGTGAAGTTCCGCACGGGTGCTGCAGGAGCAGTGGTTTTTCAGGCCCTGAGACGCAGTGCAGTTCCGCATTGGGGCTGCAGGAGCATTGGTTTCGCAGGCCCCAATACGTGGTGTAGTTCTGCACGGGTGCTGCAGGAGCACTGGTTTTGCAGGCCCTGAGACTCGGTACAGTACCGCATGGGTGCTGCAGGAGCACTGGTTTTGCAGGCCCTGAGACACAGTGTAGTTCCACATGGGGGCTGCAGGAGCAGTGGTTCTGCAGGCCCTGAGACGCAGTGCAGTTCTGCATGGGTGCTACAGGAGCACTGGTTCCACAGGCCCCGAGACGAGGTGCAGTTCCGCACGGGTGCTGCAGAAGCATTGGTTGCGCTGGCCCTGAGACGCGGTGTAGTTCCGCATGCGGGCTGTAGGAGCACTGGTTCCACAGGCCCTGAGACGAGGTGCTGTTCCGCACGGGGGCTGCAGGAGCACTGGTTCCGCAGGCCCTGGATGAAGTGCTGCAGGAGCACTGGTTTCGCAGGCCCTGAGACGCGGTAAAGTTCCACACGGGGGCTGCAGGAGCACTGGTGCCGCCGGCCCCGAGACGAGGTGCAGTTCAGCACGGGTGCTGCAAGAGCACTGGTTCCACAGGCCCCGAGACAAGGTGCAGTTCCGCATTGGGGCTTCAGGAGCACTGGTTTTGCAGGCCCTGAGACGCAGTGCAGTTCCGATTGGGGGCTGCAGGAGCACTGGTTCGGCAGGCCCCGAGATGAGATGCAGTTCCGCATTGCGGCTGCAGGAGCACTGTTTCCGGCAGGCCCAGAGACGAGCTGCAGTTCCGCACGGGTGCTGCAGGAGCACTGGTTCTGCAGGCCGCGAGATGAGGTGCAGTTCCGCACGGGGGCTGCAGGAGCACTGGTTTTGCAGGCCCTGAGAACCGGTGCAGTTCTGCATGGGGGCTGCAGGAGCACTGGTTCCGCAGGCCCCGAGACGAGGTGCAGTTCCGCATTGAGGCTGCAGGAGCACTGGTTCCCCAGGCTCCGGGACGAGTTGCAGCTCCGCATGGGTGCTGCAGGAGCACTGGTTTCGCAGGCCCTGAGACGCGGTGCAGTTCTGCATGGGGGCTGCAGGAACACTAGTACTGCAGGCCCCGAGACGAGGTGCAGTTCCACACAGGTGCTGCAGGAGCACTGGTTTTGCAGACCCTGAGACGCAGTGCAGTTGCGCACCGGGCTGCAGGAGCACTGGTTCTGCAGGCCCCGAGACGAGGTGCCGTTCCGCACGTGTGCTGCAGGAGCACTGGTTTTGCAGGCCCTGAGACGCGGTGCAGTTCTGCACGGAGGCTGCAGGAGCACTGGTTTTGAAGGCCCTGAGACGTGGTGTAGTTCTGCATGGGGCTGCAGGAGCACTAGTTCTCCAGGTACCAGGGTGGGCAATGGAGTCTGTTTAGATGCTCACCTCATGTCCTCCCACAGGTCTCACAGAGGCAGGATTCAAGCATGGAAGTGTCAATCAATTCCCTCCCTACTTCTTCACACACTGCTTGATGGGAAGTAGTGGACAGCGAGGTGGAGCAGAGCTGAGTGTGCGTGCATGCTTGTGTTATGGGCGTGGACTGGCAGAGCGTGTGTGTGTGTGTGCATGTGCCTCTAATATCCGAGGGTAAGATGGGTGTCGAGTGGGCATGTGCACAGAGGCACGAGCATATGGGCAGAACCTTACTACTGACAGGCATGTGGGCAGACCTGGGCAGTGGAGAGCAACAATGAGGTAGAGAGTAATCACTGAGAACGGAGTGGGTGGCTCAGACCTCTGTCGTGGCATGGAGGGAATGCGGTCATACCTGTTGGGCACCAACAGCCCATTGCTGACATTGCTGAAAGAGAGCTGAATGTCATCTGCATAACACTGAAAATTGGAGCAGAAAGTAGCAATGCGGTGTGCAAGAGATGCCAGGTAGGGTTGAAAAGCCAGGGAGAAAGGTTAGACCCCTGGGGAACACCACAACTAGAGGGAGAGATAGAAGAAAGGAAAGACCCCAGTTGTACCTGAGAGAGTTGGTCGGTGAGAAAGGAGGTCAACCAGGCCAGAGCCTTATCAGTGATTCCCAGGTTATCAAGGAGGCGATTCAGCAGGATGAAATGGTTTACCGTATCAAAAGCAGAGGATAGAGCAAGGAGAATGAGGACAGAAGGAAGATTAGAGACAGAGCTGGAGAGCAGGTCTTCACAGGTGTTCAGGAGTGCAGTTTCCCTGCTTCTAGCAGCTCTAAAGCCAGACTGGTGGTCGTGGCAACAATCAACAGATTCAGTATGCAGATTAAGCTGGGAGATGGCCAGCTTTTCCAGGAGTTTACCCAGGAAAGGATTGATGGAGATCCGGTGATAGTTAGCCAGAGAGGAAGAATCGGCAGAGGACTTCTTAAGGAGGGGGTGCACAAGAGAATGCTTGAGGGGTTGGCGGAAGGTTCCAGTGGCAAAGGAGTGATTACAGAAATGTGCTAAGGCTGGAGAAAGGGTGTCAATGTGGTCCTTGAGGGTTCTGGATGAGCAGGGGCAAAACTGCTTTGACAAGACTTTCATAAATCAGACTTGTCTAGGAACATTGCAAGGGGTGAACAAGGCAAAGGAGGAGAAAGGAGGAGGAGAGACAGCCTCAGTGGGCCAGGAGTGTTAGAGGAGGAGGAGGCGGAGGTAGAGGAAGAGAGAGAGGACAGGATCTCCTGAGATTTTGTGTTGAAATGAGAGGCCAAGGCTGTGCAGCGTGCCTGGGAGGGAACAGGAGCGGTAGAGACTGCAGCAGGATTTGCCAGCTCCTTGAGACTTTGAAAAGTTCAACTGAGATGTTAGATGCCACAGAGACTCAAGCTTGGATGTAGTCTCTCTTCTTAGGAAGGGCAGAGAGTCTCTACTGCCTTCGGAGCAGGCAGCAGGAAATTCTGTCAGGGAGATGAGCCTGATGCCCTCCACTTCCTCTCAGCTGCACGCACATGTGTTTAAGGGTGGCGAGGTCAGAGTCACACCAAGAGTTGCACTTGGATTTGGGCTTCAAGCAGATCCTCATGACAGGGGCTAGGACATCCAGAGTGTTAGAGACAGAGAGATGAAGGTTAGAGAGGGCGTTGTCAGGGTGTGAGTCAGCCAAAGGTGCAGGAGGAGGAGAAAAAGTGGTGGCGAAAGCCTCAGCTGACACACGTGTCATGGCTCCGATGACCGCGAAGGTAGGTGGCAGTGCTGGAGTCGGTTTAACCTGAGGGGTAGAGAATGTGGGAGGAAAGGAGAAAGTGGTCACTCCAAGAGAGAGGAGTGGTAAGAGGGATAGAGAAGGGGAGGTCTGAGCAGATCAGATCATCCAGGCTGAGTCCTGCAGAGTGGGTCAGGCCAGAGGGAAGAATAGAGAGAGAAGTACATGAAGTGATGCGAATGTGGGGTCTCCCTGTATCCCAGGATCTGGAAGACGTTTAGAAGCATTGTTTGTTGAACTTTGGGTGATGGATCATGACACATTGCCTAGAGGCAAGGTCCTATGATGCAGTACCGTCTAACCCTGATTGTGCTTATGTCCATGCCATTGATGGATAAAGCATAAAAGCATGCATAGACTATGACTTCGAAACCACCTTTTTAGAAACAGAATCTACAGAATACTCAATGAACTCAAACTCATAACAATTAACGAACTATGGATTTATGTGGTCACTGTGCTCATGGAACACCAGAGGAAATCTACATCTATTCACGGACACAGCCGCTGAACTAGAGCAATACCAATTCATATGCCTCCAAGAAACCTGGCTCAGCGATCCACCGGCATGCGATGGTTTTATCACATTCCTAAACCCAGCTATCGTACAAAAACAAGGAAGACCTGCTTCAGGCTTACTCACCCTAATCAAGATAAACCCTCACAGCACAGCAATACTCTCCGAGAACATAAACCCTTGGACTCAACTGACCACAATAATATGTACAAAAAACCAGCAAAAGCGAGAAGACAAAAACAATTCAACAATCCTAATCCTAAACCTCTATTGGAACCCACTAGCAATATCAACAGATACGTTCCTAGATGGAGTTTTCATCTCAATCGATGAGGCCACAACTAAATATCCATCATCGGAAATAATAATATGTGGCGATCTGAACATCAAGTTATATGATAAGAACGGTGGCCTCTTAAATCACTCAGATTTATCGGCAAACGCAAAGAGATGGATAAAAGAAACCACGATACGCAACCTACTCCTTCTAAGTCAAGGGAACACTTCGAAATCCTATACACCAACATGGAGCAGAGGTTCATCCCATGCAATCATCGATTATATATTTCTATCTGAAAAACTTCACCAATCAGTCACAAACGTGCAGACGATATTAACAGACAGGAGCGACCACAATCAACTTACCGCCCACTCTGAAGCGACACTGGAAAAAATAGAGTCAGCATTACCACCTCCTCTATTAGAACTAAACGGAACAACAACAAGACTGAGAATCCCACAAGCATCCTTAGCCTCATTACCGGAAAAATTCCTACAGGCAAGTCTGACAAATGCTCTAAAAATCGACTACGAATGGATCCTAATTCCGTTCCGACAAACCAGTAGACCATCGACATTCCTACAACCAAGAAAATGCCGAAAGGAAAAAAGCCTTAAAACGAACAATAAGACAGTTAAAGAAAACTCCAGCTCTCGATACCTCAAACCAGATTAAAATTCTGAAAAACAACCATCGAAACTGGACTAAATCACAAAAAAGTCTCATTCAGCAAGCAGATGCAGAAAACATATTGAAAATCCACAAATCCCACAATACAAAAGAACTTTGGAACTTACTCAATGACAATCAACAAAAACAGCACAAGCTTACAGCTAATGTAACCCAAGAAAAATGGATAACGCACTTTACTACCATTTACGCACCACGAGAAACAGATCAACAGAATACACAGCCCACAACAGACCCAACATGGAAAGTACACGCAGAATTTGAAGATTTCATCCTCCTGATTAACAAACTCAATACTTCTAGAGCACCAGGCCCAGATGGACTATCCAATGCCATAATCAAAGAAGATCCTAACGCTTGGGCAAACCTCCTATGCCACATCACAAAACTGATCAATAAACTGCACAGAATACCAAACTCCTGGAGAACAGCAGTAATTGTACCAATCCACAAACAAGGCCCTAGAGAAGACCCCAAAATTTCGACCGATCGCTCTGCTCGATCCGCTAGGAAAACTATTTGCAGCAGTACTTCTAAACCAACTCACCGCGTGGGCCATAAAAAACAATACATTCTGGACCAGACAAACAGGATTCACGGCCAATGTTGGAACAAACCTCAACCTGATATTACTACAAGTAATTACACATGAAGCTATCAACTCCAACTCGACAATCTACGCAGCATTTATTGACCTAAAAATGGCTTTTGATGCAATCTCACGCGAAAAACTATGGTCGAAACTTAGAACATGGAACTGTCCACCTGATATCCTAGAACCGATTATTCTGCTGTATTCAAATAAAAGTTAGATTGTCGAGACAAGGAGCTACAACATATGCCATACCAACAGAAAATGGACTCAAACAAGGCTGTCCTCTCGCAGCGACACTCTACAACTTGTTCACTGCTGATATCGAAGAACATCTAAAATCACATAAAACCAATCCCCCCAAAATCAACTCGATCCCAGTCCCAGTCATGGCATACGCCGATGACATTGTGTTACTAGACAAAACACCGACTGGGTTACAAACGACACTGGCAGCCCTAAGCCATTACATGAAAAAAAACGAACTAACGATCAATACGGAAAAAACAAAGACAATGACTCTCACCAAACCACTAAAAAAAAGAACAAACCAGCGTATCTTTACGATCAACAATGCCGAAATAGAAAATGTTACTTCGTTCAAATACCTAGGGATCACAATAAACCAGTCAAAATCAGAAGAGCAGTGGATAGACAAAATCGAACAAACATCTCAAACTCTATCAAGACAAGGCTGCCTCCTTCACAGAAAATACGGCAAGTTCTCCTTCAAGCCAATTATCTCCTACTACAGACACAAGTACATTCCGATTCTGACCTACGGTACTGAAGCAATGTTGAACGCTCAGAGAGTCAACTGGACAAAATATGAAGCGGCTTTCTGGCGCAAAGTCCTTCGACTCCCGCAAACATTTCCAATGCCAAGAATACGCTATGAATTGGCAACTCAATCAATTGAATCAGTCGTACAATGGAAAAGACTAGATATTTTTCGCAAAATACTGACAGATGGGAAAACTCCAGCAATTCAAATACTGCGACATAAAGAAAACACCTTCAATACGACAATATTGCAAAAATGGAAAGATACAATGAGAAAAGAAATGGATAGTGACAATATCACAGAAGAACTGCTTACACTTCGTCCACAACACGCAAAAACAAAACTGCTGCACAACGACTGGATAAAGACCATCCAACAAAAAAATACCTACAAACAGAATCTACATTGCACAAAAGACAATAGGAGAATCCACGAACCACCAGCCTACCTGCAAACCTTCCCAGACCAAACCATTCGAACAACATCTCTAAAAATTTGCCTAAACATTCTTCCTACAAAAGCATACCTATCTACAAAAAGACAGATCAAGCACGAAGACAACTACTGCAGGTTCTGCAAAGACCAAAAAATCGAGTAAACCATATTCCACCTCGTCATGGAATGTAATGAACTCGCCTCACAACGCAAAGAATTCGGTGCTTTTTTTCAACTCTCATCGACACAAATGTGTATGCAAGAAAGATGGACCGCTCTCCTCAGCGGCCACAACAACAAGTACACTTACACAATTGCTCTCTTCCTATCTTCTATACTCGAACTAAACAAACAAAATTAAAAAAGCCAATCCAACTCAAGCAAATGATGAAAAAGTTTTCAAATAAACTACAGCATCAAAAAAAAAAAAAAATAAATAAATAAATAAATAAATAAATAAATAAATAAATAAAAGCATGCATTAGTGGATTAACCACTACGTGTATCATAGCACTGAGTTCCAACTTTGGGGGTAACATGGAGGAAATGGAGAAGTAAAGCCAGTGGATTTACTTTCAAACTACAAAGGTGTCCACTGGGACCCCATAACGGTGAATAAGACTGTCTCACTGCCGCTGATTAAACTAGCGGCAGTGTCGGTAAACAAGGCTGGCAGAACCAGCATGATTAATTTTCCCAAGCTCATAATGATGGTCAATACCCTGCACGTCCACTGAATTTATACCAGCTTTGATGAAGCTTGTGATTACCGCAGATCTGTACAAACTGGGGGAGTTGACAAGTTCTCTCCCCTGGCACATTTTGGAGATAATCTGATAAATAGTCAAATCCCTCCAGTCCCTTCCGATCCCACCTCCGCACACACTGGGATACTGCATACAAAGCATACAGGAAGTGGACTGACACCAACCCAACCCACTGGGCGCCAGTGAAACCGGAAGTTGCTCTATAAACACCAGTAGGAGGTTTAGGAAGGTCCATTGATGGTCTTCCTCAAACTCCCTTATTCTCCAGAACATGCATCCCTTAACCTTAAATCAACTTCGGGGTTTAAAAGAACACCCAGTTTAGCATTTGGTAGGGAGGCTGAACACTCAGGCTGTACTATGCAGGAAGTGGATGCACTGGTTTGGATTAGAGAATAGCACAGTGGCAATCACAGTAAATAGAGATTTAGAAGATTATCATGTAGCATGACTTTTTATTCACAGCACAAAATCCCATACATCTGGAAGGTTAATAAGTGACTGAAGTAGAAAAAAACATTCACTTTCTTCTCAAAACAATAGAGAGAGGGTTGAGAAGAGGAAGTATGGGGATGTCATCCCACCCAAGCACCAGCAGCTGAGAATTGCTTCTCCTGATGACTGTCAGTAAAGCTATGCCTCTAAAGAGGAGCAAAATGGGATGTAGACTAAGAAAACATACGGCAGTCCAGGTTCGGCTCTTGGTACTCCCACAGTGGGCTGGCGTAGTAAATGTTGCCAAAAATGTGGATTAACAGTTCAGGTTCTATGGCTCTAAGCAACAGGAGTTCATGTCAAAGCCAGGCATTCACTTCCATGGTCTCAAGGCTTCGTTCTCTTCCATGGGCTCAAGGCTTCTATCACTTCCATGGTCTCAAGGCTTTGTTCGCTTCCATAGGCTCAAAGCTTTTTTCACTTCCATGGGCTTAAGGCTTCCTTCACTTTCATGGTCTCAAGGCTTCCTTCACTTCCATGGTCTCAAGGCTTTGTTCACTTCCATGGTCCCAAGGCTTCCTTCGCTTCCATGGGCCTAAGGCTTCTTTCACTTCCATGGTCTCAAGGCTTCGTTCACTTCCAAGATCTCAAGGCATCCTTCACTTCCATGCTCTCAAGGCTTCCTTCACTTCCATGGTCTCCAACCTTGCTTCACTTCCATGATCTCAAGGATTCGTTCACTTCTAGGGTCTCAAGGCTTCCTTCACTTCCATGGTGGCTTTGTTCACTTCCATGGTGTCAAGGCTTTATTCACTTCCATGATCTCAAGGCTTCCTTCACTTCCATGGTCTCCAGGCTTCCTTCATTTCCATGGTCTGAAGGCTTCCATGGTCTCCAGGCTTCCTTCACTTCCATGGTCTCAAGGATTCCTTCACTTCCATGGTCTCTAGGCTAACTTCACTTCCATAGTCTCCAGGCTTCCTTCACTTCCATGGTCTCAAGGCTTTGTTCACTTCCATGGTTTGAAGGCTTTGTTCACTTCCAAGATCTCAAGGCATCCTTCACTTCCATGCTCCCAAGGCTTCCTTCACTTCCATGGTCTCCAAGCTTGCTTCACTTCCATGATCTCAATGATTCGTTCACTTCTAGGGTCTCAAGGCTTTCTTCACTTCCATGGTGGCTTTGTTCACTTCCATGGTGTCAAGGCTTCATTCACTTCCATGATCTCAAGGCTTCCTTCAGTTCCATGGTCTCCAGGCTTCCTTCACTTCCATGGTCTGAAGGCTTCCATGGTCCCCAGGCTTCCTTCACTTCCATGGTCTCAAGGATTCCTTCACTTCCATGGTCTCTAGGCTTCCTTCACTTCCATAGTCTCCAGGCTTCCTTCACTTCCATGGTCTCAAGGCTTTGTTCACTTCCATGGTTTGAAGGCTTTGTTCACTTCCATGGTTGCAAGGATTTGTTCACTTCCATGGTCTCCAGGCTTCCTTCACTTCCATGGTCTCCAGGCTTCCTTCACGTCTATGGTCTCAAGGCTCTGTTCGCTTCCATGGTCTCAAGGCTTCCTTCACTTCCATGGTCGCAAGGCTTCCTTCACTTGCATGGTCACAAGGCTTCCTTCACTTCCATGGCTTTGTTCACTTCCATGGGGTCCAGGCTTCATTCACTTCCATGATCTCAAGGCTTCCTTCACTTCCATGGTCTCCAGGCTTCCTTCACTTCCATGGTCTCAAGGCTTCCATGGTCTCCAGGCTTCCTTCACTTCAATGGTTTCAAGACTTCCTTCACTTCCATGGTCTCTAGGCTTCCTTCACTTCAATATTCTCCAGGCTTCGTTCACTTCCATGGTCTCAAGGCTTTGTTCACTTCCATGGTCTCAAGGCTTCCTTCACTTCCATGGTCTCCAGGCTTCGTTCACTTCTATTGTCTCAAGGCTTTGTTCACTTCCATGATCTCAAGGCTTCCTTCACTTCCATGGTCTCAAGGCTTCCATGGTCAAAAGGCTACTTTCACTTCCATGGTCTCAAGGCTTTGTTCACTTCCATGGTCTCAAGGCTTCCTTCACTTCCATGGTCACAAGGCCTCCTTCACTTTCATGGTCCCAAGGCTTCCTTCACTTCCATGGTGTCAAGGCTTCGTTCACTTCCATGATCTCAAGGCTACGTTCACTTCCATGGTCTCCAGGCTTCGTTCACTTCCATGGTCTCAAGGCTTCCTTCACTTCCATGGTCACAAGGATTCCCTCACTTCCATGGTCTCAAGGTTTTTTTTAACTTCCATGGTCCAAGGCTTTCCTCACATCCATGGTCTCAAGGCTACCTTCACGTCCCAGGAGGATAGCTCAGTGGCAGCAAGCTCGCCTTGGAAGCAAGATGACACGAAGCAACACAGGTCCGATCCCTGGGTCCGCGCTTAGAAACAGCTGGGTTTTTAAGCGTGTTATAAATGTGCAACTATGACAAAAAAAACAAAAAAAATAATAATTAAGAAAAACAAACTCCTGTAACAGCGCCTCGATGCCCCGGGGCTGTGTGAGTGCTTTAAAAATGCAAAATAAATGTAATAAATAAAAAAAAATAATAATAATTGCGTCAAGGCTTCATTCACTTTCATGGTATCAAGCTTCCTTCACTTCCATGGTCTCAAGGCTTCCTTCACTTCCATGGTCTCAAGGCTTCCTTCACTTTCATGGTCTCAAGGCTTCCTTCACTTCCATGTCTCAAGGCTTCCTTCACTTTCATGGTCTCCAGGCTTCGTTCACTTCCATGGTCACAAGGCTTCCTTCACTTCCATGGTCTCAAGGCCTCCTTCACTTCCATGGTCTCAAGGCTTCCATGGTCTCAAGGCTTCCTTCACTACCATGGTCTGAAGGCTAACTTCACTTCCATGGTCTCAGGGCTTCCTTCACTTCCATGGTCTCAAGGCTTCCATGGTCTCAAAGTTACTTTCACTTCCATGGTCTCAAGGCTTCGTTCACTTCCATGGTCTCAAGTCTTCCTTCATTTCCATGGTCTCAAGGCTTCATAGTCTCAAGGCTTCCTTCTCTTCCATGGTCTCAAGGCTTCCTTCGCTTCCATGGCCTCAAGGCTTCCTTCAATTCCATGGTCAAGGCTTCCATGGTCTCCAGGCTACTTTCACTTCCATGGTCTCAAGGCTTCCTTCACTTCCATGGTCTCAAGGCTTTGTTCACTTCCATGGTCCCAAGGCTTCCTTCGCTTCCATGGGCCTAAGGCTTCTTTCACTTCCATGGTCTCAAGGCTTCGTTCACTTCCAAGATCTCAAGGCATCCTTCACTTCCATGCTCTCAAGGCTTCCTTCACTTCCATGGTCTCCAACCTTGCTTCACTTCCATGATCTCAAGGATTCGTTCACTTCTAGGGTCTCAAGGCTTCCTTCACTTCCATGGTGGCTTTGTTCACTTCCATGGTGTCAAGGCTTCATTCACTTCCATGATCTCAAGGCTTCCTTCACTTCCATGGTCTCCAGGCTTCCTTCATTTCCATGGTCTGAAGGCTTCCATGGTCTCCAGGCTTCCTTCACTTCCATGGTCTCAAGGATTCCTTCACTTCCATGGTCTCTAGGCTAACTTCACTTCCATAGTCTCCAGGCTTCCTTCACTTCCATGGTCTCAAGGCTTTGTTCACTTCCATGGTTTGAAGGCTTTGTTCACTTCCAAGATCTCAAGGCATCCTTCACTTCCATGCTCCCAAGGCTTCCTTCACTTCCATGGTCTCCAAGCTTGCTTCACTTCCATGATCTCAATGATTCGTTCACTTCTAGGGTCTCAAGGCTTTCTTCACTTCCATGGTGGCTTTGTTCACTTCCATGGTGTCAAGGCTTCATTCACTTCCATGATCTCAAGGCTTCCTTCAGTTTCATGGTCTCCAGGCTTCCTTCACTTCCATGGTCTGAAGGCTTCCATGGTCCCCAGGCTTCCTTCACTTCCATGGTCTCAAGGATTCCTTCACTTCCATGGTCTCTAGGCTTCCTTCACTTCCATAGTCTCCAGGCTTCCTTCACTTCCATGGTCTCAAGGCTTTGTTCACTTCCATGGTTTGAAGGCTTTGTTCACTTCCATGGTTGCAAGGATTTGTTCACTTCCATGGTCTCCAGGCTTCCTTCACTTCCATGGTCTCCAGGCTTCCTTCACGTCTATGGTCTCAAGGCTCTGTTCGCTTCCATGGTCTCAAGGCTTCCTTCACTTCCATGGTCGCAAGGCTTCCTTCACTTGCATGGTCACAAGGCTTCCTTCACTTCCATGGCTTTGTTCACTTCCATGGGGTCCAGGCTTCATTCACTTCCATGATCTCAAGGCTTCCTTCACTTCCATGGTCTCCAGGCTTCCTTCACTTCCATGGTCTCAAGGCTTCCATGGTCTCCAGGCTTCCTTCACTTCAATGGTTTCAAGACTTCCTTCACTTCCATGGTCTCTAGGCTTCCTTCACTTCAATATTCTCCAGGCTTCGTTCACTTCCATGGTCTCAAGGCTTTGTTCACTTCCATGGTCTCAAGGCTTCCTTCACTTCCATGGTCTCCAGGCTTCGTTCACTTCTATTGTCTCAAGGCTTTGTTCACTTCCATGATCTCAAGGCTTCCTTCACTTCCATGGTCTCAAGGCTTCCATGGTCAAAAGGCTACTTTCACTTCCATGGTCTCCAGGCTTTGTTCACTTCCATGGTCTCAAGGCTTCCTTCACTTCCATGGTCACAAGGCTTCCTACACTTTCATGGTCCCAAGGCTTCCTTCACTTCCATGGTGTCAAGGCTTCGTTCACTTCCATGATCTCAAGGCTACGTTCACTTCCATGGTCTCCAGGCTTCGTTCACTTCCATGGTCTCAAGGCTTCCTTCACTTCCATGGTCACAAGGATTCCCTCACTTCCATGGTCTCAAGGTTTTTTTTAACTTCCATGGTCCAAGGCTTTCCTCACATCCATGGTCTCAAGGCTACCTTCACGTCCCAGGAGGATAGCTCAGTGGCAGTGTGCTCGCCTTGGAAGCAAGATGACACGAAGCAACACAGGTCCGATCCCTGGGTCCGCGCTTAGAAACAGCTGGGTTTTTAAGCGTGTTATAAATGTGCAACTATGACAAAAAAAACAAAAAAAATAATAATTAAGAAAAACAAACTCCTGTAACAGCGCCTCGATGCCCCGGGGCTGTGTGAGTGCTTTAAAAATGCAAAATAAATGTAATAAATAAAAAAAAATAATAATAATTGTGTCAAGGCTTCATTCACTTTCATGGTATCAAGCTTCCTTCACTTCCATGGTCTCAAGGCTTCCTTCACTTCCATGGTCTCAAGGCTTCCTTCACTTTCATGGTCTCAAGGCTTCCTTCACTTCCATGTCTCAAGGCTTCCTTCACTTTCATGGTCTCCAGGCTTCGTTCACTTCCATGGTCACAAGGCTTCCTTCACTTCCATGGTCTCAAGGCCTCCTTCACTTCCATGGTCTCAAGGCTTCCATGGTCTCAAGGCTTCCTTCACTACCATGGTCTGAAGGCTAACTTCACTTCCATGGTCTCAGGGCTTCCTTCACTTCCATGGTCTCAAGGCTTCCATGGTCTCAAAGTTACTTTCACTTCCATGGTCTCAAGGCTTCGTTCACTTCCATGGTCTCAAGTCTTCCTTCATTTCCATGGTCTCAAGGCTTCAAAGTCTCAAGGCTTCCTTCACTTCCATGGTCTCAAGGCTTCCTTCGCTTCCATGGCCTCAAGGCTTCCTTCAATTCCATGGTCAAGGCTTCCATGGTCTCCAGGCTACTTTCACTTCCATGGTCTCAAGGCTTCCTTCGCTTCCATGGTCTCAAGGCTTCCTTCAATTCCATGGTCTCCAGGCTACTTTCACTTCCATGGTCTCAAGGCTTCCTTCACTTCCATGGTCTCAAGGCTTCCTTCACTTCCAGGGTCTCAAGGCTTCCTTCGCTTCCATGGTCTCAAGGCTTCCTTCAATTCCATGGTCTCAAGGCTTCCATGGTCTCCAGGCTACTTTCACTTCCATGATCTCAAGGCTTCCTTTGCTTCCATGGTCTCAAGGCTTCCTTCAATTCCATGGTCTCCAGGCTTCCTTCGCTTCCATGGTCTCAAGGCTTCGTTCACTTCCAAGATCTCAAGGCATCCTTCACTTCCATGCTCTCAAGGCTTCCTTCACTTCCATGGTCTCCAACCTTGCTTCACTTCCATGATCTCAAGGATTCGTTCACTTCTAGGGTCTCAAGGCTTCCTTCACTTCCATGGTGGCTTTGTTCACTTCCATGGTGTCAAGGCTTCATTCACTTCCATGATCTCAAGGCTTCCTTCACTTCCATGGTCTCCAGGCTTCCTTCATTTCCATGGTCTGAAGGCTTCCATGGTCTCCAGGCTTCCTTCACTTCCATGGTCTCAAGGCTTTGTTCACTTCCATGGTTTGAAGGCTTTGTTCACTTCCAAGATCTCAAGGCATCCTTCACTTCCATGCTCCCAAGGCTTCCTTCACTTCCATGGTCTCCAAGCTTGCTTCACTTCCATGATCTCAATGATTCGTTCACTTCTAGGGTCTCAAGGCTTTCTTCACTTCCATGGTGGCTTTGTTCACTTCCATGGTGTCAAGGCTTCATTCACTTCCATGATCTCAAGGCTTCCTTCAGTTCCATGGTCTCCAGGCTTCCTTCACTTCCATGGTCTGAAGGCTTCCATGGTCCCCAGGCTTCCTTCACTTCCATGGTCTCAAGGATTCCTTCACTTCCATGGTCTCTAGGCTTCCTTCACTTCCATAGTCTCCAGGCTTCCTTCACTTCCATGGTCTCAAGGCTTTGTTCACTTCCATGGTTGCAAGGATTTGTTCACTTCCATGGTCTCCAGGCTTCCTTCACTTCCATGGTCTCCAGGCTTCCTTCACGTCTATGGTCTCAAGGCTCTGTTCGCTTCCATGGTCTCAAGGCTTCCTTCACTTCCATGGTCGCAAGGCTTCCTTCACTTGCATGGTCACAAGGCTTCCTTCACTTCCATGGCTTTGTTCACTTCCATGGGGTCCAGGCTTCATTCACTTCCATGATCTCAAGGCTTCCTTCACTTCCATGGTCTCCAGGCTTCCTTCACTTCCATGGTCTCAAGGCTTCCATGGTCTCCAGGCTTCCTTCACTTCAATGGTTTCAAGACTTCCTTCACTTCCATGGTCTCTAGGCTTCCTTCACTTCAATATTCTCCAGGCTTCGTTCACTTCCATGGTCTCAAGGCTTTGTTCACTTCCATGGTCTCAAGGCTTCCTTCACTTCCATGGTCTCCAGGCTTCGTTCACTTCTATTGTCTCAAGGCTTTGTTCACTTCCATGATCTCAAGGCTTCCTTCACTTCCATGGTCTCAAGGCTTCCATGGTCAAAAGGCTACTTTCACTTCCATGGTCTCAAGGCTTTGTTCACTTCCATGGTCTCAAGGCTTCCTTCACTTCCATGGTCACAAGGCTTCCTTCACTTTCATGGTCCCAAGGCTTCCTTCACTTCCATGGTGTCAAGGCTTCGTTCACTTCCATGATCTCAAGGCTACGTTCACTTCCATGGTCTCCAGGCTTCGTTCACTTCCATGGTCTCAAGGCTTCCTTCACTTCCATGGTCACAAGGATTCCCTCACTTCCATGGTCTCAAGGTTTTTTTTAACTTCCATGGTCCAAGGCTTTCCTCACATCCATGGTCTCAAGGCTACCTTTACGTCCCAGGAGGATAGCTCAGTGGCAGCGTGCTCGCCTTGGAAGCAAGATGACACGAAGCAACACAGGTCCGATCCCTGGGTCCGCGCTTAGAAACAGCTGGGTTTTTAAGCGTGTTATAAATGTGCAACTATGACAAAAAAACCAAAAAAAATAATAATTAAGAAAAACAAACTCCTGTAACAGCGCCTCGATGCCCCGGGGCTGTGTGAGTGCTTTAAAAATGCAAAATAAATGTAATAAATAAAATAAAATAATAATAATTGTGTCAAGGCTTCATTCACTTTCATGGTATCAAGCTTCCTTCACTTCCATGGTCTCAAGGCTTCCTTCACTTCCATGGTCTCAAGGCTTCCTTCACTTTCATGGTCTCAAGGCTTCCTTCACTTCCATGTCTCAAGGCTTCCTTCACTTTCATGGTCTCCAGGCTTCGTTCACTTCCATGGTCACAAGGCTTCCTTCACTTCCATGGTCTCAAGGCCTCCTTCACTTCCATGGTCTCAAGGCTTCCATGGTCTCAAGGCTTCCTTCACTACCATGGTCTGAAGGCTAACTTCACTTCCATGGTCTCAGGGCTTCCTTCACTTCCATGGTCTCAAGGCTTCCATGGTCTCAAAGTTACTTTCACTTCCATGGTCTCAAGGCTTCGTTCACTTCCATGGTCTCAAGTCTTCCTTCATTTCCATGGTCTCAAGGCTTCATAGTCTCAAGGCTTCCTTCACTTCCATGGTCTCAAGGCTTCCTTCGCTTCCATGGCCTCAAGGCTTCCTTCAATTCCATGGTCAAGGCTTCCATGGTCTCCAGGCTACTTTCACTTCCATGGTCTCAAGGCTTCCTTCGCTTCCATGGTCTCAAGGCTTCCTTCAATTCCATGGTCTCCAGGCTACTTTCACTTCCATGGTCTCAAGGCTTCCTTCACTTCCATGGTCTCAAGGCTTCCTTCACTTCCAGGGTCTCAAGGCTTCCTTCGCTTCCATGGTCTCAAGGCTTCCTTCAATTCCATGGTCTCAAGGCTTCCATGGTCTCCAGGCTACTTTCACTTCCATGGTCTCAAGGCTTCCTTTGCTTCCATGGTCTCAAGGCTTCCTTCAATTCCATGGTCTCCAGGCTTCCTTCGCTTCCATGGTCTCAAGGCTTCCTTCAATTCCATGGTCTCAAGGCTTCCATGGTCTCCAGGCTACTTTCACTTCCATGGTCTCAAGGCTTCCTTCGCTTCCATGGTCTCAAGGCTACCTTCAATTCCATGGTCTCCAGGCTGCTTTCACTTCCATGGTCTCAAGGCTTCCTTCACTTCCATGGTTTCAAGGCTTCCTTCACTTCCAGGGTCTCAAGGCTTCCTTCACTTCCATGGTCTCAAGGCTTCTTTCACTTCCATGGTCTCAAGGCTTCCTTTACTTCCATGGTCTCAATGCCTCCTTCACTTCCATGGTCTCTAGGCTTCCTTCCTTCACTTCCATGGTCTCCAGCCTTCGTTCACTTCCATGGTCTCAAGGTTCATGGCGGTTCTGCAACATCCAGAGAATGGATCCAAAGAAATGTGTGCTCTTGTGCTCTATTACCCAGGCAGTGCTCTGTTGTTTACGAACTAGGTGCACACTATACAAATATAATAATAAAATAATAACAAAGTGCACTGGTCATAAACAACCACATGTAGCTGTCTCCTGGTGACACAAACAGTCCTCAAGTGCTGCAGAACCTAATGACCTATGCTTCTGTTATGCAAAGGGCTATAATGAACATGTAGAGCTTAACAGTGCTGGGACCAAATTTCGACCTTTTGCACAACGTTCAGATAACAGGACTTTCTTCACAGCAAGACACCATCCAGTGTATCATAAACGTGCAGGTTTGCACTTTATGGGGCATCACTGGTGAATGATTCTCTCCTAAAGGCACTACAGTGAGACACCTGGACTCTAAGAATGTGCAAGTGTTTTTTTCTCGCTCAAGTTCCATTTCTTACCTTACCCTTCTTCAGGGTTTCTCCCTGAAGTTCCATTATGACTTTGCCCTTCTTAGGGTTTCTTCCTGAAGTTCCATTGTGACTTTGCCCCGCTTAGGGTTTTTCCCTGAAGTTCCATTGTGACTTTGCCCTTCTCAGGGTTTTCTCCCTGAAGTTCCATTGTGATGTTGCCCTTCTGTGATTCCTCTCCCTGAGGTTCCATTGTGGCGTTGCCCTGCTCAGGTTTTTCTTCCTGAAGTTCCATTGTGACGTTGCCCTGCTCAGGTGTTTCTTCCTGAAGTTCCATTGTGACGTTGCCCTGCTCAGGGTTTTCTTCCTGAAGATCCATTGTGACTTTGCCCTTCTTAGGGTTTTTCCCTGAAATTCCATTGTGACTTTGACCTTCTCAGAGTTTTCTCCCTGAAGGTCCATTGTGGCGTTGCCCTGCTCAGGGTTTACTTCCTGAAGTTCCATTGTGGCGTTGCCCTGCTCAGGTTTTTCTTCCTGAAGTTCCATTGTGACGTTGCCCTGCTCAGGTTTTTCTTCCTGAAGTTCCATTGTGGCATTGCCCAGCTCAGGTTTTTCTTCCTGAAGTTCCATTGTGGCGTTGCCCTGCTCAGGTTTTTCTTCCTGAAGTTCCATTGTGGCATTGCCCTGCTTAGGGTTTTCTTCCTGAAGTTCCATTGTGATGTTGCCCTACTCAGGGGTTTCTTCCTGAAGTTCCATTGTGACGTTGCCCTGCTCAGGGTTTTCTTCCTGAAGTTCCATTGTGACGTTGCCCTTTGCGTGCAATGCACGTTGTGCATTACTTGCCTTTGCTCTTTTATGCCCAATGTAACTCAGTTGACTGGCTCCAAGATAGAGCAGCTTAACTTTGAATCCTGCTGTTGTGTTTTTGGGGACAACACCAGGGCAATGCCCTGCCTGGAATCATGCAATGCCCTACGGCACCCTTCTCACACATCATCTGCTTGGCACTCACTGCTGCATGCCCCCTGTGTGATCCACTCATTGCCCTGTCCCCACAATCTGATAAAGAACCTATCACTGCACAGTGCCCACTGCCAGAGAAACCAGCCGTCCTCAGGGTGCCTCAGAACACCTCCTCCAACGACCTTATCTGAAGGACACCACTATGGAGTGGTTGCCATGGCCACATTGGAGGACAACTAAATGTTGCCCACCATGCCTTACACAAACCTCCCCACAACCTCTATGCACAAACCAACTAAACCTCTCGAATATGGCAGCTGATAAACTGTGCCAAAAGGCATCAAACAACAAAACGCCACAACTCTACGATGATCTCATAGGCCACAGTTTCTATCCAATGAATCCCAGCACCACAGACACGCAAGGTTCCCTGCAGAACATATATGCCTCTATGTTCTCAGCACTAGGCACCCAGACACAGACCTGCAACCAAAGCACAAGGTACTTCAGGTCAGCACGTGTCAACACACCAGCAAAGCTGCCTTGAACTTTCCCTCTCTCGCCACCAATCTAACCCAATCCCCCTCTATTTCAGATCTGCCAGAGGGCCAGGAGGTCATGCACACCCTAGAGATGAACAAAAAGACCCATTACTAAGCCTGGGTGACCTTTCTTCAAAATTATAAAAAATCATTACTAAGCCTGAGTAACCTTCCTCCAAAGTGATACGCTCATTACTAAGCCTGAGAGACCTTTCTCCAAAGTCATCCGCTCATTACTAAGCCTGAGAGACCTTTCTCCAAAGTGATACGCTCATTACTAAGCCTGAGAGACCTTTCTCCAAAGTCATCCGCTCATTACTAAGCCTGAGAGACCTTTCTCCAAAGTGATCTGCTCATTACTAGGCCTGAGTGACCTTCCTCCAAAGTGATACGCACATTACTAAGCCTGAGAGACCTTTCTCCAAAGTGATACGCTCATTACTAAGCCTGAGAGACCTTTCTTCAAAGTGATACGCTCATTACTAAGCCTGAGAGACCTTTCTCCAAAGTCATCCGCTCATTACTAAGCCTGAGAGACCTTTCTCCAAAGTCATCCGCTCATTACTAAGCCTGAGAGACCTTTCTCCAAAGTGATCCGCTTCTTATTAAGCCCGGGTGACCATTCTCCAAAGTGATCAGCTCATTACTAAGCCTGAAAGACCATTCTCCAAAGTGATCCAATCATTACTAGGCCTGAGTGACCTTTCTCCAAAGTGATACGCTCATTACTAAGCCTGAGAGACCTTTCTCCAAAGTGATCTGCTCATTACTAAGTCTGAGTGACCTTCCTCCAAAGTGATACGCTCATTACTAAGCCTGAGAGACCTTTCTCCAAAGTCATCCGCTCATTACTAAGCCTGAGAGACCTTTCTCCAAAGTGATCTGCTCATTACTAGGCCTGAGTGACCTTCCTCCAAAGTGATACGCACATTACTAAGCCTGAGAGACCTTTCTCCAAAGTGATCCACTCATTACTAAGCCTGAGAGACCTTTCTCCAAAGTGATCCACTCATTACTAAGCCTGAGAGACCTTTCTCCAAAGTCATCCGCTCATTACTAAGCCTGAGAGACCTTTCTCCAAAGTGATCCGCTTCTTATTAAGCCCGGGTGACCATTCTCCAAAGTGATCAGCTTATTACTAAGCCTGAAAGACCATTCTCCAAAGTGATCCAATCATTACTAGGCCTGAGTGACCTTTCTCCAAAGTGATACGCTCATTACTAAGCCTGAGAGACCTTTCTCCAAAGTGATCTGCTCATTACTAAGTCTGAGTGACCTTCCTCCAAAGTGATACGCTCATTACTAAGCCTGAGAGACCTTTCTCCAAAGTCATCCGCTCATTACTAAGCCTGAGAGACCTTTCTCCAAAGTGATCTGCTCATTACTAGGCCTGAGTGACCTTCCTCCAAAGTGATACGCACATTACTAAGCCTGAGAGACCTTTCTCCAAAGTGATCCACTCATTACTAAGCCTGAGAGACCTTTCTCCAAAGTGATCCACTCATTACTAAGCCTGAGAGACCTTTCTCCAAAGTCATCCGCTCATTACTAAGCCTGAGAGACCTTTCTCCAAAGTGATCCGCTTCTTATTAAGCCCGGGTGACCATTCTCCAAAGTGATCAGCTCATTACTAAGCCTGAAAGACCATTCTCCAAAGTGATCCAATCATTACTAGGCCTGAGTGGCTTTCCTCCAAAGTGATCTGCTCATTACTAAGCATGAGAGACATTTTTCCAAAGTGATCCAATCATTACTAAGCCTGGGTGACCATTCTCCAAAGTGATCTGATCATTACTAAGCCTGAGAGACCTTTATCCAAAGTGATCTGTGGTTGCATTCAAATTTCCTAGTGCGATTCGATTTGTGCAGATTCCTGGGGATTTTTCTTCCTTTCTGAATCAGTCAGAATCTCCTTAAAGAGCCATAACTCTTTGGGAGAAGGCTGTGAAGGCTACAGCACAACTTAAAAGGCTTAAATCATGATATAACTCTGACGTTCTTTAAAGGGATACCATTGAGTCACGCAGGATTGCAATGTTATGAACTCTGTACCTGGAAAAAAACACATAACATAGATCTACAGCAAGAAGTGTATTCTAAAACTCATTCCACTCTGCTTTATTTAACAGGCACGGGGGAAGTGCAAGATGTGGGGGGGCCTTTCTGACCCATTCATGCACATGTGTTTTAAGTGCAGCACAGCAGTGGCGCGATCAGTGTCTACCCCACTTACATTATTGTCCCTCAAACAAGAATAGACATGCTCCTTTTTGATTTTTGACACATTTCACGATGAGAGGGCCTTTTAGGGTCCGTCGTGATGAAATGCACTCCCAGCATGCACGTGGGTGCGGGGAGCTTAATGCAGGCTGCCGACCCTAGTGTTGGCAAGGGGGCTGGCCAGCACATCATTCGTTCTGTAGCCCCGCCTCCTGGCAATGCACAGGCCAAACTTATGCACACAGTGACTCGTGCATTTCTGAAAGTAATGTGAATAAAAATGCATCCTGTGCACATTTCTTCTTTGCATCATGCATAGGGCATTTATTCTGTGTTTGTCATTTGCCTCACCGTTTCATTTTGGCTTCTCACAGCCAGGTGCACGCCATTAGTTATGCAGGTGCTTTCTCGGAGCAGCTCTGGCAGGAAAGGTTCTGCTGGGTTCCGTTAATGTATACTTTCGTTTCTTGGAGCATGTGCTGTCAGGGAAAAGTTGGACCTTCTGAATCCAGCGTTTGCAGCAACGCTTCACCAGCATGAGCTATTCATGAGTTTAACCTGAATCTCCGCCTCAGTTCTATTACAGGTTTAGCTGAACCTGCATCACCTGAATACAGTGGAAATGTGGGACAGTTGGGTCCGGCTGAATGTATTCACCCAGGCGTAATCGCTCTCAGCATGCAAGGGCATGTTGCAACATATTGTCGTGCTGGTTGGGTCCAACGAAACACCTTGAGATCCGTCTCAGAATTATATGCCAGCATTTTCCTGTTAAACACATTTTTATGCAACCAGTGCCCAGATTGTGCAAGTATTGTCAATGCATAAATATGTGCAAGTCGCTCTGCATAATATATGCCAGTGTGCAGCTTTAAAAACTCATGTTCATGCTGCCATGGCCCAATATATGCACTCATTGCCAGTGTAAAACATGGTAATGTTGGCTATGCCCAACACATGTCGGCATTGTCCTGTAAAAGGCATTGCTATTCTGCCAGTGCGCATTTCTGCTGGTGATCCCTCTAAACATGTTGTCATGCAGCCCGTGAGGAATGCATGCCAGGATTGCCATTGTAAAACACATGTGTATTCTTCGTGTGCCTTCCCTCTGCATGCACACGCATGCTGGACATATTCACAGACACAAATGCCAAACAAACAAATAAGACACATGAACACACATGAGCACACTTTCTCACTCACACATACACACAGATAGTTTCACTCACAAGCAATATCATTTTTGTCAAACTTACATGTTTCCCCGGGATTCCTCGTTACACTCTGGCAGACTCTGGCTGCACTGGAGGGCCTCGGCGGTGAGGGCATGGGTGAGGGCAAGTAGACACTGGCCTCCTGGCACTCCTCCTTCTTCCTGGTGAACTGCCCCCGTGCCTGCTGGGCACCTGAGCTTCTGCCACTTGGCAATACATTGGGATTTTATGTAATGTGCATGGGAGCAAGTAGCTGGCATTGCCTGCTGCACCCTATGGTGTGCTCCTACTCCCCGCCAATAACGCCCTGGCGCAAGGGCAGGTTCAGCAAGCGGCCTTCTATGGAAAATCCGTTGGGGACAAACCTCAAGGCAGCAGAGAAATTGTCTTGAATAATAAAAAGGGGGATGAAATTGTTTATTTGTTATCCGATAAAAGAGGAATCGCAATCGCAGTCTTGGATAAGCAAATGCTCTGGTACTTAATAAGCATTAGCTGCCCGGTGATGCAAGGAAAGGAAACATGATGATTGGCTCTTGGACTATTCGGGGCTTTCTGCATCTCTTGGACTGTAAGGGGCTTTGTCCATCTCTTGGAATATTGGGGGCTTTCTCCATCCCTTGGAATATTCGGGGCTTTGTGCATCTCTTGGAATATTTCGGGCTTTGTGCATCTCTTGGAATATTCGGGGCTTTGTGCATCTCTTGGAATATTTCGGGCTTTGTCCATCTCTTCGAATATTCGGGGATTTCTGCATCTCTTGGAATATGGGGGCTTTCTGCATCTGTTGGAATATCCGGGGCTTTGTGTATCTCTTGGAATATTTGGGGCTTTCTGCATCTCTTGGAATATCGGGGGCTTTCTGCATCTCTTGGAATATTCGGGGCTTTCTGCATCTCTTGGAATATTTCGGGCTTTGTGCATCTCTTGGAATATTCGGGGCTTTGTGCATCTCTTGGAATATTTCGTGCTTTGCGCATCTCTTGGAATATTTGGGCTTTGTGCATTTCTTTGAATATTCTGGCTTTGTTCATGCCTTGGAATATTCGGGAGGTTGTGCATCTCTTGGAATATTCGGGGCTTTCTGTATCACTTGGAATATTCGGGGCTTTGTGCATCTCTTGGAATATTTCGGGCTTTGTGCATCTCTTGGAATATTTCGGAGTTTTGTGCATCTCTTGGAATATTCGGGGCTTTGTGCATCTCTTGGAATATTTCGGGCTTTGCGCATCTCTTGGAATATTTCGGAGTTTTGTGCATCTCTTGGAATAGTCGGGGCTTTCTGCATCTCTTGGAATATTCGGGGCTTTGTGCATCTCTTGGAATATTTGGGGCTTTGTGCATCCCTTGGAATATTTCGGGGCTTTGTGCATCTATTTAATGGTGGGAATGTTTGCTTTGAGTAATACGATCTACGAGTGTTGCAGGAAACTTGGTTGTGCACCCCCCCCCCCCACCTCTTCCCGGTTTTAGGCGGTTATATGATATTGCTGGAGCCTGCATTGAAAGGAAGTAGGGGTACCCCATCTCCAGGGTTATTAATAGCAGCAAAAGATGGGTTGAGCTGAGAATTGACTAAAATTGCAAATCCAACCCATATATTCAAATTGCTAAACTGCAGTGGGGTCCGTTCAATTTCCTGACCAGAAGTAGCTTATAATATGCAATGTTTACTGGAATCCTATAGCTGGGAATGGTGAAGCCTTTTTAGAGATCTTGGCAAAGTCATTGGACAATTATCCGAGCAGCCTGGGTTCTTCTGGCTGGGGGATTTGAAGCGGGACGAAAAGGGTTGGTGGTCTGGCAGAGGACGCTTCACTGGCGAGGATTAGAGGATGGAAGCTGCAGAGGGTATTGGCGCTATGGTACATACTAAACGGGCAAACAGCAGGAGATATCCCAGCACAGGCAACCTGCTTTAGAGATTTACAATCTGCGATGCTAGATAATGTGTTTGCATCTTGAAGTATATCCCAGTCCTTTACTAATTTGCAGGTGATGTTGTCTACACAAAGTGATCCCGATATCCTTAGGTTAACATGGTCTACACAAATCGCAGATAGATCGGAGACATATTCTAAAGTTAAAGTCTGTCAAGGAAGAAATAGGTTAAGGAACAGACCCGATTTAGTTGATAGGTGTATAGATTAATACACGTATTTCATGCAGGAAGGTCTGAGGGTAAAAAAGACAAACTATGTGTCTGTGATTTGCAGCTTTCTGGAAAGTCATCCGGATTGTGAGAAACCTCAGTACAAACACACGCATGTATGCGATGCAGAAGGTGTATTAAAAAAGAGAGCGGTGAGGGCAGATATTAGTTTAAAACTTTTCCACAGAGAGGAGTCTCTTATTAAATCAAGAAGCAAGAAAAGACTATATAAGAATTTGGTTCCTTCCTGTAAGGAGATATTGAAACAGCAGGATGCCGAGAAAATGCTTTTAGTGGTGGCTAAAAGGCAGAGAGGTCAAATCTGCCAGTTTCTGAGAATTTACGGTTGCCCTAATATGGCCCTACAAATGAATGCAGCTTCCGAGGCGAGGTGGGTCGATCACATTGAAGGAATGTTTGGCAACTTTGCAAGTAAAGAGTCAGACACTTGGAGGGATCTCATGTGTGACACAGAGATGACTACAGACTTGGTCAAATGTGCTGGCAACTCCAAAGCCCCAGGCCCGGATGGTTTGACTAATGTGATGCTAAAAAAACAATATGCAAACTTATGTGCAAGGTTTCTGGAAATATTGTTTTAGCAAATATCAAGGTGCCCTTGTCTTGGAAATCTGCGGTAATAGTGCCCATCTTTAAAAATGACGATAGGAGGATGCCCAAAAGTTATCGTCATATACTCCTTTTAGACCTTCTGGGCAAGGTTTTACCACTCTGGTTTTGAGTCGTCTGAAGGCATGGGTTAAAGAGTCGAGCTTAAAATAATAACCCGACATCTCCTTGTCTGTTATCGATTTTGCGCAAACATTTGATAGTGTGGAGCGCTCACTTTCATGGACTAAATTTATGAAGTGGGACTGCCCTGGGGATTTGTTGCAGATTAGAGCCTTGTACTCTTTGACTTCCTGAAAAGTAATATTCAATCAAAGGAGTCAACTCTCCAGAAATATCAAAACATTTAGAGGATTAAAAAAAGGCTGCCCATTAGCGCCAGGCTATTTTTAATCTCTTCATTTCAGACTTGGATAAATGAGGCTAGGTCGTTGCCCCCTCAGATTGAGGGATTACCTGTAAACTGGATGCTGTAGGCAGATGATCTGGTCCTTTCGGACTAGATGCCGATCGGACCGCACCACCAGATAGACAGGCTGAAATCTTTTGAACTCAAATAAATCTAATATTTTGGTGACCCAACCTAGTTGGAGGAGGAGGTCTAATGTGAGTTGGAATATAGATGGTGATCCCCTGTGAAGGGTGGATGTCTTCTCATACCTCTGTATTTGCACACATTCTAGTAGTGTGCCGGCCCCATACGTTCATCATTTAAAAATGTAGATAAAGACCCTCACAGCACAAGGTGTTTTATTAATGAGACATTACTCTGAATTCACACTTTTACCAATTGTGCAATATTATACATTGAAAGTGGTTGCCATTTTAATGTGTGTGCCAAGTAAGATGAGAACAATATTGGAAGAGATATTTTGGAAGAGGATCCTACTGGTACCTAAGGGTGTGCCTATATAGCTCATTAGCTACGAACTAGGTCATCTTTCCTAAGGCGCTGTAGTAAGCTGGAAAATATGAAGTTTCTTATAGTGGAAGACGCACCCTCAAAGTTCCGAATACTGCATAGAGCAATGACGAAGGTTTGCGATAGAACCTCGGTACAGTGGAATCTGGTTGATTGGAAATGATAAAGGCTACAGGAGCCTCTTTGGGATTGCTGATTGCAAATCCAGAAGCGATAACAAAATAAATTGTGGACGAACGACTGGATACAGACCTAGGAAGAATTCAGAAGGTACAGGCTATTTTATCATGTTAATCACAAGGAGAAGTTTTTAAATACTCTGCTTTCTTATCTAGCAAAGTTCCTGAATAAAAATATTAGGAATAATTTTATTAGGCTGTCCTTTAGCCTTTACCCAACTCGCAGAATGTTAACCATTCGAACAATGTGTGTCACAGAAGCTCACACATGTGGATTCTGGAATAACAGTGGACAGAAGGAGACACTAAAGCACTTATTTTTATTTTGTTCGGGTCTAATGTGGTTGAGAACATTGCATTTTGGGCATTTGATTAACATGGAAGACTGGTAGGAAGGGCTTGTGCTGGGTCTGATGCCTCCTTGTCTGTTGCTGTTGTCATTTATTTAAAGAACGTATTTTAGAAAGTGAAGAGTTAATATGAAATGGAACTCATAAGGGGCTCTATTCGGTGTTGTACTGTGCGCATTCTTTCGTTTTAGAAAAGGGTAAACTTCAGATGAATTTCAAGACTTTTATAATAAAGGAATTTAAATTAAATGCAATTTTAGAAGAATTGTGTGATGATGTATTTGTTTGATAACATGGTAAGTCGGAGAATGCAAAAGGTTTGTAATAAACTAAGCACACAAAAACATTTACACAAAGAACTTCTCCTTGCATGAGTCCAGCGTGTTCCTCCTTCTGGTTCATGCAGCCTGTGGTGGGTAATCCTTCCTGATGCCCGGGTCCCACCAGAACTGAGAGAACTTAAAGAATGCAAGTGTGGCAAGTCAAGTTCAAGAGTCTTTTTATGTGCATGCTTACACATTTCTAATGTAATTCAATGTGTGTGTGTGTCTGTGTTTTCTGAGGTTTAATGCAGGTGTGTGCGTGTGCATGTGAGTGAGTGCATGATGTACAGCATGTGCTTGTGTGTTTGTGTGTGTGTCTGGATGTGTGTGGGTGTATGAGACTGAATGAGTCAGTACACTTCATTATTGTTGAATAAGTATTGTTTGCTGAGTGTAGGAGGCCACGCCAGCCTCGTGAAACTGAACTACAATATCATACACTTGTATCCGCATCATCAAGCTCGATCCACATTGCTCTTATTGGATTTTTGAATGCCTTAGAACTGCACAAGAAGGCTGAATGATTTTCTTTTAATGTAATTTAACAATATTTACTTAAATTAATTCTTTTTCCTTCAATATTTAATTATTTTGCCTTGATACATCTCAATGTATGCTTTCATATTTCCTTTTTTTGGCAAAATGATTTTAGTTAATCATATTGAAAAGTTATTGTATTTCAGCTGTATCAATAAAAAGAAAAAATCAATGTTTTCGTAACTATGCAACATCTTCAAAATGATTTACTATAAAATTGGTGGCATATATTGTGGGCACACCTGAATGAAAGCATGTTATCTTTTTAACGATGGCAGATATTGTAGTTGCATTATCATGAAAGTGATGTACAGTGATAATGCAGGCATATATTTTGAACACAATAACCAAAAATGTTGCTAGTCCTGAATACATTTGAAAATAATCTTCATGAGCCCATACCCTATGTATCAATCTAACTGTATTGTGGTGCTAGACACTTTTTTTACCAAAACGTGAACATTGGCAATTATCAGCATATGTTTAATGACTGGCATGTATTTTTGTAGTTGTGTCGTCTACAGTAAATGTTTTGTATTTGAACTGGAGCTTCCAGCCCTTTAACATGAGGTAGCAATACACTTGAGATGGATGGGGATGCAGAAATTATTCAAACATAAATAATCGAAACAACTCGGGTATTTGTCAAAAGGGTTACTGTTTTAATATCAATTATCTAAAACAGGTAGTACAACGGACATCGATGGACGTCTCAACATAATGACTCTCTCGAGACTTCTCACAACATTTCATAAAAAATCACATTTTGACAGTAAATATTTGTCATTGATGAAGTTAACCTGTGTTTTACTAACGTCATCCTACGTGGCAAACTTCAAAACCCTAATGGTGAGCGTGATAGGGTCTAAAAGGATCATCTAGGTATACGATCCATACTAGTCTAAGGCAGCGAAACAATGTGATTTGCTTCTTATCATCAGGTGGGGAAACTAAGCCCTTCCCCTAATATATGTCACTACGAATGTCCCTAAATATACATCATCTTATTGGCTACACAACTATAGGACCCTTAATCATAGCTGGCTGAGCGTCCATATGCGGGTGAGCTTGCTCTTAACCATAGCTTCCCACCATTTAGCATATCCATCTATCATCACCTTAGTGGTCTGTTGTCAATTAGGGCTTTATACTCCTCCTTGAAAATGTTCCTTGCTCTTGAGAATTTAGGGGAGTGAAGTCACGCTCTGCCCTCGTGCGTAGGTGTGACCATCATGCTCATCCAACTTCTTCTCCCCATCTGTCTGAAGACTACAAAATCAAGCTTCTAGTGTATTAAAATACTATTCTTTAATAGACCGCTGATGTCTTCTTGTTGTCTTCCATGCCTTCAGAACAGGAGCTTCATTCTTTCTCATGATTTGTATCCAATGTCAGCTCACCCCAGCCTTGATATGGCCTTGGCTTCTTGGCTCATCCAGTCTCGCCTTTCTGAGATTCGCCTGTAATTCACTTGTTTTCCAAATGCGACATAATGAAAAAAGCGGACTTCCTTCTTTTTGCTCAGCTCTGTTATCGTATGTAGTGAGAACATCCATCCTTTACTGACTCCAATACATGTATATGTACATGTTGGCGCATGAACACTCAATTTACCCCAAACCTACCCTCAAGAATACCTTGTCTGCTTGTGTTACCTTGCATATTTACATGTGTACAACAGCTTGATATCTTCATGTTTTATAGCATAGGTTTCCTTATCAGGAGCCCAAGATGTCACTTATCTTTGATACCTTCTGGATGATTTATAGAGTTGCCTGCACTCTTCTTTGGTCTCTGCATATGCTCTATATACGTCAGCTCCACTCGGTATGATGTCTTCATTTTCTTCATCATTCAACCGTTCTGTTTATTTCCAGGATTTCTTTCGAACAGCCATCATACTGTCTCATGTGCAGGTATGGTTGTCTCAATGGGAACCTTGCTTCCAGGATTCTCCTTGGGATCTATAGTTTCAATGGCTCTGTACACGTCTCATGCTCTGGCTCCCAACATATAGGCAATATATTCGAGGTGATTGAGTTGGGGGTACTTGGCTCTTTCTCTACATACCCCTCCGGGTGATTCATCAACCCCTCTCCCATTATTCTTCTCATCTAGACATCCTCGTCTGAAGAACTGCTTCTTTGGGATCGATATTTGTGTGACTCCCTTCGAGCACCCAGCTGATTTCACATGCTCATCCTTGTTCCAAGTCATGAGCATGCACTGTCCACTTGGATTGCAATAGATCCATCTTCCCACATACGCCTTATGGTTCTTACAGGAATTTTGTTCCCTCAGGTGCATGGATACTTGTCTTCACAAAGTCTCTGATCTCTTCATCTGTTAGATCTTCGGCCTTCCATTCTGATTCAATATCGATCATGATTTTCATCCCTGTAGCTTTCTTTGCTGTCTTCTTGTACTGTGTGATTATTATCTTGATCACACAGAATCCTAGCAATACTAACACAATCAGGGCTCCCGGGGACTTGAACATGTCTGCCATATATTGTGGAATCCAAGAAAAAAGTGATCCAAACCAGCTGTCATCAGCAATGTCTTCCAGTTCGTCAATCACCTGGACGTTTAGCTTTGTCAGCATCTCTGTGGCCTCTGTCAAGCTCCCATTCTCGTCATTGTGAGAAGGTATGAATGTGCAACATGATTCTCCTATTTTTGCACAAACACCTCCATCCATAGCTGTGATCATATCATGAATAGAATGTATCTATTCTGAAGAGGCATCAGTCTTATGGCTCTCAGCTCATCTCTGATAGCATTGAATCCCTTTATGGCTGTATAGATCGTCTGCAGCAATTCCCATCTGGTGATCTGAAGCTATGTGGTATTTGCTCCAAATTAGATTCTCGGCATGAAGATCAACGTGAATACTGACAAAGTCTGGCTGAACAGTCTGTGTTCATACGGGATGGAGTCAAAGGCTTCTATTGATTTAGCAGAGAAGTAGTTATCCCTTTTTATTTGATTTATCAGCTCTACCAATCTCTTCTTCCTCAGATAAGCATCTGCTTTTGGGACTGTCAATATTCAAGTCACTTTTCGGAATCACCAATGCAGGAGCAGGAACATGAACATTCACCAAGATGCATATTCCTCCCCAGTCTGTGGGTAATCTCATATAAGCTTTGGCTCCACAGGCCCATTAGAGATCCATGATCATTGCTGTTTCAAGATTCATTCTTGGTGCATCAAAGATCTGACTGCAGTTCTGATTCTCTGCTGCTTTTCTTGTGCCTTTATTGCTGAAGCACAGCTTTGAACATTTCAAAGGCACTATCTCCAAGGATCCTTCTTTGTCTTCAACCCAAGTCAATGGCTTAGTAAGTTGCAGCCACAATGGTCTGCACAGCACCTGTGCATTCCAAATAGTTGATTCAGGACGATCATATACCATCCAGGCTCTACAGATAACCACTCCTTCTTCCTATCCATTAGGTAATAATACTGATCCCCAAATATGCACCTGGCCTCTGTTTTTCCAGTGTCGGATATCTTCTTCAGTTTCCTTTCACTCCAGGTTTTTCATATCTGATCACATGATTCTTTGTATGAGCTCTGTCTCTTGTCTTTGAGTCTTGCACACAGTCATCTTCATCTGGATCTTTCCATACAGTTACCCATTTAAGATAGGCATCTCGGTCCCATGAATTGGCCTCTTGTCCTGCAGAGCGCTATGAGTGACAGACAGTGAGCTGTCTGGACATCTAGTTCAATAGCTATAAATATCTTGGACTTCCCCATACTATAAGGCAGGAGTGCACACACAAAGCAATCCTCCTTTGAGGTCCTTCTTCCCACTTCTTTCATATGCTGATAACAAATGATGTTTCCCAAATGTACTGTACTGTCCAGGTAATCATTTAGCTCATAATCATCCTTTCTAGCATTTCTCCTGACTTGTGTTCCTCTCTCAAGTGGTATGACAGCATAGTTTCTCCTTACTGAACCAATCACAGAACCATTCATCAGTAGACTAGGTGTTTTCACATGTGCTACCTGAGTGGGATAAAGTTCTAGGAGTTTCATTTTCTCAGCATAAGCTTTAGGCATAAAAATGTCTCACACAATCTCCATGTGTGACTTCCTTTTAACATCACAGGACCGGGTGCTCTTATGTGTATCTTTAGAGTAGGAACAATCACATAATGTCTGGACTGCCTCGTAGTTGTCACGTCTGTACCCTTCTGTTGCTCAGGAGGATACACAGGAATCTTCACGCTGTTTATTTCAACATAATTAGCTGTTCTTACTGTAAGTGAGAGTAATATCACTATAAACAAAATACAGGTTTAAATTGTGCACAAACATGACCACTTGGAGCAATAACCTTTAATGCATTTTGGATGTCTTTCGTGATCTGCCATGACAAAATTGCTACTGATGCAGTGCATATTTCATTTTTAAGGAAAGAAAAGGTAATTTAAATAGGAAACATCATGCATTATTTCTGGAACCTGCAGAATCGGCTCAAAATGTTCCTCGATCAGCTTGAGCTGGCTTACTATACTATAATAATAAACTCAATTCCGCAATGGATGCCATGAATTGGCCTTTGACCAGACGACATGAAGATTTTCTTTCCGCATGAAACAAAAGTTCCTCAAAGCCTTTTGATCTTCTTCCTCGAAAGTCTCATTCAGTTCTCACAGTTCTTTCAGAGTACCTATTCATTAGGTCTATAATGTCTCTCAATATTTAATTGAGCACTGCATTATTTCTCAGATCTCTCAGGAATGTTTGGGCATTGGTCTGTCTCCCAGCAAGATGTCGGCACTTCTCGATCAGATAGAGAAATACTGTACTGGCCAGTTTGTAAGCATTATCCGGTGACAGGGGCATTTGTGTTTTCCACACTGAACTCAGGAAGCTGGGGAATTTGTTCAATGATAGCTAGAAGTAATTTTCTCACAATTGGGCCATTTTTAGGATCTTGAAAGAACAGATGAATGTTATTAGTTCTCCCCACCAGTGCAGGGTAAGTGTGCAAGATGAACAGGAAGATTGCAAGAATGATCCGGAAAGCGTTGTCGTTGGGCACCACCTTAGGCTCCCTAGAAAGGAATTTCAATAAGACAGGAATAGGCAAACTTTTACCTCCCTCGATGTTGGAAAAGAAACTCAAATTCTGGCATATTCTTCTTTTCATCAAGGCTTAAGTGTGCCTCAGTCCAACGTTAACATGTTCATGTGGCTGAAGAACCATTATCTTTCCTTAACTCCTCTATACAAAACTGAAAAGAGTGTCCCGAAACAAACCACAGTCCAAAAAACTCTTTATCCTTACTCAACAGCAGCTTCTGTGTCCTTTTTCCTCGTCTTAGACCTAGTCTGCACGTGCAGTGCTTCTTCCCCAATCGTTACATCGCAGAGGAAAATTCAAGCATGTCTGCCTTGCACTTTGACTGCAGACAGCGTGAAGTCTTCCACAATGAAAGGGCCATTGAAACGAGGTTTGGGCCACTTCCGAGTGAAATTACGGATTAGTACTGCATCTCCAGGAAAAATTTTAGGAAGGCAAAGCTGATCAGCCCCTGTTGCTGTTGCATCTCCTTCTGTTTTCTCTTTTGCCTTACACCCCTTTCCCTTGAACTGAGCTGAAATGACGGAGACACTTGAGGTCATACATGTAAGGTAATCACGTATCTCCTTTCCTAACAATTCTGCTGTTGGTTGGGCATGACTTCTAGTTCTAGACAGAGGTGTGAGAGGTGTCCTTACTCACCTACCTGTCACTATCTCATGAGGGGTTAGATGGTGGTCTGACCCTGGCTGGTTCCTTAACGCATACAATGCCAGTGGTAGACATTTCAACCACCCTTTTTTCAGAGTCAATTTCAATTTAGCTATTCTTTCTTTAAGCAGGCAGTTGAGTCTCTCACAGATACTGTTTGCTTGTGGGTGATACGCCGATGAAAACTTGTGCTTTATGCTAAGCAACAAGCTTATTTGTTCAAAGACTTAATTGACAAAATGAGGGCCATTATCTGATCTCAATACTTCGCATATACTTCCTGCACTAGAAATGTGGCTGCACAGGTGGTATATGGGTGTGTACATAGTCCAGATTTGATCCTCCTTGAAAAGGGATATTCTACTACAATCATATATATCTGTATGTACAGACTTGCAGCATGTTGACATAGTCGGTAAATGCTGTAAGGGACCATTAGGTCTCGTAATGACCCCTCTAATTGTGCACAGTGTGTGCCCAGAAGTAAACTTTTGACATGCGATACAATTTACTACAAAAAATGCAACATGTTCCATTATATTTGGAACAAACCAATGCTCCACTGTTGTTGCGGCGAGGCTCTCTCTTGTAATGTGCACAGGGTAGTGTAGCTGTTCAAATGCCACCCTTAACAAGGCTACAGGCATCACCGGTTTACCAGTGCTGCATTGTCGTCACAATGTCTCAGAGGGGTTTAAATAACACCCTCTCCACGTCCTCAAGTCTTTTTCATCTTGGGGCGCTTTCCCTTGGATTTCTCCCAATTGTGTTCTAGACGGATTGTTATAACAATTTGACACACTCATCATCACCACCATGCTTTCATTCACATCAGGCGTATCAAATAACATAATTATTTCTGTACATGCAATGCGTTTGGATTCCTCGTCTGATTTCTGATTCCCACATGAAATAAAATCTGCCTTTTTAGTGTGAGCTGCGCATTTTACAACTGCAGTGGCTACTTTAGTTGTAGTGCTCTAATAGGTCTGTCCAATAAGGCGGCGTGTTGCACCAGAGTGCCATCCGCTTGGAGGTAGTCCCTCCTTTTCCAGCGTGCTAGTCCTACGTGCACTGTTGATGTCACAAAGGTGGAGTCACTGTACACCATTACTTGCTTGTCTGCATGATTCTCAAGCGCGACAATCAGCGCCACTAGTTCTGCAGCCTGAGCCGAAAAGTCATACGGTAGTCGTGCATTTGTCACTACTTCAAAGTCTCCATTGGCCTTGTGCTTTACTACAGTGCCACCAGCATATCTTTGTCCATCAATTTGATCGATTCTAGAGGAACCATCAATAAAGAGGATCTCCTGAGCTGCCACTGCATTTTCCTTCACCATTGGAGTTCATCCTAGAACTCTTCATAGTTCGAACAATCATGCACATGCTCACCCTCTGCCAGTGGTTCCGCTACAAACATGGCAAGATTCACTATTCTGCATTGTACTATTTTAATCGCTGGATTCGATATGACCACCTCATAGGCAGAAGCCCTTTGAGAGTCAACGTACCTTTTGGGTTTTCCAGAATGGCAAACAATGCATGTTCGACAAATAGCATCATAGAACATCTCATTACTATACTGGCAGCCTTCTCAATGGTGAAGGCGGTGGCTGCCAAAGTTTGTTCGCAAGGGATGTGACCCCTCATTAATGGGTCTAAAATCCAACTATAATATGCAAGGGGCTTGTACCCCAACGTGGTTCTCTGCGTGAGTACAGCCGTCATAACAGTGCCATTCATGTGTGAAAACAGGAAGAATTCCTCAGCATAATTAGGAATCCCCAAAATGGGAGTCGTACAGATCACCTTTCTCAATTCATCAAACCCTTCTTCCATCGTCTCATTGCAAACAATCTTTTCTTGATCGGATTGTGTTTTTTTCAGAGCTTGCAACAAGGGCCTTATGTATGAACTGTAGTCAAACACCTATGCTGTCACATAATTACATAATCTTAAAAGTCTCTGCATGTGTTTTATCGTGACTGGCTTCACTGATTTTAATATAGTCTCAGCCCTCTCACGGGTAACCTTCTTTCCTTCCTGCGAAATTAACTGACCTATGTACAGCACTTCCTCCTGACATTACTGTATCTTTTTCATGTCTACTTTATACCCTTAGTCTGCAGGAATAATCATAAACTGAATTGAATCGCGTCTGCACTCTTCCTCTGTGGTGCTACAGACCAATTTGTTATACATGTATAGCAACACAATACTTTCCAGATCAATATTTCTTAAGTTCATCTGTAGGACTCTCTTGAATATCAATGGGGACTCACAGTACACCTGTGGTAAACAAGTGCTTTTCAGGCAAATTTGTCTCAACATAAATGACGTCAAATCTTGCAAGTCTTTATGCAATGGGATTGAGAAAAATTAATTTTTCAAATCAATCACAGTAAAATATCATGCCTTAACCATTATGTTACATAAGATTGTCGCCGGATTAGCAACAAGAGGGAACTCAGCTTCTACAATTTGGTTAATCAATCTCAAATCTTGAATTAAACGCCACAACCGTCTTTTCCGTTTTTTGATCGGATAAATCGCTGTATTACACAGTGATTCTGACATCACTAAAATACCCTGTTCCATTATATCAGATATTGTCTTGAAAATACCTTCATCTGCCTCTAAAAACATGGGATACTGTCATACTCGAGGTAAAATGGCTCCTGGTTTCACTTTAATCTGTATTTCCCCAGCTCCCTTTAATAGGCCTACATCATAGGGGCCTTTTGTCCTCAAAGAAACTGTTATCTTCACCATATCCTTATTGTAATACTCAGGGCATTTCTGTGCTACCATTATTTCCTGAGGAACCTCTCATTTAATTGCAGCCACCCAATAAGTAAAGCTCATCTAAAAAATCACTAGATCATCAGATAAATAATCTCAAAACATCTCCTCATCAGTGACATCAGTCAATCTATACGCTTCCGCAATGGCAATCACTATGCTCCATCGTCTGCCTTCATGGTCATTCCCATCAAGCAAAGCCATTTCTCCTCGTACTAGGGCTGCTTGCAATTCTAAAGGAAAGTTTCACCCTTCCTCTTCATCCATAGTGTCACAGGTTTCCCCTTTTCTCACCTGTTTTCTCAGTTTTGCGCAATCCTTTGTCGGGGTTTTCTTCTGAGCAGTTCGGGTCTTGTACAAGCCCGCTCGGCCGTCTTCGGATTCCAGGATTCGTTCAGCTTCTTCGTCCGGGATCTTATGGAAACTCCAGGAAGCTTGGAATGGAGGCAGCACACGGAGACGGTCTGCGCGGAACGCGGAAGAAACAGGATCAAGGAAGAAACAGGATCAAGGAAGGTAGGAGGAAATGAGAAGGAGGAAGGTCTGGGAACCAGGAAACAACACAGTTCAGGAGAACGAACTACGGAGCACGTCAGGGCACAGCTATCAGTAGCGTTGAGACGCGTGGAATCGCAGGGGAGTGGCTAATTTATAGAACGTGCTGCATAGGACGTAAAGGTCGATAGACCGCGTTCCGTGTATACGGCCATGTTGGGTGTACTACAGCGAGTAACCCCCGATGTGCCAGGGACCAGGAAGACCAGAAAGGGCGTGATCGATGGATCATGACAGCATGCCCCCTTCTAAAACCCGTTCTACTGGGTTTTACTTGGATGAATTCGGTGGAACCTTCTGAGCAATCTGGGGGAGTTCAAATTTGAGACTGGTTCTAGGTACGTTCGCTGGGTGGATAACCTTTCCATTCCACCAGGTATTGAAGTTTGCCTCGTCTATATCGGGAATCACAAATACGAGAAACTTCATATTATATCTGGTCATTGACAAGCACAGGACTAGGTCTAAGAGTAGTCCGGGTAGTTTGGATGAAAGGCTTCAACAGGGATTTGTGAAAAACTGAATGTATCTTCTTCCAGGAGTCCGTGAGTTGAAAGGCCACAGGATTGATGATTTCTTTTATAGAGAAGGGTCCATAATACCGGGGAGCCAACTTATTCGGTCTAAGATGTCGGGGTAGAAGTTTCGAGGATAGCCACACTTTATCCCCAATGGAGTATGAAGGCCCTGGTCTTCTCCTTGAATCTGCATAGTGTTTGGTTTGGATTCACACTCTTTCGAGATGTTCCTTGGCTTCTCTCTGAAAATGTATGAGTGTTTCAATCCAGGAATTGACAGTAGGAACAGGTGTAGGGTGTGGAAGAACAGAAGGTAAGACCGAAGGGTGAAATCCTTGGCTGCAGAAAAAAGGGCTGGTCTTAACAGCCGAATGGTCTGAATTATTGTAAGCAAATTCGGCTGCTGTTACTAAAAGTGACCAATCATCCTGGACTTTGGTAGAGAAACAATGAAGATATTGTTCAAGGGTTTGATTTACTCGTTCTGTGACACAGTTGGTTTGGGGATGATATCCCGAGGAGAGAGCTTGTTGAATCCCTAGTATCCTGCAGAGGTGTTTCCAGAATTGAGATATATACTGGGGTCCTCTGTCCGATATGATTTTGGAACGAAGTCCATGCAGTCGGAAGACGTGTTCCAGAAAAATACCAGCAAGTTCTGAGGAGGATGGTAATATATACAGAGGAATAAAGTGAGCCATATGAGTGAATAGATCAATGGTGACCATGATAGTGGTATAACCTATAGAAGGCGGCAATTCCACAATGAAGTCTGTAGCAATGATTTCCCAAGGTCTGGTTGGTGGTGCAGGCTGTAATAAGAGACCTGCTGGTTTCTGGTAATCATGTTTGTTCTGATTACAGACGGAGCAAGATTGAATATACAGTTGTATATCGGTCTTCATCTTGGGCCACCAAAATTGTCTTTGTATTAGACGGAGGGTGTTGGAAATACCACGATGACCGGAATGAAGAGTATCATGGCAGAGATGTATTATTCTTTGTTGTAATTTTTGTGTAGGAATGACCAGATTGGTATCTTTGAACAAGTATCCGTCCTTGACTCTCAGGTTCCATTGATTTCTTTCTGAAATTCCTTTCAAAAGTTCCAAAGTCTGAGTTTGCATACGCATCTCTTCCAGGAGGTTGTTTGCTTGAGCTACGAATATGGTATGAGGAAACATCTTCGGATACGTCCGATCTTCTGGAGGTTCATAGTCTGGACGACGAGAAAGTGCATCAGCTATTACATTTTGGGTTCCAGGGACGTGGTGAATCTGAAACTGATATTGGGCAAAAAAGAAGGCTCACTGAGCTTGGCGACTATTCCTACATTCCAGGGCTTGCAACACTTGTAGGTTTCGATGACCCGTGCGGACATGGACCGGAAATTTGGCTCCTAGAAGTAAATGAAGCCATTCTGTGAAGGCTTGATGGATGGCTAGCAGCTCTTTCTCTAGGACGGGGTGATGGGTTTCACTAGGAGTTAATGTCCGAGAAAGGTAGGCGATGGGATATTCCAAGCTATCCTCGAATTGCTGTTTTAGGACGGCTCCAATGGCATAATTGGAGGCGTCTGTCTCCACTATGAATGGACGATTAACATCAGGCTGAGCTAGAATGGGAGCTTGTGTAAATTCAGACTTTAACTGTCGGAAGGCTTTCTCTTGGGCCATGGTCCAATGGAAGGGAACATCTTTTTTCAATAAGGCAATTATTGATTGGACAATCTCGGAAAAGGAAGGTATGAATTTCCTGTAGAAATTAGCCAAGCCCAGGAGGATTGTATCTGTTTCACCCAGGCGGGGGTAGGCCAGGATAAAATAGCCTTAACCTTGGATTGATCCATACCGATACCATCAGGAGTAAGGACAAACCCTAGGTAGTGAACAGTAGAAGTATGGAAGATGCATTTCTCGGGCTTCGCCAGGAGTTTATTTTTGCATAAGCGTTGTAATACTGCTTTCACATGTTCTTCGTGCTTGAGAGGGTCCTTCAAAAATATTAGAATATCGTCCAGATAGACAATCACAAAAAGGAACAGCATGTCTGAGAACACTCGATCCATGAAACGTTGGAGCACGTCAGGCCGCAGCTATCAGTAGCGTTGAGACGCGCGGAACCGCAGGGGAGTGGCTAATTTATAGAACGTGCTCCATAGGATGTAAAGGTCGATAGACAGCATTCCGTGTATATGGTCATGTTGGGTGTTCTACAGCGAGTAACCCCCGATGTGCCAGGGACCAGGAAGACCAGAAAGGGCGTGATCGACAGATCATGACACATAGGTATGCTTGGTCTAAACAGAAATGCATCCGGAATTCTCATAAGTCTAACCACTAAGACTGGTAGCCATGTTAACAGGATGCGCACTCCATAGTGAAAAACCTCTGTTTCTAAGGGCACTCCTCGTATGGATATGTGTCCTGCAAATTCCATAATAAATTCACTCATATTTAAATAATGCATTCCTGGTGTTGAGCACACTATGCCTTCATCAGTGAACACAATCATTATATTCAGCTTGGCCATTAAGTCTCGACCTAATATATTGACAGGTGTCTGTCTTGAATATAACAATGGTACAGACATGTCACACTCTCCTATGGAGAGTGGTAGTGTGTCAGTAAAAGGAACTCTACTTGTAGCTCCTGTGAATCCTTGAATATTCATGGCATTTCCAGATATCGAACATGATCCCTCTCGTATACATGAGCGCGTTGCACCCGTGACTATTTAAAACAAAAACGATTTGCCTCCTATATTAACGTTAACCCTCGGTTCCTCTTAAGGATTAAGCGTTATTGATAGTATTGAACACATCAAGTCTCCTAGTGAGCTCTTCTATTTTGGGTAAAGTCTCATTTCCGTACCTGTGAAAGGATTCCCCCTATCGTAGGAGTCATTAACTCGCCTGTGACCGTGCGTTGCTGTATCTGCAAAGCAGACTGCTGTGACTGTCCTTGTGGCAGGTTCATTGATGCATTCTGTGTTTGAAAGTCTTGCTGCACTCTCAGTGCTTGTGTCTGCTGTACTGCTTAATTCTGAGCAAACCCATCTCCATTCTGCTGTGAATGTGCCGGCGGGTTTGACATCCCCCCTCTAGAAAAATTGATTATTCTGTACAAACCCTTGACTTCAACACATACTTGCAATGTGCCCTGTCATTCCACATGTCTAACATACAGCAGGTCTCCTAATCTGCCCTCCCTGCATACCTTGGTTATCATTCTGCATGTTCTGGAACCCACTCTGATTGTTCCAAAAGTTTCCCTGATTATTCTGGAAGCCTCCTCCTCGAAAACCTCTCCTCCCCCGTGGTATATATCCATTATTACCTTGGCCACACTGCCTTTGATTATTTACCTGCGCCATGTTTGCTGATTGCTGTGGACCTGATCCGTCTCCACCAGTCAACATTGCCCCTTCAATGGCGTATTTAGAGTGTTTTTTCTGTATTAATTTTGCCTCTTCGCTTTTCATAATATCATCTTTCTTTAGATTCTTTTCTTGCAAAAGCCTGCAATAATGCGCGATGTTTAGCTGAATCTCCGGTTTTGCTTCCATATCCACTAACTTCTTGAGCTGCTTCTGTACTGGGTCTGGCAGCCCTTGACATAGTATATGATAGAACATAGGTATAGATTTCCTCCAAGCCTCGCGTGTCTCCAGAGCCCATTGCTCTTGAAAATTCAGAATATAAACAAGCGGATCATACCCTTCCTGCATCTTTTATGTCATTATAGCTCCCATATCTGATGTGTCCGAATACAGCACTCTTAGCACTTTCCAAACTGCTGCTCTGCAATTATTGAACAGTGCTCTATCATGAGCAGTTTTCAACGTAGTAACACTGGCAAATCCTGCTCTCCAACAAACGTCATCAACTCTTTCCCCCAGAATGGAGACCCTTAATGGCCCCTATAGCTAACGTATTTCCTCCTTTCATATTCTCTAGCTCATGTATCCACTTCCCAGCGCCAGAAGTTAAACTTGGGCATTTGCATTTCAATTTGTCCTTATCCATCTGAGACCAAGGTATATAATATGGTCTGGCTTCTCCCTTCTCTAACAAAGGAACTGTAAAATCCCAAACTCGCATTCATCACCCATCGTTTGTCTGTCAATAGCAGGACAATGGTTCTGCACTGTTTTCTATCTGGTATTGACCTTAGCCTGTTCACATATGGTGGTGAGTCCCCCCTCTGACCATGGGCCTAATCTTTAAGCCAATTTAGCCGTGTCACAGAATCTGATACCCAAGATATAGGGAGGTCTAAATCCGACCATCTTACTTCCTTATCCATTGAAAAATACCCTTTAGGTCATATGTATTACCTTCCTGTCCATGAGCGGGTTCTCTGTCCTCGTCTGACATATCCTGTCCCAAGCTTGTGTGACTTCTCTCGTCATCCTCTCTTTTCAGAGGCAGCCTATCTAAAGACAGCTCTTTGGGTTCAAAACTACATGAGGCTCCTTCTTTGTCGTGTAACTGCATACTCTCAAGTCGTAATTTTTACCTTTCCCCTGCAGTACTTGCTTGGACTTCATATCATGGTAAACTTTATCGATTGCATCCCCAATGCTTCTAGAGTCAATCTCATCCTCCGGATTTGCTCCAGATGGACCTGCTATCGTGTGTCGGGAAAAATTCTTCTAAATCTTTCCATTCTACTACTAGATTAGGATCCATTACCTCCTTCTCCATACAACCAAGATTGTGTGTTCTCTGTCTTCTCTTTCATTCTTATTCATCATCAAACTGTCTTTGTTTCCTTGCTTCCTCCCGTACCCTGTCTTCTTAGTTTCTTTTCATGTCCCTTCACTCATTTGCTCTTCGTATTACTTCATATCTGCGTCCTTGCATTCATTTATCCCTCAATTTCTGTTCCTCTTCTTGCCTTCTTTTCCTTTCTAGTCTGTCTTACGCTTCAATCTCCCTCTCTCTGTTGTCATACTTTTTCTGCTCCTCTGCTCTTTCCTGTTTTCTCTGTTGCTCTTCTAGATACAAGTCCTCTTAGTCGCTCCAAGGCTAACATAACCTTCACCCTGTGGGGGACTGAACTGAATCTGCAAATAAATGTGTTTGCTGTATTGTTCATCTTATGTATATCAACAGTTTATGCTTTAAGAACTACTTTGTAACATTATCTATTTGCTATTATGTAACTAACTAACTATGCCAATTTATATCCCAAAAATGTCTGTAACTACACCATGATACCTTAGGGTCTGGGTGTGAAATAAATGTAATAAATAAATAAATAAATAAATAAACTCTTCCCGTCCTCTTAAATCTGACCACCCATCCGTTCGTTCTGCATAAGCACTAACTCATCAGTCTTATCCTTTTCTCCTTTCCATCTCTTTATTTCTCGTCCTATATCTAGAGATGTACTTGATCGGTCGCTTTTCTCCTTGTTGCGTCTCTCCTTGTCCCTCGGGACCGTAGAGATTACATCTCTCTCAGTATTCTTCTCCGGGCCCTCATCATTGCTTTACGCAGGTGACTCATATGCCGGGTGGCTATACCCTGTTGCTGCCTTGAGCTCCCTTAGTGGGAACAGCCCATCATCTTTCTTACTATCGCCGTCAGCTTCAGGTGCTGCGGATGGAGCGGGAGGTTCTTCACCCACCTCTGTGCATACATTAAGTATCCAATCTGCAGGAGGTGTATCTTCTCTCTCCTCCTGGTACATTTTCCAGAGCTCTAAGCTCGCTAGTCGTTTGTCTAACTTTGTCCCCGTATATGCAGCATGCAAATATGTCATCATATGCTGCAGGACTGCCTTCGATAGCAATCCCCCTTGTGGCCATGGCATGAACATCTTGTCTGTGGATCCTTTAATCCATTCTGCACTGTATTTTCTAGGCTCAGGTGCGTGTTTCAGCAGCTGATTGCAAAGATGTATAAGCAGAGTACTATCCTCCATTTTGACACATCACTCTTTGACCATCAGTACTCACTGTTTACACTTTGCAAATTTTCAATAATACTTTTAAAATAACAATACAATAGTATGAGCGTGCACCAATCTTCATAAACTCCAAACCTTTTATGATTAAGTTTTTTACTTTAATCTGCTAAACACACCATCAATTCAAATTCATTAAATACACGCTCAGTTCTTAAACTCTTGCGTTTTCTCCTTTTTACATGTATCGATCTCCTCTATAATTTCGTCATCACTACACAATCACATAAAACGAACAGACAGACAAACACACTCGGCCAGCCACATAAATCTTAGCCTTTCCTCAAGACTTCTCCTGCCTCTAAAAACACACCCCTACAGAGTTTGAACTACCCTCTTTAGATTATGTCTTTAAACAAATCTGTCTCCTAAGTCATCCGCTATGGGATTTTAGGTGCTGTTCCTTCTGTTGCCTTTCTTTAAAACGCAGGCATCTAGGCATACTCTTATATCACAGCCTCTCCTCGTGATGCTTCTTGGCCTCTTCTCAAGTCAATTTTACTCAATATTTAACACCACCTCCCTCTGTTACTCGTTTTTTTCCTTCATCACTTTCTTCACCCACTGCCCATTCACTCTTTTGCCACCTTGCCCAGTTTTCTACTCACCATTCAACTTCCGACTCCATGGATCGCACGCTTCCTCAGTAGCCTCTCCAACTTTCCCTTCGTTCAGCTTCCTGTAGATGCCGTGAAGGGGTTCTGTGTGAAAACAAGGGGACCCGCCTAAACTGGCTTGCAAGACTTTGCGTTACACTACACCACTATCTACAGGGAGCCTCACATCCTTTCAGCCGAATGGCCGAAATCATGTGCTATTTCCGGGACCTCAAAAGCTTACTTATCTCGATAGATATCTACCCATCTTCTCCGCTACCACGTGAACTGGAGCTTCCAGCCCTTTATGATGAGGTAGCAATACCTTTGAGATGGATGGGGATGCAGAAATTATTCAAACATCAATAATTGAAACAACTCAGGTAGTTGGCAAAAGGATAACTGTTTTAATATCAATTATCTAAAACAGGCAGTACAACGGACATTGACGGACGTCTCAGCATAATGACTCTTTCTCGAGACTTCTCAAAACTTTATCTTAAACAATCATATTTTCATAGTAAATATTCTTCCTTGATAATGTTAACCTGCGAATTACTAACGTCATACTACGTGGCAACCTTCAGAAACCTAATGGTTAGCATCATAGGGTCTAAACGGATCATATAGGTATATGATCCATACTTGTCTAGGGCAAAGGAACAATGTGATTTGCTTCTTATCATCAGGTGGGGCAACTAAGACCTTCCCCTAAAATATGTCTCTATGAACGTCACTACATATACAACGTCTTCTTGGTTACACAACTATAGGACCCTTAATCATGTGGTCCTCTATCATTGGTTATTTTCTAACCTCTGTCAGTACCCTCCGAACCTACGTCTAGCAGCAGGGAGGCTGAGCGTCCAGGTGCTGGTGAGCTTGTTCATAACCATAGCTTCCCACCAATTAGCTTATCCATCTATCATCACCCTAGCAGTCTGCTGTCAATAAGGGCTTAGAAGTGGGCCTTGAAAATGTTCCTTGCTCTAGAGAATTCAGGGGAGTGAAGGCACGCTCTGCCCTCGTGCGTATTTGTGACCATCGTGCTCGGCCAACTTCTTCTCCCCACGTGACTGAAGACCATGAAATCAAGCTTCTAGTGTATTAAAATACTATTCTTTAATAGACCTCTGATGTCTTCTTGTTTTTGTCCATGCCTTCTGAACAGGAGCTTCATTCTTTCTCATGATTTGCATCCAATGTCAGCTCACCCCAGCCTTGATATGGCCTTGGCTTCTTGGCTCATCCAGTCTCACCTTTCTGAGATTCACCTGTGATTCACTTGTTTTCTAACTGCGACATAATGAAAAAAGCTCTGTTATCGTGTGTAGTGGGAACATCCATCCTTTACTGACTCCATTATATATATATATATATATATATATATATATATATATATATATATATATATATATATATATATATATATATATATGTATATATATATATACATGTTGGTGCATGCCCTCTATTTACTATAAAGCTAGCCTCAAGAATACTTTGTCTGCTTGCGTTTCTTTGCATATTTACACGTGTAGAACAGCTTGATATCTTCATGTTTTTCACAGCATACGTTTCTTTATCTTGAGCCCAAGATGCCACTTGTCTTCGATACCTTCTTGATGCTGTATAGAGTTGCCTGCACTCTTTGGTCTCTGCCTCTCCTATATATACATCATCTCTGCTCCGTATGATGTCATCATTTTTCTTTGTCATTCAACCGTTCTGTTTTCTTACAGGATTTCTTTTGAACAGCCATCACACTGTCTTGTTAGGCAGGTATGGTTGTCTCAATGGGAACCTTCCTTCCAGGATTCTCCTTGGTATCTGTAGTTTCAATGGCTCTGTGCGTCTCACACTCTGGCTCCCAACATATTAATATTCATCTCTATACGAATTCATTAAGTCATATGTTATTTTTATTTTTATTTTGGATTTGTAAAGCGCACTGCAGCCCGTAGGCATCGAGGCGCTATAAGGTAACTTAAGAAGACTTGCTTGAGGGTTGCAGGAAGCAGCCCGCACATGGATACTTGAATACATAATGCTTGGGTACAGTGCAAGGATACAGTAGCATAGGCAGGATAGAGATAACATATAAAAAGCCTAAAGGAAAGTCCCTTCATGAAATCATAGTTAGGCTAAGGAAAACATTACATGCAGGGTAACTCGTACGATGTGGGATGGGATTTTATACAAACAGCCTAGTTTTTATGGCTTTGCGGAAGGCTGCATGTGAGTCAATGGTCCTGGTGTGGGCTGGGAGAGTGTTCCAGAAGAATGCGGCCATGGTTGGGAAACTCGACCCTCCGGGATGCACTCTGCATGTGTGGGGGACAGTAATCCGGTTAACATAGGCCGTCCTCGACGGTCTGGATGCAGTCTGTTTGGTGATCCTTTGCGCAAGGTACAAGGGTGCCAGGCCATGAAGGCATTTGTGTGTGAGGGCAAGTGTTTTAAAGACAATTCTTTCCTTCACGGGAAGCCAGTGTACCTGTCTTCTGATTGCAGAGATGTGATCCCTCCGTGGGAGGCCTGTAGCAGACCTGAGGGCATTGTTCTGAGCAATCTGTAGTTTCGCCAGGTTATTTTGTGAAGTCACAACAAAGAGGGCATTGCAATAGTCCAACCTGGACCCAATGATGGCCCTAGCTATGGTGATGCAGTTATGTTGGGAAAGAAATGGCCTAACTGCATTGATCAGTTTAGAGTGGTATGCTGCCGAGGATGCGACAGCATTGACCTGCCTATCCATAGTAAGGCTAGGTTCAAGATACACACCCAGCGTCTTGATTACACTGTGATGGGGATGTTGTCGATAGTGAATGAGCAGTACTCCTTGTCGAGTTTACCCAGTGTGGAGGGGGATCCAACCAACAGAAGTTCTGTTTTTTCGCTGTTTAAGCATAGCCAGTTTTCCACCATCCAGGCTTGAATCGTGGAATAGATGCCATTGAGGGTGTTCAAGTCAGTTGAGTAGTCACCCGTGAGTGGGATAAGCACCTCTGTGTCATCTGCATAAATGGTATATGAGATGCCCAGAGCGTCCAATATGCTGAACAGGGGTCTAGTGAATAAGGTGTAGAGGGTAGGGCCTATGCAAGATCCCCGTGGGACACCACATTTGATTGGACTGGGGATGGCACTCGAGGAGTCAGAGAAAACCTTCACAACTCTCTCCTGGAGGATTGAAGTAATCCATTCACATGCCTTTGGGGAGAAGTTGGCCGTGGATGAGAGATGGTGACAAAGGGTTTTGTGGTCGACCAAATCGAAAGCCGCCGAAAGGTCAAGGAGAAGGAGCAGCGCAGGTTTGCCTGCGTCTCTGAGGTCATCAATTTGATTCTTTAGGTCAAGAAGTGCCGTTTCAGTACAATGTCGTGGGCGGAAGCCAGATTGGCGTAATCCCAGAAGGTGATTATCAATGAATTTCTGAACTTGCAGGTAGGCTGCTTTGTCCAGAATCTTTAGTAAAAAGGGGACAGAGGTGATGGGTCTGTAGTTCCCAGGGACCGATGGGTCCGGGCAGGGTTTTTTTAGGAGTGGTCAAACCCAAGCTTCCTTGAGGGTAGTTGGGATGTGGGCGGACTGTAAGGAAGAGTTGATGAAGGCAGTGATGAAAGGGGCGATAGCCGGGTCACAGTCCTTGATGATGTGAGCTGGGCATGTGTCACCTTTACAGTTGGACGCCTTGATAGATTTTACAAGGGCAATAACTTCGGATTCGCTCATGTCCGAGAATTCGAAAGTAGGAACCTGACTGGGGGTGTTATAGTAAGAGTGTGACTAGGGACCACAATACAGTAAGATTGATACAGATGTGTGGAGTCATGAAGAATATTTTCAATTTTATAGGGGACTAGCACCTTTTTTGGTTATTGTGATTTTCTCTCCCAGTGACAGTTCCCTACTAGCAACACTCTCTTTGGTAGATATATATTTTGAGCAGATAATCATTAAAGTGATTTATAGTTTCACTATTGGCATTTACAGTGAGCATATCATGAGAGTGATTTACTTTATAATCATCTGCATTCATTGTGGGCACATCATCATACAAGTGATTTGCACTTGGAACACTGTCATATATTGTAGGTGTAGAAGATCAAATAGATTTTACTATTGCAATGACAGCGTATACTTTTACTGCACATTCATTCAAGTGATTTACAGTGACAATGCTGGCATTTATTGTGGCTGCAACATCAAGAAGGTGATTTACAATATGGATGTCAGCATATACTGTGGCAATGATTTCATATATTGCAGCCAAAGCTTCATTAAAGTGATTTATATTGGCAATGCCAACATATATTGTCGGGACAGTATCTTCAAACTGGTTTGCTGTAGAAAGGATAATGGCACATTTTGTGGACACAGCATCATGAACGTGATTTACATTGACAATGCTGGCATATAATGTGGGTGCCACTTCTTCAATGTGATTTACATTGACAATGCTAACAATTATTGTGGACACATCATCATGAAAGTGATCTACAGTGACAATACTGGCATGCACGGTGGGCACGGCCTCATGTAATTGATTTACAGAGGCAATGTATTTAATTATTTATTGGACATTTATATGGCACCAATACACAAGGTATATGTGCAACTTTATGAAAGTGATTTGCATTAGAAATGCATGTCGTTAAGGGTACAGCACCATGAAAGTAATTTACAGTGCCTATGCCAAAATATATTATGTGTGCAGCATTACAAAAGTGATTTAGAATAGCAATATTGACATATAATGCATGCCATGCATCTGGGAAATGTTGCAAAATCCTCGCTTTTACTGATCTTGCATGAATTGGATTTGTTTCATACGTTATACTTGGAGAACCATATGTAAATTGCATGCCTTTTCTTCCCATGTTTCTCAACAAGTGTGCTGTAAAAGGCACCATTTTCAACCCATTCATTAAATAATATTCTCAGGGTGAAAGCCCGTCCAGAACATCCTCACATAATGTTGAGTGATGTCACTATACTCAGTCACTTACAGTAATTTAGGGAGATGTTTATGACCCTCTACTGAAAATGCTCAGCACCTAAAACTGACCTTGAATCATTTAGAATCCTGGAGCCCCTTAAGGAACTGCCCAAGGCTTCAGACCCAAAAGCTGCCTCTTCCGCGGGAAGCATGGAGGCCCATGTGGGACAGCACTCCATATGAGGACTTGTAGGACCTTTGAACCTGCAGGAACAGATGCCCTGCGGCCTCCATGTGGGGCAGCACTCCTTATGAGGCCTTGTAGTACATTTGAACCTGCAGGAACAGACGACTTGCGGCCTCCATGTGGCACAGCACTCCATATGAGGTCTTGCAGGACCTTTGCACCTGCAGGAACAGATGACCTGCGGGCCTCCATGAGTGACAGCACTCCATATGAGGTCTTGTAGGACCTTTGCAGACAACCTGCGGGATTCCATGTGGGGCAGCAGTCCATATGAGGTCTTCTAGGAATTTTGCGCCTGCAGGAACAGACGACCTGTGGGCTTCCATGTGGGGCAGCAGTCCATATGAGGTCTTGTAGGACCTTTGCACCTGCAGGAACAGATGACCTGTGGGCCTCCATGAGTGACAACACTCCATATGAGGCCTTGTAGGACCTTTACAGACAACCTGAGGAATTCCATGTGGGGCAGCAGTCAATATGAGGTCTTGTAGGACCTTAGCACCTGCAGGAACAGACAACCTGCGGTCTTCCATGTGGGGCAGCAGTCCATATGAGGTCTTCTAGGAATTTTGCACCTGCAGGAACAGACGACCTGTGGGCTTCGATGTGGCACAGCACTCCATATGAGGTCTTGCAGGACCTTTGCACCTGCAGGAACAGATGACCTGCAGGCCTCCATGAGTGACAGCAATCCATATGAGGCCTTGTAGGACCTTTGCAGACAACCTGTGGGCTTCCATGTGGGGCAGCAGTCAATATGAGGTCTTGTAGGACCTATGCACCTGCAGGAACAGACGACCTGTGGGCTTCCATGTGGGGCAGCAGTCAATATGAGGTCTTGTAGGACCTTTGCACCTGCAGGAAGGAGGTGAATAATTCTCTGTAGGCCTATTTATGAGTTTGGAGATAACTGAAAAAGCAGGTGAAGAGAAATGACTACCCCCCTCTCAAACTGAATGTAGTGGAGAAAGACCCCCTCCCTCTTAAACCGTGAATGCTGTAAAACGGTGTTGAAATGAAAAAAGAATTACCTCTTGATAGTTCAAGGAGAGTTCAGTAGCCACAGATAGGACTTTCCGTATTCTTATCTCTAATCTTAACAGTGTACTCTGTGGGAGCTGTGTATCAGTCAAGGGAGGGATGTGGATGACGCATACAGCTGGTTCAATTGGCAGAGAGGATACAGCTGATGCCCATATCTCAGCCTATGGTACAGGAAACCATGATGCAATTGCTAAAATTGTCTTAGGACAGATGTCAGTAAATGTTCCCATTTAAAGGTTAAGCACAGCACACACAATCTTAATCAGTAACAGATGTGGATATGACATGGGAGCATTTGTGAATTGGCAGCTCAGTCAGCCAACCCTAGAGGAGGAAGGGGCTTGTCTTGGAGTGCCTGAACCTATGAGAGCGTTCTGCATCATTGATAGGGAACAGAGCACAACCTACATGTGTATTTAGGGAGGGAAGTTCGATGAATTTTAGCAGAGTTCCTGAGATGTCCAAGATGTATGAAGTGTACCAACCTGCTGGAGATATAAAGCCTGGTGTCTTCTTGAACCAAGCCTTAGTGTCCTGTTTGTTCCAGAGTCTCCTTTTTTGCCCCAAGAGATGCCAAGGCCCAGCAGATGGGGGTTTTGGGACCCTCAATACAGAGGTGCAATGTAACTACCACCAGTTTTTCTAGGCCTCACGATTATGATTTGCAAAGCCATAGGTGGTAAACCCTCCAGAACATGCATGGAAGTATTACCTCAAAAATGTAGAATTTACCTCCCATGGAATTTCCTTAAGAGGTAATTGGTCATTCCCCAATGAAGACCTGCAGTGCTTCGTGCTTCAGAATTGAGATTATCCAGAACTCATATATGATATGATATGATATGCCATTTATAACGCGCCTATACACAAGTGTTTCAAGGTGCAACGAGGCAAGGGAAGGGGAACAGAGGGAAGACAGAGACAACAATTCTACTATGCCAGTTGACATTGTGATTGCGCAAGTTGTCAGGAATAAGGGCAAGCCTGTGTTTCATGGGCTCAGAAAAGAGCTAAAGCACTGAAAAGACAGCAAAGATTACAATTCCCAGCAGTACTTGGGAGGCTGGGTAGTTTACTGCCGTGCACGCGTGGGACCAGCGGATCTTGATTACCAACGGTTTATGAGGGGCCCACGGCACACGCCAGGTGTGGCTTATTTTGTTTCGAAGGACGAAGCTGCGTCAGAGAAGTCAGGAGCCGCTTGCTTATGGAACTTGCAGGGACGCGGAGGCGGCGGGCGTGAGCATTTTCGCAGCGGTGAGAGAAGTGATCACGGCGGCTGCTACGGGCTACTGCATTCAACGTCCGGGAAGGCCCAGGAGCCTCCCGGACATAAGATAAGTGCGGGAAGGGCTTTATTTCATTGAAAAATGCACGCGCTGACCATGAGCATTTTAACAGAAGGACCTAGTGCTTGTTAGGGTTGGGGCAGCCCGCATTGTGAAGCACAAAACTTGTTTTTTCTGGGTTGTGTGAATTACGCATGGGTTACTTGAGAATCTGCATTATCCCCAACATTACTCCCAACCGGCATGGGCTGCTAACTGGGTGCTAGGGGAGAAAACTACATGCTGAAAGAATGCACTTGGCAAATCTTTATGTTCTATATGTTAATTGCCGTTTATGTTCTTGTCTGTAAGTGTTGCATATGCCAGCCCAGGGGGCCATGTGTTATGTCTTCATCCTGGGAGCATTCCCATTGTATGTTTCATCCTGCTTACAATGCTTATATGTAATGTCATAGGGTAACGGAGGTACAGGTATTAAGGTGTTCTCAAGAGATATGTTTGGAAGGTAACAAGTAGTACTGAATGCGTATGATATTAAGTATCAGAGCATTTCAGAGTATATGTTAGGCTACAAGGAAAACACACAGGTGATGGTGTTACAAGTTACTAGTAAGTGTATGTTTTTCCCCTTTGCTTCCCCAGTCCTATCCAAACTAGGATTTCCCCTTACCCTCTATCCGGTGTTCCTAAAACTCCCTATCCTGTCCACAACCTCTCCCTAACCCTCTTCCCCCCACTGGCTGCCACGTGGTGTCCTGTCTACTATAGATATCAGGTACCTGGGTGGGAGGGTCGACTTCATTCGGCTTCTGTGGTTCGGGGGAGAGTGTCGACCTGCCTTCCCCATTATTGTGTATCTTGACACAAGTGCAGGGTTCGAGGGGAAGGGCGAAGGTGCAAGGGGAAGGGGGAGTGGGCAGAGCAGTACATGGGAACGACAGTAAATATACAAAATAAAAATAAAGCAATAAGTAAATAAGTAATAAAGTGCAGCCAGCTGGTGGCAAGTGCAAGGGTAAGTGCAGACATTAGGTGCCAAGATAATCAGGACAAAGGTCAAGAGTTACCACTGGCGGCAACAACAAGGGTTTTGGAAGGAGTTTGCACTGCTAATTCCACCAAGCTCCTAGTGAGGCCCACATGCCCCCTCTGTGGGTTAGTTACCCGTGTGTACAATACTCTGTGTCCTGCATCCTATGGCTGTGCACACACTGTTTACCAAGCACGAGCACGGCATGAGCAACGCTTCCCAATACCACCACACTGCACTCATCTAGGCTTTGAAGCGGGAGGCGCCTTTCTAAACACAGCACAGGTCCAGCAACTTGGCTCTAAGAAGGGGGGGCGCGACTGTGGCACACTGAAGCACCGCACACTAAGAACCTTGGCTAAGAATCTCAGGGTTATCTTTGACTCCACACTTTCCTTCTCCTCACACATCTCTGATGTCTCCAAAAAGTCAAAGTTCTTATTGCACCTCCACAGAGCCACTCTGCCTTTCCTCTCCTTCCCTCAAAAACTCACTGTCTCCCAAGCTTTGGTTCATTCCAGACTTGATAACTGTAACAGCCTCTTTCTGAATCTACCTGCCTCCACTCTCCGACCTCTACAACTAATCCAGAACAGGACTGCAAGACTTATCCTTGGCATCGAGCCCTGGGATCATATCCCTCAAGCTCTGAAATACCTCCATTGGCTCCCAGTGGATGCAAGGATTACATTTAAACCCCTCTGCATTGTCCACAAGGCTTTCTGGGGCCTGGATCCAAAATACCTTCAACTATCCCTCCATAAATACCTTCCCTCTCGAGACCTTCACTCCTCTACCTCTCACTCCCTCAGGGTTAGTCATTTTGCAAATAAACGAGCTGGGGGTAGATCTCTTCCTTCGGCTGGGCCTTCCCTCTGGAACAGTATCCCGGCCACCTTGAAACATGAGGAAAACCATCTCTGGTTCTGGAAGCACCTCAAGGCCTTCCTCTGTGCCTCTGCCCTTTCCCCCCTTGTCCCCTGTTGATCTGTTTCTTCTCTTGGCATTGTGCACCTGGCCACCCTCTGTTACTTGGGCCCAGGTTCTTGCTCACCCGGCCACCCTTCCGCAGTGACTCCAGGACCAACTCCTGCACTAGGGTTTCTGTATATGTACCCATACAGTCCCCTCCCACTTTTCTCCTGCACTTATCAGATATCCCTTATCTGACTAACCTTCACCTGCCACTTGCTGGCTGCACTACAATGGTTTATTGCCCTTATTTATTCTGTTCTCTCCTCTGTTCCGCACTCTCCACCACCCCCCACCCCTTCCATGCACTTGCACAAACTCAATGTCACTGGGCCTAGTAAGATCAGTGTTTTGTTCTCCCCTGTTCCTCTCCGTTGTCTTGTTGCGCTCTGAAACACTTGTGTACGAGCACAATATAGATAAAATATCATACCATATAATTTCACACTGCATCACAACCGGGCCCACAGTCAGAAAGGAAATGGTAAGAATGGAAAGAGCTGCAAGCACACAACAATACTGTCATTTTCGGTAAACATCACATTTCCCCAAAAAATAAAGAAAACAGATGTTGAGCTTCTCTACATCAGCCTTGACAGTCTGCGCCCAAAGTGTTAGTAAGCACAAAAGTGATGAGTGGAAGGTTTTGAATGAATCTGAACCACTGGCATTGCTCTGGGCAACCTTCCACACCACTGTTTTATAGCCTGTCTGCGCCATTGCAGAAGGGGTCCAGCCATATGCAAATCAGTCAGGTACTGCCATCAATGGTAGCAGCCCAGCCCGAAATTGCTAGGCCAGGTCCCCTCTGCATGGAAACACAAGCAACCCCAGACATGTGTCGGCCTTGTTGGGCCTCCTCAGTGAGGTGCAGCTTGGTTCCCTGTGCGCCCAAGTGTTGACTTCAGACCTGTTCAGAGCACCACACACCGTGGGTAATAATAAGCAGCGCTCCGATGCCTGGGGGTTCTTGGCGCTATATACATACACATTATTATTTTGTGGCTACCGGCCGACACGTGTATGTCCGAAGACAGCACCACTTTGGGCTGAAGGGGTCTAGTTCCATGGGCCTGGGGGCCGGCGCCTTTGCTGCGCGATGGAGACACTCATTTGGGAGAATGCTGGGACCCTTCCAAAAGAATACATTATTTTGCTCTCTTCCCCCTCCTGCGCTGGCTGCTGCGCCCACTCGTCACCCCCACCTCACAGGGCTTTTATCCTTGCTGGATTACTTTGCCCCCACCCTACTCAAATAAACCCTCGCTTTATCGACACGCAGCGTTACTAATTGCTTTTGGGGTGCCCTTTTTGTTCTCTGTTAAAAATTCAGGGGGCGTTCCCCAGCGCTTTCATCCTCCCCGAGTCCTTTCAGCCTGCTCCCCACTTCTTGGGGCTCGTTCTCTCTCCTTGCTGGAATCGCAGAGGTGGAAAGGAGGCGATATTTCTTCTTGCAGGCTCCCCTAACCTGAGTGTACTGCGCCCCTCCCTCCCCTCAGCCGCCCCCACTGAAGGCGGCCTTTGTGTGGGGGGATTCCGGAACACTGCCGATTTGTGAGGGCTAAATCTTGGTGGACAGGTCGCCTTTCTGCCCGGGAGCCCCCCTAGGCCCACGCCATGACCACGGCCAATGTTTGCGCCGCAGGGCCCTTTAAGGCGCTCTTGGCGCTTGTTTCCTGCGCTGCCCTGGTAACGCCCAGGCCAGGCGCCTGCTCTGTGTCCACAGGGGCCTTTTCAATGGTCCGGGCAACACGTGCTGCGCTTAATCACTGCAGCCAAAAGAAAGGGAACTCGCCGATTGGGGCATAAATTACCCGGCAAGAAATGGAGTTTATTTTCTTTGCAGAAGATTGCGGCATTGTCTGTTTGTCTGCAGCTTAAATGCGGAAAGCACCTGCACTGGGCCGTGTCCTGCAATCCCTGCTGGGCCCAGAAAATAGGACAAAATAGCTGTGGGGCGACTGATAAAGCCCGCCTGCTCGCCATTCGCCTGTGTGTTAAATGCTCAGGGCAGTTTCGTGCACAGAGTAGCTCGTAAATGACCTCCGCGTCGAGTCGAAACGCTGCAAATGCACACTTTCTGACTGTGCAGCAAATCCCACGTTTATTATTTCGGATGTTCAAATTAACAGAATTGTATTTTAAAAATAAGACAGGAAGAAATACTACAGTGGCCAGCAGACATCCTACAGAGGTACACACATGTAATGCCTACCAGGTTGCGCATCACACATGATAACCACATCCATGCTGGCACAAATACATTACGCAGCACTGCATCCTATCAGGTCAGGCCAACACGTTTCACACCTGAAAGGATGCTTCATCAGGACTTGCAATCACAAATAGGAAAAAAGGGCAAAAAGACATTTATGATCTCTGCCTTAATGCCAATAAGACTCAGATCCTCCTCATTGGGAAACCCACTCCCTCATTTCCCCTCTCGCGCTCTGGCCGTCCACTCTTGGCCCTCTTCCTGCTCTTACTTGTGAGGCTAAGAACCTGGGGGTCATCTTCGACTCTACCCTCTCCTTCTCTCCTCACATTTCCGACGTCTCTAAGAAGTCACACTACCAGATGCACCTCCTCAGAGGTATTCTTCCTTTCCTCTCCTTCCCTCAGAAGCTCACTGTCTCCAGAGCTCTGGTACTCTCTAGGCTAGACTATTGCAACAGCCGCTTTCTAAATATGCCTGCCTCTACTCTCCACCCTCTGCAACTCATCCAGAAAAGGACTGTGAGACGTGTCCTTGGCCTCAAGCCCTGGGATCGTATCTCTCCAGCCTGAAATCTCTCCACTGGCTCCTGGTGGCGACATGGATCAAGTTCAACAGCCTCTGTATCATCCACAAGGCTGTTCTGGGTCCTGAGACCGCTCTACCTCCAACATTCTCTTCCTAAACATCTTCCTTCTGGAGCTCTCCGCTCATCCACTTCCAACTCTCTGAGGATCAGACGCTTTTCCAAGCAGAGAGTTGGGGGCAGATCTCTCTCTTCATTTTAGGCCTCCCTCTTGAACAACCTACCTGCATTTTTTCAAACTTGAGCAGAACCAACACTGGTTCCGGAAGCAACTCAAGACTTTTCTTTTTGCTTCCGCTTTCTCTCTTCTTCTCCCCTGCTAATGTCCCTGACTGCTCCGTCCATTGTTCACCTGGCTACCCTCTGAGCTCGGACACAGGCTCCTTCATGTCCATTTGCCCTTGCACTGCCTCCAGGCTCACTTATGGTCTGTATCTGCAACCCTACAGTCCCTTAACTCTTCTCTTACGAGCCATTTGTTGGCCTCACTTATTGAGTTACCTGCACTTCTCCCCTCCACACCCTCCCTCAGCACTTCTCCCCTTCCTCTTTCCTGCACTTTTGTGATCTAAATATCACCTGGCCTAGTAAGATCGCTATTTTTTCCTCCCATCTGTTTCCCTTCCCTTGCTGTGTTGCGCCTTGAAAGACTTGTGTACAGGTGCGTTAGAAATGCCATATCATATCATATCCTATCATATCCATAAAAACTCAACTGCAGTAACAAATTAAAGAATTTAGATAAAGAAAGAGAGGCAAAGTGTGGGGTGATGGGTATTATGGGCGTGCTCGCATATGCTCAGCATAATGGGCGTGCTCGCATATGCTCAGCATAATGGGTATGCTCGCATATGCTCAGCATTATAGGCGTGCTCGCATATGCTCAGCATAATGGGTATGCTCGCATATGCTCAGCATAATGGGCGTGCTCGCATATGCTCAGCATTATCGGTGTGCTCGCGTATGCTCAGCATAATGGGCGTGCTCGCGTATGCTCAGCATAATGGGCGTGCTCGCATATGCTCAGCATTATCGGTGTGCCCGCGTATGCTCAGCATAATGGGCGTGCTCGCATATGCTCAGCATTATCGGTGTGCTCGCGTATGCTCAGCATAATGGGCGTGCTCACATATGCTCAGCATTATCGGTGTGCTCGCGTATGCTCAGCATAATGGGCGTGCTCGCATATGCTCAGCATAATGGGCGGGCTCGCGTATGCTCGGCATTATAGGCGTGCTCGCATATGCTCAGCATTATAGGTGTGCTCGCGTATGCACAGCATAATGGGCGTGCTCGCATATGCTCAGCATTATCGGTGTGCTCGCGTGGCTCAGCATAATGGGCGTGCTCGCATATGCTCAGCATAATGGGCGTGCTCGCATATGCTCAGCATTATAGGCGTGCTCGCATATGCTCAGCATAATGGGCGTGCTCGCATATGCTCAGCATTATAGGCGTGCTCGCGTATGCTCAGCATAATGGGAGTGCTCGCATATGCTCAGCATTATCGGCTTGCTCGCTTATGCTCAGCATTATCGGTGTGCTCGCGTATGCTCAGCATAATGGGCGTGCTCGCATATGTTCAGCATAATGGGCGTGCCCGGATATGCTCACAGCATAATGGGTGTGCTCGCATATGCTCAGCATAATATGCTCAGCATTATGGGTGTGATTCGCATGCTCGCATATGCTGAATATAATGGATGTGCCCGCAATGCTCAGCATAATGTAAACCTCAGAGAATTGTGAATGCTCTTAAAATGGACACCACTGTGACCACCCAACAGAGACATAGAACACACACCAACCTCTCACACCGATACCACGTACACAGCACACCACATGATGATCGGTAGTCACACCTGTCACCACACCTCACAAGCACACACATATATACCTTTGGACAACACACATACGCACACACATACACACGCACCCACGCACACACGCACACACAGAGATAAAAGCACACACACACAGACTCACAAATCAATACACATGGAAGCACACTTATATTTACATATGGACACACACACAAATGTACACACAGATAAAATCACTCACACGCACACACACGAGTATTGTGCATTGGGTGATGTACAGGAGTGCATCACCACCTCCCTGGTGTCAGGATGTGGTGTCAGCAAGGCTGGCCCGGGGCAAGTAAAGAGGCTGAGCGGGGGTATGTGGTGGGTTCCCATGTGAAGGCCTATGCCGCAGGAAGGTAGAATGTGGGGGAGAACCCTCCCGATAGTGGCGAGGGGGAGTAGGGAGAGGTAAGAGAAAACTTGCAAGGTGGATGCCTTCAGCGGGTGACCCTACACAACATTGCACTTTTGTGATGGGTTTCAGACCTAGATCTCTCTCTCTCACACACACACAGTCAACAGATACGGAAAAGCAATCTATGAATGACTCAGATAAACCCCAGAGGCACTCATGGCCTGCAGTGGAAATGTAGCCAATGTGGCTGTAAGCCACGTCTGCCCGATTGAGTCGGTGCTCTTTCACAGATGGCATTTGTGTGTGAAGGTGCACTTCATTCATAATGTGGGTCTGATCCTAGTCTTGGGCCTGGGCAAACTTCTGCTCATAAGCCAAACTGAATCCTATGTATTCGGAATTTTGCAGATTTGTGAGCTCTCACAAGACTTGACGGCACATCCGAACCACGCCCACACTCACTCAAACCCACCTAAACTCTAAGCTTTCTCCAGCCCAGTCCAAACCAGATGGCGTGTGCACTGCACACTCAGCTATTGCAACAACACCGGGGTTCTCGCCCCCTTATGGTAGCGGATCGGAAATGTCACATGCGTGTGTTTCATACAGAGAGGTCACTGGGATTCCTTCCTCTATGCCACATTCTGTAACTTTGCACACCTGAAAGTGAGATGATGCCCCCACGTGTGCAAGGGCTCAGGATGGAGGATAGAAGGATGGAAGCATGCGCAAGGCAGTAATTGCAGGCAGCAATAATTCTATCATTTTTACTTTTGACCACATTGAGCAAACTTTATGCTATTTTTGTGTGAGCAATAAGCATCTTTACGAGTATTGGTCTATAAACACATGGTGGTAATTTACCACCATTTGTACCTCACCACCATGTTCCAACTTCAGAGGTATGTAAGGGCTGACCTCAGATCTCTGCACTCTAAAATAGCCCACCTCTCCAGAAATGAGTACATGTTGTCATTAAAGCACATTTATTTCACAATGGCCACTGGGGTGAGGCTAACTAAACAACTCCTTGGAGATTGAACTAACCTGAGTCTCTCTGAACCCACAGAACAGGTACAGTATATATACATTTCCAGAACTGTTAACCCGCTCTCACATCTCCCTCATGTTGCCTTACAAAGTCATCAGCCAAAATACAAATGGTTTAGCCCTGTACAAGGAAAGCTTGTTCCCACATTCTCATTGGCTGCCTTCACTGTGGAGCCATCCCCTTAGACCTACAATTTCATGACATTGAACATGCAAGCCCAAACCTCTGCTTGGGTTTCTTCCCGCAAGACACACAATCCTAACATGGCCATACAATATTGTCTTAGTACCTTTCCACTTGGTCACAGACCTGCAATGCGGAATCGGACACACATGGTGTATGTATCGACACTTTATGAGGCTATAGAGAGCTAACAAAGGGCTCCTTTGTTCGGGCACTAACTCTTTGTTTCTCCAAACACTTCGACACCATGGATATTTTATTATTGGCATCCTCTCACAACCTTTCACTATACGACCACCATTTCAATCCACCTGGCCTCCTCGCTTTATACTCTTTCCTTGCTAATCTACTTGACCTTCTCATAGCCTCGCTGTCATCTTTGCTTCTAGTCACCCATTTACAATTTTAGCCGCTAGCCCCAGATTGACACTGCCAGGTAGCCGATGCTTCTTTTGCCACTGGAACAACAACTTCCATACTGAAAACTATAAGCCACAATATTTCAGCTCCAAAATAGCTGCTCCCATGTAGTTGCAGCTTCCACTCTGTCAATGGATACCTTTCCCCTTAGCCAGCCAGTTTTCCAAACAAGCTAGAAATCTATTTCACAAAACCAGGCCTGAGCTTACATGTATTCAAAACAACTGCATCCCCTCATAATAGGATTCCCATTCAAGATCCTTTCTCCACTTTGTATAAGCCTGTGCTTTAAATCTCATTGCGCTAAATTGCACAATGTGAACCCCATATTATGTTCACACAATCTTCATTTTGTTGCTGCATGTATGCAAATCTAGATATTTCATTCTAGACACAAAGTAACACTAAAAGTAACCTTTAACAAACCCTTAATTAACTATTCTAGATACATGTAAAACTGCAACATTGTAACAATATCACATCCATTTCTGTCCCATCATAATATTAATATGGTGCACACAATGTGAACCTCTCCTTCCTGCTGAAATAAATTCCATCCACCCCAACATTACCCACTCTAGTTAATTCATTAACTACAACATTTCCTTGACCCAAATCTGACCCCCCCTATTTATTCCCAATTTACAGTTTGTGTATCCACATGGCATGAAATGGTGCTGGCCCTAGCATTGGGTGGGTTGGCAGACATTATATGAGCAGTCCTTGGCATGTTAAAGGACCAGCATCTAGAAAAACACAAATGTCACAGTATAAAAATGATGATTGGCATCGGGATCTTCAATGCAAGACTCATCCATGACGGAATCCTTGCAAACCAAGAGTCCATCCACAAATCTGATTCAATGGCAGCTTCACTTCCCATGGCCTGCTTCAGTTTGTGCAATGCAGTAATAGGCTGCAGAAGTGTCTCCTGATCACCATGGTATGCAGATATGAAGGGGCAGCGTAAAATACGCATTTTTTCTACAATGCCCACTCTCTGTACCAGTGAGGAGGTAGAGGGTGTAGCAATTCTTTATTCTCATAAGCCTCGAAGCACGCATTTCTTCCGTGATGGTACTAAATGCTTACTCTGAGGTCATCTGGAGCCATTTGCTATGGCTTGAACACGCAGGGCCAGGAATGAGGAAAGCACCATCTCAACTTTGCTAAAAAGTCTACACTGATCAGGAATCCTGTTAAGTGCTTCTTCAGTCAAACTTCACACACCTGCCAGTCTGGAGGCAATTGCTGATAGGAATTTGTTCCACAAGTCCACGTTCTGTCCAACAATGCAGATTTTCGTCCAGCCAAGACAGCAAGGTATATTACGTGACTGCAGTTTCCATTAGTGTCCACAAGCACTGTGCCAGCGCCCTTAAAACACAGAGAAAATGTTAATGTATCTGATTCCTAACATGTTTTTCTGGCTCCTTGAGCCATGTGAGACAGTTTGTATGATGCTTCCAGATATTTCCACAATCTTTATTAACCTGTGCTTCCATTTCTCCGCTATAGCCCTTCAATTCACCAGCTCTGCAACTCTTCAGCCCTTGCTCCCAACGGGTATCTTGAGATTCACTCGTACCCTTCTGGTACAGTATACATTATTTCCCTGCCTCTTAACATCTTTTCTGACGCATTCATCTTCATGGACAGGAATTGCTGACGCTGCAACAGACTGCCCTTGAAACTGCCCTCCAACCCGACACAGGGGCAGGTGCCCCAAACACATAAATAACTTAGGTGTGCCAGAAGCGTGGGGAATGAGTGAGCAGATACAACAGGATCCTGCAGAATTCTCTCTGCCCGCCTCCTTCATATTCCCCTCACCAGACATTCTCAGCAGCAAAGCCATGTGTGTTTACATTCTTACTAAAGTTCCATTCATCATAAACTTTCCCAGACACTGCATCCGGCTCTCTTTGCGACCGTACCAGTACTTCATGCAATTCTCTATCCTTTGACAACACATACATACTGCCGTGTCTTCTTCTGGATTTGTTAAGACACAAAACTAAAGGACAAAGTAAACCTACACAACAGAAGACCCTCGTATTCATTTTGAATTGAGTTTGCTCTTATGATGCCTGAAGAATGAATCGCAGTCCTCACGTGCCCTCTGCTAGCCGACTGGAGTGAAAGGGTGGAAGCACCTGCACGGCAGTATTTACAGGGAACAAATACTCCAGCATTTATACCTTAAACAAGACTGACACATTTTCTTGATATTTCTGCACCGGATATGGGCCGTATTAGTATGCGGCCCGTTGCTGGGATCATGGCATTGTAGTGAACAAATGGTGGTAATAGAATTACCACCATCTCTGCCCCACCTCCTTATTACGACTTCAGAGTCAACTTGAAGGAAAAGCATTCAGCACTTGGTTTTGGAGTTTTCCTTCAGAAAAATTGAGGATTTACCGCAAATGTAATTACTGCCTGCGGTAAATCCTTCAGAGCTGAATGAAGCCTAGGGACCTCCCTCACACGGATTAACAGCACCTGACAATGTGGAAGAATTACCTCCATTTGCAGTCGTGAGAGGGAAGAGTGCAAGAGGAATGCACACTGCAGACAGCTCAGGGCTCTTTCCTACACACGCAGCCTCCTCACCACATGAGGAGAAGATGGCGCAACTGTTGGGGACCACGGCCATGATTCCCAGCACGCCTCCAGACACCAAGGAAATAAGGAAAGGCAGGGAGCACCTCAAACCATAGTCAGGGTGAAACATTCTAGCACAGCTACATGCAAACATGCAGGGCCCAGGCGAAGGCACCTGCACTCACAGAGATACGGGTCTACGTTCTGAGGGGGAGCGAGGGGATTGCTGTTACCAGGTCCCCCACCACCTTGCATGGTGAGTGCTATAATAATAAAGATACCTGCTGCACACACACACACACATGCACCAATTACCAGTGGGTGCGAAGAGCACACACATATTATGGAAATCCCCATTTTTTCTGAAGTCTGACATAACATGTTATCCTTGCCTCGCATTCGCTCTGAACCCACAAGAACGCCCTCTTTCTAATGATGACACATTCCTCCAGCCAGGATCCCTGTGATGGGTGTCCGGGGACATGTGATGGGCCTGGACAGGCAGAGCACCAATGCCATCATGGCAGGCATCCAGCAGGAGCATAGCCCTCACTTGAACTTCAGCACGGCCGCGCCCTGCGCGGTCAGCCCAGGTTACACAGGCTCACGCTTTTTCAGCAGCTGACTTCATTGCAGCATTGAGCTATGTGTTAATATGTACTGGCCGTACTTCTAACATAGGTCATGCTATGGGGACATGCCTGAGAATTGACACACCACATTCTCAGCTCATCTAGATGCTGTACCCATTGCAGGCTTTCCACATACAGTTTGTACCATGAAAGCTAAACACATAACCATGTCTTCACAAAGGTCCCATGACCTGTGCAATAGTGGGAACATGCCACTCAGCATGAAAGTGCACATTTCCTGTGCTTTCCTGGATCAACACTTGACGCCACGATCCTGGGAAACAGTTTGCTCCCAAAGGTCAGGGGGCAACATCAACCACAGCCTGACCTATAGTCCTACAGAAATCAACACACCACCATGTATGCCCAAACACTACTGACAACAGTGCAACCTTCATAATCACAACACAATCCATAAGAACATCACAGCCTACACAGGTGGACTGCTTCCAAGCGCTTCAAGGCGGGAAGGGAACTAGGGAATACAGTAATCATTCTTAGGCCTTGAAGTTTCCGAAGGATCTAACAAGAATAACTAGCACACTAGGCCTGACGGCATTGCTCCTAGTGCAGGTGCATGAAGTGTTACAGTTGCGACCAAGCAAGGGAGGGGGGGACACAAAAAGTGGGGAGGGGGGCAGGACCGATGAACTTACTAGTCCTAATAAATTCTGTTCAACTATAGAGGCATGGGCATGTCACTCTTGTTGTGTTTTTCTGCGCCTCACACAGCGGTGCTGCGGCTCTCTATGACTCCACGCGTGGGGCTCTAGCAATTTTCCGGGATTTAATATCTTGAAAGGGCAGCTGCACTTATGAGACAACGCAAGTACCAGCCTCACACTATTGACAGGTGTACTCTAACCACATGGAGCATCACGGTCCCCCCTTCCTTTCCCGGTCTGTGTCACTATAAGCAAAACCTTTGCACTAGGGGCCGTTGGGTTTCCTTCCCTTTCACCACCACTATGTGTCCTTTCACTTTATTGAAGTCACACAGTGCTGTTGTCTCTATGCATTTAGGATGAATGATGCTTAAAACATTGCACCATTCCCTCTTTTTTCCACAGCCACCTATGAGGATCGACCTGTATTGATCATCAAGTGTCTACCTGAGGCGAATTGCAAATCAATAATGAAGAACATGTCAATTACCAGATGAGATGCCTTTTTACTCGGGCTACACCCACAGAGGCGATTCTTCCTCCTTCATTGAGGTAGGGACGGTTTTCCCCTCTCGCGTGTATACTACTTTTCATTTTCTGTATATGTGTACATTTATATACACACTGAGATGCAATAGTTCAAAGAGCATCGTCTTGTCATTTTTTCTACAGGCAAATTGTTTTCCTGAAATGCGCAACCTTACATGCATTCAAAATTGAAGATCTGTCCTCGTTCGGTTCACCTGACAGGTTAGTGGCCACAGTCGCATGCTACCACCTAAAAGTCTCTAGTAACTCAGAGCCTCAGACCACTCCTTTTAACACCCTTGCCTCTCTTTCTTTTATAATTGTAGATTACTATGTTTTGGGGTTAGAAGATTTACATCAACACACAAATAATCCTTTCTGTCCTGACGAAGGCCTGCTTTAAAACCAAGGGAAGACCACCGCATGGATGTGGACTATCCCTTTTCATAAGGCCAAAACGCAGTGCGTCAACACCACCTCTTTGTTTATCCATTGGATCACCTTCGGTGTATCATTAGGGTGACACTCAACAAGCACCCGAGGGAGATGGTGCAAGGTGCCTAAAGATGAGACTATAAAGGAACACAGAGACAGTACTAAACTCTCAGAGAATATAACAAACACTATTGAGAAGTGTGCCTACTGTGAATCAACTGAGTCTAGGGTTTTCTATAGAACAAACCTTTATGTGATTCCGTCTGCTCTTTAAGTACATTGTGCTAAGACACCGCTCCCCAAAAGGAAGGTTGACAAAGTCAAAAGTTTTCCACAAAGAGATAGGAGGCTATGAGAAATGTAATGGCATAATAACACAGGCCACAAATGAACTAGCCCAGATTGAACGTCATTGTGTATGTTTTAGAAATGGCACACATGTATGTTTTCTTTTTTATGTCAGAATAAGGATGTATAGGCAACTTAAGATTTTTTCAATATATATAACAATGTTTTTGTTGAATAAATATATTGTGTGTGATACATATAATATATTTTGTGTTGAATAAGAAACAGTGTTCTTATATGAAGTGATTTCGTTGAGAGTGAAATTATTCAGTATCTCTTGAGGGTTGTGTGTACTGGGATTTGACTAATTAATTGTCAATACAGTAACAGGAGCAGGAGGAAGTCTGTGGTCCACCCCCTTTTTTGTTTACTGGCATTCAGACAGAGATTGTTAGCAGCACACCAAGACTGAATTGTGGATACACAGTCAGGGATGGGTGTGGAGGAGGAAGAGGCAGAGGGTAGCCTGAAAGAGAGCTGCGTGTCATCCGCATGGCATTGAAAGTTAGAGGTAAAGGTAGAGATCCTGTGGGTTAATGGGGCCATGTAGCTATTGAAGAACCAGGGGATAGGTTAGATCCCTGGGGGACACCACAGGTAGAGAGAGTATAGTAGCCCAAATTTGGTTGCTGTGTAGGTTGTTGAGAGGGAGGTGCAACCGGCAGTATTCTTTATCTAAAATATGGCTGGTCTTTGAGCATTGCATTAACAGATGTCTATCAGTTTCCACCTCTAGTTTACACAGCCTGCATATACGGGCCTCCCAAACAAGGCTCTTCCAGGCTCCCACTCTGGATAACGTAGGGAGTAAGCCTAGGCATAAGTGTAGCATAAAATGTCTAGTTTTCCATCTCTCATAGTTTGTAGATATCGAAACAGGGCATTGATTGGAAAAGATTGGAATACATATTTTGTATACAATATTCTAGATGAGAGGTTTCTAAAATCCATATTCATATCCCTATCTCATATCCCTGCCTTTTATTTTATTTCTTTAATTGCAATCCCAATATAATTGAAAGTGTTTAGATCAAAGCCAATCAGGTCCAGAAAATTGAGTACCTCTTTCAGTCACTTTTTTAGGCCAGATTTAGGGTAGGGTTCATGCAATAAGAGGTTAAAATTATTGTACATTGTAATCAGATTGCTTCCCTCTTCTCAAATTTTTATGAAATCTACTGCACTATTGGTTTTCGTAACTGTGCTGAGTGCCGTAGTGCCTAACTCGCAGTGTATTGCTTCTAAGGGTGTACAGTTCGGTAAGCCCAAAGATGGTCACCATAGATTCCCCCCTAGTGGGTCCAGCCACGTAGTCTCTTTAGTTTAGTTTAGTTTAGTTTATTTATTTATAGAGCGCACCAAGCCCTCAGGCAACTGGGCGCTAAACTTACAGACAATTATAAAGAAGAACAGCAAAAACATAATTTACAAAAATACAAAATGTGAACTATAAATTGAACAAGTTTTGAGTATATACATCAAATTTACACAGTACAAGATAATTACAGGAGATGTATGTCGGGACATGATTAAGCAGGCAACCTCAATTCTTGCTCGTGGAGCCAAGCTTTGGTCTTTTTCCGGAATACATGGTAAAACGGTTCATCTCTTAGGGAGAAAGGGAGGGCCTTCTGTAATGGAGGTGCCGCAATGAAGATGAGGTACCAACAACTCAATGCAGTAGGGGGCAGCCCCCACACTTAAAGCCAGGCAGAGAAAAATTGTATGGAGTGATTTAGTAATGTAAATGTGTGAAAATAGAATTGATAGGGTTAAAATACATTAGCACTTTAAATGGTGTTATGTTTATAATGTCGAAAATGCTTTTATCATGGTTTAGTAAGTAGGCAAGGTACAGAATGCATATTATAAAAATTGAGTAGCAAAATGATTACATTTTTTCCCATACCCAGACAGTAAAGCACTCTACCATTTATATAACTGACAATGCCTTTAATTGACAATGCCTTTCTATGAGTAAAAGGAATGTATTAAATGAAGCGACTATCTGCAGACAGTGGCGCATGAGTCAGCCCAGAGGTCAACAATTCAAGGCTGCCATGCCTTGCAGGAATCAGATAAATAGTCTGAAACTAGACAGTTAATTGGGCTATGTCTGAAATTTTAGCCAAAGGAAGCAACTGCGTGACCATATTTGGGTTAGTGTGGCCAGGAAAATCCAAGGATGTGTGCCAGAATGTATTTCATTTTGAAGGTTTAAACAGATAAGCAATAATTGCCTTGTGCACGAGTATGTTCAATGAAGAGTTTTGCCTGGACATGTTTAGAAAAGGGTGGGGTTCGACTTTGTTGCTCTGAAAGGTATAAAAGGAAGCCCCGTTTTCAGAAGGGAGCAGGGGTTTGTTTACTTGACACTGATGCTGTTTGTGTCAGTCTGACGTGAATAAAACCTGAAGTCTTTGTGTGAACCTGACTATGTCTCCCTGCCTGATGCTTGAAATGCTTTACTCATATGCCAGAGAGCCCTAGGGAGCAACAGAGGGCCCCAGAACATCCAGGGGAGCCTGATAGAATGGAAGAGGTGAAGAAAAGCATGATTGGGGTCGTAGCACCTCGTTCACATATGGCGAGCCAAACCAGGACGGATAGGATGATGAACAGACTGATCATATTACTGAACAGGGTACATCTCTTCAAGCCGAAAAGAACCTGGACAGTCAAGACTAAGAGATTAAGGTGAGCCATACTGTTCTGCCCAAGATAAGAGCGGAGTAAAGGAGATAGAAAATAAGATAGGATGGGGCAGACTGCAGCTGCCCTAGCAGATAGAAAAGAAGGACAGGGACACGGGGAGGGAGAACAGTATGGCAGAAGGGGAATATATTTGTGGGAACTTTTCATGGAAAAATAACAATGGCAGTCCAGATTTGGACAAAAAACAAGAAATTAACTGCATTTAAAAAATCACAAGTGTAAAATATTCATGGGGGACCCCAGCAAAATGTAAAGGAGGGAGGTGGGATATGAACAAATAATAACATCAGAATAAGAGTATAATGTGTACATATAAGGGAAAAAATATTGACTCAAGGTACCCGACCAATAGAGAGAGATACCAGGATGATACCTGACGAGAGGAGATACCGGGGAAGACGCCTGAGAGAGAGAGGATACGCCCATTTGCCTAGTGTTTAAAGACGGCTGGATTGAGTTTTGCACCCAGAGCCCAGTTAATGGGGTGATTAGGAGACCCAGAGAATTTAAAGATTCCTTGAAAGGGGCGAACTCGCGTTTTGTAAAGAAATGCACATATTTAAGGGCAGATATTCATGTAGCTGGCCGGAGTTCACATGTCATGTAGTTTGTGTCTAATTTGTTATATGTTATGACTGTTCCTTTTGTCTAATTTTATGGCATAACTGTCTGTGTGCACTGTAAAACATTGGAAATAATATAAAATGATATTTTCAAGCTAATCTAAAATAAATTGGCGTTCAGCCAAGTTTTTGAAAATGTGAAAAAATAACAATAATGTAGATGATCAGATGCTATGACTTAAGGCACACACATTTGTGGTGATTTCACCTCAAAAAAGCCAAACAGTTCTGAGATAAGTGTCAAAAGCTGTTGCATTTGTAGCCATCACAAAAAATTCAAACTAGCAACTATGGAGTTAAATTTGTGATTTCCTAGTACTAGACAACATAACGAATGGATCGCACTAAGAACTATAGAGTTTGGCATTTACATGACTAAGTTACAGTGATTAAAAAGAGGGCTGGTGTATGTGAGCACTGAAACTGCGCAGAGTTGAAATACAGAATGAGCGGTCGGGACCTTTAGAAACTTTGTGTGAACAGAGAATCGCATTGGATTTACAGTGATTGATGGAAAAGGAATGGTGGAGATGTGAAGGAATGATTTAATGAGGTTCAGATAAGAAGTGCAGTATTGTGGAATTCCAGTCTATTTGTGTGTTTGAAATTAAGCACATCATTAGCAAATTAATTTTAACGTGTAGACACGTTTGTTCTGTAGATTAAAAAAAAAAGTGTTTTGGGAACACGAGACAAACAGGGAAAAATGATGTTATGTTTAGTCTGCGGTTTTGTTAAAGAGAAATGCAGTGTTAAAAAACTCAGTTGGCAATTTGTTTAAAAGGTGGAAAAAAATACATTGTTGAATATAAAGTCAGATAAAACTGCTTAAAAGCACACAGTTAAGAAACATGTGAGATTTAAAACAGTGTTGCTATGTGCAGAATGAAGTGGGCAAACTGGCACACGAATAGCAATTGTGTTTTCGTTTTGCTTAAAAGCAAGGCAAGAGCTCAAATGAAAGGGCTTTGGGCAGGAATACACAGTGTTGGCCTTGACGATAACATTGGCAAGTTCAGGAAATTGACCCATGTTGAAGGAGTGCAGAATGGCCATCGCGAGCCACAGTTACAGAAAGGCTTTAATTATCAAAAACATGTGTCAAATGCAGATTGTAGATACAAGGCATTTGTCGAGCATTGTCGCGCATTTTTGAAACACTTGTCAAAAACATTTGAAAATTTTGGGGGAATTCTTTGGATGAAGGACATTTCTTGTGCGCACCAGGCGAGCGCAACTGTTGAAGTGAGAAGAGAGTTGATGTGGCCCGTGTTTGCATGGCCAACTTCTGGTGGGCGCAGGGCTCGTATTTGGTTGGGTCATTGCATTCTGCATTTATGTTTCATTATGACTCGTGGTGGTCATTTTGTAGCACATCAGTGAACTAGATACATTATTTTAAAATATGTGGTGAAAAGACACATTAAAAAGAGCAAAGATGTCATGTCATGTTATTTGGCAGTCATATAGCTCCTTACATATTCAGTGGCATTACTTTAAAGCACTGATAGGTTGAATACCCTCGAGAACCATAGATTAAGTCAGTCGAGAGAGACAGCATTGCATGATGCATGGATGTATCAGCTATGTGTACAGCTGGTGTAATTGTTAGATGAAAACTATTTAGTAATCTAGTAAATGTTCAAGCGAGTTGTGTTTTATGCGTTGCATGTATTTTGAAAATAAAGTGCATTACATGCTAAATGAATTAGTTGCAGAGGACGAGTAAGTGAGCGTACATGTAAGCTCATCAATACGCAAACACAGGATACACAGAGGCACATGGGAATAAAAGGAGTCAACCTAAATATAACAAATATTTTTGCAAAACAGAAAAATGAATGTGTTTCACAGTGGGACAGCCCCAGAGGATGGTCAGATTTGTTTAGAAGTGTTAAGTGGCACTAGGAGTTTGGAATGCAAGGCGAAATATGGCAAGAAAAAAATGATTTTTGGTCTAATCATAGACATTGGGACTGTGTATCCATGTAGCAAAGACAGATTTTTAGTTTATAGATGTGGCATTGGTTTAGCATTCTTTGAGGAAAATATGTCAGCTGTGGTGTGATTTAAATAGGCACTGTTTAGTGGTATTTATTTAAACATGTAGGCGCACATCAGCCCAGGGGCATTTTTTGGCACGAGTACAGAGGATGCAATGGTGCAGGTAAAGGAACACATTGAACAGAGAAGAATGAGCACATGAATTGCATTGCCGTAGCCAGCTTGGCTATGTGTTTACTGATAGCCAGTGCACTTCTTTCCTGGCTTATGAGAGGCTTCTGTATGGGAATATTCAGTATTGTCTAGAGGCATTATTCTGCGTGAGATATATATATATATATATATATGTATATTTTATTTTATTGAGGAGTTGTCCATGAGTGCCCAGAGAAGGGGCATTGTATTGATCCAGTATTAGCACCTAATGTAGTTTTGGCAAGGAATGAGCAATTCCCAGTAGAAAGAGAAGGCTTGAATGCATGAAAAACCCTTTATTTACTTATTTATTAGAATTTATAGAGCACACAGAAGTCCTTAGGCATCGTGGTGCTGTTACAAAGAAGAGGCTTGCAGATTACAATGAAAATGGCATACATAAGTGGTGGCATGCCACAGCTTCGCCTGTAGTTATTGGACAAACAAATACATATTGTAGTTACAATGAATGAGTTGCATGTTTTGCTTACATTGGATAGAGTAGAAAATGAGTAAACACATGGCATAGAGGTTAATTAAGCAGCAGGGGGAATACGTATAGACACCACTGGGGGAACTAATAGGGGTAGTTAAAAAAAGTAGTTTTGAGGGTTTTGGCAAAAAAATGAGGAGGGATGGTTTTGCTCTAAATTCGCTAGAGGAAGCATTCCATTTGTTGGGAACAAGACGGGAAGCTTAGATCTCTGGCGTTACCTCTTTTGGCTATTGGAACTTGTAGTTGAGTGACAAGGTGACTTCTTTTGCGTCAGGGTGAACTGACTCTATTAACTGCATCAGTTAGATATGCTGGTGCTGTGTGAGACATACATTTATGCGTGCTGGTTAGGATCTTGAAATTAACCGTTCCTTCACGGGTAGCCAGTGAGCAGCTCGCATGGCGTGAGAAATGTGTATTATTTGGGGAATACTGAGAGCTGCACACAGCATCACTCTGCACTTTTTAGAGCCTGTGAAGGTTTTTGCTAGGATTCCTGCAAAGATGGCAGTGTAGTAGTCCAATTTAACTCTGATAATGGCACGGGAAATGAATAAACAGTTTTAATATAACAGTCTGTTAAGGGCCATGAAACAGGAATCACTCAAATAATCTCCGACTTGTCAATTAATAAAAAGCATGGAAATGCTCTTTGAGGAGATATGTTGGATACCGAGTAAGGGGAATGATATCATCAAAAAGAAACGCGCCCTTGTTAGGCGTGTTGAGCTATGGGATTGGCTTGAGAACTATGCTCATCTGAGTAGTTTGGAAAAGTATAAATCTGGGTCCCATTTGCTATATACTTTTAAGGAGCCGCAGTTGTATCTGAACCTTTCTCCGTCTCCAAGACTGCAACGCTTTACATTGCTTCGGAGATTGAATCATCTGCCGGTATTGTCAGTTACGGGGACTGTAAGTCAAATACCATGGATTGATCGATGGTGTCGTATATGTAAAAACAGGGACATCACGGAGACTGCTAAGCATTTTTTATTTGAATGCCCCTATTTGTCTGAGTTGTATCTTTAATCATATGGTAGCTATGTATATAATCCAGACACGATAAAAGATCTGGCATAAAACAGTGCATTAATAAAAAGAATATGAAAGTGTATATTTCAATGTATAATGTCTGGCAACGAATAGAGAGGATTGTGGGAATTACCATATAGAATCAGAAACAGGTCACCATTTTCAAAACAATTGAATAGTAAGGAGTTTGTAAAACTTGGGAAACTGTGAATATATATTTTGAGAATATTGTATGTGTATATAATTCTTATGTATCATTGGATATTGATTAAACTGTGTGACTGATTAGATGATCTAGTGTTTACGTATTGCAAATGTATGTTTTTTTTTTAATTTGGTATCTTATATTTTATATTATTCTGATAAAATGTATAACTGATGTCTTTAATATTCATGTAATGTGAAAAGTGTACTTGTAAACTGAAACACATTAAATAAATAATAATTAATAAACAGTTTTGTGGGAAAAGGAAAGGGCTGATGGCATTAGTAAATGTGGTAGTGAAGCAGAAGCAATGGCACTCAATGATAAGTGCAACAGAACAGACTGTAGCACGTAACCTGGCATGACATGGGCAAGGGTAAGTGGAGGAACACTCCTAAGGGTTGTTTTACAGCTTCAGAAATAGTGTTGGGGTTGAAAGAGATATTGGTGAACTTCATGAGATGAGGAGCACGTGATTTTATATGGGTTGTTTAAACCAACATGCAGGCAGGGGCAGGCATCGGCTTTGCAGCTGAATGGTCTAATGTGATTGATGTTTTCTATTATTGTTGACTTAGAAAGCCCTCTGAAGTTGAAGGGGGTTAGTGGCTCCTCTGTGACATGTTTTGGGGGAGTTTTTAGGATAGCATAATGTACTGAATGGGAGTTTGGAAGCTCCACCTTGCGTAATGGGACAGCCTGAATGGTGTTATACCAGGGTTAGTATTGTATTATTTGTGAAGCCTTGGCGGCTGGCGTGGAGAAAAAGTCTTTGATAAATAGTGAAAAACCTTTTTGATTCAGGACGATCAGTTGAGATTCTATTATTATAGGAGTCAGATGGTTGAAGAAAGGATTGAATGACAAAACCTGAAAGCATGATAATGGTGTTTAGGATATCAAGGAAACCATGTTTGTGTATCTGGGACATGCACCATTTAGACACAAGCATAATTTTGAAGGCATGGAAACGGCAGAAGGCCAATGAGATTGTTTGGGTGAAAACTAAAGGATTTAATTATTGTGGCAAAGCATGGTAATATAGCCAGCTGTGCGACCTGATGGAGAAATTATGAAAATATTTAATCAATTCAGGCGCAGGCCATGAACATTTATGAACAAGAGGAAGAGACAGATGACCTCCAGGAAATTAGAGGCAGCCATAACATAGGGAAACATGGCAAATGATTAAGAAGCAAACAGAATGAAATAAGAATCATGAAGGACAGTTATGGTTCAGATAAAACGATTTAGGTTAAACAACGTCATAGATGACAATGCAGCCATACAGGGCTTAATGGAGTATGAAATGGTACTTTCCTTACAGCATCACGCAGAAAAAAAAAGGAAGGGTGTTTTAGTATACATGAAAAAAATAATGAAATAAATGCTCAACATAAATAAGAGATGATTAGAATAAATGATTAAAAATGTTAGGGAGACTTTGGGCCTCTGTTACACAGGATCAGAAAAAAATAAATCGGGAAAAGATGAAAATGATTGATTATCAAATAAAAAATTAATAAAAGAAAAATTGAGGAAGGGAACAATTGGGCAAATGAACAAAGGATACGGAATAAACTCAAAAGCATAAAACGGACAAAAATCAAAAAATTAGAAAACAAATAGCACTTATGAGGTTTCTTGGCCAACAGCAAAAAAGGAGCATAGGGCAATAAAAAGCATCAGTGAGAAAAGGAGTATGGCTGACAAAAAATAGGGTGAACCAAACAAGGGAAAATCACACACAAACCATTTAAAGAAAATATAGTGAGATAAGTAAAAAACAATTTTTGAGTGCCAGTAACGATTTTGATTTATTTTACAGATAAAAGTTATGGACCTCTGCATGGAAGCACGAGAAATATCTGCATGGCCTTACATAAGGGAGAAAAAGAAAAAGGTAAGTACTAGTTCACGCTAAAAGGGTGTGGACACACAAGTGATCAGCACTAAAAGTAAGAGGATCCAGGTGAGTAACAGGAAAAGAAGTAGTAAGAGACACAATGTCTTCAAGTGTTCAGCTATTTTTCCCAAGATAGGTACAATTAGGTGTGGAAAGAGTAGACAATAGATGACAACATGGCCATTTCAGACAACCACAGAAAACAGAAGTTAAATTGAAGGTGAGTAATTGTTTTTTGTGTTTATAATGTCAAGGAAGGTTGATGTGATAGGGGTATGCATTTATTAGAAGAGGCAAACATTGTTGGGCACGACAAAAAAATGGAGGCACATAGTAAGAATTGGTGCCATAGTCTCAAAAAACAGGGGTAGACTAGATTAAGTTAGGCAGGGACGGTTTGCAGCGAAACGCCTCTGTTTTATCTCCATAGGATGAACGCAAAGCACAAGCAAAGGCCATGGTCCAACCAACGACAAAAAGAGAAAAGGAAGAATGGCTCTCGTCAACTCGTCATGGCCCTGAGGATATGCAGGACAATGTTTGCAGTGACACCATGAAAAGATGGATTTGCTACAAATCACGCAAAATAAAATATTGAAAAAATAAAAATAAAAATAATAATAAAAGAGAACATATGAAAAGGTAGGAAAAAATAAGAAAAAGGTTAAAAAAGGTAAACACAGCAGTGAAGTTCATGTCTCTGTTCCTTTCACTTGGTCGTTTCGAGGTCGAGTTGATGAACAGTCTCTCTCTCACCCATTTATTCTCCTGCGCGATAATGATGAACAAATAGAAAACACAAAACAAGAAAAATAAGAACGGATGTAGTTATCCTTGTTTCTGCTCTTTTCTATCTGTCCTATGTTGGAAGCATGAAGAACTGTGTCTTATTTTTTCTTGCCTTGTCCCCGGCTGGGGATGATGAAAATGTTTATTTTGGAACTTCCCCTTCTAAGGCTCTTCTTAGATGTGGATGTCCATAGTTGCTTCTGAGTTGTGATGCAATAGCTCTTAGGAGCCTGTTCAATTGGGCATTCTTTGCTGGATCATTAAGAAAGGCAGACACATCAATGTTGCAGGGTCTGCCCACTAGTTCTGGAAAGTTTTCAATGAGATGAAAGAAAACACGAAAAGCATAACAACTGTCTTCAGGTGTTAATGACATTTGTTCTGGTTCTTTGGCTCTAAAGTCACAGGCCTTTTCTTGCAGTGTGATTAGTTGTTATTTATTTATTTATTTTTTTTCGATCTGTCTCTCATCGGCTAGTCTCACTGAAATCTCCTCCGGAATTCTCGCTGCACATTGGACAGCTCCACCTGGAGCATGATGCCTTGGAGGACTGCGCCCATGTGTGGGGTGTTGGCCGGATTCCTATGAAAGGTGATGACGTCAACATCTGCAGGTCTCCCCACCGTTTCCGGATAGTCTGTGACTAATCGAAATAAAACGTTTGCCAGCTGTGTGTCCTCAGGTGATAGGGACATTTGCCTCATTTGCTGGGTCGAAATCACAGTCCCTTCTTTTGTTGCGAACAAGTTTGCACTTTCCTGCTGCGTGAGTTGCAACCACGTGGTTCAGCTTGTATGACACTTGGTTGAGAAAGTAATTGTTTTTTGGATCTCTAATGAATGTCAATGTATCTGTAGTTCTCCCGATAAGTCTTGGACATTCTTCGATGATGCGGAAGAACAAAGTATATGTGATCTCGTCAATGATTACTTGTGGTGGAAGCATCTGTGTCTTTTCCGCTGTGTTCGGGTAGTGTAATGAAAGTTTCAGTTATGACAGTCAGTAGTTGTCTGATTATTTTCTTGTTTGCAGGGTCTTGAATGAATTCAGTAACGCTGGCTTCTCTGCCTATAAGTGAAGCATAGTACAGTACTACCAACTGAAAATATGTGAGCACATCCCACTTGAGACTTCTGCTGGGATGAACCATATGTCCATGAACAAAGTCTTGATCTTACTTTTACTTCTTATCAGAGTCTTAGGCTTTAAATGCTTTGTGTGGCTTTCAATGTTCATGAGATTAGCGCTTCTGTTGATATGAGTACGCTATTTTCTTCTTTTACCCTGCACCTTTGGCTGCAGAGGGTGTTTGCGTGTTTCTTATTGTCTTTTTTATGCCTAAAGTAGAGGTTCAGCGTGGACAAGATTTTCACAAAAGTTCTTTTGTTGGCTGCATTGAATGTTCATTTAATTGTCCTTTTGTCACCTTTCACTTGGTTTGAAGAACTGTCTTGTTTTGAAAGTCTCACTTTTATATATTGTTTTCCTTGTTCTTGTAACTTGTCTGCTCATGCATCCTTCTTCCATGCCATAGATCTTGTCTGCACGTGCTGCGGTCCTTCCCCGTTGTCTGTGGATTCCTCGGTAGTAGATGTAGTAGGAGTGCTCTCTCCTATAAAGAGTTTTATATCATTCCTGAAGATCCAGGCTCTTCTGCCTTTGAGCTTGACAGCTGACGGGGTGCAGTCCTCTACGATGAACGGGCCATTAAACCTCGGCGCGTCCCATCTTTTTCTTGTGAAATTCTTCACGAGGACGTGATCTCCAGGGAAGACAAGAGGCGCGCATAGGCTACGAGCTGCGTCGGCATCAGCACTGTCTGTTGTAGTTTGTGCTGTGTCATCTCTTTTCTGCCTTCTCTGCAGCTGGCCTGAAATGACAGTGGAACTGGATGTGAGACAATCCAGATAGGCCTTCATCTCCACTCCCAGAACCTCCCTAGTTGACTGGGCATCACATCTAGCTCTGTCTCGGTGGGTAAGAGGGGTCCTCATCCTTCTCCCAGTGACTATTTCGTGCAGCGTTAAATAATGGTCAGAGCCTGGCTGGTTCCGAAGAGCATACAATGCCAGTGGTAGGCAGTGCATCCATCCCTTTCTTAATGTGAGCTTCAACTTGGCTATCCTTTCCTTAAGCAAGCCGTTGATCCATTCACATATCCCGTTTCCCTCTGTGTGATATGCCGACGGGAATTTGTGCTTTATACCAAGCAACAAGCTAATCTGCTCAAATACTGCATTTACAAAATGTGCCCCATTATCAGATCTCATTACCTCGCACACCCCCCATCTAGGGAAAACCTCCCTCACCAGGAATTTAGCAGCACAGGCAGCATCAGGGTGTGCACAGGGACCTGCTCCTAACCATCTGGAAAAGGGACACACCACCATAAGTAAATACCTGTACCCATTACACGCCTGAATCATATCGACATAATCAATATGAAGGTGCTGGAAAGGTCCATTTGGTCTGGGGATGACTCCTCTGACTACTTTTAATGTGCGCCCAGAAGTGAATTGCTGGCACATAATGCAGTTTACCATAAAGAATGCAACATGCTCGGCTAAATTCAGTATAAACCAGTCTTCCGCGAGCGTTGCAGCAAGATTTTTTTTGACATATGAATGGGGTAGTGAAGCTGTTCTAGCGCTACTTTTAGAAGGGTGACAGGCATTACTAGTTTACCAGTGCTGTCTTGCCTCCACAATCCGTCAGAGGGGTTTAAAGAACACCCTCGACGCTTCCATACATTTTTCTCCTCCTGAGGTGCCTCCTCCTGGAGCTCCATCGATTGAGACTGCCCCATATTGCTATAGGCTTCTGGAGTGGCTCCTGCTACCATCATTCGTTCATGGGTAAGTGCCACCTCCACGTCCATGATTGTTTCAGTTTTGGATGCCATACGTTTGGCTTCCATGTCCGCTTCATGATTTCCACGTGACACAAAATCTGTCCCTTTGGTATGAACGGCGCATTTTACTAACGCTATGACCACTGGGAGCTGTAGTGCTTTTATCAGCCTGTCTAACAAGGCTGGTGTTGCACTGGCGTGCCGCCTGCTCGGAGGTAGCCCCTCCTCTTCCAGCACGCTAATCCTGCGTGCACAGTTGACATCACATAGGCGGAGTCGCTGTACACTGTTACTTCCTGGTCTGCATGGTTCTCAATGGCGAGTATCAGTGCCACTAGTTCTGCAGCCTGTGCCGAATAGTGAGATGGTATTCGCGCACTGACAAGTACTCAGAACTCTCCATTCGCCATGTGTTTGATCATGGCCATGCCTGTATACCTTTGCCCGTCTTCTTGGTCAATTCTAGACGACCCGTCAATAAAGACGATCTCTCCACCTACCAGGGCATTTTCCTTTATCCGGGTGATCTCGTCATAGATTTCCTCATAATTTGCACAGTCATGCACAGGTTCTCCTTCTGTGACTGGCTCGGCTATAAACATAGCAGGGTTCACAGTTTTGCATCACACTATTTTGATCAATGGATTAGAGATAATTACCTCGTAGGCTGATGCTCTTTGCGAAGTCAGCGTGCCCTTTGGCTTTTCTAGTATGGCGAATAGCGAGTGCTCAACATATAATGTCATGGAGCATCCCATCACAATGGATGACACCTTCTCAATGGTGAACGCAGCAGCAGCTAGGTTTTGTTCGCAAGGGAAGTGGCCCTTCATGACCGGGTCCAGACTCCCGCTGTAATATGCTAGGGGTTTATATCCCAATGAGGTTCGCTGCGCGAGCACTGCTGTCATAAAACTGCCATCGGTATGAGAGAAAGATAGAATTCCTCCGCATAATTAGGAATCCCGAGAACTGGGGCCTTACAAATTGCCCCCTTGAGTTCTGTAAACCCCTTCTCCATTTCTTCATTCCATTCAATTTCTTCTCTTGTTGCCTGGGCTTTTTTAAGGGCCTGTAACAAGGGCTTGGTATATGAGCTGTAGTCAAAGACCCATGCTATGACATAATTGCACAAGCCTAAGAAGCTTTGCATTTGCTTTATTGTGCACGGCTTGGCCGTGTGCATGATAGCCTTGGCCCTTTCTGGGTTACCTTTTTCCCCTCATGTGAGATTAGTTGCCCTATGTACAACACCTCCTGTTGGCAGTACTGCAACTTGTCCTTGTCCACTTTGTATCCTTTCTCAGCCAGTATAGTCAATAGCTGGACAGAGTCCTGTCGGCATTGCTCTTCAGTGATGCTGCAGATTAGAATGTCATCTACATACTGCAAAACAACACTGTCCACTGCAATATGGCTTAGGTCCATTTGCAGGACTCTGTTTAAAATGAATGGAGACTTGCAATACCCCTGTGGCAGCCTCGTACTTTTCAAGCGCATTTGTCTGAAAGTAAATGACGTCAGGTCTTGTGAGTCACAGTGCAATGGAATCGAGAAAAATGCATTTTTCAAATCGATCACCGTGAAGTATTTTGACTAAGTGGGTATGTTGCACAAAATTGTGGATGGATTAGGGACTAGAGGGAATTCAGCTTTGACTATGTCGTTCAATGCTCGTAAATCCTGGATTAAACGCCAAGACCCTCGCTTTGATTTCTTAACAGGATAACTCACCGTGTTGCACGGCGATTCTGACGTCACAAGGATGCCCTGCTCCATCATGGCAGAGATTGTCTTTGCAATCCCTTCATCCGCTTCTCTGGACATGGGATACTGTCGTGCCCATGGCAGAATTGCTCCTGGTTTCAAATTAATTTTTACTTCGCCGGCCCCCTTCAAGAGACCTACATCATAGGGCCCTGTAGTCCATACTTTGGCCGACACCAGGGCCATGTCGTTACTAAAGTATTCTGGACGTACTAAAGCTAACATCATCCTCTGTGGTACCTCCCGCCTGATCATTTTGACCCAAAATATTAGACTCACTTCCACCCGCGTCTAGGTCGGTGTGTTCTTCGAACAGATCGTCATCGGTGACGTTAGTCACTCGATACCCTTCTTCGATGACGACAATCGCACACCATGTTCTGCCCTCATCGTCATATCCCTCAACCAATACCACTTTTCCTCGGAATGAGGCAGATTGTATCATTAAGGGAAATACTTGTCCCTCCTCTTCGTGCATGGGTATTCTTGGTCTGAATAGAAACTCATCCGGAGTTCACATAGTTATTTCTGCGAGGCCTGGCAACCCCGCCATGAGCACTCATGCCCCATATGCGAATACTTCTGGCTCCAGTGGTACAGCTCTCATAGCTGCACGTCCAGAGTATACTCTGATCATTTCGCACACGTTTGAATAATGCATTCCTGGGGTCGAGCACACTATGCCATCTTCAGTGAATGAGATGGTCATATTCAACTTCGTCATCAAATCCCGACCCATGATATTTACAAGGGACTGACGCGAATACAATAAAGGTACATTTATTTCACGCTCCCCTACAAAGACTGGGAGTGCACCAGTAAAGGGAACTCTGCTATGGGCTTCAGTAAAACTCTGGGTATCTATTGTCTCGCCGGACAAGGAAAACTTGCCTTCTCGTACACACGAGCATTGCACCCATGTCAACTAAGCGGGAATATTCTTTCCCCCCTATGGTGACATTTACCCTTGGTTCCCTGTTAGGGTCTGGTGTCACTGATAGGATAGAACACATCAGAGTTCCCTGTGAGCCGTCCTATTTCATATATAGGTTCGGTCCATTGTATACCTGTGGGTTTCCCCCACCTGAATTAGTGCCCTGAGACACTTGCGGCAGGGTCTGCTGGGGTTGCCCTTGTGGTACATTCCCCATGTTCAGTGGTTGAACCACTTGCTGTGCACCTTGCTGCAAGCCAGCTGCCTGCTGCTGCACGGTATAGTTTTGTGCATTGCCCTGTTATGGGGTAGCAGGTTGATTCACCATGCCTGCCCCCATCCCTTGGTTGTTCTGCCACATGCCTTGGCTTCTGCACATGTGCGCCACATGTCCTGTCATTCCACATAGCCAGCACACTGGCGGTGGTCGGGCCATCTGTCCATCTGACATAGTTGGACTGCCCATTGGTGCTCTCTGGATACCACCTTGAACATTTTGAAAACCTCCTTGGTTACCTCTAAAGCCTCCCTGATTGCTCTGCCATCCTCTTCCTCCAAATCCCCTTCCTCTCGGGTAATATCCTGCGTTACCCTGATTGGTCTGCAGTGGGTTAGTTGCATGTTGTGCACTTTATTCGGCTGGGCTTGTTAGCATGGCTCCCTCGAGAGCATACTTTGAGAGCTTCCTTTGCACTAGCTTCGCCGCCTCTCCCGTACGTGTTGCCTCTTTCTTCCGATTCTTTTCTTGCAACAATCTACAATAATGTGCAATTGTCAACTGGATTTCGGCCCATGGTTTAGCTTCTACTCCTACTAATTTTTTGAGCTGTTTCTGAACTGATTCAGGCAACCCTTGGCACAATATATGGTAGAATACAGGGATAGATTTAGTCCAAGACTCATGCATTTTGAGAACCCACGCGTCTTGAAAATTCTGGATATAAAGCAATGGATCCTCTGACTCCTTCATTTTCCGAGTCATTATAGCTCCCATATCAGATATGTCTGGATATAGTGTACGCAGCGCTTTCCACACTGCTGCTCTACAGTTGTTAAATGGCGCTCCATCATGGGAGGTGTTAGTTATGGTTACCCTGGGGTATCCTGCCCTTTTCCACACGTCGGCTGCTCTTTCACCAAGTATAACAATAAGAAGACCCTTATTGTCACCTATGGCTAGAGTGACTCCCCCCGTCATTTTCTCTAGCTCATGTATCTACTTTCTGGCTCCCGACGTCAGCATTGGAAGCTTATTTTTAAGATTCTCTCGGTCCATGTGTGGCCATGGAATATACTGCGGTCTTGCTCCTGCCTTTTCTAACAGTGGGAATTGGAATGCGCAATCCTCCTTTTCCTTCTCTATCCCTCCTCAGTCTCTTGCCTGGGCGGCGTTCCCACCTTGCCTTCTTCCTGGCAATGCCCTTAGCCTATCTGTATAGGCAGGTACCGACGCCCCCTCCGACCGTGGGGTGTCTCTTCATGTCGGCTGGACTGTCCAGCGGACTTCGGTGTCCTATCAATGGACTCACTTGCATCTGACCATCATATCTCTCGGTTCCCTGGGTGCTGCTTTTCGCACCGCCTCCCTTCGTCATACGCCACTTCCTCCGCTTCTCCATCGGAGTCTGACTCTGAATACTCCCAGTTTACACAGCTTCTCACATCAACTTCATTCTGCCCAACTTCTAGTCTATCTAGGGAGCGTCCCCTACTCCCACTACTTCGGGTGACATCCTCAGTGTCATACAGCTCAGTGCTCTCTAAGCACTCATCTTCCCTTCCCCTCTTGGGAGATTCGTTCCAGTCCCATCTCATCGTATATTTTATCAATTGCTTCCCCGATGCTTCTGGTGTCGAAGTCATCATCAATAATTGTCCCGCTTGTACCTGGTACCGCATCGCTTGCAGAGATGAACTCTTCTTTCTCTTCCCAGTCTACAACAGGATTGGGTTTTTTCACTTCCTGTTGCAAATATTCTAAATCTCGTGCCCGTTGCCTGCGTTTACATTCTGCTTCCTCATCCATTTCTCTTTGCTTCTTCGCTTCCTTTCTATCCTTATCAACTTCCCTCATCCGTTCATCTCTATGTTCCTTTGTCCTTCTATTTTCCTCATCTTCTCGCTTTTTTACCTTTCTTTCGTGCACTCTCTTCCTCTAACCTAAGCATGTTCTGCCTGTACTGTGTCATAGGCTGCATATTGCGGGCGACTGAGCGGTATACCTTGCTCTTCACGATATAGTTGTTCTTGTCGCAACCTATCCTTCTTTCTTGCCCTTTCATTTCTTATGTCCACTTCTTTTTCCCTTTCCTTTCTTTGCACCATCACTTCCTTTTCCATCTAACTTCAACAGTATCTGCCCTCCCATCCATTTGTCCTTTGTACATGTTAACTTATCGGTCCCTTTCCGCTTCTTTCCCACTCTCTCCCTATCTAGTGGTGCACCCGTTTGTGCCTGGTCCTTCCTTTCCTCACCTCGCCTCTCTTTTCCCCATAGGACTGTGGAGGCCGAGTCAATTTCCGGTTCCTTCTCTTTCGTCTCGTCACTGCTACACGCAAGTGACTCATAAGCAGAGTTGCTATAACCTGTGGCTGCCTGAAGTTCTCTTAGTGGGTAAAAACCCTCCAACTTACTTCCCTCAACAACTGGTTCCGGTGGTGCAGGTGGCGCAGTAGGCGTCTCACCCCCTCCGTACATACATTTAATATCCAGTCTGTGGGGGGTTCTTCTTCTTTTGCTTGTTCAAACATTTTCCAAAGCTCGAGAACAGCAAGGCGTTTTTCGAGCTTCTTCCCGCTATATGTGGCATGTAGGAAGGTGGTTATGTGCTCTAAAACAGCCTTTGACAATGACCCATTTTGGGGCCACGGCATAAACATTTTATTTGCGGTGCCCTTAACCCACTCCTGGCTATATTTCTTCAATTTTGTTGCGTGCTTTGGCAACTGCTTGCATAAGTGTGCATGCGGGGTAACTCCTTCCATTCTTAGTTTCGGCTCCAACAATATTCACACAGTTTTTAACTTTGTACTACTATGAGCGAGCACCACATACGCAAGCTCCAATCCAACTTTTCCGCCAAGCTCTACACCAGCAGTTTCGCTCAACACTTCTCAATTCAGTGGCGATTCCCTCTCAATTACGGAATCGCGTAAAACCAAAATGCATTGCAATTAATCAATAGTACAACAATTTCACATTTGATATATAAAGGACATAAAAAGACATATAGGACTGACGCTTGACAGACTAGACAGACACCAGCTGGTCATACGTGTACCTGCCTTCTAATTGTTACCCCGTCATGGGATTTGAACTAACCCCTTTATGACGTCTTTAAACGTCATCGTAGCCTAAAGTCCCTACTCTGTGGGCTCTGGGTTCAAGTTCCTTCTGACCACTCTTTAAAGTGCAGGAACAAGGTGAATTTTACAGTTTTCTCTCGCCCCCCCCCCAGTATTCCTTACAGTTTTAATCTCAGATGCCCCCCTGATTTACAGTTTTTCTCTCGGGTGCCCCCCGGTATCCTTTACATTTTACTTTCAGGTGCCCCCCTAGTTTACAGTTTTTCTCTGCTTCTAGCTGCTTTATTTTATCTCTGTTACCTTTCCCCTTCTTACTCTAAGGCCTATAAGACCTTTGCCAGGATAACGAGTTTTCGTTGTTTCACTCACCGATCGCCTCTTTTCCTCTCTGGAGCTTCAGGACCACCGCCCTTTTCTCTTTCTGCTTTTAGGGTTTTCGTCCGATCCGCTGCCCGTGGGAATGAGAAGGGTTGTGCTTGGAAAGGCGGGTTCCTTCAGACCCACTGCAGATTTTTTTGAGTTTTACACTATCATTGTCCACGGGGAGCTTCTCAGCTTACTCAGCTTGAATGGCGAAAAGACTTGTGATGTAACAGAAGGCCCAGTGTTACTTCGTGCCATCGGTTTAACGGTGTCTTATAACTATTTTAATCGATTATCACTAATCGATGGCCGTAACCATCCTCACGCTACCAAGTGTTGACGAGGAGAGGAAATTACTGACGGGCCCATTGTACTCACCCTCGAAAACTAGTAATACAAGATAGCTGCACCATGCGAGGACAGAGTGCAGGATTCACATATTCCAGCAAGGTTCAATAATCAGGACTCAGTAAATTGGCAAAGGGAAGTCTGTTTAATGATACATACATCAGTTTATGGAAATCAGCAGCATCACGAACACCTGCCTCACCCCGACTTCCTCGAACATTAGTCAAACAGCCTCTTTTATGGGCAAAATCCGTCATCATTGATGTCTAATTCTACAAATAATCATCATGCAATACAATTGGTTGGGAAAGGTAACTTATGTATAGGTGCTATATCTGTATATGGAAATAACGCAAGTGGATTGGATAACTCTTATTGGGTGGGCCTCTACGCCCAGCCCGCTACAACACACGTGATTGATGTCACTACAAGTACAACGTCTCATTGGTTACAGTGTCTATAGGACCCTAGATTACATGGTCCCTTGTGATTGGGCAAGTTACACCCCTAAACATAAATCTCCATTTTAATTAGCAGATTTAGAGTAGACACCCAGGTGCCTGGTGTCCCAAGATTCACCCTTCCTCCCTTCCATCAATCAGTGTTTTAGGGCTATGTGTCAATTAGTTGGCTGGGTATGGCCTCGGATCTGTAGTCTCTTATCAGGAAAATGTATGGCACCCCAGGTTCTGGATGACATCAGGCGGTGGTACATCTTCGTGCCTGTCTGGTCACGTGTTGGTTCACCGTGAATCTGCTTCAGTTTCCAACCGTTTGTGCATTTAATTCTGTGTGCGCTCGGCCACCGTCATGGGCCTCTCTTATCTTGACCTTCATGGGCGGGCTGGTATTCTCTGTAGTTGGAGTCTCGTGAGCTCATGCTCACCTCCCCTTCTCTGGTTGACCTCGATCTCCCCGGCATAAGCCTCTCTTTGTTGAGTTTCGATTCCGTTCCTTCTCTGGTCTTTGCTGGGTTTCTAAACTCGGCCTATCAGGCCTTTGGCTGCCTGGGTACTTTTCTGCTTTCACAAAATGAAGTTGTACGTGTACATTGTGCAGTATTGAGGTAGATATATGGTTGGCGCTTGCTGCTCTACTCTTCTACTGGGCATTGCAAGCAGTATCGATTTCTTAACCTCTTGCATTTCAAGCTTATTTACACACATTCAGCAGGGCGGTTGCTTCCATCTTGTCTTATCGCACCATTCTCTTACTTTTTAACAGTGTCTCTACCCTGCATCCATTATCATTATCCTTGCAGTTACCAGTACTGGCATTCGTGCTTTCAGTAGCCAAGTCTGTTTGTTCTCGGGGCTGCTCGGGCCCTTGGTTTATTTTCATTGGCCTTCCATTAAGGCTTTAGGGGTCTCCTCGTGGACCGTGTGCAGGTATTCCTCATTTCGTATCAGTGGCTGGTATGGCTGTCTCATAGGATATCGTGCTGCCCAGGGTTGTCGCTTTATAGCTGCTTCAACCGGCATTGATCTCCTTACGTACAAGGGGCAGAGTCCCAGTGCGGCTCTCTGTTGGTTCATTTGCTCCTCATACTTCAAGTACCACGGCGAGTACCTTACTGGCAATTCGCAATGGGGGGCAGGGGTGCAGGTCATATCTGGGACCTCTTCTACAAACTTCATACAAACAGTAACTTTTATGCTCAAAACTCGTCATCATGGACGTCTAACTCTACAAGCTTGTCATGCAATATAATTGGTTGGAAAAGGTAACTTAGGTATAGGTGCTATATCTGTATATGGCAACAGAGCATGCGGTTTGAATCCCTCTACATCACGCTTGATAGACGTCACTACAAGTACCACGTCCTATTGGTTAACTATCTATAGGACCCTAGATAACTTGGTCCATTGTGATTGTGAATGTTACACCCCTAGTCATAAATCTCCAATTTAATTCAATTTAATTAGCAGCATGCAGAATGGACACCCAGGTGCCTAGTGCCCCGAGATTCACCCTGCCTCCCTTCCATCAATCAGTGCGTTTAGGCTATGTGTCAATTAGTTGGCTGGGTATGGCCACGAAACTGTAGCCTATTATCTGTAGAAGTTATGGCATCCGTGGTTCTGGGTGACATCAGACGTTGGTAACTCTTCGCGCCTGGCTGGTTACATGTCTGTTCACCGTGAATCTGCTTCAGTTTCCAGATTTTCGTGTATTTGATTCTTCCTTAGCCTCGCCACCTGCCTGGGGCACCCTTATCTAGAACTTCACAGGGCAGGCTGGTATGCTGTGTAGTTTCGTTTCTCCAGTGTTGCCGCTCTCCTCCCTTCCTTAGGTTGACCTCGAATTCCCAGGTGAGAGCAGCTTCTTTGCTGAGTTTTGATTCTGCTCTTCCTTCTGGCTTTAGCTGGAATATGAAACCTGGCCTGGTAGGCTTCTGGCCACCGGGGCATATTTCTGCTTACAAAATGGAGTAGCACTTGTATAATGTGCCTTATTGAGGTAGATATATGGTTGGCGCTTGCCGCTCTATTCTTCTACTAAGCATTGCAAGCAGTACTGTTTTCTTAGCTTCTTGCGTTCCGAGCCTATTTACACGTGTTAGCTGGTTGGCTACTTGCATCTTGTTTCGTAGCAACGTTTCCTTACTTTTCAACATCGTCTCTTCTCCTGTGTCCATTACATCTATTTTCATAGCTGCTCACACTGGCGTGTTATCTTTGATAGCTGATTTCGTTAATCCGCGAGTCTGTCCAGGCCCTTGTGTCATTTCAGCTGGCCATCCATTAATGTTCTTTGGGTCTCTTCGGGGACCGTCTGTAGGTACTCTTCATTTCGTGTCAGCTGCTGGTATGGTTGTCTAAGAGGGCATCGTGCAGCCCATGGTTGTCTAGTTATGGGTGCTTCAACAGGTATTGCTCTTCTGATGTACACTGGGCAGAGCCCGAGTGCTGCTCTCTGTTGGTTCATTTGCTCCTCATACGTCACATACCTTGGTGAGTACGTTCCTGTTACCTCGAAATGGGGGGCAGGAGTGCAGGCCATGTCTGGGACCTCCTCTAGAGGAGTATGATCCAGAAAGTATTTTTTGAAAGCAGAAAAGGAGGAAAGGGTTGAAGTTGGGAAGTAAACCTGACCCCTTACGAGTGCCTGAATGACTTTTGTTCCTATTTTGAGTTTCTACAGACAACGGGGATCCCCAAGGATGTTTCTGTCATCTGCTACTGACGTGCCTAGAAGACCAGAAAAGAAGAAAACGACTTTCTTTAACTGTTATTTTTGTCTCCTTAGGGTTGCATGTGTCACCCTCAAGGGAAAAATGTGTCCTATGGAGTACACATTGTTCTATTTTTAAACAAACTCAGATTCTAGCCGGCTAACACAGAGCGAAAGATGGGGGTGTATTTTGTTTATGAGGAAGGAATTACCCATAAAAAAAGAAATGTTTAAATGAACATGTTTTATAATTCCTCTAGGATGCAGGGGTGTCTAATAAGAGGGAATGTCTTGCGATTTTTTAGGAGGTAGGGTATGAGAGCTGGAATGTGAAGTAGAGGGGTTTTAAGGAAATGATTTGATAGGGAATGTGGCGAATAAAAGAGACATGTTTATTTTACAAAAGAAACTCATTCAGTTTTATATTACAGGTATACGTTGAGGGTCCAGTATGCCTCAGAAAATTAACGTTGAACCGTGTGAGGGAAGAGGGAGGTGGTAGAGAAACCCAGTGGAAGCGCAGCCAAGGTTGTTTGTCTGAATTGAGTCTGCAAAAGACTCCCCCAAACCTTATGTCCCCATGCTGAAATGTCTCCTCTTTTGGACTCATGTGAACAATGTATTCATTGAAAGAGAGACACTCGAGAAAAAGTGAACTCCTTGTGACAAAGGAAAAAAGACAATGGACTTCTGGTCTAAGCATCAAAGAACCTGGGAGACTGACTGTGAAAACAGCTCAAAAGAAAGGACAAAGGCAACAGGACACAAACGGTCCACCAATGCCAAACTAAGAGTAAAGTGTAAGATACAGAAGAAGAAAATGTGTGGAACAAGAGGGAAAGATACAGTTTGAAAACTTTATATATATGCATGGGCAGAAGAAGAAGATGAAGGAAAGATTATATTTTGTTGGGATGGGAGTTTGGACAAAATATGACATACGAAGAGACAATGGGCTAATGGGTTATCTCAAAGCTTGACCAACCTCTCGAGTCTTACAATGGCTGTAAAATTATCTAAGGCATACAGTTAGTTTAAAGGAAATGGAGAAGGGAAGTGGGGTTTAAAGGGAAGAAGATAAAAATAGTTTAGAGACACACATGTTTTGTTTTACGAATGACAATTCGTTAGTATGTGACAAATTGTAGGATTGTGATAAGATGTTTTTTAGATAAGTATCAAGGAGGGTGGACATGGATAAGGTTGAAATTAATTGTTCTAACAAACAAGAACTTTAAAGATGGGGAAGTGTAATGGAGGTGCCAAAATGAAGATGAGATACCAACAACTGAATGCAGTAGGGGGCAGCCCCCTCGCACTTAAAGCCAGGCAGAGAAAAATCATATCGAGTGATTTAGTATTGTAAATGTGTGAAAATAGAATTCATAGGGTTAAAAGACATTAGCACTTTAAATGGTGTTATGTTTATAAAGTCGAAAAATGCTTTTATCATGGGCTAGTAAGTAGGCAAGGTACAGAATGCATATTATAAAAATTGAGAAGGAAAATGATTACGTTTCTCCCCTTACCCAGACAGAAATGAACTCTCCCATTTATATAACTGACAATGCCTTTAACTGACAGTGCCTTTATATGAGTAAAAGGAATGTATTAAATGAAGCGACTATCTGCAGACAGTGGCCGCATGAGTCAGCCCAGAGTTCAACAATTCAAGGCTGCCGTGCCTTGCAGGAATCAAATAAGCAGTCTGAAATCAGACAGTTAATTAGGCTATGTCTGAAATTTTAGGCAAGGGAAGCAGCTGCGTGACCACATTTGGGTTAGTGTGGCCTGGAAAATCCTAAGATGTGTGCCAGAATGCATTTCATTTTGAAGGTTTAAACAGATAAGGAATAATTGCCTTGTGGACAAGTATGTTCAATGAAGAGTTTTGCCTGGACATGTTTAGAAAAGGGAGGGGTTTGACTCTTTTGCTCTGAACGGTATAAAAGGAAGCCCCATTTTCAGAAGGGAGCAGGGATTTGTGTACTTGACAACGATGCTGTTTGTGTCAGTCTGGCGTGAATAAAACCTTAAGTCTTTTTGTGAACCTGACTCTGTCTCCCTGCCTGATGCTTCAAATGCTTTTCTGAGATGCCAGAGAGCCCTAGAGAGCAACAGAGGGCCCCAGAACATCCAGGAGAGCCTGATAGAATGGAAGAGGTGAACAAAAGCACGACCGGAGTCTTAGCACCTCATTTACACTTCCATTTTCTAGCCGCAATGACAGGTAAGCTAGCCCCGCCTGTGTGTTGTTGCCTAAATATGGGTATATTGACACAGTGCCTCATGGCTGTTCTAATGGGTCGTGACAATGTGTGGTGACAGATAGATTTGGTCAGGTAAATGGGAGCTTGGTTGGCTAGGCACTTATGAGTAAAGAGAGCAACCGAAGGATAAGGCAAGAGGTATCACATTAAATCATCAATTTCTTTTTATTATAAATTGAAGTACAAAAGTCATTTTACACATCTTTAATTAATTCATTTTTTTAAAAAACATCCTAAATCACATGCATTCATACATTCATTCAGCTAATACAACTCTAAAAAAAATGCATTTAGATTTTCTTATGGAAATGTGAGACAATGCAACAACAATTGCATTATTGAAATAAAAAATGATTTTGTTCATTCAAAAAGACAATTAATATTGTCTAAAGCATTCGATTTGTATTTTTATGAATATAATTCATATGTAAAAGAGAATACAAATATATTTCCTGTATTAAATGGTTCACTCCAGACAGAAAATATTTTCGTGTAAAATGACTTTTTTACTTCAATTTATAATAAAAAGAAATTGATGATTTAATGTGATACCTCTTGCCTTATCCTTCAGGTGCTCTCTTGATTCTGGCACCATTACCTGTTTCATATGTATTGCTTTACCTCCAGGTGCCAGGTGTTGGAGGTTCCCACCATTTTTTGTTGGTTTACTTATTAGTAAAGGACAGGGTTTTGTAAACTATTCTTTGGTTGATGTTGATCGATTTTAGCGAGAGTCTGGTTTCAGAAATGTGGTGATTCCTTGGAATATTCAGAGCTGCTCTGATGGTGTTATTTTGTAGAGCCTGCATTTTGTTGAGGTTTTGTTGTGATGTGCCAAGGTATAGTGCATTGCAATAATCTAGCTTAGTGAGGACTAAGGCTCTAGCTAATGTAATGCAGTTGGCTGGGGACAGGTAGCGACGACAGGCTGTAATAAGCTTACACGTGTAGGAGGATGAAGAGGCTAAGGCGTTAGTTTATCTAGTTAGTGTAAGTTCAGAGTCTATGTAGATTCCTCATGTTTTCACCACCTTGGCGACTTTAATTATGTTGCCGTCAATGTTGAAGGAGGAGAATGACAGGTTGGCAGGTGATCCTGAAGGAGCAACTCTGTCTTATCGTCGTTAAGACAGAGTCCATGCTTCGCTATCCAGGCTTGTATGATGAGATGCATGTTGTTAAGAGTCCCACTGTCCACAGTGTAATCACCAGTAAAGGGGATGAGTATCTGTGTGTCATCAGTGTAGTTAGTGTGGGTGACATCCAGATAGTCAAGCTCATCGAAAAGTGGCTTGGTGAATACATTGTAAAGAGAAGGGGACACACAAGAACCTTGGGGCACCCCACAGGTGACGGGGGTCGGTGAGGCAGAAGCAGAGGGTACAAAGACCCTCATGGATCTATTGTTGAGGAAATACTCAATCCAGGCGTTGGCTTGGTCTGAGAAGTTTGCAGCTGAAGACAGGTGTTTACATAAATAGTTATGGTACACCAAATCAAAAGCTGCTGAAAGGTCACGTAAGAGAAAAAAAGCCAATTTGCCTTTGTCTTTCAGGATCTGAATTTGGGTCTTGAGGTCGATAAGGGCGGTTTCAGTTCCATGTCCGGGTCTGAATACTAATTGCCTCAGTCCTAATAAGTTGTTGGTTTCAAGGTATTGTTGTATCTGCAAATATGCAGCACAGTCAAGTATTTTTAACAAAAATGGAACCGTTGTAATGGGTGTGTAGTTGGCTGCGTTTTTCGGGTCTAGGGAGGTTTTCTTTTTAATCGGGAGTACCCAAGCATCTTTCAAGTTATTAGGTACTATGCTAGATTTGAAGGAAGCATTGATAACTGATGTAATAAAGGGGGCTGGTTCCTTAGCAGCTTCCTTGACAATGGGGGCAGGACATTCATCTCCCTGACAGTTAGAAGGTTTAAGTTTCAGGATAATGGTTTCAACCTCTTTGATGGAAAGTAGAGAGAAATTGAATTGGGCTGTGTACTCTTAGTTGAAGAATGTGAGTTCGAAATGGTGTCAGTATTGGAGATAAGAGATTTCTTCATTACTATTTTGTTTTGGAGCATAGTAATTTTGTTTTGGAGTGCATTCGGTATGTTAGTAGACCATTGGGTGTCTTTAATGCACGTGTCTGGGGTGGGGCAGGAGATTCTAGGCCCTTCAAGATGTTGAAGAGTTCCTTGGTGTTGGACTCAGCTTTGGAAATACGGTCATTGTAGTTGTCTTTCTTAGCTTGGAATATGGCTATTCTGTAGTTAAAGAAGGCTGCAGCAAAGTTGGCTTTGTTTACTGCACAGGGCGTATTCTTCCATAATGACTTGGATGATCTTCTGATTTTCCTGAGGGACTTGAGATGTGGAGTGTACCTGGTATTGAGGTGGGTATGCGGTTTAGATTTACATAGTTTCATGGGTGCTAGTGTATTAATCACCTTGAGAATAGTGTGATTGTATAAATTGACTAGAACTGTAGGGTCAGAGGAGGTCGTAGTGGGGTTGATGGTTGGCTGCAGTAAAGGGATGAGTTTATCTAAGTTTAGATCACGTTTGTTCCTGGTCATCATGGCTGGTGCTTGAGTAGTTTGTGGCCTGGATGAGGCAGTTTCTTTGATATTGAACCAGATGAGATGATGTTCGATCCAGACGCAGGGGATGTTAGAAAGTGTGTCGATATTACAGTTAAGGTCAGCTACCCAATCTAGGATTCTGCCTTTATTATGGGTGGGTGCAGAGATGTGGTGGGAAAACCATAGTTAAGTCATAGTGTCCTTAAGGGCGCAGGCCTTCTGGTCATTGGAGTCATGTAGGCCTAGGTTGAAATCACAGAGGATAATGACTTGTGACTTGTTCTTACTGTTGGAGGATAGCAGTTGTGGGATGGTGTTTTCAAAGGTGGTGGTTGGACCTGGTGGGTGATAAATAAGATGCAGAGTGATGGTAGAGGTGGGTGACCTAGATAGATTGACAGATAAGAGTTCTGCTGAAGGCAAGGGAAGATTAGTGATCTTCCTCAGGCCTATTGATGTCTTGTGTATAAATGCAATGCCTTCTCCTTTGGAGTTGTTGGCATCTCTGCACGGATAATCAAATAGTTGTCTGGAATGGCGAGGGCAAGTGAAGGGCCTGAGGCTGTGTACAGCCAGGTCTCCATAATCGCAATGAAGTCGAGGTTAAGTGATGTTATGAGATATGCGATATCTAAAGCATGTGCCTGTAAGGATCTGACATTGATGAGGGCAGCTTTTAAGGGTGATGAAATGCTGTTTTGTGTGCCATTGGGAAATTTCGGACGGGCTTCCGGAGCATGTGAGGCCAATGAAATGGCTGTGGTGGTTCCTGTAGTAGTGTCCTGGGTGGTTGGTGTAGGGTGATGTTGTGTAAATCTGGAGCTCAGTCTAAGGTTTCTTTAGAGTGTGGAACAGGGCTGGCTAGAAGAAGCAGTTGGCGTGCGTGCTTGGTATGCTATGTCATTAGTGGTATTGGGGTTGTCAGTGGAGTATATGGTTATATGGTTGTTATGTTGATGAGAGGCCGGTCTTTGGCCAGGTACAAAACTTTAGGTTTGGTGTTTAAACCTAGTAACGTTATCTTTTGGGGCAGACCGGATGCATAGTCAAGACAAGGTGGTAAGAAGCTTGATGGTGGTATAGAGGCTGATAGTGGTAGGTTTGATGACAGTGACAGGTGAATGGTGGGCACAGTGGGATAGGCGAGGGAGTTCATGGGTATCAGGAGATGGCTTGATGAGGTGAAAGCTGATAGTAGCAGCACAGTGAATCAAGTGTTACATATAATGCATTAGGCCATGGGATCATCAGTAAATCTGGGCAGTAGTAGAGTTACATGGGGGGTAGACCCACAAATCAGAGCAATGTATGTGTAGCACTTCACAATACCGCAGGACAGAAACATATGGAGGACTCTAAACAATAAGACATTCAATATAGCGCATTGAACAACAATACTCCAGTATCCATCACAGTAAAACAGGCTTTGCCTGTAAGGCCTGTAAGGCGTGTAAGGCGTGTAAGGCGGCATAACACTTCACTATGCTATTGTCTAGCAGAAAGGATCAGTAAAAAGTCAAGGCAAAGTTGGTGTGGCGAAGAGAACGGCCCCCATAGACAGCAGCAAGCAACTGTTGAAGCAACAGTTCAGTACAGGTAAGATACTCAGAGCCTTTCAATATGAGCGGGCATCACAATTAGCTAGAACGTGACTCAAGGTGCATACGGCTTCACCAGCTAGGGAGTAATGGGGCAGTAGTACAGTCAGGCAGATGGCGACGGTAAGTTGTAAAGTGATTTTCGGTGCCAGACATCACAGTGTTACCGCACGTAGCGAAGCTTTGCAGTCTTGCGGATAGGAGTGGACGAAGGTCAACAAGAATGGTGCAGCCTTAAGGTCATGGGCTGGTGCAAGAGTTATAAGGGGCAAATCTGGGTGCCCCTCCACCCTCCCGGCTCCGACAGGCTCGGGGGCATCCTTATTGGCTAATGTAGATAGCAGGAGCCAATCCGCATGCTCCTTAAGGTTATAGGTGATGGCAACAATCGGATGGACGTTTTAGGGGGCGGAGGCCATTTCAACAGATTGGCTGCAATGGAGGCGGTTACTATGAATGCGAAAACTGATCTATTTCTTAAGTCGGCAGAAGGCGCTTGATTATAAAATCATTAAATATCGGGTGCTATGATGAAACCGAAACATGTCCGTGGTTGGCCTGGCAGATGTCGAGGGGCTTATAGACACACGACAATAGTGCCTTAAGCTAACCTTAGCTCCATGATGTGGTCTCCAATGTGGAGGCTGCTTTCTAAATATCTCAGGTCCTAGAGGACATTTCGGAGGATGCGGTTCTTGTAGACTTTCAGGCGGCCCTCAATCATTCCATAAAGGGGTGCCATGGCGTTTGCGTGACATCAATGTGGTCCCTTCCTGCCACGTTGCACATTCTGTACACTATCTTCTTTTGATCAGTGTGCACACAGTTCACATACAGACCATATACACATTATAGGCTACTTTTAATCACATGTAATTACCCATACAGTGAATCAATATATTACAAACATATGAATTGATATTTTAAAATACAGTTTTAAAAAGAAGTTTTCCCTGACCTGGGCTGCTTTTGTTCTGTAAAAAATGTATTTCAATTCCTTCCAAAATAGCGATATTGCCAAAATTATGCTCATTTGCCAAAATTCTTTCATCTTTTCTAAAACACTTGTTGTTCAAAGTTTCATTACATTTGCAATGGACAAACCTTCCAAAAGAGCGCTCTCGATAGTGAGCGATTGACAGACATTTCGAGAAAAGATGTTTGAAAGTTTCAGAGTTCTCCGAATGATTAACATGATAAGGTCTAGCTAGCCATGTTCAACCTTGGCCCTATAATTTCTAAGGTTTCCAACAAATTGAGCCTGAACGTCTTGTGTAACCTCCCACGCTCGTCATCAGAGAAGTGTGATAAATAAGACTGTAAAATCTGGTTCTGTTCCGCAATGATCGAGATGTATGGAATCCGGGAGACATCTGAAGTATTCTTTGGTGTTCTGCAATGAATCGAGATCTATGAAATCTGGGAGACATCTGAAGTATTCTTTGGTGTTCCACAATGAATCGAGATCTATGCAATCTGGGAGACATCTGAAGTATACTTTTTCTGAAGTATTCTTTTGTGTTCCGCAATGAATCGAGATCTACGGAATCCTGAAGGCCACTGAAGTATTCTTTTGTGTTCTGCAATGAATCGAGATCTATGGAATCTGGAAGACATCTGAAGTATTATTTTGTGTTCCGCAATGAATCGAGATCTACGGAATCCTGGAGGCATCTGAAGTATTCTTTTGTGTTCCGCAATGATCTAGATGTATGGAATCTGGGAGGCATCTGAAGTATTCTTTTGTGTTCCGCAATGATCTAGATGTATGGCGTCTGGGAGACATCTGAAGTATTCTTTTGTGTTCCGCAATGATCTAGATGTATGGAATCTGGGAGACATCTGAAGTACACTTTTGTGTTCCGCAATGAATCGAGATCTACGGAATCCTGGAGGCATCTGAAGTATTCTTTTGTGTTCTGCAATGAATCGAGATCTATGGAATGTGGGAGACATCTGAAGTATTCTTTTGCGTTCCGCAATGAATCGAGATCTATAGAATCCTGGAGGCCACTGAAGTATTCTTTTGTGTTCTGCAATGAATCGAGATCTATGGAATCTGGGAGGCATCTGAAGTATTCTTTTGTGTTCCACAATGATCTAGATGTATGCAATCTGGGAGACATCTGAAGTATTCGTTTGTGTTCCGCAATGATTCGAGATCTACGGAATCCTGGAGGCATCTGAAGTATTCTTTTGTGTTCTGCAATGAAGCGAGATGTATGGAATCTGGGAGACATCTGAAGTATTCTTTTGTGTTCCGCAATGATCTAGATGTATGGAATCTGGGAGACATCTGGAGTATTCTTTTGTGTTCCGCAATGATCTAGATGTATGGAATCTGGGAGACATCTGAAGTATTCTTTTGTGTTCCCCAATGATCTAGATGTATGGAATCTGGGAGACATCTGAAGTATTCTTTTGTGTTCCGCAATGATCTAGATGTATGGAATCTGGGAGACATCTGAAGTATTCTTTTGTGTTCCGCAATGATCTAGATGTATGGAATCTGGGAGACATCTGAAGTATTCTTTTGTGTTCCGCAATGATCTAGATGTATGGAATCTGGGAGACATCTGGAGTATTCTTTTGTATTCTGCAATGATCTAGATGTATGGAATCTGGGAGGCATCTGAAGTATTCTTTTGTGTTCCGCAATGAATCAAGATCTATGGAATCTGGGAGACATCTGAAGTATTCTTTTGTGTTCCGCAATGATCTAGATGTATGGAATCTGGGAGACATCTGAAGTATTCTTTTGTGTTCCGCAATGATCTAGATGTATGGAATCTGGGAGACATCTGAAGTATTCTTTTGTGTTCCGCAATGATCTAGATGTATGGAATCTGGGAGACATCTGAAGTATTCTTTTGTGTTCCGCAATGATCTAGATGTATGGAATCTGGGAGACATCTGAAGGATTCTTTTGTGTTCCGCAATGATCTAGATGTATGGAATCTGGGAGACATCTGAAGTATTCTTTTGTGTTCCGCAATGATCTAGATGTATGGAATCTGGGAGACATCTGAAGTATTCTTTTGTGTTCCGCAATGAATCGAGATCTACGGAATCCTGGAGGCATCTGAAGTATTCTTTTGTGTTCTGCAATGAAGCGAGATGTATGGAATCTGGGAGACATCTGAAGTATTATTTTGTGTTCCGCAATGATCTAGATGTATGGAATCTGGGAGACATCTGAAGTATTCTTTTGTATTCTGCAATGATCTAGATGTATGGAATCTGGGAGGCATCTGAAGTATTCTTTTGTGTTCCGCAATGAATCAAGATCTATGGAATCTGGGAGACATCTGAAGTATTCTTTTGTGTTCCGCAATGATCTAGATGTATGGAATCTGGGAGACATCTGAAGTATTCTTTTGTGTTCCGCAATGATCTAGATGTATGGAATCTGGGAGACATCTGAAGTATTCTTTTGTGTTCCGCAATGATCTAGATGTATGGAATCTGGGAGACATCTGAAGTATTCTTTTGTGTTCCGCAATGAATCAAGATCTATGGAATCTGGGAGACATCTGAAGTATTCTTTTGTGTTCCGCAATGATCTAGATGTATGGAATCTGGGAGACATCTGAAGTATTCTTTTGTGTTCCGCAATGATCTAGATGTATGGAATCTGGGAGACATCTGAAGTATTCTTTTGTGTTCCCCAATGATCTAGATGTATGGAATCTGGGAGACATCTGAAGTATTCTTTTGTGTTCCGCAATGATCTAGATGTATGGAATCTGGGAGACATCTGGAGTATTCTTTTGTATTCTGCAATGATCTAGATGTATGGAATCTGGGAGGCATCTGAAGTATTCTTTTGTGTTCCGCAATGAATCAAGATCTATGGAATCTGGGAGACATCTGAAGTATTCTTTTGTGTTCCGCAATGATCTAGATGTATGGAATCTGGGAGACATCTGAAGTATTCTTTTGTGTTCCGCAATGATCTAGATGTATGGAATCTGGGAGACATCTGAAGTATTCTTTTGTGTTCCGCAATGATCTAGATGTATGGAATCTGGGAGACATCTGAAGGATTCTTTTGTGTTCCGCAATGATCTAGATGTATGGAATCTGGGAGACATCTGAAGTATTCTTTTGTGTTCCGCAATGATCTAGATGTATGGAATCTGGGAGACATCTGAAGTATTCTTTTGTGTTCCGCAATGATCTAGATGTATGGAATCTGGGAGACATCTGAAGTATTCTTTTGTGTTCCGCAATGATCTAGATGTATGGAATCTGGGAGACATCTGAAGTATTCTTTTGTGTTCCGCAATGAATCAAGATCTATGGAATCTGGGAGACATCTGAAGTATTCTTTTGTGTTCCGCAATGATCTAGATGTATGGAATCTGGGAGACATCTGAAGTATTCTTTTGTGTTCCGCAATGATCTAGATGTATGGAATCTGGGAGACATCTGAAGTATTCTTTTGTGTTCCCCAATGATCTAGATGTATGGAATCTGGGAGACATCTGAAGTATTCTTTTGTGTTCCCCAATGATCTAGATGTATGGAATCTGGGAGACATCTGAAGTATTCTTTTGTGTTCCCCAATGATCTAGATGTATGGAATCTGGGAGACATCTGAAGTATTCTTTTGTGTTCCGCAATGATTCGAGATCTACGGAATCCTGGAGGCATCTGAAGTATTCTTTTGTGTTCTGCAATGAAGCGAGATGTATGGAATCTGGGAGACATCTGAAGTATTCTTTTGTGTTCCGCAATGATCTAGATGTATGGAATCTGGGAGACATCTGGAGTATTCTTTTGTATTCTGCAATGATCTAGATGTATGGAATCTGGGAGGCATCTGAAGTATTCTTTTGTGTTCCGCAATGAATCAAGATCTATGGAATCTGGGAGACATCTGAAGTATTCTTTTGTGTTCCGCAATGATCTAGATGTATGGAATCTGGGAGACATCTGAAGTATTCTTTTGTGTTCCGCAATGATCTAGATTTATGGAATCTGGGAGACATCTGAAGTATTCTTTTGTGTTCCGCAATGATCTAGATGTATGGAATCTGGGAGACATCTGAAGTATTCTTTTGTGTTCCACAATGATCTAGATGTATGGAATCTGGGAGACATCTGAAGGATTCTTTTGTGTTCCGCAATGATCTAGATGTATGGAATCTGGGAGACATCTGAAGTATTCTTTTGTGTTCCGCAATGATCTAGATGTATGGAATCTGGGAGACATCTGAAGTATTCTTTTGTGTTCCGCAATGAATCGAGATCTACGGAATCCTGGAGGCATCTGAAGTATTCTTTTGTGTTCTGCAATGAAGCGAGATGTATGGAATCTGGGAGACATCTGAAGTATTATTTTGTGTTCCGCAATGATCTAGATGTATGGAATCTGGGAGACATCTGAAGTATTCTTTTGTATTCTGCAATGATCTAGATGTATGGAATCTGGGAGGCATCTGAAGTATTCTTTTGGGTTCCGCAATGAATCAAGATCTATGGAATCTGGGAGACATCTGAAGTATTCTTTTGTGTTCCGCAATTATCTAGATGTATGGAATCTGGGAGACATCTGAAGTATTCTTTTGTGTTCCGCAATGATCTAGATGTATGGAATCTGGGAGACATCTGAAGTATTCTTTTGTGTTCCGCAATGATCTAGATGTATGGAATCTGGGAGACATCTGAAGTATTCTTTTGTGTTCCGCAATGAATCAAGATCTATGGAATCTGGGAGACATCTGAAGTATTCTTTTGTGTTCCGCAATGATCTAGATGTATGGAATCTGGGAGACATCTGAAGTATTCTTTTGTGTTCCGCAATGATCTAGATGTATGGAATCTGGGAGACATCTGAAGTATTCTTTTGTGTTCCCCAATGATCTAGATGTCTGGAATCTGGGAGACATCTGAAGTATTCTTTTGTGTTCCGCAATGATCTAGATGTATGGAATCTGGGAGACATCTGAAGTATTCTTTTGTGTTCCGCAATGATCTAGATGTATGGAATCTGGGAGACATCTGAAGTATTCTTTTGTATTCTGCAATGATCTAGATGTATGGAATCTGGGAGGCATCTGAAGTATTCTTTTGTGTTCCGCAATGAATCAAGATCTATGGAATCTGGGAGACATCTGAAGTATTCTTTTGTATTCTGCAATGATCTAGATGTATGGAATCTGGGAGGCATCTGAAGTATTCTTTTGTATTCTGCAATGATCTAGATGTATGGAATCTGGGAGGCATCTGAAGTATTCTTTTGTGTTCCGCAATGAATCAAGATCTATGGAATCTGGGAGACATCTGAAGTATTCTTTTGTGTTCCGCAATTATCTAGATGTATGGAATCTGGGAGACATCTGAAGTATTCTTTTGTGTTCCGCAATGAATCAAGATCTATGGAATCTGGGAGACATCTGAAGTATTCTTTTGTGTTCCGCAATGATCTAGATGTATGGAATCTGGGAGACATCTGAAGTATTCTTTTGTGTTCCGCAATGATCTAGATGTATGGAATCTGGGAGACATCTGAAGTATTCTTTTGTGTTCCCCAATGATCTAGATGTATGGAATCTGGGAGACATCTGAAGTATTCTTTTGTGTTCCGCAATGATCTAGATGTATGGAATCTGGGAGACATCTGAAGTATTCTTTTGTGTTCCGCAATGATCTAGATGTATGGAATCTGGGAGACATCTGAAGTATTCTTTTGTGTTCCGCAATGATCTAGATGTATGGAATCTGGGAGGCATCTGAAGTATTCTTTTGTGTTCCGCAATGAATCAAGATCTATGGAATCTGGGAGACATCTGAAGTATTCTTTTGTGTTCTGCAATGATCTAGATGTATGGAATCTGGGAGACATCTGAAGTATTCTTTTGTGTTCCGTAATGGTTCTACATTTTAGCCTTTATTAAAATAAATAACGTTGAGCTTTGTTTCCAAAGTATCTACTTTTGTGAACATAATAAAAGCAATGTTCGTAAAGAATTTAATGTGCAAAATCTTTTAATTCTGGATTATTTTCCATAATTATGGCTTCCTATCGTAGCTTCCTTCAGTGAATTAGTCATGTTTTCTTTGTTTATTTCCATAATCTTCATATAGAGAGATCCTCTGTGGAACATAAATTCAACACTTATTGAGGTCATGCCCAATTCACATCTTAATGGAGCCCGAGGAATATTGATCGCAGAATCTTGCTTCTAACTGATTAAGTGGTGATCCAAGTGGCTCGTATGCAGTCAGTCGCTTGTAAAATGGAGGGTAGCTACTTTTGGTCATCCAAAGCATGCACGGGGCTCGAGAAAAGCCTCCATACATCCTGTCCAAACCTCTAACAATTGCTGCCAAGGCAACACCTCTACATGCTTTTATCCCATACATATTTCAAGGAAATATGATTCTGGATCTGCAAGCCCAAATAGCGGTGTTCCTTAACTACCTCCAAAGGTATGTTGTTTAATGTCCATTTAAAGATCTTTGTGGTTTTTTCATTAGAAGAAAATCATCACTTTTGATCTTGTATTATTTATCACTAAGTGATGTTTAATTGTGTAGTCAATGTTTTTAACGCAGCTTGGAGGCCTAATTCAGTGTGGTCGAAATTGTACAACATCGTCCCCATAGGTAGTCAAGGCACAATGAGTGTTGATGTTCCTAGCAGTGCAATGTGAGCCTTGTCCAGTGTTTCCTGTAGATCTGCCAGGCAAACATTAAATAAGAACGGGGCCGGTACACGCCCTTGTTTGAGCCCCTCATTAGTTGCAATGTCAGTTGTGAAGTTGCCCACAGAGTCTTAGCCAACATTTATTTTGGTGTTCGTAAGAAGTAATTTACGGCAGTTTATATTCCTTCCAGTCTTCTCCTCCATAGTTTCCTCCAGAGACAGCCTCCACAGATGGAATCGAAAGCTGAGGAAAAGTCAATGAAGGTCTCAATTAAAGGGGGGCATCTTTTTTCAATGCTGATTTGGTCAAGGCATTGAAAGGTAACATATTAATGATTCTAGAGCAATTGTCTCTGAATGCTATGTGAGTCTTGGGAAAAAAGTTCACTTCCTTGGCCCTTTTTTTCCATCCATCTAGGATAATTGCTGCAAAGATTAGATGTTCTTCTGTGACTGTTTAAGAAAGAGAGCCATGAACTGGAGAAGTGCCGGCCACACAAGTACAGAACAAGAAGGCAGTATTAAGGAGACCAGCCAGCAGGGGGCACTATCAAAGGAAGCCGAGTCCCCTTTTTATTAAGCAGTCACTTCGATTGTAGCGCATAATGCATGATGAACATGTGAGCCCAAATCCCTCATTGTGATCCTGGGGGCAGCTACTGAGTATTATGCAGTCACTTAGCATAGGATCCAAGGTGGGAACGAGGAGTCCTTACACCTATTGAGCAGCCCAAGACAACTCTTGGCCTATACAGACAGCTGTAATCTGACACTCATTTTACATTATTCCCACACAGGTCAGAACGAGTACCACAGTGTATGGTCTGTCTACCACCTTTCCTGGACCACGCCTCAGAGAGACCACTCAGGAAAAATGCAGAGAGAAGTCTAAGACTGCCTTGCAGCGGGGTGTGCATGGTATGCAGCACAGGTAAGTGGATCGTGGGGTCAAGGGATGGTATCAGGGTGGTAGGTGGCTGCCTTGAGAGGGCGGGTGGTGGAAGAGGCTTAATCTGTACTGTTTGGGCGTGGGAGCGGGGGGAGCTGTCGAGGAGCACGAGACAGGGCATTGGAGCAGCGCGGGCGAGGGTACAGTGGATGGAGCAGCTGGCTTAGGAGGTTTGTGGTGGTGGAACAGTCAGATGGACGTATTATCCTGACTCTTGGCGGTGGTCTGGATGAGTGGTCTGTAACAGGTCGGCAAATGATATAGAACCAATGCCACTCAATGCACCGTAGGATACACAACGCCACATGATGGACCAATCCTTGAAGACCACCACCCTAAAATGATGCAAAAAGCAACTCCACCCCTCCCTTTGAAATCTTCTTCTATATAAAAAGCAGAAAATCTGTTAGCTTGTTCCTTATTAATTCCTTACAATTCTGCACCGTTCCCCCGATCTGTATAACATTTTGCATAGTTAGGACCTGTCGGATATGTGGACATGTGACCCCGTTGCCTGGATTGCACCCTCTACACACATGAAATGGTTGCCTGAAATCAGCGCAACCTCAATGTGGTCGCAGAAGGACCGGATAAAGCTCATTTTAAGTGTCTCGACGTGAGAAACAAAACTCAAAGCAAACCATGTTTCAAGGCCCCCGGACGCATCGTCTCTGAGATATTTGCACCGCAAGGCACGGCATCACAGCAGACACATTTGAATTTCATTTCATTTCTATGCTTTTCTATTTCCAGATGCCTCCCAAAAAGCGACAATATACAGGACAAATTAATAAAACATCAAAGAAATTGAGATTACAGAACCCGGGCGGAGTCCGGTAATTTTTGCTAGCTCAGCATAAATCATGAGAGGCTTTCGTCTCATTCATCCAAAGCAAAGAAGGAGGGCGCGCATCGCCTGCACCTTGGGTTGGTGATACCCATGGCTGCTGGTTGGCAAGATGCAGGGTGGCCCAACACAATCCATGCCAGGGCAAGCTTCCCCTGCCATGGGTCCCACTGGGCGGGATTGCTGGCTAAGATTATTTAAATGAAAACATGATCGCAAGCCATATTTTGGAGAGTTATGTAAGGTTTTTTGCACAGAAACTGTGAAAATTGTCTTAAAGGTGGGCCTTGGGTAGTTATCTGCTATGAATGTACTGTCCATGAGCACCAGAGCGGTGAGATCATGCGTGTGTACCCGGACCTGGCCCTCAGTGTGGTGAAACCAGGCTTCTTGCGGGCTTTGCTAAAGATTAACCCTTCTCAGTCTAATCGCATGAGGCCTGAATTAATCAGATCGCCGAAACAAAGAGCGCATTTTGCCGGCGCAATCTCAGGGAGGCCAAACAGCCGGACCTTCTATATTTCAGTCCAGATTAGGGAAGAGCTGCTGAAATCTGGGCTTTGGGTTTTGCCCACCGCGCTTCTGGGCGAGATAAGGGCAGAATGGCTTTAGGGGCTCCGCCGCTATCTGGCCGACGATCCGGCTGCGCCGCGGGGCCCCTGGTAACAGCCCGGTGAATGCAGACGTGGAATGCGAATATTGAGTTGGCCTGTGCATTGTTTGCTCATTAGGGCCCCCAAACTGCACGGTGCTCATTAATCATTGGCTGAGATAGACCATCACCAGAGACCTGATGAAAGGCGCCCCAGAATAATGCAGACGGAATCGTGTTGAACATGCAGGCCCTGCTTGGGCAGATATGGAACAGGGGCGGGATAAGAGAGGGGGAAACATCAGGCAAGAAAACTCGCACTTATCTTGGATTTGCATTCAAAGCCTCGTCAATGGGCCTCGAGTCTGTTATTCCACTCGTTCTGGCCCCACAAAGCGAGGGGAGGGGGGAATGGTAGCCGAGGCGGCCCTGCGCGGTCCATGACCCCCGAAACCCCTGTCTTTTCTTGTCAGTTCTGTGTCATTCGTGAAGTTGAACTGCGCCAATTTGAAACGCTGACCTCTCCCTTAAAGGCCCGTATTCTCCTCGAGAGAGAGAGAGAGAGAGAGAGAGAGAGAGAGAGAAGGCCGCGGCCACCGAGCACTCAAGCGCGCGATGCAAAGTGGAGGAGGCCTGAATCGATTTCCACTGCCTAACCCCCCCCCACCGAACCCCTTACCCCTCACACACATACGCCTCGCATGCACACAGACGCCCAAAATTCATATCTTTGAAAGAACTCTGTTATTATCCTTGAAAGCAGAGTTTGCCAAACCTGCCTGGGCAGCGTCATCACCTGGAAAGACAAAAAGCTGGGGGTGCCCAGCAGAATTAATGGCTACACAGAGGGGCTCTTTCTCTTGGCAACAATTGTATCCGATCTCGTAAAATTATGGACCAACAAGCTCCCGGTGGGCCCCACAAGTGCACAGGGGTTCGCCTTTTGTGTCTTACTCTTCCCAAGAGGCGGCCATTTGCAGCTCATTTCCCCTGTGATCGGCTAGAATTAATTGCTCTCTTCGGGGTAATTGAAGGGCAGCAAGTGAGATAGGCAATGCAGCCTAGCGGAAGCCAGATTGCGCCGCGCCACAGATGCAGACAGAAGAAGCAAGAGTCGCAACCAAGGATGCGCTGCATGTCTTGCCCACTCGGACACAAGCAGAAGACAGATTGTGCCGTGCCAAAAATGCAGACAGAAGAAACAAGAGTCGCAACCAAGGATGCGCTGCATGTCTTACCCACTCGGACGCAAGCAAAAGACAGATTGTGCCGTGCCACAAATGCAGACAGAAGGAGCTAGAGTCCGAACCAAGGATGCGCTGCAAAGACAGATTGCGCCGTGCCACAGATGCAGACAGAAGAAGCAAGAGCCACAACCAAGGTTGCGCTGCGTGTCTTGCCCCCACTCGGACGCAAGCAGAAGACAGATTGTGCCACGACACAGATGCAGACAGAAGAAACAAGAGTCGCAACCAAGGAGGCCCTGCATGTCTTGCCCACTCGGACGCAAACAGAAGACAGATTGTGCCGTGCCACAAATGCAGACAGAAGAAGCTAGAGTCCGAACCAAGGATGCGCTGCGGAGACAGATTGCGCCGTGCCACAGATGCAGACAGAAGAAGCAAGAGTCACAACCAAGGATGTGCTGCATGTCTTGCCCACTCAGACGCAAGCAGAAGACAGATTGTGCCACGCCACAGATGCAGACAGAAGCAACAAGAGTCGCATCCAAGGATGCGCTGCATGTCTTGCCCACTCGGACGCAAGCAGAAGACAGATTGTGCTGTGCCACAAATGCAGACAGAAGAAGCTAGAGTCCGAACCAAGGATGCGCTGCGAAGACTGATTGCGCCGTGCCTCAGATGCAGACAGAAGAAGCAAGAGTCACAACCAAGGATGCGCTGCATGTCTTGCCCACTCGGACGCAAGCAGAAGACAGATTGTGCCGTGCCACAAATGCAGAAAGAAGAAGCTAGAGTCACAACCAAGGATGCGCTGCATGTCTTGCCCACTTGGAGGCAAGCAGAAGACAGATTGTGCCATGCCACAGATGCAGAGAGAAGAAACAAGAGTCGCAACCAAGGATGCGCTGCGAAGACAGTTACACCGTGCCACAGATGCAGACAGAAGAAATAAGAGTCACAACCAAGGATGCGCTGCATGTCTTGCCCACTCGGAAGCAAGCAGAAGACAGATTGTGCAGTGCCACAAATGCAGACAGAAGAAGCTAGAGTCCGAACCAAGGAGGCGCTGCGAAGACAGATTGCGCCGCGCCACAGATGCAGACAGAAGAAGCAAGATTCGCAACCAAGGATGCACTGCATGTCTTGCCCACTCGGACGCAAGCAGAAGACAGAATGTGCCGTGCAACAAATGCAGACAGAAGAAACAAGAGTCACAACCAAGGATGCGCTGCATGTCTTGCCCACTCGGACGCAAGCAGAAGACAGATTGTGCCGTGCCACAAATGCAGAAAGAAGAAGCTAGAGTCACAACCAAGGATGCGCTGCATGTCTTGCCCACTCGGAGGCAAGCAGAAGACAGATTGTGCCATGCCACAGATGCAGAGAGAAGAAACAAGAGTCGCAACCAAGGATGCGCTGCGAAGACAGTTACACCGTGCCACAGATGCAGACAGAAGAAATAAGAGTCACAACCAAGGATGCGCTGCATGTCTTGCCCACTCGGAAGCAAGCAGAAGACAGATTGTGCAGTGCCACAAATGCAGACAGAAGAAGCTAGAGTCCGAACCAAGGAGGCGCTGCGAAGACAGATTGCGCCGCGCCACAGATGCAGACAGAAGAAGCAAGAGTCGCAACCAAGGATGCACTGCATGTCTTGCCCACTCGGACGCAAGCAGAAGACAGATTGTGCCGTGCAACAAATGCAGACAGAAGAAACAAGAGTCACAACCAAGGATGTGCTGCATGTCTTGCCCACTCGGACGCAAGCAGAAGACAGATTGTGCCGTTCCACAAATGCAGACAGAAGAAGCTAGAGTCCAAACCAAGGATGCGCTGCGAAGACAGATTGCACCGTGCCACAGATGCAGACAGAAGAAGCAAGATTCACAAGCAAGGTTGCGCTGCGTGTCTTGCCCCCACTCGGACACAAGCAGAAGACAGATTGTGCCATGACACAGATGCAGACAGAAGAAACAAGAGTCGCAACCAAGGATGCGCTGCATGTCTTGCCCGCTCGGACGCAAGCAGAAGACAGATTGTGCCGTGCCACAAATGCAGACAGAAGAAGCTAGAGTCCGAACCAAGGATGCACTGCGAAGACTGATTGCGCCGTGCCACAGATGCAGACAGAAGAAGCAAGAGTCACAACCAAGGATGCGCTGCATGTCTTGCCCACTCGGACGCAAGCAGAATATAGATTGTGCCACGCCACAGATGCAGTCAGAAGAAACAAGCGTCACAACCAAGGATGCGCTGCCTGTCTTGCCCACTCGGACGCAAGCAGAAGACAGATTGTGCCGTGCCACAAATGCAGACAGAAGAAGCTAGAGTCCGACCCAAGGATGCGCTGCGAAGACAGATTGCGCTGCGCCACAGATGCAGACATAAGAAGCAAGAGTCGCAACCAAGGATGCGCTGCATGTCTTGCCCACTCGGACGCAAGCAGAAGACAGATTGTGCCGTGCCACAAATGCAGACAGAAGAAACAAGAGTCACAACCAAGGATGCTCTGCATGTCTTGCCCACTCGGACGCAAGCAGAAGACAGATTGTGCTGTGCTGCAAATGCAGACAGAAGAAGCTAGAGTCACAACCAAGGTTGCGCTGCGTGTCTTGCCCCCACTCGGACGCAAACAGAAGACAGATTGTGCCACGACACAGATGCAGACAGAAGAAACAAGATTCGCAACCAAGGATGCGCTGCATGTCTTGCCCACTCGGACGCAAGCAGAAGACAGATTGTGCAATGCCACAGATGCAGACAGAAGAAACAAGAGTCGCAACCAAGTATGCGCTGCATGTCTTGCCCAGTCGGACGCAAGCAGAAGACAGATTGTGCCATGCCACAAATGCAGACAGAAGAAGCTAGAGTCCGAACCAAGGATGCGCTGCGAATACAGATTGCGCCATGCCACAGATGCAGACAGAAGAAGCAAGAGTCACAACCAAGGATGCGCTGCATGTCTTGCCCACTCGGACGCAAGCAGAAGAAAGATTGTGCCATGCCACAGATGCAGACAGAAGAAACAAGAGTCGCAACTAAGGATGCGCTGCATGTCTTGCCCACTCAGACGCAAGCAGAATACAGATTGTGCCGTGCCACAAATGCAGACAGAAGAAGCTAGAGTCCGAACCAAGGATGTGCTGCGAAGACAGATTGCACCGCGCCACAGATGCAAACAGAAGAAGCAAAAGTGGCAACCAAGGATGCGCTGCATGTCTTGCCCACTCGGACGCAAGCAGAAGACAGATTGTGCCGTGCCACAAATGCAGACAGAAGAAACAAGAGTCGCAACCAAGGATGCCCTGCATGTCTTGCCCACTCGGACGCAAGCAGAAGACAGATTGTGCCGTGCCACAAATGCAGACAGAAGAAGCTAGAGTCCGAACCAAGGATGCGCTGCGAAGACAGATTGCACTGTGCCACAGATGCAGACAGAAGAAGCAAGAGCCACAACCAAGGTTGCTCTGCGTGTCTTGCCCCCACTCGCGCGCAAGCAGAAGACAGATTGTGCCACGACACAGATGCAGACAGAAGAAGCTAGAGTCCGAACCAAGGATGCGCTGCGAAGACAGATTGCGCCGTGCCACAAATGCAGACAGAAGGAGCTAGAGTCGAACCAAAGATGCGCTGCGAAGACAGATTGTTCCGTGCCACAGATGCAGACAGAAGAAGCAAGAGCCACAACCAAGGTTGCGCTGCGTGTCTTGCCCCCACTCGGACGCAAGCAGAAGACAGATTGTGCCACGACACAGATGCAGACAAAAGAAACAAGAGTTGCAACCAAGGATGCGCTGCATGTCTTGCTCACTCGGAAGCAAGCAGAAGCCAGATTGTGCAGTGCCACAAATGCAGACAGAAGAAGCAAGAGTCACAACCAAGGTTGTGCTGCGTGTCTTGCCCCCACTCGGGCGCAAGCAGAAGACAGATTGTGCCACGACACAGATGCAGACAGAAGAAACAAGATTCGCAACCAAGGATGTGCTGCATGTCTTGCCCACTCAGATGCAAGCAGAAGACAGATTGTGCAATGCCACAGATGCAGACAGAAGAAGCTAGAGTCCGAACCAAGGATGCGATGCATGTCTTGCCCACTCGGACGCAAGCAGAAGACAGATTGTGCCACGCCACAGATGCAGACAGAAGAAACAAGAGTCGCAACCAAGGATGCGCTGCATGTCTAGCCCACTCGGACGCAAGCAGAAGACAGATTGTGCCATGCCACAAATACAGGCAAAAGAAGGTAGAGTCCGAACCAATGATGCGCTGCGAAGACTGATTGCGCCGTGCCCCAGATGCAGACAGAAGAAGCAAGAGTCACAACCAAGGATGCGCTGCATGTCTTGCCCACTCGGACGCAAGCAGAAGACAGATTGTGCCACACCACAGATGCAGACAGAAGAAACAAGAGTCACAACCAAGGATGCGCTGCATGTCTTGCCCACTCGGACATAAGCAGAAGAAAGATTGTGCCGTGCCACAAATGCAGACAGAAGAAGCTAGCGTCACAACCAAGGATGCACTGTATGTCTTGCCCACTCGGAGGCAAGCAGAAGACAGATTGTGCCATGCCACAGATGCAGACAGAAGAAACAAGAGTCGCAACCAAGGATGCGCTGTGAAGACAGATTGCGCCGTGCCACAGATGCAGACAGAAGAAGCAAGAGTCACAACCAAGGATGCGCTGCATGTCTTGCCCACTCGGACGTAAGCAGAAGACAGATTGGGCCATGCCACAGATTCAGACAGAAGAAACAAGAGTCGCAACCAAGGATGCGCTGCATGTCTTGCCCAGTCGGACTCAAGCAGAAGACAGATTGTGCCGTGCCACAAATGCAGACAGAAGAAGCTAGAGTCCGAACCAAGGATGCGCTGTGAAGACTGATTGCGCCGTGCCACAGATGCAGACAGAAGAAGCAAGAGTCACAACCAAGGATGCGCTGCATGTCTTGCCCACTCAGACACAAGCAGAAGATAGATTGTGCCAAGCCACAGATGCAGACAGAAGAAACAAGAGACACAACCAAGGATGCGCTGCATGTCTTGCCCACTCAGATGCAAGCAGAAGACAGATTGTGCCATACCACAAATGCAGACAGAAGAAGCTAAAGTCCGAACCAAGGATGCGCTGCGAAGACAGATTGCACCATGCCACAGATGCAGACAGAAGAAGCAAGAGTCACAACCAAGGATGCGCTGCATGTCTTGCCCACTCGGATGCAAGCAGAAGACAGATTGCTCCACGCCACATATGCAGACAGAAGAAACAAGAGTCGCAACCAAGGATGCTCTGCATGTCTTACCCACTCGGACGCAAGCAGAAGACAGATTGTGCCGTGCCACAAATGCAGACAGAAGAAGCTAGAGTCCGAACCAAGGATGCGCTGCGAAGACAGATTGCGCCGTGCCACAGATGCAGACAGAAGAAGCAAGAGCCACAACCAAGGTTGCGCTGCGTGTCTTGCCCACACTCGGACGCAAGCAGAAGACAGATTGTGCCACAACACAGATGATGACAGAAGAAACAAGAGTCGCAACCAAGGATGTGCTGCATGTCTTGCCCATTTGGACGCAAGCAGAAGACAGATTGTGCCGTGCCACAAATGCAGACAGAAGAAGCTAGAGTCCGAACCAAGGATGCGCTGCGAAGACAGATTGCGCCGTGCCACAAATGCAGACAGAAGGAGCTAGAGTTGAACCAAGGATGCGCTGCGAAGACAGATTGTGCCGTGCCACAGATGCAGACAGAAGAAGCAAGAGCCACAACCAAGGTTGCGCTGCGTGTCTTGCCCCACTCGGACGCAAGCAGAAGACAGATTGTGCCACGACACAGATGCAGACAGAAGAAACAAGAGTCGCAACCAAGGATGCGCTGCATGTCTTGCCCACTCGGAAGCAAGCAGAAGACAGATTGTGCAGTGCCACAAATGCAGACAGAAGAAGCTAGAGTCCGAACCAATAAATAAAGAATAATTCTTCCAAAAGAACATGAGTAATTTGTTCGCCCCAGACAGATTGCGCCGCGCCACAGATGCAGACAGAAGAAGCAAGAGTCACAACCAAGGATGCGCTGCATGTCTTGCCCACTCAGACGCAAGCAGAAGACAGATTGTGCTGTGCCACAAATGCAGACAGAAGAAGCTAGGATCCAAACCAAGGATGCGCTGCGAAGACTGATTGTGTCGTGCCACAGATGCAGACAGAAGAAGCAAGAGTCACAACCAAGGATGCGCTGCATGTCTTGCCCACTCGGACGCAAGCAGAAGACAGATTGTGCCACACCACAGATGCAGACAGAAGAAACAAGAGTCACAACCAAGGATGCGCTGCATGTCTTGCCCTCTCGGACGCAAGCAGAAGACAGATTGTGCAATGCCACAGATGCAGACAGAAGAAGCTAGAGCCCGAACCAAGGATGCGCTGCATGTCTTGCCCACTCGGACGCAAGCAGAAGACAGATTGTGCCACGCCACAGATGCAGACAGAAGAAACAAGACTCGCAACCAAGGATACGCTGCATGTCTAGCCCACTCGGATGCAAGCAGAAGACAGATTGTGCCATGCCACAAATGCAGGCAAAAGAAGCTAGAGTCCGAACCAATGATGCGCTGCGAAGACTGATTGTGCCGTGCCACAGATGCAGACAGAAGAAGCAAGAGTCACAACCAAGGATGCGCTGCATGTCTTGCCCACTCAGACGCAAGCAGAAGACAGATTGTGCCACGCCACAGATGCAGACAGAAGCAACAAGAGTCGCAAACAAGGATGCGCTGCATGTCTTGCCCACTCAGACACAAGCAGAAGACAGATTGTGCTGTGCCACGAATGCAGACAGAAGAAGCTAGGGTCCAAACCAAGGATGCGCTGCGAAGACTGATTGTGCCGTGCCACAGATGCAGACAGAAGAAGCAAGAGTCACAACCAAGGATGCGCTGCATGTCTTGCCCACTCGGACGCAAGCAGAAGACAGATTGTGCCACACCACAGATGCAGACAGAAGAAACAAGAGTCACAACCAAGGATGTGCTGCATGTCTTGCCCACTCGGACGCAAGCAGAAGACAGATTGTGCCGTGCCACAAATGCAGACAGAAGAAGCTAGCGTCACAACCAAGGATGCGCTGCATGTCTTGCCACTCGGAGGCAAGCAGAAGACAGATTGTGCCATGCCACAGATGCAGACAGAAGAAACAAGAGTCGCAACCAAGGATGCGCTGTGAAGACAGATTGCACCGTGCCACAGATGCAGACAGAAGAAGCAAGAGTCACAACCAAGGATGCGCTGCATGTCTTGCCCACTCGGACGCAAGCAGAAGACAGATTGTGCCATGCCACAGATTCAGACAGAAGAAACAAGAGTCGCAACCAAGGATGCGCTGCATGTCTTGCCCAGTCGGACGCAAGCAGAAGACAGATTGTGCCGTGCCACAAATGCAGACAGAAGAAGCTAGAGTCCGAACCAAGGATGCGCTGTGAAGACTGATTGCGCCGTGCCACAGATGCAGACAGAAGAAGCAAGAGTCACAACCAAGGATGCGCTGCATGTCTTGCCCACTCGGACGCAAGCAGAAGATAGATTGTGCCAAGCCACAGATGCAGACAGAAGAAACAAGAGACACAACCAAGGATGCGCTGCATGTCTTGCCCACTCAGACGCAAGCAGAAGACAGATTGTGCCACGCCACAGATGCAGACGGAAGCAACAAGAGTCGCAACCAAGGATGCGCTGCATGTCTTGCCCACTCAGACACAAGCAGAAGACAGATTGTGCTGTGCCACAAATGCAGACAGAAGAAGCTATGGTCCAAACCAAGGATGCGCTGCGAAGACTGATTGTGCCGTGCCACAGATGCAGACAGAAGAAGCAAGAGTCACAACCAAGGATGCGCTGCATGTCTTGCCCACTTGGACGCAAGCAGAAGACAGATTGTGCCACACCACAGATGCAGACAGAAGAAACAAGAGTCACAACCAAGGATGTGCTGCATGTCTTGCCCACTCGGACGCAAGCAGAAGACAGATTGTGCCGTGCCACAAATGCAGACAGAAGAAGCTAGCGTCACAACCAAGGATGCGCTGCATGTCTTGCCACTCGGAGGCAAGCAGAAGACAGATTGTGCCATGCCACAGATGCAGACAGAAGAAACAAGAGTCGCAACCAAGGATGCGCTGTGAAGACAGATTGCACCGTGCCACAGATGCAGACAGAAGAAGCAAGAGTCACAACCAAGGATGCGCTGCATGTCTTGCCCACTCGGACGCAAGCAGAAGACAGATTGCACCGTGCCACAGATGCAGACAGAAGAAGCAAGAGTCACAACCAAGGATGCGCTGCGTGTCTTGCCCACACTCGGACGCAAGCAGAAGACAGATTGTGCCACAACACAGATGATGACAGAAGAAACAAGAGTCGCAACCAAGGATGTGCTGCATGTCTTGCCCACTTGGACGCAAGCAGAAGACAGATTGTGACGTGCCACAAATGCAGACAGAAGAAGCTAGAGTCCGAACCAAGGATGCGCTGCGAAGACAGATTGCGCCGTGCCACAAATGCAGACAGAAGGAGCTAGAGTCGAACCAAGGATGCGCTGCGAAGACAGATTGTGCCGTGCCACAGATGCAGACAGAAGAAGCAAGAGCCACAACCAAGGTTGCGCTGCGTGTCTTGCCCCCACTCGGACGCAAGCAGAAGACAGATTGTGCCACGACACAGATGCAGACAGAAGAAACAAGAGTCGCTACCAAGGATGCGCTGCATGTCTTGCCCACTCGGAAGCAAGCAGAAGACAGATTGTGCAGTGCCACAAATGCAGACAGAAGAAGCTAGAGTCCGAACCAATAAATAAAGAATAATTCTTCCAAAAGAACATGAGTAATTTGTTCGCTCCAGACAGATTGCGCCGCGCCACAGATGCAGACAGAAGAAGCAAGAGTCACAACCAAGGATGCGCTGCGAAGACTGATTGTGCCGTGCCACAGATGCAGACAGAAGAAGCAAGAGTCACAACCAAGGATGCGCTGCATGTCTTGCCCACTCGGACGCAAGCAGAAGACAGATTGTGCCACACCACAGATGCAGACAGAAGAAACAAGAGTCACAACCAAGGATGCGCTGCATGTCTTGCCCACTCGGACGCAAGCAGAAGACAGATTGTGCAATGCCACAGATGCAGACAGAAGAAGCTAGATTCCGAACCAAGGATGCGCTGCATGTCTTGCCCACTCGGACGCAAGCAGAAGACAGATTGTGCCACGCCACAGATGCAGGCAGAAGAAACAAGACTCGCAACCAAGGATACGCTGCATGTCTAGCCCACTCGGACGCAAGCAGAAGACAGATTGTGCGATGCCACAAATGCAGGCAAAAGAAGCTAGAGTCCGAACCAATGATGCGCTGCGAAGACTGATTGTGCCGTGCCACAGATGCAGACAGAAGAAGCAAGAGTCACAACCAAGGATGCGCTGCATGTCTTGCCCACTCAGACGCAAGCAGAAGACAGATTGTGCCACGCCACAGATGCAGACAGAAGCAACAAGAGTCGCAACCAAGGATGTGCTGCATGTCTTGCCCACTCAGACACAAGCAGAAGACAGATTGTGCTGTGCCACAAATGCAGACTGAAGAAGCTAGGGTCCAAACCAAGGATGCGCTGCGAAGACTGATTGTGCCGTGCCACAGATGCAGACAGAAGAAGCAAGAGTCACAACCAAGGATGCGCTGCATGTCTTGCCCACTCAGACGCAAGCAGAAGACAGATTGTGCCACACCACAGATGCAGACAGAAGAAACAAGAGTCACAACCAAGGATGCGCTGCATGTCTTGCCCACTCGGACATAAGCAGAAGACAGATTGTGCCGTGCCACAAATGCAGACAGAAGAAGCTAGCGTCACAACCAAGGATGCACTGTATGTCTTGCCCACTCGGAGGCAAGCAGAAGACAGATTGTGCCATGCCACAGATGCAGACAGAAGAAACAAGAGTCGCAACCAAGGATGCGCTGTGAAGACAGATTGCGCCGTGCCACAGATGCAGACAGAAGAAGCAAGAGTCACAACCAAGGATGCGCTGCATGTCTTGCCCACTCGGACGCAAGCAGAAGACAGATTGGGCCATGCCACAGATTCAGACAGAAGAAACAAGAGTCGCAACCAAGGATGCGCTGCATGTCTTGCCCAGTCGGACTCAAGCAGAAGACAGATTGTGCCGTGCCACAAATGCAGACAGAAGAAGCTAGAGTCCGAACCAAGGATGCGCTGTGAAGACTGATTGCGCCGTGCCACAGATGCAGACAGAAGAAGCAAGAGTCACAACCAAGGATGCGCTGCATGTCTTGCCCACTCAGACACAAGCAGAAGATAGATTGTGCCAAGCCACAGATGCAGACAGAAGAAACAAGAGACACAACCAAGGATGCGCTGCATGTCTTGCCCACTCAGATGCAAGCAGAAGACAGATTGTGCCATACCACAAATGCAGACAGAAGAAGCTAGAGTCCGAACCAAGGATGCGCTGCGAAGACAGATTGCACCATGCCACAGATGCAGACAGAAGAAGCAAGAGTCACAACCAAGGATGCGCTGCATGTCTTGCCCACTCGGATGCAAGCAGAAGACAGATTGCTCCACGCCACATATGCAGACAGAAGAAACAAGAGTCGCAACCAAGGATGCCCTGCATGTCTTACCCACTCGGACGCAAGCAGAAGACAGATTGTGCCGTGCCACAAATGCAGACAGAAGAAGCTAGAGTCCGAACCAAGGATGCGCTGCGAAGACAGATTGCGCCGTGCCACAGGTGCAGACAGAAGAAGCAAGAGCCACAACCAAGGTTGCGCTGCGTGTCTTGCCCACACTCGGACGCAAGCAGAAGACAGATTGTGCCACAACACAGATGATGACAGAAGAAACAAGAGTCGCAACCAAGGATGTGCTGCATGTCTTGCCCACTTGGACGCAAGCAGAAGACAGATTGTGCCGTGCCACAAATGCAGACAGAAGAAGCTAGAGTCCGAACCAAGGATGCGCTGCGAAGACAGATTGCGCCGTGCCACAAATGCAGACAGAAGGAGCTAGAGTCGAACCAAGGATGCGCTGCGAAGACAGATTGTGCCGTGCCACAGATGCAGACAGAAGAAGCAAGAGCCACAACCAAGGTTGCGCTGCGTGTCTTGCCCCCACTCGGACGCAAGCAGAAGACAGATTGTGCCACGACACAGATGCAGACAGAAGAAACAAGAGTCGCAACCAAGGATGCGCTGCATGTCTTGCCCACTCGGAAGCAAGCAGAAGACAGATTGTGCAGTGCCACAAATGCAGACAGAAGAAGCTAGAGTCCGAACCAATAAATAAAGAATAATTCTTCCAAAAGAACATGAGTAATTTGTTCGCTCCAGACAGATTGCGCCGCTCCACAGATGCAGACAGAAGAAGCAAGAGTCACAACCAAGGATGCGCTGCATGTCTTGCCCACTCAGACGCAAGCAGAAGACAGATTGTGCTGTGCCACAAATGCAGACAGAAGAAGCTAGGATCCAAACCAAGGATGCGCTGCGAAGACTGATTGTGTCGTGCCACAGCTGCAGACAGAAGAAGCAAGAGTCACAACCAAGGATGCGCTGCATGTCTTGCCCACTCGGACGCAAGCAGAAGACAGATTGTGCAATGCCACAGATGCAGACAGAAGAAGCTAGAGCCCGAACCAAGGATGCGCTGCATGTCTTGCCCACTCGGACGCAAGCAGAAGACAGATTGTGCCACGCCACAGATGCAGACAGAAGAAACAAGACTCGCAACCAAGGATACGCTGCATGTCTAGCCCACTCGGATGCAAGCAGAAGACAGATTGTGCCATGCCACAAATGCAGGCAAAAGAAGCTAGAGTCCGAACCAATGATGCGCTGCGAAGACTGATTGTGCCGTGCCACAGATGCAGACAGAAGAAGCAAGAGTCACAACCAAGGATGCGCTGCATGTCTTGCCCACTCAGACGCAAGCAGAAGACAGATTGTGCCACGGCACAGATGCAGACAGAAGCAACAAGAGTCGCAACCAAGGATGCGCTGCATGTCTTGCCCACTCAGACACAAGCAGAAGACAGATTGTGCTGTGCCACAAATGCAGACAGAAGAAGCTAGGGTCCAAACCAAGGATGCGCTGCGAAGACTGATTGTGCCGTGCCACAGATGCAGACAGAAGAAGCAAGAGTCACAACCAAGGATGCGCTGCATGTCTTGCCCACTCGGACGCAAGCAGAAGACAGATTGTGCCGTGCCACAAATGCAGACAGAAGAAGCTAGCGTCACAACCAAGGATGCGCTGCATGTCTTGCCACTCGGAGGCAAGCAGAAGACAGATTGTGCCATGCCACAGATGCAGACAGAAGAAACAAGAGTCGCAACCAAGGATGCGCTGTGAAGACAGATTGCACCGTGCCACAGATGCAGACAGAAGAAGCAAGAGTCACAACCAAGGATGCGCTGCATGTCTTGCCCACTCGGACGCAAGCAGAAGACAGATTGTGCCATGCCACAGATTCAGACAGAAGAAACAAGAGTCGCAACCAAGGATGTGCTGCATGTCTTGCCCAGTCGGACGCAAGCAGAAGACAGATTGTGCCGTGCCACAAATGCAGACAGAAGAAGCTAGAGTCTGAACCAAGGATGCGCTGTGAAGACTGATTGCGCCGTGCCACAGATGCAGACAGAAGAAGCAAGAGTCACAACCAAGGATGCGCTGCATGTCTTGCCCACTCGGACGCAAGCAGAAGATAGATTGTGCCAAGCCACAGATGCAGACAGAAGAAACAAGAGACACAACCAAGGATGCGCTGCATGTCTTGCCCACTCAGACGCAAGCAGAAGACAGATTGTGCCACGCCACAGATGCAGACGGAAGCAACAAGAGTCGCAACCAAGGATGCGCTGCATGTCTTGCCCACTCAGACACAAGCAGAAGACAGATTGTGCTGTGCCACAAATGCAGACAGAAGAAGCTATGGTCCAAACCAAGGATGCGCTGCGAAGACTGATTGTGCCGTGCCACAGTTGCAGACAGAAGAAGCAAGAGTCACAACCAAGGATGCGCTGCATGTCTTGCCCACTTGGACGCAAGCAGAAGACAGATTGTGCCACACCACAGATGCAGACAGAAGAAACAAGAGTCACAACCAAGGATGTGCTGCATGTCTTGCCCACTCGGACGCAAGCAGAAGACAGATTGTGCCGTGCCACAAATGCAGACAGAAGAAGCTAGCGTCACAACCAAGGATGCGCTGCATGTCTTGCCACTCGGAGGCAAGCAGAAGACAGATTGTGCCATGCCACAGATGCAGACAGAAGAAACAAGAGTCGCAACCAAGGATGCGCTGTGAAGACAGATTGCACCGTGCCACAGATGCAGACAGAAGAAGCAAGAGTCACAACCAAGGATGCGCTGCATGTCTTGCCCACTCGGACGCAAGCAGAAGACAGATTGCACCGTGCCACAGATGCAGACAGAAGAAGCAAGAGTCACAACCAAGGATGCGCTGCGTGTCTTGCCCACACTCGGACGCAAGCAGAAGACAGATTGTGCCACAACACAGATGATGACAGAAGAAACAAGAGTCGCAACCAAGGATGTGCTGCATGTCTTGCCCACTTGGACGCAAGCAGAAGACAGATTGTGACGTGCCACAAATGCAGACAGAAGAAGCTAGAGTCCGAACCAAGGATGCACTGCGAAGACAGATTGCGCCGTGCCACAAATGCAGACAGAAGGAGCTAGAGTCGAACCAAGGATGCGCTGCGAAGACAGATTGTGCCGTGCCACAAATGCAGACAGAAGAAGCAAGAGCCACAACCAAGGTTGTGCTGCGTGTCTTGCCCCCACTCGGACGCAAGCAGAAGACAGATTGTGCCACGACACAGATGCAGACAGAAGAAACAAGAGTCGCAACCAAGGATGCGCTGCATGTCTTGCCCACTCGGAAGCAAGCAGAAGACAGATTGTGCAGTGCCACAAATGCAGACAGAAGAAGCTAGAGTCCGAACCAATAAATAAAGAATAATTCTTCCAAAAGAACATGAGTAATTTGTTCGCTCCAGACAGATTGCGCCGCGCCACAGATGCAGACAGAAGAAGCAAGAGTCACAACCAAGGATGCGCTGCATGTCTTGCCCACTCAGACACAAGCAGAAGACAGATTGTGCTGTGCCAGAAATGCAGACAGAAGAAGCTAGGGTCCAAACCAAGGATGCGCTGCGAAGACTGATTGTGCCGTGCCACAGATGCAGACAGAAGAAGCTAGAGTCCGAACCAATAAATAAAGAATAATTCTTCCAAAAGAACATGAGTAATTTGTTCGCTCCAGACAGATTGCGCCGCGCCACAGATGCAGACAGAAGAAGCAAGAGTCACAACCAAGGATGCGCTGCATGTCTTGCCCACTCGGACGCAAGCAGAAGACAGATTGTGCCACACCACAGATGCAGACAGAAGAAACAAGAGTCACAACCAAGGATGCGCTGCATGTCTTGCCCACTCGGACGCAAGCAGAAGACAGATTGTGCAATGCCACAGATGCAGACAGAAGAAGCTAGAGTCCGAACCAAGGAAGCGCTGCATGTCTTGCCCACTCGGACGCAAGCAGAAGACAGATTGTGCCATGCCACAGATTCAGACAGAAGAAACAAGAGTCGCAACCAAGGATGTGCTGCATGTCTTGCCCAGTCGGACGCAAGCAGAAGACAGATTGTGCCGTGCCACAAATGCAGACAGAAGAAGCTAGAGTCTGAACCAAGGATGCGCTGTGAAGACTGATTGCGCCGTGCCACAGATGCAGACAGAAGAAGCAAGAGTCACAACCAAGGATGCGCTGCATGTCTTGCCCACTCGGACGCAAGCAGAAGATAGATTGTGCCAAGCCACAGATGCAGACAGAAGAAACAAGAGACACAACCAAGGATGCGCTGCATGTCTTGCCCACTCAGACGCAAGCAGAAGACAGATTGTGCCACGCCACAGATGCAGACGGAAGCAACAAGAGTCGCAACCAAGGATGCGCTGCATGTCTTGCCCACTCAGACACAAGCAGAAGACAGATTGTGCTGTGCCACAAATGCAGACAGAAGAAGCTATGGTCCAAACCAAGGATGCGCTGCGAAGACTGATTGTGCCGTGCCACAGATGCAGACAGAAGAAGCAAGAGTCACAACCAAGGATGCGCTGCATGTCTTGCCCACTTGGACGCAAGCAGAAGACAGATTGTGCCACACCACAGATGCAGACAGAAGAAACAAGAGTCACAACCAAGGATGTGCTGCATGTCTTGCCCACTCGGACGCAAGCAGAAGACAGATTGTGCCGTGCCACAAATGCAGACAGAAGAAGCTAGCGTCACAACCAAGGATGCGCTGCATGTCTTGCCACTCGGAGGCAAGCAGAAGACAGATTGTGCCATGCCACAGATGCAGACAGAAGAAACAAGAGTCGCAACCAAGGATGCGCTGTGAAGACAGATTGCACCGTGCCACAGATGCAGACAGAAGAAGCAAGAGTCACAACCAAGGATGTGCTGCATGTCTTGCCCACTCGGACGCAAGCAGAAGACAGATTGCACCGTGCCACAGATGCAGACAGAAGAAGCAAGAGTCACAACCAAGGATGCGCTGCGTGTCTTGCCCACACTCGGACGCAAGCAGAAGACAGATTGTGCCACAACACAGATGATGACAGAAGAAACAAGAGTCGCAACCAAGGATGTGCTGCATGTCTTGCCCACTTGGACGCAAGCAGAAGACAGATTGTGACGTGCCACAAATGCAGACAGAAGAAGCTAGAGTCCGAACCAAGGATGCGCTGCGAAGACAGATTGCGCCGTGCCACAAATGCAGACAGAAGGAGCTAGAGTCGAACCAAGGATGCGCTGCGAAGACAGATTGTGCCGTGCCACAAATGCAGACAGAAGAAGCAAGAGCCACAACCAAGGTTGTGCTGCGTGTCTTGCCCCCACTCGGACGCAAGCAGAAGACAGATTGTGCCACGACACAGATGCAGACAGAAGAAACAAGAGTCGCAACCAAGGATGCGCTGCATGTCTTGCCCACTCGGAAGCAAGCAGAAGACAGATTGTGCAGTGCCACAAATGCAGACAGAAGAAGCTAGAGTCCGAACCAATAAATAAAGAATAATTCTTCCAAAAGAACATGAGTAATTTGTTCGCTCCAGACAGATTGCGCCGCGCCACAGATGCAGACAGAAGAAGCAAGAGTCACAACCAAGGATGCGCTGCATGTCTTGCCCACTCAGACGCAAGCAGAAGACAGATTGTGCTGTGCCAGAAATGCAGACAGAAGAAGCTAGGGTCCAAACCAAGGATGCGCTGCGAAGACTGATTGTGCCGTGCCACAGATGCAGACAGAAGAAGCAAGAGTCACAACCAAGGATGCGCTGCATGTCTTGCCCACTCGGACGCAAGCAGAAGACAGATTGTGCCACACCACAGATGCAGACAGAAGAAACAAGAGTCACAACCAAGGATGCGCTGCATGTCTTGCCCACTCGGACGCAAGCAGAAGACAGATTGTGCAATGCCACAGATGCAGACAGAAGAAGCTAGAGTCCGAACCAAGGAAGCGCTGCATGTCTTGCCCACTCGGACGCAAGCAGAAGACAGATTGTGCCACGCCACAGATGCAGACAGAAGAAACAAGACTCGCAACCAAGGATACGCTGCATGTCTAGCCCACTCGGACGCAAGCAGAAGACAGATTGTGCGATGCCACAAATGCAGGCAAAAGAAGCTAGAGTCCGAACCAATGATGCGCTGCGAAGACTGATTGTGCCGTGCCACAGATGCAGACAGAAGAAGCAAGAGTCACAACCAAGGATGCGCTGCATGTCTTGCCCACTCAGACGCAAGCAGAAGACAGATTGTGCCACGCCACAGATGCAGACAGAAGCAACAAGAGTCGCAACCAAGGATGTGCTGCATGTCTTGCCCACTCAGACACAAGCAGAAGACAGATTGTGCTGTGCCACAAATGCAGACAGAAGAAGCTAGGGTCCAAACCAAGGATGCGCTGCGAAGACTGATTGTGCCGTGTCACAGATGCAGACAGAAGAAGCAAGAGTCACAACCAAGGATGCGCTGCATGTCTTGCCCACTCAGACGCAAGCAGAAGACAGATTGTGCCACACCACAGATGCAGACAGAAGAAACAAGAGTCACAACCAAGGATGCGCTGCATGTCTTGCCCACTCGGACGCAAGCAGAAGACAGATTGTGCCGTGCCACAAATGCAGACAGAAGAAGCTAGCGTCACAACCAAGGATGCGCTGCATGTCTTGCCACTCGGAGGCAAGCAGAAGACAGATTGTGCCATGCCACAGATGCAGACAGAAGAAACAAGAGTCGCAACCAAGGATGCGCTGTGAAGACAGATTGCACCGTGCCACAGATGCAGACAGAAGAAGCAAGAGTCACAACCAAGGATGCGCTGCATGTCTTGCCCACTCGGACGCAAGCAGAAGACAGATTGTGCCATGCCACAGATTCAGACAGAAGAAACAAGAGTCGCAACCAAGGATGCGCTGCATGTCTTGCCCAGTCGGACGCAAGCAGAAGACAGATTGTGCCGTGCCACAAATGCAGACAGAAGAAGCTAGAGTCCGAACCAAGGATGCGCTGTGAAGACTGATTGCGCCGTGCCACAGATGCAGACAGAAGAAGCAAGAGTCACAACCAAGGATGCGCTGCATGTCTTGCCCACTCGGACGCAAGCAGAAGATAGATTGTGCCAAGCCACAGATGCAGACAGAAAAAACAAGAGACACAACCAAGGATGCGCTGCATGTCTTGCCCACTCAGACGCAAGCAGAAGACAGATTGTGCCACGCCACAGATGCAGACGGAAGCAACAAGAGTCGCAACCAAGGATGCGCTGCATGTCTTGCCCACTCAGACACAAGCAGAAGACAGATTGTGCTGTGCCACAAATGCAGACAGAAGAAGCTATGGTCCAAACCAAGGATGCGCTGCGAAGACTGATTGTGCCGTGCCACAGATGCAGACAGAAGAAGCAAGAGTCACAACCAAGGATGCGCTGCATGTCTTGCCCACTTGGACGCAAGCAGAAGACAGATTGTGCCACACCACAGATGCAGACAGAAGAAACAAGAGTCACAACCAAGGATGTGCTGCATGTCTTGCCCACTCGGACGCAAGCAGAAGACAGATTGTGCCTTGCCACAAATGCAGACAGAAGAAGCTAGCGTCACAACCAAGGATGCGCTGCATGTCTTGCCACTCGGAGGCAAGCAGAAGACAGATTGTGCCATGCCACAGATGCAGACAGAAGAAACAAGAGTCGCAACCAAGGATGCGCTGCATGTCTTGCCCACTCGGACGCATGCAGAAGACAGATTGTGCCATGCCACAAATGCAGGCAAAAGAAGCAAGAGTCCGAACCAATGATGCGCTGCGAAGACTGATTGTGCCGTGCCACAGATGCAGACAGAAGAAGCAAGAGTCACAACCAAGGATGCGCTGCATGTCTTGCCCACTCAGACGCAAGCAGAAGACAGATTGTGCCACGCCACAGATACAGACAGAAGCAACAAGAGTCGCAACCAAGGATGCGCTGCATGTCTTGCCCACTCAGACACAAGCAGAAGACAGATTGTGCTGTGCCACAAATGCAGACAGAAGAAGCTAGGGTCCAAACCAAGGATGCGCTGCGAAGACTGATTGTGCCGTGCCACAGATGCAGACAGAAGAAGCAAGAGTCACAACCAAGGATGCGCTGCATGTCTTGCCCACTCGGACGCAAGCAGAAGACAGATTGTGCCACACCACAGATGCAGACAGAAGAAACAAGAGTCACAACCAAGGATGCGCTGCATGTCTTGCCCACTCGGACGCAAGCAGAAGACAGATTGTGCCGTGCCACAAATGCAGACAGAAGAAGCTAGCGTCACAACCAAGGATGCGCTGCATGTCTTGCCACTCGGAGGCAAGCAGAAGACAGATTGTGCCATGCCACAGATGCAGACAGAAGAAACAAGAGTCGCAACCAAGGATGCGCTGTGAAGACAGATTGCACCGTGCCACAGATGCAGACAGAAGAAGCAAGAGTCACAACCAAGGATGCGCTGCATGTCTTGCCCACTCGGACGCAAGCAGAAGACAGATTGTGCCATGCCACAGATTCAGACAGAAGAAACAAGAGTCGCAACCAAGGATGCGCTGCATGTCTTGCCCAGTCGGACGCAAGCAGAAGACAGATTGTGCCGTGCCACAAATGCAGACATAAGAAGCTAGAGTCCGAACCAAGGATGCGCTGTGAAGACTGATTGCGCCGTGCCACAGATGCAGACAGAAGAAGCAAGAGTCACAACCAAGGATGCGCTGCATGTCTTGCCCACTCGGACGCAAGCAGAAGATAGATTGTGCCAAGCCACAGATGCAGACAGAAGAAACAAGAGACACAACCAAGGATGCGCTGCATGTCTTGCCCACTCAGACGCAAGCAGAAGACAGATTGTGCCACGCCACAGATGCAGACAGAAGCAACAAGAGTCGCAACCAAGGATGCGCTGCATGTCTTGCCCACTCAGACACAAGTAGAAGACAGATTGTGCTGTGCCACAAATGCAGACAGAAGAAGCTATGGTCCAAACCAAGGATGCGCTGCGAAGACTGATTGTGCCGTGCCACAGATGCAGACAGAAGAAGCAAGAGTCACAACCAAGGATGCGCTGCATGTCTTGCCCACTTGGACGCAAGCAGAAGACAGATTGTGCCACACCACAGATGCAGACAGAAGAAACAAGAGTCACAACCAAGGATGTGCTGCATGTCTTGCCCACTCGGACGCAAGCAGAAGACAGATTGTGCCGTGCCACAAATGCAGACAGAAGAAGCTAGCGTCACAACCAAGGATGCGCTACATGTCTTGCCACTCGGAGGCAAGCAGAAGACAGATTGTGCCATGCCACAGATGCAGACAGAAGAAACAAGAGTCGCAACCAAGGATGTGCTGTGAAGACAGATTGCACCGTGCCACAGATGCAGACAGAAGAAGCAAGAGTCACAACCAAGGATGCGCTGCATGTCTTGCCCACTCGGACGCAAGCAGAAGACAGATTGCACCGTGCCACAGATGCAGACAGAAGAAGCAAGAGCCACAACCAAGGTTGCGCTGCGTGTCTTGCCCACACTCGGACGCAAGCAGAAGACAGATTGTGCCACAACACAGATGATGACAGAAGAAACAAGAGTCGCAACCAAGGATGTGCTGCATGTCTTGCCCACTTGGACGCAAGCAGAAGACAGATTGTGCCGTGCCACAAATGCAGACAGAAGAAGCTAGAGTCCGAACCAAGGATGCGCTGCGAAGACAGATTGCGCCGTGCCACAAATGCAGACAGAAGGAGCTAGAGTCGAACCAAGGATGCGCTGCGAAGACAGATTGTGCCGTGCCACAGATGCAGACAGAAGAAGCAAGAGCCACAACCAAGGTTGCGCTGCGTGTCTTGCCCCCACTCGGACGCAAGCAGAAGACAGATTGTGCCACGACACAGATGCAGACAGAAGAAACAAGAGTCGCAACCAAGGATGCGCTGCATGTCTTGCCCACTCGGAAGCAAGCAGAAGACAGATTGTGCAGTGCCACAAATGCAGACAGAAGAAGCTAGAGTCCGAACCAATAAATAAAGAATAATTCTTCCAAAAGAACATGAGTAATTTGTTCGCTCCAGATAGATTGCGCCGCGCCACAGATGCAGACAGAAGAAGCAAGAGTCACAACCAAGGATGCGCTGCATGTCTTGCCCACTCAGACGCAAGCAGAAGACAGATTGTGCTGTGCCAGAAATGCAGACAGAAGAAGCTAGGGTCCAAACCAAGGATGCGCTGCGAAGACTGATTGTGCCGTGCCACAGATGCAGACAGAAGAAGCAAAAGTCACAACCAAGGATGCGCTGCATGTCTTGCCCACTCGGACGCAAGCAGAAGACAGATTGTGCCACACCACAGATGCAGACAGAAGAAACAAGAGTCACAACCAAGGATGCGCTGCATGTCTTGCCCACTCGGACGCAAGCAGAAGACAGATTGTGCAATGCCACAGATGCAGACAGAAGAAGCTAGAGTCCGAACCAAGGATGCGCTGCATGTCTTGCCCACTCGGACGCAAGCAGAAGACAGATTGTGCCACGCCACAGATGCAGACAGAAGAAATAAGACTCGCAACCAAGGATACGCTGCATGTCTAGCCCACTCGGACGCAAGCAGAAGACAGATTGTGCGATGCCACAAATGCAGGCAAAAGAAGCTAGAGTCCGAACCAATGATGCGCTGCGAAGACTGATTGTGCCGTGCCACAGATGCAGACAGAAGAAACAAGAGTCACAACCAAGGATGCGCTGCATGTCTTGCCCACTCAGACGCAAGCAGAAGACAGATTGTGCCACGCCACAGATGCAGACAGAAGCAACAAGAGTCGCAACCAAGGATGCGCTGCATGTCTTGCCCACTCAGACACAAGCAGAAGACAGATTGTGCTGTGCCACAAATGCAGACAGAAGAAGCTAGGGTCCAAACCAAGGATGCGCTGCGAAGACTGATTGTGCCGTGCCACAGATGCAGACAGAAGAAGCAAGAGTCACAACCAAGGATGCGCTGCATGTCTTGCCCACTCAGACGCAAGCAGAAGACAGATTGTGCCACACCACAGATGCAGACAGAAGAAACAAGAGTCACAACCAAGGATGCGCTGCATGTCTTGCCCACTCGGACGCAAGCAGAAGACAGATTGTGCCGTGCCACAAATGCAGACAGAAGAAGCTAGCGTCACAACCAAGGATGCGCTGCATGTCTTGCCACTCGGAGGCAAGCAGAAGACAGATTGTGCCATGCCACAGATGCAGACAGAAGAAACAAGAGTCGCAACCAAGGATGCGCTGTGAAGACAGATTGCACCGTGCCACAGATACAGACAGAAGAAGCAAGAGTCACAACCAAGGATGCGCTGCATGTCTTGCCCACTCTGACGCAAGCAGAAGACAGATTGTGCCATGCCACAGATTCAGACAGAAGAAACAAGAGTCGCAACCAAGGATGCGCTGCATGTCTTGCCCAGTCGGACGCAAGCAGAAGACAGATTGTGCCGTGCCACAAATGCAGACAGAAGAAGCTAGAGTCCGAACCAAGGATGCGCTGTGAAGACTGATTGCGCCGTGCCACAGATGCAGACAGAAGAAGCAAGAGTCACAACCGAGGATGCGCTGCATGTCTTGCCCACTCGGACGCAAGCAGAAGATAGATTGTGCCAAGCCACAGATGCAGACAGAAGAAACAAGAGACACAACCAAGGATGCGCTGCATGTCTTGCCCACTCAGACGCAAGCAGAAGACAGATTGTGCCACGCCACAGATGCAGACAGAAGCAACAAGAGTCGCAACCAAGGATGCGCTGCATGTCTTGCCCACTCAGACACAAGCAGAAGACAGATTGTGCTGTGCCACAAATGCAGACAGAAGAAGCTATGGTCCAAACCAAGGATGCGCTGGGAAGACTGATTGTGCCGTGCCACAGATGCAGACAGAAGAAGCAAGAGTCACAACCAAGGATGCGCTGCATGTCTTGCCCACTTGGACGCAAGCAGAAGACATATTGTGCCACACCACAGATGCAGACAGAAGAAACAAGAGTCACAACCAAGGATGCGCTGCATGTCTTGCCCACTCGGACGCAAGCAGAAGACAGATTGTGCCGTGCCACAAATGCAGACAGAAGAAGCAAGAGTCACAACCAAGGATGCGCTGCATGTCTTGCCCACTCGGACGCAAGCAGAAGACAGATTGTGCCATGCCACAGATTCAGACAGAAGAAACAAGAGTCGCAACCAAGGATGCGCTGCATGTCTTGCCCAGTCGGACGCAAGCAGAAGACAGATTGTGCCGTGCCACAAATGCAGACAGAAGAAGCTAGAGTCCGAACCAAGGATGCGCTGTGAAGACTGATTGCGCCGTGCCACAGATGCAGACAGAAGAAGCAAGAGTCACAACCAAGGATGCGCTGCATGTCTTGCCCACTCGGACGCAAGCAGAAGATAGATTGTGCCAAGCCACAGATGCAGACAGAAGAAACAAGAGACACAACCAAGGATGCGCTGCATGTCTTGCCCACTCAGACGCAAGCAGAAGACAGATTGTGCCATGCCACAAATGCAGACAGAAGAAGCTAGAGTCAGAACCAAGGATGCGCTGCAAAGACAGATTGCGCCATGCCACAGATGCAGACAGAAGAAGCAAGAGTCACAACCAAGGATGCGCTGCATGTCTTGCCCACTCGGATGCAAGCAGAAGACAGATTGTGCCACGCCACATATGCAGAAAGAAGAAACAAGAGTCGCAACTAAGGATGCGCTGCATGTCTTGCCCACTCGGACGCAAGCAGAAGACAGATTGTGCAATGCCACAGATGCAGACAGAAGAAGTTAGAGACAGAACCAAGGATGCGCTGCATGTCTTGCCCACTCGGACGTAAGCAGAAGACAGATTGTGCCGTGCCACAAATTCAGACAGAAGAAGCTAGAGTCCGAACCAAGGATGCGCTGTTAAGACTGATTGCGCCGTGCCACAGATGCAGACAGAAGAAGCAAGAGTCACAACCAAGGATGCGCTGCATGTCTTGCCCACTTGGACGCAAGCAGAAGACAGATTGTGCCACACCACAGATTCAGACAGAAGAAACAAGAGTCACAACCAATGATGCGCTGCATGTCTTGCCCACTCGGACGCAAGCAGAAGACAGATTGTGCCGTGCCACAAATGCAGACAGAAGAAGCTAGCGTCACAACCAAGGATGCGCTGCATGTCTTGCCACTCAGAGGCAAGCAGAAGACAGATTGTGCCATGCCACAGATGCAGACAGAAGAAACAAGATTCGCAACCAAGGATGCGCTGTGAAGACAGATTGCACCGTGCCACAGATGCAGACAGAAGAAGCAAGAGTCACAACCAAGGATGCGCTGCATGTCTTGCCCACTCGGACGCAAGCAGAAGACAGATTGTGCCATGCCACAGATTCAGACAGAAGAAACAAGAGTCGCAAACAAGGATGCGCTGCATGTCTTGCCCAGTCGGACGCAAGCAGAAGACAGATTGTGCCGTGCCACAAATGCAGACAGAAGAAGCTAGAGTCCGAACCAAGGATGCGCTGTGAAGACTGATTGCGCCGTGCCACAGATGCAGACAGAAGAAGCAAGAGTCATAACCAAGGATGCGCTGCATGTCTTGCCCACTCGGACGCAAGCAGAAGATAGATTGTGCCAAGCCACAGATGCAGACAGAAGAAACAAGAGACACAACCAAGGATGCGCTGCATGTCTTGCCCACTCAGACGCAAGCAGAAGACAGATTGTGCCATGCCACAAATGCAGACAGAAGAAGCTAGAGTCATTACCAAGGATGCGCTGCAAAGACAGATTGTGCCATGCCACAGATGCAGACAGAAGAAGCAAGAGTCACAACCAAGGATGCGCTGCATGTCTTGCCCACTCGGATGCAAGCAGAAGACAGATTGTGCCACGCCACATATGCAGAAAGAAGAAACAAGAGTCGCAACTAAGGATGCGCTGCATGTCTTGCCCACTCGGACGCAAGCAGAAGACAGATTGTGCAATGCCACAGATGCAGACAGAAGAAGTTAGAGACCGAACCAAGGATGCGCTGCATGTCTTGCCCACTCGGACGCAAGCAGAAGACAGATTGTGCCGTGCCACAAATTCAGACAGAAGAAGCTAGAGTCCGAACCAAGGATGCGCTGTGAAGACTGATTGCGCCGTGCCACAGATGCAGACAGAAGAAGCAAGAGTCACAACCAAGGATGCGCTGCATGTCTTGCCCACTCGGACACAAGCAGAAGATAGATTGTGCCACGCCACAGATGCAGACAGAAGAAACAAGAAACACAACCAAGGATGCGCTGCATGTCTTGCCCACTCAGACGCAAGCAGAAGACAGATTGTGCAATGCCACAGATGCAGACAGAAGAAGCTAGAGTCCGAACCAAGGATGCGCTGCATGTCTTGCCCACTCGGACGCAAGCAGAAGACAGATTGTGCCATGCCACAAATGCAGGCAAAAGAAGCTAGAGTCCGAACCAATGATGCGCTGCAAAGACTGATTGCGCCGTGCCACAGATGCAGAAAGAAGAAGCAAGAGTCACAACCAAGGATGCGCTGCATGTCTTGCCCACTCGGACACAAGCAGAAGACAGATTGTGCTGTGCCACAAATGCAGACAGAAGAAGTTAGGGTCCGAACCAAGGATGCGCTGCGAAGACTGATTGCGCCGTGCCACAGATGCAGACAGAAGAAGCAAGAATCACAACCAAAGATGCGCTGCATGTCTTGCCCACTCGGACGCAAGCAGAAGACAGATTGTGCCACACCACAGATGCAGACAGAAGAAACAAGAGTCACAACCAAGGATGCGCTGCATGTCTTGCCCACTCGGATGCAAGCAGAAGACAGATTGTGCCGTGCCACAAATGCAGACAGAAGAAGCTAGAGTCACAACCAAGGATGCACTGCATGTCTTGCCCACTCGGATGCAAGCAGAAGACAGATTGTGCCATGCCACAGATGCAGACAGAAGCAACAAGAGTCGCAACCAAGGATGCGCTGCATGTCTTGCCCACTCGGACGCAAGCAGAAGACAGATTGTGCAATGCCACAGATGCAGACAGAAGAAGCTAGAGTCCGAACCAACGATGCGCTGCATGTCTTGCCCACTCGGACGCAAGCAGAAGACAGATTGTGCCACGCCACAGATGCAGACAGAAGAAACAAGACTCGCAACCAAGGATACGCTGCATGTCTAGCCCACTCGGACGCAAGCAGAAGACAGATTGTGCGATGCCACAAATGCAGGCAAAAGAAGCTAGAGTCCGAACCAATGATGCGCTGCGAAGACTGATTGTGCCGTGCCACAGATGCAGACAGAAGAAACAAGAGTCACAACCAAGGATGCGCTGCATGTCTTGCCCACTCAGACGCAAGCAGAAGACAGATTGTGCCACGCCACAGATGCAGACAGAAGCAACAAGAGTCGCAACCAAGGATGCGCTGCATGTCTTGCCCACTCAGACACAAGCAGAAGACAGATTGTGCTGTGCCACAAATGCAGACAGAAGAAGCTAGGGTCCAAACCAAGGATGCACTGCGAAGACTGATTGTGCCGTGCCACAGATGCAGACAGAAGAAGCAAGAGTCACAACCAAGGATGCGCTGCATGTCTTGCCCACTCAGACGCAAGCAGAAGACAGATTGTGCCACACCACAGATGCAGACAGAAGAAACAAGAGTCACAACCAAGGATGCGCTGCATGTCTTGCCCACTCGGACGCAAGCAGAAGACAGATTGTGCCGTGCCACAAATGCAGACAGAAGAAGCTAGCGTCACAACCAAGGATGCGCTGCATGTCTTGCCACTCGGAGGCAAGCAGAAGACAGATTGTGCCATGCCACAGATGCAGACAGAAGAAACAAGAGTCGCAACCAAGGATGCGCTGTGAAGACAGATTGCACCGTGCCACAGATGCAGACAGAAGAAGCAAGAGTCACAACCAAGGATGCGCTGCATGTCTTGCCCACTCTGACGCAAGCAGAAGACAGATTGTGCCATGCCACAGATTCAGACAGAAGAAACAAGAGTCGCAACCAAGGATGCGCTGCATGTCTTGCCCAGTCGGACGCAAGCAGAAGACAGATTGTGCCGTGCCACAAATGCAGACAGAAGAAGCTAGAGTCCGAACCAAGGATGCGCTGTGAAGACTGATTGCGCCGTGCCACAGATGCAGACAGAAGAAGCAAGAGTCACAACCAAGGATGCGCTGCATGTCTTGCCCACTCGGACGCAAGCAGAAGATAGATTGTGCCAAGCCACAGATGCAGACAGAAGAAACAAGAGACACAACCAAGGATGCGCTGCATGTCTTGCCCACTCAGACGCAAGCAGAAGACAGATTGTGCCACGCCACAGATGCAGACAGAAGCAACAAGAGTCGCAACCAAGGATGCGCTGCATGTCTTGCCCACTCAGACACAAGCAGAAGACAGATTGTGCTGTGCCACAAATGCAGACAGAAGAAGCTATGGTCCAAACCAAGGATGCGCTGGGAAGACTGATTGTGCCGTGCCACAGATGCAGACAGAAGAAGCAAGAGTCACAACCAAGGATGCGCTGCATGTCTTGCCCACTTGGACGCAAGCAGAAGACATATTGTGCCACACCACAGATGCAGACAGAAGAAACAAGAGTCACAACCAAGGATGCGCTGCATGTCTTGCCCACTCGGACGCAAGCAGAAGACAGATTGTGCCGTGCCACAAATGCAGACAGAAGAAGCAAGAGTCACAACCAAGGATGCGCTGCATGTCTTGCCCACTCGGACGCAAGCAGAAGACAGATTGTGCCATGCCACAGATTCAGACAGAAGAAACAAGAGTCGCAACCAAGGATGCGCTGCATGTCTTGCCCAGTCGGACGCAAGCAGAAGACAGATTGTGCCGTGCCACAAATGCAGACAGAAGAAGCTAGAGTCCGAACCAAGGATGCGCTGTGAAGACTGATTGCGCCGTGCCACAGATGCAGACAGAAGAAGCAAGAGTCACAACCAAGGATGCGCTGCATGTCTTGCCCACTCGGACGCAAGCAGAAGATAGATTGTGCCAAGCCACAGATGCAGACAGAAGAAACAAGAGACACAACCAAGGATGCGCTGCATGTCTTGCCCACTCAGACGCAAGCAGAAGACAGATTGTGCCATGCCACAAATGCAGACAGAAGAAGCTAGAGTCAGAACCAAGGATGCGCTGCAAAGACAGATTGGCCATGCCACAGATGCAGACAGAAGAAGCAAGAGTCACAACCAAGGATGCGCTGCATGTCTTGCCCACTCGGATGCAAGCAGAAGACAGATTGTGCCACGCCACATATGCAGAAAGAAGAAACAAGAGTCGCAACTAAGGATGCGCTGCATGTCTTGCCCACTCGGACGCAAGCAGAAGACAGATTGTGCAATGCCACAGATGCAGACAGAAGAAGTTAGAGACAGAACCAAGGATGCGCTGCATGTCTTGCCCACTCGGACATAAGCAGAAGACAGATTGTGCCGTGCCACAAATGCAGACAGAAGAAGCTAGCGTCACAACCAAGGATGCACTGTATGTCTTGCCCACTCGGAGGCAAGCAGAAGACAGATTGTGCCATGCCACAGATGCAGACAGAAGAAACAAGAGTCGCAACCAAGGATGCGCTGTGAAGACAGATTGTGCCACACCACAGATGCAGACAGAAGAAACAAGAGTCACAACCAAGGATGCGCTGCATGTCTTGCCCACTCGGACATAAGCAGAAGACAGATTGTGCCGTGCCACAAATGCAGACAGAAGAAGCTAGCGTCACAACCAAGGATGCACTGTATGTCTTGCCCACTCGGAGGCAAGCAGAAGACAGATTGTGCCATGCCACAGATGCAGACAGAAGAAACAAGAGTCGCAACCAAGGATGCGCTGTGAAGACAGATTGCGCCGTGCCACAGATGCAGACAGAAGAAGCAAGAGTCACAACCAAGGATGCGCTGCATGTCTTGCCCACTCGGACGTAAGCAGAAGACAGATTGGGCCATGCCACAGATTCAGACAGAAGAAACAAGAGTCGCAACCAAGGATGCGCTGCATGTCTTGCCCAGTCGGACTCAAGCAGAAGACAGATTGTGCCGTGCCACAAATGCAGACAGAAGAAGCTAGAGTCCGAACCAAGGATGCGCTGTGAAGACTGATTGCGCCGTGCCACAGATGCAGACAGAAGAAGCAAGAGTCACAACCAAGGATGCGCTGCATGTCTTGCCCACTTGGACGCAAGCAGAAGACAGATTGTGCCACACCACAGATTCAGACAGAAGAAACAAGAGTCACAACCAAGGATGCGCTGCATGTCTTGCCCACTCGGACGCAAGCAGAAGACAGATTGTGCCGTGCCACAAATGCAGACAGAAGAAGCTAGCGTCACAACCAAGCATGCGCTGCATGTCTTGCCACTCGGAGGCAAGCAGAAGGCAGATTGTGCCATGCCACAGATGCAGACAGAAGAAACAAGAGTCGCAACCAAGGATGCGCTGTGAAGACAGATTGCACCGTGCCACAGATGCAGACAGAAGAAGCAAGAGTCACAACCAAGGATGCGCTGCATGTCTTGCCCACTCGGACGCAAGCAGAAGACAGATTGTGCCATGCCACAGATTCAGACAGAAGAAACAAGAGTCGCAAACAAGGATGCGCTGCATGTCTTGCCCTTTCGGACGCAAGCAGAAGACAGATTGTGCCGTGCCACAAATGCAGACAGAAGAAGCTAGAGTCCGAACCAAGGATGCGCTGTGAAGACTGATTGCGCCGTGCCACAGATGCAGACAGAAGAAGCAAGAGTCATAACCAAGGATGCGCTGCATGTCTTGCCCACTCGGACGCAAGCAGAAGATAGATTGTGCCAAGCCACAGATGCAGACAGAAGAAACAAGAGACACAACCAAGGATGCGCTGCATGTCTTGCCCACTCAGACGCAAGCAGAAGACAGATTGTGCCATGCCACAAATGCAGACAGAAGAAGCTAGAGTCATTACCAAGGATGCGCTGCAAAGACAGATTGCGCCATGCCACAGATGCAGACAGAAGAAGCAAGAGTCACAACCAAGGATGCGCTGCATGTCTTGCCCACTCGGATGCAAGCAGAAGACAGATTGTGCCACGCCACATATGCAGAAAGAAGAAACAAGAGTCGCAACTAAGGATGCGCTGCATGTCTTGCCCACTCGGACGCAAGCAGAAGACAGATTGTGCAATGCCACAGATGCAGACAGAAGAAGTTAGAGACCGAACCAAGGATGCGCTGCATGTCTTGCCCACTCGGACGCAAGCAGAAGACAGATTGTGCCGTGCCACAAATTCAGACAGAAGAAGCTAGAGTCCGAACCAAGGATGCGCTGTGAAGACTGATTGCGCCGTGCCACAGATGCAGACAGAAGAAGCAAGAGTCACAACCAAGGATGCGCTGCATGTCTTGCCCACTCGGACACAAGCAGAAGATAGATTGTGCCACGCCACAGATGCAGACAGAAGAAACAAGAAACACAACCAAGGATGCGCTGCATGTCTTGCCCACTCAGACGCAAGCAGAAGACAGATTGTGCAATGCCACAGATGCAGACAGAAGAAGCTAGAGTCCGAACCAAGGATGCGCTGCATGTCTTGCCCACTCGGACGCAAGCAGAAGACAGATTGTGCCATGCCACAAATGCAGGCAAAAGAAGCTAGAGTCTGAACTAATGATGCGCTGCAAAGACTGATTGCGCCGTGCCACAGATGCAGAAAGAAGAAGCAAGAGTCACAACCAAGGATGCGCTGCATGTCTTGCCCACTCAGATGCAAGCAGAAGACAGATTGTGCCACGCCACAGATGCAGACAGAAGCAACAAGAGTCGCAACCAAGGATGCCCTGCATGTCTTGCCCACTCGGACACAAGCAGAAGACAGATTGTGCTGTGCCACAAACGCAGACAGAAGTAGTTAGGGTCCGAACCAACGATGCGCTGCGAAGACTGATTGCGCCGTTCCACAGATGCAGACAGAAGAAGCAAGAATCACAACCAAGGATGCGCTGCATGTCTTGCCCACTCGGACGCAAGCAGAAGACAGATTGTGCCACACCACAGATGCAGACAGAAGAAACAAGAGTCACAACCAAGGATGCGCTGCATGTCTTGCCCACTCGGATGCAAGCAGAAGACAGATTGTGCTGTGCCACAAATGCAGACAGAAGAAGCTAGAGTCACTACCAAGGATGCACTGCATGTCTTGCCCACTCGGATGCAAGCAGAAGACAGATTGTGCCATGCCACAGATGCAGACAGAAGCAACAAGAGTCGCAACCAAGGATGCGCTGCATGTCTTGCCCACTCGGACACAAGCAGAAGACAGATTGTGCTGTGCCACAAATGCAGACAGAAGAAGTTAGGGTCCGAACCAAGGATGCGCTGCGAAGACTGATTGCGCTGTGCCACAGATGCAGACAGAAGAAGCAAGAATCACAACCAAGGATGCGCTGCATGTCTTGCCCACTCGGACGCAAGCAGAAGACTGATTGTGCCACACCACAGATGCAGACAGAAGAAACAAGAGTCACAACCAAGGATGCGCTGCATGTCTTGCCCACTCGGACGCAAGCAGAAGACAGATTGTGCCGTGCCACAAATGCAGACAGAAGAAGCTAGAGTCACAACCAAGGATGCGCTGCATGTCTTGCCCACACGGACCCAAGCAGAAGACAGATTGTGCCATGCCACAGATGCAGACAGAAGAAACAAGAGTCGCAACCAAGGATGCGCTGCATGTCTTGCCCAGTCGGACGCAAGCAGAAGACAGATTGTGCCGTGCCACAAATGCAGACAGAAGAAGCTAGAGTCCGAACCAAGGATGCGCTGTGAAGACTGATTACGCCGTGCCACAGATGCAGACAGAAGAAGCAAGAGTCACAACCAAGGATGCGCTGCATGTCTTTCCCACTCGGACGCAAGCAGAAGATAGATTGTGCCACGCCACAGATGCAGACAGAAGAAACAAGAGACACAACCAAGGATGCGCTGCATGTCTTGCCCACTCAGACGCAAGCAGAAGACAGATTGTGCCACGCCACAGATGCAGACAGAAGCAACAAGAGTCACAACCAAGGATGCGCTGCATGTCTTGCCCACTCAGATGCAAGCAGAAGACAGATTGTGCCACGCCACATATGCAGACAGAAGAAAAAAAGAGTCGCAACTAAGGATGCGCTGCATGTCTTGCCCACTCGGACGCAAGCAGAAGACAGATTGTGCCGTGCCACAAATGTAGACAGAAGAAGCTAGAGTCCGAACCAAGGATGTGCTGCGAAGACAAATTGCACCACGCCACAGATGCAAACAGAAGAAGCAAGAGTCGCAACCAAGGATGCGCTGCATGTCTTGCTCACTCGGACGCAAGCAGAAGACAGATTATGCCGTGCCACAAATGCAGACAGAAGAAGCCAGAGTCCGAACCAAGGATGCGCTGCGAAGACAGATTGCGCCGTGCCGCAGATGCAGACAGAAGAAGCAAGAGTCACCACCAAGGATGCGCTGCATGTCTTGCCCACTCGGACGCAAACGGAAGACAGATTGCGCTGCCCCACAGATGCAGACAGAAGAATCAATAGTCACAACCAAGGATGCGCTGCTTGTCTTGCTACCACTCGGATGCAAGCAGAAGACAGATTGCGCCATAACACAAATGCAGACAAAAGAAGCTAGTGTCCGAACCAAGGATGCGCTGCGAAGACAGATTGCGCTGTGCCACAAATGCAGATAGAAGAAGCTAGAGTCCAAACCAAGGATGCGCTGCAAAGACAGATTGCGCCATGCCACAAATGTAGATAGAAGAAGCAAGAGTCGCAATCAAGGATGCACTACGCGTCTTACTCACGCGCGCATTCAAGCGGAAGACAGATTGCGCTGCCCCACAGATGCAGACAGAAGAAGCAACAGTCACAACTAAGTATGCGCTGCACCTCTTGCTCCCACTAGACGCAAAAGGGAGACAGATTGAACCGTGCAACAGATGCAGACAGAAGAAGCCAGAGTCACAACCAAGCATGCACTGCAAGTCTTGCTACCACTCGGACGCAAGCAGAAGACAGATTGCACAATGCCACAGATACAGACAAAAGAAGCTAGAGTCCGAACCAAGGTTGCGCTGCGTGTTTTGCTACTGCTCAGACTCAACCGGAAGACAGATTGCACTGCGCTGCGAGCAAAGGCAGCAAATACAATTCCCTTTGAAAACTGTAAACTGGCAAATGTGTCACAGACCTGCCTGCGGGCACAGGCTTTTCTGGGAGCTACAGGTTATGTATTTTCCGAGGTCACATTTATTTTTTTTTGGCAATGTTGCAAACCTGTTAATTTTGCACACCTGTTAATGTTGCACACCTGTTAAAACTGGCTTTACAGGCCTTACACTGATTAGTGCCGATTAGCCTATACCGCCATATTATTTGAATTAATCTCTGCACGCAAATGCCTATTCGCTCACAGAAGTCGCCGATCGAAAGATTACTTTCATATTCAGCTGATGCTATGGATGGGTACACCACTTATTAGACAGGGCATTTAGCTTCACCGTGCCCAGTACAGCCTGTCATTGGGCATTTACTGTGCCCAGTACAGCCTGTCACTGGGCATTTACCTTCACTGTGCACATTACAGCGTGTCATTGGGCATTTATACTCACCGTGCCCAGTACAGCCATTCATTGGGCATTTACATTCACTGTGCCCAGTACAGCCTGTCATTGGGCATTTACCTTCACTGTGCACAGTACAGCCTGTCATTGGGCATTTAGCTTCACTGTGCCCAGTACAGCCTGTCATTGGGCATTTAGCTTTACTCTGCCAGGTACAGCCTGTTGAAGAGGAAGTGCCAAGTGTCATCAGTCCTTACTCCAGCCCCCCATTCGTAGTACCCAGTACTTTCACACCAAAGTATGTGACGTATGATGAACAAATAAACCAGCAAAGAGCAGCGGTTGGGCTTTGCCCAGTGCCTAAAAGAGTAACAGCACTCATTGAAGTACCGACACCTAAGAAAACATGGACAGTAAGGTACCTATTGAGAAAACCATACTTACAGTCAAGACAGAATGACGGTTGTCAGAAAGGAATACCCGAAGAAGCCAAGAAGATACTATAGGAAGACGAATGGTGACGTCATAAGAAATCGGACTGACGCACATATAGAATGACCTAAGAATACTGACAAAGAGAAGAAATACCATGGATAAGTGAGATCCTGAGCCTAAGGTGAAGCAGTTGATGTCAAGATGCAGAAACGTATGCCATATGCACGATGAAGATATTCAGTTAAATTAAACGTGTACAGATGCAAGAAACTGCAAAAAGCAAAGAAATCGTTAAGCTTTCTTATGCTTAGTAGCAAATAGATTGCGCAAGCGCCAACTATACATAGATATACCTCAAAAACACTTTATAGATGAGTGTAAACCCACTACGCACATGAGCAGAATTGAACAAAGGTTACTAAAGGTCTCAAGAGGAGAGTGTTGCAGCAAATAAATCAAGAATAAAGACAGAGAGAAACCCAGCTGAAGGTAACCATGCCAAAAAGCCAAGGTCGGTCGTATCGGGCTGGAAAACACCAACAGTGGATAGAATTAAAAGAAAAAGAACAGAGTATCTTGTTCAGAAAGGTCAAGATAAGCCACAGATGGTAGAACACCGGCAGAATTAAATCAAATACACGAAAATACTTGAAGAAGAGGCCGATTTCATGGTGTCCTAATCACGTGGCAAGCCAGGCAGAAAGGGATGAGACTCTCACACCTACGCATGGAGACTTGCCGTACCCATACTCCTTAAACTATCTCAGACCAAGAAGCAGACTTGAGGCCAAACTACAAATAAGTAATTGACACATGACCACTGATGTGATGATTGATTGTAACATAATTGGAGGGAAGCTGGGATGCAGACAAACCCCCAGCACCTGGCTTGTTGTTCCGCATGCTGCTAGACTTGAGTGGAAAAGTATGAGTGGGGATGATGTCAACCCAATCGTAATGGACTGTTTAATCTAGGATGCTATAGTGAGTAGAACCAATGAGACGTCGTACTTTTAGTGACATTTGAAGTGGCTATTTTGAAGGAAGGGCTTAGTTGCTCCATCTGACATTGATTATCCAATCCCCTCTCCCCGTTACCTCATACAGTTGTAGTACTTATGTTAAAGTTACCTTCCTATAACCAATCAAGTTGCATGTTAGGTTTTTAAGGTTGTGTGTCAGTGTTGATGATTTTTTTATATAAATACTGTGTTTTTTCTGAAATTATGTCGAGTTGAAGCGAGAAGGAAGATCGAGTGGTTGCTGATGTTCATTGTACTCCCTGTTTTTTGTACTTGTCATTAAAAAGACTCCCTTTGCCAAACTATTGAGTTGTCATAGTTAGTTGATGTAAGAGTATGAATCTGCATCCCCATCTATCTTGAGCGTGCTGCTACTAATCTTAAAAGGCTGTTTGGAGACCCCCAGTCAAATGGGCCGGCTGGGGTCCATCCAGTTCACTTGGTAGCAGAGATTAGATGGTTCGATTAGATAAGATACCCATTGGCCGTTGACATAAGTAACTTTGGGTCCTCTGCAATATCACAAGTCCTTTGCCATCCAGCTGAAAGAACGAGAAGCTCCCCATAGATAGTGGTTAGTTTAATTTAAAACCCTGCAGGTTAGGTGTGAAGGAACGTTTGCTTTCCTGCAAGAACCCCTGCCCACTTCTACGAGCAGTTGATCGAACGAGCAGCATGGAAAGGTGGTAACGAAGGCAGTGATCCCAAGCGCCCGGAGAGGAAAAACATGCAAACGGTGAGTGAAAAAGACTGAATGCTTTGGCAAAAAGTTGCATGCCTTAAAAACAAGTAAAGGGAAGGTAAAGGTGGGAGGAGGGACAAAAACAACGTCAGAGTAAGTGTATAATGTATATAAGGGGAAAATATTGACTCGAGGGTGGTCGAGCACTATAGAGAGATACCGGGAGTGGCCGAGATGAGAGTATATGCACAGTAACATCGGTTTTAAAGAGCTCTAGAAGAAGCCTTAGTTTAAGGTCCTGTATTGATAGGATGACGTAGAAGACCAGATCGATTAAAGACGATCTAAAAGAAATGGGCTTAAATTCCATGTCAGAATACAAATTAGGGGCAGGCTGCATCTGAGGAAGCAGATGGCATGAGATTTGTGTGGCTGGCCAGAGTCTGTCTGTCTGTTTTATTTGTTTTAGTAGATCTATGGTGTCATAAAATAAAAAAACCTTTTTAAAATAGCATGAAAATTGCACGTTTGTAACGATAAGATGTTGCATGGCATGGATTGATGGTTGTTAACAAAAATAAAAGTGTAATTATTTTTGAAAAAATGGAATTGGTGCTCCCTCATATTGTTGATCTTGTTTGTGAAACGTAAAGCATAATAAAGTGTTAAACAAAGATAAGATAAACAGGTTAAGCATGGAAGACATTACCCCATTGATACACATGTGCAAACAGCTGCCGAAGCATGCACCCAAGCTTAAAGAGTACAGTGCCGATGGGTTACAGGTACCACAGGCAAAATGTTTATGCCATGGCCCCAAGGCGGATCGCTATCTTAGAACTTTAGAAAATGTACCAAAAGGAAAAGGAGGTGGAGCCACCATTAGATTAGACACTGAATATATGCATAAAAGGGGGTGAAGAGCCCTCTGCGCCACCCGTCCTGGCTTAAACAAAAAGTGAAGCTAGTAAAGACGAAGGATTATACCCATTGATGGAACTTAATGCAGCCACAGGATATAGCAACCCGGCATATGAGTCGCCCCAGCAAAGTAGCGACGAAAACCCTGACAAAGACAGAGAAAGAGAAGTTACCTCCAAAGTCCCGAAGGACAAGGAGAGACGTGAAAAGGAAAAAGGAGAACAAGCACAAGCAAGTACATCTCTAGATACGGGAAGAGAGGGAAAGAGATAGAAAGGAGATGAGAATAAGACTGACGAGACAGCATTCACACAGAACAAATGGATGGGAGGTCAGATTTTATTGAAACTCAATGGTAAAGGTATGGAGGATATAAGACAAAGGGGAGAACAAGATGAATTAGAAAGGAAAGAGAAGAAAAAGGAAAACCGATTGAGAAACAAAGGGGCTAAGGAAAAGGATAGACAGAAACAAGAGCAGTTATATCATGATGAGGAGGTCAGGAAACAGGAAAAGGCTGAGGAACAAAGAAAATGAGATCATAAGCAGAGAACAGCTGATGATCAGGATAGAATAGAACTAAGGAGAATAGAAGAAGAACACCAAAAAATACAGGAGAAGAGAATAAAAAGATGAAGAGATGAGGAAATGTGAAGGGCAAATGAACCAAGAGATGCAAGGAAGCAAGAAGAAGATAGGGTTAGAGAGGAAGAGAGGAAGCGTAGGGAGTTTGATGATGACATAGAACGCAAGCGAAGACAGAGAGCACGGGATCTGGAATATCTGGAAAGAGAGGTTAAAAAACCCAATCTAGTAGTAGATTGGGAAGATATAGAAGGATTCTTTCCTGAGTACGACTCACTACCAGGCACATCTAGGGCAAATATAGAAGATGACTTTGACACCAGAAGCATCGGAGAGACGATTGATAGAATATAGGATGATATGGGGCTAGAAAAGGTACCCCAAGGGAAAGGAGAGGATGAGCTCTTGAGAGCAGTTATCTGTACGATACTGAGGATGCCTTACGAAGTAGCAGGAATAGAGAGCTGTCATTAGATATGCTAACTCTAAATAGAAATGAGGAGGATGAGAGGAGTTGCACAAGTTGGGCACAGACAATATCAGATGCTGAAAGATAAGAATGTGAAGAAAGAGAAGACGAGAGGAGTCGTGAAAGACGCTTCTCTAGGGGAAAGGGAATAAGAGGTTGGATTCTAGTGGGTATGCACCTAAGGCATCAGAGTTAGCCATACAATCAGATCGGCATCAAGGAGTATCATGCGGTCAGAGGGGGGTGTCTCCACCACCCTATGTGAGCAGATTAAGGACATTGTCAGGTAGACAGCGATGCGGGAATATTACCCCTGCAGTAGACAGAAAAATTATAAGAGTGTCATGTGTCACAGTTCCCTTTACTAGAAAAAGGAGGAAAGAGGTCACAATATATACCTTGGCCACACATGGATAGAGAAAACCTGAAAAATAAGCTCCCAATGTTGACATCTGGAGCCAGAAAATGGATACATGAGTTAGAAAAAATGACCAATGGCAACACGTTAGGTATAGGGGATATTAAGGGTCTTTTATGCACCTTACTTGGTAATAGAGCTGACAATGTGTGGACACGTGCAGGTTACTCTGGGTAACTACAGTTAATACTGCGCATGATCGAGCGACATTAAACAATTGCAGAACCGCGGTATGGAAAGTGCTTCAAGTGCTATACCCAGACACTTTGATATGGGAGCTATAATGACACACAAGATGAAGGAGGGAGATGATCCGTTGCTTTATATTCAGAATTTCCAAGACGTGTGGGTACTGGAAATGTGAGAATCTTGGGGGAAATCTATACCCGTGTTTTACCATATATTATGATAATGGCTACCAAAACAGGTACAAAAAGCAGCTCAATAAATTGGTAGGGATTGAGGCTAAGTCATGGTCTGAAATACAGCTGACCATCGCGCAGTATTGCAGACTGCTGCAAGAGAAGAATCGCAAAAAGCATGCTGCATGAAAAGGTGAAGAGGCTAAATTAGTGCCGAAAAAATGATCAAAGTATGCCATTGAGGGGGCAATGATAACTAATACAGATGGATCACACATGCAGCAGGCCATTAGCCAAAGACAGTTTGATCAAAGCAATAACAGGTTTTACCCAAGAGGAAGAGGCTTTCGAGGAAGAGGCTGGCAGAGTAATCAGGGAGGTTTTCAAAATAGTGAAGGAGGTTTTCAAAATATGCAAGGCGGAAACCAGGATATGCAAAATGGGCAAATATGTGCAAACATGTTGGACTTGTGGGATGACAGGGAATCTAGCACGCACATGCAGAAGTCAAGGAATGGTTCAAAATGACCAATTTACAAGAGGAGGGATGGTGAATCCATCTGCGTTCTCGCAGCAGGGTGGAAATGGATTTGTACAGAATCACACGGTGCAGCAGCAAGCACCAAGAGTACAGCAAAGCTTGCAACCACAGCAGAAGGTGACACATTTTCCACAGGGACAGTCTCAACAGTCACCAATGCAACTGTTACAAAGAACAGGCACAAGACAGGTGCTGAATTCTGGAATAGGAAAGGCCACAGGTGACAGGGGAAATCCATTCACTCAGAATGGGACAAGATTATATATGGACTAGGACAGCTCACTGGGAGACCTGATGTGTTCTATCCTATCAGTGACACCAAACCCTCACGAGGAACCAAGGGTAGATGTCTTTATAGGGGATAAGTAATATTCCTTCTTAGTTGACACGGATGCGACAGGCTCGTGTATATGTGAAGGCGAGTTTTCTTTGTCAAGCGATGCCATAAATACTCAGGGCTTCACAGGATTAACAAGTCGTGTTCCTTTTACAAAAGAACTTCTGGTTTCCATTGGAGAATGTGACATGAAAGTGCCACTGCTATACTCGAGACAGACACCGGTGAATATATTTGGACGAGACCTAATGACAAAGTTAAACATGACAATGTCGTTCAAGAGAACGGCATAGTATGTTCAACTCCAGGAATGCATTATTTGAATGCATGCGAAATGATTAGAGCATACCAGTCGAATGGCTATGAGAGCTATTCCGTTAGAACCCGAAATATTCGCCTATGGAGTGCGGTACTCATGCAGAAATCCATGCTGGGGTACAAGCCCCTTGCATACTACAGTGGGAATTTAGACCCATTGATGAGGGGTCACTTACCGTGCGAACAAAGTTTGGCTGCCGAAGCGTTCGCCATTGAGAAGGCCACAACCATTGTGATGGGATGCCCAATGACGTTATTCGTCGAGCACGCTTTAGTTGCTATTTTAAAGAAACCGAAAGGCACATTGACCTCTCAGAGAGCTTCTGCTTATGAAGTGGTCATTTCACATCCAACGACTGAAATAGTTCGATGCAAAATAGTGCACCCAGTTATGTTTATAGCAGAGCCAGTCACTGAAGGAGAGCCAATACATGATTGCGCGAACTGTGAAGAATTTTATGATGAGATTCCCAGAGTGAATGAAAATGCATTGGCTGAAGGAGAAATCGTCTTCGTTGATGGTTCTTTGTGGATCGATCAAAATGATGGACAGAGATATACAGGTGCCGCTGTGGTGAAACACATGGCAAATGGGGATTTTCGAGTACTTATTAGTGCACGATTGCCCTCACATTATTCAGCACAACCTGCATTATTATTGGCGTTGATACTCACACTCGAGAATCACGCAGACCAAGAAGTAATGGTGTACAGTGACTCCACCCATGTGACATCGACAGTGCACGCTGGCCTAGCATGCTGGAAAAGGAGGGGCTATCTCTGAGTGGACGGCACGCCAGTGCAGCACGCAGCCTTATTGGACAGACTCATTAAGGCACTAGAACTTCCAGTGGGCATAGCAGTCATGAACTGCGCAGCCCACACAAAAGGGACAGATTTTATCCCACCTGGAAATCAGGGAGCAGACACTGAAGCCAAGCGTGTGGCAACCAAAGACGAAATAATAATGAATGTGGAAATATTTGATGTGCATGAAAGAATGATTGTTGCACGAAGTGAGCCGGAAGGCTATAGCAATATGGCAAAACTCAGTTAATGGAGCTCCAAGGAGAAGCACCACAGGAAGGGAAGAACCTGTGGAAGCGACAAGGGTGTTCTTTAAAACCCCTCGAGAGCTTGTGGTGACAAGACAGCACTGGTAAACCGGTGATTCCTATAGCCTTATTGAAAATAGCACTGGAACAGTTACACTATCCAGTGCACATGACAAAGGAGAATCTAGCAGCAACAAATGGCGACGACTGGTTCATATCAAACTTGGCAGAACATGTTGCATTTTTTATGGTAAACTGTATAATCTGTCAGCAGTTCACGGTTGGGCATACACTATGTGTGATTAGAGGAGTTATCCCAAGGCCTAATGGGCCTTTTAAGCACTTGCATATCGATTATGTTGAGATGATTCAAGTATGTAACGGGTACAGGTATCTAATTGTTGGGGTGTGTCCATTTTCTAGATAGATAGAAGCAGGTCAATGTACACACCCAGACTCTACTTGTGTGTCCAAATTCCTGGTTAAGGAGGTGTTTCGCAGATGGGGAGTGTGTGAAGTGATGAGGTCAGACAACGGTCCTCCTTTTGTCAATGCAATATTTGACAGATTAGATTGTTGCTAATTTTACGCGCCAAGGTTCAACGGCCCCTTTAGAGTGAAGGACGTCACACCCTCTGCAGTCAAGTTACAGGGAAGAAGAGCTTGGATCTTCTTGGGCGACATCAAGCCATACATTGGAGAAATCCCTCTTCCTGCACCCCACTGCGAAAAGACTACAGATGATGGGGAAGAACCACAGCACGTGCAGACAAGATCCATGATGAGGAAGAAGGACGCATGACCAAGGCAAAGAACTTTTGTGCAGAGTTGTGGCTTAGTTCTGGACACTTCATTTGAGCAATATTAAGGAAGAAGGACATAAAAACACGGACACTCTGTGCATCCTAGTTGCAGGGTGAAGGAGAAGAATTGCACGTATAAGCCACAAAATAGCTTGTTGACTTTGAACTTTGGATCGAGGCACACTGAAGCCTTGATAAGAAAAGATATGCCAAATTTTGATCGAAGATACATCAATTGGCAGAGAATACAGTATCCTGAGTCTTTCTACACAGAATCCCTGTCTGGACTAACTTATGGTGTCACACAATAGTGACCTCACTAAAGACATTCTGATCTATTTTGAGTTAGTATTGAGGTCATACCCGCCATTGGTGGGAAGGCTCATGAACATAACAGAGTTTCTTCAAGACCCTGAAAATGAAAAAAACAATAAAGAGGCTGCTCACAGTGATTGCAGAACAGTTTCTATTACTCCCGGACTACAGCGAGGACAAGACAAATGTCCCTGTCACAAGAGAATAGCAGACTAGCCAGTAATGTATTATTTTTGTGTAATTGAAGACTTTCCAGAACCTGTGGGGAGACATGCCAATGTTAAAATCCTCACTTTCATCAGAGACCCACGAATACTACATATCTCAGTATGCTCCTGCATGGTATGATAATGCAGGTTTTAACTTTCTAGTCAGCATCAGAATCACAGGAGAAGAGTATAAACTTTCCTTCGAGGGACAGATCGTGAAGGTGTTTCCTAGGACTTCACTTTTGTTTATGTTGACAACGAACCAACATGTCGTCTGGAGTGAAACAGATTAGAGGCATAGACTGGGAATTGGTTTACATGGAACATGAAAATGAAGACTTACTGAACTTACTGCCTCATTTGGAACTTTCATTAATGTAAAAAAAAACTGTTTCCAGAGACAAGACACAGTCTATTATTCAGACAAAGAGGATAATCAGTCCAGCATTTGTGACCTGCAAGCAGAGGCAGCAGAATCCAGATAAAGGACAATGTTTAGCATGTATTACAGAATTTGATTTGCTTCCTTAGATGATTGAGATGGGAAACCAGAATAGCAACGTTGTCCTCCCTCATGTTGAAAGGCTTTCATATTGGGCCAGGCACAAATGCTGCAAATTGACATATAGGTGTATCATTTACACATGCATTGTGTTCAATATCATATTGCTGTCATTGAGAATTAGAACTTCATTTTTCATTGGTGCACAAAGCATTCAGATTCCTGTGCACCCACCTAATGATGTACGCATAAAACCCACAAAAATACCCAGGCTTTACATAGTCATTCCAGTTCCTAGAAAGAATGATAGAGTGACTGAGCTTGAGATGGATGTGATAAACAATGACACGCACACAGCACTTGCATTAACAAATGGATTGGAATGCCGGAGACAGGGTCGGCAAAGTAGTTCAGATAATGGATTGATGAAAGGTACACATACACATATAATAAGCACATACTCACCTGGTCTAGTGTCAATGGCATCAGAATAACATTCTAGAGAATGGGAAAAGTTTGGCCAAACAATGATAAGAAGTTTTACCCCAAAAAGCGTTAAGAGAAAAATGGAGAAAGCTGAACTTTTAAAGGGACACCAGGCTTTAGAGAATAAGAATATAAAGACAACACCAGCCAGCACACGTGATCCAATGAGACATTATCTCAAGACATCGCCTCGAAGAAAGACACAGACAGAAATCTTGAGAGACATTATCATGCCCAGTTGGTATGTTGAAAGGATGAAGCATATTGCACTTTCTCCTACTCGACTAAAACAAGTGGAAACACCCAGATCATTGATGGAGATGCCTGAGAATCCTCCTGCAAGAAGGAAGTATACAGATGTGCTGTGTAACATGCTTGTGAAAGCCCATATTAAAAAAAGAGCCAGAAGAAGCACGCAGGAAGACAATATTGAATTGAACGATTACCTGGACAGTACAGCCCACTTGGGAAACAACATATGGTACCAACAAATGAAGGAAGTTGGAAGACGAACTTCAGAGGAAGAATGCTTTGTTTGTGCACTTCTACCGTACAGCATTGAGAAGTCAAAAATCTTTGTAGCTGTTGAAATAGATGTCAAGACAGCACACTGCCTATCACATTTAGCAGTGTGCAAGACCAGAGGCCAGTTCATGGGAAGTGATGCCTCACTCTAATGGGCAACTGAAGCAACTGACCCAGATGAAGATTATTATGTCCAAGACATAAAGACGTGAAATAATGGCAAAACAAAGAACACCGTGACCAGATATTAGAAGCCTGGAGTTAAAGGAGCTGAGATCAGAAGAGAAACAAACAAAAACCAGAACGTCAAAGGGAAATCTTCAGAAGAAGCTCAAAGATGGAAGGACAGAGGTCAAATGCACATTTGGGGAACAGTGCTTTCTCCAGAAGGATGCGAGAAAGGAGTAGTGATCAGTAGAGCATGGATAATCATTGGATACCATAAAGAAACAATTGAAAAAATGTACAAATGATATTCAAACCATTATGGCCGAGACTTGCAAGACTGCTAACATGGGTCGAAGATAGAGGAAGACCCCTACAGAAAGTTCCATTGGAGAATTCCAAACTGTGCTTCAGAGACAATGGTACAAGAAAAATGGGAGAAAATCAGAACTGTGAACAAATCTTCAATACTACAGGAATGATGCATGGAATAGCAATGATCATGGATCATAATTGGGTGAGTGGATCCAAAGCATATACCAGATTGATGAATAATTGGGGGGTATATGTACATTGGTAAATGTCCATGTTCCAGCATTGGTGATTCCAAGAAGTAATCTGAATATTGAAAGTTTCCTGAAAGCAGATGCTCACCCGAGGAAGAAGAGATCTGTAGAACTGATAAACAGGATGAAGAGAGAAAACTACTTTGCCAAATTGATAGAAGCCTTTGATGCAATCCCATATGAACATAGGTTGTTCAGCTTAACCTCATCAGTGTTCCTAACAATCCTGATGCCAAGAATTCAGGTTGGAGCAAATACTAAATGGTTGCAGACAACCAGATGGGCGTTACTGTAGACCATCAACACAACCATAAAGGGATTTAATGCAATCAAAAAAGAGTAAAGAGCAATTTGACTAATGGCTCTCCAGAACAGATATGTCCTAGACATGATCAGAGCTATGGATGGAGGTGTTTGTGCAAAAATCAGAGAACCATGTTGCACATTTGTACCGTCACACAATGACAAAAATGGAACCTTAACAGAAGCTATAGGTATGCTGACACAACTACAGAATCAGATGATAGATGAAATTGACGAAGTTGATGATGACAGTTGGTTTGGAACACTGTTTTCATGGATTCCACAATGGATGGCAGATGTATTTAAATTCCTAGGAGCCCTGTTGGTGATGATATTGCTTGGATTCTGTATAATCAATCTAATAATCTCTCAGTCCCAGAAAACTGCAAAAAAGGCCATCGAGATGAAAATCATGATTGATGTTGAGTTAGGATGGAAGCTCAAGGACCTGACTGATGAAGAAATAAGAGACTTTGTGAAGACCAGCATTTATGCACCAGAAGGAACAAAGTTCCTGTATCCTAGAAAAACATAGAAAATATATGGGGAAGATGGATTTATTGCAATCCAAGTGGAGAATGTCAATTTATGACATGGAACAAAGATGAGCACGAGTAGAATGCTTGATGGGAGCCATAAAGATATGGACCCAAAGAAACATTTCTTCAGACCTAGATGTCTAGATCCCGAAGAAGAAATAAAAGTGAATGCAAAGAAAGAAGTGAGAGTGGTCGATGAATCGCCCAAAGGGGGGAGTGAAGTGGAAGTGCTAAGTGTCATCCACACTTCAGCCACCCCCTTCATAGTACCTGGTACATTCACCCCAAAGTATGTGATGTATGATGAACAAATAAACCAGCAAAGAGCAGCGTTTGGGCTCTGCCCAGTGCCTATTAGAGTAACAGCACCTATTGAAGTACCGACACGTAAGAAAACATGGACAGTAAGGTGCCCATTGAGAAAATCATATCTACAGTCAAGACAGAATGATGGTTCTCAAAATGGAATACCCGAAGAAGCCAAGAAGATAATAAAGGAAGACGAATGGTGACGTCATAAGAAATCGGCCTGGCGCACATATAGAAGATATAATGACCAAAGTAAACTTCCAAAGAGACGAAATACCATGGATAAGTGACATCTTGAGCCTAAGGTGAAGTAGTTGATGTCAAGACACAGAAACCTATACCATTTGCACGATGAAGAAATTCAGTTAGTTTAAACGTGTATAGATGCAAGAAAACACAAGAAGCAAAGAAATTGTTAAGCTTGCTTATGCTTAGTAGTAAATAGATTGCGGCAAGCGCCAACATATACATATATAAACCTCAAAAGCACTTTATAGATGAGTGTAAATCCACTATGCACATAAGCAGAATTGAACACACGTTACTATAAGTTTCAAGAAGAGAGTGTTGCAGCAAACAAATCGTGAATAAAGACGGAGAGAAACCCAGCTGAAGGTAACCATGCCAATAAGCCAAGGTCCTATCGGGCTGGAAAAGGCCAACAGTGGGTAGAATTAAGGAGAAAAAGAACAGAGTATCCTGTTCAGAAAGGTCAAGATTAGCCACAGATGGTAGAAGACTGGCAGAATTAAATCAAATACACGAAAATACATGAAGAAGAGGTCGATTTCACAGTGTCCTAATCACGTGACAAGGCAGGCAGAAAGGGATGAGACTTTCACACCTACACATGGATCCCTGCGATACCCCCACTCCTTAAACTTTCTCAGACCAAGAAGCAGACTCAAGGCCAAACTACAAAGCACTAATTGACACATGACCACTGAGATGATGATTGATTGTAACATAATTGGAGGGAAGCTGGGGTACAGACAAACCCCCAGCACCTGGCTGTCTGTTCTGCATGCTGCTAGACTTAAGTAGAAAAGTATGAGTGGGGTTGATGCCAACCCAATCATAGTGGACAGTGTAATCTAGGGTCCTATAGTGAGAAGAACCAATGCGACGTCGTACTTTTAGTGACATTTACAGTGGCCATTTCCTATAACCAATCACGTTGCATGTTAGGTTTTTGAGATTGCGCATCAGTGATGACGAGTTTTTGATATAAATACTGTGTTTTTTCTGAAATTAAGTGGAGTTGAAGCAAGAGTTGAAGCGAGAAAGAAGATCGAGCGGTTGCTGATATTCATTGAACTCCCAGTTTTTTGTACTTGTCATTAAACGGACTCCCTTTGCCAAACATTTGAGTTGTTAATATTGATTTGGTGCAAGAGTACGAATCTGCATCCCCATCTATCTCAAGGGTGCTGCTACTCACTGTGCCCAGTACAGCCTGTCATTGGGTATTTACCTTTACCATGGCCACTACAGCCTGTCATTGGGCATTTACCTTCAGCATGCCCAGCACAGCCTGTCATTGGGCATTTACCTTCACAATGCCCAGCACAGCCTTTCATTGGGCATTTAACTCCACCGTGCCCTGTACAGCCTGCCACAGGCATTTAGCTCCACTGTGCCCTGTACAGCATGCCAGAGGGCATTCAGCTCCACTGGAGTATGTCCTGCCATGGGGCATTTAACTCCACTGTGCCCTGTGCAGCCTGCCATTGGGCATTTAGCTCCACCTTGCGCAGTACAGCCTGTCATAGGGCATTTAACTTCACCCTGCCCTATGTGGTCTCCCATAGGGCATTTAGCTCCACTGTTCCCTGTCTGGCCTGACATAGGGCAATTGGCTCTACTGTGCCCTGAAAGGACTGCCATAGGGCATTTAGCTTCACTATAATCAGCATGGCCTGCTTTAGGGAATTTAGCTTCACTGTGCCCTGTACAGCCTGCCATGAAGCATTCATCTCCACCGTTCCCAGTACGACCAGCCATCGAGCATTTAGCTTCACCATGCCCTGTACGTGGGATATAGGGCATTAAGCTTACAGCATTTAGCTCCACCTTTCCCAGTACAGCCTTCCATAGGGCATTTAGCGCCACCATGCCCAGTATGGCCTGCCATAATGCATTTAGCTACACTGTGTCCAGTACAGCAAGACATGGGGCATTTTGCTTCACCGTGCCCTGTATGGCCTAACACCAGGGAATTTAGTGTCACCTTGTCAAGTACAGCCGGCCATAAGGCATTTAATTCCTCCATGCCCTGTGTGGGCATACATATGGCATTTTACTACACTGTGCCCTGTCTGGCCTGCCATAGGGCATGTAGCTCCAGCTTGACCTGTCTGGCCTGACATAGGGCATCCAGCTCCACTGTGCCCTGTAAAGTCGGCCGTAGGGCATTTAGCTTCACCATGCCCATAGGGCATTTAGCTCCACTGTGCCCTGTCTGGCCTGCCATAGTGCATTTAGCTCCACCATGCCCTGTCTGGACTGCCATAGGGCAATTGGCTGCACCATGGTCTGTACCGCCAGCCATAGTGCTTTTAGCTTCAATGTGCCCTGTCTTGCCTGCAATAGGGTATTTAGCTCCGCCATATGATATGATATGATATGATATGATATGGTATTTATAATGCGCCTATACACAAGTGTTTCAAGGTGTTGCGAGGCAAGGGAGGGGAAACAGATCTCACCAGGCCTAGTGACATTGAAATCATGCAAGTACTGGGGAGGGAGGATGGGCAAGTGCCAGGCACAGGATCACAAACAAGTAGTGCAGCCAACAAGTGGCAAGTTTGAGTGTTAAAAGTGCAGGCAATAGGTGTCAATAAGTGCAGGAAAGGGACTGTAGGGTTACACATACAGACCACAGTGCAGGGGATGCCAGGAGACAGCGCGTATGTGCAACTGGACGGGCAGGGACCTGGGCTCAAGTTCAGAGGGTAGTCAGGTGACCAGTGCAGTAGCAGACAGCAGATCAGCAGTAGAAAGGAACAGAGAATGCAGAGCAAAGAGGAACGTCTTGAGGTGCCTCTGGAACTGGAAATGGTTCTGCTTAAGTTCTGCTCAAGTTTCAGAAAGTCAGGGGGCTGTTCCAAAGAGATCTGGCCCAAACTCATTGCTTGGAGAAGTGACTGACCCTCAAGGAGTTGGAGGTGGAGGAGCGAAGAGCTCGAATTGGAAGATATTTACGAAGAGAGAGTTGGAGGTATTGCAGACCCAGGCCCCAGAAGGCCTTGTGGACAATGCAGAGGGCCTTGAGTTGATCCTTGCTGCCACTGGGAGCTAATGGAGATATTTCAGGGCTGGAGAGATACGATCCCTGGGCTTGAGGCCAAGGTGAAGTCTCGCAGTCCTGATCTGGATGAGTTGTAGAGGATGGAGAGTAGGTGGCAGGCAGATTTAGAAAGAGACTGTTGCAATAGTCCAGCCTTGAGTGAACCAGAGCTCTGGAGACAGTGAGCTTCTGGGTAAGACTAGGAAAGGAAGAATACCTCTGAGGAGGTGCAGCTGGAAGTTTGACTTCTTAGAGATTCTTGTACCATCTGGCATTAACGCAGAGATCATTGGCAGCACACCACTCCTGAATTGCAGACAGACAATGTGGGATGAGAGAGGGAAAGGAGAAGTCCTGCAAACAAGCTCATTGTCATCTGCATAGTACTGAAAGTTGGAGCAGAGAGCAGCAATGCGGTTGGCGAGAGGTGCCGGGTATTGGTTGAACAGCCAGGAAGAGAGGTTAGACCCCCAGGGAACACCACAGGTAGAGATTGAGATAGAGGAGAGGAAGGACCCAAGATGCACCTTGGAGGGTCAGTCAGAGAGGAAAGAGGTCAGACAGGCGAAGGCCTAATCAGTGATACCCAGGTTATCACAGAGCCGGTTGAGCAGGATGGCATGGTTGACCGTGTCGAAAGCAGAGGGGAGATCGAGTAAGATAAGGACAGAGGGGTGATTGGCATCGAGGTTAGAGAGCAGGTCTTCATGGATGTTAAGGAGAGCATTTTCCATGCTTCTGGCTGCTCTGAAGCCAGACCGATGGTCGTGGAGACAACCAACAGATTCAGTGTGAAGATTAAGCTGGGAGATGGCCAGATTTTCCACGAGTTTGCCCAGGAAAGGAGTAATGGAGATTGGGCGATAGGGAGCCAGACAGGAGGGGTCGTCTGATGGTTTTGTAAGAAGAGGTTGCACAAGAGAGTGCTTCAGGGGGGAAGGGAAGGTTCTAGTGGCAACAGAGTGATTGCAAAATTCAGACAAGGGCTGGAGCAAGTGTCTCACTGTGGTTCTTGATGGTTTTGGATGAACAGGGAAGAACCTGTTTTGAAAAGACTTTCATAGATTGGACTTGTCTAGAAACCTTGTCGGGGTGAACAGAGGAAAGGCATAGAAGGGAGGAGGTGAAGTGGCCACAGGGACGTCAGAGGTCAAGGAGAAAGTAGTGGGAGAAGGAAGAAATGATGAGAGGTTGGACAGGATATCCTAGGTTTTAGAGATGATATGTGAAGCCAATACCGTGCAGAGGGCCTGGGAGGGGACAGGGAGGTAGAGACTGCAGCAGGATTGGCCAACTACTTGCAGATTTTAAAGAGTTCGGCGAGTTGTTAAATGCCACAGAGACGCATTATTGGATGTGAGCTCTCTTCTTAGTGAGGACAGAAATTCGGTATTGCCTTTGGAGCAGGTGGCATGCCAGTTTTTCAGAGGATGTCCAAGATGCTAGCCATTTCCTCTCAACCACCCTACACTTGCGTATAATGGTGTCGAGGTCTGAGTCATACGAAGAGTTGCACTTGGCTTTGGGCTTCAAGTTGATCCTCATGACAAGGGCAAGTACATCAAGAGTCTCAGAGATAGAAGAATGGAGGTTGGAAAGGGCTGTGTCAGTATGTGAGTCAGGCAGAGCTGCAGGAGGGGGAAAGAAAGTGGTGGCCAAAGCCTCAACTGACAGACGCTTCATGGATCAGATGACCGAGAAGGTGGGTGGCAGTGTGGGGGTAGGCTCTGCCAGGGGGGTAGAGAGAGAGAGGTGAGAGGAGAGGAGAAAGTGGTCACTCCAGGAGAGAGGATTGGTGAGAGGGTTAGAAAGGGGATGGTCTGAGGAGATCAGAGTGTGCCCTGCAGAGTGAGTTGGCCAAAGGGAAGAATAGAGAGAGAAAGAAAGTCACAGAGGTTGTGAAAGAGTCGAGAGGAGGGACAGGAACCATCCAGGTGGATTTTAAAGTCTCCAATGAGGAGGAGTTGAGTGGTCATGGCCAGGAGGGAGGAAGAGAGGTTCGCCCATCCGGAGAGAATGGAAGTTAACTGACCAGGTGGCCGGTAGAAAGTGGCCACAGTGAGAGAGTGCCCAGGAGAGAGAGAGCCTGCAGACCAGACATTCAAAGGAGGAGTGGGCTTGCATAGGAATGATAGAGGCAGAAATCCACTCAGTGAAGATCAAGGCTACAACCCCACCGGAACGGCTAGATCTGGGCATGGATAGGATCTTGTAGCCATCAGGGAGGAGAGTGTCAAAACATGTGACAGAGCTGGGCGTGAACCATGTCTTGGTGATACCGAGAACATCAAGGTCACGTTCTATCAGGAGACGGCAGATGTCAGAGGAGTGTTTGACAGCTGAGCAAGAGTTGAGAGTGGCAATGTTGAGAAGGTTACCACCCTTAAAAGACTTCCAGTGAAGGGTACAAGTCAGAGGTACTCCCTGCAAAGTGTAGAAGGAGCCGGAGGGAGGGCATAAGAGGAAGGCGGAGAGGGCAAGGTAGTCAAGGAGGAGGAAGAGGGCGCCAGAGAGGTGGCATAGGAAGGAGGCAAGGGAGTCCAAGAAGGGAGAGAAGGGACATCAGGAGAAGAAAGGAAGTTGATAAGGCGTGGAAAGTATCCATCAAAGAGGAGGAGTTTGCCTGAGGGCCTTGGATCATGATGGTGCAATTTAGGTAAACATTAATGATGATCTTAGAAGAAAGGAAGGGGACCAGGAGGACCTCCCACCAAGTGCCACCATTATGAGAAAGATGGAAAAAGGAGGGAGCACAGAGACCAAATGTGGAGTCAATAGGTCTGCGAAGGAATGACAAAGAGGATGCCAGTGAAGATCTGTCTGGAGGAAGCACTTTTGTAGGTATCAGCAATCGGGAGGCCTGGGTTGGAGACCAGGATATCCTTTTTGAACTTCTGCCTACCAGGCTTAGTGAGAAGAACAGGAAATTTAATAGAGAAGCAGTTAGAGAAGATAGGAGAAACAGAAAGCACCATAGAGGATGCAGCGGTGGGGGAACAGGGTGAGGCGGAGGGGGAGGTGACAAGGTAAGGATCTGGGGGGAGACACTAGGGTAGGACACAAGAGGAGGGGTGCAAGCAGACAAGACCAACAAGACAAGAACACATAAGTAAATAAAGCTAACTAGATGATGGGCTCAAGGAACAAGAGGGGCAATCAAGTAGAAGTGAAAACAAACAAGTAGCAGTGTATGAACGAAGGAACCTCAAGGAAAAAGGACACAGCAAGGGAACAACCAGGTAGAGCAGGAGCTATGAAAGAACAATCAATCAAGGGAACCAAAGGAGAACATGAACAAAAAACATAAGGAACTAGGCAGTACAAGTATACAGCAGAACGAGGAACCTGAAAGAGAGAAACGCAGCAGGGAACAACAAGGCTTAGCGAGGACTAGATAAATGAACAGTGATCAAAGGGAACATGCGGAGAAGAGTGAAAAACAAATGCAGGTAGGCTATACAAATTACAGTAGGTGAAGAAAGCAAACACAGGAACAGTGCAATAAGCAAAGAAGGGCACAAAAGAGGAAACACAGAGCAACAAAGAGGAGCAACAGGGTCTGGGAGGGGGAAAAGTGTGGGGGGACCTGCAGGGGAGCAAGGATGCACAGGGGGTGCGAGGGTGCTAGCAAGCCAAAGATGGAAAGGCTCAAAGCAAACATGATCAAGGATTGCAAGTGAACCGCATGGGCAAAGGCGCAAGTGTAGCCAAGGGTGGAAGGGGCGATCAAGCGATCAAGGATTGAGATGAACCGCGCAGGCTGAGGATGCACAGGTGCGAGCATAGCCAAGGATGAAAGGTGCAGGGAAACACAGGCGATCAAAGATTGTAAGGGACGCCGTGGGCTGAGGATGCACAGGCATGAATGTGACAAGGAATGAAGAGGTGTGGATGCACACGCGAAGAAGGATTGCGAGGGACCATGTGGGCTGAGGACGCGCAGGTGCGAGCCTAGCTAAGGGTGGAAGGGGTGCAGAAGCACACGCGGTCAGGGATTGCGAGGGACCACGTGGATCGGGGATGCACAGCCGGAGCATACAAGGATGGAAGCAGCGCGGGAGCATGCGATCTTGGAATGCTGGTGGACCACGCAGGGAGAGGATGCATGGGGGAGACAAGGATGGAAGGGGTGGGAGGTGAACTCAAGGATGGGTGGGAGGGGCTATCCCAGGTAGAAATCAACAGGGAAGGGGTGCATCTGGCCAAGTGGCAAGGGCAGAGGGGCAGGATGCAGGGGTGGGGGGACATATACAGGGGAGAGGCACAGTCAGAAGGGCTAAGAAGCACAGAGCAAGCTAACTCCCACAACTTCTTATCTGGAGGCCACAGACAGGAGGGTGAGTCAGCCGCCCTAACTGTCTAAGCCGCAGACCCCATCATCGCCAAACACATGCATTGTTCAACACCGCAGTCTTGTCCTGTGAGGGCTTTGCTGCAGATGGTCCAAACCTCAGATTTTATAGACTCGCAAGTGTGGACGCAGCAAACATGCTACGTAGCATCACACAGCATCTCCTGTGAATCTATGCCGTTCCACACTGGGGCCTTGTCCGGCGAGGGCTTTGTGGCAGAGGGTCCGAACCTTGGATTTTAAAGGCTCGAAAGTGTGGACGTAGCAAATATGCTACCTATCATCGGGCAGTATCTCCAGGGACTGCGTTGTTCAACACTGCGGCCTTGTCCTGCAAGGGCTCTCGAGCATATAGCACATATAGCTCCACTGTGTCCTATACGACCTGCCATAGGGAATTTAGCTCCACCATGGCCTGTGGGGTCTGCCGTAGGGCATTAAGCACTACCCTGCCCAGAACGGCCTGCCATAGAACAATTAGCTTCACTGTGTCCTGTGCAGTCTGCCTTAAGGCATTTAACTCCACCGTGCAGAGTGCGGCCTGCCATGAGGCCTTCATCTAAGTCACTGTGCCCTGTATGGCCTGCCCTAGGGCATTTAGCTTCACCATGCCCTGTGCAGCCTACCCTAGGGCATTTAGCTTCACCATGCCCAGTATGGCCTACCTTAAGGCATTTAGCCCCACCGTGCACAGTGCCACCTGCCATGGGGCATTTAGCTTCACTGTGCCCTGTACGGCCTGCCACAGGGCATTTAATTTCCCAATACCCAGTATGGCCAGCCATAGGGCATTTAACTACACTTTGTCCGATACAGCCTGCCTTATGAAATTTAGCTTCACCATGCCCTGTACAGCCCGCCATAGGCATTTAGCTTCACTGTGCCCTGTTGGGCCTTCTTTAAGGAATTTAGCTTCACTGTGCCATGTTGGGCCTGCCATAGGGCATTTAGCTTCACCATGCCCAGTATGGTCTGCCATAGGACAATTAGCTCAAGCATGCCCTGTACAGCCTGCCATAGGACATTTTTCTTCACTGTGCCCAGTACGGCCTGCCATAGGGCATTTAGCTTCACCATGCCCTGTGCAGCCCTCCATAGGGCAACTAGTTCCACCGTGCCCTGTATGACCGGCCATAGGGCATTTAGCTCCACTCTGCCTTGTACAGTCGGCCATAGAGCAATTAGCTTCACCATGGCCAGTACATGCCCAGTACGCCTGCCATAGGGCAATGGGCTTCACTTTGCCAGTACAGCTGCCTTAGTGCATTTAGCTCCACCGTGCCATCTCTGGCCTGCCGTAGGACATTTAGCTCCACTGTGCCCTTTCTGGCCTGCCATATGGCAATTGGCTCCACCGTGCCCTGATTGGCCGGATGTACAGCATTTATCTTCACTGTGCCCTGTATGGCCTGCCATAGGGCATATAGCTCCACTGTTCCAAGTACAGCCTGCCAGCTGCTGCAAGTGGTATGCCCATCAGGGCACCTATTTACATTGTGAAGCCTCAAATTCCTTTATTTGATTCTAGGGCATATTACCTTTAGTACTTTAGACATAACTCTGCGCTGCAGGTGTTACCCTCGACCCATGCCACATTTTGGCCAGTTTAAGCCCTTTTCCATCAGAGATCGCCCAGATTTGAATGGCCGTTGCATTCACAAATATGGCAGCCGCCTTTCCATGATGACGACCCAACACACAGAAGGAGCCAGCCACCACGATTCCATTGGCTGTGCACATATTAACCAATAAGGAGGACTGGCAGGAGAAAACCGCCCCCCCACCGAAGGCCCCACACCAAAGGCTCCTGTCCGAGCCTGTCGGAGCTGGGAGCAGCCGGCAGCCCTTGGACTCTTGCTCCATGCCACACTTCACCCAGCCTGCCCAGTATCTACATTACGTTCTGGTAAGCACCTGAGCCTTACCACTGCTGATACCTTTCCGACTTTTACAATCCTCCACCTTAAACCTCTCCAATTCCAGTGCACGACTCAACATCAACAAGCCTAGTCTGCTTAATCTACCTCGACTCACAAGTAATCTTAGCATCCCCACAGCTGTACACAAGACTACCGTACCCACAGCCAACATTACATAGCGCAGGCTATCCCAAACACGTACCTCGAGACCCGCCAAGCTGCTGATCCAAAACTTGGCTGACCTCATCCACTCAGCCTTGTCACTCAATGTTCACCAACGATCAATGATCATCTCGTTCCAGCTACCTACGGACTAATTTATTCAACGGCTTGGGATCGCATTCACAGACTACCTTCTAATGCCACTTTGAATCTACTCCCAGTTTTCTGACACTGCATAAACTAAAGTACAGTACCACCGATTCTGTTGCATTCGGCCGCTCAGTGCCTTTCCCTCCTTAAACAGTTGCATCCTGTCGGAAATGTAATTGTGCGCAATACTGCAACCTGCCTAATATCCGTCTCTGCCCCATACTGCAACCTGTCCAAAAGTTGATTCTGCTGATTGGCCACACGCTGCATATTACTTGAAAGTTGATTCTGCTGATTGGCCACACGCTGCATGTTACTTGAAAGTTGATTCTGCTGATTGGCCACACGCTGCATATTACTTGAAAGTTGATTCTGCTGATTGGCCACACGCTGCATATTACTTGAAAGTTGATTCTGCTGATTGGCCACACGCTGCATATTACTTGAAAGTTGATTCTGCTGATTGGCCACACGCTGCATATTACTTGAAAGTTGATTCTGCTGATTGGCTACACGCTGCATATTACTTGAAAGTTGATTCTGCTGATGGCCACACGCTGCATATTACTTGAAAGTTGATTTTACCTATATCGCATAGTGCTCAGAAGTTAATTTAACCCACACTGCATTTTTATTGAAAGTTGATTCTGCTGATCTGCCACACACTGCATCCAGCTTGTTTTGTGATACTGCCACTCATTGACAACCATGGACCCTCCTCTGGCCTGAAATACTAAGCTTCCTAAATGATAAAATTGTTATATCTGGTCTCTCAGCCTGTAAAGAAACCCCTTTAGTCACACATCTCCCACTAGTCTGTTAAACTCACCCAGCAGTCTGACCAACATGTCGACCACACTACTCAAACACCTTACTCAGGTAAGCTAGGCATTGACCCTTTCTAGCCACACACTGCCTCGACCTACAGCCACACACTGCCCATTGGCTCAGATAAATGACAACCTAGCAGCCAGAACGAAGCCCACCAAAGACGCTTCCTACTCCAACCACCCATCCCTTCAAAGAAGGAACTCTTTCCTAACGCTTAGAACCTTCCACACCAACACACTCCATCCTAACCTGCGCCCTACCAACATCGACCCACCTAACAACAATATCCTAGGAGACCTTATCAATGCTAGATCCCTACCTGGCCACGTCCTTGGCATCGCTGACATTATTACTTCTCACAAATTAGACTTCCTTGCCATAAATGAATCATGGCTCCATGCTGCAGCCGGCCCGGCCCTCTCATTAGCCGTCCCAGATAGGTACTCGATCTGCCGGATGGAAAGACCCATCATTAAAGGAGGCATAATTGCAAAAACTTCCCTGAACATGAGAGAGACTCCTGTCATGACTCCCACATCAGGTGAACTCCTTTCAGTACAAATGACGCTATCACCAACTGCCATGCTAAATATCCACCTCATTTACAGACCACCAAGACATGTCCTTGACTTCGAGAATGAGGTTACCCAAATCCTCTCCTCCAGGGTCCAATCCAAACTGCAAACTATCATCCTAAGTGATTTCAACCATGGCCTCAATGACCCTATTGACAAGAACGAGCTATCCCATGCCAGCACCTAATCAGCACTCGGCTTCTCGCATAGGATCCAGAATCCCACTCATGTGAAAGGTCGAACTCTCGACTGGTTTGCTGATATAATTTGCAATGCAGCCATTGTATCAAACTCTCCCTGTCCATGGTCAGATCACCATCTGATAATATTTAAGACTGACAAGAAGACCAGCCAAACCAAGCTCCCAACACAGGCCCCAGCCGCTTCATCCAGGAACAAACGGAACATCACGGCCACCAACCTACTTCCACTACTGCAACCCATCCTGCTGGAATAACCCTGATCCAACTAAAATGACATCACTATACAGTGACACCATGCTCATAGACATTGATAACCTAGCTCCCTTTGCCATACGCAAGGCCAAGCAACCTGCCCACCTAAACAGATGGTTCACCCCCTCCTTAAAAACACTAAGGAAGGCTAAAAGGAAGGCTGAATCCACCTGGAAAGAAATCTCCAACTGCACGAGAATATAAAAAACAAGTGTTGCTCACCAAAATCCCCCTGTATAATGACAGAATCGCCAAGGTCACTTCATATACTAAAGAGCTGTTCTCGATCCTAAGGGAACTAGAAACCCTGTTTCCCCCAGTGGAACGCTGCAACTAAGACGGAAGCTGCTACTTGAACATCCAGAACACGTTTCAAGATAAAATTACTCAACACAAGTCTAAAATTGAAATAAAAAGCAATAGTCTACCTAAACTTACCAATCCTCCTACAATGCAATTGAACACCCCCAACAACAAAGAAATACCCCAGTTTGAATTCACAGAGATCACCAATGAAGACGTCCTCTGAATAATCTCAACCCTAAAACCATCAAGGTGCAATAATTGGCAAAGCTGGGGAATGTTTATATTTGTGTGGTTTACTGTGAGGAATTCAACCATCTACACAGTGGGCACCTGTTTTGTTTTTTTTTTACTTGTAAATGAAATTGAATGATGTGAGATCAACCTCTGGAAAATGTGTGGGGCTAATTCACACACTTTTTCCTATGCCCACCGCACAACATGCACACAGACCTGTGTGTTCTGGGTGGACGCAGCCTACAGGAGCAGTCCTCCCTGTCAAATTTAGTTGGGATACCTTTTCTGTTGCAAGGCACTCTGGTTATGAAAACACACATACAGGAGATTGTGGTGGTGACCCCAGGATTGGTTCATTAAGGATGGCTTAGCTTACACCAATCACTGTGGCCCATTTGGCTTCAAAAGAGGGCTGATCATCTGAAGACTTTGCAAGGAGTAACAAGAAGAACTCATCATTGGACCCTGGCTGATGGTAGAGCCTGTCTTCCATCTTCTGCCAGTGAAGGAAGGGCCGCTCCTCCAAGAGGGAAGCAAGATCCCTCCTCTAAACATCTCCCAGGGAACAGAGGGAGTTACCGAATCCAGAGGAACCGTCCAGCAGCTCCAGAGCTGGTACCCAGCCAGCACACTATGCCCTGTGTAAGGAAGGTATCAAACCAAAAAAGGAACTAGCAGCTAACAGTCTTGAAGTTTGATGTCCCCAATAACAAAGATAAGTAGAGGCCTTGTTTTGGATTCCTAGAATGTTATGCCAAGTTAAATACGAACTTTGCAGACATGTCCTCGAACACTCCTAAATAGAGGTGTGGAGCATGTCTGAAAGGGTGAGTGCCAAGAACGATGCAACCAAACTAAGGCTGCTATAAAAAAACGCCCCCACACAAAAGGTGTTTGATGTGACTGCCAAAATATGCAGAGCCGTTGATGTGTGTGCACCATGGTTGTTAGCGAAGCTGACTCAGCGACAAGGGAGGAAACTTGTCACCACAGCATCAGCCACCGGAGCACTACGTGGCACTGACACGCCCTGTCCAACCACCAAAAAAGTTGCCCAACAGTGTTTTATGCAGTGGAGCATTTTAAAAACACGATCCAGGGTTTACTCTTGACCAGAAAATGGACCACAAACCTTAGGTTCTTATACATTCAACCAAAAGACTTGACTCCATTTCACCAGACTCTGCAGGTGGGGGATTGAGTCATTGGCATTCTATTTGAGGTTACACATGGTCAGGACAAGCAAAACATGGGTTCCGGGTGCGTTTACAGGTTAGCCCAAGGTGCTAGGGCCATACCGGATGATGGGGGTGGGGGAAGACACCCTGGCAGCTGTGCTTATTCCCGCCATTAACCAGGATGACAGGATATTGGTCAGAAAGAAGGCTGGGAGAGATCCGTTCATACACAAGGGGTTTGCTTACATTAGATTATAAGATATATAAAGCACCCACCAACCAGCTGTCACTCAAAAGAAAGGTAACAATACATCAACAGTGCATGATACATGCAATAAAAGGGACATTTATTCTAATGTTCATCTTTGCCATGTTGCCACCCAGGGATGCTTTGGGATGAGAAACCGGCTTACAGGGAAAACCGCTAAAGAAGATTAAAAGTCTCCTTTTGCGGATTTTAATGCAATGGAGCTCCTGGACCAACCTCATCACAGGAGTAGGATTTCTGATCCTTGATCCCAAGACCTCTCTAGGCAGATGCTTGTATGGTGCACCAATATCCCAGCGCAGACCAAACCTTTACCAAATTCAGACAGAATGTGGCTAACTGGTTGAAAAAACTCTTGCCCACAGATAAACGCAACAATTACTTTGCCCCTCTGTCTTTAACCTAATCAACATCATTCCGAGTTACCATCCATTTTTTTCTGCACTGTCCTCCGTTTGCATAGCGGCAACTTTAGACACTTCTTATTCTATTTGGTCCTTCTTGATGCCCTGAACTTCTCTGCATTTGTTTATTCTGTACATTTGACCTGTTATTACCTATGTAAATAGTCTGTCATGCAACCAATTTTGAACATACTCTTACCTCCCGCGCCCTGACTCCCCAGGGTGCCTGTGTATCTTTGCATATGTATTTCTAATATCTGTTATGCACTTGCTCCCATATGAAACCTGTGTTCCTATGCATATGCATTTTCTGACATCTGTTATGTACTACTTTTTCTTATATGTAACCAAGCTGAATGTATTCTTATGCTTTGCGCTCTGATGTTATGTTTTCTACGCGGAATGCCAGTGCCGGCTCACCCGCGGCGTTCACGCAAAGAATAGCACACTCACGGGCTCCCCTCTGGAATCGATACAGGTTGCCATGGCGCTTGATTACACGCCGGCGTGTCTCGTGTCAGCTGCCACCTTGCAGGTGTGAGGAATGCGCACCAAAACCACGCCCCCCAGTACTTTAAAGCACCGCTACTCGTACAGCTCACTGCTGATAATTGTAGCGGTACTCTCCGTGCGGTTACGCTCAGTGTTCCCTTCTGACATCCAGTCAGTGCTCTATTTGATCTTCTGGTTCCCGACGCGTGGCTATTCTATTTGGACTGCATTTGGATACTCCTTTGGTTTTGGTTACGCCCGCTCCCTTACGGACCCGGACTCCTTCACGGACTGCCAGCCTTTTTCCTCAGTGACTTCCTGGTGCTACGGCTCACTAAGGTAATTGGTTGTCCTCTGTACTCATCCATGGTCTCTTTGTTGTTTTCCTGAGGCCATTTTCACCTGCTATTATCCTGGACTGTTCATACTAGAAAAAACCCTCTCTGCGGGGTTCCACAGTTAGCCTTTATATCTACTTTTGAACTTGGTTGCTGCATCTTTTGGGACTTCAGCATTCTACAGTGAATCACTCACCAAGTGCATGTTTACGCTTTCCGGTACATGCACCAATCCGTCACTAGTGCGACCTTCGTGCCGCCTGGGTTACTCTCCTGTACTAACCTTCCTTTTTTTTATTTTATCCTTTCGTTGTTTCCCTCCATTTGGACTTCATTCATTCCTGCCAGTTCTTCCTTCAGGTCAATCCTATAGCAGATTCCACTCCTCAAACCCCACCTAGGTACTCCTTAGTACTATTCTTTTCTTGCATTCCTTTCATACCTTGGCTCTTCTAACCATCTTTGTATTCCTTTGCAGCATTGGTTGGCGGTGTGTGTTCTCCTCGCTCTTTTAGGCGATTGGCAATTCTGCCTGTTCAGGTTGAAACATCAGAGAGGCACATCGCAGAAAAAAGCCCCTCCTTGGGGAAGCCTGAATCTTAGAATTCAGGAGGTGTCGGGTTACCAGAGGCTGTCTTGTGCATATCTGTGGAAACTACCATCTCCAAGGTCGCCTATCTACAGGCAGTGATCAATTTCCGGAGCGGTGAGTAACAGTATTAGCAGCCTTATAATGTCCACAGAGGCTAGCGATGCCTTGACACAAATTGTGCAAATGGTCACAGATCAGAGAACCGACCTGACCAATGCTCAAGAGGCACTATGCCAGAGCATGGACGCTATCCAGGCCTTGGTGACTACTCCGGTCCCGCAGGCAACCGGCGCTGGGGCTATGGCTTCAGGGTCCGGTTTTCCAGCTCCTACTCAGGAGTCGGCACCCACCATGCTTACCACACAATTCCCTCTGGCACCCCCAGAAAGCTTTCTGGGGATCCTAAACAATACAGGACTTTCATTAATCAGTGTAAATTACACTTCTTGTGCCGTCCTGGTTCTTTTCCCACTTCTACCACTAAGGCTGCGTTTGTCTTGTCACATTTGGGTGGCACCGCGGCCGCTTGGGCAAACCCATTATTAGAATCCAACAGTCATGTGCTTTACAATTGTGATGCTCTTCTTACGATGATGAGTAAAGTATTTGATACACGCTACACTACTCAAGCTACCGATCTGGAGTTACTAAAACATAGACAAGGGAATAATTCCCTCTTGGTTTATTTAGCCCGTTTTAATCAGCTGGCAGATGAGACAGATTGGCCCGAAGAGAAGAAGACCGCAGTCTTTTATCAGGGTCTCTCTGACGAATTGAAGGACATACTCTACACTGTTCTGATCATTCCTAATGATTTCAAAGAATTGCTTGATTTAGTCCTCCAAATCGACGCTCGCAAAGCTGAACGACAAGGCGAGAAGAAATCTGCCCTATTTGTCTCAGCACCTGCGTAAACCTCTTCCACTACACTCCTTGCTCCTGAACCAATGCAGATTGGTGTTGTCAGCGGTCCGCTCACCCCTGCTCAACGTGAACATCGCAGGTCAAATAACATGTGCATGTATTGCGGGGCCTCTGATCATTTGTTGCCCGAATGTTCTAAAAAACCCAAAAGAAAGGCGGGAAATGCCAAATCCCGACAGGAGACAGAGTCCCCACATCGGGAAGAGCTACTCTGGACTCTCCTTTGTCTAGTTCTACTCAGTTGATTCAGCTTCCTGTCCGTTTTACTGTGAACCAGGGAGGGACATTCAAAGCAATGGCAGTGATAGATTCGGGAGCAACGGGTAATTATGTGGACCAATGCTTTGCTTCTATGTCTGGAATACCACTAATTCGCAAACCTACTCCTGAACTGGTTAATGCAGTTGACGGATCAGTTCTTGTCTCTGGTATGGTGACACATCAGACGGTGCCTTTGGTCATGAACACTGACGAAGGCCATACAGAAGAGATAACCTTTGACGTTATTATAGCCCCTGCCTACAAGGTCATCCTGGGTATCCCGTGGCTGCATTTCCACAATCCTGCCATTGATTGGTCAACCCACTTGATCCAGTTTCCCTCTAATGTCTGCAATACCCGCTGTACTTCATTGCCTGGAATGAGCCAGGACAGTCCTGCTAGAGCTCTAGTGTCCTCCACTATGCATGTTGGGGCGATTTCTAACACGGTTACCTCAGTGGTCCCAACTCAATATGCAGAATTTGCAAATGTGTTTGACAAAGGGATGGCGGAGGCCCCCTCCGCATCGGATTTATGATTGCCCAATAGACCTAATACTGGGAATGAAGATACCCACTGGTAGAGTTTACTCGCTCACCCTAAAGGAGGATGCAGTATTGAAAGAGTACATTGACAAGGCACTTGCAATGGGCTTTATCCGCCCCTCGAAGTCTCCAATGGTGTCTCTGCTCTTTTTTGTCCCCAAAAAAGAAGGGGATTTACGTCCCTGTATTGATTATCGTGCACTAAATGCAGCTACCATTAAATATCAGTATCCTCTTCCTCTGATTTCGGTCCTCCTCGATCAACTGGGCTCGTCTAAAATCTTCACTAAGTTAGACCTCGGAGGGGCCTACAATCTGGTACGCATGAGAGAGGGGGACGAATGGAAGACTGCATTGAAAACACGCTACGGTCTATTTGAATACCTGGTGATGCCTTTTGGACTCTGTAACTCCCCGGCTACCTTCCAGGCATTCATGAATGACCTATTTCACGACATCTTAGATCAATATGTTGTTATTTATCTGGATGACATATTGATCTATTCACAGAACCTGACGGATCATATCCAACACGTCAAGACAGTTCTTCACCGTCTAAGAGACCACCATTTATTTGTAAGGGGAGAAAAATGCATTTTTCATGCATCTGAAGTTGAGTTTCTGGGATATGACCTTACTGATCAGGGAGTTCGTATGAGTCAGTCTAAGATTAAAGCTGTCTTGGAGTGGCCGGTGCCCAGGACTATCAAAGCTTTACACTCATTTCTGGGTTTCTCCAACTTTTACCGGCAATTCATCAATGGTTTTTCTGACATCACTGCGTCTCTCACCTCCTTGACCAGTGCTAAGGTGCCATATGTTTGGTCACCGGAGGCTCAAAAGGCGTTGGATCAGCTGAAATCTGCCTTTACAACAGCTCCGGTTCTTAAGCATCCTGATCCGGATTTTCCTTTCTTTGTGGAAGTGGACACTTCAGGCTATGCGGTTGGTGCTGTCTTATCACAACAATGCCCACACTCAGGCGAAGTGCATCCCATCGCCTATTATTCCCGCAAGCTGACGCCCTATGAGAGAAACTATTCTATCACGGAAAGCAAACTTATAGCCATTAGAGATGCCTTCCTGGAATGGAGACACCATCTTCTGGGGGCTAAACACCCTGTTACGGTCTACTCTGATCACAGAAGTCTTCTGGCCTTCAAGTCAATGAAGTGTCTCACTGCCAGACAAGCACGTTGGCACTTGTTTTTTTCACAATATTGGTTTGTTATCACCTATCGTCCTGCTAACGCTCAGATATCTGCTGATGCTCTCTCCCGCCTGCCAATGGGGAATCATTGCCTATGGTCCGAGCCATTGCTTCTACTGCCAAACAAAGTCATCTATGGGTGTTCAGTTCAGCCTTCCTTGTGTTCCATCATTACTGATTGGGTTTCTACCTATCCTACGGAGGTCAATGAACTCAACTTGGAACTGGTGCAAGGATTGGCCTTCATTCAGGGGTGGGTCTTTATCCCACCGGGACAGGCCCGGACCTTGGCACTTCAGTGGTCCCATGACTCTCTGATTGCAGTGCATTCGGGGACTCAGAAGACATTGGAGGCCTTACGGTGTTGGGCCTGGTGGTCCACCATGCCTAGAGACATACAAGACTGCATCACAACCTGTGCCATCTGTGCTCAATGCAAGTCTTCGAAAGCTAAACCTATGGGTTTGTTACAACCTTTACCGATCCCGTACAAACGCTGGCAGATGGTGTCAATGGATTTCATTGTCGACCTACCGGATATACAAGGACGCAACACCATATGGGTAGTTGTTGACTGTTTTACAAAGTATGCCTTGTTTGTGCCCTGTTCCGGTTTACCGTCTGCCCCCGGGTTGGCTAGATTGTTCATGATGAATGTATTTGGCTTTTTTGGACTGCCTTCTGTCATCGTCTCCGACCGGGGAACGCAATTTACCTCACGGTTCTGGAAAGCTCTTACTGCTTCCCTTGGTATTGAGGATAGGTATTCATCAGCGTACCACCCTCAGACGGATGGGCAGACTGAAAGAACCAATTCCACATTGAGCAATATCTACATTGTTTATGTCTACAGTTTCAGCAGTCTTGGCTCACGTCCTTGCCACAAGCAGAATTTGCATATAATAATTCTATGCACACATCCACTGGGGTCTCTCCATTTTTTGCTCTGTATGGGTGTCATCCTGGGACGCTTCCTCTTGATCCGACCCTGCCTGGTTCCATTCCAGCTGCACGTGACTGTGTACGTGATCTGGACCAAATACATTGAGATGTCCGATTACATTTGCTTCATGCTCAGGACCGTGCCAAGAAATCTGCAGACCTGCATCGTTCTCCAGCACCAACCTACTAAATCGGCTCGAAGCTGTGGCTTTCCTCCCATAATTTACGGATAGCAGGGAAGTGTTCTCTACTGCCTCGATTCGTGGGTCCTTTTGTTGTCTCTGCTGTTACTAACCCTGCTACGGTCCGGTTGTCTCTGCCCCATTCCTGGCGCATTCACCCTGTTTTTCATGTCTCTCTGGTTAAACCCTTCATCCGCTCTACTCGGTTGTCGAAACGGCCTCCTCCCATTCTGGTAGATGGTGAGGAGGAGTATGAGGTCTCCCGCACACTGGGCTGCCGGTTTTCTGGGGGTACTGTGTGGTACTTAGTGTATTGGAAGGGTTTCGGTCCTGAGGACAGCACTTGGGAACCTTTGGCCAACTTGCATTGTCCCGATCTATTGAGGGAGTTCCACTCCGCCAGGGGGTTGCCGGTGTCTTTGGGGGCGGATGCTGTTACGTTTTCTGCGCGGAATGCCAGCGCCGGTTCACATGAAGAACTGCACACTCACGGGCTCCCCTCTGGAATCGATACAGGTTGCCATGGCGCTTGTTTACACACCGGCGTGTCTCGTGTCAACTGACACCTTGCAGGTGTGAGGAACGCGCATCAAAACCACGCCCCCCTGTACCTTAAAGCACCGCTATTCGTACAGCTCACTGCTGCTAATTTTAGCATTACTCTCCTTGCGGTTACGCTCCGTATTCCCTTGTGACATCCAGACAATGCTCTATTTGATCTTCTGGTTCCCGACGCTTGGCTATTCTATTTGGAATGCATTTGGATACTCCTTTGGTTTTGGTTACGCCCGCTCCCTTACTGACCCGAACTCCTTCACAGACTGCCTACCTTTTACCTCAGTGACTTCCTGGTGCTACGGCTCACTAAGGCAATTGGTTGTCCTCTGTACTCGTCCACGGTCTCTTTGTTGTTTTCCTGAGGCCATTTTCACCTGCTATTATCCTTAACTGTTCATACTAGAAAAAACCCTCTCTGCTGGGTTCCACCGTTAGCCTTTATATCTACTTTTGAACTTGGTTGCCACATCTTTTGGGACTTCAGCATTCTACAGTGAATCACTCACCAAGTGCATATTGATGCTTTCCGGTATATGCACCAACCCGTCACTAGTGCGATCCTCGTGCCGCCCGGGTTACTCTCCTGTACTAACCTTCCTTTTATTATTTTATCCTTTCGTTGTTTCCCTCCATTTGGACTTCACTCATTCCTGCCAGTTCTTCCTTCAGGTCAATCCTATAGCAGATTCCACTCCTCAAACCCCACCTCGGTACTCCTTAGTACTATTCTTTTCTTGCATTCCTTTGATACCTTGGCTCTTCTAACCATCTTTGTATTCCTTTGCAGCATTGGTTGGCGGTGTGTGTTCTCCCCGCTCTTTTAGGCGATTGGCAATTCTGCCTGTTCCGGTTGAAACAGCAGAGAGGCACATATGAAGCCTGAATTTTAGAATTCAGGCGGTGTCGGGTTACCAGAGGCTGTCTTGTGAATATCTGTGGAAACTACCGTCTCCAAGGTCGCCTATCTACAGGCAGTGATCGATTTCCGGAGCAGTGAGTAACATCTGATACCCTCAGGTCTGGTGCACACTGCAAATAATAAAACAAACAAGCAAACACACACAGCAGTTCTCCCAAATACATGTGGCGTGCAATGAAGCAAGGTCATGGCTAACGCGTTGGTGAGATACAGCCTGCCTCCTCGAGGTACTGGCTGGACTGTAGATTTCCCTCATTGGTGCGAGTTGCAGAATATTCTGTAATGTAGCTCATGTACTCCTCTAGATCCGAGAGAGTCTCTACCTGGGAGACAGGGAGCACATCTTGCCTGCCAGCCTCTCAGGGGCTATAAAACTGACCTCTACACCTCCATATTACAATGAATCAACGACATGAAACTGACCCATGATATCACTTACAATGACATAAACCTTCTCAATCATAGCCCAGTATCCCTGATGAACAGCGTAACCCCCGCCCCCTTATCAAAAAAGAAATTGGGAGGACCTTCCTTTTCATGGATAGACACCCTCTGCCCTTACCCATCTGCAAGCAAGCTCTGGAACAAACTTCCAAGTCAGATTGGTACTATGCCAACACACTGAGGATGCACACGCCACACATACTCAGGAAAGTGTCCACTGGCGCACCCCTTGGCCTACCTTCCTCTAGATTACCAAATAATAATACAAGTGTGTGCATATGGCCATAGTATTGCTAAATAGTATTGCTTTCCCTCTAGAAGTTGATATCCTACCACGTCATTGTGACTTCAGACTACTTCACTTCTTCGCTGCAGGAATCATGAACTCCTAAAGAGCTGAGAAAGGGAAGTCTGTATTTACCAAGTGAGGCAGCGTTGAGCATTTATCTGCTTTAAGCAAGTCATGGGAGAACTTGCTGAGAGTGAGGTGGGCTATATTGGAGGTGTAGGATGAAAGGCAGCGTTGAGCATTTATCTGCTTTAAGCAAGTCATGGCAGAACTTTCTCAGAGTGAGGTGGGCTTCATTGGAGGTGTAGGATGAAAGGCAGCGTTGAGCATTTATCTGCTTTAAGCAAGTCATGGCAGAACTTTCTCAGAGTGAGGTGGGCTTCATTGGAGGTGTAGGATGAAAGGCAGCGTTGAGCATTTATCTGCTTTAAGCAAGTCATGGCAGAACTTTCTCAGAGTGAGGTGGGCTTCATTGGAGGTGTAGAATGAAAGGCAGCGTTGAGCATTTATCTGCTTTAAGCAAGTCATGGCAGAACTTTCTCAGAGTGAGGTGGGCTTCATTGGAGGTGTAGGATGAAAGGAAGCGTTGAGCATTTATCTGCTTTAAGCAAGTCATGGCAGAACTTTCTCAGAGTGAGGTGGGCTTCATTGGAGGTGTAGGATGAAAGGCAGCGTTGAGCATTTATCTGCTTTAAGCAAGTCATGGCAGAACTTTCTCAGAGTGAGGTGGGCTTCATTGGAGGTGTAGGATGAAAGGCAGCGTTGAGCATTTATCTGCTTTAAGCAAGTCATGGCAGAACTTTCTCAGAGTGAGGTGGGCTTCATTCGAGGTGAAAGATGAATGGCAGCTTTGAGCATTTATCTGCTTTAAGCAAGTCATGGCAGAACTTTCTAAGAGTGAGGTGGGCTTCATTGGAGGTGTAGGATGAAAGGCAGCGTTGAGCATTTATCTGCTTTAAGCAAGTCATGGCAGAACTTTCTCAGAGTGAGGTGGGCTTCATTGGAGGTGTAGGATGAAAGGAAGCGTTGAGCATTTATCTGCTTTAAGCAAGTCATGGCAGAACTTGCTGAGAGTGAGGTGGGCTTCATTGGAGGTGTAGGATGAAAGGCAGCGTTCAGCATTTATCTGCTTTAAGCAAGTCATGGCAGAACTTGCTGAGAGTGAGGTGGGCTTCATTGGAGGTGAAAGATGAAAGGCAGCGTTGAGCATTTATCTGCTTTAAGCAAGTCATGGGAGAACTTTCTCAGAGTGAGGTGGGCTTCATTGGAGGTGAAAGATGAAAGGCAGCGTTGAGTATTTATCTGCTTTAAGCAAGTCATGGGAGAACTTTCTCAGAGTGAGGTGGGCTTCATTGGAGGTGAAAGATGAAAGGAAGCGTTGAGCATTTATCTGCTTGAAGCAAGTCATTGGAGAACTTGCTGAGAGTGAGGTGGGCTTCATTGGAGGTGTAGGATGAAAGGCAGCGTTGAGCATTTATCTGCTTTAAGCAAGTCATGGCAGAACTTTCTCAGAGTGAGGTGGGCTTCATTGGAGGTGAAAGATGAAAGGCAGCGTTGAGCATTTATCTGCTTTAAGCAAGTCATGGGAGAACTTTCTCAGAGTGAGGTGGGCTTCATTGGAGGTGAAAGATGAAAGGCAGCGTTGAGCATTTATCTGCTTTAAGCAAGTCATGGGAGAACTTTCTCAGAGTGAGGTGGGCTTCATTGGAGGTGAAAGATGAAAGGAAGCGTTGAGCATTTATCTGCTTGAAGCAAGTCATGGGAGAACTTGCTGAGAGTGAGGTGGGCTTCATTGGAGGTGTAGGATGAAAGGCAGCGTTGAGCATTTATCTGCTTTAAGCAAGTCATGGCAGAACTTTCTCAGAGTGAGGTGGGCTTCATTGGAGGTGTAGGATGAAAGGCAGCGTTGAGCATTTATCTGCTTTAAGCAAGTCATGGCAGAACTTTCTCAGAGTGAGGTGGGCTTCATTGGAGGTGTAGGATGAAAGGAAGCGTTGAGCATTTATCTGCTTTAAGCAAGTCATGGCAGAACTTTCTCAGAGTGAGGTGGGCTTCATTGGAGGTGTAGGATGAAAGGCAGCGTTGAGCATTTATCTGCTTTAAGCAAGTCATGGCAGAACTTTCTCAGAGTGAGGTGGGCTTCATTGGAGGTGTAGGATGAAAGGCAGCGTTGAGCATTTATCTGTTTTAAGCAAGTCATGGCAGAACTTTCTCAGAGTGAGGTGGGCTTCATTGGAGGTGTAGGATGAAAGGCAGCGTTGAGCATTTATCTGCTTTAAGCAAGTCATGGCAGAACTTTCTCAGAGTGAGGTGGGCTTCATTGGAGGTGAAAGATGAAAGGCAGCGTTGAGCATTTATCTGCTTTAAGCAAGTCATGGCAGAACTTTCTCAGAGAGAGGTGGGCTTCATTGGAGGTGTAGGATGAAAGGCAGCGTTGAGCATTTATCTGCTTTAAGCAAGTCATGGCAGAACTTTCTCAGAGTGAGGTGGGCTTCATTGGAGGTGTAGGATGAAAGGAAGCGTTGAGCATTTATCTGCTTTAAGCAAGTCATGGCAGAACTTGCTGAGAGTGAGGTGGGCTTCATTGGAGGTGTAGGATGAAAGGCAGCGTTGAGCATTTATCTGCTTTAAGCAAGTCATGGCAGAACTTGCTGAGAGTGAGGTGGGCTTCATTGGAGGTGTAGGATGAAAGGCAGCGTTGAGCATTTATCTGCTTTAAGCAAGTCATGGGAGAACTTTCTCAGAGTGAGGTGGGCTTCATTGGAGGTGAAAGATGAAAGGCAGCGTTGCGCATTTATCTGCTTTAAGCAAGTCATGGCAGAACTTGCTGAGAGTGAGGTGGGCTTCATTGGAGGTGAAAGATGAAAGGCAGCGTTGAGCATTTATCTGCTTTAAGCAAGTCATGGGAGAACTTTCTCAGAGTGAGGTGGGCTTCATTGGAGGTGAAAGATGAAAGGCAGCGTTGAGCATTTATCTGCTTTAAGCAAGTCATGGGAGAACTTTCTCAGAGTGAGGTGGGCTTCATTGGAGGTGTAGGATGAAAGGAAGCGTTGAGCATTTATCTGCTTTAAGCAAGTCATGGGAGAACTTTCTCAGAGTGAGGTGGGCTTCATTGGAGGTGAAAGATGAAAGGCAGCGTTGAGCATTTATCTGCTTTAAGCAAGTCATGGCAGAACTTTCTCAGAGTGAGGTGGGCTTCATTGGAGGTGTAGGATGAAAGGCAGCGTTGAGCATTTATCTGCTTTAAGCAAGTCATGGCAGAACTTTCTCAGAGTGAGGTGGGCTTCATTGGAGGTGTAGGATGAAAGGCAGCGTTGAGCATTTATCTGCTTTAAGCAAGTCATGGCAGAACTTTCTCAGAGTGAGGTGGGCTTCATTGGAGGTGTAGGATGAAAGGCAGCGTTGAGCATTTATCTGCTTTAAGCAAGTCATGGCAGAACTTTCTCAGAGTGAGGTGGGCTTCATTGGAGGTGTAGGATGAAAGGCAGCGTTGAGCATTTATCTGCTTTAAGCAAGTCATGGCAGAACTTTCTCAGAGTGAGGTGGGCTTCATTGGAGGTGTAGGATGAAAGGAAGCGTTGAGCATTTATCTGCTTTAAGCAAGTCATGGCAGAACTTTCTCAGAGTGAGGTGGGCTTCATTGGAGGTGTAGGATGAAAGGCAGCGTTGAGCATTTATCTGCTTTAAGCAAGTCATGGCAGAACTTTCTCAGAGTGAGGTGGGCTTCATTGGAGGTGTAGGATGAAAGGCAGCGTTGAGCATTTATCTGCTTTAAGCAAGTCATGGCAGAACTTTCTCAGAGTGAGGTGGGCTTCATTGGAGGTGTAGGATGAAAGGAAGCGTTGAGCATTTATCTGCTTTAAGCAAGTCATGGCAGAACTTTCTCAGAGTGAGGTGGGCTTCATTGGAGGTGTAGGATGAAAGGCAGCGTTGAGCATTTATCTGCTTTAAGCAAGTCATGGCAGAACTTTCTCAGAGTGAGGTGGGCTTCATTGGAGGTGAAAGATGAAAGGCAGCGTTGAGCATTTATCTGCTTTAAGCAAGTCATGGCAGAACTTGCTGAGAGTGAGGTGGGCTTCATTGGAGGTGTAGGATGAAAGGCAGCGTTGAGCATTTATCTGCTTTAAGCAAGTCATGGCAGAACTTTCTCAGAGTGAGGTGGGCTTCATTGGAGGTGAAAGATGAAAGGCAGCGTTGAGCATTTATCTGCATTTAGCAAGTCATGTAGAGCAACAGATGTCCACCTTTTCGTGGAACTCTCCCATCCATCGCACACCCTGTTTGTGTTAAATAACTACAGAAAAGTTTATGAAATAGTCAAAACAATGTTCTACTGTTTAAGTTAAAAAGCAAATTAAATCTCTAAATTATAAAATGAAGAATTACACCATTCTGGTTTTGTTATTCAATAGAACATACATACATCATTTTTCATACACTGATGTTAAAGACAATTATTTTTAGGCAAAATATTCCAACCACAATCAATTGTCCAATGTTGACTTAAACATGGACTATAATGATGATAAGTTCCTTGTGTTGTATAGTCCTAGGTATTGGCTCTAGGCGTTTTGGGACTTTTTCCCTTCACCAGGAGCTTTTTGTTTCAATAGTTCAGTATTCATCGTAGTACTGGTTTGTATCTACAAAAGATTATTTTAAAAACAATGATCAGTAACTAACTCATAATCTTTTCACAAACCTGATTGGATACTGTCATGTTTTTTAATATCTAATCACCTGGATAGTGTTCATATGTCCGTTTCAGTTGTTGCAAACTTTAAACTTGTTATGTGATACAATATCCACTGAAGCCTTCAATTGAAGGAGCTATGGTGGCTGCAAAGGTAAAAAAGAATAAAACATGTGCATATATATATATACACATATATATATATATATACATTTATATATTCTGTAACTAAACTTTGTTAAAGGGACGATATGGTTAAGTAGTGCTACTAAAAACCTATGAAATTCAGTAAAAAAATGTTGTTAAAGGGATGTTATGGTTCCAAGTAAAACCGAAAAACCCCTGAAATTCGCCAGTTATGGTAAGCTAAGCAACCATAACTCGCGCCACCACCATGCACTGCTAAGACTAACACCCAGGACATCTGAGATGACATCACAAATGTCATTGATGACATCACTGATACATCACATGTCTGACTCGCTGTTTTTTCCTTTAGTGATATATCTTAGACAGTAATAGTTAGGCACACAAAAATCAAAAAGTACTATATTTGTAGACATACTTTAAATATGTTCTTACAATAATTCTCTTAGTGTCCACTCACACCATATAAAACATATACATAGGAAAAATACACAATCAGTAGGGTTATCAACACTTTCTTATGCTTTTGCTGTTTTTTTATTACTGTACTTTCTCTGGATGTGCTCCTATTTGTATTTGCATTAGTTTCTTTAGGGTGCAGTCCCATCGTGTGATATTTGTACATAGGAAAGTAGTAGGTTTGAAGCAGAGCCACCCTTTCTGTGCATAAAGATAATCAGTTAAGTTGTGAACACTTTCTGCTTCTATTGCTGTGTTTTTGCATACTTCACTTTCTCTATATATACTCAGATTTGTATTTGTATTTATATTATTTGTATAGCGACCAGGCCCAGCGGCAACCGGGCGCATCATTTAGTTACAACATAAGAAAAACAGACAGAACCATAATTACAAAGTTTACAAGTATAATACAGAATTTACAGGTATAATAATAGCATTGAGAGGACAATCAGATTATATATACATGTACAAATTAAGCAGAGAATGTGTTCTTGTGGCTTTGTGTTTTGTGTGTAATAATGAAATTATGTAGCAAGTGGTTTTATTAGCTACTTATTACATGTTGCACAGTACACAAAACTCTAATAAAAAAATGTATTATTTCACTATTCAACATGGAAAGATTATGAATATTGCACTTTTATCATGAATACTGCACACAATGCTTCTGTTTATACTTGAGTCACTTAGTATAGTGTAAAGAACTTCATAATGGAATGCTATTTATATGAATGCATTGCCTAATCCACTACATAGCTCAAGACATCTATTCCAATTATCCTTCACACTTTGTCTGTCAACATTATAATAAGGATCCCTTGTACAGAGTTTTCATGAAAAGTAAATGCACATGTGATGTTATCAGTGATATCATCAATAACATTTGTGATGTCATCTTTGATGTCCTGGTGCGTTAGTCTTAGCAGTGCACGGTGGTGGTGCGGTTATGGTTGCTTAGCTTACCATAACTGGCGAATTTAGCTGGTTTTTCGGTTTTACTTAGAACCAGTTTTTTTACTGAATTTCATAGGTTTTTAGGAGCACAACTTAACCATAACGTCCCTTTAACAAAGTTTTTTTACTGAATTTCATAGGTTTTTAGTAGAGCAACTTAACCTTAACGTCCCTGTAACAAAGTTTTATTTACTGAATTCCATAGGTTTATAGTAGCGCAACTTAACCATAAAGTCCCTTTAATAAAGGTTTTTTACTAAATTTAATAGGTTTTTATTAGTGCCACTTAACCATCACGTCCTTTTAAATAGATGAAGGCCATTAGCACCCTAGGTTCCCAAAGCGGGAACCAGGGGTGCTAAAAAAAAGATTTTTCTTCCCACACCGGTACGCCTGTGGCATCCTGGTGTAGGAAGGAAAATCCTTTACCAAGATGGCCACCATGGAAAGAGAAGGCGGGGTTCCATACAGGGCCCCTCTTCACTTCACATCACGTGTGCACGGTCTTTGCAGCTACATGTTTTCCACAACGCGTGTGCGCAGTTTTCACTGCTATGTGTTTTCCGTTAATGCCTGTGCACGGTCATCATTTCTGTGTGTTTTCCTTCAACGCTTGCGCGTGTTCGGATGAGGCACGTGTGAGCTCGGATTTATCTGTTTAGAGCGTCTGTACGAGTTTGAAAAAGATACACTGATACGTGCTTCATTCAACATGTGTGCGCAGTCTTCTCAGCTACGTGTTATCTACAGCGCGTGCATGTTCGGATGAGGCGCATGTGAGCTCGGATTCATCTCATTTCCGCGTGTTTTTCTAGGCACAAAAAAAATCAAAAAGTACAATATTTGTAGACTTATAAATATGTTCTTACAATAATTCTCTAAGGGCGTGTTTTCTACAATTCGTGTGCGTGGTCTTTGCAGTTACGTGTTATCTACAGCACATGTGAGCGGTCTTCGCAGCTATGTGTTTTCTACAGCGCGTGTGCGTGTTCGGATGAGGCGCGTGTGAGCTCGGATTCATCTAATTTCTGTGTGTTTTTCTTCAACGTGTGTGCGTGTTCGGATAAGGCGCATGTGAGGTCAGATTCACCTGTTAAGAGCGCACGTGCGAGTTTGAAAAAGATACACTGCTACGTGCTTCCTTCAACGCGTATGCGTGCTTCATTCAACACATGTGCATGGTCTTCTCAGCTACGTGTTATCTAGAGTGCATGTGCGTGGTCTTCACAGCTGCGTGTTATCTGCATCACGTGTGTGCAGTCTTTGCAGCTACATGTTTTCTACAATGCGTGTGCATGGTCTTCGCAGCTACATGTTATCTACAGCACGTGTGAGCGGTCTTCGCAACTATGTGTGTTCTACAGCATGTGTGCGTCATCGGATAAGGCGTGTGTGAGCTCGGATTCATCTGTTAAGAGCGCGCATGCAAGTTTGAAAAAGATACACTGCTATGTGCTTCCTTCAACACGTGTGCGTGCTTCATTGAATGCGTGGGCGTGGTCTTCTCAGCTACGTGTTATCTACAGCACGTGTGTGCAGTCTTTGCAGCTACGTGTTTTCTACAGCGCGTATGCGCGGTCTTCACTGCTACATGTTTTCCGTTAACTCCTGTGCACGATCATCATTTCTGCGTGTTTTGTTCAATGCGTGTCCGTGTTCGGATGAGGCACACGTGTCAGTTTGAAAAAGAAAGTGTCTTCGTGTTTTGACTGGTACGGTATATGTCAAAAGCTGGTGAAGTAGTTATGGACATGCGCTTTACTGCGTGAGCGTGGTCTACACCACTACGTGCTTTCTTCGTGTTCAGATGTTTTTTAGTTAACACATTTTTTTGCTTCTTGCAGCCATATTGCATCCCCTCCTCATCACCGCTCACCTCCCCAAACATTTCATAAGTTTGACGAGTGCAATGTTGTGTTTTTTAATATGTTTTACCGCGATGTCCGTGGACACTGGACGAGAATCCAAGATGGCGGGCGTCTCCAAAAATCTGACGCACTTCACGCTTCACCCCAGCCAATCGGAGAGCACATCAGAGAGCATGACGCATGCCGTTTGGCCAATCCGTGTCCTGTCCGCAGAGCGAACAAGGAAGTGTCCGAGGAGCCAACATAGATATCACTAATTTTTTGCCTTACGTTTTGGTCATTTAAAAAAAAAAAACTACTGGACGGATTTACACCAAATTAACAAAAGCACGCTTTTGGGACCAAGCTGCTGCTCCTGCTACAAATTTGGTGAAAATCCGTCCAGTGGTTTGGGCTGTAGGCGTGAGCAAAGTTTTTTCCGATAAAGTCTATGGGAAAAACAGAAGTTTTGGGAACCCCCCTATAACTTTGCCCCCCCTGGACCAAACCTCACCAAATTTTGCAAACTTTGCAAAAAAAATTCAGAGTGGGCCATATACTTTTTTTGCAAAGTTTGGTGAGGATTCATCCAGGGGGAGCGGAGTTATAAGCCGCCCAAAAAGTGCTCTTCCTATGGAAAGAGCAACTTAACCATAACTACACGGCCACTACCGTGGCCGTGTAATATACATGCATATATATATATATGTATACATATATATATATATAATATATATATATATATATATATATATATATATATATATATATATATATATATATATATATATATATTCAGTGAAAAAAACTTTGTTAAAGGGACGTTATGGTTCCAAGTAAAACTGAAAAACCCTTGAAATTCGCCAGTTATGGTAAGCTAAGCAACCATAACTCGCGCCACCACCGTGCACTGCTAAGACTAACACCCAGGACATCAAAGATGAGATCACTGACCATAACCATAACGTCCCTTTAACAAAGTTTTTTCACTGAATTTCATAGGTTTTTAGTAGCGCAACTTAACCATAACGTCCCTTTAACAAAGTTTAACCATAATATCCCTGACTTCATATACATGTAACATAGAACATACTAACCCCCTCGTAGTGATTTTCATGTCCGCGGACTACCGCCATGTCCGCGGACACATCGAAAATCTGAGCGTGGTGAATGTAAATTTAAATAGTGTGCCCCATTTCCCCTTTGAAGTTGGCTCTGAAAAGAGCCGTGTTTTTTTTTTTTTTTACAGATGCTTGACAGACACCTGTTATTTTGTATTTTTTTTCTTGTTTTTTTTTCTTACTTTACTCCTAAAATCTTCACATAACCTTCTCCAAAGCAACCCTTACATTCCAAAATAGAAAGGCATTTCCCGTAAAAGATAAAGAAATACCATCTTCTTTAAAATTAACAGCATTACTGGCATCAATATTCTCATTGTTACAGAAGAACATACCAGCTCTAAGCATGAAGGCACACATGCCTCGGTTGATGACACACCTAGCAATATTTTGCTGAGGACAAAAAACTGAACTATTGTCCCATATTGCCCTAGGTAGTAATCCAGAAAAAATTACTTTTGCATTTGGAAGGATCTTCATTACTGCTTGAACCAAGCGTTCCAAATCAGCCAACAAAGTAGGGGCACTGACGTTGCCCAAATAGAAAGCACCATAGTGCAAAACTACCACATGCGGACTGTTCATCGTGGCCATATCCTCACAAACTTGTAAAATTCCCTGTACATTGCAATCAGGCACACTGCTCCACACCACCTCCACTCCTTTCACATCAAAGTTCTTTGCAACATGCCTGCATTCAGCGTACTGCTGTAAACCATGCACAAACATATCTCCGAGCACCAACATCCTGACTTTCTCTACTTCTGCCATCTTCACCACACACAGTCTCTTTCAACACAAATCCACAACCTCGACATCTGATTGGCTGATCCGTACAGTCTTCTTTCCATGTTGGATTTCCTGGAAAAACCCGGATGTAGCACGCCCTGTCCACGAACAGCCGCGGTGTCCGCGGACGGCGTCCACTTTACTTTCTGTGCCATTCCCTCATTGCATACAGCTAAGCAATCACACAATACGAATAACGTCCTCAGAACAACCCCATTTTGTGATTTTCCGAACATTTCAGGACAATTATTATTTCATTATTCAACATATTAACATTACACATATTATACTTTCATCTTGTACTCTGCACACAATGCTATGTTTCTCCATTAGTAGCTCAGTATACTAGATAGAATCCCATAATACAATGCTATTTATATCAATGCATCGTTCAAAGCACTAATAACGGTATGATATTTATTGCAATATCCTTGACACTTTTTTCGAAACATTATAATAAAAATCCCTAGTACACAAATTCCATGAAAAGTACATACACACGTGATGTCATCAGTGATTTCATCAATGACATTTGTGATGTCATCTTTGATGTCCTGGGTGTTAGTCTTAGCAGTGCACGGTGGTGGCGCCAGTTATTTTTCAAAGCTTACCATAACTTGCGATTTTCAGGGGTCTTTCGGCTGTACTTAGAACCATAACGTCCTTTAAACAAACTTTTTTTAATATCAGGCAAACAATATAAAAACATGGCGTGCAAAAACCAACTTCTACAGATGGCTTTACACAGAATTTTGCAAAGTAAGAATTTATGCTCGTTCACAGTGAAGGTCAGCTGCTTCCACAACTTCTACAGATGGCTTTACACAGAATGTTGCAAAGTAAGAATTTATGCTCGTTCACAGTGAAGGTCAGCTGCTTCCATTTTTTTCTCGGGCCCCGGAGAGGCTCACGAAGCGCACTATAAGGTTGTATTGTGTTTTGACCTTGACAGACAGAGATTGTGATGAAAGACTTCTCTTGAAGGAGTGTTGCTAAAACGTAAGAGAAGATAAAGATGAAATTTCTGAAACGAAACCACTTTTATATATAATATCACTATGCGAAAGATCGTTGGCACACGCGGAGTCGTATTTTGGGACTGCACCACTCATAGACAATGGAAATTGCAATTGTACTGTAAGTAACCCTTTAGATTACTTTATTGCAAATATAATTACAATAGCGTAGCATTAAAGACCGCTCAAGTTGGACTTGTTCGTTGAAAGTGGCATAATGTTTTCTACCGCGCACTATCACCGCCGAATTGATCCCCTGTCGTTTAGAGGGCTTTGAAAAAGGCAGACGACACAGGGTGGGTTAATAGAAATAATTTAACCGGTCTATAGGCTTGTCAAGCGCTCTACTCGCTGTGCCACTTCACTGTAGCCTGTCAAGTGGCACAGCGAGTACAGCGCTCGCTTTGACATCCGTACACAGCTTGCTAACGCAAGTTTGAATCCCGGCAAGGCCAAACTCAGCCTTTCATCCTTCTGTGGTCGATAAATGAGCACCACACACCGTGGTTAATAATAAGCACCGCTTAGATACCTCACGTTTCTTAGCGCTATATGAATGGGAAAATATTATTATTTTATTATTAACATACTCTGTTGCACTATCTTCGATAGCAAATATTTTCACGCCCTAATAAATAAAATGATGATTTTTAATGAAGATCGGCTGGTGAGACTAATTTATGTTTTTTAAAACAGGTATGTGGCTCCATTTTGCCTATGTCACGATTTACAGACTCCAGCGGATGGGGTCTTCAACTGCCAGGTGCAGGTCCAAATATGCAACTTCATGACCCTCACCATTTTATGGGACAATCGCCAAGGACCAATATGCCCTTACGCAGTACTAGCGGCTACAAACAACATACCAACCAATAGGGTGGTCTAATGGCTCATTGTTGGAGCAACCTTCCGATTATCAGAGCGACCATTTACTGCTTTTATCATAAACCAACAGCCTATCTACCGCAAAGGAACAACGCGTGGCTCCAAATAAACTTTTGCTGATCGACAACAGAGACAATAGCAAATCGCTGAATATTCACTAAACATTTCATGTGAAATAAATGTACTTTACCAAATGTACAATCCTGCTGTTTACTTTTAAACCACAGTTTCATATTCCGAATTGTGGCGCACTGAGTTGTAAGCTGATCTAACACTCTCTGTACCGCAAAGGAACATCGCGTGTCTCAACATGAACTTTTGCGGATCGACAACAAAGACAAATGCAAATTGCTGAATATTCTCTAAACATTTGATGTCAAATAAATGTACTTTACAACATTTACAATCTTGCTGTTTGCGTTTAAATCACAGTTTCATATTCCGAATTGTGTCACGCTGTGTTGTGACATAATGTGTGTTGTCTTCCGGGTTCTGTGTAAAGTCGCGTAGTACTGGAGACGACTGGGCGCGTTTCATTACGTACCCTGTAACGTCACGGAGAGAGGCGGGGAATATGAATGCTTTGATAATATCAGGCTTAGGGGCGGGAGATATGATTTAGTGTCGCAAAAGCAAGTCAGCCAGGTCAATAGCGCCAGTCATAGGATTATCACATAATGTCGGCGCACACCAGCCGGATTTATCGTTTCTTTAGTGGACAAAAAGTCGGTTGACGCCCCTAGGAAATTGTACTATTAGCGGACAAAAGGAGTGTTCTTAAAACACTTTCACCCTGACAACGAACAATACAAACAACGTTCCCCCATTTTGTGTAATTGCAACCATTTCGGGACACTGCGAGTGTTCTTAGAACACATTCAACTAGACAGATTACAATACGGACAGCGTCCTGAGGACACCCCCAGTTTGTGTATTTACAAACAATTAAGTACACTGCGAGTGTTCATAGCTCATTTTTACCTTCCTTGCGAACAAAAATGACACATACTCCGTCCTCTAAACACCACACCATTTAGTTTATTTACAAAATGTCAGAACAGCCGTGTTCTCCGCGGACAAATCAAACGCAACAAAAACGTCTAGCACATAAAAAACCAAAACATTGAACCTATCTCATACTCCCCCATTCTACCCAAACACTCTTACACACCAACACACGGCACTAAATACAATTTTTTATCCACGTTTCACTTCGCTGTACGCGGTCGACTGCGAATACAAGATGGCGGGCGCCACAGAAAATCTGACGCGCTCCACGGCCTCGCCGTCCAATCAACGAACACGTCGCATGTCAGCGGACATGACGCAAGGCCATGGGCCAATCGGGGTGCTGTCCGCGGAGCGAACAGGGAAGTCTGTCCGCGAAGCGAACGCAGATATCACTAATTTTTGCTTACATTTTGGTCATTTTTAAAAAAAACTACTGGACAGATTTACACCAAATTTACAAAAGCACGCTTTTGGGACCAGGCCGCTGCTCCTGCCGCAAATTTGGTGTAAATCCTTCCAGCGGTTCGGGCTGTAGCCGTGCGCAAAGTTTTTTCCCATTCAGTGTATGGGAAAAAAAAAAGTTTTGGGACCCCCCCTATAACTTTTCCCCCCCTGGACGAATCCTCACCAAACTTTGCAAAACAATTCAGAGTGACCCAAATACTTTTTTTTTGCAAAGTTTGGTGAATATCCGTCCAGGGAGAGCGAAGTTATAAGCCACCCAAAAAGTGCTCTTCCTATGGAAACAGCAACTTAACCATAACTACATGGCCACTACTGTGGCCATGTAATATATATATATATATATATATATATATATATATATATATATATATATAGAGAGAGAGAGAGAGAGAGAGAGAGAGGGTATATGGTCATAAACTTCATAAAAACACTAATCATTGTCTAGGTGTTCTGGTAACTCATACCTTTAAATCAGTGCAGTAGGAGCACCACTTTTGGCTAGATCGTACTATGGTCTATTAATTCTGAGCACCACAAAGTCTCTGTTAATAGTTCTCATGTCTTCTCGGTGACCTATCAGGGAAGAATTGATCAAAGATTACTGTGAATATAACTTGTTGTGTTGCATAAGTGTAGGGAAGCCAGTATGCCCAAAACTAGAGTTCTTACCTACTGGTAGGAGCGAAAGTAAGAGTTATGTCTTTAATTCCAGGTTGTTCTTGGGCGGATGATCTCTCTTAATAGGATGATCATTCCATATTCATTGCGATCTGAAAATCAGATTGAAGTATGCCATTAGTTCTTGGTGCTACCAAGTAATATTTGCATAATACCATTTGGGGAACTATTCCCTGTCCAATAACCTAAAAATTACATCCCAAACAATAGTGCTAGGAGACTTCAATCTAGGTTATAATGACAATAAGGACACCCAATCGACAGCGATTGCTCTGACCTCGAAAAGAGCTGGGATTCTCCCAAAAAGTTGAATTACCCACACACAACAAAGGTCGTATCCTAAGGTCGATAGCAGAACATAATTGCGAAGTAAATATTACAGACTCTGTACCGCAGATCTGGACTGACCACCACCTGCTACTATTCACAGTGGCAACCAACAGGGCCACTGTCCTGTCCGCACCCGCCCGTCCTCTGCCAACGAGAAACAAAAAACTAATGACAGCAGAAAATCTGATGCCCGTTACATTACCTAAATTGAACTCACTATCTGACAGCATTGACCCTAATCTGTTAGTTGAACATTACAATATAGCCATGACCTCAGCCCTTGATCACATAGCACCGCTCAAACTAAGAAATAGCAAAAAAAAACACCTCAATTCATGGTTCACGCCCTACCTAAAAGAGCTCAGGCTGGCCAAAAGAAAACTTGAAACCATTTGGAGACTCTCCCCTTCAGTCAAAAATAAACTCAACCTCTCCAAAGCCTCCTCCCAATACAAGAAAGAAATACTATTAGCCAAACAAGAAACCTACAATACTAGAATATCTAATTCCAAATCAAGTGTCAAAGAACTGTTTAGCATTCTGAAAGAACTGGAAACACCCATTGTACCCCAAGAAAACTGCACCAAGGATAAAAAATGGTGCTCTAGCATACAACTTGCTCTAACAAATAAAGTAGCAAATCTACAAACCAAAATTGCCATCAAGAAGGCATCGCTAACACCTCACATCCCGCAGAGTTCAGCGCCACCACCACAGCCTAAGATGGAAGCCCGATTCTGCTTCTCTAAGGTATCGATCATAGAGGTAGAAAAGGTCATCCTGGGTCTTAAACCGTCTAACTGTAAAGGCGACCAATGCCCAGCACAACTCATCAAAGATGCTGCAAGAGAATTATCGCCATTTATAACCAAACTAATCAATTCTTCCTTTACCTCAGGCTCAGTACCAAACAACCTAAAAGAGTCCTGGGTACTGCCACTACTAAAGAAACAAACCCTTGACCCTGCCATTCCAATGAACTTCAGGCCCATCACGACCGTGCCCTTTCTTCTAAAAATTCTAGATAAAGTGGCTTACTTCCAAATTCAAAACTTTCTAGAGTCTAACCACCTACTTGGGACCCGTCAATCAGGATTCCACCCGCAACATGGGACTGAGACAGCATTAATAGACCTTAAGGCCCAAATAGACGAATGTAGAGACAATGGCCAAGCGGCCCTACTTCTCCTCCTGGACCTATCAGCGGCATTCGATTTAGTGAACCACACAGTCCTCTGTAGTCACCTCGACTCGGCAGCCCACTTCTCAAAAGAGGCCATAATCTGGATCAAGTCATTCCTGAGCAATCGGACTATGAGAGTCTTTGCTCCATCAGCCTCAGCAGATCCAATTCCCATAACATGCGGTGTACCACAAGGTTCTTGAGTGTCACCCACCCTCTACAATGTCTTCATGAAGCCACTCTTTGATGAAATGGACCATCTGGGTATCGCCTACACCAACTACGCAGACGATACCCAGATCCTCCTCCCGCTCTCAGGAGACTACGCCAAGGACCTGGCCTTAGTGAACAGGATATATAGCATCATTCAGGCATGGATGGCCACACACGGCTTATGCCTGAATGATGATAAAACTGAGCTTATCATCCTAGGCACCACTACCTATATATCCAAACTCAGCCCTGATTATGACAACTTCATTATCGATGGGAACAACATAAAAGTAGCTCACGAAGTAAAAACTCTAGGATTTTACCATAACTCGCACCACCACCGTGCACTGCTAAGACTAACACCCAGGACATCAAAGATGACATCACAAATGTCATTGATGACATCACTGATGACATCACATGTGTATGTACTTCTCATGAAATATGTGTAGAAGGGATTCTTATTATGTTGCGAAAAAAGTGTCAAGAATCAATTCAAGAAATATACCCTAATAAGTGAACTTTACCAAACAAGTTAACTCTCTAGCTTCTGCCACAGCATACACACGCAAACTTATAAGAGCGAGCAAACAATTCCTCTCTACAGACAGTTGCACTACACTTGCCAGAGCCCTTATACTATCCAAATTAGACTATTGCAATGGATTATCCATTGGAGCAAATAAACAGACCATCCACAAAATTCAAGTTCTCCAGAACAATGCCTTGAGAGCAGCACTCAAGATTAATAGAAACGAGCATATATCCTCAATAAGAAGAGAATACAAATGGCTCTCCACCATAGACAAAATTCATCTCAAAATTGCCTCCCTCACCCACAAATGTATCAATAACAAAGCTCCGCCCTACCTCATGGAAAGGTTACGTAAAAGAACTTCTTCCAGACCCACCAGAATAGCCAACGCTAACTGCCTCCAAGTTCTGCGATTCAAACTCGCCACTATAGGAGGAAATAGCTTCCCGGTTAAGGCTGCGCAGTTATGGAACTCCCTCCCCCATGACGTCAGAGAACTTCAGCCCTTCGCTAAATTTAGACAAAACCTCACTAGGTGGCTGAGAGCCAACGACAGCTAACCACTCCACATGCCACATTGTACATAACTGTATATAACTATATATTATGAGACTTTGATTATGCAGGAGCATGTTCCTCGCTCCCTTGTTCATGATCGCTCCCTGTACATATCTGCTTACTGTAGTATTGCTGATGTCTATGCCCACACTTCCTGCCTTCTTTTTGTACTTGTAATTAGCTGAGCTTATCTGTAACCAAGCTCAGCGTATCTCTGCACCTTCATCTGATTTGTTTTTTCTTATGTATCTGTAACTAAGTTGAGCATATCCTTGTCTGTTTGCGCCCTGATGCCCCAGGGTATGGCGCGCCATACAAATAATAAACTAAACTAAAGTAAACTAAACTAATTTCTATTGTAAGAATGCTCCATTATGCTGTTTATGGCTTACTTTGCTGCATGGTGGGCCTCCACACATTTGTAACTGCGAGCGGTGAAAAACGGAGTCCCAAAATGGCCACCTTCTGCTTATGTGCATCATCACGTAGCAACGTGATGACGTCATATGTTTACCTACGTCATTCGAATTTACACAGAGCCATGTCTGTGTCTGTGTCCATTAGATTTATTGTTATGACGCTATTATATGTGAGTTTCTATTTTAGCTGTAAAAGCGACTCAATAGAGTTATAAGGGGTTATTTGTAGGTTTAAACTCATTGAAAGAATTGAAGGATATCCAAGAAACCGACCTATTAGTCTCATTTGACGTTCAATCCCTTTACACATCCATTCAACAGCAGGATGGTCGTGAAGCACTAGAATGGGCCCTACTGAGATGTGAAGATTGTCTAGCAAACAAACCGTTCATCTTAGACCTAAGCAACTAAGCATGTATCTGCTTTTAGCAAGTCATTGGGGAACTTGCTGAGAGTGAGGTGGTCTTCATTAGAGGTGAAGGATGCAAGACAGCTGAACCCGCAGGCCCTTTTAAGACGAGGTACCACTATCTGGGATGGATGTGGATGCAGATCTTACTCTCGCATCAATAATCAGAACGACTCAGGAAGTTCCAATCTTTAGCTATTTTATTAACCAGGATTGAAAACAGGGAGTACAATGGGTATCAACGGACGTCGCACAAGCGTTATCTCCATTTCACATGAATAAACACAGTTATATAGTAAAAAACCTGTCATCATTGATGTCATAATATGTGGCAAAATAAGAAAACCTAAATTGGATTGTGGTTAGTGTATGGGGAACATCTAGGTACACTTTGTATGGGGGATAGGACTGTGATTGGCTCTCTAAGGTGTGGTGGACAGCTATGTCCACCCCAAGTGCAAGTCATCTTCTGTGTCATGAATTACATGATGTTTCATTGGTTTTCAAACTATAGGGCGCTTTACTACATGGCCCTCGCTTGTACCATTCTGGAATATTCCACTCGCTAGCAGCACGCAAGCTGGCACCCAAGGTGCTGGAGGGTAGCACTTGACCATACCTCCCCACTCAATTAGCCCATCATCCCTCATCACTCCTGCTGTATGCCATTCAATTAGTTCTTTGAACTCGGCCTTGCAAGGATCACTGTGCCTGAGAATAAAAGGGAGTGTGAGCATGGCCTTATCTTCTGGTCTCGGTGTAGCTCGCCCCAAAGTCTATTGCCACCTACCCCATGTGACAGAAGACCGTGTTTTGAGCTCCTTCTTTGCATTTAACACAAATTAAATGAATAAAACCTGGCACCTCTAGTGTTTTTCCATTACACCTCAACATGAGATGGTCTTGCTTCTCACGTTCATTGTATCTTTTCGAATAGATAACCAGTTTCTTGGCTGTCCCAACCCTTGACACTGGGCCAGACAAGCCTTCTCAAATCTTCCTTTGCCGTCAGCTGATTTATTCAACTGCGCTACACTTTCAGCCGTTCTATTCATGAGATCCTAGTTTGCTAAAATGCGTTGTGGAACATCCAGATTCTATACACACACACATATATATATATATATATATATATATATATATTTATATATTGGCAGCACCTATGTATAGCCAGCCTCATGATTACTTAGTCTACTTGCGTTACAGCGTCTGTACCATTGTACAACGGCTTGCATTTTCTTGCTTTCTTGCTCTCTGCACATGCAATCTTCATTCCGCACATGAAATGTTACTCAGTTCTTTACTTTGCCATCAGATTCTATAAGTTCTATGTACACTCTTCATTGGAATCTCTTCTGGGTGCATCATTTCTGCTTCATGTGATGTCACCAGTCTTCTCTTTCAATCATCTTACGGATCTTCCTTCAGAAGACTGTTATTTCTCTGCGGTTACATTACGTAGGGTTTTCTCAGTGGATGGCCTTGCGCATGTCGTAATTTCCGGTTTCCAACATACAGGCAAAATGGGGGCGGGACTTCCGGCAGAGGCACTTGGCTCCTCCTCTACACTCCCCCCTCTGGTTGATTCATCGACCACTCTCCATCAGTTTTCACATCTAAACATCCTCGTCTGAAAAAGTGCTTCTTTGGAGTCCATATTTTCATTACTCCTTTCATAGATCCTGCGATTTCACATGCTCATCAAGACTCCAGGTGATGAGACTACATTGTCCATTTCAGCTGCAGTAGATTCATCTTTCCACATAATTCTTGTGGTTTCTTGGATACAGGAACTTTGTTCCCTCAGGTGCTAGAATGCTGGCTTCTATATATTTTTTGCTTTCTTCATCTGTCAGCTCTTTGTGTCCAAACACTGACTCAACATCGATTATGACCTTCATTCCTACTGCTTTCTCTGTTGTCTTCTTGCATTGTGTGATTATTATTCTGATCACACAGAATCCAAACATGATCATCACCAACAGGGCTCCGAGGAACTTGAAGATGTTCACCATCCACTGTGGAACCCATCAGAAGATCAACACAAACCAGCAGTCATCTGCAATATCTTCTACCTTATCTTCCATCTTGACGTGCAAGTTCGTCAGCATCGTTATGGCCTCTGACAAGGTCGCATTCTCTTCATCATGAGAAGGTATTAATGTGCAACATGATTCTCCAATTTTGGCACACACGCCTCCACCCATGGCTGTAATCATGCCCAAGACATATCTATTCCAAAGGGTCATCAGTCTTATGGCTTTCAATTCTTCCTTGATAGCGTTGAATCACTTTATGGTAGTGTTGATCGTCTGCAGGAGCTCCCAACTGGTCATCTGTAACCATTTGTCATTCACCATCGTCTGTATCCCTGGCATTAAGATTGTCGTGAATATTGCCGAAGTCTGACTGAACAACCTGTGTTCATACGGAATAGAATCAAAGGCTTCTATTGATTTAGCTTAAAAGTAGTTCTCCTTCTTTGTTCGATTGAGAAATTCAACTGATCTTCTCTTTCTCAGGTGAGAATCTACTTTTGGAAACTCTCCAATGTTCAGGTCACTCTTCTGCATCACCAATGCTGGAACACAGCCCTCCCCAGTCCTTAGGCAACTTCATATATGCTCTGGATCCACAGGCCCAGTAGTGGTCCATTATCACTACTGTTCCGTCCTTCATTCCTGGTAAATCAAAGATTAAACCAGGTGTCCAGTCAAAGGATCGAATATAAAGGATTGAATGATCTTTTGCTCGAATGCAAAAGGATAAAAAAAAGGATAGAATTTTTTTTTTTTAGTTTGGGTTGGTAACACAATGTTTTTAATAAAGAAAACAGGGGGTTGGTGGGGAACCCCCCCCATAAAAAAAAAAAAAAACTAACAAAAAAAATCGACCCTTTTTTCAGTCCTTTGACTGTCGATCAAAAGGCATTTTATCCTTTTGTTTTCGACCCTATGACTGGCAACCATTCAACCACACTGCTGATTCTCTCCAAATTTTCTTGTGCCATTGTTTCTGAAGCATAGCTCTGCAATAGCCAGAGGAACTATCTGCAACAGGCCTCCTTTGTCATCAACCCATGTCAGCAACTTTCAAATCTTTGGCCAGAGAGATTTGATTCCCTTTCCCACACGATCTATAACTGGCTCGTAATGTCCTGTACTGCCACTGCTCTGCAAACAACTATGCCTTCCTCTCAACTATCTGGAGAAAGTACTGTTCTCCTGATTTGCATCTGGCCTCTCTCCTTGCATCTTTGCATTTCTTCATCATTCTTTCCTTGACAATGTAGCTTTTTTATTTATTTACCATCGGATTCCTGCTCCTTTCATTCCAAGCTGCTCATATCTTATCACATGATCTCTGGTGTGTGGTCTCTCTCTTTTCTTTATATATCACATGTAATCATCTTCTTCTGGAGCTGTCCATTCAGTCACCCATACCAAGGATGCTTTTTTAACCTGGGACTGACCTCTCGTATGGTGCAGTGCATGTTGTGTCAGGCAATGAGCAGTCTGCACTGCTATTTCTATAGCTATGGATATCTTAGAATTCCTGTTAGCATAAGATAGGAGAGCACAAACATAGCAACTCTCCTTAGAGGTCCTTTTTTCCACCTCTTTTATGTGCTGATACCACATGTTATTCCCCAAATACGCTGTACTGTCTAGATACTTATTTAACTCATAATCATCTTCCCTTGAGCTTCTCCTGTGTCTCCCTTTTGCAAGGTGACCTTGTGAATAATGCTCATGAAGTATATCAATAAGGGTCCCTCCTACACTGGGAATCATAGGAACACTTGCCAGAGAAATGGTGACCTTACACGTGTCACTGGTGTAGGATAAATCACATATGGTCTTGGTCTTTCAGCAATAGACAATTCTACATAGGTCACTGGAGTGGGAAGAATCAAAGGAACGTCTACCTTACTTGGACCAATGAAGTAGACAGTATGGATTAGCAAAATCAGAGAAACTATAATAAATGATGAGCATGCATATATTATGCACCAATACATGAGACCCCACTACTTTCGATTCTCCACACGTCGTTGAGTTTGCTCATTTTCCGGAACTGCATTATTCTCGACAGTCCACATTGTGCCTTTGTACTACTTTAAGTAAGTAAAAAATCTTGTTAGATGCTCAGGTAGCTGTAGGATCTGTTCAACTATCGCCGCAAGTAACCTTCTAATTTCAGGGCCATTTTGAGGATCTTTCAGAAACACACGTATGTTAGTACTACGCCAAACAAGAGCAGGATAACCATGGAGTATGTATATAAAGACAGCGAAAAGTAGTCTAAGGGCATCGACATCTGACAGAACCATGAGGTTAACCAAAGAGAAACTCAGTGAAGAATGAATCTGGGAAACTGCTCCCTTTTCCATTCGTCGAACTTGAATTCTAGATCTGGCATATTTAGCACATCAACAATTTCTAAAGTCCAATTCGAAGATTCCTGCGGCTCGAGAACTTTTGCTTAGCACTCCTGATAAAATATCTATAAAAAGTGTCCTGGGTGAGCCACAGTGCAAATGCACACTTGCATTTATTTAATCAGCAATATTAACACCCTTCTTCCTCGTCACCCATTGAATCTGCACGTGCTGAACAACTTCTTCTTGTCTGGCTTCCGAATCAACGGTTGGGGGTGCATTGGTCTCACCAGCATACAGCTTCACATCGGCCAAATGGATCCATTCACGCCTTTCTTGGACTTTTACTGCTGAGGGAGTGATATTTTTGACAATAAAGGGACCACTAAAACGGGGCCCATGCCAATTCCTTCTGATGTTAGGCACTAAGACTGAATCTCCCGCAAACAATTTAGGCACTGGTAATAGTTCTTTCAGTGTGGTTACTGAATGGTCTTCATCTGTGTCCTTAGACCGACACCCCTTGTGCTTGAGTTGATCTGAAATGACAGAGATACTAGCGGTCATACATGTCAAATATGCACATAAATCATTTCCTAACATTTCTGCAGTCATCCGGGCATCACTTCTGCTCCTCGATGGAGGAGACAAGGGCATTCTCATTCCCCTCACTGTCACTAGCTCGTGGGGTGTGAGGGGGTGGTCTGACCCCAGCTGATTCCTTAATGCATAAAATGCAGCAAGGGGCAGGCAATACAGCCATTCCTTCTTCAATGTCAACTTCAATTTGACAATTCTCTCTTTAAGTAGGCTGTTAAATCTCTCAAATATCCCATTCACTTGCGGGTGATAAGCAGAAGAAAACTTGTGTTTTATACTAAGCAATAGGCTAATCTGTTCAAATACTTCATTAGCAAAATGGGGTCCATTGTCAGATCGCAGCACCTCACATACTCCCCATCTGGGAAATATTTCCTGTACTAAAAACTTCACTGTGCAAGTGGCATCAGGGTTTGTACATGGACCTGCTTCAATCCACCTAGAAAAGGGACACACCACCACTATCATATACCTATATCCACTACATACGTGCAGCACATCAACATAGACAATATGTAAATGCTGAAAAGGACCGTTCAGTCGAGGAATCATTCCTGTGATTATTTGCAGTGTGCGCGCAGTGGTAAACCTTTGACATATGATGCAATTTACTACATAAAATTGAAACGTGTTCTAACAGGTTTGGAATGAACCTGTCCTGCGCAATAGCTGCTGTGAGGCTTTCCCTAGTTACATGCACAGGGTAGTGCAGCTGTTCATGCACTACCCTTAACAAGGCTACAGCCATCACCAGTTTTCCAGTGCTGTCCTGTCACCACAATGCTTCAGAGGGGGATAAAGAACACCCTCTTCGCCTCCACAATTCTTTCTCTTTCTGTGGTGCACTGCCTGGAACTTCCATCAACTGCGTTCTTGACAAATGATTAAACCCTTCATTTACAATCATAATTGTGACTACTTTTTCCTTTACATCTGGAGTATCAAAACTAGAAATAGCTGGTGAATATGCAACCCGTTTTGCCTCTTCGTCTGCGGCTTAGTTTCCGCGAGAGATAAAATCAGTTTGCTTAGTATGTGCTGCGCATTTAACTATTGCGTTGGCTACTGGGAGTTGTAGTGCCTTAATAAGTATGTCCAATAATGCTGCGTGTTGCACTGGAGTGCCGTCCGCTCGAAGGTAGCCCCTCCTTTTCCAACATGCAAGCCCTGTGTGCACGAATGACATCAGATAGGTAGAGTCACTGTACACTGTCACTTCCTGCCCTGCATGCTTCTCGACCGCAACAATAAGCGCCACAAATTCTGCTGCTTGTGCCAAAAAGTGAGACGGTAATCTTGAACTTGCGTCCACTTCAAATTCCCCATTAGCTCTGTGCCTTACTACAGCTGAACCTGAATGCCTTGCCACATCAGTTTGATACATTTTTGAAGACCTGTCAATAAAGAGAATCTCTCCCTTTCTCCTTTACTCTTGGGATATCATCGTAGAACTCTTCATAATTAGAAGAATCATGCACCTGCTCACCCTCTTCCACGTGCTCGGCTGCAAATGTGGCTGAGTTCACTATTTTATACCTGACTATTTTGATCACTGGATTCGATATAACTACCTCTTATGTAGAAGTACTCTGAGATGTCAATGTACTTTTAGGTTTCTCCAAAACGGCAAACAAAGCATGCGCAACAAACAATGGCATAGAACACCCCATCACAATATTAGTATACTTCTCTATTTCGAACATGGCTGCTGCCAGCGATTGTTGACAAGGAAAGTGCTTTCTCATTGCTGGATCTAACATCCCACTGTAATATGCCAGGGGTTTGTACCCCAACGTAGTTCTCTGTGTTAACACTGCTTTCATAACTGTCCCATTCGTATGTGAAAACAAAAATAATTCCTCATCATAGTTGGGAATTCCTAAAACTGGAGCTGTACAAATTGCTTTCTTCAACTCTTCAAACCCTCCCTCCATTTCCTCAGCCCATTCTATTTTTTCCTTTTTCACTTGTGCTTTCTTCAGAACCTGCAAAAGGGGTCTTGTGTATGAACTATAATAAAATACCCATACTCTATAAGCTCTTTCAGGTGTGACTTTCTTCCCTTCATGTGAGATTAACTGACTGATATACAAAACTTCAGGCCTCATCACGAGTCTGGCGGTAACCCTTAAATGCATTGGTAGCGCTATTACTGCCCATTTAAGGGTCCGCCAGATCATGGCCTTGGCGGATTTCCCCCCAGCTCAGAGCTGGTGAGAAATCCACAGCAAATATGCCGATTTTTGGCGCTATTACCTCTGGCGGGAAATCCGCCGGCGGTAATAGCGCAAATTTTCCCCATTGGACCCAATGGGGAATGAGGAATTCCCGAATGGGCCCAATCGGGAATGGGCACTAACCATTCTGCCAAACCCATGATCCGGCGCTAATAGTGCCGGGGGGTTTGGCAGTGGGGCTAATAGCGCCAGCGTTACCGCCCAACTCGTGATGAGGCCCTTCTTCTTGAAAATATTGCAATTTCTCGTTGTCTACTTTATATCCCTTGTCTGCTAGGATAGTCATTAACTGGATTGAATCTTGCCTACACTCATCTTCTATCGTGCTACAAACCAAAATATCATCTACGTACTGCAGCACAACACTTGCAAATCAATATTGCTTAGGTCCATCAGCATGACCCTATTAAATACCGATGGACACTCACAGTACCCTTCGGGCAAACGAGTGCTCTTCAACTTAATTTGGCGAAACGTAAATGACGTAAGGTCTTGGAAGTCCTTATGCAACGGGTTTGAGAAAAACACATTTTTCAGGTCAATCACCGTGAAATATCGTGCCTCTGCTGGATACTGCATAAAATCATCGCCGGATTCGGAAATAAAGGAAACTCTGCAGCCACAGTCTGGTTAATTGGTCTCATGTCCTGGATAAATCCTGGATAAATCTCCACAACCCCCCCTTTGATTTCTTCACAGGGTACACCACGGTATTACACAGTGACTCTGACGTCACTAAGAAACCCTGTTCCATCAGGGCTGATTTAGTCTTAAAAATACCATCATTTGTCTCTTGAGACATTAGGTACTGTCTTGCTCGAGGTAAAATTGCTACTGGCTTAAGCTTAATCTCAACCTCCCCTATCCCCTTCAATTGGCCTACATCATAGCGGCCTGTAGTCCATAAAGAATTTGGCACTTTTTCCAAATCTTCATCAAAAAATGTTGTGCGCTGCAGCACTATCACCATTCGTTGTGGGATTTCTCTTTTCTCTATTCTGATCCAATATGTAATACTCATCTCAAATGTTACTTCATCATCTGCTGGATCATCTCTAAACATGTCTTTGTCTTTGACACCAGTCAATCTATACCCTTCCCCAATGGTGTTCACTGTTCTCCATGTCCTGCCCCCGTCATCGGTGCCTTCGAGCATGACCAATTCCCCCCGCACTATGGCTGCAAGTAACTCTAGGGGAATAGTCTGTCCCCCCTCATCATCCATAGGTTTCTGTGGCCTGAACAAAAACTCATCAGGTAATCTCATAATCTTTCCCACTAGGCCGGGTAGCCATGTCAACAAAATGCATACCCCACAAAGAAAAACTTCTGGCTCTAATGGCATTCCTCACAGAGCCATTTGCCCTGTAAACGCCAATATGAATTCGCCCACATTCATATAATGTATCCCTGGAGTAGAACACACTATGCCTTCATCAGTTAAACAAATCATCATATTAAGCTTCGTCATTAAATCTCAGCCTAAAATATTAACTGGTGTCTGCCTCAAATACAATAATGGAACAGACATGTCACACTCTCCTATAGAGACTGGTAATTCATCAGTAAAAGGAACTCTGCTTTTAGCTCCACAGGAATTTTGCACATTCATGGCATTTCCCGACATTGGGTATTTTCCCTCTCATATACATGAACGAGTAGCTCCAGTGTCTACTAAAAAAAGAAAAAGATTTGCCTCCTATCGTCACATCAACCCTTGGTTCTTCTTGAGGGTCTGGTGTCACTGATACTACTGAACACATCAAGTCGCCCTGTGAGCTGTCCTATTGTGGGTACATGCTTATCCCTGTACCTGTAAAAGGACTTCCTCCCACCACAGTGACACCCCCTACTTTAGGTGTCAATAACTGTCCTGTGTTTGCATTCTGCTGTAACTGCATGAGTGCGTACTGTGACTGCCCTTACAGCAGATTCAATGGTGCTTGCTGTGGTTGCAATGCCTGTTGCATTTATGGTGCATGTGCTTGATACACTGTCTGATCTTGGGCAAACCCATCCCTATTTTGTGAGCTATATACTGGAGGATAAGCTGTCCCCCCTCTTGAAAATTGCCCATTCTGTACATACCCTTGGTTCCACATGTTCACGCAATGTGCCCTGTCATCCCACATGTCCAACATACAAGAGGTAATCTTCTGATTTGACCCCCCTTACATATTCTGATTATCAATCTGCATATTCTAAAACCTGCCTAGGTCATTTTGAAAACCACCCCTTCCTCTGTAGCCCATTCCTCTGCCTCGCGGCATACACCTATTCCCTCCTTGATCCATTTGGTGTTGATTATTCGCCTGCGATGCACCCACTGCTTGCTGCATTCCCAATCACTCTCCGCTTGTCAATACTGCCCCTTCTATGGCATATTTTTCTAATTTCTTCGGAACTAACTTGGCTTCCTTAAGTTTTCTAGCATCTTCCTTCTTCTTATTTTTCTCACATAACAGCTTGTAGTGATGTGCTATAGTCAACTTTATCTCTGCCCATGGCTTCACTTCCATTCCCACTAATTTCTTTAGCTGTCTCTGTACCTGCTCTGGCAACCCTTGACACAAAATGTGGTAAAATACTGCCACTGATTTCTCCCATGGCTCCCTCATTTCAAGAGTCCAGCGTTCCTGAATACTTTGAATATAAGCAAGCGGATCTTCGTCATCTTTAATCTTACGTGCCGTCATTTCACCCATATCTGACGCATCAGGATACTGTACCCTGAGTGCTCTCCAGACATCTGCTCTACAGTTGTTAAATAGCGCTCCATCAAGTGCTGTGTTCTGTGCCGTGACACTTCAGTAACCTGCTCTCGTCCAAATATCATCAACCCTTTCCCCAAGAATGGCTACTAGCAGACCTTTAATGTCCCCTATTGCCAGAGTATTTCCTCCTGTCATCTTTTCTAGCTCATAAATCCATTTCCCTGCACCCGCCGTTAAGCTGGGAAGTTTGTATCTTAAGTTATCCTTAGCCATTTGTGGCCAGGGAATATACTGAGGTCTGGCCCCTCCTTTCTCCAATAAAGGGAACTGCCTGAACCCAAATCCACAATCAGCTCCCATTGTCTGCCTATTCATAGTGGTGACAATGGTTCCTGATCGCTTTCTACCTGGAAATGACCTCAGCCTGTTCACATATGGTGGCGACTCTCACTTCTCACTATGCAATCATCTGTTACGAAGTTCGTTGGTCGTGTAGAGTATGAACTACCCCTCTGTCCCCAAGAAACACCCTGACAACACCTAAAATACTGTCAGCGTGATTATTAAGGCCACAGGTGGAAGTCCCCAAACCAGGACGCGGGACAGCCGGAAGAATCCCTTGAGCGCTGTAAGGCAAGGTACAATGGTTATGTAAGTATGAAAGCAAGACACAATTACTTGTATGTAAATAGCAGATACTAAAATACCTGTGAGGGCTTGGAAGAGGTGTGAACCTCCTGACTGTGGCGGGACAAGGCTGTATGGTATAGCAGGCAACCACCTATTGTAGGACCGAGGTCCAACTGGAAACACGTGGAAATCCGAGGTCAGAAACTTGATGATCAAATGTTCCAGCGTCAGTGAAGGGTGAAGCAAAAATGATCCGTGTACTAAGCGTAGGTCGGCAACAGGCAATCCAATGTTCCAAAGTTCCAGAGTCAGTGAAGGGTGAAGCAAAAACAATCCGTGGACTAAGCGTAGGTCGGCAACAGGCAATCCAATGTTCCAAAGTTCCAGAGTCAGAGAAGGGCTAAGCAGAGACAATCCGTGGAGCAGGCGTAGGTCGATAATGAAAACAGGTCTGTAGAACGAAGAGAGTGCGTCACGTGATCCTGATTGAAACAGCTGTGAAGCAACGCCTTCGGTTTCCGAACTCTTTTTATCCCGGGAAAGGACACACGTGACAACGTCACGTGGAAGCGAACCGAAAGCGTTGCCGCGTTGCTAGGAAACCAGGGTCACATAGTCCGTGACGCGCCGGGCAGCACTGATCTCCGCGGAAGATACGAGTTCCTGGATTGCAAAAGTCTCCACTTGGTTTGCCACCGCAGTGAAGGGCGATAAATGCCTGTACCGCCAAACATGCCACGCCGTGCCCTGCCGTGTGAAACGTGAGTGGGAAATGCTGTGCAGGAATCTGAGCGTGTGTGCCGGGAAGCGCTGATAGTGGTAGAAGCGGAGGGGCGTGTCTTCGGCTGAGTAGGAAGTGGTGTGACATCATCCTTTATGGTGCTCTGGATATGCTATAGGATCTGGCGTCATAGCCTTAGGCAGCCTAAATCAGACCATCTCACTTCCTTGTCCGTCTGCAGCGATCCCTCGGGAATGCATGCACTTTCTCTCTCCTCCCCACGGAAGTTTTCTCTCTGTTCATCTGACATATCTAGTCCCCAACTAGTATGACTTTCATTCCGATCACCCTTATTTAATGTCAGACTGTCTAAGGACAAGGCTCTATGCTCGAAACTAAACAGGTCTCTTTCCTCGCTTCATGATTGTAGGACATGGGATTGTTCTCCCTTCCCTTGGCTTCCCGATTTGCTGCTTTCCCTTAAATCTTGATAGGCTTTATCGATCCTCTCCCTCATGCTCCCTATGTCAAAATTCTCCTCTAGGGTTATCCTAGATGGTCCTGCTATTGCTCCCTGTGATGGGAGGAACTTCTCTATATGGCTCCACGATATAACTGGACTCGGTTCTATTGACTCTTTCTGAATGCGTTCAATGTCGCGTTCCCTTTGTCTTCTTTTTCGCTCCATTTCATCATCTGATTCCTTTCGCCTACTCGCTTCCTGTCTAACCCTTTCCTCGTCTTGTCTTTTCTCTTCTCTTCTTTCAATCGCTCTATGCTCTCCTTCCCTCCTTTCATTCGCTCTACGCTCTTCTTCTTCCCTTCGTCTTTGCATTCTTGTATCCCTTAATTTCTGAGCTTCCTCCTCTTCTCATTTCTTCTCTTGCCTGTCTCATTTTTGGATTGTTCTCTGCCTGTTGTCATACTTCCTTTACTCATCTGCCCATTCTTCCTTTCTTTGCTGCTATTCCTGATACATCTGTTCTCATCTCTGCCTGTTCTTTCTCTTGTACTCATCTTCCTGCATTCTTTTCTCTCCTGGCCTGTCTTTTCTATCCTGTTTGTCTTGATCTTCCCTTTGCCTAACTTCCTCAATACTTTTCCCATCGAGCTTGAGCAATATCTGTCCACCCATCCATTTGTTCTGTACGAGCGTTACCTTGTCAGCTTTATCCTTTCTCCTTTCCATATCCTAATCTCTCTTTCTATGTCTGCTGATATATTCGGTCATTCACTTTTCTCCTTCTCGTCCAGTAAGACCTTAAAGATGTTCTTTCTTTTAGTCTCTTCTGGACTATCGTCACTGCTGTAGGCACACAGTTAATATATCGGATTACTATATCTTGTTGCTGCTTTTAGTACCTTTAACGGATACAAACGTACATCGTCTGTTTACTTCGGGTGAGGTAAGGGGAGCAGAAGGCTCAGCACCTTCCTCCCTACATAAATTAAGCATCCAGTCCTCCTGCTCCTCCTGATTCATTTTCCAAAGCTCTAAACTAGCTAGCCTTTTCTCCAATTTCTTCCCTGTGTACGCAGCATGCAAGTATGTGGTCATTTTTGTTGCAAAATGGCTTTTGACAGCGATCCCCCTTGTGGCCATGGCATGAACATCTTGCCTGCTGTGCCCTTTACCCACTCTGCACTATAACGTTTGAGTTTAGGCACGTGCTTTGGTAGCGTCTTGCACAATTGCATCATTGGAGTAACATCCCCCATTGTGACACGTCTCAATTGACTGTCAATATTTGCCATTAGTTACTGCGCCACAGCTGAAAGTGTGGTCCTACTCCAAACTAGGACCCCATGACCTACTCATGGGGTCCTAGTTTGCTTAAATGCGTCATGGTACATCCAGATTCAATACACACATAGTTATATATTCAGTGAAAAAAAACATTGTTAAAGGGACGTTATGGTTCCAAGTAAAACCGAAAAACCCCAGAAATTCACCAGTTATGGTAAGCTAAGCAACCATAACTCGTGCCACCACTGTGCACTGCTTAGACTAACACCCAGGACATCAGAGATGACATCACAAATGTCATTGATGACATCACTGATGACATCACATGCACATTTAGTTTTCATGCACAGCCTCCACACAGGATTGTCATTGTAATGTTGAAAAAAAATATAGAGATATTTGGAAGAACTGTCATTCAGCAAATACTTTATTAAGCGCTGCATTGCTATAAACACTATTGCATTATTGAGTTATTTCTAGTACATGAACGCACTCATGCACACACGTAAGCATTCTCTGCAGCATGCGCCATAGAGGTGCAATATTAAAAACCTTCCATGTTGGATACTAAAATGATGAATGCTTTCATTTCAGAGTTTTGGGTTGTGTGAAACATGTAATAAGTACCTAACAATGCCTCCCTTACTGCATAATTGTGCTACTACACACAAACCATAACGAGACTACAATGCATACAAATACGAGTATGTGCAGGGAAAGTAAAGTAAGCAAAAAACCAGCACTATTACTAGACAGTGTTCATAACCTCACTAATTAACTTCATGCACGGAAATGATTGCTGTGTTTTAGGCTTCGTTCTTCTCCTTTGTATATATATCATATGATGTGCCTGCAACCTAAAGAAAGCAGTGTAACAACATATGAGAAAGGTAAGATCTACAAATATAGTACCTTTTGCATGTTTAGTTGCTGACTGTTAGTGAAGAAAACCACACGCCCTACATATGTCAGTGCACACAATAAGAGGAAACCAGAACTGTGATGTCATCAGTGATGTCATCAATGACATTTGTGATGTCATCTTTCATGTCCTGGGAGTTAGTCTTAGCAGTGCACAGTGGTGGCGCGAGTTATGTTTGCTTAGCTTACCATAACTTGCGAATTTCTGTGGTTTTTTGGTTTTAGTTGGAACCATAATGTCCCTTTAACAAAGTTTTTTTTTCACTGAATTTCATAGGTTTTTAGTAGCACAACTTAACCATAATGTCTCTTTAACAATGTTTTTTTCACTGAATTTCATAGGTTTTTAGTAGCGCAACTTCACCATAACGTCCCATTAACAAAGTCTTTTTCACTGATTTTATATACTTATAAACTTTCTGTGTTAGGTACAGTAAAACTAATATATATATTTCTTTCTACACAGAAACGTCTACTACTTTAGAATGGCTGGAAGAAAATGTTCCTTGTGATGAAATAACTGAAAACATTGATACTAACTTTGCATTAGGCCATGCAGGCGGCTGCCTGATGTGCCAGCCTCCAGGGGCGCCACCATCAGAAGGTGTGAATGGGAGTGTGAACGAGGTGCAAATGGGAAGAAAAATTAACACGCAGGATTAAAACAAGTGCTTTTAATTCTGCAAGTTAATTTTGACATTTCAAAAATACATGGCCTGATGCAAAGACCGGCATTGCCCACACACGCACACACACACACTCTCAGACAAACGTGCGCTTGATGCACTTCAAAACTCTGGCGCCTATGCTGAACCTTCAGACACCCAGGGACGCCTGTGGCATAGGAGTTAAACGCTGTGGGGAGACTCGGGAAGTAGCACCAGACCACACGTGTGTCTGGGGAGTAGGACTGGGTCCCTGTCACGTTGAACCTGCCTAGTCACTCGTCTCGTAGCACTTAACTTAGATCTCTGTGTCTTCTAGAATATGTACCATCATGCATGCATAACCAGAATTGAAAACCCTAAGAACCTCAAAACTGATAGGACTTAAGAAAATAACCATTTGCTGAACATCTCACTACTGTGGCCACCATGAGGTGTTCTCAGAAATAAGGGACAGCCTTCTTAAAAATATAGGGCGCACACATGCTTTAGTGTACCTAAAAACCCAGATGTGGTACCACCTCTGCTACAGAAGCATTTAAAAGCACACTACTGGGCATAGCTGAGTGTGAAGAGCAGTCGCAAAACCTGCCGGGAGCATGAGTTTTTGATGAACACTTGCATAGCTGTCAACTACTCCCATATTATGCCCGATAACACAAGCCTGTTCTTGCTTTTGACTTTACATGCTGGAATTTGTAGGCCCATACTTAGCACGGGAAACATGAAAGTACAAATCCAATCATACAACGAGAAAAGCCAACAATGGCTCTTAGTGGTTCACATGGCAGCTATGCACTTGGACATCAAGTAGTAGCAGGGAGTTTGGAAATTCAAGCAAGGCTCAAAGATGCACTGACTGGACAGCAGGATAGGAAGATGACCATTAGATGTAGCGTGAAACATATGGGACTGAAACCAATGTTTGGCAGACTAGTTACTGATACAGTGATTGGAAGCATGTGTGTATTTATGCATTGAAACAACTTCCTTTATAGCACAGAAATCCTCCTGCGTCATGTTTAAAATGCCAACATAGTTGAATACAACCTCTTAGCAGAAGTCTGCAAAGTAGGCTCACAGTGTGCATCCCCTCAACCGACAACTCGGTGGCATTCCTTTTGTAAATACCTGCGTATTGTAAGACCGGCCCTCCTAACGGAAAACACCACACTTCTCTATATAAACAAATATTAACCATTATTTTCTGTACTTTACGCCCAAAAATTATTTAAACACACCATACAGACATTAAAAATAATACAGAAACAGACCTTAGAAAATCAGGTGCAGCGTATGCAGTAAAAAATTGATCTATTAAAATAATAGTGCACTCAGAAATATTATTTTCCCATGTGTTCGGGCATGTACTTCTAAGCAGACATTGATCGATTGTACAAACATTTCCTATGCACCTTACCGTACTTTTACTCTTTTTTACACATGCAAAGTTCAAGCAGCAGGGCACAGCCATCTTGTGATAATCTTATCCGTTCCCGCATCGCCCAAGGTGGACAGCCCTGGCGGCACTAATGCATATGCCCCGCCCCTGAGTCCAACATCACCAAACCTAGTGATATGCTCCACCTATCTCCAGAACATTACTATACAATGTAGTAAAACGCACCAAATCATCACCAACGTGATAACGTTACTTGACACAGAACCCGGAATATCAACACACATTATCTCACAACACAGCGCATCCCAATTTTGAATATGAAGCTATACTTTTAAAGGAAATACCAAATTGTACAATTTATAAAGTACTTTTATTTCACAATAAACACTCCGAGAACATCCAGAGACTTACATATGCAAGCAAATAGGTAATTGTTTTCTTCGTTCTCGATCCACAAATGTTTATCGTGAGTCACGAGATATTCCTGTGGAGACTTTGGCACGAACTTCCGCTAAGCCACCACAAAAGATATGAAATTGCTCCTTATCGCTGGTATGGCATACGGGCATATGGGCCCATGTCGAATATTCCAAAACAGTGTCACTGGAATCCAACCACTGACGTATATCTGTAGGTGACGGTTAAAAAAAAAACGTCATTTGGTATCTGGAATCCATGACAATCGCAGAAAGTCAAGATATAACTATTTAAAAAAAGATAACAGAAATGTGTCTCAGTAATCAATCTTATTACAGTTTATCATTATAACCATCAATTTGGGCCCGTTACAACTATTAATAAACAATGATAACTCAAACAAAAGAACGTGCAAATTACTCTTCAGTTTGTTGTACACGTTACTGCTACGGAGTATGCTGAGCTCGAAATGACATCTAACGCTGATGCTGCAATCAGACAGCTAAATAAAATCAAAAAGAACAGATACACACCATTTTTATTAAATATTAGCGTTCAATTACATCTTTGTGAACCTGGAGGAACCCACAACTGCACTACACCCATCTCGATGCTGGACTGGCCATATCCCCACGACAAAAAAAATCTACACAAACAAGTTCTAATTGCGACTCATTGCAATATACCACACACAACATACAATACAATATAACCCACCAATATTGTCACCAAATTATAATTTTACTAGTTCGTGTACAAAATTGTCCGAAGTAAAACTTACATAATATTCGGCATTTCCATTGTGTCGGTGTAAAAGAAGCACTCTCTCCACTTCAACGAATTTTCACAAAATTAAATTACGTGTTCATTTATCCAATTTTTGAATGGTGAACATTATCATATTTGAAATTCTTACATCCCTTACTTCATGCATTCCATTCACAATCCTCCCTTTGTTTCAAGGTCAAAAAACAATTGAACCTTATACTGTGTACCATCTGTGGGTGTGCTCAGCTAGGAAACAAAAATTCAACGGCACTGACCTTCACTCAGAATGGGAGCAGATAGCGCTTCACATGGCGAACACATCAGGGGCACCTGCCACCTAAACAAATACAGTATTTGACCCATCCCTCCACAAGCACTTCTGCACACCAACACACTCCTCAAAATTGCATTTTGCCTCTGTTCGCCGCTGCGCTGTCAGTACACCTTCACCAAAAACAGCAAAATTACCTCCCTGTAAATTAGTGAAAGGCATTCATGGCAAAGTAGTTTGTTTATGATTAGATCTCAAAGAAAATGTACACAATCATACACCACAATCCAAAATATTTACTTCCAAAGGTATCTTATAACGCAGTCCTATTACAAACTCTACAATCTTAGCTGCATAGCCTAGCCAAAACGTCACATACAAACTCTACAAATGAAACAGTACACAAACCTTTGTGTTCTGAATATTTGGTGGGTGTTTGACTCTACCCCTGGCCACAACCACCGCAGCATAACACACCTATAATACCAAACATTTTGACTGTGGTATGTGGGCTGCTTATAGGGGATATTGACTGCGCACATGTTGAACACATCAGGGGCACCTGCCACCTAAACTGATACAGTATTTCACCCATATCTTACTCCCCAACCCTCCCCATGCACTTCTGCACACCAACAGACGCCCCAAAATTGCATTTTGCCTCTGTTCACTGCCACACTGTCAGCAGATCCTGTCCAGGGCTTAGAGTCTTGGGTGCATGGCCTACGGCCTAGGGCCTTCGCCATGCACCCAAGACTCTACGCCCTGGCCACAACCACTGCAGCATAACACACATATAATACCAAACATTTTGACTGTGGTATGTGGGCTGCTTATAGGGGATATTGACGGCGAACATGGCGAACACATCAGGGGCACCTGCCACCTAAACAGATACAGTATTTCACCCATCTCTTACTCCCCAATCCTCCCCAAGCACTTCTGCACACCAACACACTACCCAAAATTGCATTTTGCCTCTGTTTGCCGCCACGCTGTTGGCGGATCCAAGATGGCGGGCGCATCGAAACAATGTGACGCACCTCACGCCTCACCCTAGCCAATCAGAGAACATGTTGCCTGTCTGCGGACATGACATAAGAAAATTAGCCAATCAGTATCTTGTCCGTGGAGCAAACAGGGAAGTGTGTCCGCGGAGCGGACATAGATATCACTAATTCTTTTGCCTTATGTTGTGGATGTTTATAAAGAAACTACTTGACGATTTTACACCAAATTAACAAAAGCACGCTTTCGGGCCTAAGCCGCCGCTCCTCCCGCCATTTTGGTGGAAATCCATCCAGCGGTTTGAGCTGTAGGCGTGCACAAATTTTTTCCCATTATGTCTATGGCAAAAAAAGACATTTTGGGACCCCCCTATAACTTTTCCCCCCTGAACCAAACCTCACTAAAATGTGCAGAATAATTCAGAGTGGGCCATATACTTTTTTTGCAATGTTTGGTGAGGATTCGTCCAGGGGGAGCGAAGTTATAAGCCGCCCAAAAAGTGCTCTTCCTATGGTATTAGCAACTTAACCATAACTACACGGCCACTACCGTGGCTGTGTAATATTGGCAGCACTGCCTGCAGTCTATTTACTACGTATAGCCAGCCTTCAGGATTACTTAGTCTACTTGCGTTACAGCATCTGTACAATTGTAAAACGGCTTGCATTTTCTTCAGTGCTCTCCGCACATGCAATCTTCATTCCGCACATGAAATGTTACTCAATTCTTTCTTCGCCATCAAATTTTATAAGGTCTACATATGCTCTTCATTGGCATCTCTTCTTGGTGCGTCATTTCTGCTTCATGTGACGTCACCAGTCTTCTCTTACATTCATGTTCACACTTCTTCCGGAACTTCCTTCGGAAGACTGCCATTTCTCCGCAGGTACATCATATAGGGTTTTCTCAATGAGTACTGTCTTTCAGGGAATCTTCATGGTATAGGTAACATCACTGGTGTTGTGCATGTCACAATTTCCGGATTCCAACATACAGGCAAAATGGGGGCAAAACCTCCGGTAGAGGTGTCTGGCTCCTTCTCTACACAGCATTGAGCATTTATCTGCTTTTAGCAAGTCATGGGAGAACTTGCTGAGAGTGAGGTGGGCTTCATTAGAGGTGTAGGATATGATATCATATGGCATTTATAACGTGCCTATACACAAGTGGTTCAGGGTGCGAAAGGATGCAAGGCAACGTTGAGCATTTATCTGCTTTTAGCAATTTGAACTGGAGGTTCCGTCCAGCCCTTTAAGACAAGGTAGCAATACCCTTGAGATGAATGGGGATGCAGAAGTTACTCAAACATGAATAATCGAAACGACTCAGTAGTTGGCAAAAGGGTTATGGTTTTAATATCAATTATCTAAAACAGGGAGTACAACGGACATCAACGGACGTCTCAGCATTCTTTTATAGCAAAAACTCATCATTGATGACGACAACCTATGTATCTACTAATGTCATCCTACGTGGATAACTACAAAAACCTAGTGGCTATTGTGAATGGGTCTAAGGGAACATCTAAGTATACGTTCCATACTAGTCTGAGACAGTGATAGAAAGTGATTGGTTTCTTAACATCAGGTGCCATGTTCGTCCAACTTCATCCTTTTACGTGACTGAAGACCACAAAATCAAGCTCTTGTGTATTTAAAGTGCTATTTTCTAATAGACCTCTGATGTCTTCCTTGTTTTTATCCATGCCTCCTAAACAGGAGTTTTGTTCCTTTGCACAATTTGTATCCAATGTCTGCTCACCCCAGCCTGATATGGACTTGGCTTCTTGGGGCTCATCCAGTCTCGCCATCTGAGATGTGCTTTTGTTAATTCAATTGCTTTTTAACTGTAACACACTGGAAAAGAGTCCTTCCTTCTTTAGCCCAGCTCTGCTATAATACGTAGTGGAGGCGCCTATATATTTATACGTTGGTGCATACTGCAACATATTCACTATATAGCAAGCCTCAAGAATACTTTGTCTGCTTGCGTTTCTTTGCATATGTACATGCGTAAAATGGCTTGATATCTTCTGTATCATAAGTTTCTTCATCTTGATCCCAAGATGCCACTTATCTTTGATACTTTCTTGATGCCTTATAGAATATCTAAATGCTCTTGTGTCTGCATCTATTCTATGTGCGTCAGTCATGCTTCATGTGTGACGTTACCATTCTTCTCTTTCATTCAGCTGTCCTGTTTCTTCTGGGATTTCTTTCAAATGACCATCATACTGTCTTGTATGCAGGTATGGTTTTCTCAATGGGAACATGGGAACCTTGCTTCCATGATTCTCCTGGTATCTTTATCTTCAATGGTTTTGCTTGTGTCTCACACACTGGTCCCTAACATATAGGTATTATGGGCGAAGTGGTAGAGGTGGGGGTACTTGGCCTCTACTCTACACTTCCCTCTCTGGGCAATTCATCGACCACTCTCCCATCATCCTTCATATCTAGACACCCTCGTCTGAAGAAATGCTTCTTTGGAATCCATATCTTTATGACTCCCTTCAGGCATCCAGCTGATTTTACATGGTCATCCTTGTTCCAAGTCATTAGCATGCACTGTCCACTTGGACTGCAATAGATCCATCTTCCCACATACTTCTTATGGTTCTTTGGATAAAGGAACTTCGTCCCCTCAGGTGCATGGATGCTGGCCTTCACAAAATCTTTGATTTCTTCATCTGCCAAGTCTCTGGCCTTCCATCCTGATTCAACATTAATCATAATTTGCATCCCTATGGCTTTCTTTGCTGTCTTCTTGCATTGTGTGATTATTATTCTGATCACACAAAACCCAAGCAACACCAACACGATCAGGGTTCCAAGGAACTTGAACATGTCTTCCTTCCATTGTGGAACCCAAGAAAAGTTTGATCAAAACCAGTTATCATCAGCAATATCTTCTACTTAGTCTATCTTCTGGATGAGTAGCTTTGTCAGCATATCTATGGCCTCTGTCAGGGTGCCATTCTCGTCATCGTGAGAAGGTCTGAACGTGCAACATGATTCTCTGATTTTTGCACAAACACCTCCATCCATAGCTGTAATCATGTCCAGAACATATCTATTCTGAAGAGTCATCAGTCGTATGGCTCTCATCTCTTCACTGATAGCATTGGATCCCTGTATGGTTGTTTTGATTGTCTGCAACAATTCCCATCTGGTAATCTGCCGCCATTTGGTATTTGCTCCAACCTGGATTCTCGGCATGAAGATCATTGTGAATACTGACAACATCTGACTAAACAATCTGTGTTCATATGGGATGGAGTCAAAAGCTTCCATTGACTTGGCTGAGAAATAGTTCTCTCTCTTCATTCTTCTTATCATCTCCACAGATCTCTTCTTCCTCAGGTGAGCATCTGCTTTCGGGAAACTTTTAGGAATCACCAACGCTGGAACATGAACATTCACCAGTGAACATCGTCCTACCCAATCTTTAGGTAGCTTCATGTATGCTCTGGATCCACAAGCCCAATAGTGATCCATAATTACTGCTGTTCCAAGTTTCATCCATGGTACGTCAAAGATTCGACCACAGTTCTGATTCTCTCCAACTTTTCTTGTCCCATTGTTTCTAAAGCACAGCTTTGCACTCTCCAAAGGCACTATCTGCAAGGGTCCTCCTCTCTCTTCGACTCAGGTCATTAGCTTGGCAAGTCTTAGCCATAGAAGCTTGCATCCATTCTGCGCTATGTCAATGGTTGGTTGATAACAACCAATGACCACACAGGCTCTGCAGATTACCACTCCTTCTTCCCATCCATCAGGTGAAAGTATTGATCCCCAAATCTGCATCTGGCCTCTGTTCTTCCATCTACACATTTCTTTGCAGATTCCCCTAGACTCTCAAATCTTCTGTTTGCTTCCCATCTGATTCCAGCTCCTTTCACTCCAGGCTTTTCATATCTGATCACGTGATTCTTAGTGTGCACCCTATTTCTTGTCTTCATGTCCTGAATGTAGTCATCTTCATATGGATCTGTCCATTGAGTTGCCCAGTTGAGATAGGCATCTCTGCAAATAAACTGGCCCCTTGTACAACAGAGTGCTATGTGTGGAAGACAATGTGCTGTTTGGACATCTATTTCAATAGCTATGAAGATTTTAGACTTCCCCATGCTATAAGGCAGGAGTGCACATCACATACAAAGCATTCCTCCATTGAGGTCCTCCTTCCCACTTCCTTCATATTCTCTTAGGTCTCACTCTTTTCTTACGAGCTTCTATGACCATCTCAAGCAATATGTCACCACAACTCTTTCTTATTGGACCAATCTAAGAAACATTTGTCAGTTTGCTGGGTGTGTTTACATGTGTTACCTGTGTAGGAGAAAGTTCCAAAAGCCTTTTCCTTTCCAGATGCCTTTTCTTAGCAGCGGCGTATGACGGCCATAGAGAGTCTGTTATAACCTCCATAAGCAAACTCTCTCCAAAAGGTAACTTAGGCTCAGTTATCACAGGACCAGGTGCTCTCGTATGTACCTCTAGAGTAGGAACAATTAAATAAGGTCTCGGCTGCCTAGTAGTTGCTACATCTGTACGCTACTTCTGCACTGGAGGATACACAGGAATCTTTGCTCCATTTGCGTCTAAATAATAAGCAGTACACACTGTAAGTGAAAGCAGTATCACTATGAACAGAATGCAGGTGTAAATGACATATAAATATGCCCATTTACAACAATAGCTTCTTGCACAATGTGACCGTCTTTCGTGATCTGTCATGATGATGTTGCTATTGATGCTGCCCAGTCTTACTCTTTTTTATGGAAGGAAAAATAAGGTTTAATCGGGCAACATCATGCAATACACTCGAAGCTGCTGAGTCGGTTCCACAAGTTCGTCGATCAGTTGGCTGCTACTGGACGTTAAACAAAAGTTCCCAGTGAAGATGATGAATTGTCTTTTCATCAGACGACATGAATATTCTCCTTCAGCATGAAACAAAGTACTTTAACCAGTAGATTTTTGGATCTTCTCCTTCAAAGGTCTCATTCAGTTCTCAGTGTTCTGTCAGAGTAAAGATTTACCTGCGGGGTTATGTCTCTCAGTATTTCAATAAGTGCTGCATTATTTCTCGGATCTCTCAGGAACGTTCGGACATCAGTTTGTCTCCCAACGAGATGCGGGCATTCCACAATTAGATAGTAGAACACTAAACTGACCAGTCCATGCACATTATCAGCTGAGAGAGGAATTTGTGTTTTCCCCACTGTACTCAGGAAGTGGAAGAACTTGCTCTATGATAGCTGTGAGCTATCTCCTCTCGATTGGACCAGATTTAGCATCTTGCAGGTACAGATGAACACTAGTAGTTCTCTCCACAAGTGCAGGATATGGGCACAGAATAAAGAGAAAAACTGTAAGAACGATACGTGAAAAGTTTTCATTGGGCACCACCATAGGCACTTCCAAAGAGAAATTCAGTTAGAAAGGAATTGGGGACTGCTCCCTTTTCCAGTCGTTGAAAAGGAACTCCAAATCTGGCATGCTCTCCTTTTTGATCAAGACTTAAATGTGTCTCAGTCCAATGTCAACAAGCTCCTGTGGCTCAAGAACAAATAGCTTCCCTTAACTCCTTTTTTAGTGACTGAAAAGAGTGTCCTGAAATTAACCACAGTCCAATATACTCTTTGGGCCTCATTACGACCCTGCCGGTCCGGAAAGAATGGTGGTGGTAAAACCGCCACCACCGTTCTTTCCGGACCGGCTGATTGAGAGTCATGCAGGCGGGAGGCGTCACTCCCGCCAGGTCTGACCTGTCGGGTTTAACACCACCCGCCTGCAGGCGGAAATGGAATGGAAATGTAATGGAATGGAAATGGCGGAAATGGAAACACCAGCACAGAGGCTTCATTTTTATCCATGCAGTCCATCAGTCCAGATTTTAATTCTAGCAGAGCCATCTCAGTTCCAATTCCGACTCTGAAACCCGATTGATGGTCATTCAGAATAGGACATTTGTTTCACATGATCGGCAATTTGCATATACACCACTTGGTCCAAAATTTTAAAAAGAAAAGAGGTATTTGCGATCGCCCAGAAATTGTTTGGAACATCAGATGGGAAAACTGGCTATTTGAGGATGGGCATAACTAATGCACAACCCCTGCTTCAAAAGACAGGTTAACACATTTGCAGATAGCTGCGATCAAAGTAGGTGGGCAGGTTTTTATAATAATACCTGCAGCGGGTTAATTTTTGCATTTAGTAGCCTTCAACTGTTGGATGATAGAAGCCATTTCCACTATTGGGATTGTAGTAAAGTTAAATAGCGGAATGGAGGAACCTATTAAATACCCATCCGGAGTTTCCTGCTTCTGCTCTTAGTAGATGATCTTTTTTATTGGCAACATCAGCCCTAATATTCTTTAACTTGGACATCAACAAGGCACAATGCACAACAGGAACCGAGAGGTAAAGAATGCGGGCAATGGAATGAATGCAAAAAATCATGGAGCACCACAACACAATGCCAATACACTACGCAAAAGGTCAGGAAGGGAAGGGGCCAAGATGTGAGAGGAAGGAAGGGCATGCACGGGAGGAAGTTGGGTGCAGGGACCAATGATGCAAGGGAGCGCATGGAGCTACAGAAGCAAGGGTGGCGCCCGGCCTAAGTTGCAGGGGATGGCAAGGAGACAAGGTTGTTTTGTGTCCTGATGTGAGGTAGCACACACGGCTAGGGAACAGGAGGGGCACACAGCCAAATACACAAGCGAATGCACGCAGCCTGGGTTGCGGGGGAGCTCACACAGCCTAAGTTGCGATGGAGTGAATGTATTCATTCATAGGAGAAGAGATCGCGTTGAGGGGTGTGAGGACCGGTTGCAGGGGGGCAACATGTATGCAAGCGGGAGAAGAGGCACAGGTCAGGGGGGATGCGTGGAGTATCGCAAAGCAATCTCTCCCCCCACCTTCTTAGCTTGTGGCCTCAGAAAGAAGGCTGAGGTTGTGTGGGCTCACAATCTGCGTCGCTACCCCATCACTGCCAAATACCTGTGTCGCTCAAAACCGTGGCCTTGTCCTGCAACATTTTTGCTGCAGAGGGTCTGAACCTCGGTTCTTAAAGGCTCGGAAGCGTGGACATAGCAATGTGTGCTCCGTATAATCGGGCAACATCTCCTGCGCACCTATGTCTCTCAGGACGGCAGCTTTATCCTACGAGGCTTTGCCGCAGAGGGTCCGAACCTCAGTTCTTAAAGGCTTGGAAGCATTTACATAGCGATGCGTGCTACATGTTATTGGGCAGCGCCTCATGCACACCTGCGTCACTCAACACTGCAGCCTTGTCCTGCGAGGGCTTTGCCGCAGAGGGTCCAAACCTCAGTTCTTAAAGGCCCGGAAGCATGGACGTCGTGATGTATGCTATGTATAATCGGGTAGCATCTTCTGCGCACTTGCATCACTCAGCGCTGCTGCCTTATCCTACAAGGGCTTTGCCACAGAGGGTCCGAACCTCAGTTCCTAAAGGCTTGGAAGTGTGGACGTAGCAATGCATGCTACGTATATCCAGGCAGCGTCTCCTGTGCACCTGCCTTGCTCAACATCGCTCCCTTGTCCTGCGAGGGCTTTTGATGGCATTTGCATCTCACCTATTAAAGGGGCCGGAGAAAACCTAACAACTATTGAAAAAGAGGCCCTGGCAGTGAACGTGACTGACACATTTAGGAGTTTCATTTGGGGCACCAAATTTGAACTGCACACTGACCACAAACCGCTGGTCGAAATTTTTTCTACTAAATGTCTGGATAAAGTCTCTAGCAGGATAAGAAGATGGGTGTCCAGGTTACAGGAGTTTAACTTCACAATTATATGTATTCCAGGAGTAAGGAATTATGCTGCTGAATGTCTGTCACGTTTGATGAATAGTGTGGAGGTGGAAAGTTACGATGAGGAGCAGCAGGAAATTTGTGAAGTGTCGAAATCTGCCATTTATAAACCGGAGTGGCATAGTGAAATGGAGAAGGATGCCAAACTACAAATGGTTGTTACAGATTTGCAGGATGGGTGATTGTATAAATCCACAGCGAAGGAAGCAGCTGTTGAAGGTCTGGGGAATCTGAGACATGAACTGCATGTGTGTGATGGTATCCTCATGAGAAGGGACACATTAATATCACCAGAAGATCTGCAGGAGGAGATCATTCAGCTTGGTCATGAGGGTCATCAATGGATTGTGAAGACGAAGCACGTGATAAGTAACAGTTATTGGTGGCCGGCCCGTGATGCTCAGATCGAGAGGAAAGTTTGTGACTGTATCCTTTCAGCTAAGAGTGGCAAAGTATGTGTGAGTGAGAGGGAGCCCATGGCATTGACAGACATACCTGAGAGACCATGGGAGAAACTGGCGGTGGAGGTGTTGGGACTGATATGCAGTGATGGTTGTCATATGTACTGCATTGTGGTGGTTGTTGTTTTGACTTGATGGGTGGAAGTGAAAGTGATGCCTCACATCACCACAAAGTGTGTGATTGAGTTTTTGGAGCTGTTGTGTGTGCAGGAAGGTTTCCCCGTTTGTGGTTCTCACTGATAATGGTCCCCAGTTTCCATCAAGAGAGATGGAGACATTTTTTTTAATTTTTTTAAAAAGGGCAAGTGTGCATAAAACCAGTGTCATTTATCGTCCACAAACAAATGGAATTGTGGAAAGGTATAATAGAATAATTAAGGAGCCTATCAGATGGGCATAGTCCAATGGAAAAGAAAGGAAGGATGTGGTAAGTAGGATGTTGGTTGCCCATAGGTTTAAACCACACTGCACTACAGGCCTGTCCCCATTTCAACATCGAAGAGGAAGAAAGGGTATAACAATATTCTTTCTGGGATGGATGGAGTTGTGCCAGGAATGGAAGTGGAGGTACAGGGTGTGGAAGAAAAAATTTGGAAGTGACAATTGAGAAACAAGTATGCCCAGGATAGCAGATGGTTTAGGAGATGCAGTGTTCCCCAGGTGGGAAGTTGGGTCAGAATCACATTGCCAGAGGTGTTGAGTGGTGATGGTTGTCGATGGTCTAGGCCAGTGGTCTTCAAACTTTTTTGGACTGGGAGAAGTGATCGCCGGGCCCCCCAAAAATGACAAATGGACAGTATGTATTGCGCACCATTACTGCACCCTAATTTTTTAAGTGGAGGGGCATAACTATTTCCTCCAAAAATGCCATAGCGACCGAGCACTGTGAGGGAGCCCGAATCAATCAAGGAATGTTCTGGGGGTTTTCCCCCCATGATTTCTTTTTAAAATAATGAGTTAAAATGTTGCATTGTAGAGCATACTTTTTTAAAAAAATGGGCAAATAGCCAAATAGTTTGCAATTGGTGCTGGGGGTCCAGGGGGCAGGCATGACATTTTCTACTGGACATATACAATATGTGTCCAGTAAAAAATACCATCACTGTCCCCTGGTCCCCACTGGGCCTTACACACTCAACATGATTATGTGTGTATGCAAGGAGCTGGTGTGCCAAGGGGGAAAGCATGGTAGTTTTGACTGGACATCTAGGATAGAAATCCAGTAGAAAATACCATCCCTGTCCCCGGGGCTCCACAGCACCTCAGAAGGAGAGCTGATTTTGGCAGGTGGTACGGGGAATGTGCAAGAAAGCCATTTAGGCATTTTTAAAATGCATTTGTTGTACAACCATCCTTCCCCCATATATCCACCACTTGCCAAAATCAGCTCAATGGACAAAAACAAACTAACACACACACACATTCATACAGCAATCACTCTAATCATTCACACGAGCATCCATCACCATACACTCACTCATAACACAAGCATACATGCATCCATACACATGTTTAAATTTTAAAAAATGAACATAAACGTACTTTCTGCATTGGCCTGCATGTGGGTGCTGAAACGCTCTGCTCCAGGCTGCTCTGTCCATATGTGCGAGGAGGCGCATGAGCTCCCCCTCGCACATACATACATGCAGTGCCCCAGTCAGAATTTCCAATGAGCTATGCAATGCTGGCGAAGCAAAACGACCCAGATTTGCATGGCTCAGTGAGCATGTGCAGCTGGGGAACTAAACCGAACTGTCAAAGGGAAACGTTGTTTCCCTTTGACAGTTCAGCCAGCCCAGGAGAACTCCCTCAGCTGGAAAAAAGCAGCTGAGGGAGTGTTCATTGTTTCACTTGGCTGGCTCCTTAGCTCCTCCATAATGGGTGAGGGGGCCACTGGGCCACTTCGTCATTATGGATGAGCCGCCAGGCTCGGACTGGCCTATAGGGCAATAGGGCAATGCCTGTACCCAAAATGCAAAATCCTATTGTGAGCCAGTGAAAATGGACCACCATTTTGGCCAATGAGGGCCAGTTTGATGAGTTACTTCACTACTCAGTTAGTAATTTTGACCATTGTTGCTGAATAAATATTCTTTAAATATCACAATTTACTTACATTTTAACACAAAGCACCCCCTTGGGTACTATTCAAACATTCTGTGACTAAAGGAATGAATATCCATTTACAACTGTGGGCCACTTTTTCATTGGTGCCTGAGACAGTTTCATGCTTCAGCCCGACCATGTGAGCCGCCCCAACCCATGTCTTCCAATCTAAAAAAAAAAGACGTTTTTTTCTTTTGAATTATTTTTTACATTTCATGCTGGGCTTGCATGGCCCCCCAGGGATGCGGCCGCATCCCCCTGTGGGGGCGTGCCCCAAAGTTTGAAAAACGCTGGTCTAAGCCCATTGGAGTGAGTGAGGTATTCAAGCATGCACTGAAAACGGAAGACGGAAGGGTGTGGAATAAGGAAGGGTGATTGGGCCTCATTACGACCCGGGCGGTAAGGGATTACCGGCAGCGGTAAGGGCACCGGTGCTGGTAATCCCTTGCCGCCCTATTTCAAGGTCCCTTTGCGGGTCCTCCCTTAACGCCTGGTTTTTCCAGGCGTTAAGGACAGGACCCGCAAAGGGACTTTGGAGCTAATAACGGTACCGCAATTAGTGGTACCGTTATTAGCGCCTTCCCCATTCCCATTGAGCCCTATGGGGGCTCAAATGGGAATGGGGAAGGGCCCTGGTGAATGGGAAATTACCACCCCCGCCAACCTTGGAATGGGGCGTTAATAGCTCCATTCACCAGGGCAGAATTGGTAAGGGTTTGGAGGCAGCCGGTTACTTCCAAACTCGTAATGAGGCCCATTGTGTTGGAATCGAGACCGTCTGAGAGGGGTGGTGATTCCAACCAAGATTCTTCCTTGCCATGCTGTTCAGATACTGCAACGGAATCAAGACCATCTGGAAGACTCGGGGATCGCCTGAGTCAGGCACAGCTGATATTTCGCTGTCCACTTCGAGGTGGGGAGAGATTTATAAGAGACCACGATACCTCGATGACTATGCTGGTTAGCGGTGGTTGCAGAACTGTAAGTGGAAGGATCGTGCTGAAAGAAAGGGGATGTCTAGTGTGGAAGTACATTGTATCATAGATCCTATGACCCGATGCAAGCGGAGCAGCGGGCGGTGAAGTGTGAGATGAGGGAGGGTTAGTTGGCGGCCGGAGAGTGGTGCTTGCATGGACTAAGTGCTGTTTGTGCCTTATAAGAAATGTTTAAAAAAACATAAATAAGTCATTGGCTCCCTTGTCCCTCACTTCATTACCACAATGGAATATGAATACAGCAGTTCAGCAAGCACCGCTCCCAAATTGGGGATAAGATATGATATGGCATTTATAACGCGCCTATACACAGGGCGCGAAAAGTGTAAATGTGGTAGGAGGAAATCATTTCACAGGTACAGGGATGCATTTATATCCACAATACGATAGCCCCCAGAATGATCTGATGTGTTCAGTACTATCAGTGACGCCAGACCCCCAAGAAGAACCAAGGGTCAAGGAGATGATAGGAGCCAAGACATTTTCATTTCCGGCAGCCATTGGAGGAACTTGTTCCTGTGTCCGTGAGGGAAAGTAGCCAATGTCAGGTATTGCCATGAATGCGTAGTGATTCTCTGGGGCAATGAGCTTAGTTCTTTTTACAGATGAATTACCAATCTCTATAGGAGAACACAACGTGTCAATGCCATTACTATATTCTAGGCAGACGCCAGAGAACATATTAGGGAGCAACTTCATGACGAAACTTAGCATGACAATATCATTTAATGACAAAGGAATAGTATGTTCCATTCCAGCCAGGGACACATTGCGTGAATGTGAGAGAGCGTATATTAGCCTTTACAGGCCAGAAGGCATTATGAGGAGTTCCCTTAGATATAGAAGGTTTGTTGTATGGAGCGACTGTTTTATTATCATGGTTGCCCAGATTGATAGGAAAACTATTAAGAATACCTGGTGAGTTTTTTGTTCAGACCAGAAATCCTTATGGATGATGAAAAGGGACAGATTTTTCCCTTATATTTAGAAGCAGCAGTGGACAGAGAGGAAAGAGTAGTTCTTCGTGGGCACAGAATATGAGGTAAGAGGATGGAGAACAGTGATAGCCCTCAGAGAAGGATACAGACGAGGAGCTGTTTAAGGATGAGTATTCAGATGATGAGTTGGTATGTTTCATAAATATCACTTATTGGCTTAAAGTAGAGGCAAGGGTGTACTAAGACGAAAGTGATTTTCACTTTAGGTACGATGGCCCTCATGGCACAGAGGTGGAAGAACTCTACAATTCCGACAGAGCAAGATTGGTTAAGGAAAATGTGGGATATAGTATCGATGGAATAGGCAACTTATGCAGCCGATAACAAGTTGGAGAACTTCTTCTCCTATCTGAGAGGGGAATTCAGGGAACAATGGTGCCCACAAAGACTGAAGCTGCTGGACATCTGTGATTAAAGGGCTGGAAGAATAACGACTGGGGGGGGACGGATCATTGGCGCTGTGGCCAGGGTTGGGGGCGGGGGGCTTGGTTGGGTGCTGTTCTGATTTTCTTTTCTTCTTCTCTGTTTATAATGATGAAAATAATAAAAAGAAGTTTTAAAAGAAAAAAGTAGAGACTAGAGATACCGCAGAGAATGGTGATAGGAAAAAACACACTGCCATTTGTTCAGGAAGATTTAGAGAAAGTGCCGAATATTTTATGGACCACAAGTCCACATGATGTGGGTCTATTAAAAGGAGTATGAGCAGTTAAACTCAAACTTACTTAAACCAGGAGCTCTTTTGCCACATGCAAAGCAATACCCCATGCCCAGAGAGGCAGATGCAGGTATATTTGAGACCATTTCTGCTTTAATAAAGCAAGGATTAATGGTACCATCCGATGCTCCATGTGACACGGCTGTGCACCCAGTGAGGAAATCGACAAGGGGGTCATGGAGATGTATACAGGACCTTTGCCTTCTAAAAAATATAGGCCAGGCTGAGTTTCCTTTAGTTCCAAATCCTGCAAGAATATTGTGCAACATCCCATCCAAGGTGAGGTATTTCTCAGTCATAGGGCCTCATTACAAGTCCAGCTGTAGCCATGCCTGTGAATCCGGCAGTCTGCTGCCGGACTTGTGAATTTTTCCAGTGACTGGCTTCACAGAAACACCTTGGGATTACAACTCTGGTGTTACTGGAAGTCAGACTCGGAAAATCGTTAATCCAGCACCGTTTATAATGGTACCGTTGCTTCTGTGAAGGTCTGCGGGCGAGCAACGCCCCGCCTGCCAGGTCAGATCTGGCGGGCGGGATTGCAGCTGCCCACAGACTCGGAGTGTGCCAGTGCGGTAACAATGTGCTGGTAGGCTTACCAGCACCATTGTTTCCAGACCGGCACACTGGTAATGAGGCCCAAAGATTTAAAAAATGTATTCTTTTCAATTCCCCTTCTTGAAGATTCACAAGATTTGACTTCCTTTTGTATACATATATCTGCCTGAAAAATACTTGCTTGACCCATGGGTACTGTGAGTCCCCTTCAATCTTCAACAGAGTCCTTCAGATGAACCTGGAAAATGTCTAGCTTGAAAGTGCAATAGTTCAATATATAGATGACATTTTCTTGTGCATTGAGAAAGAAGAAATGTGCAGGGAAGAATCAGTTAAGCTTATGACTAAACTCTCAGATAAAAGGTATAAGGTGGACAAGGAGAAGTTACAATATTGCCAGAAGGAGGTCTTGTATATAGGACCGTTGATTTCTCATAAGGGGAGAAAAGTGATACCTGAGAGAGCAGAAGTAATTATGAAGACCTCAGAACCTAAAACAGTGAGGGAAATGCAACACGTTCTAGGCCAATGTAACTATTGTAGAGCCAGGGTTTTCGATTACAGTACCTATATGCAACCACTTTTAAAAGGACTTAAGGAAGCAAGGGTGGGCAGGAATAAAATAACATGGATAGATGAGATGACTAAAGGATTTGAAGAATTAAAAAAGACAATCAGTACAGCCCTTGTGTTGGGAATTGCAGATTATCATGAAGAGTTTTACGTATTCTCTCATTTGAATGAAGAAGCCATGACAGGAGTCCTTACACTGAAAACGGCATTAGGACATGGACATAAACCATTGGCCTATTAGAGTGGGATTTTAGATCCAGTTATGAAAGGGCATTATCTTTGTGAGCAGTCTTTAGCTGCTGCTGCATTCACGATTGAAAATTGAAAAAGTTTCAAGTATAACAATGTGGTGTGCAATAACTCTATTTCTAGAGCATGCATTATTTGCAATTTTAGGAAAAAATACATTGACTACACAAAGAGCATCATGATATGAGGTAATTATATTGAATTCTGCAATTGGAATTGTCAGATGCAAAACAATGAACTGTCAGGAGGAGAGTTGGGGTTGCATCTTTCCCGTCTCGTCACTCACAACATATGCTTACAAAAGCACACGATTCATACACTCACGCTCACCATCTCGCAGCAAACAAACTAATGAAGTTCTACTACCTTTCCGCACCACGTCCGTTAAAAGATATCCTTCCTTTACTTTGCGGTGGCAGTTGCAATGGAAATTGGGGCGGAGACATTGATTCCTACAGCATCAGACGCACGCTATGGTCATGTGATCACAGCTTCTTAAACTCTTTCATGATTAGCGCTCGTTGCTTCTGATTGTATGAAGTGCACTACGTTTGTACGATCGCGTTTCCTGTTTTCTGTTCTTGGCCTTTGTAAGGATCTTCGTACCTGTTTTTTCCCTGTTTCCATCCTATAACCTACCTCTCTGAACCTTGCTTCCTTTATTGACTTTGTTACCCCATTCTTTGTACCCACCCCGCTTGGAACCTGACTACCTGCTGCCGACCCGGACTTCATCCAGGACTGCCTTTTGCCTCACGTTTGACATTGTTCAAGAAACGCCCGCTGCTGACCTGGACTCCATTAAGGATTGCCTCTGCCTCACTTCTTGTCATTGTTCACGAAACACCTGCTGCCGACCCGAACTTCATTAAGGACATCATTTGCCTTTCAGTGACGTTTATTGCTGAATTACGGCTACCAACCTGGAAGTGTATGGACTGCTGATTTTTCCCCGGACCCTCCAAGCTACAAGTGCTACCCAGTAAGACCGCTGGCACCATCCTCCTTGCCTCACCCCGGTACGGACTAGAGACTGCCTGTGTACCATTGTGGGGAAGAGAGGGGGCATCCTCGTTCCGTTGGGTATTCTTTTGGACTTCCTAAATCATAGGCGTTCGCGTGCCGGCGGGAATAGCCCCATCTACCTTCAGTGCCTTACGGTCTTACCTGTAGCATTTGTTCTTTCGATCAGCTCATGGTAAGAAGTGTCTGTCCATTATTTTTGCTTCTCTATCCCTGCCGGGCCTTTTTACGTACTATGGATTCTTTATATTATTCTCTATTATCACAGATATCACAGTCCTTCCTTTAATGTTGATGTTGTTTATAATCAGTGCCACCTTGAGATATTAAGCACCAACAAGAATGTAGTAATATTTCTGTCCCCCGTTGTTGTCCTGATAAAAGGAAAAGCTTGTTGCTAATTTCTCTTTTCCTTTCCGGTTTTAGGGAGCCTCCTGCCACGCGTGTGGGTCCATTCTTCCAAACAATTGACCCCTGGTATTGTTTTTTTATATCCATACACAGGGTTACATTGTAGGGTAGAATTCTTCTTCTACACTACTTGGGAAATCTTGACCGGGCAATCCTGACATAATCAGAAGCCTAATCATGTACCCAAACGACACCTTGGCCCAAATTATGCAAATGGTCACTGATTTATGGGTGGATATGACCGCCGCTCATGCTGCTACCCAACAACGTATTAATGAAATACAAGCTGGGATGCAACCTGTGGCACCTTCTATACCTAACCCAGCTGTACCTTCAGGTTCTGGGATGGCTATGTCAGGACAGGAAGCAGGACCTGTGTATATGACAGCCCATTTTCCTCTGGCTCAGCCAGAACGGTTCTGCGGTGACCCCCATACTTACCGTACTTTCTTGAATCAATGCTGTTTGCATTACTTATGCAGACCTTCTTCTTTCCCAGATTCTAAGACAAAAGCTGCATTTCTGTAATCCCATCTTGGCGGTACAGCAGCCTCATGGGCTAACCCTTTACTTGAACAGGGTAGTCCTCTATTGTTTAACTGTGATGCTCTGATTGAAGCCATGAGTCGGGTCTTTGATACCTGTTATAAGACCCAAGCCACGGACCTTGAATTATTGGGTTTACATCAGGGTGACTCCCCTTCATTGGCATACTTAGCCAGGTTCAATCAAATCGTAGCTGAAACCGGATGGCCTGAAGACAAGAAGGCTTCTATGTTTTTCCATGGGTTATTTGATTCCCTTAAAGACACTTTGTCCATGGTTCCTATTGTGCCCACCACTTTTCCCGAGCTCTTAGATATGGTGCTACAAATAGACGCACAAAGAGCAGAAAGGAAGGGAGAGAAAAGGTCTTCTGCACAAACCCTAGCAAATAGGTGCAGTCCGGGGTCCGTTGACCACAGAGGAAAGGGAACTAAGAAAGAGGAACAATTTATTGTTCTGCTGCGGTTCATCAGAACATCTATTGAAGGCTTGTAACAAGAAGCCGAAACATCAGGGAAATGCCAAAGCCCGGCAGTAGAAGGGATCAATCTGCCGAGCTCAGCATTTCTTGACTCCCTGATTACAAAACCTTTTACCATGCCTACCCGGTGTTGCTACCCCCCGGATCATGAGTGATTTATTGATGCCATGCTTGATTCTGGAGCTACGGGAAACTACATTGATAATGCTTTTGTCAGGAAATTGGGTATACCAGTATTTCCAAAATCTCAACTGGTCAATGCTGTAGACGGTTCCACATTGCATTCCGGTTTGGTCACGGAACGGACGGTTGATTTGTCGGTTGATTTGTCATTAACCACAAATCATGGCCATGTTGAAACCATCGGTTTTGACCTCATAGCAGCTCCACAGTATCGTTTGATCCTGGGATTACCCTGGTTGAGACGCCATAATCAGGTGGTAGATTGGAATTCTGGGGAACTGGAGTTTGTGTCGCCCCATTGCGAGACGTTGTGTTTCCCCTCTGCTTCGGAACCTTGTACTCCTTGTCGACCATTGTTACAAGGTATCCGCTAAATTGGAGCCATTATTACTAACACATTACCAAAAGAATATGCATCTTTTTGTGGTGTGTTTGATGCCAAAGGAGCAGAAACCCTTCCGTCTCACAGACCATATGATTGTCCTATAGACTTGGTCCCTGGAGCTAAAATACCCACAGGTCGTATTTACTCACTTATGCAGAAGGAGGACGTGATCCTTAAGGATTACATCGATAAATCATTGAAGTCTGCTTTTATCCATCATTCACGCTCTCCTGCTGCTTCCCCTATGTTTTTTGTACCCAAGAAAGAAGGGGATCTAAGACCTTGTATCGACTATCGTGCCCTAGATGCCATTACCATTAGAAACCAGTGTCCGATTTCTCTGATATCTGTTCTTCTTGATCAACTTGGGTCTTCAAAAATCTTTACCAAATTGGATTTACGTGGGGCTTACAACCTGGTGAGAATCAGGAAGAGGGACGAGTGGAAAATGGTGTTTAAGACCAAGTATGGTCTTTTTGAATATTGCATAATGCCCTTCGGTTTATGCAATGCTCCTGCTACATTTCAACACTTCGTTAACGACATCTTTAGGGACAGGACAGATCGTTTCCTCATTATTTACCTAGATGACATTTTGATCTATTCCGAATCCTATGAAAGCCATATACAACATGTTCATCTCGTTCTGCAATGATTAAGGGAGCAGGCTTTATATGCTAAATTGGAAAAATGTACCTTTCACGTTACTTCTGTTGAGTTTCTTGGTTATGAGATAACGGGCCTGGGAATACAGGTGAGTTCTGTAAAAGTTAAGGCAGTTCTTGACTGGCCAGCCCCTAAGAACCTGAAATCATTACAGTCATTCTTGTGCTTTGCCAATTTCTACAGGTATTTTGTACATTCTTTCTCTGAGATAGCGGTCCCCCTAACAGCACTTACCAGTAGTAAGAAGTCCTTCTTGTGGGATCCAGCGGCTAACAACGCTTTTGAATCACTCAAGCTAGCATTCACTACGGCTCCAGTGCTGAAACACACAAATGCAACTGTACCTTTCGTGGTTTAGGCGAATGCTTCATATGCCGCGTTAGGAGGTGTGTTATCCCAACCTTGTCGTGATTCACATGCCTTGCATCTGGTAGCTTATCACTCAAGAAAACTCACACTTCAACAACGGAATTACACTATCACTGAAAGGGAACTCTTAGCCGTTCGAGATGCCTTTATGGTCTGGAGACACCATTTGCTTGGTACTTAAGTTCCTGTCCAGGTGTATGCAGATCACTGCAATCTTGTAGCCCTTCAATCGGTAAAATGTACCACAGCCAGATTAGCTCGTTGCCATGAGATTTCTTCTGCTTTCAACTTCACGATAACGTATCGTCCTGGGTCTTGTAACTCTAAGGCAGATGCTCTCTCAAGTATCCCAGGTAATGACATTTAAAGGCCACTCATGCCTCCGTTTTGCTTCCACACCAAGTGGTATGTGGTTGTACTATAGACTCTTCTTTAAGGGGCCTTCTGGTCGCCTGGGTTGAGCAAAATCCACAGACTGTCAAAGATGAGGGAATCAGGGTCGTGCACTCATTACCCTATGTTGATAAGAAAATCTTTCTTCCCAACGATGCTACTCGTTCCTTGGCCCTGCAGTGGTGTCATGACTCCAGGTTTTCTGCACACCCGGGTACAAGAAAAACATTGGAGCTACTGAATAGTTGGAGTTGGTGGCCAACCATGACTGCAGATACTAGTCGGTATATCAAGACTTGTACCGTCTGTGCTCAAGGTAAACCTTCATATGCAAAACCTATGGGACTGTTAGAACCATTACTCGTCCCCAAGATACCATGGACTATGATATCTATGGATTTCATTGTGGACTTGCTTTAGGCAGAAACCTGTGCAGTTCCCTCTGGGACCATTGCAAAAAGTTTAAGACTACAGGAGTTAGCTGTAAACCCAATTGGTAGCAGTCTGTACCACCCAGATTTACCTGGTAGCTGTGGCTGAGCAGTCAGACTTCTCTCAAGATGAGTTAGGCCGTATTTGGAGTATACAGGATAGGGCAATTTACACAGTAGAACAAGCAGACACTGATCAGAGCTTGGGTGTAAAGATATATAATTATTTATTTAAAAACACATCTACGGAAAACACACTGGCACTAATATGGCAAACAACTTCAATCACAGTTACTATAAGTATATATCAATCCCATAACAATATTTCGACAAGTCTAGGTTCAATGGCACCACTTATTTGCAGACAGAGGTGAGTACTTTAACCTAGATGGCACTCTAGTATTCGTTAGAAAGGAAGAGAAAAAGGCAGGGTATGAAACCAACTCAGTACCAACTCTTTTACGAAACAAATGCAAGGCAAGTAAGGCAGGGTCTACTGTAAATCACAAAGTTCAGAGGCCAGGCCCACTCGGAGAGAGGCAAGGTGGAATGTCCCAAAAGTATCACAGTGGAAATGCACTTCAAGTCTTTGTAGCAAAATGTCACAGAAAGGTTGGACCAGTTTTAGAACAAAAGTTAAGAAGGTCTGGAGGCGACCCAGTGGAATGGTAAGGATTTAAGACACCTCACGCTAACCGTTTCAAGGCAAGCCAGGCGGACACAGTACCTTGAGAGTGAAGAGGCAGTTCCGGTGGGGGCAGTTGTTCCTGGTGGTCGATGCAAGTCGGGGCTTTGCCAGAAGATGAGAGGATCTCGTCGTCGAGGAAAAATTGAAGATCGTTGCACCACCAGGGAAGAGACCAGCCGCGGAGTGCTCCATCACAAGGCACCACCTTTTGGTCGCGGTACAGTGGTTAGTGGCTATCCGTTTGGTGGGGTGCTCAGCATGGGCAATTCAACCACTAGACGTCCTGGAAGCGAAGAAAAAGCAAGGGACTGGTTGTTCCCACCAGTCAGGGGAAGAGACTCTCCAGCAGGGAGATCTCCTCTGTCGTTGGGAAGCGGTGGGACGGTTCAGCAGGGCTCCACCGGAGGTGTCGTCGTTGCAGGTCGGCTCAGCTTTACCCTCGTCGGATTCTTAGGTCCTGTGGCGACTTCTGAAGTTCTAGTCCCAAAAGCCCTGCTTTTATGCAGAAAACCCCCATTCACTCTGCCTAGCTGTCACTCAAACATGCTAAGTGGTGAGCGGGGCGGCTCACCACTTGGGCCAATCACACAAGAGAGCGACATGAATTGGCAAGGCAACTCAGTCCAGGGTGCCTAAACCCCCTCCCACACCCCCTTTTGGTACCCAGACAGAATGGCACCACTCTGGAGGGCTTCTGTGTAGAAGCCCGCCTAAAGTGGAACAAAGGGCTCAACCTTTGGTTCGGAGTTACAGAGGCGAACACATATGCCATTTTAAAAACCGAGTTCTGGCAGAAAATACCAACCGGTGGATTTATTTAAGACAAATAAACTGGTGGTATGTTAGAGACTAATGTGAAAAAGTATTAGCCTCGAACAATGGGAAGAATCCCATAGGAATATATTCGCGGTTGAATATAAAAAGTAGTATCCACTGCCACCAGCCAAAACTCGACGAGGGGGGACGGGACAGTGCCCCCTCGAACAACAGACCCAAGGGTAATCGAATTACCCCTACCAGTATGTCCACAATAGGGTGGTTTGTACTGGTTCTGTTAGTAAATTTAGGTCTAGTAAAGCCAATGGTGACTTTACATGCCCTGGGAGACAGTAGTCACTCCCAGGGTATGGAGTCTATGGTGGGGATCCTCTAGGACACCCCTGTGTTACGGCACGGAGGGCACGGTGTAACACACATAGCAAAACACATGAGACCCTATGGAGTAAAAGACCCCATAGCCCATAGAACACATTGACATCCAAAGAAATCAACCACATTCATGTCCAAGAGTGGGAGGAAAAGAGTCTCACTCTTGGCAGGATGAAAAAAAAAAACTCCAGAAATCCAGCAAAGCTGCTGGGGGACTCACTAAGTTAGGAAATTCAGCCTAAACAGAGAATTCTCCCTAACACTCGCCCCCCCCCCAGACTAAGGGACAGGAGGATTTAATCCACTCCTGGATGAATCTCATACCTCTAGTCGATGACATACATCCTAGAGAGGCCATCAGCATTTTGGTGGTGACACCCTGACCTTTGCTCAATGGTGAAATCAAACCCTAGCAGGCAGATTGACCATCTCAGTAGTTTTTGGTTTTCCCCTTTCATTTGCATTAACCATCTCAAGGGTTGGTGGTCAGTCTGAATGACAAAAGGAGAACCATACAAGTATGGCCTAAACTTCTTCAGAGCCCACACAATAGCAAAGCACTCTCTTTCGATTGTTGCCCACCTTGTTTCAGGATCCTTCAGCTTGCGGCTGATGAAGCAAACGGGGTGCTCCCTACCTTTCCCATCCAGTTGACTGAGTACTGCACCTATTCCTACATTTGAAGCATCTGTCTGCATAATGAAAGTTTGGTGGTAATCAGGAGCTCTGAGTACTGGGGCTTGGCAAGGAGCCTTTTTCAGGTTTTCAAAGGCCTGATTGCACTCCTTGTTCCATCTAACCTTCTTAGGGAATTTTGGAGAGGAGATGACATTCAGAGGAGAAGCTATGGTCCCATAGTTCTCAATGAAATTCCTGTAATACCCGGTGAGACCTAAGAAGGCTCTCACCTGGGTCTGAGTAGTAGGTGTTGTCCAATTTTGCACAGCTTCAATCTTACTGAGCAAAGGCCTTATTTCTCCACCTCCTTCCTCATGTCCAAGATAGACTACCTTATTCTGTCCAATTTGGCATTTACTCGCCTTTATGGTCAGATTGGCTCGTCCAAGAGCCTGCAAACATCTCTTAGGTGGGTTACATGGTCGTCCCAGGAATTTCTGAACACTGCTATGTCATCCAAGTATGCCATGCAGAAGTCCTCCATCCCATTCAGAACCTGGCTTACCATCCGTTGAAATGTAGCAGGTGCATTTTTCAATCCAAAAGGCATTACCTTAAACTGGTATAAGCCAGCTGGGGTAGAAAATGCAGTTTTCTCCTTGGCATGGTCTGTCAGGGCTATTTGCCAATAGCCTGACGTCAAGTCAAATGTGCTGAGGAACTTGGCTGAACCAAGTCTATCCACCAACTCATCTGTTCTTGGCAAAGGGTGGGCATCAGTCTTGGTGACTGCATTAAGAGCTCTATAATCCACGCAGAATCTAAGTTCTTTAGATCCTGCCTTTGGTACTAACACAACTGAGCTAGACCATGGACTAGTAGAGGGCTCTATTACCCCGAGATCAAGCATCTTGCTGACCTCACCCTTGATGCGGGTTCTTACACTTTCTGACATTCTGTATCCTCTGCTTTTGACTGGCAGACAGTCACCAGTGAGTATGTCATGCTGGCCCCAAGGGGTCAAGCCTGGTGAAAGTGAGAACAGAGAGGCAAACTGATTCAACATGGATTTGCACTCTTCTTGTTGCTCAGGTGTCAGGTTTGAAGAGAGATTTACTCCTTCAATTTTTTCGTCTGAAGGTAAGCCTCTGAGGAGATCCGGAAGAGCTTCACTCTCTTCTTCTTCCTCTGATGATGCTAGAAGCAACGCTCCTACATCAGGTCTCGAGACATACGCTTTGAGTCTGTTGGTGTGGAAGACTGTCGGAGCCTCCTTGGGATTGCCCAAGTCCACCAGATAGTGGACCTCTCCAAGTTTACCCACAACTCTGAAGGGTCCCATCCATTTGTCTTGCAAGGCCCTCTGCCTTGTTGGGGTCATAACAAGAACTAGCTGGTCTTGAGTGAACTCAACCATGTTAGACTTTTGATCATGCCAGTGCTTGACCAATGCTTGTCCAGCTTTCAAGTTATCACTTGCTTCCGTCATCATGTGTGACATTCTCCTCCGGAGACCTATCACGTAGTCAGTCACTCTGACTGGCTTGGGGGAAGGAGCACTCTCCAACCCCTCCTTAATCAGGGCCAATGGACCTCTGACGGGATGACCATAGAGAAGCTCAAAGGGAGAATAACCTACTCCCTCCTGAGGGACTTCTCTATAAGCAAAGAGAAGGCATAGCAGTAGAAGGTCCCACTTCCGTTTAAGGGGTTCCTCTAAAGCTCCTATCATGCTCTTCATGGTTCGGTTGAAGCTTTCTACCAACCCATTGGTTTGTGGGTGGTAAGCTGTTGAGAACTTGTAAGTAACTCCAGAGGTTTTCCACATGGCTTTCATGTAGTGGGACATAAAGTTTGACCTCCTGTCAGAGATTACTTCCTTAGGAAACCCAACCCTGGTAAAAATACCAAGGATGGCCTTAGCCACAGCCGGAGCTGTAACAGTACTCATAGGAATTGCCTCAGGATACCTAGTAGCATGGACTACTACAACAAGTATAAACCTGTTGCCTGAGGGGGTTGGAGGATCAAGCGTACCAACAATGTCAATCCCTACTCTCTCAAATGGGACTCCCACAACTGGGAGAGGCACTAAAGGTGCCACATTCTTGGATCCAACCTTACCAGAGGTCTGGCAGGTGTGGCAGCTCCTGCAGTGTTTTTCTACTTCGGCCCCCATCTTTGGCCAATAAAAGTAGAGAGAGAGCCTTTCCTTGGTCTTCTTGAAACTCAAGTGACCAGCCAAAGGAATCTCGTGGGCTAACTGCAAGAACTGTTGTCTGTTCTCTTGGGGTACTACAAGTCGTTTGTAGTCTCCAGGTTCAGACTCGGTCGGTTCAATGTAGAAGAGGCCATCTTCCCAGTGCAACCTGTATTTCCCAGGCTCTTGCCCTTCAGCCTGAGCTTCTGCCTGGTGGCGAAGACCTTCCAGAGTTGGACATTCTCTCTGTCCCTTACTGAAATCTGCCCTGTTGGGTCCACGTTCTGCCAGTAAAGACTGCAGTTCAGGATGGTCAACAGGATCCAGATCTCCAATGAGTTCATGGCCTTCCCTTAGCTCTTCCTCAGAGTCTAATTCTACCACACAGGGTTGTACCACCCTCTCAGCCTCCGCTGGAGGGGGAGTTACGGGTGTAACTGTGTACAACCGAGGGGAAGTCCTTGTTGGCTGCACTGAAGTGCTGGCTGCTGGTTTTGGTTTAGAAGTTTTAGGTTTCCCTTTCGTGTAACGCTCACCTGATTCCCACGGAGGCGCAGGTCTGGCTTCGAGTGCTGATGCTTCTTCAATGGTGAAGCGCAGGACTCTGAAGATGGACAAGAAGGGCCCTCTACACTGGCTTCTCCGGCTTGCAGGAATATTCCCCTGTGCGTGAAAAGGGAGTATTACCTTCTGACTGAGTTTTGCTCAAGCCTCCCACTCTCTTCCAACCCTCCACGATACCCTTCCACGATTCCCCGTGAAGTCTCACCTTAGGGTCAGGAAGGATGAGCTCTCCATCCTGCTTCTGATGCAGGGGCGCGTTGAAACCCAGTTACTTCACTGGATTGAGGATTGATGGGAGTTCAGGTAAGCTTGACTATTCAGGTAAGGCTCTGTAAAAGTTCAGTTGCAAGTTCAAAAGTCCAAGCTTAATAATAATGTTCATTGTCTTTTTGCAGCAAGCGCTAATGCTTATGTCTTTTTTCCCCTTAGGGGCCGGGGTTCGGAATGCCGGAGATATGGCGCCGACCCGAAGTGAAACGTGCAGTTCCAGTTCCAGTAAATGGCAGGTTAGTTCTGGATGAGCGCTCGGGAACTGTCTTTGCATATGCTCATTCAATGTCTTTGTCTTTTTTCCCCATAGGGGCCGGAGTCCGGAAAATGCCTGGAAGCGGCAAGACCCGAAATGAAATGGGAATGACCCAACAGGTAAGTCTTATTCCCTTCCTTCTCTCACCTCTTATTCTTGTCTTTTTCTCTAGGCTCTGGGAAGTGGCTGTGTATCCAGATGATCGCTGCTGAAGATAGAGGAACCGAGGAAAGGTGAGTGAAATGCAGCGCTGCAGCGATCGTAACGAAATGCTTTTTAAAATAATGTCTTCCCTTTCAGGATCGTCGGTGATGTCTCCGTGGTGCAGATTTAGCTGGTAAGGTCTCTTGTCTCCCTTTGCAGGTGACACAGGATGCTGACAGGCGTGGCTGAAGTCCAGATGCAGGAGCTGACACGGTGAGCGTCCAGCTGCGAGGAGCAGAACAACGCGAAGCGTGAGTTGCTGATCGGGTGTGGTTTAAATAGCTTTGGAAGAAGTTCCAAGTGTGTATCCTTCCTCCGATCAGGTATGTATCCTTCCCCGACCACACCCGGGTGGAAAGTAGTCCCACAGGTAAAGTAGTTCCTATTCAGGCCTCAAGAGGGCATGGATGTGGCAGCATGGTCTGCATCAGGTAAGTGCACATTAAAACACTTGAACACATGTCTAGCTTTATGAGCCTGGCGCCTAAGGCGCCAGGACAGAGGTCCAACATGAGCCTGGCGCCTAAGGCGCCAGGACTGCGTCCAAAGGGCCCCAGCTTGAGCCCGCTGGCACTCCCCTGGGGGAAATGATGCCTGCCTCTGAGGTTGCTGGGTCGGACCTGGCTCCTTGGAGGTAGGCATCATGACAGTACCCCCCCTCAAGGCCCCTCCCAAGGTTCTTCCCTCCGGGGGTTTGGGCTTGTTCGGAAATCTCCGGTGAAACCTTAGTACTAATCGAGGTGCGTGGACATGGTTACTAGGCTCCCACGATCTCTCCTGAGGTCCATATCCCTTCCAGTCAACAAGATAGAAGAGTTTCGACTTTACCACCTTGGAGTCTAAAATGTCTTTAACTTCAAATTCTAATTCCCCTTCAATTTGAACTGGATCTGGAGGCTTGGACAATCGGGTTCCTGGTTGTACTGGCTTCAAAAGTGATGCATGAAAAACTTGATGAATACGCATGTTGGACGGTAGATCCAGTTTAAAGGCCACTGGGTTGATTATAGCTTTGATGGGATAAGGTCCTATGAATCTGGGATTGAAGGTTCGCGGGCCCTTGAGGGGTAAATGTTTAGTTGCTAGCCATACCTGGTCTCCTACTTGGTAAGGAGGAGTTTTACTTCGGTGCAAATCAGCGTTTTCTTTATACTTTTTCTTGGCTTGCTCTAAATGAGTTGCAGCTTCTTTGAAGGCTCGGGTTATTGTGGAATGCAGATGATTTACTGCGGGCATTTCCAGGGTCAGAGGTGGATCTAGATCAGAGGTCCGAGGATGGTGACCATACAAAGTATAAAAGGGGGTTTGTCCGGTTCCAGAATGCACTGAATTGTTGTATGCATATTCTGCGATCCAAAGGATGTCTTTCCAATTTAACTCGGATTAGTGTAACATGCACCGAAGATATTGCTCGAGAGTCCAATTGGTTCTCTCGGTTTGTCCGTCGGTCTGGGGGTGGTGGCTGGTGGATAACCGCACATCTATTTGTGCTAGTTGGCAACACTTCTTCCAAAAATGTGAGATAAATTGACTTCCACGTTCCGAGACTAAAATGGAAGGGAAACCATGTATGCGAACTATATTCTCCAGGAATTCCTTGGCCAAGGTGGAAGCTGAAGGCAAACCCTTTAAAGGGATAAAGTGGGCCATTTTGGAGAATAGGTCCACAATTACAAGGATTGTGTTGTAACCAGCACAAGGAGGCAGATCTGTTATAAAGTCCATTGACAGGGTGTGCCATGGTGCCGGTGGAATATCCAAGGGTTGAAGTAGGCCGGCTGGCCTTTTCTTTTGAACCTTGTTTTGGGTGCAAATTCCACAAGACAGTACAAAAGACTTTATGTCTTTTCTCCAAGAAGGCCACCAGAAGTGGCGTTTGATTTTTTCCTCCGTTTTAGCGATACCAGGGTGTCCTTCCATTAAAGATTCATGATGATGGGCAATAACAAGTTCTTGCAACTCTTTACTTGGCAGAAACAACCGCTCCTGGAAGTAGGGTAAGTCATCCTTAACGGTGTAATGAGGACCCTTTTGACTCCATTCCAGTAAGGTTGAAGAGTCTAGAAGTTGTTTTACTTGCGTTTGGATATCCTCAATAAATTGCAATGAAGTTAAGCCTAAGATTCTTTGCTCAGGTATGATGGGCACAGGTTCTAAGCTCGAATTAGGTTCTTCCATGCCAATCCAGGATAAGGCGTCTGCTTTTCCATTCTTGCAGCCAGGGCGATAGGTAATTACAAAATCAAATTCCGCAAAGAATAGAGCCCATCGGAGTTGTCGTGAAGATTGAGCTTTGGCCGTCTTTAAATACTGTAAGTTTCTGTGGTCCGTAATTACGGTGATGGTGTGTCTTGCCCCGAGAAGGTAGTGACGCCAAGCCTTGAAAGCAGATTTGATGGCCAGTAACTCTTTATCGGTAATTGCGTAGTTGATTTCAGGAGGAGAACATTTTCTGGACCAAAAGGCCACTGGGTGTAGTTGGTTAGTTTTTGGGTCTCTTTGCGACAGGACAGCTCCCATGGCCGAACTGGAAGCATCGGTTTCCACTATGTACGGGAGATCTGGGTGCGGGTGCTTCAATACAGGTGCAGAGGTGAATTTGGTTTTCAGGTCCTGGAAGGCTTGTTCGGCCTCAAGAGTCCATTCGAAGCGTTTGTTTTTCTTTAGGAGAGCGGTGATGGGTTGGACTGTTCGGGAAAATTCCGGGATGAATCTTCGATAGAAATTGGCAAAGCCGAGCATGCTCTGAACTCCCTTCACCGAGCTTGGAGATGGCCATTTAAGGATGGCGTCCACCTTTCGCGAGTCCATTCGGACTCCTTGAGGTGTCAGGATGAATCTGAGAAACTCAACTTCTGTGGTATGAAAAACGCATTTTTCGAGTTTTGCAAATAATCTGTGCTGGCGCAGTTTCTCAAGAACTGCCCTAACATGTCTTCTGTGATCAGATTCTGAAGAAGAGTACACCAGGATGTCGTCAATGTAAACAATGACGCAGACATGGATAAGTTCCCGAAGAACATCATTCATAAAGTACTGAAAGGCGGCAGGTGCATTGCACAAACCGAAGGGCATCACCTGATATTCAAAGAGCCCAAATTTGGTGCGGAATGCAGTCTTCCATTCGTCGCCTTCTTTTATGCGCACCAGGTGATAAGCTCCTCGGAGATCTAACTTGGTGTACACACAAGCGTCTTTCACCTGGTCGATAAGCTCAGGGATCAAGGGCAGAGGATAACGATTCTTAATCGTTATTTGATTTAGGGCGCGATAGTCTATACACGTTCTAAGGTCGCCTTCTTTTTTTGGCACGAAGAACAGAGCTGAAGAGATAGGAGACTTGGACGGGCGAATAAAACCATTGGCTAGATACTGATCTAAATACTGACGCAAATGCAGGTTCTCAGGTTCCGTAAGAGCATAAATCCTACTACAAGGTAGTTGAGCATTGGGTACCAGATCGATTTGGCAATCATAAGACCGATGGGGAGGTAACGTGTTAGCCTGTTCTTTCTGAAAAACGTCTTGGAATTCTTGGTGTTCTGACGGTAGCTGTACAGGGGTGGAAGTTGCTGAGGCTAGACCCATAGCTGGATTTCTTGGATAACAAGTTGGTTCACAATCAGAAAAACTTATCTTCTTTGCTCACCAGTCAATTCTGGGATTATGTGTTTCTAACCAAGGAATTCCAAGAATTACTTGAAATTGTGGGGCCTTGATCACATCAAACATGATTGCTTCCCGATGTCCATCCTGACCCACCAGTGTCACTTCAACAGTGGAATGCGTTACAGGCCCTGAGGCTATTTCTGTTCCATCTACTGTAGTAATGACATCTTGGGTTACTTTCGGGCGGAGAGGAAGCTTAATCCTGGAAGCCAATTCACAGTCTATGTAATTTCCAATAGCTCCACTGTCGATGTATGCTTTTATAGCATGCAACTGCTGAGGCTGTTTTGGGTCCACAAGCACCATTGGCATGACAAAATGCGAAGTCAAAGAGTTAGTTTTCAAGCTCGGCAAGCAGACCCCTACGCTTGCCGGGCTAGGTCGTTTCCCGAATCAGGTGTCACTAATTCGTTATCAGTAGCTCCAACCACCTTCTTAAGTGGTTTAACTGGAAAATTTCGAAGAAAGTGACCGGACGTCCCGCAATACAGACAAAGTTGCATTTGCCGCCTTCTCTCTCATTCTTTCTGCGTTAATGGTCCTTTAACACCACCGATTTGCATAGGTTCGCATACGTCGGTACTCTTGGAGTTAGCGTGGGTTTTGATCGGTGCTCGGTTTTCATACTTGAACCGTTCTGCTTTTCTATTTTGAAGTCTGTGATCAAGTTGAACCACCAAGTCAATGTAGTCTGCGCAGACCTGGGGTGGGTTTACTATCTGAGCTAGAACATCCTTAAGCTCTCCGCGCAGGCCTCGATGAAACAATGTGATCCTTTTGCTTTCTGGCCATCCAGTTTCCACAACCAGTCTATTAAAGGTGGCAATGTAGGACAGAAGATCCTGATTACCTTGTCGTAAGGATAGCAGTTCGTTATCAAGGGCCTGTCCTTGAGAGTGTCGAGCGAACAATCTTTCCATGCTGGCCTGGAAGCCCTGAAAATTCTGGAGAATGGGATCATCCTGATTTACCAATGGAATAGACCAATCGGCAGCACTGCCACTGAGGTAAGATAGTATAAAGGCTACCTTGGTCTTGTCGTTAGGGAAGGCTCCGGGTCTGCATAGAAAGTGTAAACGACATTGGTTCATAAAGACGGCATATTTCTTGGGATCCCCCGCAAAACGTTCAGGCGGGGCCAAAGGCATGTGTCCAGGTAGATTAATTTGTACCGGGTTACTCAAACCCATTGATGTGGAAATGTCCCCGGAATTAGGTAAAGGAGTGGGCCCTGCCTGGGCCTGTAATAACCTTTTGGCTAGGTCATCTGTTCTTTCCTTAGATAAGATCAGTTCTCTTTTGAGAGCGTTAGTCTCCTGGCGGGCTGAGTGCACCTCCGCCCGTAATTCCCCCAAAAGCTGGGCCAGCTGGTCAGTCTCGGAAGTCTCCATAGCGCCCGGGTGGGAAAATGTGGGTAGGCTTCGCGTTCTGTAACGCTCACCTGATTCCCACGGAGGCGCAGGTCTGGCTTCGAGTGCTGATGCTTCTTCAATGGTGAAGCACAGGACTCTGAAGATGGACAAGAAGGGCCCTCTACTCTGGCTTCTCCGGCTTGCAGGAATATTCCCCTGTGCGTGAAAAAGGAGTATTACCTTCTGACTGAGTTTTGCTCAAGCCTCCCACTCTCTTCCAACCCTCCACGATACCCTTCCACGATTCCCCGTGAAGTCTCACCTTAGGGTCAGGAAGGATGAGCTCTCCATCCTGCTTCTGATGCAGGGGCGCGTTGAAACCCAGTTACTTCACTGGATTGAGGATTGATGGGAGTTCAGGTAAGCTTGACTATTCAGGTAAGGCTCTGTAAAAGTTCAGTTGCAAGTTCAAAAGTCCAAGCTTAATAATAATGTTCATTGTCTTTTTGCAGCAAGCGCTAATGCTTATGTCTTTTTTCCCCTTAGGGGCCGGGGTTCGGAATGCCGGAGATATGGCGCCGACCCGAAGTGAAACGTGCAGTTCCAGTTCCAGTAAATGGCAGGTTAGTTCTGGATGAGCGCTCGGGAACTGTCTTTGCATATGCTCATTCAATGTCTTTGTCTTTTTTCCCCATAGGGGCCGGGGTCCGGAAAATGCCTGGAAGCGGACATTTCGCTTCTGATTTCTTTGAGACAGCAGCTGACAAATCCAGTGGAGCAGGAGTGATATATTTCTTCATCATCTCCTCGGGAGTACCTCTCATGGTTCTCTCCCTTGCAGGTCTGGTTAGCTCCTGTAACCGTTTACTAGGAGGTCTGGGGGTATGAGACACAACTCCGAGAGTTTTTAAATCGTTACCCAACAGAACTCGTCCTGGTACCTCACTTTGTATACTGACAGGTATCTTCACAGTCATGTCATTACACTGGATGAGAACTGGTAATTGGGGAAGCATCTGCACAGGCCTCCAGCTAACTTGGTGAGGCATTTGGGTGCCTTAGCTACATCCTCAGCCTGAAAAAAAGATTTATCTACCACAGTTATGCTGGCCCCAGTGTCCCTAATGGCAGGAGTCTCCTGACCATTCACCTGGACACTGTCCTTATAATACTCTTTAGTATTATCTGGGATAGAATTATAGACATCTAAATTCTGTTGTTCCCACAAACCCAGAGACACTAAAGAAACACTGGCTGAGACTCCAATGGGTTCATCAGCCAGCAGTAGAAAGTTTCCACTTGCCATTTGGACTTCCTCATCTGGAGCGAAGGCTAAGGAGACAAGCTGGACCCCTGAAGGTTTGCCCTTGCATCTTGGATCTCCTTTCACATGGTCAGTAGAGCCACAAACAAAGCATTTTCCAAATGCTTTCTGGAATGGTGGCTTGTTCTGGCCTCCCTCTGGTTTGGCACCAGAAGGTACACTATTCTGCTGTCGTTTTCCTTGTGGCTTACCCTTATGGTTTTGTTTGGGGCTCTCTTTGGAATTTGAGTTATTCGAATTCTCTTTTGAGTCTTTTTTAGGCTGTTTTCCCTCATCCTTTTTCTGAGTTGCCCCAGAATCCGTATGAGTAGCCCTGTTGGCAACCCACAAGTCAGCAGCCTTAGCTAGCTTCCGGGAATCCAATTCCTTCGAATCAGCCAAGTGCTGTCTGAGCTCAGGAGAACAGGCATCATAAATGGACTCCAACATAAAAAGATTTTTCATACCCTCATAAGTGTTCACCTTGTAACCCTTAATCCATCCCTCTAAGTTTTTCAACCCTTCACTCACCCAGGTAGCCCAAGGGGTACCATCATGCTTTTTGAGGGATCTACACCTCTTAAGATACTGGGAAGGGGTCTTCCCAAATCTAGCTATCAAATCTAGTTTCACACTTTCATACTCTTTCCTATCCTCCTCCCCAACTCCATTACCACATCAGTTGCAACAGGGGGGACCCTAGAGAACAACCAGGTAAGTAGCTCACTACCTGTAATGTTCTGGAGCCCATGATTGTACTCAAACAAACTCAGCCAATCCAAAACATCCAACTTTGGTTCATACATACCAATTAATTCCTGAGGCATCCGGGGTCTTTTGGGACTGGAACTTCTAGAGGAGCCAGAGACAGAAGCAGTTTCGACAGACAACTTTTTCATTTCTAACTCATGCTTGAGCTCCATTTCTCTGAGCCTAAGAATTTGTTGCATTTCTTGGTGTTTCTGTTCAGTTTGAGCAGTAATCCTTCTGAATTCCAAGTGTATTTTCATTTTTTCTAGTTCAAGGATTTGAGGACTTAGTGTGGGACCTGCTATAGGCCCTGCAGGTACAGCTGGTAAGGCAGACAGAGGAGCAGGGGAGACAGTTTCATTAGCCTCTCCTTCCTCTTCAGCCTCTTCATCACTATCATCAGAACTTTGAATTAGATCAACACCATTACTGTTATATACATTTGCTGGAGAAGTTGGTTCTTCTGAACCAGTACCCGGACTTTGGTTTTCCAGCAATCTCGCTATTAGTTCTATTTTCTTGCCTTTTACAGAAAGATTCTCTTGTCTACAGAGAGCTCTCAAACTCTCAGTATTTTTACCTGACAAGGACTCTTGACTGTAAACTTCCATAGTAGACATGTTTTTAGAAAGTTGCTTTTTAGTGCTAAGCTTTGTGGTTAGTTATCCTAAAGTGTTGAAAAGCACTCTAAACTGTATACTCGATACAAATCCCACCGCTATACACCAGTGTTAGGCAGAAACCTGTGCAGTTCCCTCTGGGACCCCTGCAAAAAAATTAAGACTACAGGAGTTAGCAGTAAACCCAATTGGTAGCAGTCTGTACCACCTAGATTTACCTGGTAGCTGTGGCTGAGCAGTCAGACTTCTCTCAAGATGAGTTAGGCTGTATTTGGAGTATACAGTATAGGGCAATTTACACAGTAGAACAAGCAGACACTGATCAGAGCTTGGGTGTAAAGATATATAATTATTTAAAAACACATCTACGGAAAACACACTGGCACTAATATGGCAAACAACTTCAATCACAGTTACTATAAGTATATATCAATCTCATAACAATATTTCGACAAGTCTAGGTTCAAAGACACCACTTATTTGCAGACAGAGGTGAATGCTTTAACCTAGATGGCACTCTAGTATTCGTTAGAAAGGGAGAGAAAAAGGCACGGTATGAAACCAACTCAGTACCAACACTTTTACAAAACAAATGCAAGGCAAGTAAGGCAGGGTCTACTGTAAATCACAAAGTTCAAAGGCCAGGCCCACTCGGAGAGAGGCAAGGCGGAATGTCCCAAAGTATCACAGTGGAAATGCACTTCAAGTTTTTGTAGCAAAATGTCACAGAAAGGTTGGACCAGTTTTAGAACAAAAGTTAAGAAGGTCTGGAGGCAACCCAGTGGAAAGGTAAGGATTTAGGACACCTCACGCTAACCGTTTCAAGGGAAGCCAGGCGGACACAGTACCTTGAGAGTGAAGAGGCAGCTCCGGCGGGGGCAGTTGTTCCTGGTGGTGGATGCAAGTCGGGGCTTTGCCAGAAGATGAGCGGATCTCGTTGTCGAGGAAAAGTTGAAGATCGTTGCACCACCAGGGAAGAGACCAGCCGCGGAGTACTCCGTCACAAGGCACCACCTTTTGGTCACTGTACAGTGGTTAGTGGCTATCCGGTTGCCGGGGTGCTCAGCACGGGCAATTCGACCACTAGACGTCCTGGAAGTGAAGAAAAAGCAAGGGACTGGTTGTTCCCACCAGTCAGGGGAAGAAGACTCTCCAGCAGGGAGATCTCCTCTGTCGTTGGGAAGCAGTGAGTCGGTTCAGCAGGGCTCCACCGGAGGTGTCGTCGTTGCAGGTCGGCTCAGCTTTACCCTCGTCGGATTCTTAGGTCCTGTGGCGACTTCTGAAGTTCCAGTCCCAAAAACCCTGCTTTTATGCAGAAAACCCTCATTCACTCAGCCTAGCTGTCACTCAAACATGCTAAGCGGTGAGCAGGGCGGCTCACCACTTGGGCCAATCACACAAGAGTGCGACCTGAGTTGGCAAGTCAACTCAGTCCAGGGTGCCTAAACCCCCTCCCACACACTCTGTGGTACCCAGACAGAATGGCACCACTCTGTAGGGCTTCTGTGTAGAAGCCCGCCAAAAGTGGAAGAAAGGGCTCAACCTTTGGTTCGGAGTTACAGAGGCGAACACATATGCCATTTTAAAAACCGAGTTCTGGCAGAAAATACCAACCGGTGGATTTATTTAAGACAAATAAACCGGCGGAATGTTAGAGACTAATGTGAAGAGTATTAGCCTCGAACAATGGGAAGAATCCCATAGGAATATATTCGCGGTCGAATATAAAAAGTAGTATCCACTGCCACCAGCCAAAACTCGACAAGGGGGGACGGGACAGTGCCCCCTCGAACAACAGACCCAGGGGTAATCGAATTACCCCTACCAGTACGTCCACAATAGGATGGTTTGTACTGGTTCTGTTAGTAAATTTAGGTCTAGTAAAGCCAATGGTGACTTTACATGCCCTGGGAGACAGTAGTCAGTCCCAGGGTATGGAGTCTATGGTGGGGATCCTCTAGGACATCCCTGTGTTACGGCACGGAGGGCGCGGTGTAACACACATAGCAAAACACATGAGACTCTATGGAGTAAAAGACCCCATAGCCCATAGAACACATTGACATTCAAAGAAATCAACCACATTCATGTCCAAGAGTGGGAGGAAAAGAGTCTCACTCTTGGCAGGATGAAAAAAACAAACTCCAGAAATCCAGCAAAGCTGCTGGGGGACTAACTAGGTTAGGAAATTCAGCCTAAACAGAGAAATCTCCCTAACAACCTGCCACCGATTAAGGGATATAATACCATCTGGGTTATTATAGACTACTTAACTAAGTCCGCTTTGTTCATTCCTTGTCATGGTTTACCGTTAGCTCCTGTTTTGGCTGACCTATTTGTTACCCATGTATTCAGGCGATTCGGTCTCCCTAGCGTCATCATTACAGATCGGGGTTCGCAGTTCACCTCACGATTTTGGAGGGTGATTACTGCATAATTAGGCATTGAAGGCAGGTATTCCAGCACGTATCACCCCCAAACCAATGGGCAGACTGAGAGAGTCAACGCTACCCTTGAACAATATCTTCGTTGTCTCCTGCTTCACCATCAGGGATCTTGGTTATCTTTATTGGCCATGGCTGAATTTGCTTATGATAATTCCTTGCAAACAGCTACTGGTACTACACCATTCTTTGCTCTCTATGGACACCATGCTCATACTCTGCCCTTACCTTTCTTGTTGGTGTCTAGTAATCCAGCAGCTAATTCTTGCGTTCAATCTTTTACTGTGTTGCATTCCCAGGTAAGACAGCATCTTTTGGAAGCCCAGCGTCGTACCAAGAGACATGCTGATGCCCGCCGCCTGAATTCACCAGCATCTTCAAAGGGGATGCAGGTGTGGTTATCCACTAAAAATCTACGCTTGCCTGGTCGTAGCTCTTTGCTACCATGTTTCTCTGGTCATTTTACTGTTTCATAAATGATTAATCCAGTGGCTGTTCGTTTGCAACTTCCAGCTACTTGGAAAATTCACTCTGTTTTTCATGTTTCTCTTCTGAAACCCATACAGGGGCGGGGGGTTCTTGATTCATCATTCCCAAGCATCCCTTGCCTATGGTAGGGTCGGATGAGTATGAGGTACAGCAAATCCTGGACACTAAGGTCCTTCATGGGGTACATCTTTTTCTGGTGGATTGGAAGGGCTATGGTCCTGAAGATCAGACTTGGGAGCCTTTGGATCATATCCACGCCCCGGCTTGTTTGCGAGACTTTTGGTCCTCCCGTCGATGGAGGCGTTCTTTGAGGTGGGGTACTGTCAGGAGTCGAGTCGGGGTTGCATCTTTCCTGTCTCATCACTCACAACATGTGCTTACAAAAGCACCCGATTCATACACTCACTCACGCTCACCATCTCGCAGCAAACAAACTAATGAAGTTCTACTACCTTTCCGCACCACATCCGTTAAAAGATATCCTTCCTTTACTTTGCGGTGACAGTTGTCATGGAAATTGGGGCGGACGGAGACATTGATCCCTACAGCGTCAGACGCACGCTAGGGTCATGTGATCACAGCTTCTTAAACTCTTTCATAATTAGCGCTCGTTGCTTCTGATTGTATGAAGTGCACTACGTTTGTACGCTCAAGTTTCCTGTTTTCTGTTCTTGGCCTTTGTAAGGATCTTTGTACCTGGTTTTTCCCTGTTTCCATCCTATAACCTACCTCTCTGAACCTTGATTACTTTATTGACTTTGTTACCCCATTCTTTGTACCCACCCCGCTTGGAACCTGACTACCTGCTGACGACCCGGACTTCATCCAGGACTGCCTTTTGCCTCACGTTTGACATCGTTCAAGAAACGCCCGCTGCCAACCTGGACTCCATTAAGGATTGCCTTCTGCCTCACGTCTTGTCATTGTTAACAAAACGTCTGCTGCCGACCCGGACTTCATTAAGGACATCCTTTGCCTTTCATGGACGTTTATTGCTGAATTAGGGCTACCAACCCGGAAGTGTATGGACTGCTGATTTTTCCCCCTACCCTCCAAGCTACAAGTGCTACCCAGTAAGACCGCTGGCACCATCCTCTTTGCCTCACCCCGGTACGGACTAGAGACTGCCTGTGTACCATTGTGGGTAAGAGGGGTGAGCATCCTCATTCCGTCGGGTGTTCTTTTGGACTTCGAAAAACCCAAGGCGTTCGCGTGCCGGTGGGAATAGCCCCATCCACCTTCAGTGCCTTACGGTCTTACCTGTAGCATTTGTTCTTTCTTCAAAACAACACGATCAGCTCATGGTAAGAAGTGTCTGTCCATTATTTTTGCTTCTCTATCCCTGCCGGGCCTTTTTACGTACTATGGATTCTTTATATTATTCTCTATTATCACAGATATCACAGTCCTTCCTTTAATGTTGATGTTGTTTATAATCAGTGTCACCTTGAGATATTAAGCACCAACAAGAAGGTAGTAATATTTCTGTCCCCCGTTGTTGTCCTGATAAAAGGAAAAGCTTGTTGCTAATTTCTCTTTTCCTTTCCGGTTTTAGGGAGCCTCCTGCCACGCGTTTGGGTCCATTCTTCCAAACAATTGACCCCTGGTATTGGTTTTTTATATCCATACACAGGGTTACATTGTAGGATAGAATCCTTCTTCTACACTACGTGGGCAACCTTGACCGGGCAATCCTGACATGAACCCAGCAACATTCATAGCTGAACCAGTGTGGGAGGATGATTATATACATGATTGCACAATGTATACTGAAAATTACAATGAAGTTCCCCAAGATATAGAAAGTGCTATCAGGAGGGGGAAGTTGTTTTTATTGATGGTTCTTCAAAAATGTTTCAAACAACTGGTGAAAGGCACACAGTATCAGCAGTAGTAAAGTTGAACTGAAAGGGTGAACTTGAGGTAGTGATCAGCGCGGGATTGCCTTTGTATTGCTCAGCACAGACTGCAGAACTAGTGGCGCTTATCGCCGCGCTGCAGAGATTCAAAAATAAGGAAGTGATGGTGTACTCTGACTCCGCCTATGTGATGTCAACTGTACATGCAGGTTTGTCACGCTGGAAAAGGATGGGCTTCCTCTGCGCAGAAGGCACTCCAGTGCAACATGCAGCCCTATTGGATAAACGTATTGAAGTATTAGCACTCCCTTTGACTTTAGCAGTCGTAAAATGCACAGCCCACATTAAAAGAGAAGACGTAGAAGCAAAAAAGGCAGCCTATTCTTCAACCATTTCTAATTTTGAAACTGAAAATGTTAAACAAATGACAGGACGATGCATGTTGGTAAAGGAGGGCTTTAACATGCTGTCTATTGCTTAGGTAATTGAGATTCAAGGTCAAGCACCAACAGAAGAAAAAGAGCTATGGAAAAAGTGGGGGTTTTCTTTGTCCCTCACTGAGGCAATTTAGAGACAGGATAGCATGGAAAGCCAGTTATGCCTCTAGCATAATTTAGGATTGCGCTGGAACAGCTTCACTATCCCACGTATATTAACCGAGAGAGAGTCTAGCTGCTACAGTTGCAGAAGACTGGTTCTCGCCAAATCTGTTAGAGCATGTGGCACAGTTTATTGTAAATTGCATTGTGTGACAGACATTTACTGCAGGGACACTTTGCAATCAGAGAGAGGAGCAATTCCTAGACCTAATGGCCCAATTCAGCACCTAAATATAGATTATGTAGACATGCTGCAGACATGTAATGGTTACAGTTATGCTGGTTGTGGTATGTCCTTTTTCTAGATGGATAGAGGAATGTCCATGCACACACCCTGACTGCACATGCACTACCAAGTTCCTTATGCATGAAGTCTTTCCAAGATGGGGTGTGTGTGAGGTTTTGCGATCTGACAATGGACCGCATTTTGTAAATGAGTTGTTCAAACAAATAGCATACATTTTCCTCTATGTATCACCCACGGGTGAATGGCACCTGTGAATGATTAAATGGATTATTGAATGAAAGACTTGAAAAGATTAAGATGACTCTAAAGAAGGGATGGCTACATTGCCTACCCCTAGCCTTTTACACTCTAAGAAAGCAGCCTGGCTCAGATCACCATCTAACTCCTCATGGGTTGTTGACTGGATGATGCATGAGAACTCCCCTCGCTCCTGTAACTAGGTTAAAAACGGATGCCCATAGTGTAGCGAAAACATTAGGTGATAAGATGCATGATTACCTAACAACAATGACTGCAGGTGTTTTGTTCATGACTCAAAAGGTCAAGAATTGAAGGGAGGGGTCAAAAAGAAGCGATGAGGATGATCAATCCATTGAAGTAGAAGATTTGTTAAAACGACCCAGCTTATACCCAGGGGACAAGGTGCTGGTACAAATGTTTGTACGCACTTGGAGCACGCCCCGCTTTCATGGATCTTATGAGGTGGAAGAAATTTCCCCTACAGCTGCCAAGTTAAAAGGAAGAAGTGCTTGACTGCATATACACAACATCAAACCATATAAAGGAGAAACCTCAACCTCTCCTGCAATTACTGACAGTGAAGAAGACACGAAGTTCCGCACATGCAGACTCGTTTGATGGCCAAGAGCAAAGACAAGTAAAATGAAGAGCACAATAGCACTAGTAGAGACTGATACTTTTTAACATTTGACAAGGAGTAAACAGACTTGCAGTTATCCTGTTACTTTTTTAGATAGGCTAAAGGAACAATGCATTGCATTAATGGAGCTGAAAGCACACTTCATCTTTATGTTATGGATAGCAATAACATTACACACATTCTTGTATGCTGTTTTTACCTACACATTACAGTCGTATACAGCTCTAACAAGAAGATATATCAAAATATTATTTGCAGGATAATTATAGCAATCATCTTGCAGTTTGTGATCTAAAAGTGTGACCCATACAGACATATATATATATATATATATATATATATATATAAGCTGGGGTACCAAGCGTTAGCCATGTATTGGTCGAGTGGTGTCTCCTGTGCCCTGGAGGATGTTGCTTTTGTCCTCTTGTCGGCAAGTCTTGCTTCAGTTTGCTCTGGAATCTCATTTGCCCAAGAGAAAGTTGCTCTTGTCCTCTGGTAGGTAAGTCGTGCTGCTGTTTGTTGTGTTTCAGAAGCTCTTGATATAGATTTTTTCGCTTTGCATCAAATGGAGCTTTTCTAAGTGATGTTTGTTTTTTGTGCAGCATGTTTCAGTCAATCAATGCCTTCAGCACATTTGAAAAAATGTCCTAGAAAGATGGATTGATTGTGCTTTCTTCTTGTGAATGATCTTAAGTAAACTGTAACCTTGCCATTTCCAATATCTGGTGTGGCGTGATAAAACATTTCTTTTACATTTTCTTTCTTTATTCCCTTTAAAAATGCTTTGATAAACACTTTCAAAGTGTGTACAGTAGTAATACATTTCAAAGGAATAACCAACACATCGAACATTTGGATGAGCATCTGTAAATGAGGGTGTCTACAGAGTGAATTTTTTGCATCCAAACATAGAATACAATCTTTTCCCCAGACAAATGAGGAATCCATGCAGAAGGGGCTAGCATTGGGTTGAACGGTGTGGATTTGTATAGCCGGACAAACATAAACACATAAATACATTCAGCTTTATATATAAAGAAATATATTAAGTGAAAAAAACTTGGTTAAAGGGACATTATGGTTACAAGTAAAACTGAAAAACCTCACAAATTCGCCAGTTATGATAAGCTAAGCAACCATACCTCGCATCACCATGGTGGACTGCTAAGACTAACACCCAGGACATGAAAGATGACATCACACATGTCATTGATGTCAATGTGTCTAACTACTGTTAAATATTCCCTTAATAACAATACACTTCACACACACATACTATCACACTTACACTCACATAATTGTGGTAGTGTTTATTTTAATCCTCTATGGATTTGTTTTCCCATTGGCCCAATGACTATTCAAGTCAGTACAACAACAGTGTAGCACACACTAATGTTCTACCGAACATAGTACATAAAATGTACTGTTTATGAAGTTCAGAAATAGTGAATGAATATGTAAAATTGTATGCAATGTTTTCGACTATCCTGCTTAACACATTATATTGTTTTCTTCTCACAGAAAACGAACCAGAGATTCCAGCCTTATTACTGTATACAACTAAGTAACGGTACCAAGTGTAAATAAATACATATTCCACAAGCACTGCGCTCCGTGTACTACAATCATAAATGCTACATACTTTCTACCCCCCTACAGTACCTATAATTACTACACACATATTACTATAATGGTTGTGGCAAGTGGTCAGATTCTTCGGGCATTGGCCTATGGTCATGCTCCAATAATCCTGCCACTGGCCACAGCCACCACAATATAATTAAACCATATAACAAGTACATACAATGCACCTTCAAATAACAAAACTCACCCCAAAGCCCCTGCCATTGAATTGACATCTGCAAACCATTTTTTTCACCTTGAAAACCTTGCAGATCTGGTCAAGTGGTCAGCTCCTCTACTTCTCCCCTCTGCATGCTGTAGTAGTCAGCACATTTCTCCCATCAAGATGCAGCAATGTGGTCAGTACATCTGCTTCTCTCATCCAGAAGTAGTCATGTGGTCAGAACCTCTCTGTCTTGCATCCAGATGTGGTCATGTGGTCAGGTATATATATGTATAGTTGGCGCTTGCCACAATCTATTTTGCTACTAAGCATATGCAAGCTTCACAATTCCTTTGCTTCTTGCGGTTTCTTGCATCTGTACACCATGCCATCTTCATCGTGTATATGGCATACGTTTCTTCATCTTGGGTTCAATGTGTCATTTATCCATAGTATTTCCTTTTAACTTTGTTTTCCATCAGCATTCTCTGGTCTTACATCATCTATGAGTGTGTCCGTCTGATGTCTTATGATGTCACCATTCATCTTCCTTTAGTATCTTCTTGGCTTCTTCAGGTATTCCATTCTGACAACGGTCATTTTGTCTTGACCTCAGATATGGTTTTGTCACTGGGCATCTTACTGTCCAGATTTTCTTAGATGTCGGTACTTCAAAAGGTACTGTTACTCTAATAGGCACTGGACATAGCCCTGCCTCTGCTCTTTGCTGGTTTATTTGTTCTCCATACGTCACATACTTTGGCTTGAAAGTACCGGGTACTACAAAAGGGATGGCTGGAGTGTGGACAGCACCTGGCACTTCCTCTTCAATGTGATCAGAACCTGTGTGTCACACATCCAGATGTATTAATGTGCTCAGAACCTCTCTGTCTCTCATCCAGATGTGATCAAGTGGTCAGCTCTTCTATATATCTCTTCTCCATGCGGTAGGAGTAGCACCTTTCTCTCTCCCATTAAGATGGTCAGTACCTCTGCTTCTCTCATTCAGATGTATTCAAGTGCTCAGAACCTCTCTGTCTCCCATCCAGACGTGGTCAAGTGGTCAGCTCCTCTACATCTCCCTTCCGCATGCTGTAGTAGTTAGCACCTTTCTCTCTCCCATCAAATGCAGTAATGTGGCCAGAGCCTCTCTTTATCCCTTCCAGATGTGGTCGAGTGGTCAGCTCCTCTACATCTCCCTTCCAGATGTGGTCAAGTGGTCAGTTCCTCTGCATCTCCCTTCTGCATGCTGTAGTAGTCAATACCTTTCTCTTCCCATCAGCGCACAGCAATGTGGTCAGTGCCTCTGCTTCTCTCATACAGAAGGTGTCATGTGGTCAGAACCTTTCTGTCTCCCTTCCAGATGAGGTCAAGTGGTCAGTTCCTCTGCATCTCCCTTCTGCATGCTGTAGTAGTCAATACCTTTCTCTTCCCATCAGCACACAGCAATGTGGTCAGTGCCTCTGCATCTCTCATCCGGAAGTAGTCATGTGGTCAGAACCTCTCTCTCTCCCTTCCAGATGAGGTCAAGTGGTCAGTTCCTCTGCATCTCCCTTCTGCATGCTGTAGTAGTCAATACCTTTCTCTTCCCATCAGCACACAGCAATGTGGTCAGTGCCTCTGCTTCTCTCATACAGAAGGTGTCATGTGGTCAGAACCTCTCTGTCTCCCTTCCAGATGAGGTCAAGTGGTCAGCTCCTCTACATCTCCCTTCCGCATGCTGTCGTAGTCAATACCTTTCTCTTCCCATCAGCACACAGCAATGTGGTCAGTGCCTCTGCTTCTCTCATACAGAAGGTGTCATGTGGTCAGAACCTCTCTGTCTCCCTTCCAGATGAGGTCAAGTGGTCAGCTCCTCTACATCTCCCTTCCAGATGAGGTCAAGTGGTCAGCTCCTCTACATCTCCCTTCCGCATGCTGTCGTAGTCATTACCTTTCTCTTCCCATCAGCACACAGCAATGTGGTCAGTGCCTCTGCTTCTCTCATACAGAAGGTGTCATGTGGTCAGAACCTCTCTGTCTCCCTTCCAGATGAGGTCAAGTGGTCAGTTCCTCTGCATCTCCCTTCTGCATGCTGTAGTAGTCAATACCTTTCTCTTCCCATCAGCACACAGCAATGTGGTCAGTGCCTCTGCTTCTCTCATACAGAAGGTGTCATGTGGTCAGAACCTCTCTGTCTCCCTTCCAGATGAGGTCAAGTGGTCAGTTCCTCTGCATCTCCCTTCTGCATGCTGTAGTAGTCAATACCTTTCTCTTCCCATCAGCACACAGCAATGTGGTCAGTGCCTCTGCATCTCTCATCCGGAAGTAGTCATGTGGTCAGAACCTCTCTATCTCCCTTCCAGATGAGGTCAAGTGGTCAGTTCCTCTGCATCTCCCTTCTGCATGCTGTAGTAGTCAATACCTTTCTCTTCCCATCAGGATGCAGCAATGTGGTCAGTGCCTCTGCTTCTCTCATACAGAAGGTGTCATGTGGTCAGAACCTCTCTGTCTCCCTTCCAGATGAGGTCAAGTGGTCAGCTCCTCTACATCTCCCTTCTGCATGCTGTGGTAGTCAGCACCTTTCTCTCTCCTATCAAGATGAAGTAATGTGGTCAGTAACTGCGTGTCACACATCCAGATGTGGTCGTGTAGTCAGAGCCTCTCCCTCTCTCTCTCCCATCCGGATGCGGTCATGTGCTTCACATCTGGAAGGCAAAGAGGATGTTGGTTACAAAAGCGCTCTGAACACAGATCCATGAGACACCCTTTGGGAGTAAGGGTCGCACAGGTGTGCCCCTCGGAAGCAATGTATGAGTCACTTCTTTGGTACATCACAAAGCCATAAGGCATTCACAAGTAGCATTTATCTTGGAACAGGGCTTCCTCAGGTGCTGCAGAATAAACATAACACATACGTTTCAAAAGTGGATTCTATAACTACCTCCAGTGAGACACCTTACAGAGATTAAACTCTTTCGCGTGTCTATGCCTCACTCGCTCGAGTATACATTAAGCTGGCACTCTTTGCGTCACGGATAAAAGGGTGTAGCGCCCACCTCCCCCGGGCTTTGCGCCGCAGTGACGTGCAATACTTCGCATACAGGTGCCTTTGCTGTTCAATCCACCGCTCCCCCCCCACCCCTCCGAATTAGTGATGCCCCATTGCACCTGGAATAAAGGCAGGCCTGGCGAGGCCAGGGGGCCGCGTTTAATCCAGAGTGTAATCTTGTTAAGCACGGCCCAGTTGGAATTCGTGCTGTATTTCACATCTTGTGTGCTGCTCCCCCTCCCAGTCCCTCCTGGGCGAAGCTGACCTTCTGGAGACAGCAGCACCAGTGGCAACGTCTGCCCTTTCCAGGCCACTGTTCAGAAGGAGTGTGGGGAGGGGGAGGACAAACAGAACAAGCACTGGCAATGCCAGCAGTTTGCGCGTTTGTGTCTACTTGGGAAAGGAACTTGCCAGGCACTGCCTTGTGGTATTTACTGACCATTGATGGCGCCAGCTGCTAAATCTTGTGACTACCTGGGCATTAAATAGCAGTGCCTGGCACATGCCTAATACGTATACACAAGCCAACACTGTTGACTTTGCCAATGCTGGTTTTTAACAGGTTTTTAGTGAAGGACACGCATAATGCTTATAAACCAAGTGGCTGACGGCAGACCTGCTTAAGTTATTTTTATTACTGTTAAGACGGATTCCTGAACTCTGACCTTGTGGGCAGAGGTTCAGAAGGCCAACCTAGTTTCTTGGAACAGGGTAAACTCTGGACAAGCCAGACCAATCAGGGTAGCTATGGCGGTGGTCAAGACTAAGTCTCAAGAGGGGTGAGGGTGACTGAAGGACCTCAATGAGCACACAGAGTGAAGGACACTTACAAATCACTTCCAGTCAGATGTATATATATTAAAAATACAAATGCCTTTATTTCAAGGTCTTTGAGTTTCAACACACAAATCACATCACAGTAATACTATTAAGCCAACACAATCTTATCTAAATACATATATACAAGACCAATGGGTTCTAAAGGGTTAATGCACGAAACGGGTGCACAACCTAAAAGGGGAAGGAAACAGGCAGTGCAAATAGTCTTTAGCCCCTTCTACATCTAAGACACTCCTAACTAAGAGGCAGTCCAATCCCTAAGAAGAGGGAAGCCTAATGCTCAAATGTACTTGCACTTCTGGCGCATGCGGTAGTTCAAATGGACACAACGGGGGCCCTTCAGGGGCCTGTAGCAGCTCAGGAAGGTGGGTGAGGCGATGAAGAATAGGTTCCCACTATTCGAGGAGGGACTCCACTTGAGGGCAGAGTCGATTCCAAGAGTTGGGAATAGTTTGCTAGTTCACATTAGCAGGGACAAGGAGCTGGGCCCTCAGGCGCCACTCATGAGTAAAAATTGATGGAGGTGTTAGGGACCACCGGTTAGCATTGCAATTACTCACCAACCCCTGGCGCACTCCTGACCAAACTTCAGTTGTCGAGTCCACTTCGGTTGCAGGTTCAAGTGCCGCAGTTTTTTGGCGACTGTGCGGCTTTCAGCGACGAAGATACAGTGATGATTCCCAAACGGGACAGTGGAGATTTCTCCACTCCTGAAAGATGATTCAGGCCAGTTTCACTGCAGCAGGCTTCAAGGGCAAGAGGGGCACAAATGCAGTGCACCTGCAATGTTTGTCACCACAGCTGAGCGACACGGTAACCATTTGGATTCCGGTTCGGGTGCACTCGCTTCACTTCAGACCTGGGAAAGACAAGTGTACGAAATTCGGTGTGAGAGTGCCATGAACAGAGAGCTAGCGTCGTACCAAGTTTTGAAGGCCTCTTCGAAACGGCGGCAGTGTCAGAGCGAAGTTCCTGCGTAAGCTGGTCAGAGCATTGGTTCCGAAGAGGCTTACTTCCGAAGAGGCTTACTTGCAGGGTTTGATGAAGATGCTGAGAATAGTTGGTCCCACTATTCCAATGGGTCAAAGCGTCTTCTCAGACCTTCTTGGACGACCAGATGCAGAGGGGTCCCACGGGACGACAGCGGTCTCAGGGTGCCAAACCTTCCAGCAGGTCACCAGAAGTTCCTCGACTCGGTTTCTAAGTTTCAGGATACTTGGATCCTATCCTTCGTTCAGTGAGAACTCCAGAGATCGACATGGTATGGGTGTTTGGGGTATTCTCTTATCCAGGATCTCTTTCGCGCCAAAACGAAGAGGACCCAATGGGAGATCTGCTCACATACAGGCACACCAGACATGGACCATCACGGACCACGGTGGTCCCTGGCATTCACAGCACACCAGACTGTCTGGCACCCAGGATGTGTATTGGAACCAGACGTGCCAGCCCACATCCTGAAGGCACAGACACAAGGCATGCAGAAGCCTGCGAAAGCTTGGCGCTTCGTGGGAAAATGCATGCCCAAATAAGGACTGACCCGGGTCGACTCGGCCTGGGGAAGGTGAAGGGGCAAGATGGCCAAAGGATAGGACAAAGAATCTCGTGGCGTGGCTATTTTGGAGCCAGGCCACCTGCTCATGTCAAACGCAGTAATCGCCGTTTATCTGGCAGGAAAGGGCTAAACATATGCGAAATGATAAGCTGCCACCAGCCCTGTCCAAGGTACATATTCACTTCTCCTAATAAATCCTTCAAGAGTATATAGAGCCTTCGGAAATGACTAATAGACCAAGTTCACTGTCCTGGAAGGTACATTGTACACTTGTTACATGCTGCAGAAAAGTTGCAACATTGAAAAGGAGTGCAGTAAACCCTTACATGAGTGTAAACAATGGTTTCCTTCTAATGAAACCTCCTAAATTGACAGCATTGTCTTAGGAATACAGCGCTGCTGGTGCACCCACGAAAGGGGAAGCTTATGACCTCCCCCTTAACGTTTAGGTTATTGTCAAGGAAAGGTAGAGACACCACGCCACATGTGGGGCAGATAATACACACATTAGGGCGAGGGGGCACTATATGCAAACCCTCTGCTTTAATAAAATGAATTCCATTTTCATTCTTTCTTTTTTATATTGTGTACAGCGCAAAAGTGTATTGTCGGCCTCTAAATATTATGGACTAAACATTGTCCCAGCTCCTCGCCTGTCCATTTCCTACCACTGTGGCAACCGGGTGCATATTCATCCTTTCTTTCGTTATTAGAATTCAGAAAAAGGCTGTCACTCCCCACAAAGGTTATTCTGCAAAAGCATCCGCCAGTGCCCATGCAAAGTAAGCCTGAACTTTTCTTTCTTTCCCTCTCCAGATCCTTTTAAAAAAATACCTGTTTATTGCAACAAATTTAGCATTCAAGCGAGGAGAAATCAGATTGTTATTCCAGGTCTGATACTGCATACTGCCCAATGTGGTCTTCTTTTTAAAAACATTATTATTGTAATTTTATCGTACATTTAGTTTAATTACAAAACTTTAAGCACATATCTTTATACCAAAAACAAAGACAATTTAAAATTCATACACTTTGTCATAAAATAATAAGAGAAATTAAAGAACATATCTTCAAACATATGTAACATTTCATTGCGTTTGCAATAATTAATTCTGCGGGATCGGCATGTGAAAATTACTAAAATATCATTATACCAAGGACTCAATTTTCTTAAACGGTATGTTCCATATTGCAAGAGCAGCGGCAGTAATCACTACAGATTGGGCCCCAAACAATGTTGACCAGAATTGATTGTCGCATATATTATCAATACAGCTGATGTAACCCTCCCTCCCCCCAGAATCCCTCAGATAGCAACTTTCCATAGCTGGACAGGCAGCGAGAACATGCCGACTCTTTGACAGAGTCTACAAAGAAGGTCTTTTGGTGTGGAGGCATGCCATGAAGTCAAGTCACATATTGTTTACTGGGGAGAATGTTAAATCGGAGGTACATAATGAAGCGCTTCAATTCAACGCTGCAGTTTTTAGTTAAGTAGCTACATGGTCTGTTGCCCGGGAAGCGCTGGCAAGAGTATTGTCTGTACCTTTTGTAATTATGCAATTTTTCAATGTTGGAGGCTGTGTCCCACTGTTGAATTTTCGATTTGATTATATTTTTGTACTCGGGGCTATAGTTAAACATTTTAAGTTTGAGGCCCACATTTACTAGATGGTTTTAGTACAAGTTTTGAAATCCTCTATAAATGGGTTATTACACTCATCATCCAATCTTTCTCCCAACAGCTGTACCAATGCATTTAAACTACGATCACATTTTCACAGTTTAGCGTAAAGCAAAACTCTTTGAATACACCACAGCGAGGTGAGAGATGGTAGCCTGTATTCAAGATGTAATGCCTCCACTGGTACGGCCTTAGGGGGATTTAATATAGAGGACACTAGTTTTGCCTCAAGCTTCCCTAACCAACCTTCCCACGTGCCTCTGAGTACTTCCCGTGAATACATTATGGAAGGAATAACACTCTTTCTGTAAATCTCATCAAACCCCTCAATGTCATGGCCCCCACAGTGCTCTATATAGTTCTTTATCACAAGGCGTTTTTTCAAATGTTCAACTTTGTGAGAGTCTCATAGTAGGTGGGGATGAGCCGGTTTTAACCGGAAAGCCCAAGTACATGAATTCCTGCGTGTTTTCCAACGCAGTTTTATCAATACTCCATCTGAAGCATTCCGTAGCTGTAGGGGCCCCTCCAAGGCACATCGTCATTGTTTTTCATTTATTATTTATCATATCATTTTCCTCTGCATATCCCGCTAGTACTGCGGTTGAGTGTTGTAAGCCAATCACGGTTTGGTCATAGAGTATTATGTCGTCAGCATATGGCAAGCTGACTGCAGAGGAAAATGACGGACCTGATGCAAGTTAGGCTCTAAGTTAGCAGTATAAGCATTATACAGAACAGGGCCCAACACACATCCCTGCTTCAGGCCACGATTTGTTTGGTAATATTCGAAATGGTAGCCTTCAGAACTGAGTCATATAGAAATAGAGGTGTTAGAGTATAGCTGCTGGATAATACAGCAGAGTTGGCTCTATTCCCCATTGCTTCAACTCTGCCCAATGTTTAGGTCTAGAGACAAGTGACGGCCTTAGAAAAGTCCACATAACAGCAGAAAAGATTAGAGCCCTTCTCAGATTGATTTACGGTGATAAGAAATTGGAGTGTGCTGATATTTGTGATTGTACTTAAGGTTTTTCTAAAACCCCGTTGGAAAACACTGAGGAGTTTTCAATCTTTTAGCCAGATGGTACATTTTTCTAGAATAATATTGGCAACTATCTTTTGGCTGGAGTCCATCATTGCCAATGGGTGGTAGTTTGATGGCTCCAGTCGATTGCCTTTTTTAAATATTGGAACCAATGCGGATCCTTGCCAACTTTCCGGAATAATACCAGTCTGCTCTATATGTATGAAGAGAGCTTTCAATATTTTTGCCCATAGTTCTGGCTGGTCTTTAAAGACTATGGGGTCATTACGAGGTAGGTGGTAACCATGCTTCTATTAGAGGCATGCCTACCCCCTTACCTGGTACTGGTCTGGGTTCCTTGAATGAGGAATTAAGGGGCCATCTGACCTTGGAGGGCCTGGTAATTCCCCATTCAAGGAACCCAGACCCTGAACATCCCCATTCCCATTCGAGCCCCCATAGGGCTCAATGGGAATGGGGAGGGTGCTAACAACGGGCCCGTTATTAACGGGCCCTTTGTTAGCACCCTGGTCTGCTCGCGGGACCCACTAAGGGCGCCTGGTAAAACAAGGCGTCCTTAGTGGGTTCCCGCGAGCAGACTCGTAATGGGGCGGTAAGGGGTTTACGGCTCCGGCACCTTAACCGGCGCCGTTAACCCCTTACCACCAGGGTCGGAATGACCCCCAATGTTAGGAATGCCGTCCGGGCCAGGTGCCCGAGAAGGTTTAGTTTTACTTATTAGTCCAATAAGATTTTCCTCTTGAAAGCCTAGATTGGAAAAGTACTGTATCATGTTTACTTTTGTCAATACAGCATTCCATCATTCAAGGTGTCAAATTCTGATTTATACGAGATGTAATATAGCTCCTGTATATGTTTAGGCATACCTCCGAAGATATAGGATTCAATTCAATGGGAGATAGCGCTTTACGGAAATCATTATATTACAACCATAATTTGCTCATGTTGTGCATTTTTAGCCATTGGAACACTCTTAGCCAATTTGAACTTCTAGTAGATAACTTATGTCTGTGTTTAGTGGTTAGATTTGTGTTTCCTGGTTGATCAACCCATTATTAGTTCTAATAGTGGCGCGTTCCTTTCGAAGCAGACTTTTCTTGCCATCTATGATGGAGTCAAAAAGAGCGCTATTTTTGAGAATGTTATTATTGCAACTTTTCAATTTCTTTATTGGCAAAGACTGTGGGCCTCATTACGACCTCGGCGGCAGCCATGTCACTATTGGCGGCATGGCTGCCGCCGAAATCGCATCCGTGTCCGGGTTCCCAGAATGGGGAATTACCGGGCCATTCCGAGTTCGGAGGGCCCAGTAATTCCTCTCTCCAGGAACCCGGGACCGGACCTTCCCCATTCCCATTTCAGCCCCCATAGGCCTGAATGGGAATGGGAGAGGGAGCAAACAACGGGCCGATTACTAGTGGCCCGTTGTTTGCTCCTTGTTCCCCTCGCGGGACCCGGTTAGGACGCCTGGTTTTACCAGGCGTCCTTACTGGGTCCCGCGTGGTGACCTCGTAATGTGGCGGAATGGATTTAACAGGTCCGCCTCCTTTTGCATAGCCTTTTAACCCATTCCGCCAGGGTCGTAATGAGGCCCTGCATTTTGGTGATGACCATTTTACCAGGTCCATATCTGCCAAGCTTAACTGGTCGCGAAATAAGATCTCATTTGTAACATGGATGTTCTTGGCTGGCCAATGTAAGCGGTTACCTTGGAAATTAGAAGAAAGGTCCAAATTTCTAATAATTTGTTTGGGCTGGCATATCGTATCCATAGACCAACCAAGAACCACGTGGACACTCAACTTATTATGCATTACCTTGATAGGGCTACAACTGTTCTTCAAAGCTCTGTGCGTTAAGACGTAGTCAATAAGTGATCTAACGATACCATTTGACCAAGTATGATTGCTCAGTTGTGAGCCAGTAGGGAGGAAGTCAAGCAACAAGAAATCAAACTGGTCCATTGGTTTATGGAAAGAGCTAAGGGTAGATAGTCCTGTCGTGGTCACAAGATGTACATCTCTTTTATTAAAATCTCCAGCAATCACTACATGTCCAGCTGGTGAAGTTTCAAAATCCCTTGAATTGTTTTCATCCGAAGCCCCCCCAAGGGGACGTAAAGATTGACAGAGTCCTTCCTGATTCAATGATAAATGAGTGTAATCACATATGGTGAGTTTGGAAAGTGTGGAAAAGGGGTCAGATTTAGTTTTGATTTAGTCCCAATTGCCAGGTCACCACTAGTCTGCCCTGTTTTACAGGGGATTGTTGTATGAGAGAGAATATGAAAGCTGTCGATGATAATTGGTTCCGTGCACCAAGTTTCTTGCAGAATAAATATGTCCACAGCCTCTAAAAGATTTTTGCCCTCTGGATGTGCCAAGAAGTAGCGAAAGCCTCTAGTGTTCCATGATATCCAATGATGTTGTTTTGTGGGTACAATAGGTTAGTTTGCCCCATCCCTTGGCTGGCTTCCCTTTCACTCCCAACTTAAATTTCATTTCCTCTGTTTAGTCTTTGAATCTCTCCATGGTCTTGCTCCCCCTTATCTCTCCTCCCTCCTCCCTCCTCTCTTTCTACACTCCTTACCACTCCCTTTGTTAGGCTGACCACTTCCTTCTCACTGTTCCTCCTTCCCCGTGTGCTCCCTCCCGCTCCTTCCAGCTCATTACCCGCCTGCACTGGAACTCCTTACCTCTCTCAATCCGCTCTATACTTATCTTCTCCTCCTTCTGCACTTCCCTAAAATCTCTCCTTCTCCATCCCCTGCCATGAAACCCTCCCCGCTTCTTGCTCCCCCTCCCTCCTTTGTCTCTTCCCTTTGATCCTCTCTCTTCCCCTTCCCCTACCCTCCCTCATTCTCGCCCTTATACCCCTTATGTTTTCCCTCCTCCGTCCCCTTCCCTCTTCCCTCTCAGTTCAATTGCTCTACTTACTGTTTTGTTGGTTTTGATTCATAATTGTAAATTGCTTCTACTGTTATAATGTTATATATATCTAGTTGTTAAAATGTACAGCGTTTTGGAGTAAAGCGCTATATAAACATAATAAATACAATACAATATAATACATTTATAGGGTGCTCAGGCATCCAGTATTCCACATCACGCATGCACTCCCTAACTCTGGCACTTTGGGCTTGAAGGACCTTAAGCACCTAACTCTCTGTGATTTGGGAGTCGGAGTGACCATTGGGAAAGTATTTCTTCCTCCCGGTTCCTTTAAGGACTTTTAGGACTTTTAGTGGTTGTTTACCTTTCTACATACAATCAGAGAGAGACCCAAATGGGTAAATAAGTCTGCATGGGTTTTCGGCAACAGTCAAAGGAGAGGCGAATCCAACTAATGGCCAATTTGTGGAGCTATTCCACTCTTTTTTTTTTGTTATGTTTTAGTTTGTTTACAAACTTTTCCATCTGTGTCTTTAGGATGTGATACGAAAGAACGCAAAAAAAAACAATAAAAAGATTGAAAGTGTGATTCAGAAGCTTCTTCTATTGAGATCCGGTATAGTGGTGAGAAAAAGGGTGATTGTGTATATGTATTTGTTGTTTTTTTCAGCTGAGTATGGCAGCCCATCTTTCTTCTGTGTTCATTTGTTGAGATGAAAGATCAAAAAAGTTGCCGAATTGCTTACGTTGGGATGCAAGTGACTGGCATTCCATGACCAGGTGGAATATGGTTTCTGGTGTTGTTTCAACTTTGCAGACCGACAGTGGTTTTGTGTCCTAGCAATCTGCCTCGTTATCGCAAGATGAGAATTTGTTGGTAAAATGTTCAGACGGATTTGTAGAAATGTTGTCCTGATGGTTTGGTCTGGGAACATTAAAAGATAGGGTGGTGGTTCATGAATTTTTCTGTTGTCTATGTTGCATTGAAGGGTCTGTTTGTAGACGTTTTTCATTTGGATGGTTTTTATCCAATCGTTCTGTAAAAGTTTGGTTTTGGCGTGTTGTGTGCGCATGGTTAGGAGTCAAGAGATATCTCTTCATTTTCCATTTCCTTCGTGATAGACTGTTTCCATTTTTGTAGTACCATGTTGTTAAAGGTATTTGCCTGGGTTTTCAAGATTTGGATTGCTGGGGCTTTCTCGTCACAGAGGATTTTTCGGTAGATATCTAGAGTACAATGAATGCAATTGATTGAGTTGCCATTTTGTGTCGTATTCTTGGCATTGGATACGACTGCGGGAGGTGGAGAATCTTACGCCAAAAGATTGCCTCGAATTTCATCCAATTTACTTTTTCGGCATTCATCATTGCTTCTGTTCCGTAGGTTATTATAGGAATGTATTTTAGTCTGTAGTAAGCAATGATTGGTCTGAATGAAAATTTTCCATATTTCCTGTGAAGTAAGCATCCTTGATGTGCCAGTGTTTGTGACTTTTGTTCTAATTTGTCCCGCCATTGTTCTTCTGACTTAGATTGGTTAATTAGTATGCAAGATATTTGAAGGTTGTCACGTTTTCTAGTTGAGTTCCACTTATGTTGAATATTGGTTGGTATGGTTTTTTTGGTTGTGGTTTGGTTAAAATCATTGGGCCTCATTACACGGAATGCGGTAAGGCTTTACCGGTACCGGTAAGGGCACCGGTACCAGTAAACCCTTATCACCTTACTACAAGGTCCCTTTGCCGGGCCCGACCTCAAAGGCTGGTTTTAGCAGCCGTTAAGGAACGGGTCCGCAAAGGCACCTTGGTGCTAATTACGTTACCGCAATTTGCGGTACCGTAATTAGCTCCTTTCCCATTCCCATTGAGCCCTTTGGGGGCAAAAATGGGAATGGGGAAGTGCCTTGGTGTATGGGGAATTACCGGCCCGCTCACCTTGGAGTAGGGCGGTAATTCCGCCATCCACCAAGGCGGACACGGTAAAATACTGGCGGCAACCATGGCGCCAATAGCGCCATGGTTACTGCATACCGTTTAATGAGGCCCATTGTCTTGGTTTTGAGATATTGGCCCTCATTACAACTCAGGCGTTAAGGGTTAACGCCACCGTTAACCCTTAACGCCTGATTCCCACCTTAACGCCTGCTTTTTGCAGGCGTTAAGTTCCATGGTGCTAAGGCACCTTGGTGCTAATTACGGCACCGTAATTTACGGTGCCGTAATTAGCGCCTTCCCCACTCCCATTATGCCCTATGGGGCAAAAATGGGAATGGGGAAGGGAAAATGGGAAATGGGGATTTACCGCCCCACTCACCTTGTAATGGGGCGGTAAATCCGCCATCCACCATGGTGTAAACGTAGTTTACACCATGGTGGTAAAGTTGGTGCACTTAGCACCTCAGTTGTAATGAGGGCCATTGATTGCTAGTTCGTTGTTGTTCATGTAGCCGCTCAGCGATGTCAAGGCTACTTGTAGTCCAGAAGGGGGTTTATCAAGCAAGATGATATCATCAGCATATGCCATTACAGGGACTGGTGTTGAATTTATTTTCGGCGGATTATTGTGATTGCTGGTCAGATGTTGTTCAATGTCTGCTGTGAACAGGTTGTATAGGGTTGCTGCTAAAGGGCACCCTTGCTTTAGACCGTTTCATGTGGCGATCGGTTTGGTGGTGGCGCCTTGTTTGGTTAATCTCACTTTTATTGAGGTTTCTGAGTATAGTAAAATGATTGGCTCCAGAATGTTCGATGGGCATTTCCATGTTTTCTGTTTTGCCCACAGCTTATGCCCTGATATGGCATCAAAGGCCATCTTCAGGTTGATAAATGCAGCATATATGCTGGTGTGGGTGTTAATGGCTTCGTGTTTGATCAGGTGAAGTTGTATCAGATTGATATTAGTTCCGACATTGGCGGTAAATCCTGTTTGCCTTGTTGAGATCCGGCCGTTGTCTGTTGCCCAAGCAGTTAGTTGCTTCAGTAGTTTTGTTGCAAAAAGTTTTCCGAGCGGGTCCAGTATGGCAATTGGGCGGAAATTATATGGTTGATCTCTGGGTCCTTGTTTGTAGATGGGGATGATTGTGGCTGATCTCCAAGAATTTGGGATTTGATTGAGTGTATTTATGATTGCTATGATCTGGCACATGAAGTTCGCCGATGCTGGCGGGTCTTTCTTGATTACGGCATTGGAAAGTCCGTTGGTGCTCTTGATGTGTTTAGGTTTTTTATCATGCAAATCAGGTCATCGTATTCTACCTTTACTAACCATTTTGGTTTATTGCTGTTTGTTTCTTCTTTGGATTGAGATGGTTGGGCTGCATAGATGGTTGAAAAATGTGTGATCCATGTTTCTTGCGGTACGTTACCCATCAACTTGTGCTGTTTTTGCGAGTTATCGTTGTGGAGATTCCAGAGCTCTCTTGAGGTGTGTGAGTTGTATGTCTTCATTATGTTTTCTGCGTTTGCTTGCTGGAGGATTTTGTGTTGGGATTTTTTCCAGTTGTTGTTGTATATTTGTTTCAGTCTTTTAATGTTTGTGATATTTTCTGCCGCTTTTGTTTTCTTCAATTGCCGTATTGATTTCGCCAGGCATTTTTTCTTGTCAGCTATTTCCTGGTTGTATGTGTGCAGGTGGGTTTTTTTAGGCCGTTTTTTAACTGTTTGTCGGAATGGTAGCAGAATCCATTCGCAGTTCAGTTTTTCGGCATCTGTCAGGTTGGAAGCGAGAAGTTTTGTTGGTAGGTAAGCTATCGCCGCTTGTGGAATGCGAAGTATTGATGATGTTCAATCAAGTTCTAGTGGACATGCTGTTGAGATTTCTTCTTGTTTAGTAGTGAAGCGTGAATGCACTGTTAGTTGAATATGATCGCTTTTGTCAGAGATTATCGTTTGGGCTGACTTGACCGATTCATTCAAATTTTGTGATAGGAATATGTAGTCAATGATTGCAGTTGAGGATCCTCTGGACCATGTTGGCGTGTAAGCTGTGGAGATGTTCCTTGCATGGTTTAGGAGGATGAGATCGCAAGTGAGGATTTCGTTCATCCATCTGGTTGCTTTTGGCGAAAGTTGAGCTTGGGTTTGAAGAGTGCCATTCTGTGTGAATAAGTTAATGTTGAGGTCTCTGCAGATTATTATATCAAATTGGTAATGAGTCCCAGCAAGTTTGTCGATTGTTATAAATACTCAGTCGATGAATGCTTCGGTTGTTATTGCTGCGGGGTTCCAGTACAGGTTTAGTATTGCAATAGTTGTTTCGTAGTTTTTTTGACTCTGGTGATTCTCCATCGTCTGTATTATTGTTAGTTGGGTACAATGATTGATGTTTTCGCTGGTCTGAACCGTCCATTGAGGGTTTATTGTGATTAGGGTGAGTAGACCTGATGCTGGTCCTCCTTGTTTTTTGACTATTACAGGGTTGAGAAAGGTAAGAAAGCCATCGCACGCTGGCGTTTCGCTGATCCATGTCTCTTGCAGGCATATGATTTGGTACTTTTCTAGATCATGTGAGGGATGGGTGAACAGATGTAAGTTTCCTCTAGTGTTCCATGAGCAGAGCGACCATGTGAGTTCTGGTTTCAATAATTGTTATGATTGGGAGCTCAGTGAAGTACTCGAAGATCCAGTTTCTGTAGTTGAAGTTTCGAAGTCGTAAATTCTTTTGATTGGTCGTTCTTTTCTGGTCCATTCTTCTGGTTGCTGTACGTGACTCCGTTTTACGGCAGCTCCTGAGCGATCATGAGTGTGGTTGCTCGTCTGTGTCCTTGGTTGATATTTTCTTGTTGATGTAGAAGCCAGCATCTGAAACCAAGTTTTAGGAACTGGGCGCGCTTTGATAGAATCAATTCTTGATCATTGGGGTTGGAAAGTTCAGCAGTGATCTTGTCTAAGTGCAGATCATCTTTGAATGTTATTAGGTCAATGTTTCTTGTTGTTATTTTGTGTAGCTGTGGTATAGCTCCAAAGAGGCGTAGAATATTGGTCCTGTTGAGAATTAATGGCTCAAATCTATTGGTGTCATTTTCGATATGGATTTCACAGATTTGTTTTTCTTGTAACGGATTGACAAATGATGGGATCGTACAGTTAGTGTGCTCTAATAATCGTGATCTGATTGAATCGTCCGAAATGTGTTCATATGTTTCTGCTGTTGTTGTATCCATTGTATCACTTTTGAAGGATGTGTCTGAAATTTCTTGTAGAGAGTCATCGAAAATGTCTTGATACATGTCTGGTAGTTGTGGTTCTTGATCGGGGTGTACTCGTCTATTATTATAAAGCTTGAGTGCACTGTAGGTTGTATGGAAGGTGGTGTGTCATCTGTTATATGGTCTCCGTGGGTTGAAAGGTTAAAGAAGTCTTTGTCATGGGTGAATTGGCTGGATGGCTGCTCTGCTGGTGTCCGTGGTGCTGTCGGCTGCAGCTGAGTTTTAGATTTGTTGTCTCCGGTGTGAAGGGACCACGTATCTTACATGTTGGTGGCAGGTGAGTTTGAGCTGTTATTTTCACTGTTCTCAGGAACGCTCTTGAACCTGTTTGTCGTTTTTTAATGTTTTTTGGTTGTGCTGGTTTCGTGACGTGTAATGGTTTCTCTTTAGAGAAGATCTGGTATGGCTCTGTAGTATTCTTAGTTGGGTGTATGGGTTCTTGGATCTCTGGTTGTGGGATTACATTAGATCCGGTTATTCGTTGTGGAGGACACTCGTCGATGGTCGAAGCTCCACCATTTGGTTGTTGGGGTGTGTTGTGGACAGGAGGAGCTAGTATAACTTGATCAGTCAAAGTGTTCGTTTGAGGCGCTGCTTGCTGTTGATGGCGTGCTTTCAGCAAGGCTAGGACTTATATATTTAATTTAGTTTTTTCTTGGCGATCGCCTCTTGCTATTTCTGATAGTCATTGTTGCCAGCGATTAGATTGTTCTGCTTCCAAGTTCAGACGGGATTCAATTGTGGTTATAAAGTTCTCCATGTAGGTCTGTTTGGAGTGTATGAGGGCTAGGAGGGTTGCTTGGTCTCTGATTTTATCGTTCATAGATTCATGTAATTTCAGAAAAGGGATCATCGATTGAGACAGCACTGCAATGAGCATGTTTTGTATGTCCAGCATGGTAGTGGGGATCCTGGGATTGGTGGGTTCCCCGCGATCTTGGTCTTTTGAAGTAGTATTGGTGTTTTTGGTTTCTCGTGCGCTGGAGTGAAGAGTAGGCTGTTGGTTCTTAGTCGTGGGGTCTGGCGTGTAGTAAAATTCATCAGTGTCATAGTTGAAATGGGTTGGGATGTTTTGATTTCCTGGTGAGTTTGTTTCGGTTTCTCTTTTGATGAATCTTTGGTTGGTTTCCTGTGTCATACAGGGGGTCGAAGTTAAGTGCAGTTGGTGGTTTCCTGTTAGATTGCCAAATATTTCCTTTTGTTTGTTTAGATTTAGCATGATTGATTCGATTTCAGTGATATCCATCGATTGTCTTCTTGCCTTGCTTATGGTTTTGTTAGCCACGGTTTCTAAAGGTTGTGCCAGTTTGATTGAGTTATGTGTTTGTAGCCACGCAAGTTTGGCTAATCTTGCTTTTTCTTTGTTTGTTTGTTGAGTTGTGCTGCTTAGTGGCTTCGGGAGGGTGATGTTGAGTCTGGGTTTGTTTAGTTGAAGTTTGGCAGCTTCGTGATTGTTGAGATCTTTCGTACTCGCTCTTGCTTCTTCTTGAATGGCAGACTGGGACTTGGGTACATGAGTGTAGAGCTCCTTTGTTGTTGTGTTGGTAATGTCTTTGACGATCTTGTGGTTGTTGCGGTCCTTTATTGAAGCAGTTGCTTCTTCTTGTGTGGCGGCAGGAGACTTGACAGTTATTGTAATGGTTGCTTCATCTTGGATTGCGGGAGCAGGAATGGGGACTGTTGTGGCTCCTCCTGCTATTGGTGTTCGTTCATGTGTGGTTGCTGACTTGCTATTAAGGTTCGTTTGCGTAGTGGTGTTGCGCGAGGTATCATTGTTGTCGGATTCCGTTTTTCTGTTTTCCAAAAGCACAGAGTTGTTTTGTTGCTGGGGAGATTGTTGGGTGCAAGGTGTAGGTGCTGTTGTTTCTTCTGGTTCCATTCTGCTTTGTAGATTATCTTTTGGTGGTTGAACGTCATCGGAGAGCCGAATATTGGGCTTTGTTGGTTGGTGGGTTGCTGGTTCGGGAAGCTTGTGGGTATTAGTAGCTTGTGTATCATAATGTTCAATCATATTGCCGGAGCTGTGCATTTGTGCTTGTGTGTTAAGCTGGTTGGATAGGGTTTCTTCATCATTGTAGTGTAGGATGGCATCTGGTGTCGATTTATTGGTCTTTGATTGAGGTGGATGCTGGGGTATGCTAAGGTTTGTAAGGGAGTTATCTGTTATGATGACATGGTCATTATCCATTTCAGAATGCCGTTGTGGATAGTTTGGATTGTTTTTGGTAGTATGAGCTCTTAGAAGTGATTGTTCCAGTGTTAGTTGCAAGGAGTCTAAAGCAGACATAGCAGCGGTGTTGAATTTTGCTCTTAGTCTTGTTGTGGGGCGCACAGTGGTTTGTTGTTTGGTGGGTCGACTTGGAGACATATCTTCCTTGGTTGTTGGAGCGTCTATGTTGGGATCCGCTGGACGGACCCTGTCAGTCTCTTAACAGAGGAAGCAGTTGCGTTGCTGTTTCTATAAGATGTAGGATCCAAGGGTCGTGCCCTTTCGGTCTCCTGGGCAAAAGTGTGACGATGACTCTGTTGTGGTTGTTATTGCATCTGTGTTAGGATCCAAGGGTCGAACCCTTTTGGTCTCCTAACAAGGGTGGAAGGTGCGTTGTTGTTTCTATAGAGTGTAGGATCCAAGGGTCGTGCCCTTTCGGTCTGCTGAGCAAAAGTGCAGCAGTAGCTCTGTTAGGATCCAAGGGACAAACCCTTTTGGTCTCCTAACAAAGGTAGTAGGTGTGTTGCTGTTTCTATGAGATGCAGGATCCAAGGATCATGGCCTTTCGGTCTCCTGGGCAGAAATGTAACAGTAACTCTATTAGGGGTTTGATGAGGGGCGCCAGGGGAGTGGTCTTTTTAGGTGGTTGGATTTTCCTATTAGTTTGGGTTAGGTTCAAGGGGCAGGCCCTTTCGGTCCCCTGCTGGTAATGGAAAATATGGTTAGTCAGGTATTGGGTACAGGATGCAAGGGGGTTGCCCTTTCGGTTTCCTGGTCGGTTGTCTAATCGAGCCCCTCAATGGGCCTTGGAGTTGCAGATTTAAGTTGGTTCCTGGTTAGTGCAGAGTTTTGAGGTGTTATGCGTGGGGTCCAAGGGTTGAACCCTTTCGGTTTCCCACCAATGGTATGATATTGTTGATGGTATTGTACAACTTGCAGTGTAGAGGTATAAAGGGGATGGGCTCTTTGAAGGCTCGGTCCGGAGTGTAGACAGGTCAAGAATCAGGGCTGGTTAGTCTCCTGGTCAGAGGTGTAGTCTTGTGGTAGTAGATGTTTCCACGGTAAATGAGAGAGCACTAGGGCTCTGTGTGGCGTGTTAGCATTCGCTTCATTGCTGTGGGTGTGGGAGGCTCCACCTCTGTGTGTGCTCCAGATGCTGCCGACTCACTCCGAGGAGGAGAGCGCGAGCAATGCGTTTTCTGTAGAGGTGGTAGTGCAGGAGTGAGGCCCGCTTAGTGTTGTGGTCAAGAGAGTAGCCTTGTAGTGGTAGAGGTTGCCACGGTAAGTGGGGGTGTAGGGCTCTGTGCGGCGTGTTAGCACTCACTTCGTTGCGGTGGGTTGAGGAGGCTCCGCCCCTGTGTGCGCTCCAGACGCTGCAGGCAGGTGGAGGAGCACTGAGGCTCGGCACGTTCGCGTATAGTTCGTTGCACTGGGTGTGGGTGGCTCCAGATGCTACTGCGAGGGAGGTGGCGTTCGCGCTAGGGAGAGGAGCGCGAGAGGTAAGTTTTCTGTAGCGTGCCTGAAGGAATCAAGAGTGGGGGGACATTGCTGTTTGTTGGTCTTACCCACAGCCGCTGCTAGCACGGTAGGAAGCTGGCGGGCAGGGTTGGTAGCGTGGCTTGTTCCAAGAGTGGCGCTGTCGCGAGTCCACCCATGCATGCTGGTTGGTGATGTTGAAAGGTGCTGGTACCTGAGGTAGTGCCAGTGGGTGGTCTCTGTGAGCTGGCAAGAGCCGCCGGATAAAAGTTGTCTGTGTCCGTGGTGCGGGCCGCGCCGCAGCAGCACGGCTGATGGCGATGGAGCGGCTTGCGCGCTGCGGTTGCCTCCGTTGACAGGAGTGCTGGCATGCAGGATCAGAGTGAGGGTCACTGGTGTCTCGTTGTGAATGGGAGGGGGGACGGGAAAGGAGGTTGTAACCAGGATGCTGGTTGCTGGCTGCTGGCAGTTCGGACTCCGTGTTTATCTTGGGTACGGTCCACGGTCACCTGAGATCGTTAAATGATGGAAGATGGTATCCGCGTCGGTATACCGGCCGCTCCGCGGTGTTGTGGCAGTTTTAGGCTGGTGGATATTAGCAATAGAAAGTGGACTGAGGCAGCCCAAAAAAGAGTTGAAGTCAGCAGCAGCAAAGAGCAATAGGTCCTTGTTGGGGGTCTCTGGGTGCCCCCACTGCGTGCCCGCGAGCCCCTCCACCCACAGACTCCACACGGACACGTCTGTGTGCTTCGGGCTCCCCGGTCGCTCTAACGCGGCCGGGAACGCCCCGTTTATTTAAGGCGCACGCGGCGACGTGCAACGTCACGCCGCCGCGTGCGTATCCCCTCACGGGGCAACGCCACACTCCTCCTTTTTCCGGGAGGAACAATAACAAACAGACACGTCAAAACATAGCACTGCACACAATGTCACTTGCGAACTTACAAGGCCCATGCCCCCTTTTATTATCAGCCTCCCAGGTCCCCTTCACTCCGGAACCCAGTCAATCGGCCCCAGCACGTAGTCTCCGAGGTAGGCAGGTCTCCCTCGCCCAGCCCTCTGGGGGTACCTCCCACCTACCTCAGCCGCCGGACTCCCCGCTGCTCCAGTGCCTCGTTCTGGTGACCCCACGAGTTCCCCCCGGGGGGTATCTTCATCCGGGAGGACAGTCTCATCCGGGTCAGGCGGGAGTTCAGTTCGAGAGTCCCCCAGTTTCTTGAAGAAACTCACATTTCGAGTGACGGCCGACTTCCCGTCCGAGGCCGTTACCATCGATCCCTTTACTGCCACTACGTCCAGCGGCTCGGGTTCATATGGGAGCGAGAGCTTTCCGTGGGGATGCCGATTCCTGATCAGCACTTCGTCGCCCGGTTCCAGCCGCTGCGGACGAAGACCCCGCCGTATGTTTTCTTGATGTGTCCTTGCCTGTCGCTCCGCTTCCACCCGTTGGTCATCTATTACGCCGGGTACCTTTTCCTGTACCTCCGGGAGGAGACCTCGGGGGCACCTTCGGAATAGTGCTTCAGCCGGGGCTACCCCCGTCGAGGCGTGTGGGGTGGTGCGGTACACTCTTAGAAACTGGTATAGCGCCCGCTGGAGAGGCTGGCCTTGTCCCTGGGCTATCCGGAACGTTTTGTTTAATGTCCTCATCAGCCTCTCGGCATCCCCGTTCGCGCAGGGCCACAGCGGGGACACCTTCCGGTGGGCCACTCCACAGCTCTCGAGAAACTCCGAGAACCTCGCGCTCTGGAATGGGGACCCATTATCCGAGCACAGGGTCACGGGAAACCCATGGGTGGCAAAGATTTTCTCCACAGCGCCGACCACGTGCTCAAATGCCACCGACTCGACGAATTCCACCTCCGGGTATCGCGAGTATTCATCGACGATGGCTAGGAAGTGAGTACCCACGGCCGTGGATCCGAAGTCCGCATGTACGACCTCCCACGGGCGGGTCCCCCGTGGCATTATTTCAATTTCAGGCTCCCGCTGTACTGGGGAGGCCGCCTGGCACCATACACAGGCCGCTACAAAGTCGTCCACTTTTCTTTCCAGCTCGGGAAACCACACCTTCAGCCTCAATCTCGCCTTCGTTTTGGCGGCCCCTTGGTGTCCCTGGTGTGCCAGGTTGATGACTTCGTGGACCTTGGAGCCCGGCACCACCAGGCGATCGCCCCGCAGCAGCAGGCCCGACTCCGTGAAGGACAGTTCGTCCTTCACCTTCCAGAGTTGCTCGAGGGTCACTTTAGCCTCTTGAGTGCGCCCTGCCACCAACTCCAGCACGGCCTTCCAGGACCCCGACTGCATCGAGCTTCTCAGGATGCGGAAGCATTCGTCGTTGGCCGCAGCACTCTCCAGCTCGGGTAGCGGCATTGCATTGGGGGTGGCGCTCTCGACCACCATGCTGACGTGATCATCGGCTTCCTCCGCACACGACTCTTGTGCGGGTCCGCCCCTGCCCACCGGATGCCTGGACAGGTAGTCAGCCGCATTGTTGGCCCCCGGCCGGTAGATTAGGGTGACGCCATATTCCAGGAGGGCCAGCATCCATCGCTCGATCCTGGCTGGTGGTTTGGAAGAGGATCCGGCCATAATCGGAATCAGTGGTTTATGGTCTGTTACCACTGTCACGGGTCTCCCCAGCACATAGAGCCGAAAATGCCGACAGCCCCACAGAACCGCCAGGGCCTCCCGTTCAATCTGTGAGTATCTCTGTTCGGTCTCGGAGAGGGCCTTGCTCGCGTATGCCACGGGCCTCATTCCCCCATCTTTGCCCACCTGGGTGAGGACCGCCCCGAGGCCAAACGGGCTGGCGTCCACAACAATCTCCGACTCCAGGGCGGGGTCAAAGAAAGCCACTGTGTCATCTGCTGTCAGGGCACCCTTGATGTCCTCGAATGCCGACTGTTCTAACGGGCCCCACTGCCAGATGGTATCCTTTTTCGTCAGGGCCCTCAGAGGTTCCGACCTCGAGGCGAGATTCTTGATGAAACGCCCACAGTACGTCACCATTCCCAGGAAGCTCTGCACCTCTGATGCCGACTCAGGGGGGCGTGCCGTCTTGATGTCTTGGACCTTCTTGGGGTCAGGAGATACCCCGCCCTCCTTGAAGATGAAACCAAAGAACTCAATGGTCGGGCGGAGGAACTCACACTTGTCCTTGTGGAGGGTGAGCCCCAGCGACTGCAGCCTTTCGAGGGTCTTGGCTAGGCGTTTCAAATGGTCAGGTTCAGTCCTAGCAAAGACCAGAATGTCGTTGCTAATGTTTAGGATGCCCTCCAGGTCTGCGAGAGCGCCACGGATTAAGTTCTGAAACACCTCGGCTGCAGACGACACTCCGAAGCTCAGCCGCTTGTATCTATAGAGTCCCCTGTGGGTGGTAAAAGTCGTGATGTAACGGGACTCTGGGTGGAGAACAACTTGGTGATACCCAGCTCGTAAGTCCAACTTCGAGAAAAACCGGGCCCCTTGCACTTCAGCAATGATGTCATCGATCGTCGGGGTCAGGTGTCGTTCTCTCCTGATGGCCTTATTGGGCAGCCGCATGTCCACACAGATTCGGACGGAGTCCGGTTGTTTAGGTTTCCTCGCCACTACGATGGGGGATACCCATGGTGTGGGGCCCTCCACCTTTTCAATTACGTCCAAGTTCACCAGGTTATCGAGTTCCCTGTCCACCTGGTCCCTTAGATGAAATGGGATCCGCCTGTGCTTCAGGGCTATGGGCTGTACCGACTCGTCAATGTGGAGCCTCACGGGGTCACCTTTCATCCTCCCAATCCCTTTGAAGATGTCAGCATACTTGTCCAGCAGGTCGTTGATGTCCTCCAAGTATACTGAATAGGCGAAGCTGACTATGCCAAGGGCCTCCGCTGCCGCACAGCTAAGCAGGGTGTTGCTGCTCACCGGAGTCACATAGAAACGGGCCCTGATCTTCGACCCGTCATGTTCCACCTTGGCGACAAACGCCCCGTCAAGTGGCAGGGGCTCACGCCCACCAAATGCGAAGATGCGGGCTCTTGGCGTCGCCAGCCTCGGGGGTGGGTTGAGCGCAGCATAATGTCCTCTCGCCATTACATTGACAGAGGCCCCGGTGTCGACTAACACCATGACCGGCGAGCAGTTTACCTCTACGACACATCTCGGCTGTCTTCTGCTCCTCCCCTTGAGGACCTCCATGCTGGAGACGAAGAAGATGTTCTCCTCATCCTCCTCCTCCACTTCTTCCGCCAGCGCCTCCTCGGGTTCCGCTTGTTCCACCTGAGCTACATTCGGCGGGCGGTATTGCCGCGGGGCCCATAGACGAGGCTGTCCTCTCGGAATAAGTACAGGCAGGGTCGCCCTGCACACCCTCGAGAAGTGGTCAGGCACCCCACAGCGTCCACAGATCTTTCCTTTTGCCATGCACTCCGATGAGTGGGGGAGGTCATAGCCGCACTTCTGGCACGACTCCACCGGCTTCCCCGCTCTGTCTCTGGGAGGTACACCGGGTTTTCGCACCCCTCTGCCGCCCCGCCAGACAGCGCACACCTCCTCCGGTCTCGCCGCGCGGGATCCGGCCTCCATCTTGTTGGCACGAGCCTCCGCCACCTCATGGCACCTCCCGAGCTCCAGGATTCTGGGCAGAGTGAGTCCGGGCTCTCTTAGGACTTGTCGCCTCAGCTTGCCAGATGAGCATGCCTGGATCAGCATGGTCCTTATCATGTCCTCCGCATCCCCCCACGCACACCCTTGTGACAGGCGGCGCAGGCGGCCATAGAAGGTGTCAAGCGTCTCATCCTCCTTCTGTTTGGCCGACAGCATGACGAACCTTTCGAAGTCCACGTTGGCAAGGGGGATGAAATGCGCGAGGAGGGCGGCTTTGGCTTGATCATAGGAGTTATCCGTTGGAGTTAATGATTCAAAGATCTCCTGCACGGTCGCTCCTGCGGAATACAGCATCGTGGCCACCCTGCTGTCATTGTCCGTGACCTGGGCGGCCCGAAAGTACATGTCCAGCCGTCCGATCCATCTCCTCCATCGGGGCCCCAGGCTGGATGGGGGGCCTGTAGCATCAAACTCCGGAATAGGCTGTAGGGCCGCTTGCGCCCTGGCTTGGGCCATGGCCAGGGGTGGTGGTTGAATCGGAGGGGGAGCGGCACCAACCGGGCGCGCAGGCAGTCCAGACGTCGTAGGACGCGGGGTTAGCTGTGGGGGGTCCTGCTGAAACAGGTCTGCTAGGCCTTCATCCTGCGAATCTTCCGAGGCCGTGGCAGTCGCACCCTCCAGGGCACCGGGATCACTCACAGGCGCAAGCGCACAGGCACCCTCGTTCCAATCCTGAGGGCCGCAACTTGCACTTCTCCCCACACTGCCACCACCCACGTGATGATGAAAGGGTTAAAGGAGAGTACCTCGAGGCGCCTTGTGTCCATGTGGGCCGCAGAAGCGGGAGCGTCATCCCCCACGTGATGATGATGAGGGGGTTGAAGAGGGTCCTGAAGAGGATCCGTGGATAAATGTTCCCAAAAATTGAGCTTTGAAAAGGAATGGGCTGAGAAGGCCCAGCCACCTCAGTCCATCTTCCAGCTACAACACGACGTCATCGTCTGAAAAATGGCCAAAATATCAAAATTCTGGCATGGGCCTGCGGGTTGTACTGCCCGCAGTCAGTAAATCCAAAAATTAGGCTTGGATGGCCTTCCTACTCCAAACCGGAGCTTTCGGAAGATCCTCCACCTCGTGCGCAAGATGGCCGCCAGCCGCGTGTGGTCCGCGGCCTCAGCGTGATGCGAATCATCCGCGGATGTTTCCTTCGTTACAGAAAAAATTGTCCGGGATCGCGCTCACCGCCGGGCCCGGGCATCCGACACTCGTCGCCACTGTTGGGGGTCTCTGGGTGCCCCCACTGCGTGCCCGCGAGCCCCTCCACCCACAGACTCCACACGGACACGTCTGTGTGCTTCGGGCTCCCCGGTCGCTCTAACGCGGCCGGGAACGCCCCGTTTATTTAAGGCGCACGCGGCGACGTGCAACGTCACGCCGCCGCGTGCGTATCCCCTCACGGGGCAACGCCACACTCCTCCTCTATTGCAGACAAAAAGACTCTGCAGCAGACTCCGCTATTCCACTCCAATAGTTACATTTTCAAAATACCTGATAGTTGAATTAGGTCACGATATGGTAATTGCTGGAAGAATGCCAGGAGACGAGTCTCCTCCAGGATAATCCTCTTCCCCATGTCTGTGGGAGCGTTTGGAGCAATTATCGGGAAACCGATAACCATGGGGTCCGTTGGTTTCCCTGTTTGCCGTTTTTCATCAGATTGCTGTGTATTTGTGGTGGGCCTAACGTTTGATGACGCTTTATCCAGATAGGTCTGACATTGCTTGTTATCTACTGGTTGTTTGGTCCTCAGGTGGTCTTTTTCCATCAGGCGTCCTTTCTTCCACTAAGCTATATTTGAGGCAGCTTTCGGTTTTGGGAAGATGGCAGCCTCGATGCTTCGGTCTCACAGCTCTTTCATCTTCGATGTGACTGTAAGTCCCAAAGTTGCTCTTTATTTTTTACGGTCAATGCATTTTTTTTATTCTGTGGGGGGTGGAATATGGATTTTCTCGTAGTGCCCCCCTTGAAGTGTAGCTTTTGTAGATTCTACGTGAGTCTTTACCACATGGTTTTCACTCTGACTATATGTGTTTGCCGAGTTTCTTATTGCTTTGGATCGCTCAGATAAAGCTGTCTGATTGGTGGCCAGGATAGAACTGGTTCCAGCCTCTTGCCAGGATTATTTCAGCTCCCGTTGCTCCTTCACAACAGTCTGGGCTTCCATTTTTGAGACAATTACATTCCTGCTATTTTTAAATGAATTTGCGCGTTTTAGTTTTACGACCAATTTCTTTTTTTTATTGTTTATTTTAACAACTTTCTTTATTGAGTGCTTGACATTACAAAAGAAGACGTAACTTAATGGCGATGTAGCACTACGAGCAGGCCCCAAAAGTACAGTGTCTGTACATGGTATCACACACGGATTACAATGTCGCTCTGTGGGACACACTGCCAGGGGAAGATGACAGCATGTTGGAGGCCCATGGGACAGGGCACAGCCATCGTGTCACCGTTGGGCAGCTAGGGCACAGCCACAGCAGTAGCAACTAAGAGCATACACAGGCTTGCAGGTTTATGTTGGCAGTGCTATTGAATTTATGAAACTCACAATTCTGCAGGATGGGTTCAATAGTATCATTCAACATTTCTGACACAGCATCGCATATCCCCTGCCAATAATCGTTTAGTTTGGGGCGCTCCAGAGCTTGTGAAGATACCCCGCTTTGTCTGTCTATGACATCTAGGGCAGAGCAGGGGTTGTGTATGTGAAACCGGGTGCAGCCTGGCAGGGGTGTAATGGTTCCTGTGTAACACTTTGAACTGCAGTAATCGGAAGGACACTGCAAGGGTCTGCACACCCACAGCTTCCCACATCTCACCAGTGATGTCCATCTCCAGGTCCCTGGCCCAGGCGTCGCAGAGGTTACCTAAGGGTTCCATGCCACGGTATTGTAGTAGGCTTAAAAGCCTTGCCAGAATGCCCCGCGTGGACGTCCCGGCCATGATGATTTCTAATAATGGCTCATCAGGATGTAGTGCCGGGTATGTGGGCCATGTTTTTTTTACCGCCCGTCGAAGTTCTGCATATTGCAGCCAGCCTTGTGTTTGCCTATATGAGGGGCTTGGCAGGCTTTGAAATGTAGCAAAGGTTTCCATGTCCAATATATCACCCCCGGCCGCCACCCGCTGCTATACCGCTGTTGTGCTTATTTTGGGATGGAGCGGGAAGAGGTTCCATAGTGGCAGAGTCCTATGATAGGGTAGGGGGTTCTCCACTCTTTTCCATATCTTGCCACAGGCTAATGCTGCCGTAAGTACTGGAGTAGCAATGAAGGAATATCGCGGGGGCCTGCTGCATGTCCATCTATTTTCAGATGAAGGGTTGCAAGTCTACATCGAAGCAGTAAAGCACGTAGTGCGCTCGAGCCGCCACCCAGTATTTCACACAATCCAGGGTGGCTTAGCCGCCCTGGGCATAGGGCTTTGTCAAAGTATCCCATTTAATTCTCACCGCACCGGAGCGCCATATGAAGCTATTGATCACCGGAGAATAATAATTTTAAGGAGAGAGAGTCGCCCCGCTATTGTGAGTGGAAGTCTGGACCAGGCCAGTAGTTTATTAGCCAGTTGAAGTAGATAGGTGCCATAGTTACGGGCATAGCTGAAAGCCCTGTGTGGCGTCACAACCACCCCCAGGTACTACAGTTTCAAAGGAACTCAGGCAAAGCCCATGAGGTCAGGAGGAGCAATGGTCCTGTTCATAAGCAGGAACAATTCAGATTGTACCTTCTGAATATCGGTGCTAGGTGTTTCTCCGGGCTGCATACGAATAGCAGAGCATCGTCCGCGTACAACGAGATGATCTCTGGTGTCCCTGCAAGTCAGACCCTCTTTGAGCGTGCCTACACCGAATGGCGTCAGCAAGCCGTTCCGTAACTATGGCGAATAGTAGGGGGGACAACGGGCCATCCCTGCCGGGTCCCGCTGCCTATGTCTATGCGGGTTGAGAGGGAACCGTTTATTTTGAGCCAAGCGGTGCACTTGGTATATAGTATTTTCACCCATGATACAAACCCTGGTCCAAAAGAGCATTTTTTAAGCACCACCCACATAAACCGCCAGGACACTGAGTCGAAAGCCTTTTGTATTTACACAGCAGCGGCAACTGCCTGTGTCTTCGGGTCAATCTGAGCCAACATATTACAGAGACCATGCAGGTCCAGTGCTGTGGAACGGCCAGGGCGAAGCCGGATTGATCTGTAGGCACAATATGTCCCATATTGGGAGCTTGTTGTAGGGCCAGCACTTTAGCAAATATGTTTACATCAGAATTTATAAGTGAGAGTGGGTGGTGGGAACAACACTACTCTGGTGATTTGTCAGGTTTTAGTAAGACAGTAATCACTCCTTCGGGCAGCGAGGGAAATAGTATCCCAGTAGTGTTGGCCTCCTCCCATAGAGTGGCCAGTTTAGGTGCAAGGTAGGGCTTAAAGTGTTTAAAGAAGTCCATCAACTGTCCGTCTGGGCCAGGAGCCCTGCCAGTTGGAAGGCCATTGAAGACTCACAATAACTTGTCTGTGGTTAGAAAGAGGTCCAGGTCAGCTCTGACCTCATTAGACAGTATTGACAGTGGAAGGTCATCCAGGAAAGTCTCTATGTTTGAGGAGGTAGCAGTATCTGTATAAGGAGTGGAAAGCCTGGCTCAGCTCTGTTGTGGTGTGTACCGTCCAACCTCTTGCTTCTTGCACCAGTGGAATATGGTGGCCACCTTTTGCCTGCTGTACTATTCTGGCTACCCTCCCCCTACTTGCTAGCCTGAACTGTGTTGTCTAAGAACTTCAGCTCCCTTTCGGCCATTTCTCAGAATGCGTCCAATTCAGTCTTAATGTCCCCCAAGGTGGTATTGCCAGGTGTGGTCACGTATTCCAGCTCTAGGCAACACAGCCTAGCTTTGCTGGCATGGATATTTCTGCATATTGTCTTAGGTATACCGGATTCTGTCGCCATAGCAATGCCACGTATGTATGCCTTAAAGGCTTCCCATAGGGATGTGTGACTGTCAAGAGAACCTGTGTTTGTCTCAAAGTATTTCTCAACTCACTTAGCTAATTCAGTGGCCAAGACCGGGTCTAATAATGATTGCGGTTGAACCTCCACTGTCTATGCACCTCTGGTGGTGTACCAAGCGACCGCTTTAGAGTAATTGGGGAAAGGTCTGAGAATGTACGGGGCAAGATGTCAGCCTCCCCAAGTTGATATGTTAGTGTGTCGGATATCCACCATGTGTCTATCCTCGAGTGGGAGTCATGCACTGTAGAGTAGTATGAGTATTTAAGCAGTGCATGGTTTAAAAGTCTCCAGGCATCAACCATTCCCATTTCCCGTAGGTTCCTTTGTAGTATCAGGGCAGCTCTGGACAGCGGCCGGGGGCTGGACCCTGATCTTTCAAGATCAATATCTATTATTGTATTGAAATCGCCTCCCCATATCATGGGGATCAAGGGGTAGAGTTATATTAGTCCGATTAATTCCATGTAGAATTATGGGTCATCAATGTTGAGCCCATATGCATTCAATAGGACTACCTCTTGGCCCATCAATATGCCACGTAATAACATATAGCATCCCAACGGGTCAATATGCACTCTTACATGAGTGTATTGCATAGATTTATGCATAATGTTCATGACCCCCCTACACTGGGATGAGTACAATGTGTAGTAACGTTGAGTACTCCAACTTTTGGCAAACCTAATACTGCCCATGTCCAAAGTGTGAGTTTCCTGTAGAAATAGGATATGTTTCTTGTTTCATTCTAAGTAAAGTTGGAGCTGACGCATCTTTATTGGGTTCCCAAGTCTGCACACATTCCAGCTCATGAAATTCAATGCCTCATCCTCCATTTGTCCAGACATTGATAAGGTCTCCGAATCCCCCTATGTCAGGAGTAAAGTGTTCTGGCAGGTGCCCAGTACATTGCCATTGATTACCGTCAAACAAACATGAACGTCAAGCACTTATTTGAAATTACCCCACAGATCCCATCCCCGCCCACATCCCTCCCCCAATGAGAAGAACCATAGACCCAACCCAACCTTCCCAAAAACATTTGTAACTTTGTGTGGGGGACTGTTGGATGATTACAGCCCGGCATCGGCACAATGACTTATTGCGTTTTAAACTTGGTTAAGGCACAGCTTTACAGGTATCATATAACTAGGTAATTAGGTAACATGAACACCCCTAGATCAGTATACATCGCTCCGCAAAGTGTTGCCACTGATGTTGGTGCAAATAGCAGGACCAGTGAAGCATGGTTTAGGAGGCACTAAAGTAGTAGCATGAGGTCAACCAGGGAAGTGGTCATCCATGAACCACATAGCGTCCTCAGGCACTATGAAGAAATATACCTTGTTGCAATGTTCTATTCTTAATTTGGCTGGGTAGAGCATGGCATACTTTACTTTATGGTCGTGGAGCCTCTTCTTGGTGGCTATGAAGTTTTTATTTTCCTGTTCCATCGATACTGAGAAGTCTGGTTACAGGTGGAACTTGTTGGAGCACAAAAGTAATTCTCTGTTCGTTCATGTAGCCCGTAGCAGCGCATCTCTGTCCAGGTAGTATAACACACAGGCTATAATCGGGTGAGGCGGGTGCTATGCTTAGGTTTAGGTGCACATTTTTGGTGAGCTTGTTCAATAGTGAAGCATGGTGATAGTTTTAGTCTGTCTAGTAGAGACAGGAGAGTGCACTCCACATATTCTTCTATTGGGCCTGTCACATTATCCTCTGACATCACAATACTACAGCTGTTATTAGATGTTCAATGCAGTGTATCAGGATGGTGGCATCCACACTGTAGTTCTGAGCCAGGGGCAGGATTGAAATATATACAGAGGGTTGCAGCTCCCACCACATTGTGGGATATATTTACCCACTCAGCAGTACTTCCCCACATCACTAAGCTGCATTTCAGCAGAAACAGCAAAATGGCTGCGCTGGCTCCTTTGAGCGCCACTGCTTCACACCAAAACTGTGTTTTGAAGTGACAAAAGGAGGGCTGCACTGTTTTTCTAAGCGCCATTGGGCAAGATGGAATAGGAAGCACCCTGAGAAGGGCTACTAGGGTGTGTTCTTGTTTGTCTTAAAGAAATGGAGTGATAAAGCAGCACTGCTTTGCTGCAAGCCCAAAGTTCTTATTGAAAAAAGGGATATTTCACCTTTAAAATAATGCCGCTCTGATGCTATTTTTCCATGTCCTTCATCAAACTACCTTTATCAAAAAGACCCTGTCATGCCCAGCCATATTCACATTGTGCTCCATCAGAAAAGAGCCTTATTCCTAAATGGCAGGTGGTGCCAGCCAAATCTGAGAAAATCAACAAAAGCTTTACTTCAGCTGCATGGAAAAATGCTTACACCTTTGCTACAAAATGTCAAAAATCACTGCTTGAAAAGAAATTCTAGCTTTCTGTGCACATGTCAATTTCAAGAGAACTTTGCCTTGTACATACTGTTGTGTAAAAGAAGCTGGCTACAGCTACAGACCAATATTGAGAAGTAGATGGAAGAGAAATCCCAGCAACATTTACCATGTGTCAAAATGGGCTTTTACAAACCAGAAAAAAATCCCTGTTTTGAAAGTACAATGTTGAGTAAAAATGTGTTTGTGCCTAGCAATGTAAAGGGGTTTGTTGCTGGGGAAAAATATATGGGCTGTTTTATTCAACAGGCTTGTTTTTGATTCAGGACAAAAATAAAAGAAAATAAAACTATTAAACTGCATTGGCTGAATTTTGCAAGCTCCAGAACGGGTTTTTCCTTGCTGGCTAAGCTAAGGCTTCCCCCAAATGGAGCCACCATAAACTTCGAGGACACGAAAGTGATAATTGCTAGGTTGGAAATCTTTGACTGACCAAGATAAAGAAAGTTCACATACTCAACAGACTTTGGTCTGGGCAGGGGCCTCTTACAACAGAAATTCTGGGACACGAGGATGTGAAAAAGAAAATTACACCTCCCTATGACTTCTACAAGAAGCTTCAAAGAAAAGCTCCATGACAAACCTTGGACTTAGGGGGGTAGCTTGGAAGCTATTCTCGTACATGGGGAACAATACTGAACATTTGTTTCCAAATAATTTTTTATAAATAAAACTTGTAATTCTTTTATCTTTGCCACACGACTTTGCAAAAATGTGAAAAGTTAACAGTTTAAATGTGATTTTATGGGCTTTCATTTAAGACATCATAGACTTCACTGACACATGGGGAATAGAAATGGCAGAGAATTGGGTATTATAAGGAAAGTATCCATGATGCCATCGCACATTTTAATACTTACATCCCTTATGAAAATCCACACCCATGTATAAAGTTATAGAATTTAAGGCTGAATATTTCATACTCAAAATGACTAAAAGTATTAAAAGGGTGAAACAATGTCTCACAAACTGGAGGATTGGACGGCTATGCTCTACACAAAATATGTAATCTGCCTATGTAATTGGTTAAAATGTCACAACTGTACAAATGTTTAAATTATGTTCAGGTGGATTTTTGGCAAAAAGGCCTGTGAGAAGTCTTTTCATCTCATAAAATGAAACCTCATGAACTGAGTTACCTCCTAGAGGAGGTAACCAACATTGATTGTCCTATCCAGTAGTTTAGAGGTGTGCTTAGCTAAGCCTGCTCCACCATATAGTCTATGATGTCACTATGCCTTATAAATAAGAGTCCCTGACAGAACTCTAGAGACTGCCTCCTGAATTCCCTGTGCCTGTGTTCCTGATCTTCCACATTCATCTTGCCAGACTCCAGATCCCACTGCAAAGCCAGAGCATAGCTCATCCTATCCCAGCAAGGCCAAAGCATTGCTGACCATCCCAGCAAGGCCTCAATCCTGAAACCCCACTAAGAATCCCAATACCCAAAGGGAAAAGCTGTGGTATTTTTTTTATTTTTGAGAAACATCCTGAAACCAGCCTGGCTTTTGCCCACTAACTTCATGCCCGCTGTCACCCTGCCACCCAGTGACCTGAATTGCCCAGCTGTACTTGCCATCCGGTGACCAGAATTACCCAGCTGCTTGCTGTAAGGCACGTCCACCGTGTGGTGACCAGATCCAGTTGGCTGTTCCAAAATTCCAAACCCAAGCGTGGAATGTGAGTATTTCTTCATCCCAGAGAAACACATAGTCTCCCCATCTTGACCATTTTTGTCTTTATTTTCCCCTCTAAGCAATCCTATCCATAACCTGGTAACTTGTTAAAACTGTTGGAATTATCCGTGCACCCTGTCCTTGACTTTCTAAGTGCGAGCACCATCTCTCTTTTAATTTCTGTATGGTCTAAATCATAAGCCCTTAGTCATATTTTGAATAATCAAACTAATTTCCAGTTAAAGCTGAGCGCTGGGGTGACAAGGTTGACTTTGCGAATCAACCATGGAACTTAATGTGTCCCTCTTTAATAATATAGTGTAGATAATTTAGTTTAAGTCAAATTTGCCTTTCCTTTTAAAATCGATTTTCTCTTTTTAACTGCTCTATTTTCCTAAAAACTAACCTCATTCTACCTTGCAAATCTTTCTCAATTCATCACCTATACCCCTCCTTTCACCTCTGTATTGTCCCTGTGATATACATCTAACCCGCAGCCCAAAAAGCACATTCGAATTCAGTGTTTTTCATCCATTTTTTTAAAAACCGTTTTTGCATTTAAAACTGCTTCTGCGTAAAAATGCAACTTTCCAACCTGTGATTCGGCTGCACTGGGTTTTCCATTTCAAATCTGTTTTGTGAAGTGTATGATTTTGTGATACCTTATCTCATGGTTGCTACTGATATGACATCCCTGATACTGTGATAAAACATATGCTCAGCATTATTTCAAAACACATATAATTAAATATTTGTGAGGAAAGGTTGGATTTGGATTCTGTTTGATGCCCCTTATCCCTGACTACCTGTTGCTTCTTTCTAGCCACTCAGAATTCGATTATTTGTGGGTTAGGGAACATTACAGGGGAAACCTTAACTTGGGGGCTATCTATCCTAATTCAAAAAGTGCTCCTATTCAATTGTGCTTTGGATATGTTCTACTAGAAGGTTAACCATGTGCATTGCTTCCATTCCCATTGTAATTATCACCCCATTGGTGATTGCTGCCCAATATTAAAATGTGTGTGATTTTTGTGAAATTTCATAATAAATAAATATTGTATTTTCACCAACCGGCCTGGTTCATGGTCCGTTGTGACCCGGGGTATTTGTAAAACGGGGTGTGAGACGGGTCGGGTATTGGCTCAATTCGAATTCATTAAAAGTAAAGAAAAGGCATTCCTATTGAGCGCCACATCACAGGATAAGATGAAATGTCCTGGTCCGTTGTGTGATGCCCGATTGGTATCCTTAACAGCATGTCTCACCTTGCCCCCAGGTCACCACCATGCCCAGTAGGTGATGAAAGGTGGTTCTGGGATATTTGTGTGCAGCAGCTGCTGCGTAGCCCGTCTCCGCAATTCAGGGTTTAGTCGTGAGGCACAATGTCAGTGGGCCAGGCCCCCTGCATATCAGCTCTAAGTATGCGGCTGCAGCCTTGTGTCAGCTGGCAAATGGAGGAGGCAAGGGGCCCTTGGAAGGACATGGACAGCAGCGGTAGGGCACAGGGAGATAGCCAGTGGACAAAGTAGCATAGGCCCCGGCGGCAGCCAGGGCAGGCTCCTCACTCTGGTCCCAGGGGTTGACCAGTCCGGTATACCATGCAGGAGCCCGAGCGGCAGACTCGTGGTGTGAGGAGTGTGGCACTCACCATAGATCCATATGAGGTCACTGCCTCCCATGGGCTCGATACGCCAGTAGCCCTTGGCTGTGCCAGCAGCGTGGGAGGTGCAGGGTGGGTGCACTGGAGAGGCTTTCTTCCCGCCCGGTGTCTGCAGTGGTTTCCGCATCCGATGGCTAGGACAAAGTGTTCCCCAGGCTGCACCACCAATGCCAAGTTTTGGCCAGCGCCGGTGAGCCTTGATGTGGGCAGGGCGCTTGGTCGAGCAGGCACAAGCTTACAGGATCGGAGGCTGTTGCGGATGTTCTGGCTTTAAAGCTCAGTCAAGGAGGAGAAAAGCCAGCAAACTAGGCCAGCACAAGTTTAAGCGATCAGACAGGTGATTTCAGCAGTTATTTGTTCCTAGAACCAAGCATTAATGGAGCACCAAGATTCCGGGCTGCAGAGCTTTATGCAGAGACGATCATCTTCATTGAGCGCAACAGCGCGCCCCCTCCCTATGACCAAATTTAACAAAGAATTGTTATTGTCAATTGCATGCAACAAAGTCTGGTCGGGGGAGTCGCTTGTTAGTACAGATGTGTGCATGGCTTTCTCAGGCTTACTCTGATTTTGACCGACACAGACCTTAACATTCTTCCTCTTTACAGTCTGTTCTGGAGGAGAGGAAATCACTGACGGGCCCATAGGTCAGCGCTCACCCTCTAGAACTTGTAAGACAAGATAGCTGCACCATGTGAGGGATGGGGGTGCAGGATTCACTTACTCCAACACGACTCAATAATGAGGACTCAGTAAGTTGGCAAAAGGAAGTCCGTTTAATGACAAGTACATCAAACAGAGAAACAAATGGAAATCAGCAGCATTGCGATCACCTGTCTCGCTCCAACTTCCTCGAACCTCAGTTGAACAGCAATTCTTATAGGCAAAAATCGTCATCACTGACGTCTAATTCTACAAAAAATCATCATGCAGTATAATTGGTTAGGAAAGGTAACTTAAGTATAGGTGTTATATCTGTATATGATAATAGGGCATGTGGATTGGGTAACATCGGGTGGGTGTCTACGCCCATCCCTCTACATCACGCGTGATAGACGTTGCTACATCTACGATGTCCTATTGGTTACAGTATCTATAGGACTCCAGATAACTTGGTCCATTGTGATTGGGCAGGTTACACCCCTAGACATACATTTCCACTTTTAATTAGCAGCATGCAGAATGGACACCCCTGTGCCTGGTGTCCCAAGTTTCACCCTGACTCCCTTCCATCAATCAGTGTTTTAGGGCGATGTGTCAATTAGTTGGCTAAGGATGGCCTCGAAACTGTAGTCTCTTATCGGGAAAAGTTATGGCATCCTCGGGTCCTGGATGACATCAGGCAATGGTATTTCTTCACCTGGCTGGTCACGTGTTAGTTCACCATGAATCTGCTTCAGTTTCCAGCTTTTAGTGCATTTAATTCTGTTTCAGCCTCACCACCTGCATTGGCCCCCCTTATCTTGACCTTCATGATGCAGGCTGCTAAGCCCTGAAGTTTGAGATTTGTTTGCTGACGCTCTCCTCCCCTTTTCTGGTTGACCTCGATTTCCTAGGCATGAGCCGCTCTTTGTTGAGTTTCGATTCTGCTCCTTCACTTGCCTTTAGCTGGGTTTCGAAACTTGGCCTGTCAGGCCTCTGGCCACCTGGGTACATTTTTGCTTTTACAAAATGGAGTCGTACTTTTATAATGTTGTTCTATTGAGGTAGATATATGGTTGTCGCTTGCCGCTCTATCTTCTACTAAGTATTGCTAGCAGTATCGATTTCTTAGCATCTTGAGTTTCAAGCCTATTTACACACGTTTAACAGGACGGTTCCTTCCATCTTGTCTCGTAGCACTGTTTCCTCACATTGTAACATTTTCTTCTCTCTGTGTCTATTCCATTCATTTTCGTATTTACTCGCACTGGCATCTTTGATATCTGCTTTTGTTTATTCACGGGTCTGTTCATGCCCTCGTGTCATTTCCACTGGCCTTCTATAAAGGCTTTTGGGGTCTCTTCATGGACCGTGTGTAGGTACTCCTCATTTCGTATCAATGGCTGGTATGGCTGTCTGATAGGGTACCGTGCTGACCAGGGTTGTCTGGTTATGGGTGCTTCAACCGGTATGGATCTTCTGATGTATACTAGACAGAGTCCCAGAGCAGCTCTTTGTAGGTTCATTTGCTCTTCATACGTCACATACCTTGGCGAGTATGCTCCTGGTACCTCGAAATGTGGGGAAGGGGTGCAGGCCATGTCTGGCACCTCCTCTACACTCCCCCCGCTGCTCGGTTCATTGACCACATCTGCACCCTCCTTTGCATTCATGTCCTTTGATTCTTCGGTGTCATGCTCATCGTCTTCAGCGTTGGTACATGATGGTGTGAATGTGTGAGCCTTCGGAGTCCATATTTTTATCACTCCCTTCAAACTCCCTGCTGTTTTCACATGTTCGTCTTTGTTCCCTCTGGCGCAAATCTACTGGCCTTCACAAAGTCTCTTATTTATTCATCGGTCAGGTCTCTGGGCTTCCATCCTGGCTCGACATCAACCATTATTTTCATCCCTATGGCTTTCTTTGCAGTTTTCTGGCACTGTGTAATGATTATCTTGATAACACAGAATCCTAGCAATGCCATTGCTAGTAGAGCTCCCAGAAACTTGAATATATCTGCCATCCATTGTGGGACCCACGAGAATAGGTCACCAAACCAGCTGTCATCGTCCATTTCATCACTTTCATCGATCATCTGGTTTTTCAGTCTTGTCAACATGCTTATGGCCTCTCTTAGGGTTCCGTTTTCTTGTGATGGTGCGAATGTGCAACATGATTCTCCGATTTTTGCACAAACACCTCCATCCATTGCAGTGATCATGTCAAGCACAAATCTGTTTTGGAGGGTCATCAGTCTGATTGCTCTCAGCTCTTCTTTGATAGCGTTGAATCCTTTTATAGTGGTATTTTTCTGGTTGTCTGCAACCATTTAGTATTCACTCCAACGTGGATGTGGGGCAGGAGTAGTGTGGTGAATACTGTTGAGGTGAGGCTGAACAGCCTGTGTTCGTACAGGATTGCGTGGAATGCCTCTTCTGATTTGGGAGAAAAGTAATTCTCCCTCTTCATCCAGGATACCAGTTCCACAGATCTCCTTCTTCTTAGATGAGCATCTGCTTTCGGGAAACTGTCCAACTTCAGGTCATTCTTAGGGATCACTAGCGCGGGAACGAAGACGTTCACTAGTGTGCATATGCCTCCCCAGTTCTTCGGCAACCTTATGTATGCCTTGGATCCACAGGCCAAGGCAACCTTATGTATGCCTTGGATCCACAGGCCCAGTAATGGTCCATAGTAACTGTGGTTCCTTGTGTCATTCCTGGAGCTTCAAAGATTCGTCCGCAGTTTACATTCTCTCCTATCTTCCTTGTGCCATTGTTTCTGAAGCTTAGTTTCGGGCTCTCCAGTGGCACTATCTGCAGGGGTCCCCCTCTATCTTCGACCCATGTTAGTAACTTTACTAGCTTTGGCCACAGAGGTTTGCATAACCTCTGTGAATTCTCTATTGCTTCCTTGCAGGCTCCAAGGACCATCCATGCTCGGCAGATTACTACTCCGTCCTCCCATCCACCTGGGTAGAACACTGGCTCCCAGATCTGCATTTGGCCTCTGTTCTTTCAGATTTGAGACTCTTCTGCAGTCTTCCCTTGAACGTTCAGTCTCGGGTTAACTTCCCATCTTATCCCTGATCCTTTGATGCCAGGGTTCTCGTACCTGATCACATGATTTCTGGTGTGCGCTCGGTTTCTTGTTTTAATGTCCTGGATGTAGCCATTTTCATCCGGATAATCCTTTTCATTGGCCCATATCAACAAGGCGTCTCTTCCCATAAATTGTCCTCTGATGTTGCACATTGCTACATGTGGCATACAGTGTGCTGTAGTAACATCAATTTCTACAGCCACAAAGAAATCCACATCTTGGATTTTCCCATGCTGTATGGTAGTAGAGCACAGACAAAGCATTCTCCTTCCGACTGCCTTCATCCTACTTCCTTCATGTGCTGGTACCATATGTTGTTTCCGAGATGGGCTGTGCTGTCCAGGTAATCATTAAGTTCATTGTTATCTTCGTGTGGGCTTCTCTTGATTCTCAGCATTCTTCTGTAGTTTGCTATGATGTCTCTAAATGTGTCTCCGCTGCTTTTCCTCTCTGGGTGTCTCGGTGGAGCAGGCTGCCTCGCTATTGTAGGAGAAGGCTTTGTGTTTCTCATCCTCTCCTCTTGTTGGTTTTCATCGTGGTTCTCTGGCCGCCATTGGCTCACCATCTCCTCAGCGTGAGGCTGAGTTATAGATCTGGTGCTTGTTTGCAGGGCTCGAGCTGGCGTGTTTGTCGTTATAGTCTCAGCAGTTCTATGTTCCAGCTCCTTGTTCAGTTTCTTTGCTCTGATTATGAATGGGAACAAATAGTCTATCAGCATTTGTGTTTTATCTGTGAATTCCTTTGTGGCTACTTCTGTTCTTTTGAGGGATTTTGCTTTCCCCTCTCTCTCTAGTGTTTCACTTGGCTCCTCTTGGGTGCTTCCACTATTTTCTGGAATAGATTGTTCGTCATGCAGTCTCCCCCTCTCTGCTGCCTTCGTTGGAGGCCCTGTAGCCATTGACACTTGCCCTTGTCTGTGTGCATCCTGTGTGTGGGTGCGTGCAGTGGTCAGTGCAGCATTTTCATTCATTCTGTGCTGACCCTGTCTCCAGCTTTTCTCTTCATTTGTTACCGCAAATGTGTCTAAATCATTGCTTATTATATTTAAATTTAGTTCGCTACTTTCATCATCAGGTTTTCTTGGGACTGGAATGACTATCTAGGGTCTGGGTGCTTTCGTAGGCCCAAGATGTTCATTATCTGGTGGGAGCACTGAGATCGGGACACTTTGTGCACCAATAAAGAAAGCAGTTCTGATTGTTAACAACAGAAAAACAATAATGATAACTATACATATACACATAATCATTCGGAACGACAATTTTCAGCATTTTCTTCCAGGGAAGTGGGGGCGCCCTTCTGTTGGGGGTAAAACCAAGGTACTGTTCTGGGCCCCCATTTCGAAAGAGTTCATAGTCAGTTATTTATTCCTTCTTTTGCTCTGGTCTCGTATTTCGAGAGTTCGTTCCTATTAGTGGGACTATTGCTTCTCCAAATGTCCCCCCTCATGTGAGTGGCGACGGTAGTCTCTGGGTACTCAGTACAGTTTCTGTGCTAGACTATGGAAGGAAGGCTAGCAACTTTGGTACATCACATTCATTATGCATATCGATAATAGGTGAGGTCCCAATGCATGCCTTGAATTTGCCTTGGTCCTGCGGACATGCTGGAACTTGCTCAATGCGAAAGAAGGAAAAGATGGAACTGCTAAAAATCACACAAAAATAAAATGCTGTAAAAATAAAACAAAAGTAAAAATAAAAGTGAACATATGAAAAAATAGGAAGAAATGAGAAAAATGCAGAAAAATGAAAATAAGATGGTGAAGTTCTGGTGTCCGCTCCTTTCACTCGGTCTCTCAGCGACAAGTTGAAGAACAGTGTCTCTCTCCTCGATCTGCTCCACGGCGGAAGGATGACGAAAAGGATAATAAGAAAAATAGAAGAAAAAGAAAAATAACTAGGATCAATGATGTCATAATCCTCGTTTCTGCTCTTCTCGATCTGTCTTTGGCAGAAAGTTTATTGGAATCTCCTTAGGAATTCTCGCTGGAAGTTGGACAGCTCCACTTGGAGCATTATACCATGGAGAAGTGTGCCCATGTGTGGGGCGTTGGCCGGTACTCTAAGGAAGGTGATGATGTCAACATCTGCAGGCCTTCCTACCATTTCTGGATAGTCTGTGACTAATCGAAACAGGACGTTCTGCGCCAGCTGGGTGTCCTCAGGTGATAGGGACATTTTCCCTGTTTGGCTGTGTCCTAATCACAAGCTTTTCTTTTGATTCGCACAGTCTTTGCACCTTCCCGTTGCGTGGATTACCACCAAATGATTTAATTTAGTCCACAGCTGACTCAGTTGAGCTATGTTTCTTGGATCTCTGATATAAGTGCATGTATCAGTTGTTCTCCCGACGAGCTCTGGGCACTTCTCGATTATTTGGAAGAGCAAATTAAACATGAGTTTATCAATGTCTATTGGCGGTGGAAGCATTTGTGTCCTTCTCATCGTACTCGGGCAGTAGAATGAAGGCTTTCATTATGACAGTCAGTAGTTGCCAGATTATTTTCTTGTTGGCCGGATCTTGAATAAAGTCTGTGACATTGGATCCTCTCCCTATGAGCCATGGGTATGATAGCACCACGAGTTGGAAGTAGGTTAGCACATCCCACTTAAGATTTCTGCTGGAATGTACCATAAATTCTGTGAACAGAGTCTCAATACTGATTGCTTCAGGATACTGTGTTACACTCTCAGGCAATGTCTTATTTGCAGTTTATCAGAGTCTTGATTCTTTGTAACACTTGGGCAGGTCATGCTTTCAAAAGTTCATTTTATCAATGTTGTTATGGTTTTGGATGTGCTTCTCTTTACCCTGCAACTGGGATGTACAGAGTGTTCGTTATGTCCTCATTCCCCCTTTGCTTGGGGAACCTGTCCAGTTTTGCCACGACTTGCATCCAGGTTCTTTGTCTTGGTTTTCCCCGTTGTCTGTGGTTTCTTTACAGTTTGGTGCAGCAGGAAGGCTCTCTCCTATATAGGGTTTAATGTCATTCAGGAAGATCCATGCCCTTCTGCCCTGGAGCTTGACGGCGGAGGGGGTGGAGTCCTCTACGATGAAAAGGCCATTAAATCTTGGCTCGTCGCACCTTTTCCTGGTAAACCTCTTCACAAGTAAGCTGTCACCAGGGAAGACGAGGGGCGCATGTACACCTTGCTTGGTGTCTGCTTCAGCACTTCCTGCTGAGTTTCGTGCTGCGCCGTCCCCTTTTCGCCATCACTGCAGCTGCCCTGTAATTACAGAGGCACTGGATGTCATGCAGTCAAGGTACTTTTGCATCTCTGTTCCCACACCTCTCTAGCCGGCTGGGCATCACAACTAGCTTTATCTCAGGGGGTAAGAGGGGTCCTGATCCTTCTGCCTGTAACTATCTTGTGTGGCGTAAGATGATGGTCGGAGCCTGGTTGGTTCCGAAGTGCATACAATGCCAATGGTAGACAGTGCAGCCATCCCTTCTTTAATGTGAGCTTTAACTTGGCTATCCTCTCCTTAAGCAAGCCGTTGATCCGTTCACATATCCCGTTCCCCTCAAGATGATACATCGACGAGAACCTGTGCTTTATACCAAGCAACAAGCTAATCTGTTCAAAAACTGAATTTACAAAGTGAGCCCCGTTATCTGACCTCATTACTTCGCACACCCCCATCTAGGGAACACCTCCCTCACTAGGAACTTGGCAGCACAGGTAGCGTCGGGGTGTGTACAGGGACCTGCTTCTATCCATCTAGAGAATGGACACACCACCACAATTAAATACCTGTACCCGTTGCACACTTGAATCATGTCAACATAGTTGATATGCAAGTGCTGGAGCGGTGAATTGCTGGCAGATAATGCAGTTCACCATGAAAAATGCAACATGCTCTGCTAAATTCGGTGTGAACCAGTCTTCTGCGAGCGTTGCAGCAAGATTTTCTTTTGTCATATGGATGGGGTAGCGCAGTTGCTCTAACGCTACTTTTAGAAGGGCGACAGGCATTACTGGTTTACCAGTGCTGTCTTGCCTCCACAACCCGTCAGAGGGGTTTAAAGAACACCCTCGACGCTTCCACAAATTTTTCTCCTCCTGAGGTGCCTCCCGTGGAGCTCCATTAGCTGTGTCTGCCCCATATTGCTATAGGCTTCTGGTTTGGCTCATGCTACCATCATCCTCTCATTGGTACGTGCCACCTCCACGTCCATGATTGTTTCAGTGTTGGATGCCATGCGCTTGGCTTCTGTGTCCGCTTCATGATTTCCACGTGACACGAAATCCATCCCCTTGGTATGAGCGGCGCATTTCACGACCGCTATGCCCACTGGGAGCTGTAGTGCTTTTATCAGCCTGTCCAATAAGGCTGCATGGTGCACTGGCGTGCCGTCTCCTCGGAGGTAGCCCCTCCTTTTCCAGCACGCTAGACCTGCATGTACTGTGGACGTCACTATACACAGTTACTTCCTGGTCTGCATGATTCTCAATGGCGAGTATCAGTGCCAGCAGTTCTGCAGCTTGCGCAGAATAGTGAGAGGGTATTCGCGTACTGATGAGCACTCGAAACTCTCCGTTCACTGGGTGTTTTATCACGGCCACGACTGTATACCTTTGTCTGTCTTCTTGGTTGATTCTTGAAGAACCATCAATAACGACGATCTCTCCACTTGCCAGGGTGTTTTCCTTTACCCTGGGGATCTCATCATAGAATTCCTAATAGTTTGCACAGTCGTGTATAGGTTCTCCCTCTGTGACTGGCTCAGCTATGAATGTAGCAGGATTCACAGTTTTACATTGAACTATTTTGATTGATGGGTTAGAGATAATCACCTCATAGGCGGATGCTCTCTGAGATGTCAGTGTGCCCTTTGGCTTCTCTAGTATGGCGAACAGCGAATGTTCAACATATAATGTCATGGAGCACACCATCACAATGGATGACGCTTTTTCGATAGCGAATGCGGCAGCAGCTAGATTTTGTTCGCACAGGAAGTGGCCCTTCATAACCGGGTCCACATTCCCGCTGTAATATGCTAGGGGCTTGTACCCCAGCGAGGTTCGCTGTGCGAGCACTGCCATCATAAAATTACCATCAGAGTGCGAGAACAGGTAGAATTCCTCTGCATAATTAGGAATCACGAGAACTGGGGCCTTACAAATTGCCAAAGTTCTGCAAACCCTTTCGCCATTGCCTCAGTCCATTCAATTTCTCCTTTTGTTGCCTGGGCTTTCTTTAAAGCCTGAAGCAAGGGCTTGGTATACGAGCTGTAGTCAAAGACCCATGCTCTGACATAATTTCACAGGCCTAAGAAGCTCTGCATTAGTTTTATCGTGCGCGGCTTGGCCGTGTTCATGGTGGCTTCAGCCCTTTCTGGGGTTACCTTTTTCCCCTCATGAGAGATTAGTTGCCCTATGTACAACACCTCCTGTTGACAGTACTGCAGCTTGTCCTTATCATCCTTGTATCCCTTCTCAGCCAGTATAGTCAATAGCTGGACAGAGTCGCACCTGCATTGCTCTTCAGTGGTGCTGCAGATCAGAATCAGAGTCATCTACGTACTGCAAAACAACACTGTCCACCACAATATTGCCTAGGTCCATTTGCAGGACTCTGTTGAAAATAGACGGGGACTCGCAATACCCCTCTGGCAACCTCGTACTTTTCAGGTGCATTTGTCTGAAGGTGAATGACGTCAGGTCCTGAGAGTCACGGTGCAGTGGAATTGAGAAAAATGTGTTTTTCAAATAAATCACCATGAAATATTTTGCCCCAGTGGGTATATTACACAGTATTGTGGATGGATTGGGGACTAGAGGGAACTCAGCTTCAACAATATCGTTTAATGCTCTTAAATCTTGGATTAAATGCCAAGACCCTCCCTTCGATTTATTGACAGGGTAGATCACTGTGTTGCAAGGTGATTCTGACGTCACTAGGAGGCCCTGCTCCATCTTGGCAGAAATTGTCTTCGCAATCCCTTCATCCGCTTCTCTGGACATGGGATATAGTCGCGCTCTTGGTAAAATTGCTCCTGGTTTCAATTTAATTTTCACTTCACCTACCCCCTTCAGGAGGCCTACATCATAGGGTCCTGTAGTCCATACTGCGGCAGGCACTTGGGCCATGTCGTCATCAAAGTATTCTGGACGTACCAGCGCCAGCATCATTCTCTGTGGCACATCCCGTCTGATCATTTTGACCCAAAATGTGAGACTTACTTCCACTCATGTCTCCTCTAGGTCAGGGTGCTCTTCGAACAGATCGTCATCGGTGACGTCAGTCACTCGATACCCTTCTTCGATGGCGATAATCGCACACCATTGTCTGCCTTCGTCATCATATCCTTCGACCAATACCACTTTCCCTCACACTGCGGCAGATTGTATCATTAAGGGAAATACTTGCCCCTCCTCTTTGTGCATGGGTATTCTTGGCCTGAACAGAAACTCATCAGGGGTTCTCATAGTTTGGTCTGCGAGGCCTGGCAGTCCCGCCATAAGCACCCGCACGCCATATGCAAAGACTTCTGGCTCTAACGGTACAGCTCTCATGGCTATACGTCCTGAGTATGCTCTGATCATTCGGCACATGTTTGAATAATGCATTCCTGGAGTGGGGCACACTATACCATTCTCTTTAAACGAGATGGTCATGTTTAATTTAGTCATCAGGTCTCAGCCCAGAATATTTACTGGGGTCTGACGTGAATACAATAGGGGTACATTCATTTCGCGCTCTCCCAATGAGACTGGGAGTGTGTCTGTAAAGGGAACTCTACTATGAGCTCCAGTGAAACTCTGAGTATCTATAGCCTCGCCAGACAAGGAAAATGTGCCCTCTCGTATGCATGAGCGCGTTGCACCCGTGTCAACTAAGAAGGAATATTCTTTCCCCCCTATGGTGACATTCACCCTTGGTTCCCTGTTAGGGTCTGGTGTCACTGATAGGATAGACACATCAGAGTCCCCCGTGAGCTGTCCTATTTCATATATAAGTTTGGCCCACTGTATACTTGTTGATTTCCCCCAGCCCCAGGGTTAACTCCCCCTCCGGAGCTAGTGCCCTGTGACATTTGCGGTGATGCCTGCTGGGATTGTCCTGGCGGCAAGTTCCCCATGTGCAGTGGTTGAACCACTTGCTTTGCACCTTGCTGCACCCCTGACACCTGCGGCTGCACTGTGTAATCTTGGGCACCGCCCTGTTGCGGGATGGAAGGCTGAATCACCATGCCTGCCCCCATCCATTGGCTGTTTTGTCACATGCCTTGGCTTCCGCACATGCGCGCCACATGTCCTGTCATTCCACACAGCCAACACGCAGGCGGTGGTCGGGCCATCTGTCCATCTGGCATAGCTGGACCACCCATCTGCGCGTTCTGAAAGCCATTTTGATTATTCTGAAAGCCTCCCTGGTTTCCTCGAAACCCTCCTTGATTATTCTTGATTGTGCAACACGAGGCTAGCTACATCGAATATGGCTGCCCCAGAAATCCTAGCTGCACCTCCTTCCTGACTCACTCCAGCCAGCTTCTGATTGGCTGTCTGGTGCTTTTTCTGCACCTCTCCGAGCTGGCCTACACCATGAAGGCTCGAAACACAAAGGCTCCTTCCTGTCCCAAGCCTGTCCTTGCCTTTCCAGCACGCCGGCACGAAACTCTGCCACAGGTCTGGCAGCCGCAGACCCATCGGCGGACCCTTGCTAGCAGGTATGATACAATGTGCTGCAAGATTGACTCGCCCATTACACTATCCATATTATTAATGTTTTATCGCATACGGCATGCTAAAACGAGTAAAGAATGGTGCACTGAAATTCAATCAGCTATGTCCCTTAAATTAGAAAAAAATAAAGAATCCAATGAGATAAAAAGATTGGCTTTGAATCTAATGGATCAGACAGAAAGAATTAATGGTGTGGCAGTTAAAGATAAAGATATAGCTGTATTTAATGTTAGTCCCATTTCTGAGGAGGAACTCGCAAAGGCCATCAGTCAACTTAAAAGCACAAGCTGCAAAGGTGATCCTTGCTCCGCAATCATAATTAAGGAATGTCTACCTACGCTTATCCCGGCACTCACTAAATTTGTGAACACCTCTTTCAGACAATCTAAAAAAGGCGTGGATTACGCCGCTCTTGAAAAAGCCAAATCTGTGCCCTTTAACATCCTCCAATTACAGACCAATCACGAACACTGCGTTCCTCTTGAAGATTTTAGATTGTGTTGCCTACAATCAAATCTCTGTATTCTTGGAAAAAAATGAAATCCTGCATAAATACCAATCCGGTTTCCGGGCCAACCATGGCACTGAGACGGCCCTTCTTGCCCTGAAGTCTCATCTTATCCAAGAGATGAATAAGGGCAAGATCTCCCTTTTGATGATTTTAAATCTCTCCGCGGCTTTTGACCTGGTGGACCATTCCATCCTGTCCACCAGATTAAGAGTAAACGCTTCATTCTCTGAGGCGGCCATCCACTGGATTTCATCTTTTGTGAAGGGCAGACAGGTCAGAGGGGCCAGTGAATCAGCAGAAGCTGACCCCATGCTCCTACTGTATGGAGTACCCCAGGGAGCTTGTGTGTCACCATGTTTTTATAACATCTTCATGATCCCCTTCTTCCAGATGCTGGAAGAAGAGGGGATCATATTTGCGAATTACGCAGATGACGCACAATGCGCCCTACCTATCTCGGGATCATATCAAGAAGATGAATCCCTTATCAACAATATATACCAGAAAATTCAGGATTGGATGGTATCCAATGGGCTTGCGCTGAATAGCGCTAAAACTGAGCTTATGCTGGTAGGCTCCCCAGGTAAATTAGAAAAATTGGATGCCAATTTTAAGTGCTTCACAGTGGATAATTGTGTTATCCAGGTTCTACCCAAGGTTAAGACCTTGGATAAGCACATGAATATGAAGGCCCAAGTGAACAATCTTGTTTCATCTTCGTCTTATTTTATTAAACTCTTTCGCCACCTTCGTCCGTTGATCGCTGAGAAAAATGCAGAAACCTTGGCTAGAGCCATTATTGGCTCAAAATTGGACTATGGCTGCAGTCTCCTAGTAGGTATTCCTAAAGTAGAGATCCAACATCCCCAAGTGATTCAGAATGGGGCGGTAAGAGTAGTGAAGGGCCTAGGTAAAAGGGACCATGTCTCCGTCCGAGGCTCGTAGGAGCTTGCATTGGCTGCCGATTGCAGCAAGAGTCCTGTTTAGGCTCCTTCTTGTCACACACAAATGCATTATGGGTCAAATGCCTTTGTATCTGAAGGAGGTAATTGTTCTAAAAGACAACGTGAGGACTTTAAGATCTGATCACACTGGGGCGTGGCTTGGCGCCGAGGCAAGATGGCTGCCTAGAAGACCGGCTCCACCCCACATCAAATTTAATAAAGCATTTAGGTATTATATAATCTCTTAAAATGTACCTTAATCTTCCTCCCAAGCGCTGCCGACATCCCGCTTTCACTCGGCGACTTCTTCCGCGGCTCCGGTGTGCTGGAAGGCTTCACACGCTGTCAGCTCTTCATACAGGATTCTGCATCTGACGCAAGCCGGCACGCGAACCGCCCCTCGTGAGGAGAGGAGCGGCGTGCAACATCAGCTGACATCCTGGTCTTGGCCTAGACGTGCGGCACCTCCTCACGAGTGCGCCATCTGCTGGACAACAAAGAAAGCAAAAACAAAATACAGTAAGAAGCAATTCTAAAGCATAACTTAAACTGTACATGAATAAATACTGAAGCAGAAAAAAAAAAATTAATTAAGAGGACTGTTTGGATATAAAAGAAAAGAAGTAATCCAGGATGAATAATACTTGCAACGCAAGTCTTAAGTCTCATTAAGAAGTTTGAAAAAAAAAACAGTGAAGGGGCTAGCAGGCCACATCTCAAAGGTATACCAAGCTCTAAAAGTATAATACTGAACATGTTATTCAGTCTCCCATCTGCATAATCTCCTCTCTCCTTTTAAATTTCATACCACTGCCATACATTATTGCTGCAACCGTTTTATACGGTACAAACAGACTGGTTTACAAGTAACCTACCGCAGTACTCCTACAACTCCACTGGTACAAACCTCTCCTTACAAGTAACCCACCGCAGTACTCCTACAACTCCACTGGTACAAACCTCTCCTTACAAGTAACCCACCGCAGTACTCCTACAACTCCACTGGTACAAACCTCTCCTTTTGGATATCAGCTCTAATCAACATATCTATTTCTATCTCCAGTAGTATATGCCTTATTATTCTGGGTTTTTCCATTTGTTGGTCTCTCTAGCTCATAGTAAAGCCTGAAGAATGATATGGAAGTAATAATTATATACTACCAACCATCATAAATAGCAAAGAATCAGACGCCATAACAAATCATATTGGTTAACATTTGCTCAAATATTGCAACCAGTAAAGCCAACCGGAAAAATGGCGCCTCTATCAAAGACGCTACCTCCTCCTCAACTACTCTGAAAAGACCCAAAAGTGACTCTCCACCTCCAATTGGACTCTCAGACCCAGCTATTGAAGCCATTCTTGCAGGAATCAGGGCACTCAAACCCTTCATTGAAACCACAAATATTATGTTACAACAACTAGATGAAAGGTGGATGAAAGGTGGATGGGAGTTTACAACAGAGTGGAAGAGGCAGAGAAAAGAATTGGCGCGCTTGAAGATATATCGCCTAAGGTGGCACAAATGGAGAAATCCATTAAAGAACTTCAAAAGCATAATGAAGACTTGGAAAATCGTAGTAGGCGCAATAACCTACGCATCTATGGCCTTCCTGAAGGAGCAGAGGGCACTGACCCCATTGTCTTCCTACAAAAATTCTTACCGGCCATACTGCATTTGCCTTTGGAAACTAGTTTTAATATACAACGAGCCCATAGGATTGGCCAACCCTCAGTCTCTCCCTCATCTCGTCATTTACCAAGAACGCTCATATTTTACCTTTTGGAATACTCTCAACTGCAACTTATTATCTCCACAGTTAAAGAACGTAAATCTCTAATTTGGCATGGCAGTAAGTTATATATATCACAGGATGTGGCTAGAAGTACAGCACAAAGAAGAAAAGTCTTGTTGGCATTCCGGCCTGCTCTTAAACAACTTAATCTCCGATATGACTTGTTCCATCCTTGCTCCTTTAAAGTTACATACGAAGGACGCTCTGCAGTCTTCGATGGTCCCTCTGACTTAAGGCTCTTCATACAATCCATCAAAAATGAAAATATGGACACCTCTTCTCCAGCGGCGGCCTCAACTTCACCTACTACTTGAAACCGGATCTCCATCACCTGACTTTTATACTCACAAGTATCTATTTACCTAATGCTATGATTTTACATTGATATTTACTATGTGGGGTGGGCGCTCTTTTGGGTCCATCTTCCACAGGTAGTCGCTTTTTCTTAGTTAGCGACCTGGTAGGTGTTTCCTATCCCCCATATATATCTCCCTTTAACTCCTTTTCCCATGTCCTGTTTGATCTCTAAAATCATCCATTCGACATGGTATACTCCCCGCCAAGGTTTGATCGAACCCCTCTCTCCCTCCCTGACCCCCTACGTTCCTTCCTCCTGTACAAATATTGGTGTAAACATAATTTCAACCAAATGACAATGGTATATGCTTATTACTGTACTATAGCTATAAGGTGTATGAATATCAAATCTCCTCCAGCCAAATGATCTTTAAATGCATAACATGGAATATCAAGGGTTGCAAGAATCCAATGAAAAGATGTAAAGTCTTATCGCACTTGAATAAATTTAAACCAACAGTAGCTTGCCTACAAGAGACACACTTATGCCTCAAAGAAACAATGAAACTCAAATCTCTTTGGGTGAAGGAGGTTGTTGCTAGTCCAGCTATATCAAAGACAAATGGTGTTGCTATACTTATTAGTAAAAAACAACCCTACAAAATTCTTGCCCAAGATGCAGATACAAATGGCAGATGGGTTTGGGTAAAACTGCAAATTGACACGACACAAGTATCAATTCTCAATATCTATGGACCTACACTACCAGATCCCTCCTTTTGGAATAATATCAAACAAATGATTTTGAAAAATGACTTCACCAATTTGATAATGTGTGGTGATGTCAATCAGGTTCTTGACCCTTTTTTAGATCGAAAATCCAGCTGCATGTTTAAACCCAACAAAACTCACAAATCCTTTATAAAATGTCTAGGAGAAACAGGACTAATTGATTCGTGGAGGATATCTCATCCTTCACATTTGGATTATACCTTCCATTCCCCCCACATAACACATTATCACGTATTGACTATATTTTTGCTACAAAGACCCTATCTGGATCCATTATAGACTCCAAGATCTCCAATATTATTATTTCTGACCACGCTCCAGTCATCACTTCCTTCTCCCTTACAGATATGAACAAAGGTGCTTCCAGATGGAAACTTAATCATTTTCTTTTAAATGATCCTAAATCTATTCAATCCATCAATATTTTCATTCAACAATACTTTAACGAAAACCAAGATCAAGATACCTCCACTGTCAATAATTGGGATGCATTCAAAGCGGCCCTTCGAGGTCACATAATGGCCCTCTCAGGCAAAAATAAAAAAATCAGGAAAAAACATCTTGATGATCTTTATTCTAAACTCACTATTGCAGAACAACACTACTATACTGACACTAACTCAGCTAACCTACGACAAGTCATTAAGATACGCTTTGAAATCAATAAAGAAATCACTGAGTTAGCTGCAGGTACCATTCTTAAATATAAAACAAAGATCTATCAAACCTCTAACAAAGCAGGTAAAATGCTTGCTTCTTATTTAAAAACCAAAAAAGAAAAAGTTCAAATCTCTCACATTCAAGACAAATTGGGCAAAATGCATCATAGGTCTGATGAAATATTGGAATGATTTAGAACATTTTATACTGATCTATATACTCCAGAATGTGCTATTCCCAGAGAAAACATTGATTCCTTTTTGAACAACATCAGTAGAACCACCTACCCTGAAACTGATCTATCTCATCTAGAAAAGGACATCACCTCTATCGAGATTACCAAAGCCATCCATAGCCTCGGAAAAGGTAAAGCACACGGCCCAGATGGACTCTCCACAGAATTCTACAACACATTTTCTCAAATCTTAACACCTAAGCTTAAAAAACTTTTTTCATATTTTATTTCACAAAAATGCTCCTCCGGATCCTTTTCTGAAGCTTTACTTATCATTTTCCCAAAACCTGAGAAGGACTCTACTCTTCCTAGCAACTATCGACCCATTTCCCTTATCAATATTGAAAGCAACATTTTTGCCAAAATACTTGCCAACAGAATCGAATCCTCACTCCCAAATCTAGTTAAACCAGACCAAACAGGTTATGTAAAAGGACGTAATATATCCTCTAACGCAAGACTCCTACTAAACGCCATCAACCTTGCAGCCAATGACAAAAAAGACACTGAAGGCTATGCGGCCATTGGCTATGCGGAAAAAGCTTTCGATCGTGTTGACTGGAATTTTATGTTTCAAACTCTAGGTTGGCATGGGTGTGGTGAAAAATGTATTTCACTGGTTAAACTTCTTTATTCTGCCCCCAAATCCGCTATTTACTTAAATGGTCAAACTTCCTCCTCTTTTCCCTTACTAAGAGGAACGCGTCAAGGTTGCCCCTTCTCACCATTACTATATATCCTCTCTCTTGAACTAATAAGATCTAACAAAAACATCCCTGGAATTCAAGTCGGTGCCTTAATAAATAAAATAGCCGCATATGCGGACGATATTCTTATATTAATTAAAAACCCCAAACGCCACATTCCCAACCTCTTGAGTGTATTATCGCAATCAGGTCTCAGGATATAAATTAAATACACAGAAATCAGAAATTATGCCCCTAAATCCGTACTGCCTTAAACACGATATTGTCACTTTTGGCCTCAAATGGTGCAGTAGCTCTGTCAAATATTTAGGTCTTCGTTTTTGGCCCAACTATCCCAAATAGGATCAAACTCAATACTGAAACACTACTGGGCACCCTCAAGGACCTAACATCCAAATGGTCTCCACTATACCTCTCCTGGTGGGGGCGCTTAGATACTATCCAGACGATGCTTACTCCCATAATACTATACTATTTGCAACTTCTCTCCGTCCCATTATCCCTTTCCTTTTTCAAATCCATTTACTCTATACTACTTAATTTTCTTTGGGGAAAAGGAAAAAGTAAAAGAATTGCTCTGACGAAACTGAAAGCCCCCTATGATATGGGGGGAGTTAGATTCCCTGACTTAAAGTCATATCACTCTGCATTTCTTATAAAACAATCTCGTCAATGGTTCATGGATCCTATATCCGCTGATATCCCGACCTGGTGTACATTAGAAAAACAAGTAGTTATACCACACAACATCACTGACTATATATACATATTTAAACATTCGTCTAAAAAGATTTTAGACCCTATTAAAGCTTCAATCTCAGCTCTACAAACTTTTCTTTTTCCCCATGCTCTAATCCCCAATAAGCATCTTTCCCCACTATTATGGCATAATAAGAACATAGTAATTAATAATAAGATCATCAACCGCAAATCATGGATTCAAAAAGGTATCAAATTCATCCAACACATTATAGATGACCCGTATGGCCTCTCCTTCCAGCAACTCTCTACACATTTAATATTCCTAAGAAGTACTTTCAATTTTATAACAACTTAATTAATTCCTGCCTTGATGCACTTGCCCAATTTTCCAATGAAATTCTTACTCCAGATGCTCTTAGACTAATGCACCTTACCACAGTTAGTGAAGTTCGAGCCTCCAAAATATACAATATGCTCACCTCAACTTTTAAGATTTGCCCTATACGTCTGAAGTGGGAACTTGATTTGGGCTACATGTTTGAAGATGATATTTGGCTTTGTCTGTTTTCTAAAATCAAAGAAATATTGGTGTCAGCAAATATTTCACAACACTATAATTTCTTCACGCGCAGAGCATTCATTACTCCGGCCAAATTGGCTAAGTCTAATCCGAATTATAATGCAAAATGTTGGTCATGTGGTTTATCTCCTGCCACTATAGGCATATGTTTTATGAATGTTCATTTACTGTTAAATTTTGGCAGGAAATTTGGAAACTTCTTAAGTGTATCTTCTGTGTTGATGTGCCCTTTTCCTTTGTTGACATATTTTTAGGAAGTATAGCCATTACATCTTATATCCCATCTGACTCTGGTAGACTTTATGATCTATTCATCTGTATAGCTTTAAAATGCATCACTGCTAACTGGAAAGACTCTAGTTTGCTTTCTACCAAAATCTGGTGGAATACTATTTGTAACACTCATAAACTGTAGATGTGCATGGCCAATAATCATAGCACAATTCCTAAATATAATGCAAAATGGTATTATTTCCCCAGGTATCTTAACTGTTTTAATTCAACTGCTCATGGTGCATGAATCTACACCCTTATATTTGCATCATTATCCATATTTCCATACTCATACTGAAATGCTAGAACTTAACAATGTTTGAAATGATAGGTTTATCTTGATGAAATAATCCAATATACCCATTCTCCCCCCCCCATCCTCTACCCTCCTGATTCTTGTATGTCTCTTGTCTGTCTCCCTGTACGTCTCCCCCCTAATCTTTACATTCACCACATATAAGTCACTCTTTGCAGACTAGTGCTACTATTATTTTTATACTACTTGTTATATTAATGCGGTTTATATCTACTATAGTTCACATTATATTCGTAAATGATTTAAACAAATGATTTAGCCTTATAGAAATACTATTACAAGTGATCTGCATCATTTACTATGTCATCTCTCTATGGTTCTTATTTATTCAAAGTCTGTAACTTGTTGATATCTGTATCAAACTCAATATTTAAACAATAAAAATCATTAAAATAAAAAAAAGATCTGATCACACTAATATGCTTAGAGTCCCTCGGAGTAACTCTAATAAAGCAAGAATGGGCTTGTTTCAAGTAGCAGCTCCCATTGCATGGAATGCTTTGTCGCTCACCCTTCGAACAATGGCATCAACAGAACACTTCAAGAAATTGTTGAAGACGTCGCTTTTTGCTTAAAATCTTGGGTTTATATGCAATCTCATTTTATCTGTGACTGTTTTTTGTTCTGTCTCTGTGAGTTTGCGCCCATCAGCTTACGGGTACCAGGTGCGCTTTACAAATGGTTAACATAACATAAGACATAACATAACATAGCAGCATGTCATTAAATATCCTGGCGTGTGCTTCTCTTGCCCTCCCATAAAAACGTCTCTGCACTTCTGGACATATCTGTCCCACTCAGGGTGACTTTAGCAAAACAAAGAGGTGATGGCTGGAAGGTTTCGAATGAATGTTAACCTCTGGCATTGCTCTGGGCAACCCTCCAGCCCATCGGTCTTTGCCTGCCAAACCATTACAGAAGGGGAATGACCATATGCAAATCAGGCTTGTTCCCACCTAAAAAGGGGCAGTCCAGCCCAAACTGCTAGGTCACATCCTTTCGGTACGAGACCACAAGCATCCCCAGACATGTTTCAGCCTTGTTGGCCATCATCAGTGAGGAGTACCTTTGTTCTCTAGGTCCAGCAGGCACGGGACCCACATCTGGGCATACCCGTCCCACTCGGGCTGACGATAGAAAAACAAAAGAGGTGATGGCTGGAAGGTTTCGAAATGAATCTTAACCTCTGGCATTGCTCTGGGCAACCCTCCAGCCCATCGTTCTTCGCCTGCAAAGCCATTATAGAAGGATAAAGCCCATATGCAAATCAGGTTTGGCTCCACCCCAGTTTGCATGCAGGGGCCCGAGCAGCACCTACGTGCAAACGTTAATGGTCACCTGCAGGCAATTTGCATTTAGAAGAACATGCCCCCCAGTGAATGCTGTGTACATTGGGACATGCTGTTAGAGTAGAAATGAGTGAACTGCTCATGGCACAGGGTGGGAGCAGGGACTACAGGGTTACTGCGAGGATGTTTTGACAGATGAAAAAGAGACACCCGTGCTTTTGAACCATTTGGAGCAGAGCATTGTCTGTGAGTGTAGGGTAAACCATGACTCTGCTTTGGCTCTGGCCCGGGTTGAAGAGTACTGGGGGGTGCACACGGGGGAAAGTGTAGTAAAAGCCATTATCAGCTCCTAGAAACCCCGAGAAGTTCTTAGGCCCAGGCAATAGTTCCTGCCAGCCTGTCTCTAAACATATTTAAGACATATAACTCAGAAGGGACCCGTACACTGATCCTGCGCCACTAATTTCCAAGTACACTGATTGCACAGGTGGAGTAAAACAAAAGTGTAAAGTGTTTAGGAGTTTACCTACCTCTCCTCCCTGTTCCCGTCCAAACACGCTCGTTAAAGTTACAGAAACGCAATTACCAGATAAGCCAGGTACTCAGAAAACGTCGCATTGCCATTGATAAACAGAAAGTGTGCTGAAGCACACAGGCCTGCTTGTGCAGTTTGTTTGCACCATAAATCAGACGGGGCTTTGTAGTTTTATAGCAGGGGGCGCGTTGGCATGTCAGGGGCAGGCACGTGCCAGCTGTAACCAGGCTCCCATTGGCTCCAGGCTTGTGCCCACCGCCAGCCCCTGCTCGCCCAGCCCTGAGATAAGCGCTGGTGTAAGGGTCGTGTCGGGAACATAGGAAGACAGCCCCCGATAAGAGGAGATTGCTTACCTAAGGCCAAATCTGGGCCATAAAGCACTACTGCAAAGCTCCCTTATCAGGGGCTGTGAGGGAGGGGGCACGGGCTCCCCAGGCCGGTAAATTAGTCACTTGGAAAGACTTGAAAGATGGGAGTCTTCTGTCGGTGCGTTTAGCAAAGTTCAAGGGGACACACGCCTTGCACCTGCCAGGACAGGACGGCCGAGGCGGTGCCGCCCTGATGAGCTGGGCCTCGCAGAGGTGCTGGGTGCACGAGTGAGGTGCCATGAGTGAGCTAAGGGGAGTTGGGCCTCAGGGAGCAGGGGCCACGAATGAGGTGCCACAAGTGGGCTAAGGGGTGCTGGGCCTTGCAGAGAATGTGGGTGCACCAGTGAGGTGCCACAAGTGAGCTAAAGGGAGCAGGGCCTCAGGGAGAGGATGCCACGAGTGAGGTGCCACGAGTGACCTAAGGGGAGCTGGGCCTCAGGGAGTGGGTGCCACCAGTGAGGTGTTACGAGTGAGCCAAAGAAAGCTGGGCCTCAGGGAGCAGGTGACACGAGTGAAGTGCCACGAGTGAGCTAAGGGGAGCTGGTCCTCAGGGACAGGGTGCCACAAGTGAGGTGCCACGAGTGGGTTTAGGGGAGCTGGGCCTCACGGAAATGATGGGTGCACCAGTGAGGTGTCACGAGTGAGCTAAGGGGAGCTGGGTCTCTGGGAGTGAGTGCCACCAGTGAGGTGCCACGAGTGAGCGAAAGAAAGCTGGACCTCAGGGAGCAGGTGCCACAATTGAGGTGCCACGAGTGAGCTAAGGGGAGCTGGGCCTCGTGGATATGGTGGGTGCACCAGTGAGGTGCCAAAAGTGAGATAAGGGGAGCTGGGCCTCAGGGACAGGGTGCCACAAGTGAGGTGCCACGAGTGGGCTTAGGGGAGCTGGGCCTCACGGAGATGATGGGTGCACCAGTGAGGTGCCACGAGTGAGCTAAGGGGAGCTGGGCCTCTGGGAGTGAGTGCCACCAGTGAAGTGCCACGATTGAGCCAAAGAAAGCTGGAAAGCTGGGCCTCAGGGAGCAGGTGCCACGAGTGAGGTGCCACGAGTGAGCTAAGGGGAGCTGGACCTCGCGGATATGGTGGGTGCACCAGTGAGGTGCCAAAAGTGAGCTAAGGGGAGCTGGCCTCAGGGAGAGGGTGCCACGAGTGAGGTGCCACGAGTGGCCTAAGAGGAGCTGGGCCTCACGGAGATGGTGGGTGCACCACCGAGGTGAAATGAGTGAGCTAACGGTAACTGGGCCTCAGGGAGAGGGTGCCACCAGTGAGCTAAGGGAAGCTGGGCCTCAGGGAGAGGGGCCCACGAGGGATGTGCAACGAGTGAGCTAAGCGGAGCTGGGGCTCAGGAAGGGGGTGCCACCAGTGAGGTGCCACGAGTGAGCTAAGGGGAACTGGGCCTCAGGGAGAAGGTGCACACGAGTGATGTGCCACAAGTGAGACAAAGAAAGCTGGGCCTCAGAGAGGGGGTGCCATGAGTAAGGTGCCACAAGTGAGCTAAGGGAAGCTGGGCTTCAGTGAGAGGGTATACACAAGTAAGGTGCCAGGAGTGAGCTAAGGGGAGCTGCGCCTCAGGAAGGGGGTGCTATCAGTGAGCTAAGGGAAGCTGGCCCACAGGGAGAGAGTGCCATGAGTGAGGTGCCATAAGTGAGACAAAGAAAGCTGGGACTCAGAGAGGGGCTGCCACGAGTGAGGTGACAGGAGTGAGCTAAGGGGAACTGGGCCTCAGGGAGGGGGTGCTACCAGTGAGGTGTCACGAGTGGGCAAAAGAAAGCGGTGCCTCAGGGAGGGGGTGCCATGAGTGAGGTGCCACGAGTGAGCTAAGGGAAGCTGGGACTCAGGGAGGGGGTGCCACCAGTGAGGTGCCCCCAGTGCGCTAAGGGGAGCTGGGCCTCAGGGACGGGGTGCCACCAGTAAGACAAAGAAAGCTGGGCCTCAGGGAGCAGGTGTCACTAATGATGTGCCAGGAGTGAGCCATGTGGAGCTGGACCAGAGGGAGGAGGTGCCACCAGTGAGGTGCCACGAGTGAGCTAAGGGGATCTGGCATTCATGGAGGGAGTGCCACCAGTCAGGTGCCACGAGTGAGCTAAGGGGAGCTGGGCCTCAGGAAGGGGCTGCCAACAATGAGGTATCATGAGCGAGACAAAGAAAGCTGGGACTCAGAGAAGGGCTGCCAACAATGAGGGGCCACGAGTGAGCCAAATAATGCTGGGCCTCAGGGAGTGGGTGTAACTAGTGGGGTGCCTCGATTGAGCCAATGAAAGTTGGGCCTCAGGGAGGGGATGCCACCAGCGAGGTGCCACAAGTGAGCCAAATAAACCTGGGCCTCAGGGAGCGGGTGTGACCAGCGACGTGCCATGAGTGAGCAAAAGAGACCTGGGCCTCAGGGAGCAGTTGTCACTACTGACGTGGCAAGTGTGAGCTAATAGAAGCTGGGACTTAGAGAGGAGGTGCCACGAGTGAGGTGCAGCAAGTGAGCCAAAGAAAGCAGGGCATCAGCGAGTGGGTGTCACCAGTAAGGTGCCACGAGTGAGCCAAAGAAATCTGGGCCAAAGGGAGCGGCTGTTACTAGTGAGGTGCCACGAGTGAGCCAAAGCAAGCTGGGCCTCAGGGAGCAGATGTCACTAGTGAGGTACTGAAAACGTTGGGAGAACCCAAATGATCACTCTAAGAGAGTGTTCTTCTACCTTGGTTTTGGGGATATCAGACCATTCATTAATGGAAAGGTAGAAAAAGGAATCATGAACAATTATTCCCTCATGAAAAAAGACTATAAATCACAATCAAATTACTTTATTAAGATGCATCTTTTTAAAAAATCTCATTAAAAGAGACCACAATACACAATCATTCATAAAAAACTCTAAGAACATATATGCAAATATAAGTGACAAAACAAATGCTTCTAAACTAGAAGACTAGATGTTAAAATGCATCATTTGTTTAGGAGAGAACCTCACATGAAGCGTTTAGTCCTTTTTGTTGTTTAGACCTCTTTAAGGTCTCCAAATCAATTGTCAGACTTGGCTATCACTCAAAATCATCAACTCGACATGTTTCAGTCCTCTCTATTATTGTGATACTTTCATCAGGAGTGAATAGGTCAAAACTAGAGTTACAAACACCACAATATCTTCTTTCACTGAAGCGATGTTCGCAACTTAGAGGGTGTAACTGTTGATAAAATAAAATAAGAACAAGAATCAGCCAAAAATGCTTATATTTCTGGGGGCACAATTAAGTTGTCCAGGTTTCCCTAGGTCTATAAATTACCTGGGTACACCAGTGTGGTTGGTCCCTCGGGGGTTCACTGTCCAAATATAGAGTAGTTTTTCAGTTTCTGTAAGAAGTTCAGTTTTCTTCAGAGGGATCCTGTAAAGTAATTACAAAAAGGGACCATTAAGTAGGTCTTGTACAAATTGCCAGGGGTGTTAAACCCCTTTACAGTTTCCTGCATCCTGTCTAGGGAAATGGGAAAATTTTAATATTACGTTTATACACCGCCTGTCATCTTTAGGTTTTAAATAAAAGAGAACACCTCTTCTGGTGCTGATTAGTATAAAGATAGTATGTGGATTGCACAAACCAGATAATTGCATGCCAAGCAGTGACTTTGCCATTTCCACACACAGCCCAACGCGTGACGTCATCACGGTATGCTTACGCAATGCCGTCAACACGGGATAATACGGTTCATAAAATCGGAAGTAGAAACCAAAGGGATCCATCGCGGATCCTGGCGGAAAATAACAATGCAATCGAACCTTGTTGCTGGAAACATCTCAAAAAAAGGTCAAATCTTTCATTTTAAAAAATAATTATCTGGGCAAGAAGTATATCATTTTAGTTTAACTGCCCATTTCTCGAAGGTTATGCCACAAACTCTAAAATCCCCATCCCACTTGGTGTACCTTCTATGGCTTATATGTTTACCATATTTTGAAAGCAAGGGAAAACTAGAATTTGTAAGACTTGTCAGGGGGCCTGATAAATAATTAGTCCTTCTGGACCGTTGTAGATACATCAATTCTGATAATCAGATTCCGAAATTGAAACAAAGAGATTGAAATGCCATGAACAAACCACCTTTAAGAATGTAATTGAAGCAAAAGGGAGAGTGAACCTAACTATTATAATACAAGAGAAACTTATTGAATACTATCAGTCCTCTTTCTTCAAACCATTTCTCTTTGCCCTTCTTCTCCTATCATTTGAATCACACTTTTTTATAACAACCACAAGTCTGAATTTCGTTTTCTTTTTCTTTACTTTTTTGTTTAGCATCTCTCCTGAAGAAGCACAGCCAATGCTGTGGGGAAACACGTGTTGGGAGATCATAATATTGCATTAAGAATAAGACAAATGTGCACAATGTAAATGTATGAAATTAATACATGAAAAATGCATCCACACAAAATATAATAATACACATATCAGTGTATCATTTACTGGATTATTGATTGGTATCTATTTTCTGGGATTGCACACAATGCAAGTACCAACCAAAGAAAAATACAGTTTGTGGATTGTGTCCCTATCGGGGAACACACCATATTCTCTCTAAACCAAGAGAACACCCTCAAGAAAGAGGCCCTAGAGGCTCTTTTCTTCGAACAACAGCATTATTATAAAAAAAAAAAATGATAAAGGCAGAGCAATAGTAATGCTGAACAAAGGACTACATTGAAGAATGTTAGAGACAACTTAATGACATTCAATATTACAAAAAAGTGTCTCTAGATCCGACCAGAGCATTAAAGATCATGATTGAACTCAAAACTACCAAGGCCCGCGATAGAGGTTGAATTAGCAAACAGGAATGGGCTTTTCTGAAGCATCCTGATCCAGCTACTCCAACCTTCTACTGCTTACCAAATATTCACAAAACTCTGGTTAACCCTCCAGGCAGAACCATAGTTTCGGGGATCAATTGTATTGTAGAGCCTTTATCAACATTCTCAGATCATTATCTGAAAGGTTATGTAATAAGGATGTAACCAAAGAAAGCGAATTTTGCCAGTTGCAACCTCCATCCTCACGCACTCCTTTCTTACTGCTGTCCTCTACGGAGCACCTTCCCTCTGCCCCCCAGCACTCTCCATCGACGCCTGGACTACTTCTGCTGCTGCGTATTTCTGTGGGGAGCCAAGGACAGCACCACGGCGGCAAACGATTCTCCCTGCCTTGACTATCGATGTGGGAGCCCTGGGTACCTCTGACACGCAATGCAGGACTCTTCAGCTTTAATTCCAGAGTGCCTGCCCCTTGCCTGGCCGCGCCTCTTCCTGTATCATTCATAAACAGCTGCTCCTGCGCACCCGCGCTGCGCACCTAGCGATTATCATGAGTACTGTTGGCTGTGAGGACCGGCTGTTTGTTTTCCCTCTGCACATCGTGTCAAAGCTGCCTGAATTTCGCCGGGAGGACGTCTTTGGCGGCAACACTTTGCCTGCCTGACCTTTCACAGGACGTTTAAAGAGTGCCTGCCCCTTGCCTGGCCGCGCCTCTTCCTGTATCATTCATAAACAGCTGCTCCTGCGCACCCGCGCTGCGCACCTAGCGAGTACCACGAGTACTGTTGGCTGTGAGGACCGGCTGTTTGTTTTCCCTCTGCACATCGTGTCAAAGCTGCCTGAATTTCGCTGGGAGGACGTCTTTGGCAGCAACACTTTGCCTGCCTGACCTTTCACAGGAAGTTTAAAGGTGACTGTAAAGACTTGTGTTTCCCACATTGGGCTTGCCCGTGACGCTGCACTTATTTAATTGGTGCCTTCTCCGCATTACGCCCAAAGGAGCGTTTAGCTATAAGAACGTTCTAAGAACGTTATAACGTATACTTAGTGCCTTCTCTACGCCGCGCCTGAGCGGCGCTTTGACTATTTGTGTCGTTTTGTTTGTTCTGACTATTTACTTCCTTTGTTTGTGTTTACATATTTCAGAGTGCCTGCCCCTTGCCTGGCCGCGCCTCTTCCTGTATCATTCATAAACAGCTGCTCCTGCGCACCCGCGCTGCGCACCTAGCGAGTACCACGAGTACTGTTGGCTGTGAGGACCGGCTGTTTGTTTTCCCTCTGCACATCGTGTCAAAGCTGCCTGAATTTCGCCGGGAGGACGTCTTTGGCGGCAACACTTTGCCTGCCTGACCTTTCACAGGAAGTTTAAAGGTGACTGTAAAGACGTGTGTTTCCCACATTGGGCTTGCCTGTGACACTGCACTTATTTAATTGGTGCCTTCTCCGCATTACGCCCAAAGGAGCGTTTAGCTATAAGAACGTTCTAAGAACGTTATAACGTATACTTAGTGCCTTCTCTAAGCCGCGCCTGAGCGGCGCTTTGACTATTTGTGTTGTTTTGTTTGTTCTGACTATTTACTTCCTTTGTTTGTGTTTACATATTTCAGAGTGCCTGCCCCTTGCCTGGCCGTGCCTCTTCCTGTATCATTCATAAACAGCTGCTCCTGCGTACCCGCGCTGCGCACCTAGCGAGTACCACGAGTACTGTTGGCTGTTCGCTGTGCTCGGTGCGACTTGCGGGGACTGGCTCTCTCCTTTATCCAGTAGTGGACTTGTGGTAGGAAATTGATTTTACTTCTTGTTTAAGCCACGTGGTTAATTATTCTTGTTCTGTGTGATTTATAAGAACTTCTAGAGTTCATTGTGCCAATTACCGTTGCATTATGGATTTGGCTTTAAGAAATGGGAAAAAGAGGAGGGAGTGTTCCTATAAAACCCTTCCCTCCGCCGACTCTCCAAAAAATGTAAATAAAAAGAAAAAATTTAGCCCTGTAACCTCACTTAATGGTAAACAATCGTTTCTTTCTATGTCAAATCATGACGATGTGTTGAAACCATTTGATGAAGTAGACTCTATGTCTGAAAAACAAATTGTACCCGTTGGGTCTGATGAAGTATGTTTGTTAAAAAAAGCAAATGATAACATAACCAATGATCCCTTTGATACAGAGGAACACACCCGTAACATACAAAATATAATTGCTGACATCCATGACAATAGATATTTACCGATTTCTGACATTTCTATGCTTGCACCGGTAATTATGTCAGACTTAGACAAAAGAGTGCGTTTATCACTCGGCCCCTCCACACCAGTGTCTACTCACGGCATGCGGATGGAGCACGTACACTTTCACAAATCCAACATTAAAGAGTCCAATTATCAGTGCACAGACTCAGGAAACATCACAGAGAAGATTGTTGTACAATTTCCGTCCACCAGTTCGCCTTCAAAGAGATCCATGTCTAATCCACTCATACAAAGCCCACTATATGAGCAGAAGAATACTTCGGTTCCTGTGTTTAACCTTTCCATGCCACAGACTCAAGAAACTATTGAGGAGGACTGCTTTGAACAAAAAAGCAATGATCTAACTATCTTCATGAAAATTTGAAACTTGTTTGATCGTGGTCATGAATACTCGCATCTTCTATTGCAAGAGTTACAAAGGGAAATGTTAAACAACACTTCCCACATCACCAAAATTGAAGGTTACATCTTGGCGCAAGAAGCATAGCAGGGATATCACATGAACTGCAAAGTGAAGGATGCCGCAGAAATCAACATCCCGCAGGTTGAAAAAAAACAAATGGGTACACAAACCTCTGATGAACCAATGCTATTAAACGGTGTACCAGTGACTTTTGCACAAATATTGCAGTGCAAGGTTGAAAAAGTAGAAAAAGAAGAGGACAAGGAGTCATCGTCGGAATCTGATAAAATTGATTATCTGGAAGTTGCTAAACTGCAACACGAAAGACTGATACAAGTCGAGAACATCTTGGTCCAGATGAACTCCAAAAATAATACACTAGACATGCTAAAAGAGGATCAAACACCCAATGACAGTAAAAACTTGGTAGAATCTGCACCGGACAGTCCTACGATTTTGATTGATTTAATGGATAACACCACGGCCAAAGAAGAACATCAAGAAAGCGCGGAATCTCAAGCAAAGTTCTATTACACGTCACGAAGATCCAAGAAAAATCATTTAAAAGCGTTAAAAAGACGTCACAAAAATAAAGGAATCTCCCTCAAAGCTGAGAAAAAAATGCATGATTTGTCTAAAGAACTCTCTTGTGGAAATAAAGAATCCAGAAGCACTAATTTAGGTGCAATTTTGGTGAGCTCTCCAGAACAAAAATTAAACTTAAATGAGTTAAATGAGGAGAGCAAAAATGCCTTGCAGCTGAAACCATCTCCTATTCATGAGATTGCTCTGAATCAACTGGTTTCTCAAAAAAAAAAATACAGAAGCAGCTTGTGAAACGTTCTAATATGGAAGTGGTTGACATGAAAGGAAAAACTCATAAGGAAATCGAATCTAAGGTGCAGCCTGAGTTGATGGTTTAACCCCATTTAACTTCATTTTTTACCGATATTTCATCAAAAAAATCAGATGGGTTCACTAGAAACACTACATTCAAAAGTAAAGAGAATAGTTATGGAGAGACTGCGACCACTGTGATTGAAGAAGAAAAAGATTCAAAAACAATGCATAGCAAAGAAGTCTTAGAAAAAATTGCCATACTACTAGAATCAATCCCCAAAGAAGAAAGCTCTTGCATAGATACTCACTTTAAGCAAGGTCAATTGATTGAAAAGGTTCTGCAGACGAAGGCTCCTAGTCAATCCATATCTGATTCTACAGTATCTACCCTTGTTAAAAACACCCTTCCAGAAGCAATCATACAACAAGATCAAGATGGTCAAACAAGGATTGAACCTAGAATAACAAATTTCCATGCAGGGGGTGACTTGCCCGAAGAATTGAAAGAAAGCGCTGACGAGGCTTTCCAACAAGAGTGCCCTAATGAGGTAGAAGAGAATCAAACCATCCACCAATTCCAGAATATCCCCTCGGAAATGAAAAATACCATTGGATGGATCAGTGACGTCAAAATCAATGGGACAGCTCACATTAACAGATCGTTCCTTATGAACGCCCTATATAAAATTCCTCCACTCAGAAATTTGGTCACAAATGACATAGAGTGGATTAGATTGCCTAATACGAATAACAACAGGATACTGTCTAAAGTGTCTTCTCCCATAATTGCTAAACTAATGTGGGATTACCAAAGTGATCTTTCGATCCTTGGTCTGGTTATGGTTGGTTTTCCACAAATAAAAATTGCTATGGACTTTCTGGAATACCAACCACCTCCTCCGAAACTAAACAGTGACTCCACAGATTCTCCGTCTGTAGATAATGCATCGAACAAAAACATGTCGGAACAACTTTCTGCCTTGACTAATGACCTAAATGGGCTTAAATGGCTGGAGCCTCTCATAAAGTCTGCTGTCAATATAAGTACATCTACAGCCTCTTCATAAAGTCATGACCTTACCATTGTGTTGTGGAACTGCTGTGGGCTACTTAATTTACTGAAATGGAGAAGAGCGGCAGAACATAAAATCTTACCTAACATTCTATTTATTCAGGAGTCTATGGCCACGAAAGACATCCAATTTGACGGCTATAAAACCTATTCCCACCATTCTAAAAAAGGGATGAAAGGGAGATCTACTGGTGGCATTGCGATCTTGATTGACACTCGTTTAAATTTTAACATCAGTAATATATATGAATCGGATATGTTCATCATGTTGGATATTTCCTTCTTGGTCAAAACGAACGAAAATCTATTGTTGGTCTCCCTTTATTGGAATCCCGCTCAACTCCTAATTGAAAAAGCGGTTGAGATCTTAGGTGATGCTCTTAACTGTGCACTCTGCAAAGCTCCACATGCAGAAATCCTTACCGGAGGAGATTTTAATTCCCATATGGGATACCATGGCATCTCTAAGAGTTCCTACTCACACCATCACCATGCCTCTAGTCTAAAAGGAAAGATTTGGTGTAAATTCCTCAAAACCTGGAATATACACTTAATTGACCACACAGATACTCATTGTAATGTCACTTGGAAAAGGGGTAATGCAAGTTCATGGATCGATCACATGTTTGCCTCAAATGGACTTTCTCGTTCTATGACTAAAACAAATACCCTTAGGACTGATATGGGCGATCATGTGATGATCACTACCTCAATTCGGAACTATTTGCCTTGTGTCCTCCAGTAGCTCAGTAAGCACTAATTCAAAGTCACAGACCAGGTGCCTCAATCAACTCGTCTCCTGCTACATGCAGAGATTTCACATTCATTGTCAATAGAGAACTCTGGAAAGATAAAGCACAAAATGGCATGTTTAATTCTGCAATCCTAAAATGGAATTGTGAAATGATTGCCACACATTTGGCGAAGAGTGTTTTTTGTAAGTCTGAGCAACTCTCTTGTGAATATAACAGAGATGACTTTTATGCTAAGATAGCAGTTCTAAAAAGTAAGAAAAACGCTCGTATACGGATGTTAAAGAAGTCTACGTTGTGCTTCAATGCCGAGTATTTTGCGCTAAAAAAAAGGTTCTATTTTCATATAAAAAAGCAGTAAAGGAGATTCATGATGCTAACAAACTGCTTCAAAATCAAAAAATAGTAACTCTTCTTTGCAATCGCAAGACTAAAGACATATGGAATATGATAAGATCTCTAGACAAAGAACCATCGCGTGAGTTTGTCTCTGCCATTGATAGTGCAACCTGGACTTCTTTTTTTCTCGCCAAATATGCTCTCCCAGAAAATTTCAGTGTGCTTGATACTCCACCTGATTGCCATCTACTTCCTAATGTCTGTCCTTGGGGAAAGAATGACATACTTGAGGCTATCCAGAAATTAAAAAGCTCTAAATGCGCAGGTCCTGATGGACTCCCTCCTTGCTTCTGGGCCCCTATTTTTCTTACGATTTTCCAAGAGATATTCAAATACAAAAGGATACCGGAGTCTTGGCTTACTTCAATTATCATCCCCTTACATAAAAAAGGCTCAATTGAAGACCCAAATAATTATCGTCCTATAGAGATCATTGATTTTGCTGCGAAAATATTTGCTTTCTAATTCTACAAGAACTTGAAATTTTCACACGCAATCATGATTCTTTATATTCTTCGCAAGTGGGTTTTCGCAAAGGGATGGGAACCCCCCTTAATGCATGCTTGATGGCTCATATTATATCTCATGCCACATGCCCGTCTCATGACCCCGTCTTTGTTGCCTCCTTAGATCTGAAAGCTGCGTTTGACGGGGTTATTAGAAGCAAATTATGGGAAAAATTGCGGAAAGCAAAATTCCCCCAATATCTCATTACTCTTATTCAAATGTTGCACTTTAGAACTAATTTCAAAGTTAGAATCAACAGGGAAGGCTCTCTAACCCAAGCTATTCCATCTTTTATAGGTGTTAAAAAAGGCTGTAACTTAGCAGCGATACTATTCAATCTCTACCTACTAGATATAGAAGATCTATGGAATGCTAAGAAGTCGTTTGCAATTCGCATTGGCGCCTTTACCTTGTCTTGGTTAGCGTACGCTGACGACATCTTATTTTTCGATCGGATTCAGTCAGGTCTTCAAGCTAAACTTGATTGTTTTATGCAATATTGTAGCTCTAATAATTTGGTAGTCAATCCTCAAAAATCTAACATTATTATTTTCTCAAATAAGAAAAAAGTATGTAAATTTGTATGGAAAATTGGTGTTTCTCCAATTACAATCAGCCCCACTTTACCGTACTTAGGATTGATTCTCTCAAAGAATACCTCCTATAAATTCATGAAGGAACAATTGAATGCGAACATTTCTCCATTAAAATGCCAAATGAAAATCCTACTAAAGAAAATCTGCACATTTTCTCTATTGCCACTTTTGGAATTTTATTCAAAAAAAGTTGAAGCCATTTTATTATATGGAGCTGAACTTACCTTACATGACTTAGGGCCAATATTGGACCAACTTCAAGGGCATATTTGGAAAGATGTATTAGGCTTGCCTTTATCAATGCCTAATGTTGTGATAAGACACGAGTTGGGGATTTACTCCCTCTCCTCCAGATACGATTGGTGCATGCTAAATAATTTTGCTAAAATATTATTTCCTATTAGAAACTCGCTCTACATTGGGCTAAACAGAATGCTAGCAGATAACAACCCTCCCTCTATGGTGCACTTTAAAGAACGCATGCTAACTTTACTGGATAAGATCAATCTCCCAATGGAAGACTTGGAACTTTTTCAAGAGAAAATCAAGAAAAAGCTATTGCTACAGGATTGGCGCGATACCTGTTCGAAAATGGAAATCTACCCTTCTTGTGCGGAATATCGCAAATTTATTCACAAGCAGAAACCACGTATGTCTTACTTGATACTCTGTCCCTGCTCTAAGGTCCGTCGCACATTTATGCGCTTCAGGCTAGATTTAATTCACACTCGATCTAGAACGAAATACTGGTCTAAAGAAACATTGGCTCACACTAACGAGGTATGTCATTTTTGTAATCAAGCTCTGGAGACCTTAAAACATTTGTTTTTATATTGCTGTTATTTTGAAAATATACGATGCATTCTTATAAAGTTCTTTGTGCAAGCTAATACGATTCTGGCTAGAGAGTGGATTTGGACTAAATGTATGTGGGGATCAACGTACACTTCTGTAGTAAAAACAACAAACTTTGTAAATATTATCGAGAAAGAATTGGAAAATGCGTCTCAACTTTAGAGAACTAATGAATGTTGAGAATTGATGGTGCTCAAATCTAGTGTATTCTTGTACAGATTTTAATTTATGAATTTGACATTTTATGTTCTACATGTTACATCGATTGTGTTCATATCACAATATCTTATGTTGTTTGATTTTAACAATTTTGTATTGTCTGAAAGTATCACAAATTATTTGTAAGGTCTACATTTTTGACTAAAAACAAATAAAGTTTAAAAAAATAAATAAATAATAAGGATGAAATCCTATTTGAAGTATATTAAGGATGTTTTAAAGAAGTTTGAAAACTTACCCTATGACCCTAACAATTCTTATCTGGTTGGTTTGGATATTATGTCATTGTATACTAATATTCCACAACAAGAACCTCTTGAGACAGTTGAAGAAATCTTGTTGAAAAGAACAGATACCGACCCCGTCCCTAGTTCCTTTATATTATGGTGTATTGAAGTGACCCTTACAAGGAACTATTTTGAATTCCAGGGATCTTTTTTTGAACAAATCGAAGGGACTGCAGTTTAACAAATCTATATGTCGAGTTTTTTGAGAAAAGACATATATATACAGCTCATCCATTCAAACAACAACTACAGTCCTGGGCATGATACATCGATGATGTAATGATTATCTGGACAGGAACCCTGCTGAGAGCTAATGACTTTCTAGTGTGGCTAAACTAGCTTAATTGCCATCTAAAATTCACTATGAACATGCAAAGAGAGACCATAGACTTCTTGGATTTGACCATTTTCCATGAAGCAGGTCACCTTCTGGTCAACCCTTTCCATAAATCCACTGAGAAGAATTCTCTACTACATTATCAGAGGCATCATGTTTAACACCTCAGGGACAATCTGCCATGTGGTCAATTTTTAAGTCTGAAAGGGAACAGGAGTCGATGTACAGCATTCGAGGAAGAAGTGCATCACCTGACTTGTAAATTGAAACAAAGAGGGTGTATCCTAGAAAACTGATCAGGAAGTGCACAAAAAGAGTATTTTACAATAACCGCGATGCAATATTGGAAGACAGCACAAAACAACCACCAGACCAACGCCTGGTTTGTGTTAAAACCTTTACTAACCTGAGTCTCAAAATCAGTCAGGTTGTCTGGAAACACTGTAAAGTGTTTACTGATACTAACGCAGATGTACCACTACCCCTGTTTGCTTATAAAATATCTACTATGGTTGGCAATAGGGTAAGTAGTACTAAATTGTAAAACAAGATCTCCAGAACCATAAGCCTGACCCAAACCTTGGCTTCAGAGCCACTTATGGGCCATTATCCTTGTGGTAAGTGTACCATATGTAAACTAACCTCTAAGACAAAAGAGGTAGATATAGGTTTACCTAAATTGTGTCAGCAAAAACACCTGTCAAATTGTAATTCAGAATATTGCGTATACATAATTACATGTCCGTGTAAACTTCGGTACACAGGTAAGACCAATAGAAGGGTCAAAATATACATTATGGAACTCAAGAGCTGTTTAAAGAATAAGGTTTTACTAGCCCCAATGGTGAAACATTTTATTGAGAAAAAACATGGTCATGAGGATTTCCATTGGACGGTGTTTTTGACTATCAATGGTAATAATCATAATCTGAAAAGCAGGATTCTCTTTGAAAAAGAGCAAAGGCTCATATTTTCAACCCAAAGCGACTTTAGGGGCCTGAATGAGGCAATAGAATGGCAAAAGATATGAAATACTTACAACAAGCCAGATATTAGCTAAAAAAAAAGAATGTTTTGGGTCGAAACAGACATTACAGTATGCCGTGCCATTTGTTATTTGTCCGTTCCATTTGTTCCATGTGTGCAGTCAACACCTAAGAAGCTTTAACCCTTTGCAACTATGAACAGTATTGTACAAATTTACCAAGTTTAAATGTCTGACCCCACCAAAAGACCTAAAACACACATCACGAAACGTTTGGACTACCAACAGTCAGAACTTTTTGTGTTATGTGTTTAGGTGTTTCGGTGGGGTCGGACTTGGGGCTGGAGGGGTGTTCGCTGAGACACATCCTCCAGCCCCCCGCCAAATAAAAAAAAAAAAACAGGGGCAGTAGGGGTGTCCCCCTCAATACCCCGCTCACTATGCTGTACGGTTTAGTGAGCGGGGTGTTGCGGGGGCCACGCCCGCATCACACCCGAGGAAAGAGAAAAAAACAACAAAAAAAAACAGGGGCTGCGTGTGTGTCCACCACAACACCCCGCTCACTATATTTTACAGTATAGTGAGAAGGGGGTGCTGGAGAAACCCCTGCAGCTTCTGAAAAAAAAAATGAAAAAAAGTACCCTGCGGTGCCGGTTCCTTTCACGGAAGTGAAAGGGAACTAGGGCCACAGGGACACAGCATGTCTTCGAAGGTAAGTAGGTTGGGGGTATGTTGGGGCATGGCTGGGGGTGTGTTGGGGGTGTGGGTGGGGTGTGTGTTGTGGGTGTGGGTGGGGGTGTTGGTGTGTAGGGGTTTTAAATGTGTGCTAGCATGGGAAATGTTTGAACCTTTTGTGGTTCGTACATTTCACATGCAGACTTTTCCATCGCTGACTTTTCTGCGACGGAAAAATCACGTAAAACCCTATGAACAGATAAAAATGTTTTGGCTCTGCAATTAAATCCCCTCTCCCGTGAGAAGATCCATTCACAGGTTTTGCCACCTAAGGATAATGTGCCTTGGGGGTTTTGAGCGCTAAATACTAAAAAAGGACTAGGATGAGAACATCCAAGTTGGATGTAAGCTCCTCAATATGGAGTCTCAGCCGAGTGTTTTTTGGTTTTTTCAGCCACTTCCGCTTTTCAACACGATGAAAAGCACTGCATCAACACAAGCACATTTTATTGCTGTTTACCTATTGGAGTGGCACGGGGGAGACGATACAGTCACAGGTAAGATGCATTACCTTGCCTGGAGACAAGATACAGTTGGAAAAGAATTTAGATCACGGGGAGACTAATTACCTACTTCATAGCTCTCAGCCATAGCGAGAAGCCCTGAAGCGGCTGACGTGCTTTACCGCGTCCAGGCTTTCCCGAGTGGGGTGATAACAGGATTTGGATGCCTGCATACTGTTGCTAGTATATTCTAATAACAGGACCCCGTAGCATTCTAAAGAATTGAGAATAGTGTTTTTTAGCTATTCCTACATTTGAAAAAAAATGAAATCCAGACTAGGTCATTAATAATAAATTGACATTAAGAAGGAACACATAGACTAAATGAGACTTTTATAAGTTATTATAGACAGTGGTCCAAATAAACCACCTAAAGAACCACATCGATTGTGTGCCATCTGACGGACGTTCATCCACGAAAGTGTGAATGAAACGCTGCTCCAATCCATCCCTGATACCATTGGATGGTTTTGAATTAACCGACCCTTTCAGATGCAGGTAAGAGCTTTACGGTAATTATTCCAGAACATCACTTGAGGGTGTTCTCTTGGTTTAGAGAGAATATGGTGTGTTCCCCACAGGGACACAATCCACATACTGTCTTTATACTGATTAGCACCAGAAGAGGGGTTCTCTTTTTTTAAAATTTCTACATAGAAAAAACAAAAGATGACAGACAGTGTATAAACGTAATATTAAAATGTTCCCAAGGCAGGATGCAGGAAACTGTAAAGGGGTTTAACAATTCTGGCAATTTGTGCAAGGCCTACTTAATGGTCCCTTTTTGTAACTAATTTACAGGATCCCTCTGAAGAAAACTGAACTTCTTACAGAAACTGAGAAACTAGTCTATATTTGGACAGTGAACCCCCGAGGGACCAACCACACTGGTGTACCCAGGTAATTTATAGACCTAGGGAAACCTGCACAACTTAATTATGTCCCAAGAAATATAAACATTTTTGGCTAATTCTTGTCCTTATATTATGTTATCAACAGTTACACCCTCTAAGTTGTGAACATCACTTCAGTGAAAGAAGGGATTGTCGTGTTTGTAACTCTATTTTTGACATGAACACTCCTGATGAAAGTCCCACAATAATAGAGAGGACTGAAACATGTGGAGTTGATGATTGTGAGTGATAGCCAAGTCTGACAATTGATTTGGAGACCTTAAAGAGGTCTAAACAACAAAAAGAAGGACTAATCCCTTCATGTGCCGTTCTCTCCAAAACAACTGATGCATTTTAACTTCTAGTCTTCTAGTTTAGAAGCATTTGTTTTGTCACTTATATTTGTATATGTTCTTAGAGTTTTTTTTATGAATGTTTATATATTGTGGTCTCATTTAATGAGATTTTTTAAACAAATGTATCTTGATAAAGTAATTTGAATGTGATTTATAGTAGTTTTTCATGAGGGAATAATTGTTGATGATTCATTTTTCTACCTTTCCATTAATGAATGGTCACTAGTGAGGTGCCACAATTGAGCTAAGGGGAGATGGGACTTAGAGAGGGGGTGCCACCAGTGAGGTGCCACGAGTGAGCCGAAGAAAGCTGGGCGACATGGAGCAGGTGTCACTAGTAAGGTGCCACGAGTGAGCTAAGGGGAGCTGGGACTCAGGGATGGGGTGCCACCAATGAGGTGCCACGAGTGATCCAAAGAGAGCTGGGCTTCAGGGAGGGGGTGTCAGCAGTGAGTTACCATGAGTGAGACAAAGAAAGCTGGGCCTCAGGGAGCAGTTGTAACTTTTGAGGTGCCACGAATGAGCTAAGGAAAGCTGGGGCTCAGAGAGGGGTGTCACTAGTGAGGTGCCACAAGTAAGCCAAAGAAAGCTGGGCCTCAGGGAGCGGGAGTCACCAGTGAGGTGCTAAAAGTGAGCCAAAGAAAGCTGGGCCTCAGGGAGCAGTTGTCACCAGTGAGATGCCACGAGTGAGCCAAAAAATAAGCTTGGCCTCAGGGATATTGAAATGAATATGCTGTGCATAGTAATTTTCGGCATGCAACATTTGTGGGATCAATGTGCCCTTTTCCATGAATCAGGCCAAAAATGATTAAAAAACGCAGAAACAGTGGTTGACAATGAAACATTTCTTATGATCGTTAACAAAAGCACAAGTAGCATCTTCCCTGATTTTACTAAACAAATTGCAACTTAAAAGGGATGCTGGTGAAGATAATGAAAATACAAAAAGATATTTCGACAATTAGTCCCATTTAAAGAATAACATGTGGTAGCAGCACATGAAGGAGGTGGGAGAGAGACCATCAGATGAAAGCTGCTATGCATTTTCTCTCATCCCTTATGCCATGATCGGAGTCAGACGATTAATTGCAAGAGAAATACCTGCACACGATGCAAAGTGCTTTAGCCATCTAGCAGCGTGCACAACCAGATAACACATTGTAAGAAGATGGGCATGTCTACGATGGCGATCAAGGAGAACATTTCCATATGAAGATGCTTATGTGAAAAAACAAAAGATGTAAAAAGAGATAGGCTGGACAAGCCTGACTGGAGAACAAGCAAAGGTTGTTAAAAAAAAAAAATGGATGGGATGTTCAGATATACAGAAAAAATCAGGAGTACCAGGATGCTAGGAGAGACCTCAGCTATTGGTGTATGGACGAGTTGCCACCAGTAAAGGATGGGAAGAAGAAATGTTATCTTGCAGCGCACACTTATTGAAGAACCGGTAAGCATAATGCAAATAGTAAATGACATATGCCTAAAGTCATGGGCCACATTTTCTAAGTTACTAACATGGGTTGACAATGAAGCAGGACCGGGGTCCATAATACCAGTAAATAATGCGACAGTATGCTTCAGGACAAGGGCCTGGTTCTAGTTGGAGAAAATAAAGGATGTGAGCAGATACTCGAAGTACCAGGAATGAATGGAGGAACTGCCATGCTGATGGATCAATATTGGGCTTGTGGATCCAGAGATTACATGCAGCTGCCTAAGAATTGGGAAGGAATATGTTCCTTTGTGATCATACATCTTCCTGCATTAGTGATTCCCCAAAGTGACCTTCATGTTGAAGAGTTCCCAAAAAATGAATGACCACCAGAGAAAGAAGAGGTCGCTCAACCTCCGTCAGCTGAAGAGGGAGAACTATTTCTCAGCAATGTCAATAGCAACTGAGGACGATATTGCAGCAGAGCATACATTATTCAGCCAGACGACAGTGATATTTACATCTATTTTTATGCCAGGACTATAGACTGCAGTGAAAGCCAAGTGGCTACAGATTACCAGATGGGAGCTAGTGCAAACAATTAATGCAACAATAAAAGGAGTTTATGCAATCATAGAAGAACTGAGGGCCATCATGCTTACAACACTCCAGAACAGGTATGTCCTGGACTTAATTACAGCAATGGAAGGAGGCATGAGCATCAAGGTCATGCCTTCTTGCTGTACCTTCACACCTTCCCATAATGGAGAAAATGGAACCCTGACAGAAGCAATAACTATGCTGCCAACCTTACACATGAAGATGGAGGGTGACATGGATGAGACAGCAGGAGAAGACTTGTTTTAGTGTCTGTTTTCATGGATTCCAACTTGTCTGGCAAATATCTCAAGCTACTTGGAGCAATACTAATGTTGGTAATGCTAGGATTCTGTCTAATAAGGATAATTATAGGACAATGCAAGAAGGCAGGTAAAGCTATTGGGATGAAGATAATGATTAATGTGAATGGGGTCCATATACCACAGACTGAAGACACCACCCATGAGAACATAAAGAAGAGTTTGCTGGCACACCCAGGTATGAAGATTTATTACCCAAAGCATCATAAGAACTATTTTGGACGTTGGGTATTTTGTCAACCGACTGGAGAATGCTGTCCCATGATCTGGGGTGTGGATGAGTATATAATGAACGCAGGTGACATGAATGGGGTGACAAAAGTATGGACTACAAAGAAATCAAGGTGTGCAGAAAAGATGAAAAAGATTGAAAAGGAGGAGGTGGTTAAGAATTCGACCAGAGGGGGGGAATGTATAGGAGCAGATGGAATGTCATCCCTAGCTCCTGCCCCCTCACCCCCATCATATTGGAACCGCAGGAGAAGAGCACTATGTGGGACACCAGGCATGGGATTGGTAACCCTAGGTCTCCTGGGGGCAACCAGACGTGGTCTCCCTCTCACTGTGCTTAGAGAGGCATCAGCTTCACCTCACTGATGATCCCCAACAAGGGTGAAACACGTGTATGGGGTTGCTGGTGGTACTCTCGTTCAGATTGGAATTGCCATTGTATTTCGGTGCTGGACTGCCCCTGGGCAGGACAAAGACTGATATGCAAATGGATATTTCCCATCTGTGAAAGGCACAGTGAGTAAAAGCAGTGGCTGCGAACTCTCAAGTGGTTAATAACCACTGAACAGGTTATCATGTCTGTTCTTGCGAGAGAGGGGCGCCCGCTACCTTTGTTAAACTATTTAAGGAACCTGGGATTGGTAACCCTAGGTCTCCTGGGGGCAACCAGACGTGGTCTCCCTCTCACTGTGCTTAGAGAGGCATCAGCTTCACCTCACTGATGATCCCCAACAAGGGTGAAACACGTGTATGGGGTTGCTGGTGGTACTCTCGTTCAGATTGGAATTGCCATTGTATTTCGGTGCTGGACTGCCCCTGGGCAGGACAAAGACTGATATGCAAATGGATATTTCCCATCTGTGAAAGGCACAGTGAGTAAAAGCAGTGGCTGCGAACTCTCAAGTGGTTAATAACCACTGAACAGGTTATCATGTCTGTTCTTGCGAGAGAGGGGCGCCCGCTACCTTTGTTAAACTATTTGTTAAGGAACCTGGGATTGGTAACCCTAGGTCTGCTGGGGGCAACCAGACGTGGTCTCCCTCTCACTGTGCTTAGAGAGGCATCAGCTTCACCTCACTGATGATCCCCAACAAGGGTGAAACACGTGTATGGGGTTGCTGGTGGTACTCTCGTTCAGATTGGAATTGCCATTGTATTTCGGTGCTGGACTGCCCCTGGGCAGGACAAAGACTGATATGCAAATGGATATTTCCCATCTGTGAAAGGCACAGTGAGTAAAAGCAGTGGCTGCGAACTCTCAAGTGGTTAATAACCACTGAACAGGTTATCATGTCTGTTCTTGCGAGAGAGGGGCGCCCGCTACCTTTGTTAAACTATTTGTTAAGGAACCTGGGATTGGTAACCCTAGGTCTCCTGGGGGCAACCAGACGTGGTCTCCCTCTCACTGTGCTTAGAGAGGCATCAGCTTCACCTCACTGATGATCCCCAACAAGGGTGAAACACGTGTATGGGGTTGCTGGTGGTACTCTCGTTCAGATTGGAATTGCCATTGTATTTCGGTGCTGGACTGCCCCTGGGCAGGACAAAGACTGATATGCAAATGGATATTTCCCATCTGTGCAAGGCACAGTGAGTAAAAGCAGTGGCTGCGAACTCTCAAGTGGTTAATAACCACTGAACAGGTTATCATGTCTGTTCTTGCGAGAGAGGGGCGCCCGCTACCTTTGTTAAACTATTTGTTAAGGAACCTGGGATTGGTAACCCTAGGTCTCCTGGGGGCAACCAGACGTGGTCTCCCTCTCACTGTGCTTAGAGAGGCATCAGCTTCACCTCACTGATGATCACCAACAAGGGTGAAACACGTGTATGGGGTTGCTGGTGGTACTCTCGTTCAGATTGGAATTGCCATTGTATTTCGGTGCTGGACTGCCCCTGGGCAGGACAAAGACTGATATGCAAATGGATATTTCCCATCTGTGAAAGGCACAGTGAGTAAAAGCAGTGGCTGCGAACTCTCAAGTGGTTAATAACCACTGAACAGGTTATCATGTCTGTTCTTGCGAGAGAGGGGCGCCCGCTACCTTTGTTAAACTATTTGTTAAGGAACCTGGGATTGGTAACCCTAGGTCTCCTGGGGGCAACCAGACGTGGTCTCCCTCTCACTGTGCTTAGAGAGGCATCAGCTTCACCTCACTGATGATCCCCAACAAGGGTGAAACACGTGTATGGGGTTGCTGGTGGTACTCTCGTTCAGATTGGAATTGCCATTGTATTTCGGTGCTGGACTGCCCCTGGGCAGGACAAAGACTGATATGCAAATGGATATTTCCCATCTGTGAAAGGCACAGTGAGTAAAAGCAGTGGCTGCGAACTCTCAAGTGGTTAATAACCACTGAACAGGTTATCATGTCTGTTCTTGCGAGAGAGGGGCGCCCGCTACCTTTGTTAAACTATTTGTTAAGGAACCTGGGATTGGTAACCCTAGGTCTCCTGGGGGCAACCAGACGTGGTCTCCCTCTCACTGTGCTTAGAGAGGCATCAGCTTCACCTCACTGATGATCCCCAACAAGGGTGAAACACGTGTATGGGGTTGCTGGTGGTACTCTCGTTCAGATTGGAATTGCCATTGTATTTCGGTGCTGGACTGCCCCTGGGCAGGACAAAGACTGATATGCAAATGGATATTTCCCATCTGTGAAAGGCACAGTGAGTAAAAGCAGTGGTTGCGAACTCTCAAGTGGTTAATAACCACTGAACAGGTTATCATGTCTGTTCTTGCGAGAGAGGGGCGCCCGCTACCTTTGTTAAACTATTTGTTAAGGAACCTGGGATTGGTAACCCTAGGTCTCCTGGGGGCAACCAGACGTGGTCTCCCTCTCACTGTGCTTAGAGAGGCATCAGCTTCACCTCACTGATGATCCCCAACAAGGGTGAAACACGTGTATGGGGTTGCTGGTGGTACTCTCGTTCAGATTGGAATTGCCATTGTATTTCGGTGCTGGACTGCCCCTGGGCAGGACAAAGACTGATATGCAAATGGATATTTCCCATCTGTGAAAGGCACAGTGAGTAAAAGCAGTGGCTGCGAACTCTCAAGTGGTTAATAACCACTGAACAGGTTATCATGTCTGTTCTTGCGAGAGAGGGGCGCCCGCTACCTTTGTTAAACTATTTGTTAAGGAACCTGGGATTGGTAACCCTAGGTCTGCTGGGGGCAACCAGACGTGGTCTCCCTCTCACTGTGCTTAGAGAGGCATCAGCTTCACCTCACTGATGATCCCCAACAAGGGTGAAACACGTGTATGGGGTTGCTGGTGGTACTCTCGTTCAGATTGGAATTGCCATTGTATTTCGGTGCTGGACTGCCCCTGGGCAGGACAAAGACTGATATGCAAATGGATATTTCCCATCTGTGAAAGGCACAGTGAGTAAAAGCAGTGGCTGCGAACTCTCAAGTGGTTAATAACCACTGAACAGGTTATCATGTCTGTTCTTGCGAGAGAGGGGCGCCCGCTACCTTTGTTAAACTATTTGTTAAGGAACCTGGGATTGGTAACCCTAGGTCTCCTGGGGGCAACCAGACGTGGTCTCCCTCTCACTGTGCTTAGAGAGGCATCAGCTTCACCTCACTGATGATCCCCAACAAGGGTGAAACACGTGTATGGGGTTGCTGGTGGTACTCTCGTTCAGATTGGAATTGCCATTGTATTTCGGTGCTGGACTGCCCCTGGGCAGGACAAAGACTGATATGCAAATGGATATTTCCCATCTGTGCAAGGCACAGTGAGTAAAAGCAGTGGCTGCGAACTCTCAAGTGGTTAATAACCACTGAACAGGTTATCATGTCTGTTCTTGCGAGAGAGGGGCGCCCGCTACCTTTGTTAAACTATTTGTTAAGGAACCTGGGATTGGTAACCCTAGGTCTCCTGGGGGCAACCAGACGTGGTCTCCCTCTCACTGTGCTTAGAGAGGCATCAGCTTCACCTCACTGATGATCACCAACAAGGGTGAAACACGTGTATGGGGTTGCTGGTGGTACTCTCGTTCAGATTGGAATTGCCATTGTATTTCGGTGCTGGACTGCCCCTGGGCAGGACAAAGACTGATATGCAAATGGATATTTCCCATCTGTGAAAGGCACAGTGAGTAAAAGCAGTGGCTGCGAACTCTCAAGTGGTTAATAACCACTGAACAGGTTATCATGTCTGTTCTTGCGAGAGAGGGGCGCCCGCTACCTTTGTTAAACTATTTGTTAAGGAACCTGGGATTGGTAACCCTAGGTCTCCTGGGGGCAACCAGACGTGGTCTCCCTCTCACTGTGCTTAGAGAGGCATCAGCTTCACCTCACTGATGATCCCCAACAAGGGTGAAACACGTGTATGGGGTTGCTGGTGGTACTCTCGTTCAGATTGGAATTGCCATTGTATTTCGGTGCTGGACTGCCCCTGGGCAGGACAAAGACTGATATGCAAATGGATATTTCCCATCTGTGAAAGGCACAGTGAGTAAAAGCAGTGGCTGCGAACTCTCAAGTGGTTAATAACCACTGAACAGGTTATCATGTCTGTTCTTGCGAGAGAGGGGCGCCCGCTACCTTTGTTAAACTATTTGTTAAGGAACCTGGGATTGGTAACCCTAGGTCTCCTGGGGGCAACCAGACGTGGTCTCCCTCTCACTGTGCTTAGAGAGGCATCAGCTTCACCTCACTGATGATCCCCAACAAGGGTGAAACACGTGTATGGGGTTGCTGGTGGTACTCTCGTTCAGATTGGAATTGCCATTGTATTTCGGTGCTGGACTGCCCCTGGGCAGGACAAAGACTGATATGCAAATGGATATTTCCCATCTGTGAAAGGCACAGTGAGTAAAAGCAGTGGCTGCGAACTCTCAAGTGGTTAATAACCACTGAACAGGTTATCATGTCTGTTCTTGCGAGAGAGGGGCGCCCGCTACCTTTGTTAAACTATTTGTTAAGGAACCTGGGATTGGTAACCCTAGGTCTCCTGGGGGCAACCAGACGTGGTCTCCCTCTCACTGTGCTTAGAGAGGCATCAGCTTCACCTCACTGATGGTCCCCAACAAGGGTGAAACACGTGTATGGGGTTGCTGGTGGTACTCTCGTTCAGATTGGAATTGCCATTGTATTTCGGTGCTGGACTGCCCCTGGGCAGGACAAAGACTGATATGCAAATGGATATTTCCCATCTGTGAAAGGCACAGTGAGTAAAAGCAGTGGCTGCGAACTCTCAAGTGGTTAATAACCACTGAACAGGTTATCATGTCTGTTCTTGCGAGAGAGGGGCGCCCGCTACCTTTGTTAAACTATTTGTCCCAAGACAGGATCAAGTGTATGAGAGATGATATGCACTCAGGCAACCATATCGAATATGCCCTCGCACTGAAAGGGTAGAAGGATGTCTGCACACACCATTGGACATTGAAGAGCTATAAGGGGAATCGGACAAGGGCAGAGTGACATCTTGAAGAAAAGATACGAAGACACATTGAAATGATATGCAAATACCTAAAGAATAAAGATGTAACTGGAGAAAGAAGAGAAACCTGCAATCGAATATGAAAAAAACATATGCACCAAAGTAATAAGTGAGAAGAGGTAAAGTGAAGGTACAAATGCAGAAACACAAGGTAGCTGAGACTTATAGAAGCCTGATGCAGAAGACAACATAACATGACTAAGGCAGCCACGAGTAAAAGATGGGCGCTGGACTTGTGTTGAAACCAATCAAGCTACCTCAGAGACAGACATGGGCTGCAGAGTCAGGAGATGCTGGAAAAACAGATTTGTGTGAGGAATAAAGAGGAGTCTATTGGCCTGGGTTCAAGGATTCTACATCAAAGAATAGTTGCAAGGCACAAAGGGAGTAAAGAGGATAAGTCATGTACTTAAGACATGGTTCTCTTAGATTAAGCAAAGAAGAAAACATCTGCAAGTGCCAAGTATTGGACAATCAAGGATGTGAAAAGCCTATGCAAGGCGGAGTGAGCAAGTCACCAGAGGCCAAGAGGAGAAATGACACCCAGCACAATTAAATCATATAGCAGTAAATAAAAGGTTAAAATGGACAAAATCATGGTCTCTTCACATGTGATTCAGAAGTCGAAAACAAGGGCTATTCATTAAGCTCTACATGATGATAATGGTGTACATACCCTCCCTTGAAAGTCCCAAAACAGAGAACAGGCTGCAAGGGCACCTACAAAGAAGAGGCCATGGCTTAGGGCCTGATCGATGAGAGATGATGGACTAATTGGGCAAGTGGGTAGTAGTGTGACGTTGCTGTCTGCACCTGAGTTTCATTTTGCTCACATGCTGCTAATGAGCTGAATGCCCATGGTTGGGGAGAATGTCAACCATTCATAGAGGTCTATGTAGCAACATGCTATACAATGTTGCACAGGGCAACCCACTGCTGTTATTCTGCTATAATCTGTGCTAATATTGATATTAAGAGGTGGTTGAAGGCGAGCCTACCAGATAAGGGACATCCAGTTGTATTAATAATATTTATATGTTTGTTTGTATATGATATATAGGTACATTTGTTCCCTTAACCAATCCCTCCCTTCAATAGGTTTTAAAGTTTGCCACATAGGATGACATCATAGATGATGCATGTTGTGGTATAAAGCCTTTGTATAATCAAAACTTAAGTGTGAGTGAGTAGACTGCAGTTTTGTAGAGGAGCAGTTACATCCCTCTGCAGGAAATCCCACCCCCCCACCACCTGTATGTTGGAAGCCTCAAATTGTGCCATGCTTAACACCAGCATTTGTGACCATACCACGGCGAGTGTTCGAAAGAAGATATCTACTGAGAAAACCCTATCAAATGTATTCCTGAAGAGATGATAATCTGACGGAGGAACACCCTGAAGGAATATGAGAACGAGTGAAAGAGGAGCTGGTGACATCACAAGAGACGTACATGACGCACTGAGTATACTGGCTGAAGAGAATGCATGGACCTTACAGAAACTGATGACGAAGTTAAGAATTGAGAAAACTTTCATATGCAAAAAAGAAGATTGCATGTGTGTGATGGACTGCAGAAAATGCAGGCTGTTCAATAACTGTATAGATGTAGCAACGCAAGTGGATTAAGTAATCTAAGAAGTTGGCTATACGTGGCGAAGAGACTGCAGGCAAATCCGCCATTGTATAGAAGCTGGACATTGGTGTCATGGATTTAGACCCATGAAGAGGAAAGGGCGAGAACTGAGTTGCAGTAAGAATTAGCTGAGATCGCAGATTTGAGTGTCGAGGCTGTTTGGCCTGGTGTCAAAGCCAGAGCAATCAGACTCCGGTCTGCACAATAAATCTACCTTTTTTGTACCAATCCAACTACAGAGTGCAGAAGCAAGAACCTATCAGAAATGTGTCCTACACAATCTAGATAGATTAGAGAAGAAACAAAAAAATACTAAAACCTTCAATAATACGAGCAAAAAAGAAAATGAAGCTATGAAGAATCTCCTAAATAATAGACAAATTGTCATCCGTAAAGCAGACAAAGGGGGAGCGATTGTCCTACAAAATCAGGATGACTATGTGATTGAATGTAACAGACAACTTCTCGACCTCCAATGTTACCAACATCTTGATAGTGACCCAACAACCAAACTACAAAACATCATAAAAGTAAAAGTTGAAAAAGCAGAAAGGAGAGGATGGACACTAAGAAAGAGGCCGATTTCCTGATAAAGGACAAACCACGTATACCACAATTCTATACGCTTCCCAAAATACACAAATCTATGGAAAAAAAACCCTGGTCGCCCTATAGTTTCAGGAGTCAATTCAGTATTGGAACCTCTATCAAAATTTGCTGATGCATTCCTTCAACCATTGGTTCGCCAAATGGCTTCATTTGTGCAGGGCACACCCCAGATCATCAAAGAAATGGAAGGAGTAACTTTTGATCCAACCACTGAAATCTTATTGGGATTGAATGTGGTAGCTTTATATACCAGTATTCCGCAAAGAGATATACCAGAAGAAAAACTAGTCACGGACCACCAAGTAGGCTCCACACCAATTTCTTTTATTTGTGGTGTGCAGAGATGAGTCTAGTCGAGAACTATTTCCACTTTAATGGAGAATCTTTCCAATAAATCCATGGGACAGCCATGGGCATTACTCTGGCACAGAGTTTGGCAAATCTATATATGGAGGCCTTTGAAATAAGCAAAGTTATGCATATTTCTAATCCTTTTCGGGAACATGTGCGTACTTGGCGTAGATACATTGATGATATTTTCATGATATGGCATGGTACAGCATTTGAACTACAAGAATTTTTAGTCTGGATTAACACCCAAGACAGGTATATTAAATTCACTTCCAACTTTAGCTTTGAGAAACTTGAGTTCTTGGACATTACCATTATAGTGGACCCTGAAAAGAAGTGCGTTTCTTTGAAACCATACAGTAAGCCTACAGACAGAAATTCCTTGTTACATTACACCAGGTCTCAAAAGAAACATGTAAGGTACAACCTCCCACTAGGACAATTTCTAAGGTTCAAACGGAACAGTTCGAGGAAAACCGACTTTTCCAAAGAAGCACTTAATATGGAATCCAGGCTTCTTTGGAGGGGCTACCCGAAAGACACAGTAAGGAAGGCGCTAGAACGCGCTAACAACAACAACCGCAAATCTTTGTTAGAATATAAAGAACACTCAGAAGCCAAAACCAACCAGAAACTAGTCTTTGTAAACACCTTCAGTAATATGTCTAATGACATTAAGAAAATTGTCCTGAGAAATTGGCCAATTCTTGAAAAAGGATACTTACCTGTCCCTAGACCTGTAGTGGCATTTAAACGCAGCAAAAACTTGAAAGAACAGGTGACAAGGAATGACGTTATGATGAAACCCCAACAACAAATGAGTTTAACACAACAATGGGGCCTTCCACAAATTGGAGGACATTACCCATGTGGACACTGTGTATACTGCAAATATACCTCTAAAAGTACTGAAGTCGACCTAGGACTACGATCGCTTTGGAAACAAAAGCTCCACACCAATTGCAATTCGGCCTTGGTAATATATGCAATATGGTGTCCATGTAACAAAGTGTAGATCGGGAAGACAGATTGGAAAATCAAGTTGTGTATAGGTGAACACAAGAGTTGCCTCAAAAATCATACAAGGAATGCACCAATGGTTGATCATTGGCTGGAAAAACAACATCTGCCGGACCATTTTAGATGGACAGTGATCTATAAACTGGTACCTAGTATGGACACTAATAAAGACAAGACCATTCTCTTGTAAAAAAGAACAATAACTAATTTTTCTAAACAGTTCAATTAGTGGCCTAAATGAAGAAATGGATTGGAATGTATAAATGTGAGACCATTTTTTTCACCTAGACCCCATATTTATGTTCCTGACTATGGACACGTAAAAGGGTACATATGTAGACGTCCACAATACCTGGTGTACAGATCAATCAGGGAGTGCCAACATCATGAACAATCCCACGCTGTCTATAGATTCTGCCGAACAGGGACCCAAGACATTACGTGAAACGGACTTCACCACAACCAAAAGATTCAGTCAAATCGGCACTGCCCAACGAAGGAACGTAATCAGGGCCAAATGGTCATCAACAAATCACATACTCCGCAAAGCGCTGGAAAACATACTAATGCACGTAGCAGGGTCATGTGATTATGCCCCGAGACCAGTGGAGGAACGCGAGCAGGAGCCGAAGAACGGGAGAAGAGTGAGGATTTCACACTCTAATACACTGGACTTTTCATGGTCCTGATCGGCTCCTTATATGTTTTTCTATTTTTCTCTCCCTTTCTCGTTACCATGCGGATATGCAGCCGCGACTGCGATAGACTGTGGATTCCGACGCTACCATACTAGATCGACCGGCAAGTACTATACCGGTTTGTTTGGGTTAATTTCCTGTCCCCAATCTGATGCTCCTTACTTTATATGTCACTAAGAGGACGCTCCGAAATAAGTAAGTCTGAACATGGCAGCCTTTAAACAACAGGGCACCTTTGAATCTACATATGTACGTGTTTTTCTTATTCGCCATTTCTTCTTCCCTTTTTCTCTACCCAATAGTGTGTTACACCTGTAACTTCGGACGCACCCATTTACCAGACTATTAGTGCGTACGCGAAATAGACGCATCAGACGTTCCTCTACTGCCCACCGCACACACTGAATAAGGTGCATCATTGTACTTATGGGCTCCATTTTTGTGGACTACACTCAATTGACACGTGCCAGCTACGGCCCTAGTCCATATAAAGTGGTAAGCATTCCACCTAGTAGAAAGGACACCTAATGAAACGCTGCATTTTTGACCTGACTAACATGTAACTATTTCCACTTTCGCAGAAGATTAGACTGGATTCATCATCTGAACAAGTATTGTTGTCCACTTTTATGGGCATAAGTGTTCCCCATTGTTCGGGCAGCTCCTCTCCAGCCCTACAGTCGAGGCGGGGTTCAAAGATTGATGACACTCGGTTTTCATCCTGTGCAAACTTGCAAGGAAAAGAGTGGTGAGTCATCCAGCAACATTCAGAAAACCTTTCATTAACACTATAAGTGGCACTTCCTTTCCAACACTATAGTTTTGTCTAAATTCGAGACTTACTAAAGATCTAGGGATCACCTGAATTTCTATGTGTTTTAGCTGTCTGATATCACCGAGGTTGGTCACTTTTACTTTCCCCTGTTGTCACTTGACCTATAAGTTACTATCATTTATCGATGGGGCGCCATCAAACTAACCAGAATTGTGTATCAGGTTAGGTTGTAACTGTTCTAAATCTATTAGTAGAGCTAGAAACCAGGGTGATGATTATTGATACCCTGATTATTATTTTCCAGATATTGAATGCTCCTGCTGCTTTGCACCTAGAACACAGTGGACCAATCACAGGACCTTGAAGTTTGGAGTCCATATTCTATTGGACTTTAATACTGTTTATGCGCAATAGCATTTCGTTTGTAGTTTTGTTTGTTTTTCTTTTTGTTTAGCTTTTCAATTTTACAGGCTAATTTCTAATGATTAGTTCTTGTGAGCAGTTGATTTGGTAGACAGCAGACTACCCCAGATGAATTTCTGTTTAGCTTTTTTTCACACACAATCAGAAAGAAACATGTTGGGAAGTTATGAGAGAGAATGAGTATGTCTGAATTCTGAATAGATTGAGTGCAGTGTCTGAAGTGATTTGGTATTCATACAACACAACACTAGTGAACTTGGTACTTGGATAGCATTAGGCTTATCTATAGTCCTTTCTTCACTCCTTTTCTGTCTGCCAGTGTACCTAATCACCATTTATGGTGATACTATTCTGCACTTGCACTTTTCCTGAGACTTTATTGTCTATTTTATTGAAATGCTTGTTACCTACAGAGATTTTTTAACATTGTTTGAAATGAATACAATTATGAGATATATTTTTGCAAATCTGTTCTATGACTTGTTTGTGTAGACTAAGGCTTGTTCCCATGCAAAGCATTTGTGGTTCAATCTGGAAATAGAGTTAATAGCCCGCTAGCACTATTATGTTTCTTGTTCAAGGCTTCGCCTAATTTTGAGGATGTGCTAATAGTGGGCAAGTTGTTGTCCTCTCACCTCTCTTTTTGTGTTTGTAGTGGTCAAAGTCAAAGCAGCCAAGGCCGGTTATCTATTCTTGAAGGCGGTGAACGTGAGAAGCTTAATCATCCCTTGTTAAGGGACAAATAAAGAACACCATGTTTGCCAAGTTTTATTAATTTAAGACATTTAAATGCTGTAAGAAGGTCCAAATCGTGGTCTCCTGTCACGTGAGCCAAGGATGGAAACAGAGTTGAGCTTGGAGTCCTAGAACAATGGTAGTGAGTGCCTGCACTCCCATATATTCCCAGAGACAAGAATACTTTGGAAGGCCAAGTTCAAAGACAATCTTCATGGCAGAAGGCATGGTGATGAGATGTTGGGCTAATTGGGTGGGGAGGTAAAGTCAAGTCCACCTCCTGGCACCTGGGTATGAACTTACGTGCTGCTAAGTGAACTGAATGTTCCTGACATGGCACGAACGTGCAAACCAATTATAAAGGGCAGAATAACAAAGGGCCTTATAGTTTGAGTGCCAATGATACACCGTGTACTTTTTAATGTTGAAGATGACATGTTTTCGAGGTAGGCATGAGTTGTCCACCTGACAGTAGATATAAAATCACAATCCCACCCCTTATAGAAAGTATAATTAGATGTTCCCCTTGAGCCTATCACAACCATTAGTAGGTTTTTCTCATTTGCCACGTAGTATGAATTTTTAGTATATAAATGTATATTTATGTGAAATGAACCGAGAGCTTGAGCGAACGTCCATTGATGTCCGTTGTAACTCCCTGTTTCAGAAAATTGATAATAAAACAGAAACCTTTGCCATCTTCCTGAGTTTGTTCGATTATTTGGTGTCAAAGTTTTTCTGCCTTCCCATCCATTGCATGCGTGCTATCCAAAGGGCTCTAAGCTCAGTTTGTTGTTTGCCAGATTGCCCACTTCATTTGAGCTGACAATAAAGTAGTACTTTGCAATATTCTTTGAGTTTGTACAGTTAAGTGGGACTGAGATCCTTATTGGTTATTCCATCGAGCATGAAAGACGCTCCAAGGTGCTAGAGCACAGAGCTAAGGGAAGCTGCGCCTCAGAGTGGGGGTGCCACGCGTGAGGTGCCACGAGTGAGCTAAGGGAAGCTGGGCTTCAGGGAGGGGGTGCCACCAGTGAGGTGCTATGAGTGAGCCAAGTGAAGCTGGGCCTCAGGGAGGGCGTGCTACTAGTGAGCCAAGAGAAGCTGGGCCTCAGGGAGCGAGTGTCACCAATGAGGTGCCACTAGTGAGATTAGAGAAGCTGGGCCTCGGGGATAGAGGGTCGCCAGTGTGGTGCACTAGTGAGTTAAGGGAAGCTGGGCCTCAGGGAGGGGGTGCTACTAGTGAACCTAGGGAAGCTGGGCCTCAGGGAGGGGGTGCTACTAGTGAGCCAAGGGAAGATGGGCCTTAGGAAGATGGGGCCACCTGTGAGCCACAGGAGGCTGGGCCTCAAGGAGGGGGTGCTACTAGTGAGCCAAGAGAAGCTTGGCCTTAGGGAGCGAGTGACACCAATGAGGTGCCACTAGTGAGATTATAGAAGCTGGGCCTCAGGGATAGAGTGCCGCCAGTGTGGTGCCACTAGTGAGCCAAGGGAAGCTGGGCCTCAGGGAGGGGGTGCTACCAGTGAGCCAAGGGAAGCTGGGCCTCAGGGAGGGGGTGCTACTAGTGAGCCAAGGGAAGCTAGGCCTCAGGGAGGGGGTACTACCAGTGAGCCAAGGGAAGCTTAGCCTCAGAGAGGGGGTGCCACCAGTGAGCTAAGGGAAGCTGGGCCTCAGGGAGGGGGTGCTACTAGTGAGCCAAGGGGAGCTGGGCCTCAGGGAGGGGGTGCTACCAGTGAGCCAAGGGAAGCTGGGCCTCAGGGAGCGAGTGTCACCAATGAGGTGCCACTAGTGAGATTAGAGAAGCTGGGCCTCAGGGATAGAGTGCCGCCAGTGTGGTTCCACAAGTGAGCTAAGGGAAGCTGGGCCTCAGGGAGGGGGTGCTACTAGTGAGCCAAGGTAAGCTGCGTCTCAGAGAGGGGCTGCCACCAGTGAGGTGCCACAAGTGAGCAATGGGAAGCTGGCCCTCAAGGATGGAGTGCAAAAAGTGTGGTGCCACAAGTGAACCAAGGGAAGCCAGTCCTTGGGGAGGGGGTGCCACCACTTGGGTAAGGGAAGCTGGCCTTCAGTGAGTGGGTGCCACGAGTCAGGTGCCACGAAGGAGCTAAGGGAAGCTGGGCCTCAGGAAGGGGGTGCCACCAGTGAGGTGCCACGAGTGAGCCAAGGGAAGTTGGACCTCAGTGAGAGGGTGTCATGAGTCGCCATAATAAGCTGGGCCTCAGGGAGGGGGTGCCACCGGTGAGGTGCTATGAGTGAGCCAAGGGAAGCTGGGCCTCAGGAAGGGGGTTCCACCAGTGAGGTGCCACGAGTGAGCCAAGGGACGCTGGGCCTCAGGGAGGGGGTCCCACCAGTGAGGTGCCACTAGTGAGATCAGAGAAATTGGGCCTCAGGGAGGGGGTGCCACCAGTGAGGTGCCACGAGTGAGCCAAAGGAAGTTGGGCCTCAGGGAGGGGGTGTCATGAGTCGCCATAATAAGCTGGGCCTCAGGAAGGGGGTTCCACCAGTGAGATGCCACGAGTGAGCCAGGGGACGCTCGGCCTCAGGGAGGGGGTGCCACGATTCAGGTCCCTCTAGTGAGATTAGAGAAATTGGGCCTCAGGGAGCGGGTGCCACCAGTGAGCCAAAGGAAGTTGGGCCTCAGGGAGGGGTGCCACGAGTCAGGTGCCACGAGTGAACTTAGGGAAGCTGGGCTAAAGCTGAGCCCAGCTTTGTTGCTGAACTGTTTGCCTCAAACAAGTCAGCTGTTGGGGTGATGGGCGGAGGGGAATGGAGTAGAGGAAGCACCTGTGCTTCTAAATTGTCCGTTTTTGCTCCTATTGGCCCCAAACATCTAAAGAGTCTTGCACAAAAGCTATGGGGATAAAGGACCGCACCCACTGATGCTCCTTCATACTATTTTTAAAAATATTCATAACCAAAGCTCTTGATTTGTCCAATGTAATAGCTGAGTATTCCAAGTTCTGCTTTTACCCCATGGCATTCTATTCACATGTGCACTATTTACTATAAAAGCAGGACTGTATATACCAGAATGCACTGAGGATCAGGACTGAATGAGCATCTCACACCTGATATGCTGTTATCATCCCTGTGTGTTGTACGCGTGTGATAATGTCACCGGCTTTCATCCATTGTTTGATGCAGTAATGCAGCTTGTTGTTATGTGCGATAGGAATACACACAAAAGAAGCCATAGCTATTATTGAACTACCTCATAGCATGCACTCAGTAGGGGGCAGCATACCTTTAATTATGAGACATCAATGAAACCTCAGAGGGAAATAATATGTAGTAATTTTACTTTTAGGATAACCCCCAATTGCTGCTACCCCACGTATTCCTTGAAGTGTCTGATTCAGGCTACAAGACAGGCAGGCAAGAGCAGTCAAGGCGTCCGTGAAGGCTGTGATTATCAACCGCTCAGAGGAGCACCTTTAATCACCATAGGATTAGGTGATGGCCATGGCAAATGGGGTCAAAGCACACCTAAGGGAGGAGTCACTTCTCCGCCTTGCGCCTCCCTAGGGACCGGTCTGGGAGGCATGGGGCTGCATGCGCGAGATGGGAGGGAGGTGACTAGGCCTTGATTGCGTCTGGAGTGGTGGGGGGTTGGTTTCTGAATGGAGAGTTTGGGGCCGTGGTTGGCCCTAGCTGTGTGCAGACAGATACAAGCTCACACCGGTTTTATGGACTATTGGCAATGTCCCATTTTGACTGGCATCACAATCTTTTATTCCTTCTCTTGCATCATGACGTAACCTAGCCTTTCCTCTACACCACATCCCTCCCCAACTTACATAACAACAACACCCAATAGTTTAGTATTCCCCTCACAGTTCGTTGGTATCCGCTGTGCAGCACAAACCCTTGAGCATATTGCCCTTAGGAACGTGCAGATGGAATGGATGGGATCACACCAAATAACCGAACCAACTCAGGAAGGTGGCAAAGTACTCTTTATTAACAATTATCTAAAACAGGGAGGTTACAACGAACATCAACAGACGGACGCTCAGTCTCTCAATGTTCTCCACACAAAATATGGTCCTTATACTAAATAATGCATCAGAGTGACGTCATACTATGTGGCGATAGTGAAAAACCTATCAAGTGTCGAGATTGGTTAAGGGAAACATATAAGTAAACATTTCTATAGGAGCTAGGATTGTTATTGGCTGCCTGTTATCAGGTGGACAACTTATGGCTATCTCTAAAAACATGTCATTTCAGAAATATTAGATACACACTTTCTCATTCGTCTTCAAACTATAAGGTCCTCCGTTATATGGACTAACATGTCTGGCACAATGGGTTCACTTTAGCATCATGTAAGCCCAGACCCAGGTGCAGGGAGAAAGGACATGAAGCTACCTCACCAACCAATTATCCCAGCATCTATTATCATCCATGCCTTCTGCCATGAAATTGTCTTTGTACTTGGCCTTGCAGAATATCCTTATCTTTGAAAATGCACGGGAGTGAGGGCACTCGCTATCATGTCTGGAACTCCAAGTTCAAGCTCTATTTTCATCCCTGGCTCACATGACAGGAGACCACAATTTGGTCCATTTTGCAGCTTTTAAATGCTCTAAATCAATGAATGCTCGGCATCCGTTGTGGTCTACCTTGCACCTTCACGTGAGAAGGTTCATCCTCTGCACACTCGTTCTTCTTTCGAGTAGATAGTTGGCCTCGATTTCTAGGATCTTGACTTCAGGCCAGACAGCCTTGCCACGCAGCTCCATGAGTTTATTATTCTGCTGCAACAGAGTTTTCCATTCTCCCTTCATGGTTTCTGGCTTACGTTATTCATGATACCAATGTCCAGTTTCTGTACAATGGCGGCTTCACCTGCATTCTATTTGGTACTCATAGCTAGCTTCTATGATGACTTAATCTAGCTAGAGTTTCAGCGTCTTTACATTTATTGAAAGATTGTTTTCTGCAGCACCTCGTGCACTTTTAATCTTCTTCTTTTAAATTCGAGAGTTCACTCCAGCCTTACTTCATAATTCATCCTCTAGAATCCATACATCATCTACAGCCAGTATCTCAAGACGATGTGCTCACTTTGTATGATGTCATTAGCTCCTCTTCAACATCTTTTCTCATATTCCTTCAGGGAGTTCCTCCTGCAGGTTGTTGTCACTTAAGGGGTTAATTCGATAAGGTTTTCTTAATGGGTATCTTCTTCCAAACACTTTCTGCGGTATTGGCATGATGGCTGGTGTCTGTCATGGCACATTCTCATGTCTCCAATACAGAGGAGGTAGGGGGCGGGAGGTCCGGCAAAAGCATACAGCTGCTCCTCTACATTCCCCTCTCTGGTCGAGTCCTCAAACACCTTTTCAGGTTTGAATGCAACCTTGTATCTTCTCTTGAAGATGTTTTTCTTAGGTGTAAATATTTTCATGTCCCACTTCAGGGTACCATTGTTTTAATGTGTTCATCCACACACCAGGTCATGTAACTACATTGTCCATTCAGGGTACAGTAGACCCAACATCCCATGTACCTTTTATGATATTTTGGATACCAGAACTTCGTTCCTTCAGGTGCTGCAATGTTTGTCTTTATGTAATCTCTGACAGCGTCATCAGTTAGCTCTTTGGCTTCTGGCTCTTCCTTGGCATCAATCATGACCTTCATTCCTATTGTTTTCTTTGCCGTTTTCTTACATTGTGCAATTATTATCCTGATTATACAGAATCCAAACATGATCAGCACCAGTATTCCTCCAAGAAACTTAAATACATTTGCCATCCAATGAGGAATCCATGAGAACAAGAATGTGAACCAACTGTCATCTTCAATGCCATCTGTCTCTTCCTCTATCTTTGTGTGCAGATTTGTCAACATTGATAAGACCTCCATCAAGGTCCCATTGTCATCATCATGAGAAGGTATGAATGTGCAACATGATGGCCCGATCTTTGCGCAACCTCCTACTTCCGTTTCTGTGATCATGTCAAGGACATACCAATTATGGAGGATCATAAACCTTATGGCCCTCAGCTCTTCTTTTGTTGAACCCTTTATAGTAGCATTGACTGTCTGCAGAAGCTCCCACCTGGTGATTTGAAGCCATTTGGCATTCACCACTGTTTGAAGTCAATGGCATGAATATAAATGTCATTATCATAGCAGTCTTGCTGAACAATTCGTGTTCATCAGGAATGGCTTTATAGGCCTCTATTGATTTTGATGATAAATAATTCTCTTCTTTTTCTCAAATAATCATCCACCTTTGGGAATTCATCAATTCTTTAGATCACGCTGACGAATCACTAACTCTGAGACATGGACAAACACCAAGGAACACACTCCACCCCAATTCATGAGCAAATTCATATATGCTCTAGATCCGCAGGCCCAATATCAATCCATTAGGACAGCTGTCCTTTTTCTCATTTGTGGAATGTCAACTGTGGTTTTACACCACTTACCTTATTATGTCCAACATGATTCTTCCCATGACTCCGGAAACAGGAGTTTGTGCCTGACTACATTGTGCCTGATGCTATGTGCATCATCTAGCCTCTGATCACTGTAGCCTATGATGTCTGACCACTTCGTACCTGATCACTGAATGCTATAACCAGCCATTTAACTGTTGCTTCGTAGCCTTTCGCGCTGGACCACAGCAGGCCTGTTACTGTGCTTGGACATTGGATGCTGCCTATATCGCACTAATTAGTGCTCTCAGCCCCCTTGCCAGGTTTGCTCATGGTTACTGCCCTTAGCCCACACAGCCAGGACTGTTCATCACTGCTCCCTAACCCACTGTGCCCTCTTCACTGAATGCCACATATAGCCCTGGTGCCTGAAAACTGTTAATTGCATCCAACTTACCTGGGACCGGAAATACGCACGTTGCGTATAGCTACCTGTATCTTGAGTACTGCATCTTACTCTTTGCCTATATGGCAGTGTACAGCTCATGGTCAAATGTATCCTTCATTACCTTGCAGACCACCCCGCATGTTTACACATCAGGACACATCCCACATACCACCACCATTTCTCCCACTCATTGCTATAGCCCTTACTCTAGCCTCTCTCCAGTACCCTAACCAAACATACTGACCACATATCATACACTCACCCCCAAACTATCCCCACACAAGATCACCTGGTCAACCAGTACTACCACCATGAGCACCCCCTCTTTGAGCACCCTCTCCACTCCCCTTCACCTCAACACCCACTATAAAACTAGAAACTTAAAGCTCAGAGCACACACTAAGCCTGTGCCTCACCTCAGCCTTCCCACCCCGCTGGCAAGGAGAAATCGTAAGTTAGGATCACGTACCAAAGCCACTTACACACTGCCCCACCACATGGCTATACACAAACCTTGCAAGCCAGCCCTATTATGCCTTACCATGCCTCAACGCCCCTGCAATCAACCCACCATCGCACAGGGACCCACCCTCACCCGACATATGCTCCCCCCGACTTCAACTGCCTCCTTCTCCTCAGACCCCACCAATGCCCCACCACACTCCTCCCACCCCAGAAAGTCCCCACCTACCCAATCCCTCAAATGCACCCTCATCAACGTAAGGTCTCTCCCAGCTCACGCCCTTGAGATCAACAACCTAATTTCTACTCATGACCTAGACCTACTGGCAATCAGGGAATCCTGGCTCAACGAGGTCTTCAGCCCTGCCATCTTGCTCGCTCTCCCACAGGGCTATTCCATCCTCCACCAGGGAAGAAAGCTTGCGAAAGGTGGAGGAGTTGCCCTCATATTCAGGGATGAGCTCTCCGTCAGACTATGCAACTACACCTGAGAAGGCAATTCAGACCTCCTCTCAGCTAAGCTATCCCTGTCTCCAAACTGCACCATAAAAATATACGTCATTTACAGGCCTCCGGGCACAGCCCCAGATTTCCACAGGCACCTCCTACACATCCTGAGTAACAACTTAAAAAACTCTACTCTCAATCTCGGTCTCTCTGACCCTAAGGATAAGGCAGCCTCAGCCCTTGCGAGCAATCTCAAAGAGCTCATCTTCACACAAAAAAAACACTCTCCCCACATTCCAAAGGCTGCACCCTTGACTGGGTCGCAGAACATAATTGTTCATCCACCATAACCTCCAATCTAGCCTACCCATGGACGGACCACAATCATATCCAATTCTCCATCCCCACCAAGCCCACAAGCAAACTATTCTCCTACGTCCCCCCTACCATGACCAGACGCTCCAAAAAACTCACAGCTAACAACCTCTGCCCTCTGCTAGATGTTAAGGAATTAAAGCCCCCCCTCTTCTCTACTGACCCCAACAACCTTGCTGACAACTACTCGCTGACCCTCTCAAGAGCTTTTAACACCATAGCTCTGATTCAGGCAAAGAAAATCACAAAAATCCTTAAACACCAACTCATGGTTCACGGATGACCTACTGGTCCTCCGCTCAAACAAACGCACAGCCCTAACCAACTGGCAGGCCAACCTTGTGAAACCACCAACAAATTTAAAAGAATCTCTAAACAATACAAAAAAGCCATCCTCCATGCCAAATACAACGATATCAACCTCCATAACTCCAAAGCTAACTCCAACTCTAAAGAACTGTTCACCATCTTCAAAGATCTCACCACCCCGCCAACCAGCCCGACAAAATCAATAAAGACCAAGCTTGGTGCACCAGCATTCAAGCAGCACTCCTAAATAAAATCTCCCTTCTCCAAGACAAAATACAAGCCCAACGTAACGCACTACCCAAGACCGATCTACCCACCACACCCTTCACCATTGCACAGTACCCCCCTTTTCTTTTTCAGAGACGTTTCAGAAGTTGAAGTCACTGCCCTCTTCGAACACCTCAAGCCTTCCACATGTAAAGGTGACATTTGTTCACCCAACATCATTAAAGATAGAGCTGAAGCCCTCACACCCCTCATCACCGCATTCATTAATGCCTCATTCTCCTCAGGTATCAAGCCGTCCAGCTTAAAAGAAGCGTGGGTCCGCACCCTTCTCAAGAAACCCTCATTCGCCCCATCTTACCCCAACAACTACCGCCCCATTACCACGTCCCATTCCTGCTCAAAATCTTAGACACAGCCGCCCATTACCAGATCTAGCCCTACCTTGAAACCTACTCCAAGGCAAAAGACAATCTAGATTTCGCAAAGTCCATGTGACCGAAACCGCCCTCCTGGACTTCAAATAACTAAGATAATGGATAAATGCAAACCAGCCCTCTTACTATTGTTGGACTTATCGGCTGCATTTGACGTTGTGGATCATGAAATACTCACCTCCCACCTCACTAATGCAGCCTACTTCTCAGAACAGGCCAGTTCTTGGATAACCTCCTTCCTAGAAGGCAGAACTATGAAAGTCTTCTCAGACACAGCCAGCGCTGCGCCCACCACCATCCACTGGGGTGTTCCACAGGGCTTCTGCACTGCGCCCACACTATACAACCTGTTCACCAAGCCTCTTTTTGATAAACTGGACTGGTTCGGCATAGCATACACCTCCTCCCCCTCACTGGCTCGTATGACCACGACTGCACAGCCCTTCTCCAAATATACTCCACCATCCAACCCTGTATAGCAGTCAATGGGCTATGCCTCAACGGAGACAAAACGGACATCCTAGTCTTAGGTCCCAAAGAAATACTCAACAAACTAAACCAAAAATACAGCAACTTCATCATTGATAACACCATCATCCCTGTCTCCTCCTCTGTAAAGATCTTTGGGGTTCATCTTGACTCCACCCTATCCATGAACAGACAGGTCAGTGCTACTGCGTCTGCCTCCGCCCACACCACTAAACTAATAAAGGCCATGAAACCCTTCCTCTCTAACCAAAATTGCCATAACACGAGCCACTATAGGTGCCAAACTAGATTAATGTAATGTGCTCCTTGCAGCCACCTCAGCAAAAATCTAAACCATCTCCAAACCATCTCCAAACCATCCAGAATAATGCACTCAGAGTAGCACTCAGAGTAGCACTCAGCATCCCCAAAAGAGACCACATTACACAAGCCAGAGGAGATGCCTACTGGCTCCCAGTCAAGGAAATAATTGCTTTCAAGACCCTGACTCTAACCCATAAATGCCTGAGCCTCTATGTCCCCTTCTATCTATCTTAAACTATCAACAGAGACTCCTCTGTGCGCCCCAAAAGATCTCATCACGCTAACCAACTGCACATCCCGCTCATCAAAAGAGCCAAAGCTGGGGGTATAGGTGAAAGATTAAAGAATATCGAGGCTGAATACCACATAATAGAAATACGGCAGTCACAAGGTCAAAGTATAATGTACATTTATTAACAGACAGCTGTCTGGCTCTCAACACCCCGCAATGTATGCAAGCAGACACCATGAGAGAGTGCTGGACATTCCAAAAACACAAGTATTTATACACGTTTTCCACAATCCCAGACACATCGTCCAGCCCCTCTTTGTGTAATACATTTACCTAGGGTTCATGGCCTATCCACATAACTAAGTCACGCTTAAACATCTTTGAATAGTTTGTTGTTTTCCATTAAACATTTCACATGTTTTCCAAATATTAGACACAAAGGTAACATTCCTTATTTTGCTCCCTTATATTTGTTTATCATGTGTTCTTGAGTTTAAAGTCAGCTTAGTTTCAAGGAGCGAAAACAAAGATTTCTGCAAGAAGAGCATGTTCAACTATACATCATTCTACTTTGCTGTTTGAATGGAGAAGGCACTATTGGAACAATGGTATCTAGATTACTGATTAGTACGGCTTTTGTTTAACTCCACGGTTTCTCAGTGTAGGACAAACATTCCACTTTAACAGCTTCAACATTCTTATCTAAGTTGACATCATGGAAACAGTACAAAGTTAAGTGTGCTCTGCTGGAGCCAAAAACACAATTCTAAACATGGGACAGAAAGCAAGAGGCGATCAAAATGGCGGATAGCTCAAAATTGTGCCATAGTCAGCCTTTTTCAGGTTCATTCAATGCAATTTATAGTGCAATGCGAATGTGCTTAGGCCAATCATTTACTATCAGGCGGTATTCATGCAAAATATACTTTTACAAACCATCCTTTTCCTCTAAGCCAAGAGCATTGCTCAAACATTAGCATCATCGGAAAACCACTTATCATCATCAGAGCATCCTGAATCGCTATCTTCAAAAACATTGATCGCCATTAATTTCTTTATGATGATGTCCTGCATTACCAATGCATTAGTAATTTTTCTTGGCCTAAGTGTCTTAGGTTCGAGTTTACCAACTCCTTGTGCACAACTTACCCCTAACATGGAACAGATGACAGGAAGACACTGTATGCAACAACAGCAAAACAGTACAATGCCAAGGATCATCATCAGAACTGCAAATATTTTCCAGCCACAAGATCGTAACAAGTCCCAGAACCATGTGCACTATACCAGTTTCCCTCTGTAACGTGTACTTCCATACTTAAGCTGTGCAATTTCTTAATTGCCTTAAATAAGGGAGGAATCGGGTTCAAAAACACAACACGCAGATCCCACCATTTTGCACACTCCACCATACTCAGCTAGAATGATGTCTAGCATCACCCTATTTTGGAGAGCCACTAATCTAATAGCCTTTTGCTCTAGTATCATGTTATATAGGATGTCAGTAGTGTCATTGATGTTTTTTCTAAAACCCTTGCCTATTTTCTAATATCTTGAGAGTTTATTATCTGTCCCCAACATGGTACGAACGATTTAGCAACATCATCCAGAATCTGTGAGGGAGCGTCACCATCCTCATCCTGCCTGGAACGAGTTCTAGAAACTTCAGCAGTGGTGGTGACATATACACCTGGTAACAGTATTCCTAAATAACAAGTACCCTCCCAGTCTCTTGGCAACCATAGATACGCTTCATTACCGCAAACAAAGTAAAAGGGATCTCCTACATACAAAGGTCTATCCTCACTGGTTAGTACAGCAGTATTCATACATCCTTCAAATGTACCCATTGGCTGGGAACCCTCTCTTTGTATGCAAAATGGAACAGAGTGTGGACTATGGTTAATGGTATAGGAAGGAGGCATGGCATCCCTATTACCTATGTGAACCATTTTAAAGGTAATCACAGATTGGAAACGTCTGGAGAGTTTATCAGAAGGCCTAATAGAAGCAACATTTAGCTTGCTCCTATTTGCAAACAGAGAACATCCTAAAGGTGCTAAAACTTGTTTTTCAAACTCATTGAGATTAGTCCCATCAGATTTCCCAGTGAGACTATCGTTCCACCTGCCAAAGAATAATGCCCTAATTGAAACATAACAAGCAGTAGTTCGAGGGAGAGGATGTATATACCAGCCCAATCCTTTTTCCCAATGTTGCAGCAGGTGTGAACATATCCAACAATTTATCTTATTTAGAATGGCATGTGTGGCATTCATAATCATCAGGAGGGTGTTGTGTGATAACCCCCTCTATGTTGAAAGTCTCGAGGTTGAAGAGTGTGCGAATGCACATATGGTGGAGTTATAGTGGAGACACTTGAAATTGGCAATAAAATATCAAGCGGATGTGCACCCTCTAGATACCAAAACCTGAATGTCAATGTAATTACAATACAAGCTGTTATTGTGATCAGTGTCCATTTGGTCCTCATCGGACCATGGCCCTCGATGGGTGGATTCATCATCAGCAAAATGATCAGTATCCTTATTAGTACGAGTGCCCCCTAAAATAGGCATAGTTTCTCAGCGTCCGTTAAAAAGCTTCACTGTTAGGCTTTTTTAGTTCATCCGTTGGTGGCACCTGACCACGTGGCCTATCTTGATTGAAGGTAACTTTGCCGGTCCCTGCCTCTTATTGTATGCAGCAGAGGAATGAGGTACAGAATCCTAGTTGCACTTTCCTATTCTATTTACATTAATCTAATGTCAGCATTCCTTAAATCTACATTCTGTTCCGTGGTCACAGATTGTAGTTTAAAACTCCAGGTACAGAATGATCAGGGAACAGAGCATTGTCGTTTCCTGAAGAAGATGAAAAAGCATAAACACGATCGATTGACAGTGAAGAAAAATTGAAGAAGAAGAAGCAATCTCCCCAGGACCCACAGGCTCAGGAAGGACTTTCGCAGAAGAAGCAACAATCTCCCCAGGACTCACAGGCTCAGGGAGAATTTTCATGGCACCCGCGGTGTCGCTCAAAGCAGGCTTGATATGAGCATCAAGATCATCAATTCCCTTCTCCTCCCCTTCGTCATAGGGCAGAGGAAAAGGAATCCTCTTCACATGGGTCACGTGGATCCAGTGTTTCTTTCCGGTCACTCGTACTGTAGTTTGCATAGCCAAAAGGATCTGATGGGGTCCCTTGCAACGAGGTGCAAGGCAGGTGCCCCTCTTGAAATTTTCACCAAGACCCACTGACCAGGTCAGAGTCGGTGACCTGGACCCTTGTATTTTACAGGGAGGGCTGCTCGTACCTGTTGGTGAATCAAACACAAGTTTTAGGTCAACTGTTTACAATAATCAGACAAAAGCGGATACTCAATATCTTTCGACTGTTTGGGCCTCGGTGCATTCCATACGTTGGCTGGTCTCCACATGATAATCTCATACGGTGAGAGACCTGTCTTTTGACTGTGCGGTCATCCGCATTGATAGTAAGGCTATTGGCTAAGTGTCCCGCCATTTCAGATTGCTGTGTGCACAGACTTTAGCGATTTTATTCTTCAGAATTCCATTATGGCGTTCCACGAGGCCGGTACTCTGAGCATTTCTGGCCGAGTGGAACCGTTTATCAATCTGTAATCACGCACATACTTGCAGGATGACAGCATCGATAAAATGCGGGCAATTATTAGACCAAATTACTCTCGGCAAGCCAAACCTAGGAAAATATTCCTTAAGTATGGTCTTTGCCATTGACATTGCTGTGGCGTCTTTCAGTGGGAAAGCCTCAACCCATTTACTAAAGGCACAGATCACAACCAAGGCATATTTATAGTTTTGGCAACGTTCCATCTCAATGAAATCAAAATGGATTACCTCAAAAGGCATGGAGGAGGGACCAAAACTGCCCTTCCCAATGTTATGTTGCAAACATATCATGCAACTCTGGCCCAAACATTCAGCAATTTTCTGGATATTAGTGTTATACCAGACAGGATCTAACTGTTGACAAATCTTTTTAGCACATATGTGTGTTGGGCCATGAGCCATGGTGACCATAGCAGTGGCATTGGCATTGGGTAGCATCTATCTTTGTTTCTCATTATCCACCCAACAACCCTCATCGTCTAGACCTGCTGGACCCTCAGCCCACTGTTTGATTTCTTCTGGAGTAGCTTCAGCCTGCATTTCTTTTACACTGCTAATCCCTTCATCCATCAAACAAGTGTCAGTGACCCATCTTGCAGGATCGAGCACATACATTTTTGAGTGCAAATCAGTAGGAGTGTGTTTGGCTATTCTGTCAGCAAAAGCGTTTTCTTTTCCTACATCATCTGTCACTTTCTGGTGTGTGGTGCACTTCATTATTGCTAGTTGCATAGGAAGCGAAAGTGCTGACAGCAACCGGACTATCAGAATGCCATGCTGAATTTTTGTTCCATGTGAGGTCAAGAATCCTCTCTCATCCCATAGTCGGCCAAAATTATGAACCACCCCAAATGCGTATTGGCTATCTCTATATATGTTTACACTAAGCCCTCCAGAAATTTCACAAGCTCTGGTTAGCGCAATAATCTCTGCAGCTTGCGCAGAAGTATTCAGAATTTGTTTACTTTCCACAACAGTGTTTAATGTCGTGATTGCGTAAGCAGAGGTGGATGTACCATCCAGAATGATAAAACAGTAGCCATCACAGAATAGCCCCCCTTGCGGATTCTTTAAGAGTGGATCAATTAAATCAATTCTGCCCTTAGTTTCTTGTTCTGTATTATAGAGACTATCATGTGACATCTTGTCACTGCAATCTGTCTCTTGTGGAGGAGGCAATAGTTCAGCCGGATTCAATAAACAACATCTTTTAATTTGGATATGCGATGCAAATAGAATCAGCTCGTACCTTTTTTAATCGGGCTGATGTGAGATGTTGCGTCTGCGTTCTGTTTAATAGAACGTCTACGGAGTGGGGTACCATCATGGTTAAAGAGTAACCTATTACCATACCCTCACTTTGTTTCACAGATGCAGCAGCAGCAGCTACAGCTCTCAAACACCTTGGCAAAGCGCATGCAACAGGGTCTAAAATGGAGGAAAAATAGCCTCAAGGCCTATTCTTGCCCGCATGTTCCTGTGTCAAAACAGCCAAAGCACATCCATCACATTCATGCCCATACAAAAAAAACCTTTTACGTAATTTGGTGTGCCCAAAACTGGTGCTGAACACAGTGCAACCTTAAGCAAATCAAAAGTGTTCTTGCAATCCATGTTCCAAGGTAAAGGCAAAGAAATGTCCTTCTTTGTCAATGCCAACATAGGTTTTATCAACAAAGAAAGATTTGGGATCCGCTGTCTACAATATGAGGCCATGTCTATTAAAGCTCTGACCTCCTTCTATGTATTTGGAACAGAGATATGAGATATGCTTTGTATCCGTTCAGTTGTCAGTCTTCTTCCCTCCAAATAGGCGGCCTCCTGTCGACAATATTGAAACTTCTTCAATGAAGCCTTATGCCCATGTTCTGCTAAATGAATAAGCAGCAACAAGGTGCCCTCTTTGCAAGCATCTTCAGAATCAGCAGCTAGAAGTAGATCATCAACATATTGCAACAACATGCAAGTGGAAGGTAACTCAAGCGTATCAAGCTATTCCTTCAACACTCTACTATAGATACTTGGACTCTCAGTATACCCTTGTGGAAAACGAGTGAATGTGAATGAGCATCCCCCTAGTGTGAACGTGAGCAAATATCTGCTTTCAACATGCACAGGAATACTAAAGAAAGCGTTTTTCAAATCCATGACACCAAAATGTGTAGCTGTGGCTGGAATCATAGTCAGAATTGTGGTGACATCAGGTACAATCAGAAACGGTGGAGCAACAACCTTATTAGTGGCGCGCAAATCAATAATAAAACGAAAAGGAATCACATTATCCCTTTTCTTTTAAACTGGTAAAATCGGACTATTACACACGCTCCCCACAATTTCCTCAATTACACCTTAGTATACGAAATCAGAAATAATACTCTTCAAAGCCTGTTCACCTTCAACCGAAAATGTATATTGCGGGATACGCAGCAATTTAACACCTGGTTTCAACACAATTTTAACTGGCTCAATTTGTAAAATTCCGACGCTATTATCATTAACTGCCCATAAACATATCGGAACCTTATGGTAAAGGCATAGACAAAAATTGTGGGACGGAAGTTTGTTGGGGCAAAATCGTTAAGTACACTCCATCTGGAGAACAGTGAATCACAGCATTCAATTTCTTTAATAAATTCAATCCCAACAAATTTTTTGCCACAATTTGTCGTCAATAGAAATGGACAAGAATTAGTGAATGGTCCCAGTGAAATGGGTACCGACCAAGAGACCGGACTAACCACTGGCGTACCAGAGAACCCTACAGAAATGTTGTTCTGCCCTGACGGTGGAATATCTGGAACCCGCAAATGATCAATGGAACACATCTGTGCTCCTGTATCTATCAAGAAGAGATGCTCCCTATTCCCCACCTTCATTTCAACATAGGGCCATTTGTGATCGACGGGAATAGGTACCGGTTCCAGACCCTGCGTCGGGCTGTACTAACAGAACAGTATATCATCAGAGGAGAAATTTTCAGAAAAGTAGACATTCGAAGCATTAGCAAAAATATTCCCACTATAAACACTCTGTTGCTGAATATCTTGTGATGGTGTCTGTTTGTTCTGTGCAAACTGATTTCTACCAGGACCCCCTATCCCAGGACAGCCTTTGGATCGTCTACTCATGGCGCCATATGTGCTATTTGATCTCTGCTGAAGGATCGGGCATTGTGCTCGCCAATGACCCTCCTGTCTACAATATGCACACTGGTTTATGTGTATGGGACCCAGTTGTGCGCCACCCTGTGGTGTAAATTGGCCTCTGAACTGTGTATTCCCCCTCTGGCTCCTCTAGCTATCTGCTGCAATAACACTCTAGTCTCCAGATCTCCTTTCTTCTTTTCAACCTTCTCCTTCTCTGTATTAACCCGATTTATTTTCATAATACTGAGCTATGTGTAACACTTCAGATTGTGATTTTGCTTGACACGCACTCTCAGAAGTCATGATCTGTGATTGGATTTCAGGCAACAATCTACGCAGAAACTTATCAACAAATAACCTCTTTCCTGGCTCTGTACTTAATTCTTGACCACTAAAATCCGAAAATACTTGCTCAAATCTGTTAAAATACTCTGTCGCACCTCTTCTGACTTCGCTTGCATGCAAGCCATAAGCTTATCCCATATAATTCTTTTTTTCAGAAACCAGAGTTTTTAATTTAGTGACTATTCTGTCTGGCAACATCAATGTCACCTGTGGCGTTTTTTCACTGGCATTCCTTTCCCCATCTAGTCGTACTAAGGCATCCCATGTATCACTCATTCCTGCATGATCATCTACAATTCTAATCTGCTTCCACAAATCAGCAGGAAGGATCACGGTAAACAACAAATCTATATCACCCAGGGTGAAAACGAACAAATGCAAGACAGATTTAATTTCTTTATAAAATCCTGTTGTATTCTTCCTAATATCTGGAATTGATTGCCTAATGGTATTCACTTCCTGTCTAGAAAACGGGACATGGACAAACTGTCAGAAATAATGTGCTTTATAGTAGTGGCAGGTGTTCTTGCTGCAGCATTAGCTGGAATCTCTACTTTCGGAACAAATGTCGGAGGAACCTCCCTCATCGGCAATTGTAAAGAAGGCAAATCTGAATGTCTATTAAGCAACAAGGCTAAATCAAGTGAGAAAGAAGTCAATGCAGTATCGGGTGAAAATGCTCTTTTATAAATAACCATCAAATCTGTGGGACAACATTCCTTACTCTTCATAAATTAATTTTGTAAATACTCAACCATCACCTGTAACACTTTCCTTTGCATTGCCGGAGCATACTGACTAAACGTGTCATGCACTTCAATGGGAGAAATTGAAACATCCGAAATCCATCTAAGAGCGTCTCGTGTGCAAATGTGCATTTCTTCACTCATTGGTTTCAATTAAGGAAGAAATCGCTTCTGTACATATGAAGCCTGCCACCCATTATCATCAATTTCATCTTTCTGTAACCGATCCAGCCCCCTTTTAAACTCAAATACCTTCTCTACATGCTCATATACTTTTGCCACAGTGGCCCTTGAGTGCAAGGACATTCAAATCCCTCAACCCCTGTGGGACATTCATGTCCGTCAAATCACTCCATATATCAACTAAATACGTTCCCATCCGTTCTATCAAAATATTCTGTTCAGGAATACCCCCTGGATCAGAAATCACAACTAAAACAGCCGATTCATCACCCTCTTCTTTGTACTTTTTAGCCCACGTATGCAATTCTCTCTTTCTGTCTTTAGATACTGTGCCACAAGCCACTATTCTTGGATCAGCTCCCGCCCCTTTAACCACTACAGGTGGAGCATAACCACCTGGCAAAGAGAGTTCATATAAATCTTGAACAATAGGTAGCAGAGGCAATATCGCTGGCACTGTAGATGGCATTATGGGGACAGCAACTGTGGGCACAGGTGGAGGTGCAGGAGGAGGAACAACAATGGGAAGAAGAGGAACAACAACGGGAGGAGGAAAAACAACAATGGGGGAGGCACATAAGGAGGTGGTGCAGTTGAAACAGTTCTACGTTCATTCAATAATGTATTAATTAACTCATCTGATGTATGAAAATCCAGAGAGGGATATATCTTTTGCACATGTAGTTGGAAAGACCTATCCATACCTCTTATGGATTCTGAATGTTTCTGCTGATCATGCAATAATGCTTTCTCAGCATTCGTTTTGTGTCTACATGCATGCTTTTCTCTACTTTGGAGTTGCTGCATAGCTTTATTTCTCCAATCTTTAACTGCATCAAATGCTGCAGGTCAAGCCTTTTTTCTCAACAATACAGATTCTAAATGCTCTAGGCAGAAAATTTCAAAACTACCATAAACTGTCCTCGGAAGTTCGGAAACATGTCTGGTCTGTCTCAGACAAATTTCATTAAATACGATAGGTCCCAGGCCATACTTATAATACATAAAATAAGCCTGCAACCCTTCGGGTGGCGCCGGGTGGCCTTGTTTCAAATATTGTCTTTCCCTGCGGAATAATACCCTGAAACAGGATGACAATTTCCCAGGCATAGTTAAATCATGATCTCACCTGGCTACGTTTGTTTCTGCAGAGACAATACTTGCAACAAATATCAGGATTTTTTAGGAATCGGGCTACGACTCACCTGATTTCAATCAATCAAAGGGTCCGATCAGACATCAAATCATCGTGGCTGGTGTTGTTCGACAAACAGGCCTCGATACGGGGAGCCTCATCGTGATGTCCTACTAAACGCTGGTCACAATACAGGGATCGGGTGTGCAGTACTGCGGAGGAATTGCATCTCACTTTGCAGGGGCCCCCGTCACTCTCTGATCCCAGTCCAGATAGCCTCGTCTTTGTTTAGCAATGTGACATCAATCTTGAGGGTCCCTATTCGGGCGCCATCTGAAAGATTAAAGAACATCGAGGCTTAATACCACATAATAGAAATATGCCAGGCACAAGGTCAAAGTATAATGTACATTTATTAACAGGCAGCTGCCTCGCTCACAACACCCCGCAATGTGTGCAAGCAGACACAGTGAGATGAGAGAGTGCTGTAGATTTAAAAAACACAAGTATTTATACAAGTTTTTCACAATCCCAGACACATCGGTCAGCCCCTCTTTGTGTTATACATTTACTTAGGGTTCATGGCCTATCCACATAACTAAGTCATGCTTAAACATCTTTGAATAGTTTGTTTTCTTTTAAACATTTCACATGTTTTCCAAATATAAGACTATCATTTGTTCTTGAGCTTAGTTTCAAGGAGCGAAAACAAAGATTTCTGCAAGAAGAGCACGTTCAACTATTCATCATTCTACTTTGCTGTTTGAACGGAGAAGGCAGTATTGGAACAGATGGTATCTAAATGACTGATTAGTACGGCTTTTGTTTAACTCTGTCAGGAATTTGGGCAAGCGTGTGTATCATGGGCTCAGAAAAGGGCTAAAGCACTGAAAAGACAGCAAAGACTACAATTCCCAGCAGTACTTGGGAGGCTGGGTAGTTTATTGCTGTGCGCCCGTGGTCCAGCGGAACTTGACTACCAACGGTTTATGAGGGGCCCACGGCAGGTGTGGCTTATTTTGTTTCGGAGGACGAAGCTGCGTCGGAGAAGTCAGGAGCCGCTTGTTAATGGAACTTGCAGGGACGTGGAGGTGGCGGGCGTGAGCATTTTCGCAGCCGTGAGGGAAGTGATCACGGCGGCTGCTACAGGCTACTGCATTCAACGTCCGGGAAGGCTCAGGAGCCTCGCGGACATAAGATAAGTGCAGGAAGGGCTTTATTTCATTTGTAAATGCACACGCTGACCATGAGCATGTTAACAGAAGGACCTAGTGCTTGTTAGGGTTGGGGCAGCCCGCAATGTGAAGCACAAAACTTGTTTTTTCTGGGTTGTGTGAATTACGCATGGGTTACTTGAGAATCTGCATTACCCCCAACATTACTCCCAACCGGCATGGGCTGCTAACTGGGTGCTAGGGGAGAAAACTACATGCTGAAAGAATGCACTTGGCAAATCTTTATGTTCTATATGTTAATTGCTGTTTATGTTCTTGTCTGTAAGTGTTGCATATGCCAGCCCAGGGGGCCATGTGTTATGTCTTCATCCTGGGAGCATTCCCATTGTATGTTTCATCCTGCTTACAATGCTTATGTGTAATGTCATAGGGTAACGGAGGTACAGGTATTAGGGTGTTCTCAAGAGATATGTTTGGAAGGTAACAAGTAGTACTGAATGCTTATGGTATTAAGTAATCAGAGCATTTCAGGGCATATGTTAGGAAAACACACAGGTGATGGTGCTACAAGTTACTAGTAAGTGTAGGTTTTTCCCCTTTGCTTCCCCAATCCTATCCAAACTAGGTTTTCCCTTTACCCTCTATCCGGTGTTCCTAAAACTCCTTATCCTGTCCACAACCTCTCCCAAACCCTCTTCCCCCCACTGGCTGCCACGTGGTGTCCTGTCTACTATAGATATCAGGTACCCGTGCCAACCACGGTGGGAGGGTCGACTTCATTCGGCTTCTGTGGTTCGGGGGAAGAGTGTCGACCTCTCTTCCACATTATTGTGTATCTTGACAAACTCCAAGGTTTCTCAGTGTAGGACAAACAATACACTTTAGCAGCTTCAAAATTCTTATCTACATTGACATCATGGAAACAGTACAAAGTTAATTTTGCTCTGCTGGAGTCAAAAGCACAATTCTAAACATGGGACAGAAAGCAAGAGGCGATCAAAATGGCAGATAACTCAAAATGGTGGCGTAGTCAGCCTGTTTCAGGTTAATTCAATGCAATTTATTGTACGATGCAAATTTGCTTAGGCCAATCGTTTACTATCAGGCGGTATTCATGCAAAACATACTTTTACATAAGCTTTCCCCACCTAGCCCCCAAACTTTGGAATACCCTGCCCAATGCCTTTCCAGTGGAATCATCCCTCACTTCTTTCCGCAAAGGTTAAGTAAGTTTTAAGTAACATTTTTAACTAATCAATAAGCCCTGAGCCGCGGGTGAATTACTGAGTCAGGTAATGCCCCTGGGCCCATAGTTATATATAAAAAGGGCCCATAGTTCTATATTAAAAATAAAATGTAAGAGAAAATGGCCACAGGGGAAGGGAAAACAGAGTCTGTTTGCATGGCGGCCATCGGGAGCGGATGCGCTGGAAACAGAAGTGTTCCCAGCATGTTTGCTCCTGAAAAAAGGAGAAATACGAAGGTAAATTGGGTTGGGAGGGCGGGGAGGGGAGGGGATTGTTTGCAGAGGAGGGTGGAGGGAAAAGAAAAAAACACTTACCTGAATCCCCGGCGGGTGAGGATGGCAGCCTCCAGCCGTGTGGCGGCTCAAGCGGGGATGGCCCCATTTTGAGCCTCCTCATTGGCTGAAGGGCTGCCACGCCCCCACCAGGAACAATAGCAAGGAATCTGGCCAAGGGATTCCCAGTCGGGTAATGCCCCGGCGAGGGCCAATCAGAATGTTTGTTACATTCTGATTGAACCTCGCTTGGTATTGATGAGAATTAAATCACCAACATAATTTTGGCGGTGGCAATAGTTCACTTAGATTGATCACTGAATTGTCCTTTTCCGTGTTCCTTGACCCCTCTCTCCGATGCTTGACTTGATCGGAAATTAAAGAAACACTGGTAGTCATACATGTCAAATAATCATGCATCTCATCACAAAGAGTCTTCGCTACACTCCGGCCATCACACGTTACTCTAGATGGAGGCTTAAGAGGCATTCTCATGCAATGCTCTGTCACTAACTCGTGAGGGGTGAGGTGGAGGTCAGAACCTGTCTGATTCTGAAGGGCATATAAGGCTTGGGATAGGCAATATAGCCATCCCATCTTTAAAGTCAATTTATTCTTGGCAATCCTCTCCTTGAGGAAGCAGTTGAGTCTTTCACATTTCTCATGTACTTGTGGGTGATATGCAGAAAAGAACATATGCTTTATGCTCAATACAAGCCCTATTTGTTTGAATAGCTCATTGACACAATGTGGCCCATTATCGGATCTTAGTACTTCGCACACACCCCACCTTGGGAAGACTTTGTGCACTAAAATCTTTGCTGCGTATATGACATCAGGGTCTATATAAGAACCAGCTTTGATCCACCTAAAGAAGGGACACGCCACCACTGAAGGCTACCTGTATCCATTACACATTTGCAGCATATTAATGTAATCGATATGTAGATGTTGAAACAGACCATTTGGTTGAGGTATTAATCCTCTATTCGTCCATAGTGTATGCCCAGCAGTAAATGTTTGACACACAATGCAATTTACCATGAACTGTGCAATGTGTTCCAGCAGATTGGGAATTAACCAGTCTTCCACCATTGTGGCAGCAAGACGTTCGCTGGTTATGTGCGCAGTGTAATGCAGTTGCTCATTAGTGACTTTCAATAATGCTGCTGGCATCACTGGCTTTCCAGTGCTTTCCTGTTTCCATAATGGTTCCGGGGGGGATAAAGAAGACCCCCTACGTTTCCATAGTTCTTGCTCCAATTTGTGGGGCTCTGCTCTGAATTTCTCTTTGTTGCGTAATTGAGAGCATATTAAACCCCTCTCGTACTAGCATGCTTCTAATATCAAAACTCATAATGTTTGGAGAAAATGCAACTCTTTTGTCTTCTATGCCTGTGGCTTTGTTTCTGCGAGAGATAAAGTCTGTTCGTTTAGTATGTGCTGTGCATTTTATGACCACTATGGTTACTGGGATTTGTAGTGCCTTAATGAGCCTGTCCAATAAGGACGCATATTGTACAGGAGAGCCGTCTGTGCAATTATACCTCCTCCTTTTCCAATGTGACAGCCCTGCAGGTACGGTTGATGTCACATAGGTGGAGTCACGGTATACCATCACTTCCTGCGCTTCATGGTTATTTAGCGCAACAATAAGTGCTACTAATTCTGCTGCTTGCGCTGAGAATGTGAGATGTAATCTTGCACTTGCTACTACATCAAATTCACCATTTAATCTGTGTTTTACAACTGCACAGCCTTAATACCACTCAACACTAGTCTGATAATTTTTCAAAGAACCATCAATAAAAAGTATTTCCCCTCCTGCTAAAGGATTTTCTTTCACACGTGAGATATATACATTGTTTGCACAGTCATGCACATGATCACCTTCTTCTACAGGTTCAGCTACAAACATGGCTGGGTTCACTATTTTACACCTTACGATTTTAATCGCTGGATTGGAAATCATCACTTCATAAACTGAACTTCTTTGGGACGTCAATTGGGTTTCTCTCAAATGGCAAATAAGGCATGCAACAGTCAGTGACAATACTTGTGGACTTCTCAATTGCAACTGCGGCAGCAGCCAACGATTGTTCACATGGAAAATGTCCTCTCATAACTGGGTCTAAAATTACATTGTAGTATGACAAAGGCTTATACCCCAATGGTGTCCTTTGTGTGAGCAGTGCTGGCATTATAGCCCCATTTGTGTGTGAAAGCAAATAAAATTACTCTCTATAGTTGGGAATCCCTAAAACTGGAGGACTAGAGCTGTACAAATTGCTCTTTTCAACTCCTGAAATCCTTCCTCCATTTCATCAGTCCATTCTATCTTTTCCTTACCATTTGTGCTTTCTTTAACGATTGCAAAAGGGACTATGTATACTTGCTGTAATCAAAAACCCAGGTCCTGAACTAATAGCACAAGTCCAGAAACTGCTGCATTTGCCTCACTTTTGGCTTTGGTGTTTTCATGATTGTCCCAGCTCTTTCAGATGTCTCTTTCTTTCCTTCATGTGAAATTAACTGGCCTATGTACAACACTTATAACTTACAATACTGTAGTTTCTCCTTGTCCAACTTGTATCCCTTGTTTGCTAATATTGTCATTAACTGAACAGCCTCTTGTCTACACACTTCCTCTGTACCACTGCAGACTAGTATGTCATCTATGTACTCAATTGCCACATGTTTGAGTTCAATGTTACCAAGATCCACCTGCAGGACCCTGTTAAAGATCGACAGGGACTCACAATACCCTTGAGGTAAACACATATGTTTTAGTCTTTTTTGTCTAAACATAAAGGAAGTCAGATCTTGTGAGCCCTTATGCAACAAGATCAAGAAATGATTAAGAGGGCGCAAGTCCTGGATAAATCTCCACAACCCCCCTTTTAATCACATACACTGCAGTATTACAGGGGGATTCGATGGTATTAGAATTCCCTGGTTCATCAGTGCTGAAATAGTTTGGGATATGCCTTTGTCAGCTTCCCGGGACATAGGGTATTGTTTTGTTTGGGCTAAAATTGCTCCTGACTTAAGCTTTATTTTAACGTCCACAATTTCCTTCAATAGACCTAAATCATAGGGGCCCGTGGTCCAAAGGTCACAGCACCTTTTCTAGGTCTTCCTGGAAAAATGATGGTCGTTGCCGCATTATCACCATTCGCTGTGGGATTTCTCTTTTCTCGATCTTTATCCAGTGTGTAATGCTCATAAAAAAAACACCACCTCATCATCGATACATTCTTCTCTGAACATCGCTTCATCTGTTATGTCAGTCAATCTGTATCCCTCTTCAAGAACTATCACTGTTCTCCATGCTTCCAGTTCTATAGGACTAGGCAGTCCACCTTCCTCCTCCTTCTCCATAGGAATTTGTGATCTAAATAGAAACTCATTAGGTATTCTCACACTCTTCCCTACGTTCAACAAAATGCTCACCCGGTACAGGAAGACTTCCGCATCTACTGGGACTACTTATAGAGCTACTTGTCCCTTAACTGCCAATATGAACTCTCCTACATTTAAATAGCGTTTTCCTGCAGTGGAGCACACTATTCCCTGATCAGTAAATGAAATTGTCATGTTGAATTTCGTCATGAAATCTCTTCCTAAGATATTAACTGGTGTCTGGTCATGAATATAACAAGGCGACGGACATGTCACATTGCCCTATAATAATAAGCAATGTATCACTAAAAAAGGAACTAAATTCATAGCTCCAGAGAACCCTGGAACATTTGTGGCTATACCTGACATTGGATATTTTCCCTCCCTTATACAAGAGAGAGTCGCCCCAATGTCTACAAGAAAAGAAACGGATTTGGCCGCTATTGTCACATCGACCCTTGTTTCCTCTTGGGGGTCTGGTGTCACAGATAGTACTGAACACATCAAGCCACCCTTTGAGCTGTCCTAATGAGGGTATACACTCATCCCTGTCCCCATGAATGGATTTCAGCCTACCACAGTGACACCCCCTAACCTAAGTGTCAGTCTGTGCCCCGTATTCACATTTTGTTGTGTTTGTATAGGTACTTACCACTGCTATTGTACCTACTGTACTTGTGGCGCCTATGCCTGATAGGATGTGTGATCCTGGCCAAAGCCCTCTGTTTTTTGTGTGCTTTATGACGCTGGATAAGCTGTCCCTCCTCTTGAAAACTGTCTATTTTGCTGTGCATTCCCTCGGCTCCTACATACGCGTGCAATATGCCATGTCATTCCACAATTCCAACATCCTGGGGGTGGCCCTCTAGCAAACCCTCTTTGGTTATATCCTCCCTGAGTATCCTGACTGTCATTCTGAGTGTTTTGAAATCGCCCTGGGTGTTCTGGAATCCGCCTCCTCTTACTCTAAAACCTACACCTCTACCTTGTGGAAAAAACCTGTACCCACTGTGATCAATCGGGTGTGAATTATTCACCTGCAACATACCTATTGCTTCTCACATTCCTACTCGTTCTCCACTTGTCAATACTGCCTCTTCTATGGCAAACTTTGACAACTTTTTCTGAACTAACTTAGCTGCCTCCACTTTTCTGTTCTCATCTTTATTTTCGTTCTTCTCTTGTAGTAACCAACAATAATGTACAATAGTCAACGGTATCTCAGGCCATGGCTTCGCTTGCATCCCCACTTGTTTTTTCATCAGTCTTTGTACCGGTTCTGGCAATCCCTAACACATAACAGGATAGAATAGCGCCACTGTTTTTTCCCCAATGCCTACGAGTTTCAAGATGCCATTTCTCTTAAATATCCTGAATGTAAGCAATTGGGTCTTCATCTTCTTTCATTTTATGTGTAATAAGAGCACTCATCTCTGATGTGTCAGGATACTGTACCAGGAGAGCCCTCCAAACATCTGCCCTATAATTATTAAATAGTGCTCCATCATGTGCTGTGTTTTGTGTTGTCACACTGGCATACCCCGCTCACCTCCATATGTCATCAGCGCTCTCCCCAAGAATGGCTGCCAGTAGACCTTTTATGTCTCCTATAGCCAGTGTGTTTCCTACTGTCATTTTCTCTAATTCGTATATCCATTTCCAAGCCCCTGAAGTTAAACTGGGGAGCATGCATTTTAAGTTATCGTAATTCATCTGTGGCCATCAAATGTATTGCGGTCTTGCTCCCCCCTTTTCTAACAAGGTTAACTGTGAGAACCACCTACCATAGTCGGATCCCACTAGTCATCTATCTATGGCAGGGGTCATTGTCCCTATTCACCTTCTTGCTGGTAATGTTCATAACCTACTAACATACGGTGGAGACTCTCCTTTCTCACTGCATGATCATCTTCGGGAAAGCTCAGGATATGATATGAGATCTGCTGTCCTTTCCTTAGGGTGTTCCAAATTTGACCATTTTACATCTTTATCCATCTGTTGGCTTCCCGGGGAGGGGGCACACACACCCTCTCCCTTGCCTCACGACCTGACTCTCTTTCTTTGTCTGACATTGCTAGACCCCAACTAGTGTGATTATCATCCCCTTCGTCTCTATCTAAATTAAATCTGCTCAAAGACAATGCCCAGCGTTCATCACCAAATATATTTTCCTCCTTATCCCGTGGCTTGTGTACCAGGGATTGGTTACTGCTCTCCTGAGTTCCATACTCGCTGTTCTGCCTTAATTGTTGATAGACCTTATCGATTGGTTCTCCAATATTTTCTGCATCATATCTTTCTTCTTCTAGTGCTACTCTAGGTGCATCTGGCGTTATTTCCTTTTTCAGGAGAATCTCTCTTACTCTATCCCATCGTATTTCTTTGCTCTACCTCGTTCATTCCTTAAGGATGAGACTAGCATCCAGACCTCGCTGCCTCCTATTCTGTTTTATTTCTTCATCCACTTCCCATCGCTTTCTCGCATCCCTTCTTACCCTCTCTTCCTCTTGCCTTCATTCCTCCCTTCTGACTTCCTGCATTTGTTTTGCTTCTTCTCTCCTTCTCTGTCACCCTTTCCTTCACTCTTTGTGCTTCTTCCACCTTTCTATTTCTTTCCTTCATATCCCTTTCTTCTATCTCTCTTTGTCTATTTTCAAACTTCTTTTGTTCCTCTGCCCGTTTTTTGTCCTTTTCTTGTTCTTCTCTATATATCTGTTCATGTCGATCCCTGCTTTTTCTTCCTTGCTCATCCTCTTTTCTCGATCCCTGTGCTTCTTTTCTTGCTCGTCCTTATCTTCTCTCTGCCTAACCTCCTTGATGCTTAACTCATCTAACTTGAGTAGTATCTGTCCTCTCATCCATTCGTTCTGTACGAGCGTTACCTCGTCAGCCCTATCTTTTTCTCCTTTTCATCGCATAATCCCTATGTCTATATCTATCAATGTAGATATGACATAGGGATTGTCTCTCGCCTCTCTCGCCTCTCGCCTCTCTCTTTCTTATCTCATATAGACCTACAGGCATCTTTTTTTCTTTTGCTCTCTTCTTGACTGTTGTCACTACTGTAAGCGGGGGGTTGATATATTGGGTTACTATACCCAGCTTCTGGTTTCAGTTCCTTTAAAGGATTAACTCCTTTCTTCTCTGTAGTTACACTCTTAATCCCAGAAAAGGTAAGAGGAGCTGAGGGCTCAACACCTTCCCCCTTATGCTGATTAAGCATTCACTCCTACGGTGGCAGGTCATCTTTCTCCTCTTGGTACATTTCCCAAAGTTCTAAAATTGCCAGCCTTTTCTCTAATTTATTCCCTGTGTACGCGGTGTGTACGTATGTGATCATGTATTGCAATACCGCTTTTGACGATGATCCCCCTTGTGGGCATGGTATGCACATGTGCCCTTTACCAATTCTGCACTGTACTGTTTGTGCTTGTGTGCATGTTTTGGTAGTGCTTTACAAAGATGCATGAGAGGAGTGTCCTCCATAATGATGAGTCGCAATTAACTGCCGGTACTTACCAGATTGTTAATAAAATCTCTATCTCAAGGCTAATCAGCCACCACCTTTAATCTTTAAAAACAACACATATGAGTCAGCACCATCAATCGGCGGTCAGTCCTCTTCTGTTTTGACAACCTTTCTGTCTTTTGATTGGTGCCATTCATTTATTGCACCTTACTTCAAACAACGCCACTATTAACCTTCACAGCTTGTTTTTTCTTAAAACTTCACACAACAAATAATACTTAAAATACTAACACACTACACATTAATAACCCCTGTGATCACCTTCCCTTTATTCATAACCTTTTATAATAAGGGGTATACTTCTCCCGCCTCTACTTATTTTACCCTATAGAGGGTTTAAGACATCATCTTTCATAGTCCTGACTGTGCATATTCCCTTTCTTAATGCTCGCATTGGAGTTTGAGATGTCTTCTTCTATCTCCCTTGACATAGGATTACTTAGGCGTTCCTTTATCTACACAAAATGTTCTGTTACTCAAAATATCACAAACCCGTCAATTTATATTGCCATTTCCCTCAGTGTACTTACATTTGTTAATCAGCTCGAGGCCTTCAGTATCGACTCCTCCTTCAATCCGACCACTTTGCCTTCCATCTGCAGAGCGCCTGTGGAAACCGAGCAGGGATTTCTTCAAAGAGGGACCTGCCCACCGTCTCGGTTCTTCTTGCAAGTTTATTCCTATTGGCCGCTCTCCACAGGAAGCTACACGATCTTCCAGCTAATGGCAGAGGATGCCTGATTGGCTAAAACTCTTTAGCTAAACTCATTTGGATCTAAAACCATCTGCACTGCTACAACGTGAGCATGTGGCCCTTAGGAACGTGCATATGGAATGGATGGGATTACACCAGAATCATTCTGAGTCCAAATAATGGAACCAACTCAGGAAGATGGCAAAGTACTGTTTTATTAACAATGATATAAAACAGGGAGATAACAACGAACATCAACTGACGTACGCTCAGTCTCTCAATGATTTCCACACAAAATATGATATCTACACTAAATATTGCATCAGAGTGACGTCATACTACGTAGCAATAGTGAAACAACCTATGAAGGGTTGGGATTGGTTAAGGAAAACATCTAGATATACAATCACAAAGGACCTAAGTTTGTTATTGGCTGTCCAATATCAGGTGGACAACTTATGCATACCTCTTCATACGTGTCATTTATGAAAGATTTGTTACACAGTATTTCATTGCTTTCTAAAGCTATATGGTCCTTTGTTATACCCACTAATACAATTGGTTTGGCATGCTTGTGCCATGTCTGGAACATTTAGTTTATTTAGCAGCACTTAAGCCAAGACCCAGGTGCAAGTAGATAGGTTATGAGGCTGCCCTACCACCTAATTAGCCCAGCATCTTTCATCACCCATGCCTTCTGCCATGAAATTCTCTTTGTACTTGGCCTTGCAGAGTATTCTCGTCCTAGGAATGCAATGGGAGTGAGGGAATTCACTATTGTATCTGGAACTCCAGGTTCAAGCCCTATTTCCATCCTCGACTCACATGACAAGAGACCACGATTATGCTAATTCTGAAAGCTTTTAAATGTTTTAAATTAATTAAAATGTGGCATCCTTTGTGTTCTTTCTTGCACCTTGACGTGAGAGGATTTATCCTCTGCACACACATACTTTTTTCGCGTAGCTAGGTGACCTCGACTTCTAAGTTCTTGACTTCAGTCCAGACAGCCTCCCAATGCAGCGTCAATAACCTGCTTTTCTACTGCGACACAGCCTTTCATTCTGTCTCCATGATTCTTTGGCTTATTATTTCATGATACCAATGTCCAGTTTCTGAATATTGGTGGCTCTGCATGCATTACATTGACTATTTGTAACTAGCTTATACGATGACTTGATTTATCTTGCAATTCGGCGTATGTACATTCTTCATGCTTCTGATGTCCGCACCACTTTTTACAGTGTAATCTTCTTCTTTTACACTTTAAGGTTTACTTGATTCTTTACTTCGCCCTTTTCTCCTCTAGGATCCATACATTGTGTTCATGTAGTGTTTCAGGACGTCGCGCACTCTTTATTATGACGGCATCAGTCAATTTACTTTGCTCTTTCTCATATTCCTTCAGGGAGTTCCTCCAGTAGGCTGTCATTAGCTTGAGGGCACATTCGATATGGTTGTCTTACTTGATACTGTCTTCCATATGTCCACTGCAGTATTGGTATAATAGCTTGTGTTAGACAGGGCATGGGCTCATGGCTCCAATACAGGGGAAGTAGGGGGTGTAGGATTGCCTGCGGATATGTGCGTCTGCTCCTCTGCATTTCCCCCCTGGTCGAGTCATCAACCACCTCCTCCAGTTTTCCTGCTTCGTTGAATCTTTTATTGAAGAAAGCTTCTTTGGAATCCATATCTTTGTCACCCCCCCTCAGCGTGCCCACATTTGTAATGTGTTTGTAAATACATTCTGCCCTTGTGGTACAGAAGACCCAATGTCCCACATAATTCTTAGGATCTCTTGGACACAGGAACTTTGTTTCCTCAGGTGCCATAATACTGGCTTTTATGCAGTCTCTAATTGTACTTTCAGTCTGCACGCTGTCTTCTGTTTCACCCTTCACATTAATCATGATCTTCATTCCCACAGCATTTTGTGCTGTTTTTTGGCATTCTCCAATTATTATCTTTATAACACAGAATCCAAACATTATCATTACCAATATTGCTCCCAGGAACTAGAACATTCTTGCCATCCAGTCGGTATCCATGAAAACAGATATGAGAACCAATCATCATCTCCAAATGCCTCTGTCTCCTCCATATTCGTGTGAAATTCTGTGAACATGGTTATAGCATCCGTCAGAGTTCTGTTCTCCCTGTCATGAGATGGTATGAATGTACGTTAATAAGGCTCGACCTTAGCTCAATCACCTCCTTCCATTGCTGTGATCATGTCAAGGACATACCTGCTGTGGAGGGTCATAAACCTTACGACCCTCAACTCTTCCTTTATGGCATTAAATCCTTTTATAGTGGCATTGATTGTCTGTAACAGCTCCCATCTGGTAATATGTAGCCATTTGGCATTCACTGCTGCTTGGAGACCAGGCATTAATATAGATGTCACTATCATAGCAGTCTTGCTGAACAACTTGTGTTCATCAGGAATGTCTTCATGAGCCTTTATTGATGTTGAGGAGAAATAATTCTCTTTTCATCGACCAGAGTGCAAGTGACCTTCTTTTTCCCAAGTGCTCATCCACTTTTTGAAATTCCTCGATGTTCAGGTCGCTCTGGGGAATCACCAAGGCTGGAACATGGATGAGTACAATGGAACACACTCCTCCCAAGTTCCTGGGCAACTTCATATATGCCCTTAATCCACTGGCCCAATATCGATCCATTAGGACATCATTCCTTCTCTTCATTCCTAGGATATCAATTATGTTCTTGCACCCTTTATTTTCTCCAACTTGGACTTTAACATTGCTTTGAAAACACATTAGCCCTCATTACGACCCTGGCGGAGGACCATGGTGCAATTTGCACCATGGTCCATGGCGCAAAGCTGCCAACTCCGCCATGGGGGTTGGCGGACTTACCGCCCCATTCCGACCTTGGCGGGGCGGTAAGTCCCCAATCCCCATTTACCCTTCCCCATTCCCATTTTTGCCCCATAGGGTATAATGGGAGTGGGGAAGGCGTTAATTACGCCACCGTAAATTACGGTGGCGTAATTAACAACGAGTCCCGTAGCGCCATGGATTTTTCCGCCTGCAAAAAGCAGGCGTAAAAATCACCATGGCGCTACGGGAACTCGTAGTCGGGCGGAAAGGTACGCCATGCATTACGCCGGCGTAAACCCCTTTCCGCCAGGGTCGTAATGAGGCCCATTGTTGCATTAATCAATGAGACTACAGCCATTGGCCCTGATTTGTCATCCACCCATGTTAGCAGTTTAAAGTTCTTGGCCCTAGACATTAGGCACTCATTGTTCACTTCCTGCACCTCATGCACGGGTTCCTTCCTTTGTAGATGAGCTGCACAGGACATAATCCCCTCTCCCCATCCTTTGGTCGTAATCACTGGTCCAGGGATCAACAGCTGTGAGTGCCCCCAACATCCAGGCATTCCAGTGCTTCCCATTTTGTCAGAGCAATTCATGCCCTTTATTTCTTCAACTATTACTTTGTCTTATCCCATGGACAGGTGCACAAGCATCTTGTCTGTCCATCCAGGCTCTTTTTCTATTTGCTTTCTCTTGATATAATTATAGTGGTATGGGAATGTCTGTCTTGATCACCATCGCAAGGTTGCCCAGCTCCCTTGGAACTGCCCTCTGGTAGTACATGCTGCTAGAGGCACTTTGCATTATGTACTGACATCTCTTTTCAAATGAATGTTCTTACTGTACTTATGGCACAGGGGATGAGAGAGCAGACATAGCAGCTCTCATCAGATGCTCTCTGTCCCACCTTTTTCATGTGTTAGATCCACATATTATTCCCCAGGTGAGCCGAATTATCAAGACAGGTATTTATCCCCTGGCTATCTTCTTCTGTGTCTCTCATATGTCGTTTGACGTGCCCAAATCGGTCAAAGAAATTATCATCATTTGAACTTATACTGGGAAAAATCCATGAAACCATCTGAATGATATAAAGACTTTGAAATGTAAGATACAGAATGAAAAAGAGAAAACATATGCATATGTATCTCAGGCATAAGAGTCTAGAAAGACATTTTGTGTGCCACAACAGCATTTCTCTTTGAATTACTAGTTTTCCTACAATTGCATTTTCTTCCTCCTGAATCATGTTTATTACAATTTTTCCAATCACATTCGTAGTTGCACAATCTGCTCAATTATTGCAATTGAACACCTTCTTATAACCGGGCCATTCTTTGGATTATGGAGAAAAGTGAGAATATTGACACCTCTCCTAACGAGGGTAGGGTATGACTGGAGTATAAACACAAAAACTGCAACTATGCCCCTATGTGTGTTGCTATCAGCTGCTGTCATATATTATTCTTAAAATAGACATGCTCCCAAAAATGCATTTGGTTATTGAGCTCTCTTCCAATTTCTAATGATTGGTGCTTGGGCATGGTGCCGATATGCTTTTTACTCTTTCAAAGAATTGCTAAAAAATATGTTTAAGCTCTGGAATTCTCTGCAGGTCCATGCACTTCCTGCTAATATTGTTAAGGCGTGTCCAATGAATTCCAGTCCAAAGTAATGTTTTAGATGTACACTGTTTTATCATCCTTCTTCCTGGCCATTGAAAGAGTCTGCACATACAACAATTCTTCTTGTCTTGCTTCCTAGTCAGCGGAAACTAGAGGGAGGGCCTCACCTTGTAGATCTTTACGTCTCCCAAATGTAACCAAGCTCTTCTTCCACCCATACTAACTGCAGTAGGGAACTCGTCTTCTGCATGACAATGTCTGTTAAACCTTGGCTCATGCCATCTACGGGTGAAATGTTTGATAAGCACTTGATCTCCAACATTCAACTTTGGCAGTGGCATTAATTTGCTCCTGACTCTAGCTGGGGTGTAAGGAGATCCTCATGTGCACCCTGTTACTAGTTCATGGGGCATAAGGTGATGGTCTGAACCTGGCTGATTTGTAAGGGCATACAAGGCTAGGGGTAGGCAATATAGCCTTCCCTTCTTCAAAGTAAATCTGATCTTTACTATTCTTTCCTTTAGGAAGCCATTGAGCCGCTTGCATATACTGTTTGCCTGTGGGTGATTAGCAGAAGAAAACGTATGCTTTATACTAAAAAAAAGCCCTATTTGTTCAAACAGCTCATTGCAAAGTGTGGCCCATTATTGGACCTTAATACTTCGCACACACCCCATCTTGGAAATACTTTGCACATGTGGCATCAGAGTGTGCACAAGGACCAGCTTCAATCAATCGAGAAAAGGGACACTCCACTTCTAGTAGATACCTATAGTCATTACATATCTGCATCATATCGACAGAGTTGATATGTAAATACTGAAACGGGCCATTTGGGCAGGGTATTACTCCTCTGATTGTTCTTAGTCTATGCCCAGCTGTAAGCGTCTGACACACAATGCAATTCATAATGAACTGTGCAATGTTTTCCAATAAATAGGAACAGACCAGTCCTCTGCAATGGTGGTAGCAAGACTTTCTCTGGTTATATGCGTGGGGTAATGCAGCTGCTCAAGTGCGACTTTCAGTAATGCTGCTGGCATCACTGGCTTGTCAGTGCTTTCCTGTCTCAATCGCGCTTCTGTAGGGGATAATGAACATCCCATATGTCTCCATAGCTCCTGCTCTTCGTGCGGGGCTGTACCCTGTTACTCTATAAGTTGTGTAATTGACAGCATATTAAATCACTCTCTTACCATAAGGCTTCTACTCACTACTTCTTCAACATGTTCAGTTTCAAAACTCAAAATTTCTGAGGAATACGCAACCCTTTTGGCTTCTAAGTCTGTGTCTTCATTTCCACGAGAGATAAAGTCTGTTTGTTTAGCATGCGCTGCTTTTTTTAGGACGGCTATGGCTACTGGGAGTTTTAGTGCCTCAATGATCCTGTGCAATAAATATGCATGTTGCATTGTCAATGAAGCATGATAGTCAACTCTATCTCAGCTCACGGCTTCGCTTTCATTTCTATTTGTTTTTTCATTTGTCTCTTTACGTTTTCTGGCAATCCAAAAAATATGATAGAATATTGCCACTGTTTTTCCCATGGTCCACGCATCTGAAGCTGCCATCTCTCTTGAATATCCTGAATCTAAGCAGTAGGGTCTTCAACTTCCTTCCTTTTACCTGTCATAATTGCACCCATATCTGATGTATCAGGATACTGGACCCGGAGAGTCCTCCAAATGTCCGCCCTACAATTATTAAAGAGAGCTCCATCATGTGCTGTGTTTTGTGCTGTCACACCCGCATATCCTGCTCGACTACACATGTTTGTCAGCCCTCTCTCTGGCAAGAATAGATGCCAACAAACCTTTCATGTCCCCTGTGGTGAAGGTGGTGGCTTCTGACATTTGTCCCAGTGAGTCTCATGCCCAAGGTAGAGAGGGAGCCCCATCTACCCCCCTTGACAGGGTCATGACCCGGATCCTGACACACAGCCAGGTTTTTTTTAATGAAACATGCCTTGGCAAATATGACTTACCCATGTGCAGATGATTGACAATATTCCAGTGCCTCTTTGAGACTTCTTATCCGACCAGCCACTGAACAATCCTTGAGCCATTCCTGCTGAGCATCAGAATACACTGGCCTCGTCAAAAAGGGCATCAGTCAGATGGTACCTTATTCCTCCTCCTTGTGACAGTGGCCAATGAGGATGCAAAGTGTTCATGTGCTCGAGACATACAGCAGGGTCCACGGGTACCTTCATGGGAAGGAACACCTGCGCCAAAGGGGTGCCCCACAATGTGAAATCACATCAGGCTGTGCCCACTCAATATATGTCTGCTCTGCCATCTGGGAGCAACGGGCATTGATAGAAAGTAACAGCACTGATGACATTAGGAATGCACGTGCCCAATGCCTAATATGGAACTTCAGATGTGTGCAATTGCTTTTTATTTTTATTTACAAAAATATTCTATTTTTATGTTTGTGTTTTTGAAACGTGATTAAGTGTGTGTATGTGTGTGTGTTTGTGTTTATATGTTTGTATGACTGACCCTTTCAAGTTAGTTAGCAGTCTGCCCAGCCACCCTCAGCTTGCATTGAAGAATCTTTGCCTGGTCCTTATTGGAGCGAAGAGGGCGGTCCAGGGCGGTGCTAGACAGCTCCTGGCCACACCTCTGGGAGGAGTATGGGAGTGACCCACTATGTACGAGCTCCAGAAGCCCTGTCACAGGGCACTGGCAGGGACACCTCCTCCCTGCCTCAATCACCTCCCAGAAGGGGGCAGGCAGACAGCGCCTCACCTCCAGAGACCGCTCACTGGTGGGGCCTCATTGGTATTAGTAGGTCATCCCGGATGATTGGTCACTGAATGACTGAGGAGTAGGACCGCACAAAAGAGGAGCCACAGAGGGTGCAGGGGCCATGGTGCCCACCCTCCCACATCTGGAATCCTCTGTTACAGCACATGGTAGCAGCTTGGACCAGAAGCTTCCCAAGAGCAATGCTGGGTCCTTGAACTCCTTACATGGAAATCCCCTGACTGCGAGAGTCCGGGAATAAAAAAAACATAGGTTTGTGAGTACCATTGCAAGCGTGGTTGAGTGTGGCATCAAATTAAAAAGGAGCTGTGGATGTGCTTCATACCTCGAAATGACATTAGGATCAGTCCATAATAACGTCAAAAAGGCGCGCTACTACAGGACCTACACAAATGGACCCAATATTGGCCAGACTCAATGGTGGTGTAGCCTGTTTCAGCCCAAAACCCCTGGGCTGTCAATTCTGCAGCCCTTGGCCCTTGCTCCACTTATAGCAGTACCACTAGAGGTCCAATAGTCCACCCGCACCCTACCGATCCCCGGGGCCAGTGCTGTGATCCCACAGCACAGTCAACATTTGCCCTAGCCAGGCCCCACTTGCCCTTGCGCCCTGGCCGAGTCTCTGAGACTCTCACTCCCTTGAAAGAGGGCTCCATCGATCACCATTGCTCCCTTGGCTTCCAATCTTGATGTGTGTTCCTTAAGAGAATGTCCTGCGATTCCATGACTCTGGATGGATGTAGATCTCATCCAATCCGAGCCTCTAAAGGAAGGTGCTCCTTATGATTTCTGACAGCCCAGATCCTCTAGCGGGAGAAAGAATGTGAGCGCTCCCCTGCCCACTCACCGGTCAGTTCCCTGCAGGTGGTTTGGAGGAGCCCTCACTGGGTGTTGAGGGGGACATTGCTAGACCCTAGATGGCTGCTTCCATATAATGCACAGAAGTCTTCTTATTGTGGCATTTACTGATGCTTGATTAATTTACATAAAGCATCTCTGGTTCTTAAACACCTAACTGGGTGTGCATGGTGCCGGTAGCCGAACAGGAATGAGAGCTGCCTGGCTGCTCCGTGCTTTTGGTCCCACGCCCTGCAACGCCCCAGCGTTCCTCCCCACTCCATGTGTGGCATGCCGTTGTGATGCGGGACTGAGCAATGTGAACGAAGCAGAGCGTGCCACAACATCATCCCCAATTGTTCCTAATCAAAGATCACATTTGCAGAGATCAATACAGTTCATACTGCCACTTGTATTCTTTTCCTGGGTCTTTCTTCGCCTGATTCAGCGCATGCGTCTTCTTCCTGCCACTGCACGTCCTTTTCACTTCTTCTGTTTCATTCCCCTCTGCTTGGTAAGGCTGTTTCTTCATTGGTTCGTGTGTTGATCTGTTCCTTGGTGGAGTCATTCTGTTGCTCGTTCTGCTTCTTCTCTTCTTTCCTCTTCCGAATGTCATGGTGTCTTGATGTACTTCTGTGAGAGTCAACGGTCCACTGTATTTGGAAGAAGTGTTCTTGTCCTTCCGGGGCATTCACTACGTCTCCTACATGAATCTCTCTGGCGAGTGTTGAGTTGCGTGTGTCAAATGTTTCTCTCTGATGCTGCTGGTTGATTGCCACTGTTCTCATGATCTTAAGAATATCCATAGTTTGCCGCAGGGGCGTTGCTAGGGGGGGGGCTAACGGGGCTATAGCCCCTGATCTTTTGGTTTTAGCCCCGGATAAAATCTCAGGAGCTTCAGCCAAAAGACTAGCTAGCCCCCAGTCCCAACAGTTCCGACATCAGCGTAGCCCCGGGTCTTTTCCAGACCTAGCAACTCCGCTGGTTTGCCGCACATGCTTGGCATGTATCTATGCTGGGTTCAGCTTAGTGTTGACCTTTCGTCCCCTCATCAGCTAAAAATGTACTGACTCCAGTTGCAGAACTAACTGTAACCCTGTGGGTTGATATCATTGATATCATTTTCCGGACTGCTTCATGACAGTTTGACCCACATGCTCTTATTTGTTGAATCACTTCCTTGATCATGTGATTAGCTGGCTTTACTAGCCCAATACCTCTCAGGTGATAAATGGCCACACGAATGTGCTGTAACGCTCACCTGATTCTCGCAGAGGCGCCGGTCTTGACTGGGCGACTACCGTATCTTCAAAGGTGATGTGTAGCACCCGGTTGGCTCTTTGGGCTGGACCTCTGTGCACTGTATGCCTGACGTGTAGAGTAAGATGTCTGCAGATAGAAAATATGGGGTTAATGAACTGGGGTTATTGGGGTGTCCCTATCTCTTTCCTCTTCTCCTCTCCTGTAGACCCCCAAAGGTTAACACTCTCACCTTAGGCAAGTGAATGCCGAGCTCTCCATCTGCCTCAGGGCAGGGTGCTGTAACCAGTTTCTTCACTGGATAGGTAGCGCAGGCCTCTTGACTTCAGAGGACTGCTGTCCGTCGTTTACTGCACGAACGGTAAGTTTCGAGTCATTCAAATGTCTTTAAAGTCTTTAGTAATGATGTCTCTTGTTTTGCAGGGTTCCGGCGATGGCGGATGACAGGCTGAAGTGAGTTGAAGATGGAGCCCGTGTGATGAATAGAAGCGCCTGGAAGCACGTAAGTAAGCGCTTGTTGCCTGCTTCACTATGCGCTCTAACTCAATTTTTATTTTGCAGGTACGAGTTCGGAGCGGCTGCAGGGTGCCGGAATACCCACTGGATTAGATGTGGAAAGGAGTAATGGCACGTGAGTATTAAAGTTCCCCAATGTCTTTAAACGCACCTTGTTTTGTCTTTCAGATGCGGGATGCAGCGCCGAAGGCCTCCGGAGCGTGCGAAGAGTTGGTAAACTTTTGTCTTTCAGATGCCGGAATGCAGTGTGAAGACCTCCGGAGCGCACGAAGAGTAGGTAAGCCTTTGCCTTTCAGATGCCGGAATGCTAACCTGTTCTTTCTTGTCTTTATAGGTGTTGCTGAAGACTGGATTCAGGATGGTAAGCCTTTGCCTTTCAGATGCCGGAATGCTAACCTGTTCTTTCTTGTCTTTATAGGTGTTGCTGAAGACTGGATTCAGGATGGTAAGCCTTTGCCTTTCAGATGCCGGAATGCTAACCTGTCTCTTTCTTGTCTTTATAAGTGTTGCTGAAGACTGGATTCAGGATGGTAAGCCTTTTTCCTTAGGCCCAGGACTGGATGCAGAAGACACGATGAGCGTTCTGCTGCAGAGGTTGCAGAATAACGCAAAGCAAGATTCATCCACCGGGTGTGGTTTAAATAGCCTCCTGTAGTGCTTAGGTGTCTCCTTCCACAGCCACGCCCAAGTAAGAAAAGAGTTCCTGGTAAGAAAAGAGTTCCTGCCTTCCAGAAGAGTTCCAGTGTTCTGAATCTAGGGAGTGGCTCCAGCCCCACCCAACAGGAAAAGTAGTTCCAAACAGAAGAGGATCAGAGGCTCAACTGGCAGGCAAGTAAGCAGCATGGTCTGCTGAAGGTAAGTCCACCCAAGCATTATGAGCCCGGCGCTTCCAGCGCTGGGACTGGGCATATTTATGAGCCTGGTGCCACTGGCGCCAGGACTGGGTCCAAAAGGTCCCAATTGGGACTGGTTGGCACTCGGAACCAGGGTTATGGATCTGCTTCCAAGGGAGTTGGGAAAACCCTGACCTTTTGGAAGCAGAGATCATGACAGTACCCCCCCTCAAGGCCCCTCCCAAACCGGGCTTCTCCGGGGGTTTTGGCTTGTCAGGAAATGTTCGGTGAAATCTTTTGATTAGGCGAGGAGCGTGGACATATTCAGCAGGTTCCCAGGATCTCTCTTGGGGGCCGTAGCCTTTCCAGTCAATTAGGTAGAATAGTTTAGATTTGGAGATCTTGGAGTCCAGAATGCTTTTGACTTCAAACTCGAGTTCTCCATCCACTAGGATAGGTTTTGGAGATTTGGTTAGTCGGGTTTGAGGTTGCACGGGTTTTAATAGAGAGACGTGGAAGACCGGATGTATCTTCATGTGCGGGGGCAAGTCCAACTTGACCGCTACTGGGTTTACTATGGTAGTGATGGAATAGGGACCAAGGTATCTTGGGTTAAATGTGCGTGGCCCTTTTAGAGATAGATATTTGGTGGATAACCAGACTTGATCCCCTACTTGATAGTGAGGGGCTTCCTTCCGATGTTGATCTGCTCCTTTCTTGTATTGTTCTTTAGCCCTTTGAAGGTGAGAAACAGCTTCCTTAAAGGCTTGGGTGATTGTAGAATGCAGGTAGTCTACTGCTGGTGTTTCAAGATCTTGGAGGGGATCCAACTCCGAGGTTCGAGGGTGACTGCCGTACAAAAGAAAAAACGGGGTTTTCCCAGTTCCCGAATGGACAGAGTTATTGTAGGCATCCTCGGCTATCCAAAGATTATCTTTCCAAGTTTTTTCAGTTTGTTGCAGCATGCAGCGTAAATACTGTTCCAGAGTTTGATTGGTCCTCTCGGTTTGTCCGTCGGTCTGAGGGTGGTGACTGGTCGATAGTCTCACATCAATTTGAGCCGACCGACAGCAACTTCGCCAAAAATGAGAAATAAATTGACTACCTCGATCCGAAATTAGAACCGAAGGAAAACCGTGCAGTCGGACGATGTTTTCGAGAAATTCTCAGGCCAGAGTTGCTGCTGTTGGCAAGCCTTTGAGCGGAATGAAATGCGCCATCTTGGAGAATAAGTCCACGATTACTAGAATCGTATTGTATCCGGAGCATGGAGGTAGATCGGTGATGAAGTCCATAGAAAGCGTATGCCAAGGGCGAGGTGGGATGTCAATAGGGCGTAAGAGGCCTGCTGGTCTTTCCTTTTGACTCTTGTTTTGGGCGCATACTCCACAGGACATTATAAAGTCTCTGATATCTTTTTTCCAAGACGGCCACCAGAAGTAGTGCTTGATCTTTTCTGAGGTCTTGGCTATACCGGGATGACCTTCCATTAAAGAGTCGTGATAACAAGAGATTACTTTTTTCTGTAAATCTGTGCTGGGTAGGTATAATCGTTCTTGGAAATACAATAAGTTGTCCTTTACTGCAAAGTCCTTTCCCTGCAGATGCCAATTCTGTATGTCTGCTGGAGTTACAAGTTGCCTGGCTTTATCCTTAACTTCCTCTATGGATTCTGTGGCGATTACACCCAGAATTCTTTGTTCGGGAATGATTGGTACAGGTTTAGGGTTGACCAAGTGTTCTTCCACTCCCATCCGAGAAAGGGCATCGGCTTTACCGTTCTTTGTACCAGGTCGATAGGTAATTATGAAGTCAAACTCGGCAAAGAATAATGCCCAACGGAGTTGTCTAGAGGATTGGGCTTTTGCGGTCTTCAAATATTGCAGGTTTCAGTGATCCGTAATCACAGTAACGGTGTGTCGGGCCCCCAGCAGATAATGCCGCCAAGCCTTAAAGGCAGACTTGATAGCCAGAAGTTCCTTGTCAGTAATCGTGTAATTGATTTCAGGAGGCGAGAATTTGCGGGACCAAAATGCCACGGGATGCAACTGATTGGTTACCGGGTCCTTTTGTGATAGAACTGCCCCCATGGCAAGGCTTGAAGCATCAGTTTCCACGATGTAGGGGAGTTCGGGGCGAGGGTGTTTTAAGATTGGTGCAGAGATAAATTTAGTCTTCAAATCCTGGAAAGCTTGTTCCGCCTCGGTAGACCATTCAAAACGTTTGTTTTTCTTTAACAAGGCAGTGATGGGCTGGACTATTCGAGAGAATTCGGGGATAAACCTGCGGTAAAAGTTAGCGAAGCCTAACATGCTTTGCACACCTTTTATGGAGGATGGTGATGGCCATTTGAGAACTGCATCGACCTTCTTTGAATCCATACGCACTCCGCCAGGTGATAATATGAATCCCAAGAATTCAACTTCAGTCACGTTGAAAACACATTTTTCCAACTTAGCGAAAAGTTTGTGTTGACGCAATCTTTCGAGGACCATTTTCACGTGTTTCCGATGTTCAGATTCCGATGAAGAATAAACGAGGATGTCGTCAATGTAAACAACAACACATACATCTATGAGCTCTCTGAGGACATCGTTCATAAAATATTGAAAGGCGGCCGGGGCATTGCAAAGTCCGAAGGGCATGACCTGATATTCAAATAGCCCATACTTGGTGCGGAAGGCCGTCTTCCATTCATCGCCCTCTTTTACTCGTACCAAGTGGTAAGCTCCTCTAAGATCCAGCTTTGTATATATGCATGCTTTTCTGACTTGGTCCAGGAGTTCAGGGATCAAAGGTAACGGATATCTATTCTTAACGGTGATCTGGTTCAGGGAGCGATAATCGATACAAGTTCTAAGGTCTCCTTCCTTTTTTGGAACGAAGAACAAAGCTGAAGAAGCAGGGGACTTGGAAGGACGAATAAATCCATTTGCCAGGTATTGATCCAGGTATTGTCGAAGGTGAAGGTTCTCAGGCTCGGTGAGGGCATAAATTCTACTACAAGGAGGAGTAGATCCAGGTATCAGGTCTATCTGGCAGTCATAAGACCTATGAGGAGGTAGAGAGTTAGCCTGATCCTTCCGGAAAACATCTTGGTATTCTAGGTATTCGGGAGGTAACTGGGGAGTCTCTGAAGAAATTGCGGCCAGTGCAACACCAGGTGGAGGGTGACAAGTAGAGACACATTCTGGAAACTGGACCGTTCTTGCTCGCCAATCGATCAGAGGATTGTGTTTCTCTAACCAAGGTATTCCTAGAATAATCTGAAACTGAGGGGCCTTGATCACATTGAACACAATCTTCTCATGGTGTCCATCTTGACTTACTAGCGTCACCTCTTGAGTGGTATGCGTTACTGGCCCGGAGGCTATCTCCGTACCATCCACCGTAGTAATGACGTCCTTTACAGCCTTGGGACAAAGAGTTAGATTCATCCTCAAAACCATTTCATGATCCACATAATTGCCGATGGCACCGCTGTCGACGTAAGCTTCAATTGCATGTAATCGATCCGGATTATCAGGGCTAATGAGGACCATAGGTATCACGAAATGCGAGGTCACGGAACTGGTTTTCACGCTCGGCAAGAGGACCTCTATTCTTGTCGGGCGAGGTCGTTTCCCTGCTCAGAGTTTGTAACTTTGGTAACTGCAGCTCCTACTGCCTTCTTGGCAGGTTTCACCGGACAGTCTCGAAGAAAGTGCCCCGAGTTTCCGCAATATAGGCATAATTGCAACTGTTTCCTCCTTTCCCGCTCCCTTTGTGTTAGAGGACCTTTCAGACCCCCTATTTGCATGGGTTCCCCGGAGTCTACTCCTTTGGAAGGAGTTGGCTGTTTGGAAAATACTCGAGCATCAAACTTGGAACGATCGGCCTTCCTGTTCTGCAGCCTGTGATCTATTTGAACGACCAAGTCTATATAATCCGAAAAGTCTTGTGGGGGATTCACTACTTGGGCTAAAACGTCTTTGAGCTCTCCACGTAGACCTCTATAAAACAGCGTAATCCTTTTGTCCTCAGGCCATTGAGTTTCCACTATTAGTCTATTGAAAGATGCAATATAAGCCAAAAGGTCTTGATTACCCTGTCGCAACGAAAGAAGCTCATTGTCCAAGGCCTGCCCCTGTGAATGTCTTGCGAACAGTTTTTTCATACTAAGCTGAAAGGCTTGAAAATCATGGAGAACCGGATCATCTTGATTAACTAGAGGGATCGACCAGTCTGCCGCATTGCCACTAAGGTACGAAAGTACAAAAGCTACTTTTGCTTGATCAGTTGGAAAGGCTGCTGGCCGGCATAAGAAGTGCAACCGGCACTGATTGATAAATACTGCAAACCTCTTTGGGTCACCAGAAAATCGTTCGGGCGGAGCCAGAGGTACATTCCCAGGTAGGTTGATCTGCACTGGATTCATAGAGGATGTTGAAGGAAGATTTGCCCCTGATGCGGATAGCGGGGTCTGTCCGGCTTGTGACTGTAGCACTTGTCTAGCAAGATTGTCTGTTCTCTCCTTGGAAATAATTAGTTCCCTTCTTAGAGCATTCGTTTCCTGACGAGCTGCATGCACTTCTGCCCTTAGTTCCCCAAGTAACCGGGCTAGGGGGTCAGTATCCGAGGTTTCCATAGCGCCTGGGCGAGAGTTTTGCGGTAGGCTTTGCGTTCTGTAACGCTCACCTGATTCTCGCAGAGGCGCCGGTCTTGACTGGGCGACTACCGTATCTTCAAAGGTGATGTGTAGCACCCGGTTGGCTCTTTGGGCTGGACCTCTGTGCACTGTATGCCTGACGTGTAGAGTAAGATGTCTGCAGATAGAAAATATGGGGTTAATGAACTGGGGTTATTGGGGTGTCCCTATCTCTTTCCTCTTCTCCTCTCCTGTAGACCCCCAAAGGTTAACGCTCTCACCTTAGGCAAGTGAATGCCGAGCTCTCCATCTGCCTCAGGGCAGGGTGCTGTAACCAGTTTCTTCACTGGATAGGTAGCGCAGGCCTCTTGACTTCAGAGGACTGCTGTCCGTCGTTTACTGCACGAACGGTAAGTTTCGAGTCATTCAAATGTCTTTAAAGTCTTTAGTAATGATGTCTCTTGTTTTGCAGGGTTCCGGCGATGGCGGATGACGGGCTGAAGTGAGTTGAAGATGGAGCCCGTGTGATGAATAGAAGCGCCTGGAAGCACGTAAGTAAGCGCTTGTTGCCTGCTTCACTATGCGCTCTAACTGTCTTTTTATTTTGCAGGTACGAGTTCGGAGCGGCTGCAGGGTGCCGGAATACCCACTGGATTAGATGTGGAAAGGAGTAATGGCACGTGAGTATTAAAGTTCCCCAATGTCTTTAAACGCACCTTGTTTTGTCTTTCAGATGCGGGATGCAGCGCCGAAGGCCTCCGGAGCGTGCGAAGAGTTGGTAAACTTTTGTCTTTCAGATGCCGGAATGCAGTGTGAAGACCTCCGGAGCGCACGAAGAGTAGGTAAGCCTTTGCCTTTCAGATGCCGGAATGCTAACCTGTTCTTTCTTGTCTTTATAGGTGTTGCTGAAGACTGGATTCAGGATGGTAAGCCTTTGCCTTTCAGATGCCGGAATGCTAACCTGTCTCTTTCTTGTCTTTATAGGTGTTGCTGAAGACTGGATTCAGGATGGTAAGCCTTTTTCCTTAGGCCCAGGACTGGATGCAGAAGACACGATGAGCGTTCTGCTGCAGAGGTTGCAGAATAACGCAAAGCAAGATTCATCCACCGGGTGTGGTTTAAATAGCCTCCTGTAGTGCTTAGGTGTCTCCTTCCACAGCCACGCCCAAGTAAGAAAAGAGTTCCTGGTAAGAAAAGAGTTCCTGCCTTCCAGAAGAGTTCCAGTGTTCTGAATCTAGGGAGTGGCTCCAGCCCCACCCAACAGGAAAAGTAGTTCCAAACAGAAGAGGATCAGAGGCTCAACTGGCAGGCAAGTAAGCAGCATGGTCTGCTGAAGGTAAGTCCACCCAAGCATTATGAGCCCGGCGCTTCCAGCGCTGGGACTGGGCATATTTATGAGCCTGGTGCCACTGGCGCCAGGACTGGGTCCAAAAGGTCCCAATTGGGACTGGTTGGCACTCGGAACCTGGGTTATGGATCTGCTTCCAAGGGAGTTGGGAAAACCCTGACCTTTTGGAAGCAGAGATCATGACATGTGCTTTACATCAGAGCCAGGACATTTATCATTTCCACAGAAACTAATTGTACTCGATTATCTGAGACTACTTCCTCGGGACATGCTTCTCTCCTGAAGAGTCTTGTGAGAGCTTGAATGGTCGATCCTGTGGTTCTCTCCCTCATTAATTTTGCTTCCACCCATTTTGAGGGGTAATCCACCAGTATCATTGTGTGTTTGTGTTCTGCGAGCATGTGATCCATGGACCCAGTGAAGTCTATCCCACTTGACTCCAGGGATCTCAGGTCCATTTGACAGAATGTCATTGGTGGAGCTAGCGTGATGAGGCGCTTCTCTCCTTGCCTGATGCACACGCAGTAATGTGCCTTTCCAAGTCGCTGTCCATATACGCCACCAGCAGTGCTCCCTCAGTCTCCTTCTCGACAATGAGCAGCCTAAATGACCTTCGTGAGCCAGCCCAGCAAAGTGGCCACAAGTGACGCAGTTGGAATGATCCTGTCTGCTCTGCAAAGAAGGTTTCCTTCACCCGGAGTTTGGCTTGTATTTTGCTGTGAGGATGAAGTTGGAGTCGTATATTCTTTTCTGATGGCTAACTTGACTTTGTGAAATCAGCCATCTGTCAGAGAGTATTGTCAGCCTTGTAGCATTGCAGCCATCGATCCACTGATATGCTTTGTGAGCTGTGCAATAAGGAAGAGCATTAGTAAGCATCCCATTCATCACCTGGCTTGGGCCTCAGCGGTAGCCTGGGCAGGCAGTCTGCAGGGGAATTCTGCTAGACCGGGACTTATTAAATCTTCATTGTAAATTCTTGCAATTTGGATGCGAGTCTAGCCAGTCTCAATGTGACCTTGACCTCATGCCTAATGACGTAATATTATGAATAAGGGGTTTATGGTCCATGCGGAGTGTGAAAGTTCTTCCACAGATATATTTTCTTAAGTGCTCTGTTGCCCAGGTGCATGCAAACATTTTTTTGTCAATGACCGACTAGTTGAGCTCAGAGTCGGAGAATGGAGCAGCCTTCCCTTTCCTTCTGCATCATGGTCACCCCTAAACCATAGGCACTGGCATTGGTCGTGCTGATCGTGTGCTTCTTGGACATGCATGGTCGACGAGTAGGACCACTCAAGATGCTGTTTTTGATGGTATTGAATGCATTTTGAGATTCAGGTGACCACCACAAGGGCCACTCTTCTCTAGAATGAGTCTGAGGGGTTTGGTATTTGCTGAAAATGCTTCTACAAACTTGCCATAGAACTCTGAGAGAATCATGCAGGATCGCAGTTGCTCTGTTTTGGTTGGTCTGGGAGCGCTTCATGATTGCTTCTACCAGCGACACCGTGGGATGTCTTCATGCCGCCGAAATGGAGTATCTCAGATATTTGACTTCTCCATCCTGGAACATATATTTTAATATATTTTAAGTGCCTGCCCAACACTTATACGGGAGATCTTCATCCTTCCCAAGAACCAGGATATCGTCCTGGAAAAATTCCAAATGCGGAATGTTCCTGAGGAGGTTGGTAACGAGACGTTGGAATACTGCAGCCATGGAGGAGAGACCAAATGACTTTCAAGTATACTGGAAGGTGCCTTCCCGGTGTTACAAATGCTGTTAGTGCTTGGATTCCGGGTGAAGTCAGATCTGGTGGTATGCATTCTTCAGATCTAACTCTGTGAACATTCTTGCATCTTGGAACAGTAGCAGAAACTCAGTGTTCAGTAACGGGTAGGAGTCTGCAACGATGTTCAGACAGCGATGGTCCGCACTCATTCATAGTGTCATGCTGCCTTGCTTCTTCGTGAGGACAATTGGGCTTAACCATTCCCTGGCCTCCATGAGTTGCCTGACGCCCTAGTCGGGGAACTCACGCAGTAGGGATTTGAGTTATGTACGTGCCATTAGAGGAACGGGTCTGAGCGTGTGTTTCTTGGGTGTGTTGTCCTGTGCAGTATTATTCTGTGGACATATTGCTTGAGCATTCCAGTTCCTCATGAAAAAAGTCCCTCTTAGATTCGAGTAGGCTTACTCCCGATTGCTGTGGAACAATGAATACTTATTCTGGTAAGCCTGGATTAAATTTGATTTCTAGACATCTGTGGTCATCCCAACCAAAATTTGATAGCTGCTATGCACGCTTGGAAGGAGTCTGTGCTGCTTCTGAAGTCAATCAAGTCAATTGTGTCACCTCTGTTCGCTCCTGGGTTACCGTCTTGTGCGTGGAGGCTGCCTTTCCATTTGGGAAAGAATATAAAATATGTATCCTTTAGTATGATGGCATAATAGTGTTGGGACAGACTCCCAGGTATGCCAGGCTGATGCTGGGGGTCTGCAGACTCGGAGGGCCCAACACCCTCCCCAGGACAAACAGAGGACTCAGTCAGACAGCAAGTACAAACTGTGGTTTATTGCACATAAAACCAACAGGGAGCAATACACGAAGACAGAAGATTTCAGGTACAGCTCGAGGTTCCACCACGCGCAGGCTGATTTTTGTAACATTATTACATCATCACTCGGGCCCTTCTCTTAAAAACCTATCACCATGGGGGGTGACCACTAGGAGTCTTTACCACGTATAATGGACCCTACAGGTGTTATTCTACTGGTCCTTGCATGTCAGGTGGCTGGCCTGTCCCATCCCCAAGGGCTATTAAACTGTTGCTGAGTAGTGGGCTTACTATTGGTTCATGCCCTTTGCCACTCGCCCATGGAATACCTAACTGTGATTGGTTAGAGCTGATGCCCCCAGGCCTGGGACTCCTTCCATTTCTGTTAGTAAATCCAGAACATATTGTTTCTGAAGCGCCACAAATCACACTGCTCTGAGCTCTTCCTTTATTGCATTGAACCCATTCACTGTGGAGTTGATCATCACCATCAGTGGGGGATCCCAGTGGGGGATCTGCAGCCATTTCGTATTCATAAAAGTCTGTACAGATGGGATAAATGATGCAAAGGACATCTGCATTCTGCTAAACAGCAGGTGTTTGGCTGTTACTTCATCCAGGGCTGTTTCTGATGCTTCTGAGAAGTAATTGCCTCCTCTCTATACTCTCTACAATTCTGCCAGCTTTTCATTCTGTGCCTTTTCTACTGACCTCTTCTTCCTTCTGCTAGTGTCCAATTTTGGAAACTCATCGAGCTTCACATCCTTTTGCATCATGACCAAGGATTTGTAGCAGTTAGCAATCTCCTCCCCTTTTAGGTGGCAGCTTCTCATATGCCTTGGATCCGCACGCCCAGTACCTATCTTCATTGCTGCATGCTTTTCTATGCTTCACCATCCTGCGTTTACCACACTTCCACTTCACCCTCAATTTGGTAACACCGTGTAGGTGTCTTCTGAAGGGTATTATTGGCATTGGTCCAGCTTCATTTTCCACCCATGTGAGCAACTTTGCACTTGCTTCCCACTGCTTCAGACACTTGTCATTTACTTCTTGTACTTCTTCCCACCACCCCATCATTCCATCCATCTTCTGTGTAAACTTGACCATACATGAGCATCTGTGGTCTCTACCAGCACCCAGGTTCTCCTCCTGTCTCTTTCAGTCTTGTCCAAGGGTATGACAATTCCTTCAATGTTACTCTCTTTGTCTCTCCTTTCTCAGACCCATTAGTTATGTATTGTATTGCTTCATCTAACTGCCAGTAATTGTTCATCATGTCTAATGTGTTTATGTAATTGTCTTCGTACAGGAACGTTGCTCGGGACATCTATCACAGTGTTGCTGTTTTGCCCTGAAATCTTCCTCTGGTCGTTACCATCAGGCATAGAGCTCATGCTGCTGGTATTTCAGTTGCTATAAACGTTCTGGAGGCACTCATGGCAAAGAGGATTAATCAGCAGAGATAACAGCTCTCCCCGGTGGTTTCTTTACCTACTTTTGTCATGTGTTTGTACCACATGTTGTTAGACACTCAAGAAGTATCAGTGAGATACATGTTTACTCCTTTCATGTCTGTGTCAGCACTGCACTTACCTCTCCTTACTGTGCTTGCAGTGCTCTACTGTCACCTGACATGGTTGTTCCACCTGCTTGGGTCAGGGAGATGTTAGTAGAGGATAGAGAAGTAGCACCAGCAACAAGCAAAATCCTCCAAAATATAAAAGCACAAACTCCATTTGGAATAAAGAGACAGAATCACATTTCTGTATTATTTCTCCCATCTTCACCTGTGCTGACATATACATGCAGCTTGAAGATATAGTTGCCTGCCTGAAATGCGCAAGACTAGATGTTATTGGGTTAGTGTCTTTAGTTTTCAAGCCCAGTATATCAAATAATCTTTAACAGCAAAAATTAATATATCCTCCCACACCAATCTAATTACAGAGTCTCTCAGAGTTGCTATAACTGTAAGGGTGTTGTTGCTCCAAATGTGGGTAGGCTTGGACCAAATAGTCTACAAATGCAAGAAAATACACTCTGGGGGAGTTGCCCTGAAATCTGCTAGGCCTTTGCACACCTTGGACAAACTGGTTTGAAAAAGTGTCAGGGTGATAGACACTGGGTAACATGAAGAAACATCAATTGTTGCAGATGTCTTTCTCAACTAATGTATGTAGAGAACAAAATAACAAACAGACAGTTTATCCTCACTCTAAGTCAATAAGCAGTCCATTTCCTATCTCTTCTGCCCTTGAGCGAGTAACCATTGGGTGTCCTCCACTTGGCAGAGTAAGTTCAAAGTTGTCTTGCTGCTCCACTTGCTGCTGATCGTTGGCCAAGTTGAAATCATTGCCAGATGAGGCTGCTGCTTTTTAGGGCTTGATGTATGACAAGCGGTTCCAGACTGTTTATCCTTCCAGTCAGACAGCCTTATCTCCTACTGTTGCAATGGTGTGGGGGCCTGTAAATCGGGGTGCATCCCACTTGTGGATAAAATTGTGTAGCACAACTGTATCTCTAATGTTAACCTGTCTTTTCACTCCAGAGTATTTTGGTTTGTTGTCACAGTTGCTTTCTCAAGTTATCTTCTGGGCCTACCCGGAACCATTGTATCTGGCGAGAGATAAAAGAGGCCCTAGTAATCAAGGAAGTAATGTAATTGAACATTTCCTGACCTATCCCATCAGCGCTACTGTCAACATCTTTTAAAGCCCTGGTGGGAGGAGACAGTGGGAGTTGCATGCGCTGTCCTGTCACCACCTCATGGGGCGTTAAGTGGTGGTCAGATCCAGGCTTCTTGTGCAATGCAAACAATGCAAGTGGTAGGCAGTGCAGCCAATTCTTCTTTGTGCTCTGCTTTGTTTAAACTATTGCCTCCGTCAAGAGGCCGTTCAGACGTTAACACATCCTGTTTGCTTGTGGGTGGTTCGCGCAGGAGAACTTGTGTTGAATGCCCAGAAATGTAGTGATGTGCTTGAACATAGCATTGGCGAAGTGAGGGCTGTTGTCAGACCGCAGGACCTCGCACATGCCCCATCACAGGAACACTTCCCTGATCAAAAATGTGTCTGCCCTGAGGGCATCAGGATGAGAACAGGGGCCTGTCTCAATCCACTGAGAGAATGGGCACATAACCACTATAATTTAGCATCACCATTGGCACACTTGGATCATGTCAATTATGAGGATTTATTTAGTTTCACTGCAGCTGGTCCCTTTGTCGTCTGGGGATTGGAATGTGCCTTCATATCTCTGACCTTGGCTGTGGGCCTCTATCACGCCCCTTGCTCTCTGTGCAGCTTTAATCAGCTATGCTTGTCTCCTGGACAGTGGCTTGAGGCCTGCTGTAATTTTTCTAAACCTTATAATGTGGTTTTTACTTTGCCCATGATATACTACGCTCCCTATGGGTTAGCTATACATGGTTTGATCAGGTTCCATATATACTCCTGTATGTGCATGCAAACATTAGCTTTAAGCATCAGCAAGCTTGCTCGGGATCTCTTGTGCCTTGCAGTTCTGCGTTACTGCATTTGACACTATGTATGTATATCTGTCCTCTAGCTATAGAACTCTGCGCTCATGTTCTTCATGTATACAAGTGTATATTTATGTGGTGCAGTGCGGACTGCATTTGTGCTTCATGTCTAACGCTGCTATGTTGTGGTGTCACTAATGACATCAGTACCATGGCTTCTTGGTGCTTAGACAAGGCAGTCCATATGGGTGTCTCTGTCATGATCACTGGCTCCCCTCCCACACTCGAGAAGACTTGCATTGTATTCGGTCAGTATGGCTGTCTGAGAGGATATCTTTCAGTGTACTTGTCGATCATTGGTGCACTCGGAATTCGTCCAACATAAGATGAATGGCGGCAAGAGTTTCTAGCTCTTCTTCCTGGCATAAACTTGGGGGCGCAGAGGTGTGGTGTCGAGACTTCCTCTTGAATATAAGCCAGAATCTGCCCACACCTTTGTGGAAGTCTTATCATTTTTGTTCATGCAATAAGGCTTCCTGCTCCCAGCCAGTTTGTCTCTGATGCTGAGCACAATTTGTTCAAACTGCTCACTGGGTTTGTCGTCATTCAAATTGCTCTGTATGGCCACAACAGTGCGTCGCCTATTGGTGTTAGACATGGCGGTGAAGTGACCAATCTTGTTGTGAAAACAAAATCAAAATATCGAGACTGAGTACCCCAAAAGGAAATACACCAAACACGGGTTACAAAGGAACATACAAAGATATTTATTTTATACTGAACAGTTTTCCAAGAAAAGTAACAGATAACTATTGGACCTCAATACAACACAACGAACTCCAGCGTGGTTCAGTGTGCTTAGTGAGAGACGCTGTACATTAGAATTCGTCGCTCTTTTATACCATTTGCGAACATGCTGTCCAACCCTACTTCGAGTTAATATTCCTCTAATACATTACTGATCTAGGGTTCATGCCGAGTTCGCATATCCAGATGTAACTAGTTTGCCTTTAATACATACGTCAACAAGCCTAGATGGCATCTGTGTATTCTGGGATTTCCCATACAGGTCTTCTCAAACATTAATACAATGTAGTTAAACAAGTGTTCTTAGTTCAGTATTTGGATACATTGTTCTTAACATATGCTCGCGGATTAGTTTCATTGGCGCTATTAATTCTTTACACACAGGTCAACGAAGAACAAGGTCTCAGTTCACTACCTCAACAAGTGGCCTGCAGGAAAGTTACATATTAATTACACACTGAGGTCAAGACAGCCATGTTGTATTTCGGAATGACATCGTCCACCATTTTAACTCACAGGGTGACTTTACAGAGAGAACCTAAAATGGCGGATTGACCTAAAATGGTGACTTACATTGATTCTAAGGTCAGGACCTTGCAACACAGATTTCTTCGCAAGTGGCTTATAAGCAGCTTGGCGTAGGACAATATACACATATTTGTTGCAATAGGAGGCATGATATAATTTCCCATTTGACATTATGGCACACAACAAACCTGTGGCTGTGTGCAGAAAGGAAGGCATTACTGAGCCATGGTCATGTGCAAAGAGGGGACACGGGACAACGCTGGATGGAGCCAACGATGAGGGATACCTGGGCCCAGGTTCTGTGCAGAGAGGGCAATGAGCTGTGGCTGTGTTCAGAGAAGGTGACATAGCTGGGCCATGCCTGTGTGCAGAGAGGGGGTATGGCTGAGTCATGCTTAAATGCTGACACAGGACTGCATACAGACTCCTGGCAGTGCTTGAGTCAAGGCTGCACACAGAAAGGGGGAATGGCTGAGTCATTCTTACATGCAGGCAGACACTCGACCGCCTGCAGATGTTGGCCAATGGCTGAGCCATGGTAGCATCTAGCGTGGGAACAGTTTGGTTGAGACATGGTAGCATGCAGCATAGGGACATGGCTGAGACATGGTAGCATGAAGCGTGGGGTCATGGTTGACCCATGGTAGCATGCAGCGGGGGACATGGCTGAGACATGGTAGCATGAAGCGTGGGGACATGGTTGACCCATGGTAGCATGCAGCGTGGGGACATGGCTGAGCCATGGTAGCATGCAGACACTGCACCGTATACAGACACTGGGCAATGGCTGAGCCATGGTAGCATGCAGCGTGGGGACAGCGCGGATGAGCCATGGTAGAATGTAGGCATTGGATTGTATACAGACACTGGGCAATGGCTGTACCATAGTAGCATGCAGCGTGGGGACAGCATGGGTGAACCATGCTAGCATGCAGACACCGGACTGTATACAGACCCTGGGCAATGGCTGAGCCATGGTAGCATGCAGCGCGGGAAAAAGCGTGGGTGAGCCATGGTAGCATGCAGACACTGGACCGTATACAGACACTGGACAATGGCTGAGCCATGATAGCATGCGGCGTGGGGACAGCGTGGTTGAGCCATGGTAGCATGCAGACACTGGACCGTATACAGACACTGGGCAATGGCTGAGCCATAGTAGCATGCAGACACTGGACTGTATACAGACAATGGGCAATGGCTGAGCCATGGTAGCATGCAGCATGGGGACAGCGAGTTTGATTCATGGTAGCATGTAGACACCGGACTGTATAAAGACACTGGGCAATAGCTGAGTCATGGTAGCATGCCGCGTGGGTAAGCGTGGGTGAGCCAAGGTAGCATGCAGACACTGGACTGTATACAGATACTGGGCAATGGCTGAGCCATGGTAGCATGCAGCGTGGGGACAGCGCGGTTGAGCCATGGTAGCATGTAGACACCACACTGTATAAAGACACTGGGCAATGGCTGAGTCATGGTAGCCCGCAGCGTGGGGACAGTGTGGGTGAGCCATCGTAGCATGCAGACACTGGACCGTATACAGATACTGGGCAATGGCTGAGCCATGGTAGCATGCAGCGTGGGGACTGCGTGGGTGAGCCATAGTAGCAGACAGCCTGAGGACTGCGTGGGTGAGCCATAGTAGCAGACAGACACTGGACCGTATAGAGACATTGGCCAATGGCTGAGCCATGGTAGCATGCAGCGTGGGGACTGCATGGGTGAGCCATAGTATCAGACAGACACTGGACCGTATACAGACACTGGGCAATGGCTGAGCCATGGTAGCATGCAGTCACTGGACCGTATACAGACACTGTGCAATTGATGAGCCATGGTAGCATGCAGCGTGGGGACAGCTTGGTTGAGCCATGATAGCATGCAGACACTGGACCGTGTACAGACGCTGGGCAATTGTTGAGCCATGGTAGCATGCAGCGTGGGGACTGCATGGGTGAGCCATAGTATCAGACAGACACTGGACCATATACAGACACTGGGCAGTGGCTGAGCCATGGTAGCATGCAGACACTGGACCGTATACAGACACTGGGCAATTGTTGAGCCATGGTAGCATGCAGCGTGGGGACAGCTTGGTTGAGCCATGGTAGCATGCAGACACTGGACTGTATACAGAAACTGGGCAATGGCTGAGTCAAGGCTGCAAGCAGAGTGAGGGACATAGCTGAGCTATGGTAGCATACAGACACTGGACTGCATGCACGCACTGTGACATGGCTGAGCACAGGCTGTGTTCCTAGATGGGGGGCTTTGTTGAGGCTATTCCTGGACTCTTGTTTAGGGGCAATACTTGTCTTCCAGCTTCCATTTCTGATTTATACCCGCCTGGCATGGTCTCTTTTTGGGGTGCTGGAACAAGTGCGGCCTGCGCTACTCAGACTAGTATGTTGATGTGAACTAGCCCTCCTCCCACTGGCCCTCTTGCAGGGGGAGTTTCACCGTGTACCCCTCCTCCCACCCCGTGCCCCCCACTTTGCATTTGCTCAGCTCCCTGGTGATAATCTCATGCCATTGATGGGGGGTGAGGGGGGCTGGGGGAGAGGGGAACAGAGAAATCATTATTGCTCGCCCCTGCCTCCGGAGATTAATTTCGGCGGGCAGGGCCCAGTGGCGTCGTTATCTGCCGAGCAGGGGAGCCGTTTGCCTCCATTGTGCGCTTGGCAGCCCCGTCCTTTCGTGGGGGAGGGGGGGCCGTCGGGGCTATGAGCAAACTCAAAGCAAAGGTTAGTTAAAAGGAAAAAAAACGCTGGAAACCCTCCCAAAAGAGGTCGCTCCTTGGGCTGGAAGCAGAGGAGGCCCACGCTTTAATGCCAGAGTCAGGCGGGCCCAGAAAGCGCCCAACAATTAGGGGTCGCCTGTCAGAGAGCGTTAGGCGCCACTCGCCCAGCCTGTCAGGCGTGCGGCGGGCGGGCGGGCGGGCGGGCACAGGGGCTGCCCAATGGGGCAAGGCCCCTGTTAGTGCTGGGGGGTGAGCAGCGGCCCAGTGCAGGCCTCCGCTTCAAGGGTGCAGTGTGGGTGCAGGCAGGGGGGTGCGTGATGCTATGTCATGTCGTGTTAGACCTTGTTATACTAGGAGTGCTGCCTTCTTATGTTATTAAATTAATGTCATGACGGTTGGTACACGGCTGACAAGCGCTTCGAAGCAGGCGCATGATGACATGTAGCACTCCAGAAAACACCAATACATATATAGTATACGTGAGTGGCACTCAGGTCACGAAGAGGGCCATAATGACCATAGTAGACCTGTCATTGTAACCTGGCAGCTAGTGTACATCCGGACCCCATCACACAACACACACTACTTTTAGCAGCACTCTTTTCTCGCTCTGAAAGTGCCCTCCCGTGAACAGCCCCTTCTCCTTCAGACACCCCAGAATGTACCCTCCCATTTTCTGCAGTCCTGATGGAGGATCTATAGCCTTCAGGGGACCCTGTGTTCCCTTGCACTCGACCAAGACTCTGCAAAAGTCTGGTGCTGGCACTTCCGCTAGACGGCCTGGCAAGGGCCAGTTATCCTCTCTGCAAACGGGTGGGTGAAGGATCCTCCACACTTCAGTGCTCCGCTTGAGCACATTGTAACCGTTTATTGAGAAGCCACCCTCAACAAAGGGAGTACCCCCCGCCCCCCACACTCTCCTGGTTATGCAACAAACTGTTTAACAGATTCTTTTTTTAGCCCTGTCTCAGACACATATCATGGCCCTTAAACCCCTCTCTCCAGAGCTAACAATGAGCCAAGAACCAGGCCGGCGTACGGGAAATATATTGGTATTTATTTCAACTAAAAGTAATAGAAATTAGCACGAAAATATCATAAAACACTTTATCCATGACACAACACAACACAACTTCTCTCAGCATAAATAAATCACAAAAGTGAGTTGAAAAGAACACAATCACAATTCTTAACTTTCTGCAAATTTCACTTCACAAAATAATTACACTGATCAATAACAAAGGCTCTTATGTAATTTTGTGTGGTTTTGATTTTCCTGCAGGCTTAAAAGGGTAGCAGTAGGATTTCATATGGCAATTATAATTTTGTCCACACTTTTGGTTTAAAATAAACAAAGGGTGATTTATCGGTTTGTTTTTCAGACCCCCCACTTGCTTTGGTCTATGTTGGGAAGTCGACACACACATTGGAATGCTTTTGGGAGTTTTGTACTTCAGACGTCCCCTTACCGAAAGGCCTGTGTTGTGGTAGTTGGATGAAAAGGTTGGACTGATTTAAGATCAAAGCCACCTTTCTTCATGAAGAAGTCGGAGTCAGCTGGACAACAGTATTACCCAATAAAATGATAGGCTATAGTTTTCAGCACACACTGGGAAGTTTCCTTTGTTCATTTCAAATTTTAACAACATTCACCCTGTAGTGTTCTGCCAAACGGGGAATTAATTAAATTAATATTTTTGGTTAAACAGGCTAAGGATCTACACAGTTATGTCCCCCTGCCCACGATAAAGGGAAGGGGTTCAAGGCAAGCAGACTTCCTCACCTTTTAGTTTCCCAGGGCTCAGTTCTACTTACATAGCAAGCCTCTGTTTAAGATTCAGGAAAGCCAGCTGCATCTCAGGACACTCTGGCAAGATAGGGCAGGGGTCTGGTCACTCCATTCTCAAAGATGGACTCCCACGCTCCACCATGGGACCCAGTCAGCTTTGAGGCCTTCCTCGAAATGGACAGCTCCACCCAGAAGCGCTCTCAGAAATCGCCTCTGGTGTCTCCCTATAGCTGTCAGATGATAAGTTTTCAGCAGCCTTCCAGATGATCTGTCTCTTGTCTGTCTGTTCCTCTCCTTCTCCTTGCACCTTTTTGTGTATCTGTTCTTTTTTGTCTGTTTTGTCAACTGTCCTAGTGCAGTCCCCCTTATATATCTGCAATGACGCCAACAATTTTACAATCTTGGGGAAGTACCCTGCAATAATCCCTGCCACTAGGATTGAACTGTTACCATTCTCTCTCCTCCCAAACCCAGCCTCCAAGTCCGGATTGGTTTAGGGGTTTGGCGCAACATGTGGCAATTCCCATTTGTCATCATCCTTTGTTCTCCTTTCAACCTGTTGGCAAAAATTAGTCATGTATCACAACTTCATAATTTTATTAGCAACTGCCAGACTAAACATATTGTCTGTTTCAGCTAATCAGAGTGAATTAGATAAGCCGACCACGAAATCTGTATCATGTAGCACGGCCATGTGGCACCTTTCTGCCATTTCCATAAAAAAGCACAACAGTTATGAATAAGTAAATTATTAAGCATATCCCTAATTTCAATTTCCACCCGCTCAGCAACTCTCACATTTGGAAATGTTCAGATCAGCCACAAGCCTAGTTTAACTGGCCTTTACATTTCCCAGAGTCACAGGAAGATGAATTTTATATCCCCAAAATGTTATGAAAATTACATAATAAATGGTACATCCGCCTTATGATGGCTGAGAAAAGGCCTAAATAATAATAGTCCTTTTAAATAAATTGTGAATCTTTATGTGGGACAAATGCTCCTGCTCCTGCTTCCAGCCATTTGTTTTCACTGGGTCAGCCTGTGCCTTTATCAGTCACCTTTGTGTTGGAAGCTTGCTCTTTGAAGTGAGTGCCCCCATTTTCACACATATTAGTCATGCTCCAGCCAAGGGTATGTTTTGCTTTCAGAGCCAGCAGGTCTTGAGAACACTGAATTTCAACGCCTTTAGCAGAACATTTTTATTGCGGTTGGTCATTAAATGGGAGGTGTGACATCCAGGCTGGAAGTGGAAGATTCTCTTGTGAAGTTTTGCCCACAGCCAGCAAAAGGGTCTGCCTTGGGCTGACATTTTCTTTCATGACGACAAAGTTGCTCTTCAAATGTTACTGGAGTTTTGTGGGTGAAACCTAATATACAGTGCTCTTTGTCAACCCACACATCAAGTTTTGTTTTCCTGGCATTTTTCTGTGAGCAGTGATATTTTTTTCACTTTAACTTTTTTTTCAAACCGTTTTAGTTTGCACACACATGTGCAGGCTGTTTTTGTTTTCAATGTTTAAAAATCCTGTTTTCCATGTGATATGATATGATATTTTATTTGTATCGCGCTCGTACACAAGTGTTTCAGAGCGCGACAAGGCAAGGGAGGGGAAACTGGAGAAACAAAACAGCGATCTTACTAGGCCCAGTGACATTGAGAACGTGCAAGTGCATGGGAAAGGGAAAGGGGAAAAGTGCATGGAAGGGGGAGAATGGAAAGTGCAGAGCAGAGGAGAACAGATAAATAATAATAAAAACAAATAAATAGATGAAGCAATACAGGGCGAGTGCGGTCAGTCTGATAAGTGCATGAAAGAATAAAAATGGGGCGTGGGGGACAGTGGGGGTTACAGGTACAGTCCCCAGTGCGAGGGGTGGCCAGGAGGCAGTGCAGAAGGGTGGCAGGGTGAGCCGGTACCTGAGCACAGGGGACAGAGGGTGGCCAGGTGCACAGTGCCAAGAGAGCAGATCAGCAGGGCAGAGGGGGAGCAAAGGCAGATGCAAAGAGAAAGGTCTTGAGGTACTTCCGGAACCGGAGATGGTTCTCCTCAAGTTTTAGAGTGGCAGGGAGGCTATTCCAGAGGGAGGCCCCAGCCGAAGCAGAGATCTCCCCCCAGCTCATTTCTGTGAAAAGCGACTGACCCTGAGGGAGTTAGAGGTAGAGGAGCGAAGGGCTTGAGAGGGGAGGTATTTGCAGAGGGATAGCTGAAGGTATTTTGGGCCCAGGCCCCAGAAAGCCTTGTGGACAATGCAGAGGGTTTTAAATTTAATCCTTGCAACCACTGGGAGCCAATGGAGAGATTTCAGAGCTGGAGAGATACGATCCGAGGGCTTGAGGCCAAAGACAAGTCTTGCAGTCCTGTTCTGGATTAGTTGAAGAGGGCGAAGAGTAGAGGCAGGTAACTTTAGAAAAAGGCTGTTACAATAGTCCAACTTAGAAAGAACCAGAGCTTGGGAGACAGTGTGCTTCTGGGGGAAGGAGAGGAAAGCAAGAGTACCTCTGAGGAGGTGCAGTAGGAAGTTTGACTTTTTAGAGACATCCGAGATGTGGGCGGAGAAGGAAAGTGTGGAGTCAAAGATGACCCCGAGGTTCTTAGCTTCGCAGGTGGGGATGGGAGGAGGGCCAAGCGAGGCCGGCCAGAGAAAGCGTGGAAAGAATGGAGAAGGTGTGCTGATGAGGAGGATCTCAGTCTTGCTGGCATTCAGGCAAAGATCATTGGCAGCACACCAATCTTGAATGGCAGTTAGGCAATCCGAGATAAGTGAGGGAGAGGAGGTGGCCGAGGGCAGCCTGAAAATGAGTTGAGTGTCATCAGCGTAGCACTGGAAATGTGAGCATAGAGTGGCAATGCAGTGGGCGAGAGTTGCCAGGTATTGGTTGAAAAGCCAGGGCGAGAGGTTAGACCCCTGGGGAACACCACAGGTAGAGAGGAAGATATATGATAGGAAGGACCCCGGTTGGACTTGGGAAGGTCGATCAGAAAGGAAAGAGGTCAGCCAGGCCAGAGCCTTATCAGTGATACTCAGGTTCTCCCAGAGACGGCTGAGCAGGATGGTATGGTTGACCGTGTCAAAGGCAGAAGAGAGATCGAGTAGGATGAGGACAGAGGGAATGTTAGAGTCGAGGTTGGAGAGTAGATCTTCACGGATGTTCAGGAGAGCAGTTTCCGTACCTCTAGCCTCTCTGAAACCAGACTGGTGGTCATGGAGACAGCCAACAGAATCAGAATGAATGTTAAATTGGGAGATGGTCAGCTTTTCCAGGAGTCTTCCCAGAAAGGGAGTAATGGAGATTTCGCGGATAGTTAGCAGGACAGCATGTCACAAAGTTCTTTGATTCCTCCTTCTTTTGTAAATTAAAATGCTGCTTGTCCATTGGTAATGGCAGGTAGGCCCCTTTCCACATGGCTCTTTAATTTTACTTGAAAACAAACACAAATGCCAGGCCATTTTTGTTTCAGTGTTTAAAATGTTCCTATTCATGTGAAAGGAACTTCTGTTTGGGGCCTTTAAATGCGCCCCACATGCCCCCCAGTATTCCATAACTCTTTGTTGGGGAAGAGCAGGGGAGACTGGGGTTTAATTAGGTGTCATTTCCTTGATCAGGGAGTGGGCACTCCAGTCTCCCCTTCCATCTCTGGCTTGGAGGGCATGACACGGCACCCTTTTTCTTCCTTCCTTTCCAAGTCCCTGGGGTTTTCACTGGACTCCGCTCTCTCCTCCAGGCTGGTAGTTAAGAAGGTTAGTTGTCTAGTAAAAGATAGAAAAATAGTTTCAGTACTTTTTACACTAATTTTTCCACCAGAACATTTACATAGAATTTGCAACAACAACAACATACAGTGATAATGACAGTTCCGTTTTACAAAAAACATTTTATTTATTTTATTCACCAAGTAAATTGCTGACTATATATATATATATATATATATATATATATATATATATATATATATATATATATGGTTCCTCTGCTCGACTTTCATTTGGCTTATCAATCAGTCTTAAAGCGTGCCTGGAATGACAGCATTTCAACCTGTTGATGGGGACCCATTTTTCTTCTGTCAGTTCTCCTTTTGGGATGCGGATGTTGTAATCAACAGGTGATATGTTATCCACAATTTCAAAGGCACCACATCAAGATAGGAGTAATTTCTGCTCCTTGGCCTGATTCCTTTGAAAACTGTACAGATACACCTTGTCACCTATTTCTTAATCTTTCTTGGTGGTCTTTAGATCATTGTAGATCTTCATTCCTTCAGCCGACCTTTCTAAATTGTGCTGATCCTAAGCAAAGGTATGCTGGAGGTGCTTCCTTAAATATTCAATGTACTCATGAGTAGTGGACGCATTTATCAGGGTCTGCTCCTACAGGACTCTGGAGCAGACCCTGATAGATGCTGTGGTGACACCATTTTTCGTCTGGTCATGAGCTCAAATGGAGACATCTTTATTGCAGAAGATGGTGTAGACCTAATAACCATCAGGACAAGCAGCAATTGAATGTCCCAACTGGATCCAGAGTCTGCCACAAACTTCTTTAAAATACTCACAGTTGTTTTGTTGTATCGCTCCACCACCCCGCTTGAGGCAATGTGGAGTTTTCTTTTTACTCCTAAAATCTCTCACATCTTTGCATCTCGGGAGAATAGCTCAGAGGCAACGTGCTTGCCTTGGAAGCAAGACAACACGGAGAAATACAGGTTTGATCTCCGGGTCCACGCTTAGAAACCTCTGGGTATTAAGCGCGTTATAAATAACCTATCATATCATATCATATCATCTGAATGGTAAAATGACTTCCTCTTTGGAATTGACTCAATCCTTTGTAGGAGGCCAAAACGAGCAAAGATGTGGTTGATCATTAGTGCAGCAGCTGTCTCTGCCTTACAATTCAGGGCTGGTAGACATTTTACCCACTTTGTGAAAAGGCATGTCACAGTCAACATGCACCTGTTTCCTACAGAGGAGCAGATCACTGGCCTGATGAAATCAACATGCAAATCTGAACAAGGCAGTGTCATTCCCTTTTATTGTAGTGAAGCTCTATGTGTGAGTGAACTGGGTTGGCATTGACCACATGCATGACACCCCTTTAGGTAAATGTCGAGATCCTGGCCCATGTGTGGCCAATAGGCAACCTCGTGCAAAATTTCCGATGTCGTGTGAAACCCCCTATAACCGACACTGGCCGCGTCATGGGTGTGGATCAACAGCAGGCTTTGGAATGATTTTGGTACCACCCACTGGTCACAGCCAGATAGGACTTTCTGTAGCCAACAAACTGTCTTGGATCCGGAACATCTTGGAAAACTTTATCAACACCCTTTACCGGCATAATCTGACTCTGTTAGCGGAAAGCTTATAGGGTCTTCAATGTGTCAATAAAATGTCCCAATGATCGAGTCCTTTTTCTGTGCAGTGATCCAATCTGCATCTGGGGTATCTTTACTCCACTGGGCTGTTGAGAGTTTGCTGTTAGCCCAAGTTTCTGACCTGGTGACAGCTGCCATTTAGATTTGACCCAGCAGGGATTACGTTTCTATGAAATCACCCTGCAGAGCTCTGGTTTTAGCGAGGTCATTCCCAGTCTTATCTGGCCCTTCTATCTTGGAATTGTCTCTTTTCATCTTCCAATAGATGGTCATCTCATTGGAGGTCACCAGGTCACTGATTGACTGGATCAGTTTGGCATGCTTTAGGGGTTTGTTGTTAGCACAAAGCATGCCTTGATTCTTTTGGTTTATTAGGTGTTCCACAAACCCATTCCCGATATACACAAAGTCAGTGATTATAACCAGTTCATTGAGTCGGTAGTGTACTGCAGTGAGGATGGCTTGATAAAAAGCCATCAACTCTGCAACCTGACTCCTTCGGGGTCTGATTTTATAACCAGCAGAAAGTTCTGGGACATCATCACCAAGACATTCCCAATACCAGCCACCAGTTCTTTTTCCCTATTGTTATCAACATGGTCGGAGCACCCATCTAAATAAACTGTTGGTGTCCCCTGACATTTGTCTTCTTCATAGACCTTGTGTGGGGAAGTTACGTACTCCTCGATGTTGTTGTTGGTCATTAGACTTTCATCCTTGTGACAGGTTTCTTGAGCATACTCATGCAGGTCCGACAACCCGTGTGCTAGCAGACTCTTCTTGTTTTGGCCCTATCTGACCTCCGCAGGAAAGCCTTAGATAGACAGAATCCAGGAAGTAATTCTGGAATTACTAACGTTCCTCACCCGGATTCTGTCACTTTGTAGCTATTGCAAGGGGTGATGATGAGTTTTGACAATTATGTGCTCCCCCTGTTTGAATAGGCAGTCATTTTTCAGTGCCCACACCTCTGCCAGGAGTGCCTTCTCACGGTCATTAAATTGTTCCTCCGCAGAGGACAAAGTCTTGCTCGCGTATGAGATTACTTTGTTGAACTTGCCATGCTTTTGGTATAATACTGCTGTTAGGCAAGTATCTGAGAACCCCGTCTCCAAGAAGAACTCCTTGTTCTTTATGGGATAAGCCAAACAAGGAGCCTTGGAAAGGCTTCTTTTCAGTTGTTTAACTGCCTCGTATTGTTCTGGGCCCCATTCCTACTTGACTCTAGCCTTTGATAAATGGAGTTGATTGACTTCTGCAAAGTCTTCAATGAACCTTCGATTACAATTAGTAAGTCAAAGAAGGCTTCTTAATTCTTGTAGAGTGGTAGGGTATTTTAATTTCAATAAGGCTTTGACCTTCTTCACCTGGGGTTTAACACGCTCAGGTGTGATCTTGTGCCCTAAGAGGTTAACTCAGGTCTTACACCACTGTGCCTTCTGAAAGGACAGTTTTGTTCCGGCCTTCTGCAGCTAGGTATGAACATAGCGTATTTCTGCGATATGTTCCTCCAGAGTTGAGTTCTTGACCAAAACATCATCTACTTAGGCCAGGTTTCCCCTTTTGCCCAAATCGGGCATGGCCTTGTGTAGGAAGATGTTGAACTCATTGCAGGAGTTTAGGTATCCAAATGGGGTTCGGGTCCATGTGTACTGTTGCCCACAAAGGTAAAGGCAAGCTTGTACTAGTCTTCTCTATTTACCGGTACTGTCCAATAACCGTTGGTCAGGTCAATGGCAGTATACGCCTTTGACCCTTGGATCTGGACCAGTGCCTGATTAATTTAGGGAGGGGTCCATCTTGACATGTGGACCCATTTGTTCAACTCCCTCAGGTCTGCACATAGTCTACATTGGCCATTTGATTTAAGTATCCCCAGTACCAGGTTGTTGAAGGTACTGTGGATGGGACAAATTATCCCACAGGATTCTAAATGTTTAATAATCTCTGTGAGTGACTCCATAGATGCGAGCGGGTAACCTGTATTGTTTCACAAATACGGGAGCCATCTCGGGGTCAGTGGGAATGGTGGTTGAATTAATGGATGTTTGTCCACAGTCATATGAGTCCACTGAAAAGATATCTTGGAATTCCAGGAAGACCAGTTTTAGCTTTTGTCTTTGCTCCTCAGTCTCACAGGCATCAGCCAGATTGATCCTTTCCTCGACCATCTGCTTGAAACCTGGAAAGACCTCAGGCTTGGCAATTTCAGCGGTATCATCCAGTTGGGTGGAGAGATCCCTTTTGATGGTGTTGATCTGGACAGGGGAATCAATGTATTGGACCTTGACTCTGAACACTACCTCCTCCCTCCTAATGTCACAGGTCACCTCTTCCACACCATAGGGGCAGAAAGAGCACCAGGAAATTCCCCCATGCCTAGTAAAAATCTTCTCTGGTGGAATACCATCGCTAATTTCGAAACAGTGGTTTGGGATTGGTCCCATTATTTCATTACCTAAATCAATAGAATAATGTTGGGCATCAAACGCCATTCCAATAAAGTTGTCTGCCCCAACATGATACTTTGAGGGTCACTGTTAGCCACCAATATTCAAACGGTGTTGTGTTCTAGGTCTACTAGAGGTGTTGGATTTAAATATAAACCTTGCTGTTGGAGCTGGGAATTTAAATGTATATATGCGTCCTGATGTTGGAGGTTCTGTCCTCACTTAATTTTGAGGGGAAGAGTAAATTGTTGCACCTGTCCTGGGATGGTAACCTCTTCTCGCACTTGAACTTCAACTGCATAAGGCAGCAGTTGAGCTTACTGGAATGCTTTTTCAATGTTGTCAAAGCCCATGGGGTTAATCCCCAGTTGGGACCAGACTTTATTATTAATTAGGTTCAAATTGACTGTGAATCAGTTGAGAATGTCACTTCCCAGATAAAAGGCAGAATGGACATCTCTCATGACCCAAAAATCATGGTCTATGCTTTTGTTGCCAAAGGAACATTTTTAGCATGCACCTGCTAGGCAGGAGATGTTTGGAATTTGGAGTTTCCAGGCCCATTTCCCACTTATCAATCTTTTTAAATGTGGGAATGGTCTGATCTTTTGGGAGTTTCCTGAATAATTATTCGCTGATGAAGTTCCTTCATTATTCAGGCTTACTCTGGTGAGCACTGGTTCCTTCCCCTCATTTAACTGAATGGGGAAAAACAACTGCTTGCCCTTTTTCTGAATGTCCCTCAGACTTTGAGCAGACTCTTCCATGTCTGGTTTTATGAGACTCAAGGTTTTTTCTGATTCTGGACTGGTGTAACACTTTCCAGTGTGGATTGCCACTTAAAACTGGGAGGAAGGTTGATTTCTAAGAATGAAGAAGTGTTCCCATAACCAGTTTCTTTTCCTACAGAGATGACAGTGATGTCTGGGACTTACTTATTTTTTTAATGGAACTCTACATTCTCAGAGTGTTGATTAATCATGTGGCAGCTGCCATTCAGAATAGCACAATTGGTATTTATTTTTCATTTGATGGGGCGGTTCGTCTGAATCCAGAGGACCTTGTTTACACAGTCGATCAGAGTTGATAACCTCCTCAGGAGATCGTTCCCTAGTAAACAAGGTATGCCCTCTGAAGTCACAACGATCACTGGATGTTTCAGCCAGCGCCGTCCAATTGTTATGTCCAGATCTGCAGTCCCTTTGATGGAAATATCATTCCCGTTGACATTTTTGAGTTGTCCGGGAAGTTGGGTGAGTGGAATTTGTGGCCCTCCCCCTTGCCTGAGTTTAGTTAGTCAAAGGCCCTTTTTGACAGGAGAGTGGCTTGGGATCCACCAGAGCTGTTAATTCACACTGACCCTGTACCTTAACCAGTGCATAAAATCGGCATTCTTTCTTCTGCAAGGTGCAAAGAAAGTATGAGTTATTTAAATGCCTGGTGGTCATTTTCTTAATATTGAACTCTGACACTGTGTGATCCTGGGAAGTTTTCTGTGTTGGAGTTCGGGAATCTATGAAATAACTTTGCAGCTCTCAATGGGTGCTGTTGGGGAATCCTCTTTTTCACCGGCTCCTTAGCTGTACTCCGATTCTTGGCAACAGTTCTTAGAACCTGTCTAGAGAAAGGACACGCCCTCTGTTTCACTTCTGTTTGACTCAAATGTTTGGGGTTGAATAGTTTCTGGTTCTGGGTCAATCTCCATACTTACCCTGTCCCACGCAGGGTCTTTTGGGACCCAATTTTCTTTGGGAGGGATCCCCCCATTTTTGAAAGAGAAGGTCTGCCTACCTGACTCTTTCAGGGACTCTTCTCTTTCAAAGGGGATAATCTGGAGTTTTTCCACAAAGTGGGTTATTCTTTGGCCTCTCCTGCTTACCCTTTGCTCTTTGTGTTCTAACATTTTGGATGTAGAAGAGACTCTTTCAGGCTGAGATGATTGTAGGGGTTCTGTTTGGGTGAGAAAGGAAGCTTCCTCAAGGACTTGGCATCTCCCCTCCACCCAGGCCCCTTTCTCTGCATCTTGTGTTTGTACGAGGTTTCCTCCCGTTATTTCCTTCCTGGAGCATCAGACCTGGGTGTTGGGGAATTCTGGGAAGCAGGGTTAGGTTGAGAGTTGGACTGAGCCCTCAGCATGTGCCCTAGAGCATTGGTCAGTTGCTGAAACCGTCGCTGCAGTTGCGAGACCTTGCCTGGGTGGTAGGGAGGTCTCAAGTGATACCTATGCTGCTCCTGGAAGGGATAACTGTCCCTTCTCCTAGAGTAGCACGGGTACTGGAAATTCCCCCCATAATTTTACATCCAGAATCTCCCTTCTTACGGGTTCATGGGTGTATTGTCCTCGAACCGGGGAGAGAGAGGAGGATTGTTATGGAAGTTCTGGTTTGGGGGATTTCTGGGGAAAAAGTTCAGATGGGGAGGTGTCGTGATACTTCTCTCCTGAGGGAAGTTTGGAGGGAAGTTTCTTGGGGCAGTTCCTACCTGATTAGTCCCCCTTTGGGCTGGGGGAGTGTATACATACCCCAGGATTGGTTTAGTACCCTTGTACCTGGGACTTTTATAGGTGCAGGGTCAGAGGGATCATTGTTTTGGGCCCTGCCTGACTACCAGTCGATTGGGCCGGGTTGGGGGGGTCCCATCTGCTCTCCATTTTGCTTGTTGGCAGGAGGGTTACTTTTCGGCCTCCCTGTCTTTTAGACCCCCCATCTCCAGATCCAAAGGAGGGGTCGTTTTTACCTCCGCCACCTTTGTAACAGCAGGGGTTGGGGGTTTTGACAGTATTTTTACCCTCAGCAGGCTTTTGGACCTCATACATCCTGGTGGTCTGTTCAAACACCCAATCCAGGGTCCTATTCTCATGAAAATCAAGCACCAATTGAGTCATTATGTATTTTGGTAGATCATGGAAATATGTAGTTATGAACTCCCTGCTATTGGTGCTCACCTGCCGGGAAACCTGAACCAACGCCCACTTTAACTCCTGCACAAGCTCCCTAGGCGTCTGATCAAGTTATATGCAGAGTTATGAGCCTCTTGTGGGGTCGCTATGGGTGGAAATATGTTTCGATATGGCTGCCTTATAGGTGGACCATTTATGATGATCCTGGTCTTCCAGTCTGCAAAGAAACTGGAGTACCCAGGTGAGAACATCCATTCAGCAAATGCTATACAATTCCCATCATTCCTGATCTGGAATGATGCCATCATCTGTTCATAAAGTTCCAGCTGCTCTCATACCGAATACTTGGCATTCTTGTGGTGTGGGGTCAGGAAGCTCTTTGTGGCTTTAATTTGTCTTATTGGGTCTTTGACAGAACCCTTGCTCCACTTTGCTGTCTTTATCTTCGTATGCACTCAAGTCTATTCACCTTCTGATTCAGAACTGCTACTGGTACTCCCTTCCCAGTCTTCTAGGCACTTCCTAACTCTACAAGTCTGGGAATATCTCCCAGAACCACGGGGTCTGGACTCCTCTTGCCTGGACAAAAGTGAACTCATCTCACCTACCAGGGGGTTTGGGGAATTCACCCCCTTCCCATGAATTCAGATTCTTTTGGAATGCCCTTCCTAGGCTGAGGTTCTGGCTTCTCTCCTTCTGCATAGCGGGCAAGGTGGTTTCTTTTTAATCACATATTCAGCCAATCTAACTCCCTGACTTTCTCCCCATAAGAGTGTTCATGGTCTGAAGTACTTATTGTGTTATTCCTTACTTACCAGGACACACTGGTCCGGCAACGTTCCTTTCTGTGTGGAAGAGATTACTACTCACCAATATCAGACAGGGACTGGCCTTCTTGATCATCTGAGCTAGGCCTGGGTAAGTCTAACTGCCTCATGTCACCCTGCTCTTGATAAGTGGCATGCATGAGGTTGGTTCCCATTTGTGCATGAGAGGTTGTGAAGGACTGGCATGAGGCCCCTGTTGGGAAGGACACCTCACCATTATCAGTGGGTCTTGTCTCACATCCTGATTGGTCAGGGTTCCTCAGGTCCTGTTTATAATTTTTGATTTCCTTGGTGAAGCTCTCACACCTGTGTCTCTATTTATTTGCAGTTGGTAGTCAGAGAGCTGGCTTTTTAATTCTGACACTAAGGCCTGATTAATCTCATGCACCCTGCTCTGACTACCAACCGATCCTTTGTTTGCTGCACCTCCTGTTGAAGTGATTCATTCTCCCTCTGTGAGCCTTGTAAGCTGCATCCATATTCAAGGGGTTTTTTCTTCAGGAGACCAATCTTTTTCTTTTGTTCATCCCTACATTTTACAGCCACTAATAGTTCAACTTTTATTTGCCTCACTCGCTCTACTAACCCAGTCCTCTCTTCTCTAATTCTGGTCAGTTCCTGACAACCTGACTGTTCCTTTTCTACCTCAATTTCCAATTGATTTATCCTCTGTAATAGGACACTGTTATCCTGATTCAAGAGGTCTTTTTCCCGAGTTAGCTGCATCCTCTGTTGTTTCAGAGTACGTACCTGCTGATGTATCTAATCAAAGTCATTTTGGAAATCAACCCCTTTGATAATTAATTGACTATTTTCATTTTTCAATTGTTCTATTTCTGATTGGAATGCGATGATGTCCCCCCAAAAAGACTCTATTAAGAGCAGACTGGTAATTTCGCTTGTGTTGCAGTGTGCTCAGATTTTATACGCACTCTTTTTGTGCATTTTTCAGTGCAAGAAAAATGGTGTTTCATGCACTGCACTCTATTGCTGCAGTGTTTTTAACTCAGCTTTGAGTTGAACAAGATCCTGGGCCTATGACAGGTCTCCAGCCTGAATCATTCTACTAGCCTCTCTATTTTGCCAATGCTTTTCTACTAACAGCAAATAAAAATATAACTGAGCAGTTAGTGGAGCCATTTGTATCTGTTCATCACAAGCAGTTGTCATATAAAATGCTTCTAGTGCTTTGTGCAATATTCTGGCTTCAAGCCATATATCATTGCTTACTGAGGTATCCTCCCGCGCAATTCTGGTTTGCCAGTTTCCTGCATCGTCCTCAACCCATTCTCCTTTGAGAAATAATTTTGTTACGAGATGCTCCCTGGCTTCACAAATTTGTAAAGTAGTCATTTTCACAATTGGCTTTTTGCACTTTACTGAAACTTTATTTATGCATTGGCAAAATCACCTTGTTCCTGCTTGATTTCCTCACTCAAATAAATTCTTATACACTCTTCATTCTTTTACGTGTACACCTCCTTGGAACCCAGGAATCAAGTCCTAGTCGCACTTTAACAAAACAAAGATGACTTGTCCGTAACCTTAATGCAATTGTATCAAAATTAATAGACTGTCACAATGTACTTGTCATGGGTCAGGAATAGGAAGCTAAATCCCAGCCCGAGCCCCACCTTTGTAATGGTTTATTGAGAAGCCACCCTCAACACGGGGAGTTCCTCCCCTCCCCACTCAATTGGTTATTTTTTAACCTTATCTCAGACGCATATCATGCCCCTTGGATCCCTCTCCCCTGAGCTAACAATGAGCCAAGAACCAGCCCTGTGTACAGGACATTTATTGGTATTTATTTGAATTAAAAGTAATAGAAAATAGAACAAACAATTCAAAAACCACTTTATGCATGGCACGACACAATCAACTTCTCTCAGCATAAATAAATCACAAAAATGAGTTAAAAAGAACACAATCACAATTCTTAACTTTCTGCAAATTTAACTTCAGAAAATAATTACACTGATCAATAACAAAGGCTCTTATGTAATGTTGTGTGACTTTGATTTTCCTGCAGGCTTAAAAGTTGCTTATAGAATATGTATTTGTTCATACTTGGTATGGTTACTTAGTTACATATAGTAATACAGCTGGAATCTCGGGAAACCCCAGTGTAATAATTATGTATTTATTTATTATTTAACATTTATAAAGCGTGCAACAGTCCGGGGGCATTGTGGCGCTGTTACAGACAGTGTGCTTGATTACATATACATTCTGGTTACATACGAAGGCCTAATACAGACTTAGTTACAATAAAGACACAGGAGGCAGGGGGGAGGTGGCAGTGTTAGTTGAACAGAGTGGTTTTTAGCATTTTTCAGAATGCTGGGAGCGAGGTCTCAGCTCTGAGTGGGTTTGGAATAGAGTTCCAAAGTTTGGGTGCTATGTGTGGGAAGCCAATACCCCCTGCTTTTGCTCTAAGAATATGTAACAAGGGGGTTGTCCTACCCTCTATGAATCTAAAGGGTGTACAAGGTGAATTCAGTGTACACTGGTTTTAGACCCTTTTGGGAGCCCATACAATTTGGGCAACCGTTGTTGAAAACAACATGCTTGCTGTTGTCAAACACATAACTCAAACTCATGTAAAAATGTTAGCTTTTTATTATAAGTTCGCTAATGCTTTTTTCTTTATGCAAAATATTTAGGTTATTTTTTATACATGACAATACATGATGTCCATTGTGGAAAACAAACACATAGTTAAAGATTCACTATGGCATAATTACGAATGGCATGGGATGTGGATGAATCACTTATACATTTGACAAACAACTTGTTTGTAAGTAGAGTGCCCCATGTCATTGGGTGTAAAAAACACAAGATGAAAGTGCAAGTGGAGGAGACGATGGTGGTAGGTCTCCTATGCCCGGCTAAAGTCTGACCTCATATTTGGTCTAAGAATATGCAGGATGCGTAGTTTGTTGGCGTGGCAGGTTCCCTTGGGACGAGATGAGGTGCCTCTAGCATTGGTTTCTGAGAGGTATGGTGGGGCTGAGAGGCGTAAGCATTTGTGCGTTAGGGTGAGGGTTTTAATTGTGATCCTTTACCTAACGGTAAGCCAGTGGGCAGCTCGCCTGGCATGAGAGATGTGCTCTCTTTTTGGGATTCTGAGTGCTGCTCTGAGAGTGTTGTTTTGGACTATTTGAAGTCTGTTTAGATTTTCTGTGGATGTGCCTGCTAGGAGGACATTGCAGTAATCTAATTTAGCCCCAATGGTGGTCTTGGCTATAGATGCGCAGTTTTGGTTGGCTAAGAAGGGTTTTACTGCGTTTATGAGTTTAGTAGTGTGGGCAGATGCAGAAGCAATGGCACTGACCTGTCGTGCCATGGACAGAGTGGAATCTAGGTAGACCCCCATTGTTTTAACTGAAGAGGAGGCAGTGATAGTGGAATTATCGATGGTGAAATGGAAGTATTGTTGGTTGAGTTTGGCTAATGTTTATTTGGGGCCCATGATAGGGATCTCTGTTTTGTTCCCGTTTAGACACAGCCCATGGGCTGCCATCCAGGCTTGGACGGTGGAGTAAATCCTTGTAAAGGCTGCAGTGTCTTGGTCATACGAGCCAGAGAGTGGCAGCAGTACCTGGGTATCATCGGCATAGTTGGTATAGGCTATGCCGAAGGAGTCTAGTTTGTCAAAGAGAGGTTTGGTGAACACATTGTAGAGAGTGGGACCTGTGCATGAGCCTTTGGGACATATAATTATGGTAAGTGTGATAGGATGTTAGTTTGAAGTGTGTTGTAATTAAGGGAATGTTTAAAGTAGATACCTGATGGCATATTCTAACTATATTGGAGGTTAGAAGAGGTGTTGTTGAAACAAGAACTGTGATGGTGTATTTGAAGTGTATTGCAATGAAGGGTATTTTTTTAAAGTAGTTAGATACCTGTTGGCGTATTCTAACTATTGTGACTTTTAAAAGTAGTATTGTAGTATTATGGATGTAGTTAGATACCTGTTGTCGTATTCTAATTGTTTATCATGCTACATTTTAGTGAGTATGTTTGAGTTGAAGGAATATTAAGGAGGCCTTTGTTAGATTTGCTGGTAAGCTATGTGCAGTATAGCGGCCTGCAGTGGTTGTGGCACCAGCGTAGTATTTTATACCTACTGTTGTGAAGGTTTTCTTGCCAAGAGATACTTGGCCGTGTGTGAAGCAAGTAAGCTTACAGTTCCTTTTGGAGCCATCTGCATTGTACCCTAGAAGCACTAGTACCGCATATTGGCCATGTGAGTTTATTTGTATGCTGGAACAATTGTCTGATTTGTAAAAAGGGGATAATATGCCATCATTTGCATTCTGCATAAGCGGGTGAACTGGAATGCATTCAGAATTTGTTACGAATACATACACAGAAGGGTCATTAGGGATGTGCTCATGTGAAACATGGTTGCAGAGAGTGCATGTATGTTTCCACAGTACAATGTCATAAAAACAAATCAATAAATAACAAATTACATTTTTACGAATTAAAAATAACAATAAAATAACTTTTTTAGGGGGTTACCCCACCAAACCCCGTTTTCCTCTTGCTAAAAACCCACCCACCCTCATCCCCACCACCACACATATTTTCTTTAAATAATTAGGTATTTCTTTTCATTATTTTCTATTCTTTATAATTGCCATTCATTATTTTTTTTGTTATATTCACTGTATACCGTTTCCACATGTATGAAATCTGGAAAATGTAATTTATAGAGATGTGCGTGATTTTCAGTACTTGTAGTAAGTACATTAGGAATTGTCGTGGATATTCCTGTGTGTTTATGGTAAATATTACCATTCCAGCACAGTAGTCCAATTCTTGCCTATTTGTGGCATTTGTATGAAGAAATAGCATTTGCAAACACAATTGGTCTGAGCCGTTTAAGTAAATGTTGTAAACTATTGTGTTCTGTCCTTTGGTCATTTTGTCCCTTTGCCTTCCCCCAGGTCGAGCGGACACTGGAATTCCTTATTTGGGCATGCAGCCGCCCTCGAAAAATGCAACTTTTGTGGGCTCCTGTATGTCACGTGTGCTGGTGCCCAGGAAGAGAATTGGTACTGTCTGGTCCCAATCCACACTTCTGGTGCCAGTATGTCTGGTATGCCTGAATGACTGGGACCACCATGGAGCGTGATTGGTCCACGTCTGGCGTGCATGCAAGAGAGCAGATCTTCAATTGGTTATACCAGATTTGAGTATAAGAGTGCCGACATCCCGAGTTGATACTCGAGACTTAAGGAATTGCCAGCGTGTGGTCCTGTGCCCTCCCCCACCAAATGTTATAGTCCTAGATCCACTGGGTGGCAAATTAATCAAGTGTGCCTTGCTTTGAGCATTTGCAGTCCCTGTGTCACCCTGCAGTGGTGGTCATTGTAGGAGCCCTGCCTGCCCCCCTGTGCCCTGAGATGTGCTCCACTGGAACTGTCCTCTTTTCTTCATTGAGAGTTGAGAAAAGGATACTGTCCCGCTATGGATGATCATCCCGCCCGCAGCCACTTAGAGCCAGAGCGCTGTGCAATTGCATGGGTGTAACCTACAAGCGACCTATCCAAGACTGGCAAAGTTTGGCCCGGACTGGGTCAAGAGTCCGTGAGTACTTGAATAACCTACCGGTGGCCTCCTGGCATAGTCACTGTTCTTTACGCACGAGAATCTCTAAAAGATATTCACCTTAGCTGGGATAGTCTGCCCTCCCTAGCTATTCCCGAAACTTGAAAGTCACTCTGCCTGCAAGAGTAGGCCTTCCTTGAATAGTAGGATACTGTTCTTCATTGCCTCAAGCCCCTTCCTAAACTGCTACTGCTCCTGAAGAGGACCTGCTATCTCTCATCATGCACAACCACACGTTTTCAGCACATTACTTTTCTTTTGAGCATGAGGCTCCCCACTTCGTAGGGTGGACAGCTTAGTTAGGACTGCCTAATGCTATATCTGTGTTGACCTACCCTTCTGTTGCAGGTTGTGGTTGTGTTTTCCCCTTTACCGCGGTAGGCAAAATGTAACTATATATATGTTAAATAGTTAAAGGCATGTGTGGTAACTGTTTTATATTACTGTGGTTTAATTGTGTTTAATTATTAAGGCCTATAATAAATGTATATGTATTTATTATATATACTTTTCTAAGTGTATTCTGTTGAGTTCTACTGTGTCTGCTCATTGTGGGCTTCAGATCACTCTCACCCCTCCTGAGATTTAGTCTTGACTGCCTGCCAAGCTACCATGATTGATCTGGTTTGTTCAGTGTTCCCCCGTTCCACTAAACTAGTGTGGCTTCCTAAACTTCTACCCACCAGGTCAGAGTTTAAAAATACACCTTAACGTGCCTCTGCATCCTTTGATGGGCCTGCAGATCTTTTTGAAGAAGAGATATTAGTCTTCTGATGGACGTGCAGTTGAGTTTGTAGTCAATTTGTGGTTGTATTATTTGATGGAGAACAGTTGGTCATTGTTTCTTTAGTGGTATTATTGAGAGATCTGTTATAGGTTCTGCTTGTATGAGTTTTCATTTTAAAGTTTGTTTTTTGGAGGTACAAGATATATATCTAGATGGAGGGTGTACAGTGCATATAGCCGGTTGCATCTAGGATGCAAGGAATGTAAGCGTTGACTTTGTTTGCATTAAAGTTAACTAGGAATAAACCATTGAGTGTACGGAGATGTGAAAGTGCTATGTAACACAATGTAAGTCTTCTTTAAATACTGTGCTTCCAATGTCAATCAATGCATGATCGAGGGTTAGACCATGTGATATGTGAATAGTGACAGCATATGCAATAGAGAGAGAGAATTGTTCTCTGCGTATGTTCTTGTCTTTGAAAAGATGGAAACGTGTTATTGTGCAGCCAATTTATTTAAGTTCTGCAAGTTTGTCAAAGTGGATGTTGACAAACTGAATGTTGTTGTCATGTGGATATGTTTGGAAGCCAAAAACTGTAACAATTACTCCATTGATTAAACCTTGTTCTACATCAAGCTTTTGTTTTAGAATTTTCTGCAGTTTAGACACAGAGTTAAAAAAAATTCAAATCCAGATGTGTTTGAGATACATTGTTCTAAGCTGTTTAATTGTGCTGATGCTTGTTGACACATAGGAAGTGCAATGCCATGTAATTCTAGTTTTCTGTGGATCTGATATGCAGTATTGGGTGTATTTCTTTATTTTAACATTGTCTCGTTGAATTGACTACTGCTTGCAAGGGTTGGCATTAAGCACATGCATTTTATATGTTGAGTTAATTGTTCCATGACATCAGGAGAAGATGTCTTTTGCCCATATAGGTCATGGATTAGTCTACTATTTAAAATGGATTTTGCATCTTTAGTAAACAGACCAGTTTTAATGCTTTTAAAATGTATGCATAGGTGAGGTCTGCAGGCTGACACATGTTTTGAGTTATTTCTCTGTAGTGAAAATGTTGTCAGAGATTTACATTTCCAATGCTGCCGAGTATGTTGCAACATTGTTTGTGTCTTTATGTTTTGAAAATATGCTGACCTTTTATTGGTGTTAACTATAGGAGGTCTCCAAAAACAATAACGTGTTTTCCTCCAACAGTACATCGTAATCAGATTTGAGGACTTCTTGCATTCTGATGTAAATTAAAGTGAACAATAAGTTGGAAACAATGCTTACTTCATCTATCAAGAACACTTTCATTTGTTTCAGAATTCTGCGTACTTCAGGAGCAGCTTCTGCTAATAATTTGTGGTATTCAATTTGTTTTGGTGTTCTACTGGAAGGAGCAGTAGTAGGTGTAAAGTTATACCTCCTATGTTGTAGGCAGCTAAACCTGTGGGGGCTGCTGCAACAGCTGAAACGTTGTTGATTGTTAAGTTTTGTAGCAATGTGCTGATTATTTTAATTTAACTGCTTTGCCAGAGCCAACCTCACCACTTACATACAGGAGCAGATGTTTATAATTTTTACAGTTACACATTTTAGTTTCATATTTAAAACCATGTTCAATTTCTTCAGTGACCTAGATAAATGGGGAGTTGTTCATCATTTAGCTGTGATTTGAGCACAGACAAGTCTTCTTCAGATTGTTTATATTGCTACATGGTATTTTCTACCTCAGTCATTCCTATTTCTGCTGCATTTAGAATGAGTGGTTATCCAAGTGGTTCTTGGCTTCCTGTGAGGAAAGGTTGACTGCCCTCAGGAGCATCTTTACCTAGATGAGCTTTATTTTCTTCCTCTTGTTGGTGTTCATTGTCCAACATTTCTGTGTATTGTTCAACATTGACATGTTATACTGCTTTCATTTGCTTTGAATGCAGCTTCAAATGAGTCATATTCACCTAATAAACCTTCTTCTTTTCTCCATGGTTTGAAAAGTTGCAGTAGGGCCAAGTGAGAAAGTTCTCTGTGTTGCGGAAATTTAAATGATAACTTGATATGATTAATTAGGCTTTGTTTGGTAAGTTTCACAATGCTTCCTTCACAAATTGAGACAGAATATTTGCCAGTTGTCTCGTCTGGTGTTACAATCATAGAGTCAGCAGACTATTGGGCTTTATAAAAAAAGAAATAAGACATGACAATATAGAAGATATTTATAGTATAAAAAATAAATGTATTCATGAAAGGGATGGGATATTGGAATGGGAAATATAAATGGGAGACTTCTGTACAACGTTGATCAGGGGAGGGAGTGAGTGAAGTTTCATCAAATTTATTTTCATTTCTATTTTGGCAATTTGATGGGGATGATTGCTTGGGACAAGGGGGCAGGTGCAAGAAGGATAGTGATAATCTAAATTTTTAATAACACAATTTTTAACATAATTTAAAAGTTCCTTACTGTCATTACTAAGTTCATCCAATTTTGCAGACGAGTTCATGATGTTATTATGTTCAGTTGGGATAGAGATTGTCTTTGTAATTCTTGGGATTGTCCATAATTAAAATGTGGTTTTGATTCTTCATGGAAACTAAGCACTATAAGAAAAGGAGACATTATTATTTCACTGAGGTCTATAGAAATGACATTTGTTTATATTGAAAGATGTATTGTTTACCATTAGAGATATTAACATCACTCATTTCTTCAGTTGGAAAGTTTTCTTCCAACCAATCAGGTGTGTTTGCCATTTCTGTTAAAATAAAAAAGTAATATTTGCTTATAAGAATTGTTTACATTATGAATGGTAAGAATAGAGAAATAAATACAGTGTATTTACTATTTGGCGAGAGATTGGGCCTCATTACAATACTGGCGTAGCCGTGCCTGTAAAACCGGCATGGCTGCCAGCGGTATAATTTTTTTTTCAGGTGCCCGCGAATGGGCAATTACCGGGTCATTATGGCATTGCCGGACCCAGTAATTGCCCATTCGCGGGCGCCGGAAAATATTCTTCCCCATTCCCATTTGCGCCCCATAGGACTCAATGGGAATGGGGAAGCCGGATGCACTTGCAGAATTCGTGAATGGTGCCGGTGCGTCCAACATGCGCTGCTTGCGGATGCCGGTATGCCCACCAGGTCAGATCTGGCGGGCGAAAAGGCACCAGCAAGCAGAACTTGTAATTTCCCAGTCAGGTCATAACAGCGCTGGTAGCTTACCGGCACCGTTACTACTGGACTGGAAAACTTATAATGAGGCCCATTGTGTTGGAGTTAGCGCTTGGTGTATGTGAGTCTCTATGAAGAGTTGTATTGACGTGATAATATGAGGTGTACAGTTATGGTTTGTGCTTGGTGCATTACATTATATTGTGTCATAAATATAAAAAGAAATTGTACATTTTGAAGTAATCATTTGTATAAAAAGGTAACTTTGGGTGTAATAAATATGTGATGTCATTTTATGTATATGTGTTTGTTGGTTGATGGGTAGAACATTTTCTGTTCTCCCCTGTGCTTCTGCGATTTGTGAATGCCACCTTCTGTCCGCAGACCACCGCACTGTCCGCGGACTGTACAGCTGCTACATTGGAGGTGAGTTTAATATAATGAACTTGTGGCAAATTTAGGCTGCAGTGGCAAAAACCCATGAAATTCATTGAAAAAACATTGTTATAGGGACATTATGGTTAAGTTGCACTAATATAAAACTATGAAATTATATGGAAAACATTGTTAAAAGGATGTTATTGTTAAGTTACACTAATAATAACCTATGAAATACAGAGAAAAAACTGTGTTAAAGGGATGTTATGCTTACAAGTAAAATTGAAGGACCCCACAAATTCGCCAGTTATGGTAAACTAAGCAACTATAACTCGCTCCACCACTGTGCACTGCTAGACTAACACCCAGGACATCAAAGAAGACATCACAAATGTCATTGATGACATGATGACATCACATATGAAATTAATTTTTATGAAAAGTCCCTACAAGGGGGTGTGTTTATAATGATGGTAACAAGTGGTCCGGGGTGATCAGGAGACCTATCATGAACTACTTAATGTATTAAAGAATGTACTCATCTAAACTAAACATTGTATTTTAGTGTTATTATTAATATAGAAACCTTATAATACATACACATAGTGTGAGGAACTTATAGTGGCAATAAGTAAGACAGACACAAGTGATTACAGTTCAAGGGTGTTTATTAAACATTAGTACCCGGCGAGAGACAAGCAGAATGCAACAAATATTCTGATTGGCTCTCGCCGGGTCCTTACCCGGCCGAGAATCCTTCGATTCTCGGCCGGGATTCCAGCAGCGAGCCTCCCCACGGCTGAGAGGCTGCCTTCAACCCCACCGGGGACTCGCGTAAGCTTTTTTTTTTTTCGTTCCCTGTCTGCTTCCCACCCTCCTCCCTACCCCACTTACCTTTTTGCTCCTGCGTCCCCGCTGGGGAACGAAACCAGGCTGCAGCAGTGTGGAGACTTGGAGCGTGCCATCCCTGCTCCGCACCTCCACATGGCTAGAGGCTTCCATTGTCCCCCAGCGGCGACGCAGGTACGTTTATTTTCCCTTCCCCGCCTTCCCAACCCCACTTACCTTCTGCTTCTTTTTTTTCTTTTTTTTTCCGGGAGCGGACGCGCTGGGGACACAAGTGTTCCCAGCGCGTCTGGTCCCGATGGCCCCCATGGAAAGGAAAAACGGACTCCGTTTTCCCTTTCCATGGCGGCCATTTTCTTGGTCGGTTTTTTTTCTGTCCAGGAAGGCTGCAGCATTTCGGGACAGAAAAACATGCTTTTAGTGCCCCGTTCACGCACATAATGCGGGCCGGCGTACTAATAGCAATATGACCCTCGCGGTGGGGGCATTACTGACTCAGGTAATGTCCCGGAGCCTTCGTTAAGGCCCTCACTTCGCTCGGGCCTATAACTATGGTAATGCCCCTGCCGCTCAGGTCATATTGCTTAATTAAATGTTGTGTGTGGATTGGAAAAACGCCTAATTTAAACCTAAATCTAAGATGGGAGTAATCTTCGACCGTCAAATGAAAATAAGGCAGTCCTAGTGGTGTTGGGTCAAAATAAAATGGCCTACACTAAGAAAAAACATATTGACAGTCCTTACAACTAATATAGAAAGAGTGTTGGATGGGGGTTTTAGTAAAAGAAGAAGTGCTCCCAAATTATAAATCAGGATGGGCTTTAGCCAGGCTTGGAGCACACTAGATACAGAGCACAGATGCACTGTAGCTACGGTGGGTGGTGCTGCAAAGACAGGAACTCTTCTCCAAGTGTCCTAAGTAGCAATTAGTTCAACAGAAACACAGCCACAGTGCGCAGAGAAAGACAAATTATCAGATAGAATGAACGTGTTAATCTGAAAAGGACAGCCAAAACGTGTTCTTCTAGGCTGTCCCACAAAAAGCAAGAAATTAAACAAATCAATATAATCATACACACATTACCAAATACAGGGGCATGAAGGTTATAAAGTTTAACTAAATAAGTCATCACATTCAGATTTTAAAAAAGCTCTAATAGATAACACTTGATCAGAACCGACAAAGAGAAAAGAAGCAAAAAAGAGGGGAAACAAAAAGAATGTCAATTAATTTGTGTAGTTCATAAATAGTACCACACAATCAATAACCATTTGGCTGCAATTAGGTCACAACTGAGACATATTTTACAGATGAGCATGCTCAAACATGCATGCAGGTAAGTGCCCCTACACCCTACATGCAGAGATATTTGAGAAACGCGACCCATGTCGTGAACACAAACTGATTAGTGGTAGTTGTTAAGATGGATTTATGGTTCAGAAGGCCAGCCTAGTTTCTAGGAACAGGGTAACCTTCCGGACAAGCCAGACCAATCAAGGTAGCATTGGCGGCGGTCAAGACTGGGTCTCAGGAGGGGTGAGGGTGATCAAAAGCCCACAATGAGCACACACAGCAGACAATACCACAACATATTCTCAGTCAGGTGTACATGAAAAATATAGATACATTTACCAAAGGCCTTTAAGTAAAACAAAAAGTAAATATTCAGTAGTAATAACAAAACCAACACAACACTAATCCAAAAAACATATATACACTAACCAATGGCCAGTAAAGTTCCACAACCTGCAAAGAAAGGGGTTATACGGTTTACTTGTCTCTGTGGCAGTCCTTCACAATTCAAACCCTAACTTGAGAGGCAGTCCAGTCCCTAAAAGGAGTCGAGCCTTGAGATTAAAATTACTTTTGGTGCTGGTCGCACACGATCGTGCAGGAGATTCAAAACGGGGTCTCTTACAGGGGCTGTAGCAGTTCAGGAAGGTGGGTGAGGCAGTGAAGAATAAGTTCCCCCTAATCAAGGAGGGTCTTCCCAAGAGGACACAACAGGATTCAAGAATTGGGAATAGCTTGGTAGCACAGGCTACCTCGATAAAGAAGAGTGGCCCTCAGGGGACACTTGTTTGTTAAAATGGATGGATGCGTCAGGGGCCACTGGTAAGGGTTGCAAGTACTCATCGACCCTTGGTGCACTCCGGACCAAACCTCGGCAGTCGAATCCACTTCGGTGGTAGGTTCAAATCCTGCAGTTACACTGCTCTGTGGCTTTCAGGGGCTGTGTTCCAGGAAGGATTCTATGGCGGGACAGTGGCGATTTCTCCACTCCTGGTGAAGAGATCAGGCCAGTTCCACAGCAGCAAGTATGAGGGCATAGGGGGGCACAGCAGCAAGGCATCACAAAGAATTATGCAAAAACCATTTAACCTAAACTCATCTTCATTTCAGAACACATTTGTGACACCATCTCTTTGCAGTACACATGGTACAATGGTTTAATGAACAAATATGATGTATGAACAATACTAAGTGCAAATTAAAGTATTTAGAAATGTGTGCTATATGTGTCTGGTCTATTATTGACATAACAAAGGAAACTTAACTGACTTGTCAACATGAATGCCACTATCACTGCAGCTTGAAGTAGTCAGAGATATTGCAAACTTCTGAAGATGAAATCAGGTCTTGAATTTTTGGTGAAAGTTAGTTTGATAAATATTTAATAGAAAGCACTGTGGGCTGAACACAGAAACGGACCGTACAAGACCTCCGAACAATGCAAAAAGTTGGTGAACACCTGGCCCAATACATCAACCTATATAGGTATTTAGCACATTGATTCTGATGCAATCAGAGGAAGACTTTAGGACTTCACTAGGGTGGATTGGAAGGGAGATGGGATAAATCTGGTCCTGGAAGGTTACTTCTTCCACCTTCAAGAGAGACCAATACAGAGGTATAGATTAAAGCATACCCCGTCGACCTGACTAGGCCATGGATGCCCTATACGCTAACACCTCAGTACAGATTAGACTTTCAAGTACAGGCCACCTAACAAAATAAATTCCCACTCATCGAGGCCTAAAACAGGCGTGTGCATTAGCTCCCCTACTTTTCTGCCTCCATATTGCCGATTTGACTTGGTCACAAAAAGATGTGATAGATTTTCCGCCCAAAATCAATCCTAGCAAAGTACCATGGATACTATTTGCGGATGATTTGTTTTTGTTACGAGATCTGACACCGATTGGGCTCCAGAGGAGGATTTATGCATTTACTAACTTTCTGACTGAAAATGGTAAAGATAAATGTGACCAAGTCTAAAATACTGACTATGAAGTCAGCACATAAAAAAAGGGGATGTGGGTTTACGTGGAGAGCAGGAGCAATACCGCTGGAAATAGTTGATTCCGTGATTTATCTAGGGGTATTTATAAACAGGAGAATGAATGAAAAGGGCCAATACATGCATTTATGGATAAGGAAACTATCTCTACCTAAGCAGGGAATTTCCCTCCATCGAAGGTTTGGGAAGTTTTCGATGGTCCCGACCATTTCCTTCTACAAGCAGAAGGTAGCTCAGATACTAACTTATGAGGTGGAGGCTTTCCTGCACTTTGCCTGGAAAATCTGGGAGAGGCTGGAAGGCCTTTTCTGGTGGCGAATAGTAAGACTTCCGAATGCATTGCCAATGAATGCGATTAGACAGGAGATAAAATTGCAATCATTGGAATTTATGGTTGTGTGGAAATCAATTGCCCTTCCCAGAACCTGTGCATATGATTTATCCACTATTCCCTTTGCAATGTTTGATCCACATAACGATGGGCAGGGTAGACATTTAACTGAGTGGAGGAGGAAGGTTGAAAGGATCCTGAAACAAAATGGCATCGGAATGTGTGATTTGGCTGCTAATCCAACTAAATAAATAAAGAAACTCCAAGAAATAGATTGGATAACTACTGTAGAGAAAGGGGGCCAGTATAAAATGAGACAACCTCTTAGCTCTGAAAGAAAAGGTCTTAATTGTCTCTCAATGGACCTACAGAAATTCCCCTCACCGTTATATCGGGACCTTCTCCTTAGATGTTGGTTAAATACTCTGAGCACAAGAGAGGTACAATGGGCTTGGAAAATGCCGGGGATTATAACATAACATAAACATAACAGGCGTATTTGTGTCACGCTCACCTGATTCCCACGGAGGCGCAGGTCTGGCTTCGAGTGCTGATGCTTCTTCAATGGTGAAGCACAGGACTCTGATGATGGACAGGAAGGGCCCCTCTACTCTGGCTTTTCTGGCTCACAGGAATATTCCACTGTGCGTGAAAAGGGAGTATTACCTACTGACGGAATAATGCTCAAGCCTTCCACTCCCGTCCAACCCTCCTCGATACCCTTCCACGATTCCTCGTGAAGTCTCACCTTAGGGTCTGGAAGGATGAGTTCTCCATTCTGCTTCTGATGCAGGGGCGCGTTGAAACCCAGTTACTTCACTGGATTGAGGTTTGATGGGAGTTCAAAATAAGCTTGACTATTCAGGTGAGGCGCTGTAAGAGTTCTGTTGCAAGTTCAAAAGTTCAAGCTTAATAATAATGTTCATTGTCTTACTGCAGCAAGCGCTAATGCTTATGTCTTTTTCCCCTTAGGGGCCGGGGTTCGGAATGCCGGAGATATGGCGCCGACCCGAAGTGTAAGTTCTGGATGAGCGTTCAGGTAATGTCTTTGCATTCGCTCCTTCAATGTCTTTGTCTTTTTTCCCCATTGGGGCCGGGGTCCGGAATGCCAGGAAGCGGCAGGACCCGAAATGAAATGGGAATGACCCAACAGGTAAGTCTTAAAAGGAAACTGAGCTTTTCCTATTTCCCTTCCTTCTCTCACCTTGTTTTCTTGTCTTTTCTCTCTAGGCTCTGGGAAGTGGCTGCGGATCCGGATGATCGCTGCTGAAGATGGAGGCGCCCAGGAAAGGTGAGTGAAATGCAGCGCTGCAGCGATCGAAGCGAAATGCTTTTAAAAATAATGTCTTCCCTTTCAGGATCGTCGGTGTGATGTCTCCGTGATGCAGCTTTAGCAGGTAAGGTGTTCTTTCTCTCCAATTCTCTCTTATCTCCCTTTACAGGTGACCCAGGATGCTGACAGGTGTGGCTGAAGTCCAGATGCAGGAGCTGACACGGTGAGCGTCGAGCTGCGAGGAGCAGAACAACGCGAAGCGTGAATTGCTGATCAGGCATGGTTTAAATAGCTTTGGAAGAAGTTCCAGGCATGTATCCTTCCACTGATCAGGTATGTATCCTTCCCCGACCACACCCAGGTGGAAAGTAGTCCCACAGGGAAAGTAGTTCCATTCAGGCCTCAAGAGGGCCTGGATGTAGCAGCATGGTCTGCACCAGGTAAGTGCACATTAAAACACTTGAACACATGTCTAGCTTTATGAGCCTGGCGCCTAAGGCGCCAGGACAGGGGTCCAACATGAGCCTGGTGCCTAAGGCGCCAGGACTGTGTCCAAAGGACCCCAGCTTGGGCCCGCTGGCACTTCCCTGGGGGAAATGATGCCTGCCTCTGGGGTTGCTGGGTCGGACCTGGCTCCTTGGAGGTAGGCATCATGACAGTACCCCCCCTCAAGGCCCCTCCCAAGGTTGTTCCCTCCGGGGGTTTTGGCTTGTTCGGAAATCTCCGGTGGAACCTTTGTATTAATCGAGGTGCGTGAACATGGTTACTAGGCTCCCACGATCTCTCCTGAGGTCCATATCCCTTCCAGTCAACAAGATAGAAGAGTTTTGACTTTAACACCTTGGAGTCTAAAATATCTTTAACTTCGAATTCTAATTCCCCTTCAATTTGAACTGGGTCTGGAGGCTTGGACAGTCGGGTCCCTGGTTGTACTAGCTTCAAAAGTGATGCATGAAAAACTGGATGACTATGCATGTTAGACGGTAAATCCAGTTTAAAGGCTACGGGATTGATTATAGCCTTGATGGGATAAGGTCCTATGAATCTGGGATTGAAGGTTCGCGGGCCCTTGAGGGGTAAATGTTTCTTTGCTAGCCATACCTGGTCTCCTACTTGGTAAGGAGGAGTTTTACTTCGGTGAAAATCAGCATTTTCTTTATACTTTTTCTTGGCTTGCTGTAAATGAGTTGCAGCTTCTTTGAAGGCTCGGGTTATTGTGGAATGCAGATGATTTACTGTGGGCATTTCCAGGGTCAGAGGTGGATCTAGGTCAGAGGTCCGAGGATGGTGACCATACAAAGTATAAAAAGGAGTTTGTCCGGTTCCAGAATGCACTGAATTGTTGTATGCATATTCTGCAATCCAAAGGATGTCTTTCCAATTTAACTCGGATTGGTGTAACATGCACCGAAGATATTGCTCGAGAGTCTGATTGGTTCTCTCGGTTTGTCCGTCGGTCTGGGGGTGGTGGCTGGTGGATAACCGCACATCTATTTGTGCTAGTTGGCAACATTTCTTCCAAAAATGGGAGATAAATTGACTTCCAAGATCCGAGACTAATATGGAAGGAAAACCATGTATCCAAACTATATTCTCCAGAAATTCCTTGGCCAAGGTGGAAGCTGAAGGCACACCTTTTAAAGGGATAAAGTGGGCCATTTTGGAGAATAGATCCACAATTACAAGGATAGTGTTGTAACCAGCACAAGGAGGCAGGTCAGTTATAAAGTCCATTGACAAGGTGTGCCATGGTGCCGGTGGAATATCCAAGGGTTGAAGTAGGCCGGCTGGCCTTTTCTTTTGACCCTTGTTTTGAGCACAAATTCCGCAAGACAATACAAAAGACTTTATGTCTTTTCTCCAAGAAGGCCACCAGAAGTGGCGTTTGAGTTTTTCCTCCGTTTTAGCGATACCAGGGTGTCCTTCCATTAATGATTCATGATGATGGGCAATAACAAGTTCTTGCAATTCTTCACTTGGCAGAAACAACCGCTCCTGGAAGTAGGGTAAATCATCCTTAACGGTGTAATGAGGACCCTTTTGACTCCATTCCAGTAAGGCTGAAGAGTCTAGAAGTTGTTTTACTTGCGTTTGGATGTCCTCAATAGTTTCCAATGAAGTTAGGCCTAGGATTCTTTGTTCAGGTATGATTGGCACAGGTTCTAAACTCGAATTGGGTTCTTCCATGCCAATCCGGGATAAGGCGTCCGCTTTACCATTCTTGCAGCCAGGGCGATAGGTAATTACGAAATCAAATTCCGCAAAGAATAGAGCCCATCGGAGTTGTCGTGAAGATTGAGCTTTGGCCGTCTTTAAATATTGTAAATTTCTGTGGTCCGTAATTACGGTGATGGTGTGTCTTGCCCCGAGAAGGTAGTGACGCCAAGCCTTGAAAGCAGATTTAATAGCCAGTAACTCCTTGTCGGTAATTGCGTAGTTGATTTCAGGAGGAGAACATTTCCTGGACCAAAAGGCCACAGGGTGTAGTTGGTTAGTTTCTGGGTCTCTTTGCGACAGGACAGCTCCCATGGCCGAACTGGATGCGTCGGTTTCCACAATGTAAGGGAGATCTGGGTGCGGGTGCTTCAATACAGGTGCAGAGGTGAATTTGGTTTTCAGGTCCTGAAAGGCTTGTTCGGCCTCAAGAGTCCATTCAAAGCGTTTGTTTTTCTTTAGGAGAGCTGTGATGGGTTGGACTGTTCGGGAAAATTCTGGAATGTATCTTCGATAGAAATTGGCGAAGCCGAGCATGCTCTGAACTCCCTTCACCGAGCTAGGAGATGGCCATTTGAGGATTGCGTCCACCATTCGCGAGTCCATTCGGACTCCTTGAGGTGTCAGGATGAATCCGAGAAACTCAACTTCTGTGGTATGAAAAATGCATTTTTCAAGCTTTGCAAATAGTCTGTGCTGGCGCAATTTCTCAAGAACTGCCCTAACATGTTTTCTGTGATCGGATTCTGAAGAAGAGTACAGCAGGATGTCGTCAATATAAACAATGACACAGACATCGATAAGTTCCCGAAGAACATCATTCATAAAGTACTGAAAGGTGGCAGGTGCATTTCACAAACCGAAGGGCATCACCTGATATTCGAAGAGCCCAAATTTGGTGCGGAATGCAGTCTTCCATTTGTCGCCTTCTTTTAGACGCACCAGGTGATAAGCTCCTCGGAGATCTAACTTGGTGTACACACAAGCGTCTTTCACCTGGTCGATAAGCTCAGGGATCAGGGGCAGAGGATAACGATTCTTAATCGTTATTTGATTTAGGGCTCGATAGTCTATACATGTTGTAAGGTCGCCCTCTTTTTTCGGCACGAAGAACAGAGCTGAGGAGACAGGAGACTTGGACAGGCGAATAAAACCATTGGCTAAGTACTGATCTAAATACTGACGCAAATGCAGGTTCTCAGGTTCCGTAAGAGCATAAATCCTACTACAAGGTAGTTGAGCATTGGGTACCAGATCGATTTGGCAATCATAAGACCGATGGGGAGGTAACGTGTTAGCCTGTTCCTTCTGAAAAATGTCTTGGAATTCTTGGTATTCTGACGGTAGCTGTACAGGGGTGGAAGTTGGTGAGGCTAGACCCATAACTGGATTTCTTCGATAACAAGTTGGTTCACAATCAGGAAAACTTATCTTCTTTGCTCGCCAGTCGATTCTGGGATTATGTGTTTCTAACCAAGGAATTCCAAGAATTACTTGAAATTGTGGGGCCTTGATCACATCAAACACGATTGCTTCCCGATGTCCATCCTGACCCACCAGTGTCATTTCAACAGTGGAATGCGTTACAGGCCCTGAGGCTATTTCGGTTCCATCTACTGTAGTAATGACATCTTGGGTTACTTTCGGGCGGAGAGGGAGCTTAATCCTGGAAGCCAATTCACGGTCTATGTAGTTTCCAATAGCTCCACTGTCGATGTATGCTTTTACAGCATGCAACTGCTGAGGCTGTTTTGGGTCCACAAGCACCATTGGCATGACAAAATGCGAGGTCAAAGAGTTTGTTTTCAAGCTCGGCAAGCGGACCTCTACGCTTGTCGGGCTAGGTCGTTTCCCGAATCAGGTGTCAATAAATCGTTATCAGTGGCTCCAACCACCTTCTTAGGTGGTTTAACCGGACAATTTCGAAGAAAGTGACCGGAAGTCCCGCAATACAGACAAAGTTGCATTTGCCGCCTTCTCTCTCGTTCCTTCTGCGTTAATGGTCCTTTAACACCGCCGATTTGCATAGGTTCGGATGCGTCGGTACTCTTGGAGTTAGCTTGGGTTTTGATCGGTACTCGGGTTTCGTACTTGAACCGATCTGCTTTTCTATTTTGAAGTCTGTGATCAAGTTGAACCACCAAGTCTATGTAGTCTGCGCAGACCTGGGGTGGATCTACTATCTGAGCTAGAACATCCTTAAGCTCTCCGCGCAGGCCTCGATGAAACAATGTGATCCTTTTGTTTTCTGGCCATCCAGTTTCCACAACCAGTCTATTAAAGGTGGCAACGTAGGACAGGAGATCCTGATTACCTTGTCGAAGGATAGCAGTTCGTTATCAAGGGCCTGTCCTTGAGAGTGTCGAGCAAACAATCTTTCCATGCTGGCCTGGAAGCCCTGAAAATCCTGGAGAATGGGATCATCCGGATTTACCAATGGAATAGACCAATCGGCAGCACTGCCACTGAGGTACGATAGTATAAAGGCTACCTTGGTCTGGTCGTTAGGGAAGGCCCCGGGTCTGCATAGAAAGTGTAAACGACATTGGTTCATAAAGACAGCATATTTCTTGGGATCCCCCGCAAAACGTTCAGGCGGGGCCAAAGGCATGTGTCCAGGTAGATTGATTTGTACTAGGTTATTCAAACCCATTGATGTGGAAGTACCTCCGGAATTAGGTAAAGGAGTGTGCCCTGCCTGGGCCTGCAATAACCTTTTGGCCAGGTCATCTGTTCTTTCCTTTGATAGGATCAGTTCTGTTTTGAGAGCGTTAGTCTCCTGGCGGGCTGAGTGCACTTCTGTCCGTAATTCCCCCAAAAGCTGGGCCAGCTGATCTGTCTCGGAAGTCTCCATAGCGCCCGGGTGGGAAATTGTGGGTAGGCTTCGCGTTCTGTCACGCTCACCTGATTCCCACGGAGGCGGAGGTCTGGCTTCGAGTGCTGATGCTTCTTCAATGGTGAAGCGCAGGACTCTGATGATGGACACGAAGGACCCCTCTACTCTGGCTTTTCTGGCTCGCAGGAATATTCCCCTGTGCGTGAAAAGGGAGTATTACCTACTGACGGAATAATGCACAAGCCTCCCACTCCCTTCCAACCCTCCTCGATATCCTTCCACGATTCTCCGTGAAGTCTCACCTTAGGGTCTGGAAGGATGAGTTCTCCATCCTGCTTCTGACGCAGGGGCGCGTTGAAACCCAGTTACTTCACTGGATTGAGGTTTGATGGGAGTTCAAAATAAGCTTGACTATTCAGGTGAGGCGCTGTAAGAGTTCTGTTGCAAGTTCAAAAGTTCAAGCTTAATAATAATGTTCATTGTCTTATTGCAGCAAGCGCTAACGCTTATGTCTTTTTCCCCTTAGTGGCCGGGGTTCGGAATGCCGGAGATATGGCGCCGACCCGAAGTGTAAGTTCTGGATGAGCGTTCAGGTAATGTCTTTGCATTCGCTCATTCAATGTCTTTGTCTTTTTTCCCCATTGGGGCCGGGGTCCGGAATGCCAGGAAGCGGCAGGACCCGAAATGAAATGGGAATGACCCAACAGGTAAGTCTTAGAAGGAAACTGAGCTTTTCCTATTTCCCTTCCTTCTCTCACCTTGTTTTCTTGTCTTTATCTCTCTAGGCTCTGGGAAGTGGCTGTGGATCCGGATGATCGCTGCTGAAGATGGAGGCGCCCAGGAAAGGTGAGTGAAATGCAGCGCTGCAGCGATCGAAGCGAAATGCTTTTATAAATAATGTCTTCCCTTTCAGGATCGTCGGTGTGATGTCCCCGTGATGCAGCTTTAGCAGGTAAGGTCTTCTTTCTCTCCAATTCTCTCTTATCTCCGTTTGCAGGCAACCCAGGATGCTGACAGGCGTGGCTGAAGTCCAGATGCAGGAGCTGACACGGTGAGCGTCGAGCTGCGAGGAGCAGAACAACGCGAAGCGTGAGTTGCTGATCGGGCGTGGTTTAAATAGCTTTGGAAGAAGTTCCAGGTATGTATCCTTCCACCGATCAGGTATGTATTCTTCCCCGACCACACCCAGGGGAAAGTAGTCCCACAGGTAAAGTAGTTCCATTCAGGCCTCAAGAGGGCCTGGATGGAGCAGCATGGTCTGTATCAGGTAAGTGCACATTAAAACACTTGAACACATGTCTAGCTTTATGAGCCTGGTGCCTAAGGCGCCAGGACAGGGGTCCAACATGAGCCTGGCGCCTAAGGCGCCAGGACTGTGTCCAAAGGGCCCCAGCTTGGGCCCGCTGGCACTTCCCTGGGGGAAATGATGCCTGCCTCTGGGGTTGCTGGGTTGGACCTGGCTCCTTGGAGGTAGGCATCACGACAATTTGTAAAGTGCACATTCACCCCTGAAAGGGCATCTTGGTGCTAATAACAGATGTTTATTGTTACCCAACTTAATGGTACTCATTGTATCGACCTCAGAAGGATGAACGGCTGGGTGGACCTGCCGGGATTCCAACCTGCGACCATGAGGTCAAACACATGTCCATGTAGTGGATGCCGTAGTCCACAGAGCCACAGACTCTGTTATGAACAAGGAAAGCCCAATGTCGATTTTGCAATGAGAAAGGAATGATAGAAACGTTGCTCCATCTGGTAACGGCCTGTGAGCCACTGCGAGAAGTGAGAAGCAAATTCCTAGCTGGGCATATGACGACCTGTAAAACCCTCAAGCCTCTGAATGGTGGGAATGGGTCCTTTTGGGGGAAAAAAACAGTCTGGTGATTGCAGTGAAGAAGATGGTTGCATTTTTGCTAAGAAAAGCAGAGGGGATAGAGAGTGATGGAGTAAGCAAGGCTGTTATGAGAAAAGTTGGGTAAAATCATGGTGCTCCACAGGTGCCCCTCGTCTTCTGGCTGCTCCACAGGTGCCCCTCCATCGCCTTCTGCTGCTCCACAGGTGCCCCTCCATTGCCTTCTGCTGCTCCACAGGTGCCCCTCCATCGCCTTCGGCTGCTCCACAGGTGCCGCTCCATCGCCTTCGGCTGCTCCACAGGTGCCCGTCCATCGCCTTCGGCTGCTCCACAGGTGCCCGTCCATCGCCTTCTGCTGCTCCACAGGTGCCCCTCCATCACCTCTGCTGCTCAACAGTTGCCCCTCCATCGCCTTCTGTGCTCCACAGGTGCCCCTCCATCGCCTTCTGCTGCTCCACAGGTGCCCCTCCATCGCCTTCGGCTGCTCCACAGGTGCCCCTCCATCGCCTTTGGCTGCTCCACAGGTGCCCGTCCATCGCCTTCGGCTGCTCCACAGGTGCCCGTCCATCGCCTTCTGCTGCTCCACAGGTGCCCCTCCATCGCCTTCGGCTGCTCCACAGGTGCCCCTCCATCGCCTCCTGCTGCTCCACAGGTGCCCCTCCATCGCCTCCTGCTGCTCCACAGGTGCCCCTCCATCGCCTCCTGCTGCTCCACAGGTGCCCCTCCATCGCCTCCTGCTGCTCCACAGGTGCCCCTCCATCGCCTCCTACTGCTCCATAGGTGCCCCTCCATCACCTTCTGCTGCTCCACAGGTGCCCGTCCATCGCCTCCTGCTGCTCCACAGGTGCCCCTCCGTCGCCTTCTGCTGCTCCACAGGTGCCCCTCCATCGCCTTCTGCTGCTCCACAGGTGCCCCTCCATCACCTTCTGCTGCTCCACTGGTGCCCACAGGTGCCCCTCCATCGCCTTCTGCTGCTCCACATGTGCCCCTCCATCGCCTCCTGCTGCTCCACAGGTGCCCCTCCATCGCCTTCTGCTGCTCCACAGGTGCCCTTCCATCACCTTCTGCTGCTCCACAGGTGCCCACAGGTGCCCCTCCATCGCCTTCTGCTGCTCCACAGGTGCCCCTCCATCGCCTTCTGCTGCTCCACAGGTGCCCCTCCATCACCTTCTGCTGCTCCACAGGTGCCCACAGGTGCCCCTCCATCGCCTTCTGCTGCTCCAAAGGTGCCCACAGGTGGCCCTCCATCGCCTTCTGCTGCTCCACGTGTGCCCCTCCATCGCCTCCTGCTGCTCCACAGGTGCCCCTCCATCGCCTTCTGCTGCTCCACAGGTGCCCCTCCATCGCCTTCTGCTGTTCCACAGGTGCCTCTCCATCACCTTCTGCTGCTCCACAGGTGCCCCTCCATCGCCTCCTGCTGCTCCACAGGTGCCCCTCCATCGCCTCCTGCTGCTCCCCAGGTGCCCGTTCATCGCCTCCTGCTGCTCCACAGGTGCCCCTCCATCGCCTCTGCTGCTCCACAGGTGCCCCTCCATCGCCTTCTGGCTGCTCCACAGGTGCCCCTCCATCGCCTCCTGCTGCTACACAGGTGCCCGTCCATCGCCTTCTGCTGCTCCACAGGTGCCCCTTGTCTTCTGGCTGCTCCACAGATGCCCCTCCATTGCCTTCTGCTGCTCCGCAGGTGCCCCTCCATCGCCTCCTGCTGCTCCACAGGTGCCCCTCCATCGCCTCCTGCTGCTCCACAGGTGCCCCTCCATCTCCTTCTGCTGCTCCACAGGTGCCCCTCCATCGCCTCCTGCTGCTCCACAGGTGCCCGTCCATCGCCTTCTGGCTGCTCCACAGGTGCCCCTCCATCGCCTTCGGCTGCTCCACAGGTGCCCCTCCATCGCCTTCTGCTGCTCCACAGGTGCCCCTCCATCACCTTCTGCTGCTCCACAGGTGCCCACAGGTGCCCGTCCATCGCCTTCTGCTGCTCCACAGGTGCCCCTCCAGCGCCTCCTGCTGCTCCACAGGTGCCCGTCCATCTCCTTCTGCTGCTCCACAGGTGCCCCTCCATCGCCTCCTGCTGCTCCACAGGTGCCCGTCCATCGCCTTCTGCTGCTCCACAGGTGCCCCTCCATCGCCTTCTGCTGCTTCACAGGTGCCCGTCCATCGCCTTCTGCTGCTCCGCAGGTGGCCCTTGTCTTCTGGCTGCTCCACAGATGCCCCTCCATTGCCTTCTGCTGCTCTGCAGGTGCCCCTCAATCGCCTTCTGCTGCTCCACAGGTGCCCCTCCATCGCCTCCTGCTGCTCCACAGGTGCCCCTCCATCGCCTTCTGCTGCTCCACAGGTGCCCCTCCATCGCCTCCTGCTGCTCCACAGGTGCCCCTCCATCGCCTTCGGATGCTCCACAGGTGCACGTCCATCGCCTTCTGCTGCTCCACAGGTGCCCCTCCATCACCTTCTGCTGCTCCACAGGTGCCCACAGGTGCCCGTCCATCGCCTTCTGCTGCTCCACAGGTGCCCCTCCAGCGCCTCCTGCTGCTCCACAGGTACCCGTCCATCTCCTTCTGCTGCTCCACAGGTGCCCCTCCATCGCCTCCTGCTGCTCCACAGGTGCCCCTCCATCACCTTCTGCTGCTCCACAGGTGCCCCTCCATCGCCTTCTGCTGCTCCACAGGTGCCCCTCCAGCGCCTCCTGCTGCTCCACAGGTGCCCGTCCATCTCCTTCTGCTGCTCCACAGGTGCCCCTCCATCGCCCCCTGCTGCTCCACAGGTGCCCCTCCATCGCCTTTGGCTGCTCCACAGGTGCCCGTCCATCGCCTTCTGCTGCTCCACAGGTGCCCCTCCATCGCCTTCTGCTGCTTCACAGGTGCCCGTCCATCGCCTTCTGCTGCTCCACAGGTGCCCCACCATCGCCTTCTGCTGCTTCACAGGTGCACGTCCATCACCTCCTGCTGCTCCACAGGTGCCCCTCCATCGCCTTCTGCTGCTCCACAGGTGCCCCTCCATCGCCTCTTGCTGCTCCACAGGTGCCCCTCCATCGCCTCCTGCTGCTCCACAGGTGCCCGTCCATCTCCTTCTGCTGCTCCACAGGTGCCCCTCCATCGCCTCCTGCTGCTCCACAGGTGCCCCTCCATCGCCTCCTGCTGCTCCACAGGTGCCCCTCCATTGCCTCCTGCTGCTCCATAGGTGCCCGTCCATCGCCTCCTGCTGCTCCACAGGTGCCCCTCCATCGCCTTCTGCTGCTCCACAGGTACCCCTCCATCGCCTTCTGCTGCTCCACAGGTGCCCCTCCATCGCCTCTGCTGCTCCACAGGTGCCCCTCCATCGCCTTCTGCTGCTCCACAGGTGCCCCTCCATCGCCTTCTGCTGCTCCACAGGTGCCCCTTGTCTTCTGGCTGCTCCACAGATGCCCCTCCATTGCCTTCTGCTGCTCCACAGGTGCCCCTCCATCACCTTCTGCTGCTCCACAGGTGTCCCTCCATCGCCTCTGCTGCTCCACAGGTGCCCCTCCATCGCATTCTGCTGCTCCACAGGTGCCCCTCCATCACCTTCTGCTGCTCCACAGGTGCCCACAGGTGCCCCTCCATCGCCTCTGCTGCTCCACAGGTGCCCCTCCATCGCCTTCTGCTGCTCCACAGGTGCCCCTCCATCACCTTCTGCTGCTCCACAGGTGCCCCTCCATCGCCTCTGCTGCTCCGCAGGTGCCCCTCCATCGCCTCTGCTGCTCCACAGGTGCCCCTCCATCGCCTTCTGCTGCTCCACAGGTGCCCCTTGTCTTCTGGCTGCTCCACAGATGCCCCTCCATTGCCTTCTGCTGCTCCACAGGTGCCCCTCCATCACCTTCTGCTGCTCCACAGGTGTCCCTCCATCGCCTCTGCTGCTCCACAGGTGCCCCTCCATCGCATTCTGCTGCTCCACAGGTGCCCCTCCATCACCTTCTGCTGCTCCACAGGTGCCCACAGGTGCCCGTCCATCGCCTTCTGCTGCTCCACAGGTGCCCCTCCATCACCTCTGCTGCTCAACAGTTGCCCCTCCATCGCCTTCTGTGCTCCACAGGTGCCCCTCCATCGCCTTCTGCTGCTCCACAGGTGCCCCTCCATCGCCTTCGGCTGCTCCACAGGTGCCCCTCCATCGCCTTTGGCTGCTCCACAGGTGCCCGTCCATCGCCTTCGGCTGCTCCACAGGTGCCCGTCCATCGCCTTCTGCTGCTCCACAGGTGCCCCTCCATCGCCTTCGGCTGCTCCACAGGTGCCCCTCCATCGCCTCCTGCTGCTCCACAGGTGCCCCTCCATCGCCTCCTGCTGCTCCACAGGTGCCCCTCCATCGCCTCCTGCTGCTCCACAGGTGCCCCTCCATCGCCTCCTGCTGCTCCACAGGTGCCCCTCCATCGCCTCCTACTGCTCCATAGGTGCCCCTCCATCACCTTCTGCTGCTCCACAGGTGCCCGTCCATCGCCTCCTGCTGCTCCACAGGTGCCCCTCCGTCGCCTTCTGCTGCTCCACAGGTGCCCCTCCATCGCCTTCTGCTGCTCCACAGGTGCCCCTCCATCACCTTCTGCTGCTCCACTGGTGCCCACAGGTGCCCCTCCATCGCCTTCTGCTGCTCCACATGTGCCCCTCCATCGCCTCCTGCTGCTCCACAGGTGCCCCTCCATCGCCTTCTGCTGCTCCACAGGTGCCCTTCCATCACCTTCTGCTGCTCCACAGGTGCCCACAGGTGCCCCTCCATCGCCTTCTGCTGCTCCACAGGTGCCCCTCCATCGCCTTCTGCTGCTCCACAGGTGCCCCTCCATCACCTTCTGCTGCTCCACAGGTGCCCACAGGTGCCCCTCCATCGCCTTCTGCTGCTCCAAAGGTGCCCACAGGTGGCCCTCCATCGCCTTCTGCTGCTCCACGTGTGCCCCTCCATCGCCTCCTGCTGCTCCACAGGTGCCCCTCCATCGCCTTCTGCTGCTCCACAGGTGCCCCTCCATCGCCTTCTGCTGTTCCACAGGTGCCTCTCCATCACCTTCTGCTGCTCCACAGGTGCCCCTCCATCGCCTCCTGCTGCTCCACAGGTGCCCCTCCATCGCCTCCTGCTGCTCCCCCGGTGCCCGTTCATCGCCTCCTGCTGCTCCACAGGTGCCCCTCCATCGCCTCTGCTGCTCCACAGGTGCCCCTCCATCGCCTTCTGGCTGCTCCACAGGTGCCCCTCCATCGCCTCCTGCTGCTACACAGGTGCCCGTCCATCGCCTTCTGCTGCTCCACAGGTGCCCCTTGTCTTCTGGCTGCTCCACAGATGCCCCTCCATTGCCTTCTGCTGCTCCGCAGGTGCCCCTCCATCGCCTCCTGCTGCTCCACAGGTGCCCCTCCATCGCCTCCTGCTGCTCCACAGGTGCCCCTCCATCTCCTTCTGCTGCTCCACAGGTGCCCCTCCATCGCCTCCTGCTGCTCCACAGGTGCCCGTCCATCGCCTTCTGGCTGCTCCACAGGTGCCCCTCCATCGCCTTCGGCTGCTCCACAGGTGCCCCTCCATCGCCTTCTGCTGCTCCACAGGTGCCCCTCCATCACCTTCTGCTGCTCCACAGGTGCCCACAGGTGCCCGTCCATCGCCTTCTGCTGCTCCACAGGTGCCCCTCCAGCGCCTCCTGCTGCTCCACAGGTGCCCGTCCATCTCCTTCTGCTGCTCCACAGGTGCCCCTCCATCGCCTCCTGCTGCTCCACAGGTGCCCGTCCATCGCCTTCTGCTGCTCCACAGGTGCCCCTCCATCGCCTCCTGCTGCTCCACAGGTGCCCCTCCATCTCCTTCTGCTGCTCCACAGGTGCCCCTCCATCGCCTCCTGCTGCTCCACAGGTGCCCGTCCATCGCCTTCTGGCTGCTCCACAGGTGCCCCTCCATCGCCTTCGGCTGCTCCACAGGTGCCCCTCCATCGCCTTCTGCTGCTCCACAGGTGCCCCTCCATCACCTTCTGCTGCTCCACAGGTGCCCACAGGTGCCCGTCCATCGCCTTCTGCTGCTCCACAGGTGCCCCTCCAGCGCCTCCTGCTGCTCCACAGGTGCCCGTCCATCTCCTTCTGCTGCTCCACAGGTGCCCCTCCATCGCCTCCTGCTGCTCCACAGGTGCCCGTCCATCTCCTTCTGCTGCTCCACAGGTGCCCCTCCATCGCCTTCTGCTGCTCCGCAGGTGCCCCTTGTCTTCTGGCTGCTCCACAGATGCCCCTCCATTGCCTTCTGCTGCTCTGCAGGTGCCCCTCAATCGCCTTCTGCTGCTCCACAGGTGCCCCTCCATCGCCTCCTGCTGCTCCACAGGTGCCCCTCCATCGCCTTCTGCTGCTCCACAGGTGCCCCTCCATCGCCTCCTGCTGCTCCACAGGTGCCCCTCCATCGCCTTCGGATGCTCCACAGGTGCACGTCCATCGCCTTCTGCTGCTCCACAGGTGCCCCTCCATCACCTTCTGCTGCTCCACAGGTGCCCACAGGTGCCCGTCCATCGCCTTCTGCTGCTCCACAGGTGCCCCTCCAGCGCCTCCTGCTGCTCCACAGGTACCCGTCTATCTCCTTCTGCTGCTCCACAGGTGCCCCTCCATCGCCTCCTGCTGCTCCACAGGTGCCCCTCCATCACCTTCTGCTGCTCCACAGGTGCCCCTCCATCGCCTTCTGCTGCTCCACAGGTGCCCCTCCAGCGCCTCCTGCTGCTCCACAGGTGCCCGTCCATCTCCTTCTGCTGCTCCACAGGTGCCCCTCCATCGCCCCCTGCTGCTCCACAGGTGCCCCTCCATCGCCTTTGGCTGCTCCACAGGTGCCCGTCCATCGCCTTCTGCTGCTCCACAGGTGCCCCTCCATCGCCTTCTGCTGCTTCACAGGTGCCCGTCCATCGCCTTCTGCTGCTCCACAGGTGCCCCACCATCGCCTTCTGCTGCTTCACAGGTGCACGTCCATCACCTCCTGCTGCTCCACAGGTGCCCCTCCATCGCCTTCTGCTGCTCCACAGGTGCCCCTCCATCGCCTCTTGCTGCTCCACAGGTGCCCCTCCATCGCCTCCTGCTGCTCCACAGGTGCCCGTCCATCTCCTTCTGCTGCTCCACAGGTGCCCCTCCATCGCCTCCTGCTGCTCCACAGGTGCCCCTCCATCGCCTCCTGCTGCTCCACAGGTGCCCCTCCATTGCCTCCTGCTGCTCCATAGGTGCCCGTCCATCGCCTCCTGCTGCTCCACAGGTGCCCCTCCATCGCCTTCTGCTGCTCCACAGGTACCCCTCCATCGCCTTCTGCTGCTCCACAGGTGCCCCTCCATCGCCTCTGCTGCTCCACAGGTGCCCCTCCATCGCCTTCTGCTGCTCCACAGGTGCCCCTCCATCGCCTTCTGCTGCTCCACAGGTGCCCCTTGTCTTCTGGCTGCTCCACAGATGCCCCTCCATTGCCTTCTGCTGCTCCACAGCTGCCCCTCCATCACCTTCTGCTGCTCCACAGGTGTCCCTCCATCGCCTCTGCTGCTCCACAGGTGCCCCTCCATCGCATTCTGCTGCTCCACAGGTGCCCCTCCATCACCTTCTGCTGCTCCACAGGTGCCCACAGGTGCCCCTCCATCGCCTCTGCTGCTCCACAGGTGCCCCTCCATCGCCTTCTGCTGCTCCACAGGTGCCCCTCCATCACCTTCTGCTGCTCCACAGGTGCCCCTCCATCGCCTCTGCTGCTCCGCAGGTGCCCCTCCATCGCCTCTGCTGCTCCACAGGTGCCCCTCCATCGCCTTCTGCTGCTCCACAGGTGCCCCTTGTCTTCTGGCTGCTCCACAGATGCCCCTCCATTGCCTTCTGCTGCTCCACAGGTGCCCCTCCATCACCTTCTGCTGCTCCACAGGTGTCCCTCCATCGCCTCTGCTGCTCCACAGGTGCCCCTCCATCGCATTCTGCTGCTCCACAGGTGCCCCTCCATCACCTTCTGCTGCTCCACAGGTGCCCACAGGTGCCCCTCCATCGCCTCTGCTGCTCCACAGGTGCCCCTCCATCGCCTTCTGCTGCTCCACAGGTGCCCCTCCATCACCTTCTGCTGCTCCACAGGTGCCCACAGGTGCCCCTCCATCGCCTCCTGCTGCTCCACAGGTGCCTCTCCATCACCTGCTCCAGCTCTGATTGTTTTCCTTAGTTTAGTGTGAACATTCAGTGTTAAGAAGTGGTGATTTGAAGTATGACAGTTTTTTAAATTTGTATTTTGATTTCCATTCAGGAAACAAATGTATTATATTGATTGTAATATGATGAGGAAATAGGGAGACATTGAATGGTTAAATGTTAATGGTTTTGAACTTTGTTCTTTGTTTTAACACTTTATTAAAAAAGCAAAGCATACACTTTCATGTCACTTGTCATTTAAAGCAGTGTCGGTTTAAATAAAAACATTCTCTTGGCAAGTCACGCAAAGTTACAACACGTGTGCTGAGGCTGCATAAAGCTGACGTCAAGAGAAACGTTGCGCATCTGTGCCAAGCGTTGTGTCTCCATCCAGGCGGCACTCCCATGTTCTTCAAAAAGACGTCTCTCTATAACCACCGGCGCACCGGATGTAAAGCCTAATGCTTTTAAATCAATACGTTTTTCACACCTTTTGTTTGAATTCACTTGTAATTGCATTTCAGTCTACATTCTTTTAAACCCTTATAACATGCGACTGCATCTGTCTTCAACAGTTTCACTCACTTCTATAAATGCTCAAACGCCCGGAGATATTTCGCAATATTTTCTTTTCAATTTCAGTGTTTCGAACTTTCAGTTTTACTAATAAATCAGAACCTTCAATGTATAAATGTCAAGTAATGAAAGAAATGTCTATTAGTTCACACGAACAAACATAATCTTGTATTAATAGCCATGAACCCACAATGCTATCTTTGTTTGACTCCGAGTAGTGTGGCACACGTGTGTTGTTTGTTTTCCGCTGACACAGCGGTCTCTAAGCACGTGCAGCAAGGAGAGCCGGGGCCAACGTAGCTACAGAGAGGGAGGGTCTTAAGTTGCCTCTGGAAGAAAATAAGGTCGTCAATATGTTGGTTCTCTTTGGCAGGGCACTCTGCTGTGTGCCAGCCGCTGCCACAAAGGACCTGACCAGTGCCTCAGAACGCTGGCAATGTGAGATGGTTGGGGTACGACACATTCTAGTGCTTGGAGGAGGGTGAATTCATTTTTAAGTAGCAGAGAGCCTGACCACGGATGTCTTTGTGAGCTGGTGTGTAAATAATAGAGGCCATGACAGACAGTGTAATCTTCTAAGTAAGGGTACATTGTGGTGTTTGGCTTAGAGTTCTAGCCGTGGCATCCTGTAGAGCTTTTGTAGGGCAAGATGATTTATGCCTACATTAAGAACATTGCTTAGCTCCAACAACTGAGTGAGTGATTGCTATGCAATGATGCTCAGATGACAGGGCTTTCTTTTAATAACATCAAATAGTAAATGAGTGATCTAGTGATACTAGCAACTTGAAACCCATTGGAAGGGTTGAATCACACATCATACCCATTGTGTTCACCATCTGCTGCAGGACAATGTAGAAGCCATAAAAGGTTATGTCAGTTCAGGAGCCAGTGCTGTGAGCGAGACCTAGCAACTAACACAATTTAAATGTTTCTTTGATTCAGTCCCAGCCAGTTAATTCTCAGCCACCGAGATATACATGTCGAAAATATCATGGATATATCAAGATATCATTCTCCTGATCATCCCCTGTTGATCTGGAAATGGTCTGGATAAAGGCAACTAGGAGTGCCATGAGGTTTGGAAGTGGCTTAAGAGATATTCTAAAAAAAGTAGTGCTATCTTTCCTGATCTAAATTTTGGAGAACATTCTCCTTTGCGCCCAGGAGGGCAGACTTACTGCCACTCTTTAGGCGAAAACCAGATTGCTAGTCGCCAAATAACTGATGTTTTTCCAGATGTGTCAGCAGCTGCTTCATGGCTGTCTTCTTGTCTAATATGTTTGCCAAAAATATTGACAATTGGCTAATACAATTTCAAGTGTCCAGTTTAGGCTGTTTGATTATGGGAGTGTGACCCACACAAAGTTCAGGACATTAATGACAGAAGCATTTCTAAAAGGCACATTTATAAATTAGTTGACTATTAGGTCAGAGTACTGATGCATTCCTCTACTATTCCAGAAGGACAGGGGTCACTTGGACAATTAGTAAGATTGGACAGGTTGAACAAGATAAAGTATGCTGTATGGGGAGAGGAGGACCCTCTGCTAATGGAGTGACGATATGACCCGTCAGCGAGAGACAATCTGAATTAAAAAGGCAAATGTGAATCTCGATGATCACTGTGTGCAAGATGCAATGAGCTGGAAGATAAGTGTTTATTCAAAACCCTTCAATATCACCCCTACAAATAAGACATGTTAGAGAATGCTGACTAGAGACAATACAAACATAAGACCAGATACAGGTGTCTTGACAAACAAAATAAACTTGGTCTCTTCATCCATCAAAAGCTGAGAAGCAACAAGAATAAACCAACACATTATAATTGCCTTCTTCAATTAATCTTAACGTGGTGGGAAAAAGTAGGAGTCATGAGAACATGAAACATCAATGAGGAATACTTTAATAATGTCGAAGACTGCATGCACTGCATACCATTTCAGAATTATTTTAAAATGAAAAGTTAATAGAAGAAGAAATTAAAAAAGATATTCATGATTCTTAGAATAAGCACATTTTCAATGAACTACCACGCCTAGATGAACCCATTATGCAAAATAAAACTGATATGTCAATCTATGGAATAGTTGCAGTAAAGATTCAGTGCAAGCAAACATGGGCAGTAAAAACTAATAAGGAACTGAATGAACAACAAAATTAAAAAGTCCATAACATTGTAACTAACAAAGTTAGAGTGTTTCTAACAGTGAAAACTGCAAATCTATACAAAAGTCAATTTCTTTCAGAAGTCATTTCATAATCAATTACTCAGAGAGGCGCCAACACCATCTAGTCTTGCTGCATGTAACATTGGTTCAATGAGTTTACATTGCTTATGCATGGAACCAGTCGAGCATAATAAAGCACTCATTATTCACAATAGCATACTTAGGTAGCACATAGAAAAGAGTCAACTATTTGTAAGAAAAGACAGTACTCATGCTTGATGAGGGTAGTATGTAGTCACACGTCAGGCTTACCTTCATTTTTCTAAGATTTCACAAAATAAAGTAGAATTATGAACGCTGCAGCACCTACCTAAAGCAGCATTTTTCTTTTCGGGAGAACCGGAAAACGAACGCTTCAGAGCTGCCAAGGGGCTCTTTCAAGTCCTCTGTCCCGTGCCTGCTTCCTGGAGGAGGCGTGGCCTGACAGACACACGTGAGGCATCACGTGACCCCCAGCTGCCTCAAAACACGGAGACACCCACCCTCGCGGCGTTAAGCCCGAGGGAGTAAAGCACATCGGCTGTTGTGCGGCTGTTTGGCGCTGAGGTGCACCACCTAAACCTGGGGAGACTGCGGAGATATAACCTCTTTGAACCCCATCTTGAACGTAAACCCATGACATTACAGTTATAATCTCCAGCCGGGAAGGAAACGAATCTCAAATAAATCTTGCGGCACAAGGGCTGTGCTTGAAAGCAACAAGACAATCACAAAGAGAGGCATAGAACGATGGCCTCGACTATAACAGTAACAGAAGACAGTAGCAACATCTCTATAGGAGGGGCTACAGCCCGCCCACTCACAAGAGCAACCTCAAGACTTCCACTGCAACAACGAGAGAAGCCGGGGAATATCCACGACATACACAAAGAAAGAGGTAAGATTGCTGCCTTTCCTAGAATATCGAACATTGACTTGTCTAAAAACTCAGAAAACACAGAGTTGGGAGGGAGGGAACAGAGGAGGGAAGCAATCAAACGAGATATGAATATCAACCCATTCAAATTGACAACATCAGCAATCGCACACATAAATACAATCATAAAAGTTCATGATGAAGGAAACGCTTTTTGTGAGAAAGCCTATAGAGAAAGTACGACAACTGAGTGTGCAGAAAAAGTCCAGATCTCATCCACAGGCGAAAACGTATTAGTACAGCAGTGTATAAACAAAAAGGAATCACACTGTGAAGACTTAGATTCAACATTACCATTGCCAGCTGAACTCCTAAACGTGACAGACGCCGAACTAACAGATCTTGGAATGCTGTTGGAAGCTCAGCAAAACAGAACTGACTTAAGAACGGAAGAGGATGAAACAAGAGAAAATCTGCCCGTGGAAGAAAGGAACAAGGGTAGTCTAACAACGATAAACAGAGAACATGATGGAGTATATCCACCAGAAACTCTGTTAGAGCAAAATCTAAAAAACAAAGTACTAACGACAATCGAAGATGAAGATATTACCAGCGAAAGCAACACTGAAAAAGTCATACAACCACTTAACAAAGACTTGGACGATTCAGTTTACTCAGATGCTTCCGAAATACTATCAATAAGTGACAAAGGAGAGAATCATAAGACAGACAACAGCAGAATACCACACGACGACTTGAATGTCTCCAAAGAACAAATAACTAACATAAAGGCATAATTGGAAGCAGGACCAAACGAGAATGACTACAAAAAATTGGAATCATTAATCAAGCAAATATCGAAGAAAACTGGAATTAGTCAGAAAGAGGGGATTGACCCACACAGACAGACAATCCAGCTCCTTCAATCAGCAAAGAAAAAACTGCATTCCCCCTTAATCGGGAAAAGATCTGCTGCTAAAAATGGTGGTCAGGAAAACTCAATTGCCGAAGAGATTGGAGAACATGAATGGAGAGAACACTTTATTAAAACAATGGAAGGAAACACAATGAAGAGAATAACAACAGGTAACAGATTAAAACCCAGCCAGGAAAGCAGTCCCTCTCTAGGGAGAGGTGAACTTAAAGACCTGGGAGCACGAACAAAAACTACGACCAGCGCGTACGGACTTCGAACTGAGAAGACCCCGTGTAGGGCACTAAGAACCCAGCAGTTTCTTAATTTTGAAGATGCTGACTTATCGACATATTCACCAACTGACAAAAGATGCTTGCATTCAACATTCGAAAAGAGGCGCCGGTTCCTTGACGCTCAAATACAACAAGGGGAAAAGTCCTGCGAAAACATCATGACGAGATGCACCGCAACACAGACTGATGAATGCTCACCACAAAGAAAGACTCAATACATCATTCACTCGCAAAGTACTAAAAGAAAACCAACAGGAAACACAAAAGAGAGCATAAACATCAACGAAGAAGTAGTTGTAGGTCCAACTTCATTCCCACAACTGGGAACACAATTGCAGAATAATGTAATGGCCGCCTTAACAATTTCGTTAGCCCCATACATGAAACTGTACAAATCCATCAGTGAAAACGTAAAGGACAACAACGCTCTCGTAGCTTTAATGCTCACCAAGCTAACCGCCCAAGAATTAACAGCTTTAAAACTGGAAGCAAGGTTAAATCATGAAGCAGAAACCTCAGCGGCATGGCAAAGGAGACTGTTTGACCTTGCAAGTGGAGATAGACAAGAAAAAGACATCTTGACAAACACCTTGCTAGACTCACTAAAATGGATGCGGAAATCCATAGAGTCTGCAGAGAGGAACCAAAATCTCCAGAGGCTGGTTGCAATTACTAAACAAATGGTCACGATGGAAAATAGATCCGATACAAGTAGTCTCGAGGGCTATGATAAAGAAAATCAAGAAGACTGCCCAGTACTAACACATAGTGAAAAATTGAATAAAGTTACGTTAGCAAAAATTAGAGTGCAAAACCCAGACGATGCAGGAATTCGACCAAGTAGCACTAGCGAAAACATGAACTGTAAGGAAAAAACCTCTTAAGGTCTGGTTGAAGACCCGAGGAAGAACAACAAGACTAAACGAGCCGACGATCTCTTAGCCGAAACAAGAGACAACGAGTTTACAAAGAAAATCTTGAACAAAGAGGAGCACTATCCCGTGTTCGGTCGTAAACAAATGCAGGAGACCCAAAACAAAAACACGGTCGAAGCTACAAAAACATCGAAAAAAATTCTCAAAATAACTAAAACAGTAGAGGCTAAAGAAAAGAGAATTTCGAAAACCTCAAAAAAAGGAGAGGGATCTACAAAAAGCATACGGCCAATATTTAGGAACGTTAAACAAACAAGAGAAAATGAAGACGTGACCTTAAGTAAAGAATTAGAACGAACAACTCGACCGCCTCCCAAACAAAGTGAAAGGCATGTAGTGCTGATCACTGAGGACGAAGAAAGCGTCCTAGAGTCGCAAGATAATTCAAGAGATCTGATCGAGGATGCCTCTTTCTACATTGAAGAGGTGGAAGCAAACAACAGGCAAAATGTAATGGAAGTGGCTGAGTCTCCATGTCAAGTGCAAAATGAAGTAAGTCCACTACAAGATGAAGAAAAAACAAAGGACGACGAAAGCTCGTACTTGGAATCGGAGGAAGACGACTACTATGAACGTTCAGGATTTCTAACATTAGATGAAAAAAGAAATAGAATTAACAGGGAAAAACTTCCGACTGAAAAAGCAAAGATCAAGAGCGACCTTTCGGGAGAAACGTATAATCCATGGAACCCAAAGCACCCGAGGAAAAAGCAGTCCAATATGCAGAATCACAACCACATGAAAAAACAGCAAAACAAAAGAGCCCAGTCTCCTAAAAAGGTGCTGGTCGAAAACTTGCTTGAAGAAAACGAAGGAAAAAACCTAAATCGGAAAAACGTGATAGCCCTGCTTCACTGTGTGGACAAATTGAGAAAGTTAAGAAATGAAGACATAGCGGTGGTTGAATAAATTGACGAAGAACGTGTGGACAAAGTGGTTTTACATCTGAAATCTAGAACACTCAAAGAATTAATTTTAAAAGATGGAAAAGAGTTGTTGAAACGAGGCTACGAGATTCGAGAAGTTTTAAACAATCCAAAATCAGATGACAACAAGAAAAAAGAGCAAACACCTCGTGAACAGAAAAGAGCATCAATAACTCCCGTACCGCAAAACGGAGCGGTCAGAAAGCAAAAAGAAAACTTCAAAATAACAGTGACAAACATGAAGGGAGAACTTGAGGAAATGGTGAAAGATGACTTAAGAAAAACAGAAAAAACAAATAGGGACAGAAAAGACAGTCTGAAAAGGAATGTAGAGCTCCAAGAAGACTGGCTATGGTTAGCATGTTCCCTAGCCTCAGATGGAAAAGACCGATAGCAAAGAAAGTCGGAAGTAAGAAACGAGGAATCACTGTTCTCTTGGAACACGAGGGGATTTAAGCACTTGATGACGAAGGAGAACCCACTTTTGAACAACGCCACAATAATATGTTTACAGGAGACCTGGTTACGTGAAACGCCGGTATGCAGAAATTTCGAGATCGCCATGAACCCCGCAAAAAAAGAACGAGATGGGAGACCTTATGCCGGCCTAATCACACTAATAAGAAAGGGAAGTGGCTGGCGGACCATGGAGAAAGGTAATGCAACCCACCTTATACAATGGACTCTGTTAGAAACCGACAGCGACTCTAAGATTGTTGAAATGTCGTCCTTATTAGTGATAAACGTCTATTGTAACCCAGCAGGAACAACAACCATCCAGTTCCTTCAAGCAATAACAGACATAATAGTCAAAAGAAGGGAACAGAATTCAACGTGTCAAATAATTGTATGTTGTGATCTAAACATAAAATGTCTGACAAAAAATGGGCTCCCGCGGTTAGAAGAACTACAGATGGGGAACTCAAACGCGGCCAGATGGGCACAGATGGCAAAAGGTTTTAACCTGCAGATGTTAAACGGTCAAACACGTGGCGATATTCCTGGTAAACACACGTGGTCGAATGGCCAAGCATCGACAACAATAGATTATATTTGGGTCTCTTTACCCCTGACGTTGGAAATAGAAAACTTTGAAATACTATTGAAAATGACAGTGACCATAACATCCTTAAAACATCATGGAGGAGAGAGAAAAACTTAAAATCTTACGGGAACAGTACTAACCTAGCCTTAAATCCATCGGTAAATCGAATAAGGCTGACAATGAAAAATATTCTCTCACTGAAAGAGGTCTTCGTCGAACCAGAAAATAATTTGACGGGACACCTCAATTATGAAATATTACTAGAAGCCTACAAAACAACGAGCTCTGGACTTAAAACTGACGCATTAACACACAAGCACAAATACAGCAGAGAATTAGTTGAAAGGAGGAAACAACTAAGAAAGGAAATAAGAGCTTGTAAAAAAAGAAAAAAAGACTCAACTATAGACAAACAAAGGAACATCAAAGTATGCCAAAATCAATATAAAAACTGGCTCACAGACTTCAAAACAAGACGACTTCAAGAGCAAGGGGAGTCAATGCTAAAGACCCTACAAAAGGCCAATACCAGAGAAACATGGGACCTAATAAACAATTGTACCCTGAACCATCAAAGTAGATTAATATGTGGAGTATCTGAGAATGATTGGATAAAACATTACACAGAAGTCTTCTCAGTTAGAGCTGACGACGTAGACTTACCTGAAGAGATAACAACACTTCCTTGGATGAAAATGATGGACGAGGAGGAAATTGAAACTGCTATTCGGAAATTAAAAGACTCCTCAGCTGCAGGACCTGATGGGTTGACGACTATCCACCTGAAGAAAGATCCAAAATCATGGGCAGTGATAATAAACATCTTATTCAAGAGAATTGTACTACAAAGAAAGATCCCAGAAACATGGACAAAAAGCATAACAGTGCCAATATATAAAAAGGGTCAACGTGATTTGCCTATAAATTATCGACCTATCTCGTTACTAGAAACAACAGGAAAGCTTTTTGGAGCAGACTTACAGAAAAACCTGTCAAAATGGGCAGAGACGAATAACATCATTGACCCGCGCCAAAGAGGGTTCACAAAGCGTACAGGAACTGATCTAAACCTATTTATCATATCAATGCTAAAAACCAACGCAATAGAGTTCAAAAAAGAACTACATTTGGCATTTATTGATCTAAGCCAAGCATTTGACACCGTAAACAGAAGAAAGCTATGGGAAAAGTTAAAATCCTGGTCATGTCCTGCGGAATTATTGAACCCAATAAGGGCTTTACATCAAAACACGACCACTCAAATCAGAGTAAACGATCGAGGGGATTTGACGGCCAACATCAGAATCAACAAGGGTGTGAAGCAAGGTTGTCCGCTTGCAGCAACATTGTTCAAACTGTTTATAGCCGACATTCCAGAAATAACATCATGCACAAGACATTTCAGTCCGAAAATAAACAACCAGGAAGTGACGATAATATGCTATGCAGACGACATAGTAATATTAGATGAAACAAGAATCGGGCTGCAACGACTCATAAACAACCTACAAACCTACATGCAAAAAAATGACCTGATGATCAACGTGGGAAAATCAAAGATCCTGACTATAAACGGCAAGAACAACGCCATAATGAAAACATTTAAATGGCATATAGCAGGAGAACCTCTTGAACGAATACAGACGATAAAATACTTAGGAGTCAGACTCAACGCCTCTACAGTGGAAAAGAGCTGGGTAGAAACTCTGCTTGTAAAAGTCAGAAATCTAAGTGCACAAGGAAGGGTCCTAGATGGCAAATATGGAAAATTTTCATTGGCTCCAGTAAGATTGTTCTACGTTCAAAAAGTTCTGCCCTCCTTAACATACGGAAGTGAAGCCGGTTTGAATCTATCATATAAAATATGGTCGAAACTGGAAAGTGGATTTTGGAAACCAGTATTGAAGCTTCCAAGGTGCACTCCGATAGTGGCAATAAGAGCGGAACTAGGGCTCGAGTCACTTGAAGCCATAATGAAATGGAAATCATTATGCCTGTTGAGAAAAATCTGTGAAACCAGTCCGGCTGAGAGCTATAAAATACTGGCAACCAAAGGAGTAGACAAAAGCTCAACTTACCTTAACCATTGGAAAAGAGAATGGTCCCAAGTACTAACAAAAATGGACTCATCTAAAGAAGAACTGGTTACAAACCCCAACAAAGTAAAAGAAAAGCTCATGAGACAGGACTGGATTGCAACAAGAGAGGTCAAAATGAAGCTAACGAACATAAAAACCATGGCAGTCGAACATAGAAAAAGAAATGTGCTTCCAGAGTATCTAGTAAAATTTCCATCATACACACATAGAGCAACATTACTAAAAATCCGGTTGGGAGTCTACCCAACAAATGAATATAAAAACAGAACTGGAGGAAGAGGCATTAACGAAGGGCGCTGCAGGTTCTGTCAAAAAGAGTGTCAACTGGAGACACTGATGCATCTCATGTTGAACTGCACCGCCGTTTCAAAGGACAGAAAGCGTTTGTTATCAAGGTATATGTTAAAAATAACCCAAAGCAACGATGAGGAACGATGGGACTATTTTATTCAAGGACACAATCCCAGATTCTCATGTGCGGGTATAAACTTTTTGGATAAAATCCTCAAAGAAAAAGACGACGAACAAGCGGATGAAAACATGCAAACATCTGGACACACCAAGTGAATAAACAAACATATACCTTAGGAGGCGATGGACGTAAAGATAGTCACGACGAAACGAAAGGAAAAGAGATGAATGATAAAAGTTTAAATTTAAACTAAAACACTACACTTTAAAAAAAAAAAAAATTATGATTAGATTTTGGAAGGTTTACTATCATCGTATTCACAGGTCCACTACAACGCACGCCGGTAAGTGGGCAACCAGTTTTCAAAACCAGAACTGCGCAGGACAGCAGCAAAACCATGGGGAGTACTTGGTTGTCAATTTGTGGAGCTTCTCTGGCTCTTATGAGCTGATGGGGAATATGCAGCAATCCCAAGATGAATACGATGGTAACACAATTAACGGTGCAGAAAGGGCAAATGCACAATAGTGATGTTGATGTACTCATACACAGAATAATTACACATCGATGGTCCTAATACCATGGCAACACTCGTACATAGCCAACGTTCACCTCAAGTGATTTATGCTATTCACGAAAAGAAGTTACGCTGCGTAACTTTGACTTATACCAAACTTTGTTAAAGTAATGCATACAATAAAATAAACATCGTCCTCTGTAATAATAAAATAAGTGAGTGATGATTGTAATGGTTACATGGTGACTCTCATACATTCTATAGTTCAATGTATAAATCGTGTAGTTCACTAAGGAAGTAATTTTGAATAAAGCAAAAGTGGGGAGCATAATTCCTACTTGGAAAGGATCATAAAGAGATTCCTAATGTAATTACTTACTTAGAAAAAGTAACTCAAACATTGTGTTTTGCAATTGAATTAAATTGAATTGATATTTTATTTCTAATGCACTCGTACCCAAATGTTTCATGTCTATATAATATTGCTTACTTAGAAAATAAAGTAAGGTTGCATTAGAAAACCTAGTAATACCCATATAGAGTGTGTCGCACTGCATGTGCTGCTTAGATTTAGTTTTTATTGAAAAGCCTTTGTGCTACAAATGTGGGTTAAACCTGTGTTCTATCAGTATCAAGAAACAAATAAAAGGTCAGAAAGTGAATAGGCAAGAAACAGCATATTTAAAGAAGTAGAAGAAAAAATGAGTAGATTAAAAAAGTTTGTAAATTATAAAAGCAGTAAAGTCTAAAGCTGCGTCAAATGGCAATGCTAAGGTTACATGTCCTAATTATGCAATATATGATACCTGAACCTAATATTGTTGGAGGGATAACAAGCCCTTCACACGTATAGGTAATAATTAAACTATACAATATAACTCAATCCAGCATTGTTAGAACATTAACTTAACCTTTATAATAAGCATTTATTGTACTTTTTTAATGACTACCTTCAAAAGACTGAGTAGATGAACATTATTTTGTAACAAGATTATTGATTGTAGAATTGCTAAATCTGTGTTTTTGTCCATTTTATATGTATGTGCGTTCTTCTACTACTCGAATTATCACAACAAGGTCAGAGTACAGGTGGCATCATCCAAAATTACAGCCTAAAAAGAAGTCTGGGGCCAATTGCATCCCTCTTGCACCCCTAAAGCTTTGCCAACCTTCTGGCAACTAGTGGCCTCTGGAATTAGTTCTTCAAACCTACTCTATACCTGCCCAGCAGGACAATTTGCCTGCATTGATTTGGTTTACTGGTTTCATGATATGACAGTGCTCAGCAGGATGGCCCTGCAATGGGCCTTGATTTAACCAAACAACTACATTGTTTAGCGGATGGCGTAGAGGTAGCTGATGTCAAGAAACATATCAAAGGCCTGTCCTCGCTCTATGTACCTGCTGATCTTTATGAAGCAAATATTGATCTGTGGGTCCCGTTGTAGATTAATGTCTTCTGGGCTGTAGTGACAACCAGAGTAATCCCTCCAAAGAGGTTCCTCTCCTCAATTATCCCATCTTTAAGAAAGGTGGCCGTCAAGATGCAGCCTGCTATCGCCCCATTTCCTTATCTGATAGTTCTCTAAAACTGTTGGACAAATATCTTCTTTGTTGACTCACTGCGTGGGCGGAATAAATAAACATCTCTTCTCAGCCCTATGGCTAGGATGTTGTGAATCATGGGGCCCTGTAAACAATGGCTAAGTCTTTAATGAATCATGAACAAGTGCCATGAAACCCCAGGGCTAGGGGAATCTTTACCTGGAGTAATGGACTTATCCTCAGCTGTTGACCAGGTGGGACTTATCCTCAGCTGTTGGCAAGGTGGGGCTTATCCTCAGCTGTTGACCAGGTGGGACTTATCCTCAGCTGTTGGCAATGTGGGACTTATCCTTAGCTCGTGGCAAGGTGGGACTTATCCTGAGCTGTTGGCAAGATGGGACTTATCCTGAGCTGTTGGTGAGGTGGGACTTATCCTGAGCTGTTGGCAATGTGGGACTTATACTGAGCTGTTGGCAAGGTGGGACTTATCCTGAGCTTTTGGCAAGGTGGGACTTATCCTCAGCTGTTGGCAGGGTGGGTCTTATACTGAGCTGTTGGAAAGGTGGGACTTATCCTGAGCTGTTGGCAATGTGGGACTTATCCTGAGCTGTTGGAAAGGTGTGATTTATCCTCAGCCAGCTGTTGACCAGGTGGGACTTATCTTGAGCTGTTGACCAGGTGGGACTTATCCTCAGCTGTTGAGCAGGTGGGACCTATCCTGAGCTGTTGGCAAGGTGGGACCTATCCTGATTGTTGGCAAGGTTGGACTTATCGTGAGCTGTTGGCAAGGTGGAATTTATCCTGAGCTGTTGGCAAGGTGGGACTTATCCTGAGCTGTTTTCAAGGTGGGACCTATCCTGAGCTGCTGGCAAGGTGACACTTATACTGAGCTGTTGGCAAGGTGTGACTTATCCTGAGCTGTTGGCAAGGTGGGACCTATCCTGAGCTGCTGGCAAGGTGGCACTTATACTGAGCTATTGGCAAGGTGGGACTTATACTGAGCTGTTGGCAAGTTGGGACTTATCCTGAGCTGTTGGCAAGGTGGCACGTATACTGAGCTCTTGGCAAGGAGGGACTTATACTGAGCTGTTGGCAAGGTGGGACTTATCCTGAGCTGTTGGCAAGGTGGCACGTATACTGAGCTCTTGGCAAGGTGGGACTTATCCTGAGCTGTGGGCAAGGTGAGACATATCCTCAGCTGTTGGCAAGGTGGGACGTATCCTCAGCTGTTGGCAAGGTGGGACTTATCCTCAGCTGTTGACCAGGTGGGACTTATCCTCAGCTGTTGGCAATGTGGGACTTATCCTTAGCTCGTGGCAAGGTGGGACTTATCCTGAGCTGTTGGCAAGGTGGGACTTATCCTGAGCTGTTGGCAATGTGGGACCTATACTGAGCTGTTGGCAAGGTGGGACTTACCCTGGGCTTTTGGCAAGGTGGGACTTATCCTGAGCAGTTGGCAGGGTGGGTGTTATACTGAGCTGTTGGCAAGGTGGGACTTATCCTGAGCTGTTGGCAATGTGGGACTTATCCTGAGCTGTTGGAAAGGTGGGACTTATCGGGACTTATACTGAGCTGTTGACCAGGTGGGACTTATCCTCAGCTGTTGGCAAGGTGGGACCTATCCTGAATGTTGGCAAGGTGGGACTTATCCTGAGCTGTTGGCAAGGTGGGACTTATCCTGAGCTGTTGGCAAGGTGGGATTTATCCTCAGCTGTTGGCAAGGTGGGGCTTATCCTGAGCTGTTGGCAAGGTGGGACTTATACTGAGCTGTTGGCAAGGTGGGACTTATCCTGAGCTGTTTTCAAGGTGGGACTTATCCTGACCTGTTGGCAAGGTGGGACTTATCCTGAGCTGCTGTCAAGGTGGCACTTATACTGAGCTATTGGCAAGGTGGGACGTATACTGAGCTGTTGGCAAGGTGGGACTTATCCTGAGCTGTTTTCAAGGTGGGACCTATCCTGACCTGTTGGCAAGGTGGGACTTATCCTGAGCTGCTGTCAAGGTGGCACTTATACTGAGCTATTGGCAAGGTGGGACGTATACTGAGCTGTTGGCAAGGTGGGACTTATCCTGAGCTGTTTTCAAGGTGGGACTTATCCTGACCTGTTGGCAAGGTGGGACTTATCCTGAGCTGCTGTCAAGGTGGCACTTATACTGAGCTATTGGCAAGGTGGGACGTATACTGAGCTGTTGGCAAGGTGGGACTTATCCTGAGCTGTTGGCAAGGTGGGACCTATCCTGAGCTGCTGGCAAGGTGACACTTATACTGAGCTATTGGCAAGGTGGGACTTATACTGAGCTGTTGGCATAGTGGGACTTATCCTGAGCTGTTGGCAAGGTGGCACGTATACTGAGCTCTTGGCAAGGTGGGACTTATCCTGAGCTGTTGGCAAGGTGGGACATATCCTCAGCTGTTGGCAAGGTGGGACTTATCCTCAGCTTTTGGCAAGGTGGAACTTATCCTCAGCTGTTGGCAAGGTGGGAATAATCCTGAGATGTTGGCAAGGTGGGACTTATCCTCAGCTGTTGGCAAGGTTGGACTTATCCTGAGCTGTTGGCAAGGTGGGACTTATCCTCAGCTGTTGGCAAGGTGGGACTTATCCTCAGCTGTTGGCAAGGTGGGACATATCCTCAGCTTTTGGCAAGGTGGGACTTATCCTCAGCTGTTGGCAAGGTGGGACTTATCCTGAGCTGTTGGCAAGGTGGCACGTATCCTGAGCTCTTGGCAAGGTGGGACTTATCCTGAGCTGTTGGCAAGGTGGGACTTATCCTCAGCTGTTGGCAAGGTGGGACGTATCCTCAGCAGTTGGAAAGGTGGAACTTATCATAAGCTGTTGGCAAGGTGGGACTTATCCTCAGCTGTTGGCAAGGTGGGACTTATCCTGAGCTGTTGGCAAGGTGGGACTTATCCTGAGCTGATGGCAAGGTGGGACTTATCCTGAGCTGTTGGCAATGTGGGACTTATCCTGAGCTGTTGGCAAGGTGGGACATATCCTCAGCTGTTGGCAAGGTGGGACTTATTGTGAGCTGTTGGCAAGGTGGCACTTATCCTCAGCTGTTGGCAAGGTGGGACATATCCTGAGCAGTTGGCAAGGTGGGACTTATCCTGAACTGTTGGCAAGGTGGGACTTATCCTGAGCTGTTGGCAAGGTGGGACTTATCCTGAGCTGATGGCAAGGTGGGACTTATCCTGAGCTGTTGGCAATGTGGGACTTATCCCGAGCTGTTGGCAAGGTGGGACCTATCCTCAGCTGTTGGCAAGGTGGGACTTATCCTGAACTGTTGGCAAGGTGGGACATATCCTCAGCTGTTGGCAAGGTGGGACTTATCGTGAGCTGTTGGCAAGGTGGCACTTATCCTCAGCTGTTGGCAAGGTGGGACATATCCTGAGCAGTTGGCAAGGTGGGACTTATCCTGAACTGTTGGCAAGGTGGGACTTATCCTCAGCTGTTGGCAAGGTGGGACATATCCTGAGCAGTTGGCAAGGTGGCACTTATCCTCAGCTGTTGGCAAGGTGGGACATATCCTGAGCAGTTCGCAAGGTGGGACTTATCCTGAGCTTTTGGCAAGGTGGGACTTATCCTGAGCTGTTGGCAATGTGGGACTTATCCTCAGCTGTTGGCAAGATGGGACATATCCTCAGCTGTTGGCAAGGTGGGACTTATCGTGAGCTGTTGGCAAGGTGGCACTTATCCTCAGCTGTTGGCTAGGTGGGACATATCCTGAGCAGTTGGCAAGGTGGCACTTATCCTCAGCTGTTGGCAAGGTGGGACATATCCTGAGCAGTTGGCAAGGTGGGACTTATCCTGAGCTGTTGGCAAGGTGGGACTTATCCTGAGCTGTTGGCAAGGTGGCCAGGTCATTTTTATGGACCCCTCTGTTATCCAAGGGTGTCTATGAAGATATTATCAGTCTATTGATTCAACTTCATCAGTTTGGACTGGTAACCAAACGAGGCCCTGGAAATAATGTTCTAAGTGACTCCATATTACACATTTTCAGAAAACACACCCCCTTTTCCTATGAGAACATTTGAAAATAAAATAGGTTGTGCAGTAGCACATCGAGCGAATCAAGTGCTGGAGGGGATTACCATAACAACTCATTAAGGGCCCAAATTACCAGACAGACTCAAATAATGGTTTGGGGTTGTTTGTACGTTTTTTTTTTTATCGTGACAAACTGCCACCAGTATAACTTCTCGGGTTCATGTTTTAAAAGTTTATTTATTCATGTTTTTTGTCCCCCACTGCCAATGTTAAGGAAGCGGGGGACACCCTTGCACCCCAAAATACCAAACATGGTGAGCGGGGTACACCCCCGCAATCCCTGCTCTCCCTGTTTGGTATTTTGGAAAATATGCAGGCAAAGTGCACCAAAGGTCAAATCAGCCATGAACAAAACGAGCAGATGTTGCATGCGAACAAAAACAAAATTCAAGCAAATTGGTTAATTCCTCAAAGAATATGGCAAAGTACTACTTTATTATCAGTTCAATAAAGTAGGGAAATCTGGCAAGAATAACAAGTCACAGCTCACACACTCTCAAATACATTTCAGTTACACAAAGACTTTATCTCTCAATATATGTCAGCTGTGACATCATCCTACGTGGCAAACAGTAAAAACCTATCGGGCGGAGGGATTGGTTAAGGGAACATATTTACAAATAGCTTATTTAGGGTTAGTAACATCATTGGCTGCCCCTTCTTTGGTAGGCATGTTTGAAAATCCTCTATGTATAATACAGATGGCAGTAGAATAAAAGCAGCGGATTGGCTTCTGCAACAATGTGTAGTCCATCATCATATAGTCCATCCTGATTGGCTGGCACCCTCTTCCAACCTTGGACATTCAGCTTGTTAGCAGCATGTATGCAAGACAAACCTCAAGTGAGAGAAACAACGTCAGACAACTGCGCACTTGGTCGATAAGCCTACCATCTCTCATCAGTTCGGCCCTGAGCCAAGGATTCTGCTTTGTAGTTGACCTTGCTGCGTGTTCTCTTCTCGGGAACTTTTAAGGGAGTGAAGGTGGATTGCTTTCTTCATCTGGAGCCTTATGAATAGACCTTGTTTCTGGTCTTGCATCAAGTGTGAGTAGACCGTGATTTGTCCATTCTGTCCTTTTATTTAGTAGTATTTGATTCAATTATATTGGGTGCTATTACTTTCTTCTGCCTCTGGAGACTTGGTTGCTCCATCTTGCATATGCTTTCCATGTCTTTAATTGTACAATACTTGGCACTCGCAAATGTTCACTCCTTTACTTAATCTAAGAAAAAAATGTCCTATGTACATGCTTATTCTCTTCGACTCCTTTTGTACTTTGCAGTTGCTTCTTATTGTGGCATCCTTGATCTTCAGCCACACAAATAGTCTTTGCTCTTGCATGAATCTGTATTCCAGCGCCTGTCAGCTCCGCAGCCTTGGTCTTTCTCCTTTAGGCTTTTAGCTTACTTTTATTATTACCATCGTCCAACTTCTCAACATGGCTACTTTACCCGTGTTATATTTTCTACTGCAGCAAGCTTCAATATATCTTATCTACCTTGTGTTACTGTGTATATACATCTACGGCATTTCTTCTTACTTATCTTCTCAGTATATATGATTTCTTTATATCCATATGTTCATTTATTTTGTTACTCCAGTTGCATCTTCATTCTTTCAATATTCGTACGTCGTTTCAGTGCATCATTGTCTCTTCTCTTCATGATATTACCTTACACCTGTCAGATTTTATAGTTCTTCTATTTTATCAGTTCGAGGGTACATTCGGTACGGTTGCCTGAGTGCATAACGTCTTCCATATCTTCGATGCAGTATTGGAACGATCAGTGGTGGCTTGTCCATAATGGGCCAGAGGGGTCAACCTACCAGGTCTTGGTCCCCTCTCACACATTATGGAGGAGCCAGCCCACTGAAATATGAGCAGTGCCTTGGCTGTTTTTTTCAGCTGAGAGAGTGTTCTTAACTGTCAAAGGGAAACATTGTTTCCCTTTGACAGTTACAGCTCCTTAGCCGTGCAAGCTCAATGAGCCATGCAAGGCTAGGGATGTTTTGCTTCCCCATCTTTCCATAGCTCATTGGACATGCTGGCTCGGCAACTGCATGTCTGTATGTGCAAAGGGGCGCTTCTACAGACAAAGCAGGCTTGAGTGGGGCGTCTCGTCGCCCACGCTCAGGCCCCTCCACGCATGAGCAGAAACCAGGAAGCTTCCTGATTCCTGTTCATGCTAGCAGGGGCCTGAGCGCTAGAGAGGAAAGACCCACGACAGAGGGCACGCTTCTTATGTTCATTTTTTTAAAATGTAAAAGATGTGTATGGATGCGTGCAGTCTTGTGTTGTTAGGTGAATGAATGTTTGATGATGGATGCTGGGTGAATGAAACTGTGATTGCTGTGTGCATGTTGTGTAAATGTGTGTTTGCATGTTAATTTATTTATTATTTAAATATCTGTATGGATGCGAGTATGCTTGTGTTGTGAGTGCATGATGGATGGTGGTGTGATTGAAACAGAGTGTGCTTGCTTTGTGTATGTTGTGTAAATGTGTGTGTTTGTATGTTAATTTATTTATAATTTAAATATCTGTATGGATGTGTGTATGCTTGTGTTATCAGTGAGTGCATAATGGTTGCTCGTGTGAATGAGACAGAGTGCTTGCAGTGTTTATGTTGTCTAAATGTGTGTGTTTGTATGTTCATTTATTATTTTAAATATCTGTATGGATGCATGCATGCTTGTGTTATGAGTGTGTGCATGATGGATGTTTGTGTGAATGAAACAGAGAGTGCTTACTGTGTGTATGTTGTGTCAAAGAGCGTGTGTGTGTGTTTGTGTGTGCTGGTCCGAGCTGATTTTGGTGAGTGGAGGTAGGAGGTTTGTAAAACAAAGGCATGTTAACAATACCTTTGTTGCACAATTCCCCTCCATGCCTGCCAAAATCAGCTCTCCTTGTGAGGTGCTCTTGGGTCCAGGGGACAGGGATCATATTTGAAAAGGGACATCTGTGCTAAATATCTAGTAAAAATACCATACCTTCCCCCTTTTCTCCCAGCGTCTTGCATACACACATACTCACTTTGATTGTGTGTGTGTTTGGCACTGTGGGGTCCAGTGGACTCAGGTTTGGCATTGTTTTACTGGACATCTATCGTATGTGTGTAGTCAAAAATACCATGTCTGCCCACTAGGCACCCCAGCACCTCGCATGCACACATAATGACGTTGATTGTATGCATGTATTTGGTCTTTTGGGGCCCAGTGGACAGGGGTGGCATTTTTTTACTGAACATCTATCATAGTTGTGTAATCAAAAATACCATGCCTGTCGACTGGGCACCCCAACATCTTGCATAGACACATAATCAGGTTGATTGTGTGAGCGCGTTTGGCACTGTGGGGCCCAAGGGACAGGCATGGTATTTTCTTACTGGATATTTATAATAGATGTCCAGTAAAACATACTGCCCCACCCCTTGGATTCCAGTGCATGGCATACACACATAATCACCTTGTTTGTGTGCATGTGTTTGGTGCTGTGGGGCCCAGGGGACAATCATGGTATTTTATTACTGTACATCTATGATAGATGTGCAGTAAAACATACCATCCCCACCCCCTGAACCCCTATGCCTGGCATACACACATAACCACATTGATTGTGTGTGTGTGTGAGGAACTCGGGATCCAGGGAACAGGCGTGTCATTTGTTTTATTGTGCATCTATGATAAATGTCCAGTAAAAAAAAACTGCCTGTTCCCAGTGCCCCCAAACACCTCGCATGCACTCAATCACATTCATTGTGTTTGTTTGAAGCATTGGGGCACAGGGGGCAGTCATGGTATTTTTTACTGGGTATGCCCAGTAAAGAATGCCAGCCCAGTCTGCTGGAATTCCTAGTGCCTCACATGCAACATCATGCCTGATCCCTAAGCCCCCCGTGCCTCACATGTACACACAGTTGATTATCTGTGCATGTGAGGCTCTGGAGGACAATCAGGGAAGAAATGCCATTTAACATCCCCACTAAAATCATTCTGGAAAATATAAATATCTTTGCTCCTATACTCACTAAAATCATGAATGCATGTGTCCCTGCTTACATCAAAACAGTTACCACTACACCCCTTGTTAAAAAACCGGAGGCAGATCAAAGGGACCCGGGAAATCTAAGACCGATTACAAACTGTAACTTCATACTTAAGGTACTAGATCAGATTGCTACCTCTCAATTCCAGACTTTTGTAGAGACCAAGAAGATCTTACATAGTCAGCAGTCAGGCTTTCGTGTGGCACATAGTACCGATTGGCAATGCTCGATTTACAGTCACACCTGTTAAGCATAATTGAAATGGGGAACATGGGGTTACTTACACTTCTTATACTTCTCAACCTTAGTGCGGCATTCAACCTTCTTAATCACAATCAGCTCAAACTAGCTCTTGAGAAGGGTGCAAAATGCTCCAAAGAAGCCATCAACTGGTTCTTTTTAACCTCTATATCAGGTTCCTCTGTGTGGTCTTGGAACATATCAGAGCATTTTTCACCAACTATGCTGACGATACCCAGCTAATGGTCGAACTGAGTGGAAATTACTCCCATGACAGTGCAAAAGTTGAGGCACTCTACAAAACAATAGATGTCTGGATGAACAATAGCTGGCTGTGTTTGAACGCCAAGAAAACAGAGCTAATGGTTTTTGGAACAAAACAAGCTAGGGATAAATTAAACCACCAATACGAAGCCTTTAGGATAAATGATTCCCAGATCAAAGTTGTTAGCAAGATTAAATCATTGGGGATCTATATGGAAGCCTCCCTGAGTGCGGAGGCACAAGTCATGCAATTAAACAAGACCTGCTCTTATTACTTACGGCTCCTTGGGTTATTACGCCCCTACCTGAGTGAGGAAAACTGTTTGACCATTGCAAGAGCGACCATATTGTCCAGATTGGACTATGGAAATGCGCTCTTACTAGGAGCGAACAAAGAACACATTGCCAAATGTCAAACAATTCAGAAGAACGCGGTAAGATTCATAAAAGGGAAATCAAAAAAGAACATATCAATGAAGAAAGAGGAAGCCTTCATTGGTTGGCAGTAGAAGCCCTGACCCTAGCACACAGGTGCATCCATGGGAAAGCCCCCGTATACCTCAAAAATAAGATGACCGGGGCGTGGCCAACATGCAAGCGCAGAGGACGTGAGCTCCGTGAGCTCCTCTTGCCGCCGACAACATCCTGAGGAAATTATCCTGTTTGGTGGGGCGATACGATTTGCAACTTCAGGATTAGCTGCATGAATGCCAGAAGAAGCGCCGTGTGCATTCTCACCCTAAGAACCCTGCTCTGGGCGAAGGAGAACGGCAGAGAAGATTCGGCGCGCAGGGCGCGAATAGCTGACTTCAAAATGGCCGCCGCGGCCCGATCCCTGTGTTAGACCGAACTCCTGAAGGGGGAGGAACCCTCGGCTGCCTAGCCCGGAGCGGTGTGCCATGCTGTGTCCCGACACCCGGTCGCTGGGAAAAGGAGAGTTGTGAGACTGTCGGAGCTGTCCCCGAGAGCGAGGGGGCCCGGTGGCGCCTTGTGAGCGGGAAGGACGCTCGACTGACGGAGGTCGGGCTGTCCGCACGCACCGGCGAGGAAGACCCACGGGGCTAGATCACACGAGAAGCTAGAACAGACACCTTCTGGCTGGTCTCCTGCACACAGGCACCCCAGCAACCGGTGCTTACGTAACTTGGAGGGCTAATCACTGCGGACAATTGGCGGCCCTGGTCCAGGATGGCCTGCGGTGCCCGGTGACGCCGTACGTAGGGGACCCCGCGTGAGGAGTGTGCCTGCATCGGAAAGCGCCCTCTGGAGCAGCAAGCAAGTAAGTGGGACTTTCCCACCCCAACCACCCCATCTATCCCGGGGAGCGCCTGGGGTCTCGCAAGCCAACAAAGGGGAAGGGACTACACCGAGTACTCTCCGCCGGACCCCCGGGGCACTGGCCCTTCCCTGCGGAGCCACGGAACAGAGCATAACTGGGGTAAGAATCACCGAGGTGAAGCACACCGCCGGCGCCCTGCCCCGCCAGGTTTTCGCCGTTGGGCCTAGTGGGAGACGCGGTCTTCGACGCACGGCACGATGGGGAAGGACAGGCAGAGAAAAGCATCTACCCAAAGCAGTATGGATCAGTTTGCGATAGCCACGGCCCCGGCTCCCGCGGCGTCAACAACACGAGCGCTCCCTCAACCAGAGGATGAACCTCTCTCACTGCGGGACATTATGGCGGCTATTGCTAGCTCGCGCTCCTCCATGGAGATTAAGATGGATAGTATAGCAGCAGATGTCTCCTTCCTGCGGCACGACCTACAAAAGTTAACTTCCAGAACGAGTGAGGCCGAGCACCGTATCTCAACAGTAGAAGATAACGTCACTGGGATCAACAGGCAGATGTCCCAGGCACTGGCCCGCCTGAAGTCCCTAGAGGCCAAGGTCGATGAGGGGGAGGGAAGGTCTCGTCGCAATAATGTTCGCATCCTCGGCCTCCCCGAGGGGGAAGAGGGGCAGTGCATGGAACTGTTTCTAGAACAATGGCTCACTGACATTTTCGAACCCTACTCTTTCTCAAAGTTTTTCTCGGTAGAGAGGGCACACAGAATGCCCTCGGGCAGACCGATACCGGGCACTCCGCCCCGAACAATAATTGCCAGGCTGCTGAACTATCGTGACAGAGATGCACTCCTGCAATTGTCCCGCTCCCAAGGGTCGATTACACATAATGGGTCGCGAATAGCCTTTTTCCCAGACTACACCCGAGAGGTGCAACGCGCAAGGCAATCCTTCGAGCCTCTCAAAAGACAGTTGGCGCAGTTGAAGGTGAAATACGGCCTTCTCTTTCCGGCCCAACTAAAGATTCACCATAAGGGGACGACAGTGCATTTTACAGACCCACAGGAAGCCTGGAAATGGGCCGAGGCACACATTGAAGGGGATTGGTCCACGAGACCACGACGACAGAGGGGCAGGGTCCGACCCGGGTCACGGCAAATCTCCCCGAGGAGAGCTCCGGAACGAGGGGAGCAGGAAGCTCCGGAGCAACAAGCAGAGCAGGACGCACACTGAAAACGCTCAAAGCCGGCAGCGAAGAGAAAGAGCGTTCAAACGCAGCATACGACTGAGCCACGGGAGACACCCCACCATACAAAACACCAACATACGGCACAAGAAGGAGAGCCCCCCTGGGTAGGTCCCTTCTTGGAGTTTCTCTTAAACTTAAAGTCAAGCCACACCCGCGTTACAGGTAGACACCTGTACCGTTAAGGTAGTTTGTTTCATGTGAGTTGTCCAGTTGACAACTTGGTTTCTCATGTTCGGGCGACAGATGCTTCTAGTTGGGAGGAGTATAGGGTGGGTAGTTATGGGTTTGTTATGTTTAGTTATGAATGGGGCCAGACAAGCAGGGGAGATACGAAAGTTCAAGATAGGGGCAGCACTAAACAAACACACGGAATCCCGGCGCCAGGCGTCGCCACCAGTGGCATATACCTTCTCGTCTACAAATAGTCATGGCCTCCAATAGCTTTGGGACCAGCAAGACCAAGTCACTTAACCTCATGACCTGGAACGTCAACGGACTCGGCAATGTAATCAAACGCCGACTGGTAGGGCAATACTTGAAAAGGCACACGCCAGATATAGTTTTTCTGGTAGAAACACACCTCGCAGGCACAGAATGCTCTTTTTTCAAACGCACTAACTACAGACTTGCACTCCATGCGGGCTTCACAATGGGTTCACGAGGTGTCCTGATCCTGATACATAAAAACCTCCCCTTCCATCTGAATACGGTGACTCAAGACACCGGAGGCAGGTACATACACACGACAGGCACGCTCTGGGGAAACTCCATCACATTGCTCGCTGCCTACGCACCACCAACTTTGCTAACACCACTACTCACCGACATTTCCCCCATGATTACGGAGGATAACTCCGACATCACGATACTTGGAGGTGACTTTAATGAAGTCATGAACCCAACCCTAGACCGCTCACACTTACGCAATAGAAACCCTGAGACACGTACCAAACTCGCCACGTTCACGAACGCCCTAGGCTTGTGTGACGTGTGGAGAGAGCTCCACCCCGACTCCAGGGAATATTCCTTCCACTCTGGGGCGCATGCCTCGCTCTCCAGACTGGATTATTTCTTCATTCCTTCAACAGACCTTCATAGAGCACAAGAAGCTTACCTATTACCCAGGGGAATCTCTGACCACTCCCCAGTGGTGCTGAAAATTATGACCTCTAGACCGACACCCCCGCCAAGTTGGCGCCTGAATAATTATTATTTGGGAAACCCAGACCTGGTAGGAAAACTCCAAGGGGCGACCGAAACGTATTTTGAGCTAAACACGGAGTCTGCAGCAGATCCAGGGTTACTGTGGGAGGCATATAAAGTAGTTCTAAGGGGGGAACTCATTTCATGGACTTCCGCACATAAGAAGAAACACCTCCTCAAAGTACACGAGGCAGAACAACAAGTTAAATTGGCAGAGGAAGCCCACATTGCCCAGGACACGCCTGAGACGAACCGAGCCCTACTCCGAGCACAGAAGCTGCTCCAGAACACAGCACTTGACAACGCCAAACAAGCACACACAGCAATGAGGGCACGTGTTTATGAAACAGGCGATAAAGCTGGCAAATTGCTAGCGTGGCTGGAGCGTAAGGAGCAGGGGAGCAGGCACGTGCATCAGTTACAGGGGGGGAGTGCAGGGCCACTATTATCGGATCAAGCCATTTCACAAGGGTTCGCTGACTACTACGCTGATCTCTACAAAGAGCCCACAACCTGCATGAACACGTCAATAATAGATGAAATTAACCTTCCCACTTTGGACGAGACCCAACAAGAACTATTGGACAGGGATATAACGGAAGAGGAAGTGGCTTGTGCGATGTCCGCCCTCCAATCTGGCAAATCCCCAGGCCCAAATGGCTTTCCGATCGAACTATGGCGGAAGGTGGGGACCAACGTAATTGCCCCACATCTCCTGAGAATGTACCAGCATGCAAAAGAACGGGGTACCCTATCCCCAGACCTGAGAGAAGCCACGATAATAGTATTGCCCAAACCGGACAAGCCCCCGGACAGCTGCAATTCGTACCGGCCAATTTCACTCATAAACAGCGAAGCGAAAATTCTAGCTAAGCTGCTAGCGGACCGTTTACAGCAGGTGATAACAGCGCTGATCCATCCGGACCAGTGTGGGTTCATGCCCCAGAGATCGACGCGCATGAACCTCCACAGACTGCATGCGGCACTGGAAAAAACTGACAGCATTCAAGGGCCGCTGGCCTTACTATCAATCGACTTTGAGAAGGCCTTCGATTCAGTGAGATGGGAGGCCATCTGGGACATAATGAGACGCATGGGGTTTGGAGAAAACTTCATGAGCTGGGTGCAGTTGCTGTACAGCGGGCCGGTGGCCAGGACTAAGGTTAACGGTTGGCAATCTGATCCGTTTAGTCTGGGCAGAGGCACAAGACAGGGCTGCCCCCTGTCAGCAATGATCTTCGCAATAGCCATAGAACCCTTGGCTATCCTCCTACGTGAAACGCTGCTCTGGGAAGGGTTCCGCTGGTCGGAGACATGGGAAGACAGAGTATCTCTCTATGCGGATGACCTGCTGATATATTTGAAAGACCCGTGCAACTCCTGCCACCGCGTCACACAGATGTTGAAGGAATACGGAGACTTCAGTGGCTTGCGGGTAAACTGGTCAAAATCCACCCTTTTTCCCATCAGCAACGTGGCAGCTGCTAGCCCCGCGGATTGCCCTTACCAGGTCGTGACAGATCAGATTAAATACCTGGGGGTAATCATCACGAAGAACCTGATGGACTACACATCGCTGAACCTACACCCGGTTGTGACAAGGTTTGCGGAGGACACTCGCCACTGGTCTTCCCTGCCACTAACGCTGATGGGCAGAGCAGCCCTATTCAAGATGATTGCACTCCCAAAGTTTCTGTACATCTTGCAAAACGCTCCACTACACATCCCACACCAGGAATTCCTGAAGATAGACCGCATCCTCAGAAAGCTGTTGTGGAGCGGGGGTCATCCGCGGATTGCCCTCTCTACCCTGCAAAGGTCCATCTGGGAAGGGGGGATTGGGCTGCCCAGACTGCAAACTTATTACTGGGCCAGCCAGATGGCGGTGGTGAACGACGTGCTCCATGGGGACAGGAATTTGCCGCACATCAAAAGGATCAACTCCCAGAGTGGAGCTGCCCCCTTGGAACTTCTGTATCGCGGCCGGGGCCGCAGACCAGCTCTAGATATGGACACTAGCATCACAAGCATCTGGTCGGAAGCGCATCGCCACATAGGATGGGACGCGAAACCGACTCTAGCCCAACCTCTGTGGCACAACAAATTTCTCCCCGAAATGTTAAAACTCCCCAAATGGCACGCATGGGCCAGTAGAGGTATCACCAAAATTGGAGACGTAATAAGGGAGGAGACACTGGTCACATTTGAAACACTATGTTCTGAATTCGCCCTCCCTCCTTCTGAGGAATACCACTATACCCAACTGAAACACGCACTGCACGTCCACCGTCACACCATCAGCGATATCCCGGAATGCACCCCGATAGAACGAAACATTGTCCAAGACCGTATACAGCGCAAAGTCACCTCAACCATGTACAACGTGATCACATCCTTTGCTACGCCTGAATTGCTCAGCCTGAAAGCCAGATGGGAGCGCGACGTGGGCTCGCTCCAACCTGAGGACTGGACAGAAGCACTGATGTATCCCCGGGAAGTGGCCATCTCATCGAGACTCCGGCTGGTGCAACTTAAAATCCTACACCGCATCTACTATCCCAGAGTGGCACTTTTCCGCTGGGGCAGAATCCCGGACGCGCGTTGCCTACGCTGTAAACGGGAAGAGGGCACCTTCTTCCACATTATATGGGAATGTGACAAAATACAGCAATTTTGGAGGAAATGCTGTGACAAGCTATCCAGAGCCATGGGCAAACCAGTGCAAAGGGGACCAAAACAACTCCTGTTAGGGATCTCCGACGAAAGTGATCTGACCCGCTACGAGAAATTGCTCTGGTCGACCGCAACAGCAGTCCTCAGAAGGAACATTGCGCAGCTATGGGGATCCGAGAGAACACCCTGTTATGACCAGTGGGTCACAGATGTGGACATTTGCGTGATAATGGAACGCAGGGTGTATGCTGCAAGGGGGTGCCCGCAGAAAGCAGACAAGATATGGCAGAGATGGGAAGAGGATGACTGAGTCCCAGACGAGATGTAACGAGTGTAACGAGTGTAACGAGACATATCGGCGGGCGACGCCAGGCTAGCGAACCTGGAACGCACAAACTGCCTCACGAGCCTCCTCACCGCAGAACTGATGACCCCGAGAATTAAAGCCCCATTCTTTGTTTTCTTTGCTTTCTTTTCCTTTTCCCTTTCCCTGGAGCTATTTAGCCCCTCTCCTCCCCCCCCCTCCCCCTTCTTTGTTATGATGGGATACTTGTAATGTTATATGCATGTTTTCAAAACCAAATAAAGTTTTTGATTAAAAAAAAAAAAAATAAGATGACCTGCTATACACCCGGCCGCGCCCTCAGTTCTGAATCACATGGCCAAGTGGTTATAGCAAGGTTTAAGAAAACAAACGGACTGGGCATAGTATTCCACATATAAGCTGCAATCAAATGGAACAACCTTCCGATACAGTTAAGATTTGAACCCTCCTACACAATCTTCAGGAAAAGACTCAATCCCACCTATTCAAATAAATTCCCCAGAGTTTCGATTGACGACCCTCTGGCAGCTTATTTATGTTAATTGTGTGCACCCTGCCTGTATCTTACCTCTTTCTATGTCTAAATGTTGTGCCCAGATGCCTGCAGGCTTACGGTGCAGTATAAATAAATAAATAAAAAAATAAATAAAACAAACTCACCACCTGTGGGTATTGGTAAAATATTTCTGATGAGTCAATTCCAACCACTAGCGAGACCCAAATAATGTATATAGAAAATAAAACATTATAAGAAGGAGAAAATATTGAAGCTGAGTACCACAAAGGAAATACACCAATCACGGGCTGTAAAGATTCACAGATCATTTAATACTGTACAGTTTACAAAGAAACACAGATAGCTATCTGGCTCCCAACACCCCACAATGTGTACCAGCCCGACAGAGAGAGGTGAGAGAGTGCTGGACGTCTAAACATTTGTGCTTTTATACAATTTCGAGTAATATTGTCCAGCCCCTCTCCACGTTAATAATTTGTGGTCTAGAGTTCGTGCCTAGTTCACATACCGATCATATGATATTTTACAAGGGATTACATAAATTTGTATTTCCGCGGAGACACAATGGCAGTGTATGTTCTCAAATCCTACAGCAAGCACCATTTATGATTCCCTTACAAGTTTGTTCTGTGTCCACGCTCGAGGTTTGCTTTACATTGTCCCCAGTGTGTATTCAAAGATGAGTCTTGTGAGCGCAGACAACACTTATACAACAGTTCATATGCAGTGCAAGGCCTCGTTACCTAGTCTAAACAGTCGGCTGTCGGACAGTCTAAACATTAACAGAACTCAAAGGTGGGAAGCTTGTTTGCAAGTTGAAAACATAGTCCACCATTTTAGAACAGAGAACGAATGAGTAGAAATCAAAATGGCGGATGAATCTTAAAATGGCGGCAAAGTCAATTCAAAATCGGAACTTTGCAACAAGGTTTTCCTCGTGGAGCAACTAGGCTTAGGCCAATAAAAATATAAAGGAGGCACTATACAATTACCATTTAACAAACCCTCCTTTTGGCCTAAGCCAAGAGATTTACTAAAAATAATTGCTTTACTCGTAACTCCCTGTTTCAATGTCCATATATCCTGAATCACATTCATCAGATATGTCAATCACCATTAGATCTGTAACAGTAATATCCTTCATCACAAATACGTTGTTCATTTTTCCAGGTGTGTGTACTTTGGAGCATAACATTCCCACAGCTTGTGCACAACATCCCCCTAACATTGAACATATGGCAGGAAGACATTGTATACAACAACAACAGAACAGCAGAATACCAAGAATTATCATTAAGACTGAGAGAAGCTTCGATCCCCAAGACCGTAAGAAGTCCCAGAACCAAGTACTAAGGTCCCAGTTTCCCTCGGGAACATGCACTTCTGAACTCAGGACGTGCAGATTTTGTATTGCCTTAAATATGGTCAGGGAGGAATCAGGTACGAAAACACAGCAAGCGGACCCCACTAATTTGCATACTCCACCACGCTCAGCCAGGATGACGTCTAATACCACCTGGTTCTGTAGAGCCACTAATCTAATTGCTTTTTGTTCAAGAGTCATGTTATAGAGTATGTCAGTGGTCCGGCTAATGGTTCTCTCCAGTACTCTTGCTAGTCTCCTGATGTCCTCGGAATTCATGATCTGCCCCCAAATAGGTACAAAGTATTTTGCTACATCACCCAGAACTTGTGAAGGAGTATCACCGTTCTGGTCCTGCCTTGGATGAGCCCTAGAGATCTCAGTGGTACTAGCTACATATAGCCCTGGTAGCAGGATACCCAAATAACAAGTTCCCTGCCAATCCCTAGGTAGCCACGGATAAGCCTCATTACCGCAAACAAAGTAGACAGGTTCGTCTACATACAATGGTCTGTCCTCACTAGTCAAGTTTGCAACACTGGTACAACCCTCAAAATCGCCCATTGACCGAGTGCCATTCCTTTGTATGCAGAAAGAGACCGAGTTGGGGCTATGGTTAACAGTGTAAGAAGGTGGTGTGGCATCCCTGTTACCTATGGGAGCCATCTTGAAAGAGATTAGTGATTGGAAAGGCCGGGACAGTATATCTGAAGGCCTAATAGAAGGAACATTAAGCTTGCTCCTATTTGCAAAGAGTGAGCATCCCAGAGGCGTCAGGACCCGCCTTTCAAATTCATTTAAATTAGTCCCATCAAAGTTCCCTGAGATGCTATCGTTCCAACGGCCAAAGAATACTGCCCTTAGAAAGGCATAACATGCAGTAGTTAAAGGCAATTGACAAATATACCAGACCAACCCCTTTTCCCCATGCTGGGGCAGATGTGAACAGATCCAACAGTTTGTTCTATTCAAAATTGCATGAGTTGCATTCATTATTAACAGAAGTGTGTTGTCATTATAGCTCTGTCTATGTTGGTAGTCCCTAGAAGATAGAGTGTGCAGGTGCACGAAAGGTGTAGACATAGTAGGAACACTTTCAGTAGGCAAAATGTTTCAAGTGGGCGCACTTCTTCCATATACCAGAACCCAGAGGCAATCAATACTGTAAGACTGGTTAATGAAATTACAAGAAAACAATACATCATTAAAGACCATGGCCCTCATTACAACCTAGGCGGTAAGTTCCCTACTTTACCACCATGGTGTAAGCTCCGTTTACACCATGGTGGATGGCGGATTTACCGCCCCATTCCAAGGTGAGTGGGGCGGTAAATCCCCATTCCCCATTTACCCTTCCCCATTCCCATTTTTGCCCCATAGGGCATAATGGGAGTGGGGAAGGCGCTAATTACGGCACTGTAAATTACGGTGCTGTAATTAGCACCAAGGCGGGTTAGCGCCTTGCCTTTTAACGCCTGCTAAAAGCAGGCGTTAAAATGGTAATCAGGCATTAAGGGTTAACGGCGCCGACGGCGCCGTTAAACCCTTAACGCCTGGGTTGTAATGAGGCCCCATGTATTTGATCGTCCAATGTCATTGTTGGCCACATGATTGATCGATTGTTCCGCACGAGTAGGGACAATAACAGGCATTGTTCTTTGAAGCTCTTTTCTGAAAAGTTCCTGTGATAAACTCCATAGTCCGTTTGCTGGTGATCTCCTGATCACGTGGTTTCCTGATTGTAGATAGTCTTTCCCAGTCCCCAGCCACTTACTTATTCTTCAGTGCAAAAGGAGGCAAAGAACAAGTTCTATGACCGTTCCCCTGTGGGCACAGTCATATTTGTGCAGTGAGACTAGTGCTGTGGAAGCAGATTTTACCTTGTGACTCCTGGTACCGTGTGATCTGCGAACAGTGTGTCGTTGCTTCCTGATGGAAGTGATGAAATAACAACAGAACCGTGCAAGGGTGCAGAAGGATATGCAGAAGCGTTTGGAGACAATACAGCAATCTCCCCAGGCCCCGCGGGCTCAGGAAGTGTCTCCGGAACATCCTCTGTGCTGTTCAAGGCTGATTGATCATTGGGAACAGAGCAAGTAGGTTTCTTCTTATCTTCTCCATCTTGTGGCAAAGGGAAAGGTATCCTCTTGATATGCGTAGCGTGGATCTAGTGTTGTTTCCCCGCTACTTGTACGGTAGTCTGTGTGGCCAACAGGACCTGGAAAGGTCCTCTCCAGTGCGGTGCAAGACTGGATGCTCTCTCAAATGACTTCATGAGCACCCAGTTGCCAGGTCGGATTCTGTGACCTGGCCCCTCATATTTAACTGGGAGGGCTTCTCGCACCTATTGATAAATCAAATACACATTTTGAGTTAACCGCTCACAGTACTCAGAAAGAAGTAAGTGCTCTACATCCCTCTACATCCCTCAGGGCCCTTGGCTTGGGAAGATTCCAAATGTTAGCTGGCCTCCCCATTACATTACAACAACATAAGGGGAGAGCCCAGTCCTAGTCTGTGGGGTTGTACGCATGAGAGAAGCACTAGTAGTAAGGCGTCCGCCATTTCAGATTGGTGCCGGCACACACCTTAGCACGATTATTTTTTAGAATACCATTGTGACGTTCTACCAGTCCAGCACTTTGAGCATGTCTAGCCGAATAGAACCGTTTATCGATCTGTAATCCCGCACATACTTGCAGAATAACAGCAGCGATAAAATGTGGACCATTATCCAACCAGATGACCCTCGGCGAACCAAACCTAGGAAAATACTCCTTAAGCATGGTTTTCGCTGTTGTCATTGCTGTGGCATCTTTCACAGGGAAGGCTTCAACCCATTTAATAAAAAGCACAAATTACTACCAAAACATATTTAAAATTGTTACAGCGCTCCATTTCAATGAAATCAAAGTGAATTACCTCAAAAGGGACAGAAGGTGGACCAAACTACCCCTTGGTGTTGATGTACCCTTCCCCACATTATGCTGTAAACAGATTATACAACTCTGGACAAAACGCTCAGCAGTTTTCGGGATGTTAACATTTACCCAGACAGATTCTAACATTTTGCAGATCTTCCCAGCAGATATATGATTGGGACCATGGGCCATTGAAATCATCATGGTAACATACGCATCTGGCAGCATCCATTTTCCCTCTGAGTTATCCACCGCCACCCATCTTCATGCAACCTTGCCAAGCTTTCAGCCCATTGCTTGGTTTCTTCTAGAGTGGCATCTGCTTGGATATGTTTTATGAAATAAATCCCTTCATCTATAGTACAAATGTTTGTGGCTTCCCTTGTAGTATACATATCTGAATAGAGGTCAGTAGCAGTCTATTTGGCTATCTGGTCAGCAAAAGCGTTCCCTTTTCCTACATCATCTATGATTTTCTGATGTGCGGCGCACTTCATAATAGCTAGCTGAGTGGGAAGTGCAAGCGCTGAGAGTATCTCAACTATCAAGGTGCCATATTGGATCTTCGTTCCATGTGACATCAAGAAACCTCACTCTGCCCAAAGTCTACCGAAGTTATGAACCACCTCAAAAGCATACTGGCTGTCAGTATATATATTCACTCCAAGCCCTTCAAAAAGTTCACAAGCTCGAGTCAGTGCAATAATCTCTGCGGCCTGCGCAGAGTTATGCGAAATTCTCTTGGTTTCCACAATCGTGCTTAGTGTAGTGATGGCATAAGCAGCAGTGGATGTACCATCCGGAAGTTTGAAGCAGGAGCCATCACAAAATAGCTCCCCTTGAGGATCGTTCAGAGGTGTATCTTTCAAATCAGTCCTGCCTTTAGTTTCTTGTTCTGTGGTATAAAGGCAGTCATGTGACATTTCGTCACTGCAAGCAATGTCTTGCGGAAGAGGTAACAATTCAGCCGGATTTAATACACAACATCTTTTAATTTGGATATGCGGCGCAAACAAGATCAATTCGTATCTTGTTAATCGTGCAGAAGTAAGATGTTGTGTTTGCGTTCTGTTTAATAGAACGTCTACAGAGTGAGGTACCAACAAGGTTAAAGCATGGCCTAGGACCATTCCCTCGCTCTGTTTTACAGACAGAGCAGCAGCAGCGACAGCTCTCAGACATCTCGGCAAAGCTCATGCAACAGGATCAAGGGTGGAGGCCAAGTAACCGCACAGCCTATTCTTCCCCCCATGTTCCTGCGTTAACACAGCCAAAGCACATCCATCACGTTCAAGCACATACAACTCAAAGGAATTTTCATAATTTGGTGTGCCCAAAACTGGTGCTGAACACAGTGCAGTCTTGAGCAGATCAAAAGCTTTCTGGTGTTCCAAGTTCCATGGTAGTGGCAAAGAAATGCCCTTCTCTGTCAATGCCAACATTGGTTTGATCACTAGCGAAAAACTGCAGATTCACTGCCTACAGTAAGAAGCCATTCCTATCAAGGCTCTGACTTCCTTCTGTGTATTTGGGACAGACATGCCAGAAATTATTTTAATTCGTTCAGGTGTCAATCTTCTTCCCTCCTTTGACAGGAGATAGCCTAAATAGGCGATCTCCTGTGGACAATATTGAAACTTTTTCAGTGAAGCTTTTTGTCCATGATTTGCTAGTTGAATAAGCAATAACACAATGCCTTCCTTGCAAGCACTTTCTGAATCTGCAGCCAAAAGAAGATCATCGACATATTGTAGCAATGTACAAGCAGTGGGCAACTCAAGTGTGTCAAACTGCTCTTTCAAAGCCCTACTGTAAATGCTCGGACTTTCCGTGTACCCTTGTGGCGCACGGGTGAATGTAAATGAGCGTTCCCCTAGAGTGAACGCGAACAAGTATTTGCTATCCTTGTGTATAGGAATGCTAAAGAAGGCATTCTTAAGATCCACAACACTAAAATGAGTAGCAGAAGCTGGAATCATCGTTAATGTCATCGTTATTTCAGGCACAATTGGAAATTGTGGAGCAACAATCTTATTGATAGCCCGTAAATTGATAATGAAACGAAAAGGAATTGCATTATCCCCGTTCTTATACACAGGTAAAATCGGACTATTGCACAAACTTGCTGCAATTTCTTCAATTACCCCACAGTGTACAAAATCAGAAACTATACACTTCAAAGCTTGTTCACCATCGACTGAAATCTTATACTTTGGAATTTGTGGCAACTTTACTCCCGGTTTCCGTTGGTTCCAAACCCTGCTTCGGGCAATCCTAGCAAAACAATATATCGTCAAAGAGAAGATCTTCAGAAAGATAGGCAGTAGAAGGATTATCGAAAATATTTCTGCTATCCACACTCGGTTGCTGATTGTCTTACAAAAAAGACTGAGAATTTTGAGAAAACTGGCTTCTACCAGGACCTCCAGCCCCAGGACGTCCTCTGGGTCGTCTACCCATGACACCATACGTGTTATTCGACCTCTGCTGGAGGATCGGGCATTGTGCTCACCAATGACCCTCTTGTCTGCAATAAGCACATTGGTTCACGTGACACAACGGCGCATTACCTTGTGGAACATATTGGCCCCGAAACTGAGTACTACCCCCTCTAGGTCCTCTAACTATCTGTTGCAACAATACCTTAGATTTCAAGTCTACCTTTTTCTTTTCAATCCTTTCCTTTTCATTATTGACTTGGTTCTCATAATACCGAGCCATATGCAATACTTCAGACTGTGACTTAGCTTGCCAAGTTCTCTCAGAAGTCATAATCTGTGACTGGATGTCAGGCAACAATCCAAGCACAAATTTGTCCACAAATAATCCTTTTCTGGACTCGGTGCTTAAGTCTTGTCCGCTAAAATCTGAGAATACTTGTTCAAACCCATTTAAGAATTTGGTAGCACTCTCAGACTTTCCTTGGGTACAAGCAGTAAGTTTGTCCCAAACAATCCTTCTCTCAGGAATCAAAGTTTTCAATTTTGTCACTATTCTATCAGGCAAAGTCAGTATCGCCTGTGGTGGTCTATCACTAGCTTTCCCTTTTCTATCTTGCCTAGCTAAACTATCCCATGTGTCACCAAACCCCGCTGCATCGTCTACAGTCCTAATCTGATTCCATAAATCAGCAGGTAGGAGCACAGGAAATAACAAATCTATACCACCCAAAGTGAATACTGACGATTGCAAGACAGATTCTATCTCTTTATAGAACCATGTTGAATTTTTCCTAATATCTGGGATGGATTGTCTAATAGTATTCACCTCCTGTCTTGAGAATGGAACATGAACAAACTGCGATACATAATGTGCTTCAATATCATAGGCGGCTACACCCGTTGCAGCGTTAACCGGGATCTCAACTTTAGGAACAAATGTCAGAGAAACCTCTCTCATAGGTAACTGAGAAACAGGCAACTCCGAACCCTTACTGAGCAACAGAGCCAAATCGAGCGCTAAAGCGGTGGAAGTATTGTTAGATGAAAAAGCTCTCTTATAGATATTCAATAATTCTGTGGGACAACAAATTTTTCTTTCTATACATTAATCCTGCAGGTATTCTACCATTGCCTGCTTCACTTTCCTCTGCATTTCTGGAGTATACTGACTATATGTGTTATATAATTCTACGGGAGATATCGACATGTCTGAAATCCATCTAAGTGCATCTCTTGTGCAAATTCGTGTTTCTTCACTCATATACTTACAAGGAGGAAGGAACCGTTTCTGTACATAAAGAGCATCCAAACTATCACCATCTATTTCATCATTCCGTAACATTTCTAACTCCCTTCTAAACTCAAAAACCCACTCAACGTGCTCATATACCTTCTCCGGAGTATCTCTTGAATATGCTAAAATATTCAGATCCCTCAACCCTTGTGGGATATCTACATCGTTCAGTCTGTTCCACATTATAGATAAATAAATTCCCATCCATTCAATAAAGACATTTTTCTCAGGAAAACTTTCTAGTCATAATTTGTGACTGGATGTCAGGTAACAATCCATGCACAAATTTGTCTACAAATAATCGCTTTCCAGACTCTGTGCTTAAATCTTGCCCACTAAAATCTGAAAATACTTGTTCAAACCGATTAAAGAATTTGGTAGCACCCTGAGACTTTCCTTGGACACAAGCAGTAATTTTGTCCCAAATAATCCTTCTTTCAGGAATTAAAGCTTTCAATGTTGTCATTATTCTATCAGGCAAAGTCAGTATCATCTGTGGTGGTGCCCTACCAGCCTTTCTTTCTCCATCTTGCCTAACCAGATTATTCCATGTGTCTCCTAACCCTGGTACATCATCTACTGTCCTATTCTGTTTCCACAAATCAGCAGGAAGGAGCACAGGAAATAACAAATCTATATCACCCAAAGTGAATACTGACGACTGCAAGACAGATTCAATTTCTTTACAAAACCCTGTCGGATTCTTTCGAATGTCTACAATAGATTGTCTAAAGGTATTCACCTCCTGCCTTGCGAACAGGACTTGAACAAACTGTGATACATAATGTGCAGCAATGTCATAGGCTGCTGTACCCATTGCTGCATTAGCCGGGACCTCGACTTTAGGGACAAATGTCAGAGGAACCTCTCTCATAGGCAACTGAGAAGTAGGCAACTCCAAATGCTTACTGAGGAACAGAGCTAAATCAAGCGCTAAAGCAGCTGAAGAAGTGTCAGACGAAAAAGCTCTCTTATAGACATTCAATAATTCTGCAGGACAACAAATCTTTTTTTTTATGCATTCATCCTGCAGGTATTCTACCATAACCTGTATCACTTTCCTCTGCATTTCTGGTGTATGCTGACTAAACGTGTCATATACTTTTACGGGAGATATCGACATGTCTGAAATCCATCTTCGTGCATTTATTGTGCAAATTCACGTTTCTTCACTCATTTACTTACAAAGAGGAAGGAACCATTTCTGTACAAACATAGCGCTCAACCTATCACCATCTATTTCGTCATTCCGTAACCTTTCTAACTCCCTTCTATACTCAAAAACCCTCTCGACGTGCTCAAATACTTTCTCCGCAGTATCTCTTGAATATGTTAAAACATTCAGATCCCTCAACCCTTGTGGGAGATCCACATCATTCAGTCTATTCCACATTATAGATAAATGAATTCCCAGTCCTTCAATATAAACAGCTTTCTCAGGAAAACCTTCTATATTAGAGAGTGTAGCAAAAACATAAGATTGTTCACCCTTATCCATGCACGGTCTAGCCCATGCATTCAGACCTTGCTTTCTTTCTTTAGAAACAGTATTGAGAGTTACAATTTTCGATTCTGCATGCTTATCAACTACAAGCGGAACAGAACCACTAGGAAGAGAAAGAGTAGGCATATCTTGTACAATAGGTAACAAAGTTGCTATCACTGGTGTCAAAGACAAATCTACCAAACCCATAGCAGCAGGCAAAGGTGGAGGTACAGGTGGAGGAACTACAATAGGAGGAGGAACAATAACTGGAGGAAGAGGAGCAATAGGAGGAACGATAGGAGGAGCAGCAATTACTACGGGAGGAGGAACGACAGCAGGAAGAGGTAAAGCAACAGGGATAGGTACATAAGGAGGTGGAGCAGTGGCGCCAGGCCTCCGTTCATTTAGAAGCTTGTCAATTAGTTCATTTGACACATGAAAATCTTTAGACGAGTATATTTTTTGGATGCCAAGTTGAAAAGCCCTATCCATACTTCTAACTGACACTGACTGTTTCTGTTGATCATACAATAACGCTTTCTCAGCATTTGACATATGTCAGCGCGCATGTTTCTCTCTACTTTTAAGTTGCTTCATAGCTTCTTTTTTCCAATTTTGCAATACATCAAATGCTGCATGTCTAGCTTTTTTCTTTAACAATATCGATTCTGAATATTCTATGCGAGAAATCTCAAAGCTACCATTGATTGGCCACTGAAGTTCGGAAGCATGTCTAGTTATCTGTGCCAAATATCGTTAAACACTACACTACCAATGCCATGCTTACAGTACATAGTACACGCCGGCGACACCTCCTGTGGCGCCGGACGGCCAAATTCCAAAGATTGTCTGTCTCTGCAGAATAATGCCCTGAAACAAGCAGACAATTTCTATGGAATATCAGATTTCTGGTGTTACCTGGTCAATAATTGTTCTCGCGAGGACAATACGCCAAATCAAATATCAGGATACTTAGGAATCAGGTCACCACTCACCTGATCAAAGAACTAAGGGAGGTCCGATTGGATTACTAAGGACAACAAAGGACCCTCATGGTTGGTGATTTCGGAAAAACTGGCCACCTCGATATATGGACCCTCGTCAAGATGCCGTCTCGGACCACGGGCTCACCATCCAGGGATCGGATGTGCAGTAATGTTGAGGTGTCGCATCTCATCCAAGAAGGGGCCCTTGTTCACACTGTCCGATCCCGGTCGGATAGCCGTGTAAACACTTCAACGAGATGGCATAAATCTTGAGGGTCCCTATTTGGGCGCCATCTGTAAAAGCAAGGAAATATCGAGACTGAGTACTGTCAGAATAAAAAGTATATCATGCCTCCTATTTTAATAAATATATTAATATTGGCCTACGCCAAGCTGCTCGAAAGTCATTTGCGAGATCTGTGTTACAAGGTCCTGACCTTTAATCTATGTAGGCCGCCATTTTAGGTCAAACCGCCATTTTAGGATTTATGTGGAAAAGTCACCCTGTGAGCTAAAATGGTGAACAATGTCATTGTAAAATACAACATGGCCGTCTTGACCTCTGGACATCGCCAATGTGTAATATGCCTGCAGGCTACTTGTTGAGGTCATGAACCGAGACCTCGTCCTACGTTGACCGATGTGTAAAAGGATGGCTCGCGCAATTAAACCAATCCACAAGTATATATTATGATAATGTATTTACACATTGGACAAAGAACATCTGTTTTATTATATCGTATTAATGTTTAAGAAGACCTACAATACGAAACTTAGAATACACAGTTAATGCATACGCCTATTGTTACATGTAATAAAGAACAAACCAGTTAGATGAGGTTAATTGAGACTCGGCAACGAACCCTAGAATTGGTAACGTATAAAGTAGAATATTAACCCGAAGGAGGGTTGGCCATAGCGTTCACAAAATGTATAAAAAGCGAATGCATTCTAATGTACAGTCTCTCACTGAACACACTGAACCACGCTGGAGTTCGTTGTGTTGTACTGAGGGCCGATAGCTATCTGACTTTGCACTGTTTTGTAATTGTATTCGATAGAGAATAAAGTACTTTGTATGTTTCTTTGAAACTTGTGTTTGGTGTATTTCCTTTTGGGGTACTCAGCCTCGATATTTTGTTTCTCTTTTCACAGTTGGCACACGAATAGGGACCCTCAAGATTGATGTCAGATTGGTGAAGGTTGACACTTGCTATCGGACCGGGATCGGACAGTGTACAAAAGTAGGGCCCCAGGATGAGACGCGACACCTCAGCAGCGCTGCACGATCCGATCCTTGGACGACTAGCCTGTGGTCTGAGACGGCATCTTGATGAGGGTCCACTTATCGAGGCAGGCAGATTTGCTGAAATCACCATACACGAGGTAAGATTAGTTAGGTAAGATTCTTAGAAGTACCGATCAGTCCTCCTTAGGTTTGGCCAGGTGAGTCATGACCCGATTCTTAATTTAACCCTGGCAATTTGAATTTTAGCGCATTGTATCTGCAGACACAATTATTGACCAGGTAACACCAAGAATTTGAGATATGCCTGGGAAATTGTCTACCTGCTTTGGGGCATTATTCCGCAGTGATAGCCAATCTTTGGAATTTAGCCGTCCGGCACCACAGGAGGGGTCGCCGGTATGTACTACGTACTGTAAGCATGGCATTGGAAATATAGTATTTAATGATATTTGGCACAGACAAACCAGACATACCTCTGAACTTCAGTGGCCAATCAGTGGTAGCTTTGAGATCCCTCGCATTGAATATTTGGAGTCAGTATTGTTAAAGAAAAAGGCTAGACCTGCAGCATTTGATTTTTTACAAAATAAAAAAAAGAAGCGTTACAACAGCTTAAGAGTAGAGAAAAACATGCACGCCGTCATAAGACGGTTGCCGAAAAAGCATTATTATATGATCAGGATAAACAGGCTGAGTCGGCTAAAAATATGGAAAGGGCTTTTTCACTTGGTATTCAGAAAATCTATCCTTCCAATGATCTCCATGATTCTGATGAGTTTTTTTTTGAGAAAATATTAAATGAACGAAGGCCTGGTGCCTCTGCGCCACCTCCGTATGTTCTTCTTCCTGCTTCGGTACCTTTTCCTGCTGTTATTCCTACTCTTCCTGCTCAACCTGTTGTTCCTATTCCTTTGGCTGTTGTTCCTCCACCTGCTCCTCCGCCTCTTCCTGTCGCACCAGTTATAGCTCCTCCATCGAAATTGCCTGTCCCCTCTCTTCCAAGAGGTCTTGGGCCGCTTGTAATCGATCATGGTGCAGGCTCGAAGGTTGTCACTCGCAGTGCCGTACCACCGGAGAAGAAACTTGAGTTAATTGCATGGGCTAAACATTGTATGGAGAAGGATGATCAGGCTAGTGTTTTTTCCACACTTTCTAATACGGATAATTTTCCTGAGAAAAATGTTTTTATTGAAGGTTTGGGGATTCAGTTATGTATAATGTGGGGAAGATTAAATAATACAGATGTTCCACAAGGGTTAAGGTATCTAAATACTTTAGCACTTTCCAGAGATACTGTGGAGAAGGTAAATGAGCATGTCGAAAGGTTATTTGAATATAGAAAGGAGTTAGAAAGGATACGGAATGAGGATGATGAAGAGGAAAGTATGTATGTACAGAAACGGTACCCTCTGTGTCGTAAACCGATGTCGGAGGAAATGTGAATTTGTAAGAAAGATGCGATTAGATGGATTTCAGACATATCGATAACTCCAGTTGAGGTATATGACACATATAGTCAATATACGTTGGAAATGCAGAGAAAAGTGATACAGGTAATGGTGAATACCTGCAAGATGAATGTGTAAAGAGGAAGATTAGTTGTCCCACAGAGTTATTAAATATTTATAAGAGAGCTTTTTCGTTTGACACTTCTTCGACTGCTTTAGCGCTCGATTTGGCTCTGTTGCTTTGCTAGCGTTCGCAGTTGCCTACATCTCAGTTGCCTATGAGAGAGGTTCCTCCGACATTTGTTCCGAAGGTTGAGATTGCGGCCGATGCTGCATGAGGTATAGTCGCTGTGGACATTCCCGCACACTATGTATCACAGTTTGTTCACGTCCCGTTTTCACGACAGGAAGTGAACACCATTAGAAAGTCTATTCCTGATATTAGGAAAAATCCGACAGGGTTCTATAAAGAGATGGAATCCGTTTTGCAATCCTCAGTGTTCCCCTTGGGTGACATTGATTTGTTGTTTCCAGTACTCCTGCCCGTAGATTTATGGAAACAAGTTAGAACTATTGACGATGTACCCGGGTTGGGAGATACATGGGCGAATTTAACTAGATTCGATGGGGAAAGACCAGCTGGTGAAAGACCGCAGCAGGTGATATTAAAACCTTGCCTGATAGAATCATTGCTAAATTAAAAACCATAATTCCTGAAAAAAGAATTATATGGGACAAGCTTACGGCCTGTGTCCAAGGAAAGTCTGAGAGTGCTACTGAGTTCTTTAATCGGTCCGAACAGGTATTTTCGGATTTCAGTGGACAAGACTTAGGCACAGAGTTTGGGAAAAGGTTATTTGTGGACAAATTTGTACGTGGATTGCTGCCTGACATCCAGTCACAGATTATGTCCTCTGAGAGCGCTTGGCAGGCGAAATGGCAATCAGAAGTACTGCATATGGCTCAGTATTATGAGAATCGTGTCAACAATGAAAAAGATAGGATTGAAAAACGGAAAGGTGATTTAAAAACAAAGATGCTATTGCAGCAAATTGTTAGAGGCCCCAGAGGGGGTAACTCTCAGGTTAGAGGTCAGTATGTCCCACAGGGGAATGTGCCCTTGGGTCCTGTGAACATTAATCAATGTGCTTATTGTCGATGTGAGGGTCATTGGCGAGCGCAATGCCCCGTCCTTCAACAGAGGTCAAATAATAATATGGGTAGGCGATCTAGAGGTCGCCCGGGCGTAGGGGGCCCTGGTAGAGGTCAGTTCACACAAGACCCTCAACAACCTTTTTCACAGGACAATCAGACTCCGAGTGTGGATACTACGAACATATTTGATCATCCTTCCGCTGCATATTTGTCTGAGAGCTTCCTTTTGACAATATATTCTGTTTCGTTAGGATTGCCCGAAGCAGGGTTTGGAACCTACACCTATTCCCGTTAATCAGAAAGGTCCCTACGTTGAAATGATAGTGGGAAATAGGAAACATCCGTTTTTGATAGACACTGTAGCGCAGAAGTAGTCCATTGATCGTTCACGGGTTCCAAACGTTCCACTGTCAGGGCAAACCAATCTTTATTGTAGGGTTTGCGGGTACTCCAGTTATTTGTCCAGTCTCTATGCCAGTACCTATTTCTTTGGGTCCTTTTACAGACCACTGTCCTTTCCTATTGACCTTGGATTGCGGAGAAAACTTGCTGGTATTGAACTTGTTAAAAGAATTAAATGCAGTGATTTATTGTTCTTCTGATGGAGTACGCTTGACAATTTCACCGCAGCAATCTTCCACCCCGCAATTTCTGACTAGACCTTTGCCTCCAGAATTCATTGATGTACCAGAGAGCTTATGGGCTGTTGAAGACAATGATGTCGGTGTTTTGCAGATTGAGCCTGTTAAGATAGTTTTGAAACATGAAATTGAGCTACCACGCATTCCCCAGTATAAGATTTCGGTTGAGGGCGAGCAAGCTTTGAAATGTATTGTTTCCGATTTTGTGCACCGTGGTGTGATTGAAGAAATCTCAGGAAGTTTGTGTAATAGTCCGATTTTACCCGTGTACAAGAAAGTCGATAATGTAATTGCATTCCGTTTTATAATTTATTTACGTGCCATTAATAAAGTTGTGGCACCGCAGTTTCCAATTGCGCCTGATGTGACAACGATCTTAACCATGATTCCAGCTACAGCTACTTACTTTAGTGTTGTGGACCTAAAGAATGCGTTCTTTAGTATTCCTATACACAAGGATAGTAGATATTTGTTTGCCTTCACCTTATGGGGACGCTCGTTTACATTTACTCGTGCACCTCAAGGGTACACAGAAAGTCCTAGTATTTATAGTAGGGCTTTGAAAGAAAAACTTGATGCCCTTGAACTACCCTCTACTTGTACTTTGCTTCAGTACGTTGACAATTCGCTTCTGGCTGCAGACTCTGAGAGTGCCTGTAAGGAGAGCACCGTGTTACTACTTATTCATCTGGCTAAGCATGGTCACAAAGCTTTGCTTAAGAAATTTCAATATTGTTGCCAGGAGGTCGCCTATTTAGGCTATCTCCTGTCAAAAGAGGGAAGAAGATTGACACCTGAAAGAATAAAACACATTTCTGGTATGTCTGTCCCAAATAGGCAGAAGGAAGTTAGGGCCTTGATAGGTATGGATTCTTACTGTAGGTTGTGGATCCCACATTTTTCACTAGTGATAAAACCGATGTTGGCCTTGACGAAGAAGGGCATTTCTTCATCGTTGCCATGGACTTCGGAACACCAGCAATCGTTTGACTTGCTTAAGGCGGCATTATGCTCTGCACCAGTTTTGGGCACACCAAACTATGAAAAGGCCTTCGTATTGTTTGTGCATGAACGTGATGGATGTGCTTTGGCTGTATTAACGCAGGAGCATGGAGGGATGAATAGGCCGTGCGGTTACTATTCCTCCACCCTTGATCCTGTAGCATGCGCTTTGCCAAGATGTTTGCGCGCTGTCGCTGCTGCTGCTGCGTCTGTAAAGCAGAGTGAGGGAATGGTCTTAGGCCATGATTTGACCCTGATGGTGCCTCACTCTGTAGATGTTCTATTGAACCGAACTCAAATGAACACCTCACTTCCGCACGGTTGACGAGATACAAATTGATCTTTTTAGCCCCTCACATTCAAATTAGGAGGTGTTGTGCTCTTAATCCAGCTGAACTCCTACCCTTCCCGCAAGATATTACTTGCAGCGATGAAGACTCACATGATTGTTTGTATACAACCGAACAAGAAACAAAGGGCAGGATTGATTTGAAAGATGCCCCTTTGGATAATCCGCAAGGAGAGCTGTTCTGTGATGGCTCCTGCTTTAAACTTCCGGATGGTACATCCACAGCCGCTTATGCAATCACTACCTTGAGCACGGTTGTGGAAACTAAGAGAATTACATATAATTCTGAGCAGGCTGCAGAGATTATAGCCTTAACCCGAGCTTGTGAACTTTCCGAAGGGTTTGCAGTGAATATATATACTGATAGTCAGTATGCCTTTGGGGTGGTTCACAACTTTGGAAGACTTTGGTCAGAAAGAGGATTCCTAATCTCGTATGGCACCAAGATCCAACATGGCACCCTAGTAGTGCAACTTCTCTCAGCACTTGCGCTCCCTACCCAGTTAGCAGTTGTGAAATGTGCAGCACATCGCAAGATTGTAGATAACATTGGAAAAGGGAATGCTTTCGCTAATCAACTAGCTAGACAAACTGCCACTGATCTCCTTACTGAGATATATGTTCCTAGGAAAACTGAAAATGCTAATGTAATGGATGAGGATGTGGGGACTGTACGGGAGATCCAAGCCGATGCCACAGTAAAGAAACAAAGAGGTAGGCTGCGGGCTTGGGAAAACTTGATGATGATGGGTGCTGGGTGGACACGGTGGATGGGAAATGTTTACTGCACGATGCGTATGTGCTTATGATGGCTGTAATGGCACACGGTCCTACGCATGTGTGTGCTCAACAGATGATGAAAATGTTTGAAAGAGTGTGGGTAAATGACAACATTTCAAAAATTGCTCAGCAATATGTCCAGAATTGTATGATTTGCCGACAACATAATGTGGGAAAGGGGACAGCAACCCCGAGGGGAAGTTATGGGCCACCCTCTGTCCCATTTGAAGTAATTCACTTTGATTTCATTGAAATGGAGCGATGCAATAATTTAAAATATGTATTGGTAGTCGTTTGTGCCTTTAGTAAGTGGGTTGAGGCTTTTCCTGTTAAAGATGCCACAGCTATCACCACTGAGAATACTATGTTAAAGGAGTATTTTCCCCGGTTCGGTTTGCCGAGAGTTATCTGGTCGGACAATGGTCTACACTTTGTCGCCGCTGTAATCCGACAGATATATTTACAGCGTTACAAATTGACAAATGGTTCCATTCGCCAGACATCCTCAGAGCGCCAGACTAGTAGAAAGACACAACGGTATCATCAAGAACAAACTCGCTAAAACGTGTGCTGGCACCAAACTAAAATGGCCGGACGCCTTACCGGTCGTGTTAGTAGCCATGCGTACAACCCCTCAAACTAAGACTGGGCTCTCTCCATTTGAGGTGGTAATGGAGAGACCTGCCAATATCTGGAATTTGCCAAAATGTCGAAAGTTAAGAGATATTGAAAATGTATTACTTTCAGATTATTGTAGCCAATTGACTAAAAACCTGGATTTGATTTACCACCAGGTACGAGAGGCCTTACCTGTGCGGTATGAAGGCCCGGGCCACGGCATACGACCTGGAACCTTGGTACTCACTAAGTCATTTGAGCGCACCTCCTGCCTCGCGCCTCGCTACCGTGGGCCGTTCCAGGTCTTGTTGGTCACCCAAACAGCGGTGCGGGTAGCTGGCTGAAAGAATTGGATCCACGCGTCACACATCAAGAAACTTCCTCACCCTGTGCCACACGTTACATAAGAAGCAGAACCCCTTGCTGATACTGCAACCAATGATCCTAAAGCAGTAAACAGCACCAAGAGTGTGTCAGAGAATATCTCTAAGCCCGAGAGGCTTGGGGAAGCTGCCATTTTGTTTCCACACTCTCCACCGATTTTGCACCTGTGAGCGGCTGTTTCAAACACAGCCCCTTCGTTTGTCCCGGATACGTTGCTTCCAACGGGAAGTGACGACACATTGCTTCTGGATCAATCAGTGCCAGGAACAGCCAGATATCACTTGTGTCCAAGAACAAAAGACATACTGCACGGTTCGACTGTGCATTCAAGGAAGGAAAAGAATCATCAAGGGCTTACTTTTGCCCAAATTTGTGAAAGGGGATTCTGTTGGCTAAGGTTTTGGAAGGATACAGAAATCACGCGACCGGGGGGGTCATCAGCAACGAACATTGGGGTTTCCATTTTGAAGACTGCAATACCTGCTACCGCCATCGCTCATATTGGACTTGTAAATAAGAGGGTGACCAACTGGGACAATGGACAAAATGCCTGGGCCCCGAAAACGTACTGCTGTATTTTTGTAATAATATTTGGATCTATAATAGGCACTGTCGTAGGCCTCTGGTATTTAGAAGAAGCTTATCCTTTAGAGTTCGCATACTTTGGCCCCTAGAGATTCCCAGCACAGACAAAAGTATCATAATAATACCTTTTTACTTATAATGAACGCTACACATGCCATTTTTAATAGATCCAATTGCTGGGTCTGTTCACATTTACAGCAACACGGGGATAAGGGGCTAGATTGGTATATTCATCCTTTACCGTTGACAACTGCTTGCTATGCTTCTCTTAGAGCACTGTTCTTTGGCCGATGGAATGATAGCGTCTCAGGGAACTTTGATGGCACCAATTTGAATAGTTTTGAGAAACGTGTTTTAACTCCCCTGGGATGCTCTCTTTTTTCGAATAGGAGTAGACAGAATGTCGCTTCTATTGGGCCTTCTGATAGATTGTCTCGTCCCTTTCAATCTTTGATTTCCTTTAAAATGGCTCCGATAGGCAATAAGGATGCCATGCCTCCTTCTTACACTGTTAACCATAGCCCCAATTCAGTTTCTTTCTGCATACAGAGGAATGGCACTCGGTCAATGGGAGATTTTAAAGGTTGTGCCAATGTTGCAAATTTGACTGGAGAAGACAGACCTTTGTATGTAGGCGAACCTGTCTATTTTGTTTGCGGTAATATAGCGTTTCCATGGTTGCCCAGGAATTGGCAAGGAACCTGTTATTTAGGGATCCTGTTACCTGGGGTGTTTATAGCGAGTACTAAAGAAGTTTCGAAGGCTCGTCCATGACGGGATGAGAATGGTGATACCCCGGCACAAGTATTGGGAGATATAGCAAAATCAGTTGTGCCATTTTGGGGGCAGATAGCGAATTCAGAAGATATCAGAAAACTAGCAAGAGTACTGGAGAGAACCATCAACCGGATCCCAGATATACTCTACAATATGACATTAGAGCAGAAAGCAATAGGATCAGTAGCACTCCAAAATCGAATGGGATTAGATGTCATTCTAGCTGAGCATGGTGGAGTATGCAAATTAGTGGGGTCCGCTTGCTGTGTTTTCATACCAGATTCCTCCCCAACTATCTTTAAGGCAATACAAAATCTGCACATCTTTGGTTCCGAAGTGCATGTTCCTGAGGGAAACTGGGATCTAAGCGCTTGGTTCTGGGACTTCTTGCGATCTTGGGGTTGGAAGCTACTTTTGGTTTTATTAACTATTTTAGGAGTTCTATTGTTCCTTTGATGCTGCATTCAGTGTCTGCCTGGTATGTGTTCGATGCTAGGGGGAAGTTGTGCACAAGCGATAAATTCGACAGGACATGAGGTGTATGCCTCAGATAAAATTTCCAAATAATATGTGTTGAAAGATATATTAGTAAAAGACCTAATGGCAATAGATATTTCAGATAGTGATTCAGGGTACATGGATACTGATGTATGGAGTTATTCGTAAGGAGACCCAAAATAGTTTTTAGCACTTGGCATAGGCCAAAAGGAGGGTTTGATGGAATAAAAAGTATATTGTGCCTCCTATTGTAATAAATATATTAATATTGGCCTACGCCAAGCTGCTCGAAAGTCATTTGCGAGATCTGTGTTACAAGGTCCTGACCTTTAATCTATGTAGGCCGCCATTTTAGGTCACACCGCCATTTTAGCATTTATGTGAAAAAGTCACCCTTTGAGCTAAAATGGTGGACGATGTCATTGCAAAATACAACATGGCCGTCTTGACCTCTGTGCATCGCTAATGTGTAATCTGCCTGCAGGCCACTTGTTGAGGTCATGAACTGAGAACTCGTCCTACGTTGACCTATGTGTAAAAGGATGGCTCGCGCAATGAAACCAATCCATGTGTATATATTAAGATAATGTATTTACACATTGTACAAAGAACATCTGTTTTATTATATCGGATTAATGTTTAAGAAGACCTGCAATACGAAATTTAGAATACATAGTTAATGCATACGCCTATTGTTACATGTAATAAAGAACAAACCAGTTAGATGCGGTTAGTTGAGACTCGGCAACGGACCCTAGAATTGGTAACGTATAAAGTAGAAGATTAACCCGAAGGAGGGTTGGCCATAGCACTCACAAAATGTATAAAAAGCGAATGCATTCTATTGTCAGTCTCTCACTGAACACACTGAACCACGCTGGAGTTTGTTGTGTTGTACTGAGGGCCGATAGCTATCTGACTTTGCACTGTTTTGTAATTGTATTTGATAGAGAATAAAGTACTTTGTATGTTTCTTTGAAACCTGTGTTTGGTGTATTTCCTTTTGGGGTACTCAGCCTCGATATTTTGTTTCTCTTTTCACAGTACCACAAAAGGAAATACACCAAACACGGGCTATAAAGATTCACAGATCTTTAATACTGCACAGTTTACAAAGAAACAAAGGTACAGATAGCTATCTGACTCTCAACACCCCGCAATGAGTACCAGCCTGTCAGAGTGAGGAGGGAGAGTGCTGGACATCTAAACATTTGCATATTTATACATTCTCTGCAATATTGGTCAGACCCTCTACAGGTTAATAATCTGCCGTCTAGAGTTTGTGCCGAGTTCACATATAGCTTGTACAATAATATACAGAAGGATTACACGAGATTGCATTTCCATCAAGTTACAATGACAATGTATATTCTTGAATCCAGCAGTAAACTTAGTCAATATCCCTTCACAATGTAGTTCAGCCTGTGTCCATGCTTGACCTTTGCACAACATTGTTGCCAATGAGTATTCATGGATGAGGCTTGTTAGCGCAGACAATCCTGGGACAACAGTTCATTCACAATACAAGGTCTCATTACCTAGTCTAAACAGTCAGCCCACGGACAGTCTAACCATTAACAGAACTCAAAGGTCGGGAAGGCTTGGTTGCAAGTTTGAAACACAGTCCACCATTTTAGAACAGAGAATCATACGGACAGAAATCAAAATGGCGGATGAATCTAAAATGGCGGAGAAGTCGATCCAAAATCGGAACTTTGCAACGCGGTTTTCTTCGCAAAGCAACTAGGCTTAGGCCAATATAAATCAAAAGGAGGCATAATATGATTTCCCGTTTGTGCTTAGTGCCCGTCCACACAGAGGATGAACTGACAAAAGATCCAGTGGGCACTTCAGAGTGGGGAACTACACACAGGGCATCAGCACAAGACATGCCCTGTGAGTTCTTTGGGTTGGAGAAAGTCATTAGCCAAGTCACCACAGTGCAGAAGTTACATTTACGTCAACACATCGGATCCAACACCGTCATAAACATGATAAACTAGCAGCATGGTGAGAGGATCATCAGGAAGTATAAGCCAGGTTCTGATATGAAGGCTGATCATTCCCATCATTATTGAAGCCACATCTGATTTGTAGATTATCAGTGTAATCCTTGTGTGCTGAGACCAAGCTATTGTCACGCCGCGCGCTCGCTCGCGTGCGCCACTTACCTGCTATGGGGATCCGGGTCCTCGGCCTCGGCAGTCTCCTCCTTCATGGAGATTCTATCCGCGGTGGCGTCTTTACTCACACCGCTCCGCGGTCCGTGGGCGCAGCCATCTTGCGTGTTCTGCGCATGCGCGGATCGTCAGTGTTCGACGTTCGCGCATGCGCAGTAACGCGAACTTGCGTTCCGGGCCTCGTTTTGGCCCCGGACCTTAAAAGGGCTTTGCATACACGGAGACAACGCGTCTCAACGCGGTTGTTGCCGTGTATGCGCTGCTGGAGCCTGGTTTCCTGTGCTTCAGTCTCTCCAGTTACCCTTGCTAGTTTTGCCCTGCCTTGTCCTGCCCTCCTACCTTCCTTTCTCTCCAGCCCCTGGTTCCTTCATTTCCTGGCTTCCCAGCCCTGATCTGTCTTTACCTACTTTCTGGTTTTGGGGTTGGAGGGGTCTTCTCTTGGTTGCCTATCTAGCCTTCTCCCTTCCTTGTCTCCTGTTCCGTGGGATTCCCTGGTCAGTCCTTCCTGTCCTTGCTGCTTGGCCTTGTCCCTTCCTCCGCCTTGTGCCCTGCCGGTACCCGTGCCTTACTGCCTTCCTGGAAGTTCCGAAGAACTGCTCATCCATCTTCTGGTGATAAAGGACTCATTCGCCTTCTCTGCCAGTGGAAACACTGTCCCGACGTCACGTTAATGCAGAGAAGTGCCACCCATGGCATTGGGAGTTGGTCCAGTGCTATCTTGCCATTTATTGTCAGGAGGGCGTTGGGTTAATTTCCTGCGTTACTGCTTCATCGGCATTGTCGCTCTGACAGACTGGCTGCCTCGACTCCACGAACCCCGGGAAGAAAAGGTAACCAGCGATCCTGTGAAACCTCGTTTAATAGATTGAGACGCCTTTCCTCCAGCCTCGACATGGATGACATGCAGGAACTACGTGAAGAAATGCGTGCCATGCGCCTCGAGATGACTACACTTCGTCAGGAGAACGACACCCTTCGACAAGCGATGGGCCGGGGTATGGGCGGACTATCACAACCAGTTCCACCACCACAGAACACCATGGCTTACACGACTCCCATGAAGTTTGATGGAGACCTGCGTCGAGTTCTGTACCCACTGTAGGATCCATTTTCAGTTTAGGTCCAGTCATTTTGCTCAAGACAAGGCCAAGATCGGGTACATTCTAGGAAACCTGACCGGTAGCGCGCTTGCTTGGGCCGCACCTCTGGTCTCTACTAACAGCCCCCTGCTGGGTGATTTCACCGCTTTTGAGAAGGCCTTTTTGGATGTCTTTCAACCACCTAACCTGGCAGCCATGGCCCAGAACCAACTAATGGAGATCAAACAGGGATCAGGTGATATCATCCAGTATATCAGTCGGTTTCGACAACTGGCAACCGATTCCCAATGGCCTGAAATCACTCAGAAGACATTATTCCGTCGGGGTCTGCGAGAAGAATACAAGGACAAATTGTTGCACATTCCGGAGCCAGAAACATTGCCCGCATTGGTGGAACAAGTCTTACGCATCGACCACAGGTTAGCGGAACGACGGAGTGAACGTCGCAGAATCGACAAGTACCGCCCAGTCCTTCCAGTACAATCATCCGGGCCAGCTACCTCAACCGACATGGGTCCAGAACCTATGCAGTTGGGTGCCATCCGAGGTCCGTTGTCCGAGGCCGAAAAGAAAAGAAGACGGCAGCAAAACTTGTGTTTGTTTTGCGGTGGTTCTGGCCATTTTCTAGGCACCTGCCCGCTACGTCCTTTGAGAAAGCAGGAAAACTAACAGGCCCGTTGTTTGGTGTGAAGGCAGCGACGGGCCGTCTCCTGGAATCAGACCTTCATCCCATGAACCCGGTACCTTTTTTGGTCTTGGAAGTTGGTTTGGCTTGGCTAGGGAAGTGTACGAAGACCCAGGCCCTTCTGAATTGTGGTGCGTCAGGTAACTACACCGATGCCTCGTTCGCGATTTCCAAGGGGATCCGTCTCCACTACAAAGAACGGCCTACAGTGGTAGAAGTAATCGACGGCTCTCCATTGTCTTCGGGTCCGGTGTGCCAATGGTCCGATCCCTTGTGGCTCTCTGTGGAAGGGCATCTCGAACAAATCTCGTTGGACGTCATCAAGTCTCCCTCTTTTCCGGTGGTGCTGGGCTTGCCTTGGCTGCTTTATCACAATCCTCAGGTCAACTGGACTGCTCGATCCCTGGTATTTACTTCGGCACGTTGTCCTCAGGACTGTGGTCTTCACGATTCCTTCCCAGTGATGTTGGAGTCTCTTAATCCTGTCAATGTATCTGACTGTCTATGTGCCACTCAGTCGGTACCTCAGGAGTATGCCAGATACCTCAAGGTGTTCTCCAAGCCAGAGGACATTCCTTTACCGCCTCATCGACACTTTGACTGCTCCATCGATATCCTACCTGATGCTGTCATTCCCCACGGCAAGATCTATTCATTAACCCAAATCGAAAAGGGAGTCCTACAGGATTACATCAAGGATTGCCTCAACAAGGGCTACATCGTGCCGTCCAAGTCTCCCGCAGGATTCCCGCTATTCTTTGTCAAGAAGAAAGAGGGTACTTTGCGCCCTTGTATCGACTATCGCCAATTAAACGAGATCACAAGGAAAGACAGATACCCACTGCCACTCATCCGGGACATCATCGAATCCCTGAAATCCGCGCAGGTCTTCACCAAGTTGGATCTTAGAGGGGCCTATCACCTGGTGCGGATTAAGAAGGGGGATGAGTGGAAGACGGCCTTCAAGACACCTTTTGGTCACTACGAGTACAGAGTAATGCCGTTTGGGCTCTGCAATGCCCCGGCCGTCTTCCAGCAGTTCATGGATGATATCTTTTCGGACCTTATTGGTATATCAGTATGGGTATACCTTGATGACATCCTGGTTTTTTTTGACACTCGCACTGCGCACGTTGCGCACGTTCAGGAAGTACTCCGTAGGTTAACTGCCAATCACCTGTATGCCAAGGCTGAGAAGTGTCAATTCCATCTGGAGAGTTTGGAATTTCTGGGCTATGTAGTCAGCAGCACAGGAGTGTGTATGGACCCCGTGAAACTGCAAGCCATACAGGAATGGAAACAGCCACACGGGGTTAAGTCTTTACAAAGGTTCCTGGGCTTCGCTAATTTTTATCGACGCTTCATACCACGTTTTTCTCACTTTGCCAACATGTTAACCCGCCTGACCAGCACCAAAGTACCATTTCTCTGGGACTCACAGGCTGAGGTGGCATTTCGGGAATTGAAGAAATCCTTCATGTCGGTTCCTGTTTTGATACATCCGGATGATGAAAGGCCATTTGTAGTTGAAACCGACGCCTCAGACTACGCAATTGGTACGGTCTTACTACAGCAAGATCCAGTTACGAAAACAGAACACCCGGTGGCCTACTATTCTCGGAAATTGTCTGTGAGTGAAAGAAACTACGCTGTGATTGAAAAGGAATTACTGGCTATAAAAGCGGCATTCGAGGAATGGCGTCATCACTTGCTGGGTGGGAGGTATCCGGTGGAAGTTCGCACGGAACACCGTAATCTTCAATTTTTACGGTCTTTGCAATGCAGAACATCCCGGCATGCTCGTTGGGCCTTCTACTTTTCGCAGTTTGATTTCACGGTCACGTACATCCCAAGTTCCCAGAATGTGAAGGCTGACGCCCTGTCTCGGTCCCTGGAAAACAACATCGAAGGGGCCAAGGACCCAGAACCTCTGATTGCTTCGAAGCATTTCCTGTCGATGGTGACTCCCCAGCTTCAACAGTTGTTAGAAGCCACACGGACGGATCCCTCCAGGTCACAGATACTGCAACGCTCTGACATCAAAGAACGTGACGGCTTGTTGTTCTTCGGGGATCGTCTGTACGTTCCCACCTTAGAGCTACAGAAGATCGTTCTGCAAAATTGTCACGATTCCGTAGTTTTTGGTCACCGAGGAGTTCGCACAACTCAAGAACTGGTCGCACGGCAATTCTGGTGGCCTGGATGGGCCATGCTGGTGAAGCTCTACGTGGATCCTGTCCAGTATGTGTCCAGACCAAGATTCCTCGCAAGAAACCCATTGGTCTCCTGAAACCGACGCCTACGCCCCCAAACCCTTGGCATACCATTGCTACGGACTTCATCGTCGACTTGCCGCTCTCTGGTGGTTACACGTGTATCATGGTGGTAGTGGACTGCTTCACCAAAATGGCTCACTTCCTGCCCTTTCCTAAACTGCCCACAGCTTCCCAGATGGCACAACGTTTCCTTCACGAGGTGTATCGTCTCCACGGTCTTCCTGCGAAGATTCTGTCGGATCGTGGGTCTCAATTCATCTCTTCATTTTGGGACCAACTGTGTCGGCATTTGGACATTCAGCATACTCTGAGTTCTGGTTATCATCCCCAGACCAATGGGCAGACAGAGCATACCAACCAAACTCTTGAGCAGTATCTACGTTGTTACGCCAATGCCACTCAAGACAACTGGTCAGAGTGGTTGGACACCGCAGAGGTGGCTTACAACAATGCTGTTGATTCCGCTACCGGACTCAGCCATTTTTTCTGTTCTGCCGGACTACATCCCAAGCTACTACCTGCTCGTCCTACTTCTACCAGTACTGTACCATCCGCAGATGCCTTGGTGACTCAGATACGCGATCAACATCGTCTGGCGGCCGGTACCTTAGCAGTGGCACAGGCACGTATGAACGAACAGGCTGACAAGAAACGGAGTTCTGAGCCTGACCTTCAAGTTGGTGAAAGAGTTTGGCTGTCCTCTAGGAATCTGTCGGTACGCAATTTACCTGTGAAACTGGCTCCCCGCTTTTTTGGTCCCTTACGCATCATTGGGCGGGTTTCCTCTGTTGCCTTTCGGTTGTCCCTGCCCCGTTCTTGGAGGATCCATCCCGTTTTTCACGTATCTCTTTTGAAGCCCTATGTACCTGATGTTCTGGTGCGTTCCTGTTCCCGTCCTGCCCCGGTCTTGGTTCAGGGGGTTCCTGAGTTTGAGGTGCAGGAGATTTGCGATTCGCGGATTAGGCGTGGTGCGCTGCAGTTTCTGGTCAGCTGGAATGGTTATCCGGCTTGTGACCCCACTTGGGAACCGCGCTCCTTCGTGCATGCACCGCACCTGGTTCGGGACTTCTATCTCCGCTATCCCTGGAAGCCTGGTGCCCCGGGGTTGTCCGAGAGGGGGTATGATGTCACGCCGCGCGCTTGCTCACGTGCGCCACTTACCTGCTATGGGGATCCGGGTCCTCGGCAGTCTCCTCCTTCATGGAGCTTCTATCCGTGGTGGCGTCTTTCCTCACACCGTTCCACGGTCCGTGGGCGCAGCCATCTTGCGTGTTCTGTGCATGCGCGGATCGTCAGTGTTCGACGTTCGCGCATGCGCAGTAACGCGAACTTGCGTTCCGGGTCTTGTTTTGGCCCCGGACCTTAAAAGGGCTTCGCATACACGGAGACAACGCGTCTCAACGCGGTTGTTGCCGTGTATGCGCTGCTGGAGCCTGGTTTCCTGTGCTTCAGTCTCTCCAGTTACCCTTGCTAGTTTTGCCCTGCCTTGCCTGCCCTCCTACCTTCCTCTCCTTCCAGCCCCTGGTTCCTCTCCTTCCAGTTCCTTCAGTTCCTGGCTTCCCAGCCCTGTTCTGTCCTTACCTACTTTCTGGTTTTGGGGTTTGAGAGGTCTTCTCTGGGTTGCCTATCTAGCCTTCTCCCTTCCTTGTCTCCTGTTCCGTGGGATTCCCTGGTCAGTCCTTCCTGTCCTTGCTGCTTGGCCTTTCCCCTTCCTCCGCCTTGTGCCCTGCCGGTACCCGTGCCTTACTGCCTTCCTGGAAGTTCCGAAGAACTGCTCATCCATCTTCTGGTGATAAAGGACTCATTCGCCTTCTCTGCCAGTGGAAACACTGTCCCGACGTCACGTTAATGCAGAGAAGTGCCACCTGTGGCGTTGGGAGTTGGTCCAGTGCTATCCTGCCATTTATTGTCAGGAGGGTGTTGGGTTAATTTCCTGCGTTACTGCTTCATCGGCATCAGACTGGCTGCCTCGGCATCAGACTGGCTGCCTCGACTCCACGAACCCCGGGAAGAAAAGGTAACCAGCGATCCCGTGAAACCTCGTTTAACAGCTATGAGGGCAATGTGGGTTTCAGGTTCCTGCACCCCTGTATTATAGTGTATGTGACAAAAGGCAGAATGCACACCTCCATTGAATCTCAGGGAGAACAGGTAACTCCTCCCTTGCCAGGTCTGGGACGTTCCAGCTGTAGATACCCTGAGAGCATGGTTTCAAAGGAGACCATTGCATATCAAAGGCCTGCCTCACACTAGGGGCTGATGCCTGCTTCACACTAGGGGGCTGATGCCTGCCTCACACTAGGGGCTGATGCCTGCCTCACACTAGGGGATGATGCTTGCCTCACACTATGGGGCTGATGCCTGCTTAACACTAGGGGGCTGATGCCTGCCTCACACTAGGGGGCTGATGCCTGCCTCACACTAGGGGGCTGATGCCTGCTTCACACTAGGGGACTGATGCCTGCCTCACACTAGGGGGCTGATGCCTGCCTCACACAAGGGGGCTGATGCCTCCCGCACACTAGTGGGCTGATGCCTGCCTCACAATAGGGGACTGATGCCTGTCTCACACTAGGGTGCGGATGCCTGCCTCACACTAGGGGCTGATGCCAGCTTCACACTAGGGGCTGATGCCTGCTTCACACTAGGGGGCTGATGCCTGCCTCACACTAGGGGCTGATGCCTGCCTCATACTAGGGGGCTGATGCCTGCCTCACACTAGGGGCTGATGCCTGCCTCACACTAGGGGGCTGATGCCTGAATCACACTAGGGGCTGATGCCTGCCTCACAATAGGGGCTGATGCCTGCCTCACACTAGGGGGTTGATGCCTGCCTCACACTAGGGGCTGATGCCTGCCTCACACTAGGGGGCTGATGCCTGCATCACACTAGGGGGCTGATGCCTGCCTCACACTAGGGGACTGATGCCTGCCTCACACTAGGGGACTGATGCCTGTCTCACACTAGGGTGCGGATGCCTGCCTCACACTAGAGGCTCACACTAGGGGGCTGTTGCCTGCTTCACACTAGGGGGCTGATGCCTGCCTCACACTAGGGGGCTGATGCCAGCATCACACTAGGGGCTGATGGCTGCCTCACACTAGGGGGCTGATGCCTTCCTCACACTAGGGGGCTGATGCCAGCTTCACACTAGGGGCTGATGCCTTCCTCATACTAGGCGGCTGATGCCTGCCTCACACTAGGGGACTGATGCCTGTCTCACACTAGGGGGCTGATGCCTGCCTCACACTAGGGGCTCACACTAGGGGGCTGATGCCTGCTTCACACTAGGAGGCTGATGCCTGCCTCACACTAGGGGGCTGATGCCCACATCACACTAGGGGCTGATGGCTGCCTCACACTAGAGGGCTAATGCCTTCCTCACACTAGGGGGCTGATATCAGCTTCACACTAGGGGCTGATGCCTGCTTCACACTAGGGGGCTGATGCCTACCTCACACTAGGGGGCTGATGCCTGCTTCAGACTAGGGGCTGATGCCTGCCTCACACTAGGGGGCTGATGCCTGCTTTACACTAGAGGCCGATGCCTGCCTCACACTAGGGGCTGATGCCTGCTTAACACTAGGGGGCTGATGCCTGCCTCACACTATGGGGCTGATGCCTGCCTCACACTAGGGGGGTGATGCCTGCTTCACACTAGGGTGCTGATGCCTGCTTCACACTAGGGGGCTGATGCCAGCATCACACTAGGGGGCTTATGGCTGCCTCACACTAGGTGGTTGATGCCGTCCTCACACTATAGGGCTGATGCTGGCTTCACACTAGGGGCTGATAGCTGCCTCACACTAGGGGGCTGATGCCTTCCTCACACTATGGGGCTGATGCCAGCTTCACACTAGGGGCTGATGCCAGCATCACACTAGGGGCTGATGGCTGCCTCACACTAGGGGCTGATGGCTGCCTCACACTAGGGGGCTGATGCCTTCCTCACACTAGGGGACTTATGCCAGCTTCACACTAGGGGCTGATGCCTTCCTCATACTAGGGGGCTGATGCCTGCCTCACACTAGGGGACTGATGCCTGTCTCACACTAGGGGGCTGATGCCTGCCTCACACTAGGGGCTCACACTAAGGGGCTGATGCTTGCTTCACACTAGGGGGCTGATGCCTGCCTCACACTAGGGGGCTGATGCCCGCATCACACTAGGGGCTGATGGCTGCCTCACACTAGAGGGCTGATGCCTTCCTCACACTAGGGGGCTGATGTCAGCTTCACATTAGGGGCTGATGCCTGCTTCACACTAGGGGGCTGATGCCTGCCTCACACTAGGGGGCTGATGCCTGCTTCAGACTTGGGGCTGATGCCTGCCTCACACTAGGGGGCTGATGCCTGCTTTACACTTGAGGCCGATGCCTGCCTCACACTAGGGGGCTGATGCCTGCTTAACACTAGGGGGCTGATTCCTGCCTCACACTATGGGGCTGATGCCTGCCTCACACTAGGGGGATGATGCCTGCTTCACACTAGGGTGCTGATGCCTGCTTCACACTAGGGGGCTGATGCCAGCTTCATACTAGGGGCTGATGCCTGCCTCACACTAGGGGGCTGATGCCTGCTTAACACTAGGGGATGATGCCTGCCTCACACTATGGGGCTGATGCCTGCCTCACACTATGGGGCTGATGCCAGCTTCACACTAGGGGCTGATGCCTGCCTCACACTAGGGGACTGATGCCTTCCTCACACTATGGGGCTGATGCCTGCTTCACACTAGGGGGGTGATGCCAGCATCACACTAGGGGCTGATGGCTGCCTCACACTAGGGGACTGATGCCTTCCTCACACTATGGGGCTGATGCCAGCTTCACACTAGGGGCTGATGGCTGCCTCACACTAGTGGGCTGATGCCTTCCTCACACTAGGGGGCTGATGTCTGCTTAACACTAGGGGGCTGATGCCTGCCTCACACTATGGGGCTGATGCCTGCCTCACACTAGGGGGCTGATGCCTGCTTCACACTAGGGTGCTGATGCCTGCTTCACACTAGTGGGCTGATGCCAGCTTCACACTAGGGGCTGATGGCTGCCTCACACTAGTGGGCTGATGCCTTCCTCACACTATGGGGCTGATGCCTGCCTCACACTAGGGGCTGATGCCTTCCTCACACTATGGGGCTGATGCCAGCTTCACACTAGGGGCTGATGCCTGCTTCACACTAGGGGGCTGATGCCAGCATCACACTAGGGGCTGATGGCTGCCTCACACTAGGGGGCTGATGCCTTCCTCACACTATGGGGCAGATGCCAGCATCACACTACGGGCTGATGGCTGCCTCACACTAGTGGCCTGATGCCTTCCTCACACTATGGGGCTGATGCCAGCTTCACACTAGGGGCTGATTGCTGCCTCACACTAGGGGGCTGATGCCTTCCTCACACTATGGGGCTGATGCCAGCTTCACACTAGGGGCTGATGCCTGCTTCACACTTTGGGGCTGATGGCTGCCTCACACTAGGGGGCTGATGCCTTCCTCACACTAGGGGGCTGATGCCAGCTTCACATTAGGCGGCTGATGCCTGCCTCACACTAGGGGGCTGATGCCTTCTTCACACTATGGGGCTGATGGCAGGTTCACACTAGGGGCTGATGGCTGCCTCACACTAGGGGGCTGATGCCTGCATCACACTAGGGGGCTGATGCCAGCTTCACACTAGGGGCTGATGCCTGCTTCACACTAGGGGGCTGATGCCTGCCTCACACTAGGGGGCTGATGCCTGCTTAACACTAGGGGGATGATGCCTGCCTCACACTATGGGGCTGATGCCTGCCTCACACTAGGGGGCTGATGCCTTCTTCACACTAGGGGGCTGATGCCTGCCTCACACTAGGGGACTGATGCCTGACTCACACTAGGGGGCTGATTCCTGCCTCACACTAGGGGCTCACACTAGGGGGCTGATGCCTGCCTCACACTAGGGGCTTATAGCTGCCTCACACTAGAGGGCTGATGCCTTCCTCACACTAGGGGGCTGATGTCAGCTTCACACTAGGGGCTGATGCCTGCTTCGCACTAGGGGGCTGATGCCTTCCTCACACTAGGGGGTGGATGCCTGCTTCCGACTAGGGGCTGATTCCTGCCTCACACTAGGGGGCTGATGCCTGCTTTACACCAGGGGGCTGATGCCTTCCTCACACTAGGGGGCTGATGCCTGCTTCCGACTAGTGGCCGATGCCTGCCTCACACTAGGGGGCTGATGCCTGCTTAACACTAGGGGGCTGATGCCTGCCTCACACTAGGGGGCAGATGCCTGCCTCACACTAGGGGGCTGATGCCTTCTTCACACTAGGGGGCTGATGACTGATTCACACTAGGGGACTGATGACTTCCTCACACTAGGGGGCTGATGCCTGCCTCACACTAGGGGCTGATGCCTGCCTCACACTAGGGGCTGATGCCTGCTCACACTAAGGGGCTGATGCCTGCCTCACAATAGGGGCTGATACCTGCCTCACACTAGGGGGGTGATGCCTGCTTCACACTAAGGGGTTGATGCCTGCTTCACACTAGGGGCTGATGCCTGCTTCAATCTAGGGGACTGATACCTGCCCCACACTAGGGAGCTGATGCCTGCTTCACACTAGGGGGCTGATGCCTGCCTCACAATAGGGGCTGATGCCTGCCTCACATGAGGGGCTGATGCCTGTTTCACACTAGGGGGCTGACGCCAGCTTCACAATAGGGGCTGATGCCTGCCTCGCACTAGGGGGCTGATGCCTGCTTCAGACTAGGGGCTGATGCCTGCCTCACACTAGGGGGCTGATGCCTGCTTCACACTAGAGGCTGATGCCTGCCTCACACTAGGGGGCTGATGCATGCTTAACACTAGGGGGCTGATGCCTGCCTCACACTAGGGGGCTGATGCCTGCCTCAGACTAGGGGACTAATGCCTGCTTCACACTAGTGGGGGTGATGCCTGCTTCACACTCGGGGACTGATGCCTGCCTCACACTAGGGGGCTGATGCCTGCCTCACACTAGGGGCTGATGCCTGCCTCACACTAGGGGCTGATGCCTTCTCATACTAGGGGGCTGATGCCAGCTTCACATTAGGATGCTGATGCCTGCCTCACAATAGGGGCTGATGCCTGCTTCACACTAGGGGCTGATGCCTGCCTCACACTAGGGGGCTGATGCCTGCCTCACACTAGTGGGCTGATGCCTGCTTCACATTAGGCGGCTGATGCCTGCCTCACACTAGGGGGCTGATGCTTTCTTCACACTAGGGCTAATGCCTGCCTTACACTAGGGGGCTGATGCCTGCCTCACACTAGGGGGCTGATGCCAGCTTCACATTAGGCGGATGATGCCTGCCTCACACTAGGGGGCTGATGCCTGCTTCACACTAAGGGCTGATGCCTGCCTCAAACTATGGGGTTGATGCCTGCTTCAGACTAGGGGCTGATGCCTGCCTCACACTAGGGGGCTGATGCCTGCCTCACACTAGGGGCTGATTACTGCCTCACACTAGGGGGCTGATGCCTGCCTCACACTAGAGTACTCATGCCTGCTTCACAATAGTGGGATTATTCCTGCTTCACACTAGGGGACTGATGCCTGCCTCACACTTGGCGGGTGATGCCTGCCTCACACTAGGGGTCTGATGCCTGCCTCACACTAGGGGCTGATGCCTGCTTCACACTAAGGGGCTGATGCCTGCCTCACACTAGGCGGCTGATGCCTGCCTCACACTAGGGGTCTGATGCCTGCCTCACACTAGGGGCTGATGCCTGCCCCACATTAGGGGCTGATGCCTGCTTCACACTAAGGGGCTGATGCCTGCTTCACACTAGGGGACTGATGCCTGCCTCACACTAGGGAGCTGATGCCTGCTTCACTCTAGGGGACTGATGCCTGCCTCACACTAGGGGGCTGATGCCTGCCTCACACTAGGGGGCTGATGCCTGCCTCACTCTAGGGGCTGATGCCTCCCTCACACTAGGGGCTGATGCCTGCCTCACAATAGGGGGCTGATGCCAGCTTCACACTAGGGCTGATGCCTGCCTCACACTAGGGGCTGATGCCTACTTCAGACTAGAGGCCGATGCCTGCCTCACACTAGGGGGCTGATGCCTGCTTCACACTAGGGGACTGATGCCTGCTTCAGACTAGGGGCTGATGTCTGTCTCACACTATGTGGCTAATGCCTGCTTCACACTAGAGGCCGATGCCTCCCTCACACTAGGGGGTTGATGCATGCTTAACACTAGGGGCTGATGCCTGCCTCACACAAGGGGGATGATGCCTGCCTCACACTAGGGGACTGATGCCTGCTTCACACTAGGGGGGTGATGCCTGCTTCACACTAGGGGACTGATGCCTACCTCACACTAGGGGGCTGGTGCCTGCTTCATACTAGAAGCTGATGCCTGCCTCACACTAGGGGCTGATGCCTGCCTCACACTAGGGGGCTGATGCATGCTGAAAACTAGGGGGGTGATGCCTGCCTCACACTAGGGGGGTGATGCCTGCTTCACACTAAGGGGTTGATGCCTGCTTCACACTAGGGGGCTGATGCCAGCCTCACACTAGGGGGCTGATGCCTGCTTCACTCTAGGGGACTGATGCTTGCCTCGCACTAGGGAGCTGATGCCTGCCTCACACTAGGGGGCTGATGCCTTCCTCAGACTAGGGGGCTGATGCCTGCCTCATACCATGGGCCGATGCCTGCTTCACACTAAGGGACTGATGCTTGCCTCGCACTAGGGAGCTGATGAATGCTTCACACTAGGGGGCTGATGCCTGCTTCACACTAGGGGGGTGATGCCTGCTTCACACTAGGGGGCTGATGCCAGCCTCACACTAGGGGGCTGATGCCTGCCTCACACTAGGGGGCTAATGCCTGCCTCACACTAGGGGGCTGACGCCTGCTTCACACTAGGGGGCTGATGCCTAATTCACACTAGGGGACTGATGACTTCCTCACACTAGGGGGATGATGCCTGCCTCACACTAGTGGCTGATGCCTGCCTCACACTAGGGGGCTGATGCATGCTTAACACTAGGGGGCTGATGCCTGCTTCACACTAGGGGGGTGATGCCTGCTTCACACTAAGGGGATGATGCCTGCTTCACACTAGGGGACTGATGCCTGCCTCACACTAGGGAGCTGATGCCTGCCTCACACTAGGGGGCTGATGCCTGCCTCACACTAGGGGGCTGATGCCTGCTTGACACTAGGGGGCTGATTCCAGCTTCACGCTAGGGGCTGATGCCTGCCTCACACTAGGGGGCTGATCCCTGCTTCAGACTAGGGACTGATGTCTGCCTCACACTAGGGGGCTGATGCATGCTTCACACTAGAAGCCGATGCCTGCCTCACACTAGGGGGCTGATGCATGCTTAACACTTGGGGGCTGATGCCTGCCTCACACAAGGGGGCTGATGCCTGCCTCACACTGGCGGACTGATGCCTGCTTCAAACTAGGGGGGTGATGCCTGCTTCACACTAAGGGGATGATGCCTGCTTCACACTAGGGGACTGATGCCTGCCTCACACTAGGGAGCTGATGCCTGCTTCACACTAAGGGGATGATGCCTGCTTCACACTAGGGGACTGATGCCTGCCTCACACTAGGGGCTGATGCCAGCTTCACACTAGGGGCTGAAGCCTGCCTCACACTATGGGGCTGATGCCTGCTTCAGACTAGGGGCTGATGCCTGCCTCGGACTAGGCGGCTGATGCCTGCTTCACACTAGAGGCCGATGCCTGCCTCACACTAGGGGGCTAATGCCTATTTAACACTAGGGGGCTGATGCCTGTCTCACACTAGGGGCTGATGCCTGCCTCACACTAGGGGGCTGATGCTGCTTTACACTAGAGGCCGATGCCTGCCTCACACTAGGGGGCTGATGCCTGCTTAACACTAGGGGGCTGATGCCTGCCTCACACTATGGGGCTGATGCCTGCCTCACACTAGGGGGCTGATGCCTGCTTCACACTAGGTGGCTGATGCCTGCTTCACACTAGGGGGCTGATGCTTGCCTCACACTAGGGGGCTGATGCCTGCTTCACACTAGGGGGCTGATGCCTAATTCACACTAGGGAACTGATGACTTCCTCACACTAGGGGGCTGATGCCTGCCTCACACTAGGGGCTGATGCCTGCCTCACAGGCGGATGCCTGCTTCACACTAGGGGGCTGATGCCTGCCTCACACTAGGGGCTGATGCCTGCCTCACACTAGGGGCTGATGCCTGTTTCACACTAGGGGGCTGATGCCAGCTTCACACTAGGGGCTGATGCCTGCCTCACACTAGGGGGCTGATGCCTGCTTCAGACTAGGGGCTGATGCCTGCCTCACACTAGGGGGCTGATGCCTGCTTCACACTAGAGGCCGATGCCTGCCTCACACTAGGGGGCTGATGCCTGCCTCACACTAGGGGCTGATGCCTGCCTCACACTAGGGGCTGATGCCTGCCTCACAATAGGGGGCTGATGCCTGCCTCACAATAGGGGGCTGATGCCAGCTTCACACTAGGGGCTGATGCCTGCCTCACACTAGGGGCTGATGCCTACTTCAGACTAGGGGCCGAGGCCTGCCTCACTCTAGGGGGCTGATGCCTGCCTCACACTATGGGGCCGATGCCTGCCGCACACTAGGGGGCTGATGCCTGCTTCACACTATGGGGCTGATGCCTGCTTCACACTAGGGGACTGATGCCTTCCTCACACTAGGGGGCTGATTCCTGCTTCACACTAGGGGGCTGATGCCTGCTTCACAGTAGGGGCTGATGCCTGCTTCACACTAGGGAGCTGATGCCTGCTTCACTCTAGGGGAATGATGCCTGCCTCACACTAGGGAGCTGATGCCTGCTTCACTCTAGGGGACTGATGACTGCCTCAAACTAGGGGGCTGATGCCTGTCTCACACTAGGGACTGATGCCTGCCTCACACTAGGGGCTGATGCCTGCCTCACAATAGGGGCTGATGCCTGCCTCACAATAGGGGGCTGATGCCTGCCTCACAATAGGGGGCTGATGCCAGCTTCACACTAGGGGCTGATGCCTGCCTCACACTAGGGGGCTGATGCCTGCTTCACACTAGGGTGCTGATGCCTGCTTCACACTAGTGGGCTGATGCCAGCTTCACACTAGGGGCTGATGGCTGCCTCACACTAGTGGGCTGATGCCTTCCTCACACTATGGGGCTGATGCCTGCCTCACACTAGGGGCTGATGCCTTCCTCACACTATGGGGCTGATGCCAGCTTCACACTAGGGGCTGATGCCTGCTTCACACTAGGGGGCTGATGCCAGCATCACACTAGGGGCTGATGGCTGCCTCACACTAGGGGGCTGATGCCTTCCTCACACTATGGGGCTGATGCCAGCATCACACTACGGGCTGATGGCTGCCTCACACTAGTGGCCTGATGCCTTCCTCACACTATGGGGCTGATGCCAGCTTCACACTAGGGGCTGATTGCTGCCTCACACTAGGGGGCTGATGCCTTCCTCACACTATGGGGCTGATGCCAGCTTCACACTAGGGGCTGATGCCTGCTTCACACTTTGGGGCTGATGGCTGCCTCACACTAGGGGGCTGATGCCTTCCTCACACTAGGGGGCTGATGCCAGCTTCACATTAGGCGGCTGATGCCTGCCTCACACTAGGGGGCTGATGCCTTCTTCACACTATGGGGCTGATGGCAGGTTCACACTAGGGGCTGATGGCTGCCTCACACTAGGGGGCTGATGCCTGCATCACACTAGGGGGCTGATGCCAGCTTCACACTAGGGGCTGATGCCTGCTTCACACTAGGGGGCTGATGCCTGCCTCACACTAGGGGGCTGATGCCTGCTTAACACTAGGGGGATGATGCCTGCCTCACACTATGGGGCTGATGCCTGCCTCACACTAGGGGGCTGATGCCTTCTTCACACTAGGGGGCTGATGCCTGCCTCACACTAGGGGACTGATGCCTGACTCACACTAGGGGGCTGATTCCTGCCTCACACTAGGGGCTCACACTAGGGGGCTGATGCCTGCCTCACACTAGGGGCTTATAGCTGCCTCACACTAGAGGGCTGATGCCTTCCTCACACTAGGGGGCTGATGTCAGCTTCACACTAGGGGCTGATGCCTGCTTCGCACTAGGGGGCTGATGCCTTCCTCACACTAGGGGGTGGATGCCTGCTTCCGACTAGGGGCTGATTCCTGCCTCACACTAGGGGGCTGATGCCTGCTTTACACCAGGGGGCTGATGCCTTCCTCACACTAGGGGGCTGATGCCTGCTTCCGACTAGTGGCCGATGCCTGCCTCACACTAGGGGGCTGATGCCTGCTTAACACTAGGGGGCTGATGCCTGCCTCACACTAGGGGGCAGATGCCTGCCTCACACTAGGGGGCTGATGCCTTCTTCACACTAGGGGGCTGATGACTGATTCACACTAGGGGACTGATGACTTCCTCACACTAGGGGGCTGATGCCTGCCTCACACTAGGGGCTGATGCCTGCCTCACACTAGGGGCTGATGCCTGCTCACACTAAGGGGCTGATGCCTGCCTCACAATAGGGGCTGATACCTGCCTCACACTAGGGGGGTGATGCCTGCTTCACACTAAGGGGTTGATGCCTGCTTCACACTAGGGGCTGATGCCTGCTTCAATCTAGGGGACTGATACCTGCCCCACACTAGGGAGCTGATGCCTGCTTCACACTAGGGGGCTGATGCCTGCCTCACAATAGGGGCTGATGCCTGCCTCACATGAGGGGCTGATGCCTGTTTCACACTAGGGGGCTGACGCCAGCTTCACAATAGGGGCTGATGCCTGCCTCGCACTAGGGGGCTGATGCCTGCTTCAGACTAGGGGCTGATGCCTGCCTCACACTAGGGGGCTGATGCCTGCTTCACACTAGAGGCTGATGCCTGCCTCACACTAGGGGGCTGATGCATGCTTAACACTAGGGGGCTGATGCCTGCCTCACACTAGGGGGCTGATGCCTGCCTCAGACTAGGGGACTAATGCCTGCTTCACACTAGTGGGGGTGATGCCTGCTTCACACTCGGGGACTGATGCCTGCCTCACACTAGGGGGCTGATGCCTGCCTCACACTAGGGGCTGATGCCTGCCTCACACTAGGGGCTGATGCCTTCTCATACTAGGGGGCTGATGCCAGCTTCACATTAGGATGCTGATGCCTGCCTCACAATAGGGGCTGATGCCTGCTTCACACTAGGGGCTGATGCCTGCCTCACACTAGGGGGCTGATGCCTGCCTCACACTAGTGGGCTGATGCCTGCTTCACATTAGGCGGCTGATGCCTGCCTCACACTAGGGGGCTGATGCTTTCTTCACACTAGGGCTAATGCCTGCCTTACACTAGGGGGCTGATGCCTGCCTCACACTAGGGGGCTGATGCCAGCTTCACATTAGGCGGATGATGCCTGCCTCACACTAGGGGGCTGATGCCTGCTTCACACTAAGGGCTGATGCCTGCCTCAAACTATGGGGTTGATGCCTGCTTCAGACTAGGGGCTGATGCCTGCCTCACACTAGGGGGCTGATGCCTGCCTCACACTAGGGGCTGATTACTGCCTCACACTAGGGGGCTGATGCCTGCCTCACACTAGAGTACTCATGCCTGCTTCACAATAGTGGGATTATTCCTGCTTCACACTAGGGGACTGATGCCTGCCTCACACTTGGCGGGTGATGCCTGCCTCACACTAGGGGTCTGATGCCTGCCTCACACTAGGGGCTGATGCCTGCTTCACACTAAGGGGCTGATGCCTGCCTCACACTAGGCGGCTGATGCCTGCCTCACACTAGGGGTCTGATGCCTGCCTCACACTAGGGGCTGATGCCTGCCCCACATTAGGGGCTGATGCCTGCTTCACACTAAGGGGCTGATGCCTGCTTCACACTAGGGGACTGATGCCTGCCTCACACTAGGGAGCTGATGCCTGCTTCACTCTAGGGGACTGATGCCTGCCTCACACTAGGGGGCTGATGCCTGCCTCACACTAGGGGGCTGATGCCTGCCTCACTCTAGGGGCTGATGCCTCCCTCACACTAGGGGCTGATGCCTGCCTCACAATAGGGGGCTGATGCCAGCTTCACACTAGGGCTGATGCCTGCCTCACACTAGGGGCTGATGCCTACTTCAGACTAGAGGCCGATGCCTGCCTCACACTAGGGGGCTGATGCCTGCTTCACACTAGGGGACTGATGCCTGCTTCAGACTAGGGGCTGATGTCTGCCTCACACTATGTGGCTAATGCCTGCTTCACACTAGAGGCCGATGCCTCCCTCACACTAGGGGGTTGATGCATGCTTAACACTAGGGGCTGATGCCTGCCTCACACAAGGGGGATGATGCCTGCCTCACACTAGGGGACTGATGCCTGCTTCACACTAGGGGGGTGATGCCTGCTTCACACTAGGGGACTGATGCCTACCTCACACTAGGGGGCTGGTGCCTGCTTCATACTAGAAGCTGATGCCTGCCTCACACTAGGGGCTGATGCCTGCCTCACACTAGGGGGCTGATGCATGCTGAAAACTAGGGGGCTGATGCCTGCCTCACACTAGGGGGGTGATGCCTGCTTCACACTAAGGGGTTGATGCCTGCTTCACACTAGGGGGCTGATGCCAGCCTCACACTAGGGGGCTGATGCCTGCTTCACTCTAGGGGACTGATGCTTGCCTCGCACTAGGGAGCTGATGCCTGCCTCACACTAGGGGGCTGATGCCTTCCTCAGACTAGGGGGCTGATGCCTGCCTCATACCATGGGCCGATGCCTGCTTCACACTAAGGGACTGATGCTTGCCTCGCACTAGGGAGCTGATGAATGCTTCACACTAGGGGGCTGATGCCTGCTTCACACTAGGGGGGTGATGCCTGCTTCACACTAGGGGGCTGATGCCAGCCTCACACTAGGGGGCTGATGCCTGCCTCACACTAGGGGGCTAATGCCTGCCTCACACTAGGGGGCTGACGCCTGCTTCACACTAGGGGGCTGATGCCTAATTCACACTAGGGGACTGATGACTTCCTCACACTAGGGGGATGATGCCTGCCTCACACTAGTGGCTGATGCCTGCCTCACACTAGGGGGCTGATGCATGCTTAACACTAGGGGGCTGATGCCTGCTTCACACTAGGGGGGTGATGCCTGCTTCACACTAAGGGGATGATGCCTGCTTCACACTAGGGGACTGATGCCTGCCTCACACTAGGGAGCTGATGCCTGCCTCACACTAGGGGGCTGATGCCTGCCTCACACTAGGGGGCTGATGCCTGCTTGACACTAGGGGGCTGATTCCAGCTTCACGCTAGGGGCTGATGCCTGCCTCACACTAGGGGGCTGATCCCTGCTTCAGACTAGGGACTGATGTCTGCCTCACACTAGGGGGCTGATGCATGCTTCACACTAGAAGCCGATGCCTGCCTCACACTAGGGGGCTGATGCATGCTTAACACTTGGGGGCTGATGCCTGCCTCACACAAGGGGGCTGATGCCTGCCTCACACTGGCGGACTGATGCCTGCTTCAAACTAGGGGGGTGATGCCTGCTTCACACTAAGGGGATGATGCCTGCTTCACACTAGGGGACTGATGCCTGCCTCACACTAGGGAGCTGATGCCTGCTTCACACTAAGGGGATGATGCCTGCTTCACACTAGGGGACTGATGCCTGCCTCACACTAGGGGCTGATGCCAGCTTCACACTAGGGGCTGAAGCCTGCCTCACACTATGGGGCTGATGCCTGCTTCAGACTAGGGGCTGATGCCTGCCTCGGACTAGGCGGCTGATGCCTGCTTCACACTAGAGGCCGATGCCTGCCTCACACTAGGGGGCTAATGCCTATTTAACATTAGGGGGCTGATGCCTGTCTCACACTAGGGGCTGATGCCTGCCTCACACTAGGGGGCTGATGCTGCTTTACACTAGAGGCCGATGCCTGCCTCACACTAGGGGGCTGATGCCTGCTTAACACTAGGGGGCTGATGCCTGCCTCACACTATGGGGCTGATGCCTGCCTCACACTAGGGGGCTGATGCCTGCTTCACACTAGGTGGCTGATGCCTGCTTCACACTAGGGGGCTGATGCTTGCCTCACACTAGGGGGCTGATGCCTGCTTCACACTAGGGGGCTGATGCCTAATTCACACTAGGGAACTGATGACTTCCTCACACTAGGGGGCTGATGCCTGCCTCACACTAGGGGCTGATGCCTGCCTCACAGGCGGATGCCTGCTTCACACTAGGGGGCTGATGCCTGCCTCACACTAGGGGCTGATGCCTGCCTCACACTAGGGGCTGATGCCTGTTTCACACTAGGGGGCTGATGCCAGCTTCACACTAGGGGCTGATGCCTGCCTCACACTAGGGGGCTGATGCCTGCTTCAGACTAGGGGCTGATGCCTGCCTCACACTAGGGGGCTGATGCCTGCTTCACACTAGAGGCCGATGCCTGCCTCACACTAGGGGGCTGATGCCTGCCTCACACTAGGGGCTGATGCCTGCCTCACACTAGGGGCTGATGCCTGCCTCACAATAGGGGGCTGATGCCTGCCTCACAATAGGGGGCTGATGCCAGCTTCACACTAGGGGCTGATGCCTGCCTCACACTAGGGGCTGATGCCTACTTCAGACTAGGGGCCGAGGCCTGCCTCACTCTAGGGGGCTGATGCCTGCCTCACACTATGGGGCCGATGCCTGCCGCACACTAGGGGGCTGATGCCTGCTTCACACTATGGGGCTGATGCCTGCTTCACACTAGGGGACTGATGCCTTCCTCACACTAGGGGGCTGATTCCTGCTTCACACTAGGGGGCTGATGCCTGCTTCACAGTAGGGGCTGATGCCTGCTTCACACTAGGGAGCTGATGCCTGCTTCACTCTAGGGGAATGATGCCTGCCTCACACTAGGGAGCTGATGCCTGCTTCACTCTAGGGGACTGATGACTGCCTCAAACTAGGGGGCTGATGCCTGTCTCACACTAGGGACTGATGCCTGCCTCACACTAGGGGCTGATGCCTGCCTCACAATAGGGGCTGATGCCTGCCTCACAATAGGGGGCTGATGCCTGCCTCACAATAGGGGGCTGATGCCAGCTTCACACTAGGGGCTGATGCCTGCCTCACACTAGGGGCTGATGCCTACTTCAGACTAGGGGCCGATGCCTGCCTCACACTAGGGGGCTGATGCCTGCCTCACACTATGGGGCTGATGCCTGCCTCACACTAGGGGGCTGATGCCTGCTTCACACTATGGGGCTGATGCCTGCTTCACACTAGGGGACTGATGCCTTCCTCACACTGGGGGCTGATTCCTGCTTCACACTAGGGGGATGATGCCTGCTTCACACTAGGGGCTGATGCCTGCCTCACACTCGGGGCTGATGCCTGCCTCACACTAGGGGCTGATGCCTGCTTCACACTAGGGGGCTGATGCCAGCTTCACACTAGGGGCTGATGCCTGCCTCACACTAGGGGGCTAATGCCTGCTTCAGACTAGGGGCCGATGTCTGCCTCACACTAGGTGGCTGATGCCTGCTTCACACTAGAGGCCGATGCCTGCCTCACACTAGGTGGTTGATGCATGCTTAACACTAGGGGGCTGATGCCTGCCTCACACTAGGGGGCTGATGCCTGCCTCACACTAGGGACTGATGCCTGCCTCACACTAGGGGGCTGATGCCTGCCTCACACTAGGGGGCTGATGCCTGCCTCACACTAGGGGGCTGATGCCTACTTCACACTAGGGGGCTGATTCCAGCTTCACACTAGGGGCTGATGCCTGCCTCACACTAGGGTGCTGATCCCTGCTTCAGTCTAGGGGCTGATGTCTGCCTCACATTAGGGGGCTGATGCCTGCCTCACACAGGGGGGCTGATGCCTGCTTCACTCTAGGGGACTGGTGCCTGCTTCACACTAGGGGGGTGATGCCTGCTTCACACTAAGGGACTGATGCCTGCCTCACACTAGGGTGGGTGATGCCTGCTTCACACTAGGGGCTGATGCCTGCCTCACACTAGGGGGGTGATGCCGGCTTCACACTAGGGGACTGATGCCTGCCTCACACTAGGGGGCTGATGCCTGCCTCACACTAGGGGCAGATGCCTGCCTCAAACTAGGGGGCTGATGCATGATTAACACTAGGGGGCTGATGCCTGCTTCACACTAGGGGGGTGATGCCTGCTTCACACTAAGGGGATGATGCCTGCCTCACACTAGGGGGCTGATGCCAGCCTCACACTAGGGGGCTGATGCCTGCCTCACACTAGGGGGCTGATGCCTGCTTCACACTAGGGGGCTGATTCCAGCTTCACACTAGGGGCTGATGCCTGCCTCACACTAGGGGGCTGATCCCTGCTTCAGACTAGGGACTGATGTCTGCCTCACACTAGGGGGCTGATGCCTGCTTCACACTAGAGGCCGATGCCTGCCTCACACTAGGGGGCTGATGCATGCTTAACACTTGGGGGCTGATGCCTGCCTCACACAAGGGGGCTGATGCCTGCCTCACACTGGCGGACTGATGCCTGCTTCAAACTAGGGGGGTGATGCCTGCTTCACACTAAGGGGATGATGCCTGCTTCACACTAGGGGACTGATGCCTGCCTCACACTAGGGAGCTGATGCCTGCTTCACACTAAGGGGATGATGCCTGCTTCACACTAGGGGACTGATGCCTGCCTCACACAGGGGGCTGATGCCAGCTTCACACTAGGGGCTGATGCCTGCCTCACACTAGGGGGCTGATGCCTGCTTCAGACTAGGGGCTGATGCCTGCCTCAGACTAGGCGGCTGATGCCTGTTTCACACTAGAGGTCGATGCCTGCCTCACACTAGGGGGCTAATGCCTGCTTAACACTAGGGGGCTGATGCCTGTCTCACACTAGGGGCTGATGCCTGCCTCACACCAGGGGGCTGATGCTGCTTTACACTAGAGGCCGATGCCTGCCTCACACTAGGGGGCTGATGCCTGCTTACCACTAGGGGGCTGATGCCTGCCTCACACTATGGGGCTGATGCCTGCCTCACACTAGGGGGCTGATGCCTGCTTCACACTAGGGGGCTGATGCCTGCTTCACACTAGGGGGCTGATGCTTGTCTCACACTAGGGGGCTGATGCCTGCTTCACACTAGGGGGCTGATGCCTAATTCACACTAGGGGCTGATGCCTGCCTCACACTAGGGGCTGATGCCTGCTTCACACTAGGGGGCTTATGCCAGCCTCACACTAGGGGCTGATGCCTGCCTCCCACTAGGGGCTGATGCCTGTTTCACACTAGGGGGCTGATGCCAGCTTCACACTAGGGGCTGATGCCTGCCTCACACTAGGGGGCTGATGCCTGCTTCACACTAGAGGCCGATGCCTGCCTCACATTAGGGGGCTGATGCATGCTTAACACTAGGGGGCTGATGCCTGCCTCACACTTGGGGGCTGATGCCTGCCTCAGACTAGGGGACTAATGCCTGCTTCACACTAGGGGGGGCGTTGATGCCTGCTTCACACTCGGGGACTGATGCCTGCCTCACACTAGGGGCTGATGCCTGCCTCACACTAGAGGCTGATGCCTGCCTCACACTAGGGGCTGATGCCTTCTCACACTAGTGGGCTGATGCCTGCCTCACACTAGGAGGCTGATGCCAGCTTCACATTAGGCGGCTGATGCCTGCCTCACCCTAGGGGGCTGATGCCTGCTTCACACTAGGGGCTGATGCCTGCCTCACACTATGGGGCTGATGCCTGCTTCAGACTAGGGGCTGATGCCTGCCTCACACTAGGCAGCTGATGCCTGATTCACACTAGAGGCCGATGCCTGCCTCACACTAGGGCGCTGATGCCTGCTTAAAACTAGGGGACTGCTGCCTGCCTCACACTAGGGGCTGATGCCTGCCTCACACTAGGCGGCTGATGTCTGCCTCACACTAGGGGTCTGATGCCTGCCTCACACTAGGGGTCTGATGCCTGCCTCACACTAGGGGCTGATGCCTGCTTCACACTAAGGGGCTGATGCCTGCTTCACACTAGGGGACTGATGCCTGCCTCACACTAGGGAGCTGATGCCTGCTTCACTCTAGGGGACTGATGCCTGCCTCACACTAGGGGGCTGATGCCTGCCTCACACTAGGGGGCTGATGCCTTCCTCACACTAGGGGCTGATGCCTGCCTCACACTAGGGGCTGATGCCTGCCTCACAATAGGGGGCTGATGCCTGCCTCACAATAGGGGGCTGATGCCAGCTTCACACCAGGGGCTGATGCCTGCCTCACACTAGGGGCTGATGCCTACTTCAGACTAGGGGCCGATGCCTGCCTCACACTAGGGGGCTGATGCGTGCCTCACACTATGGGGCTGATGCCTGCCTCACACTAGGGGGCTGATGCCTGCTTCACACTATGGGGCTGATGCCTGCTTCACACTAGGGGGCTGATGCCTGCTTCACACTATGGGGCTGATGCCTGCTTCACACTAGGTGACTGATGCCTTCCTCACACTAGGGGGCTGATTCCTGCTTCACACTAGGGGGCTGATGCCTCCTTCACTCTAGGGGAATGATGCCTGCCTCACACTAGGGAGCTGATGCCTGCTTCTCTCTAGGGGAATGATGCCTGCCTCACACTAGGGGGCTGATGCCTGCCTCACACTAGGGAGCTGATGCCTGCCTCACACTAGGGGCTGATGCCTGCCTCACACTAGGGGCTGATGCCTGCCTCACAATAGGGGGCTGATGCCTGCCTCACAATAGGGGGCTGATGCCAGATTCACACTAGTGGCTGATGCCTGCCTCACACTAGGGGCTGATGCCTACTTCAGACTAGGGGCCGATGCCTGCCTCACTCTAGGGGGCTGATGCCTGCCTCACACTATGGGGCTGAGGCCTGCCTCACACTAGGGGGCTGATGCCTGCTTCACACTATGGGGCTGATGCCTGCTTCACACTAGGGGACTGATGCCTGCCTCACACTAGGGGGCTGATGCCTGCTTCACACTATGGGGCTGATACTGCTTCACACTAGGGGGCTGATGCCTGCTTAACACTAGGGTCTGATGCCTGCTTCACACTAGGGGGCTGATGCCTGCCTCACACTCAGGGCTGATGCCTGCCTCACACTAGGGGATGATGCCTGCTTCACACTAGGGGGCTGATACCAACTTCACACTAGGGGCTGATGCCTGCCTCACACTAGGGGGCTGATGCCTGCTTCAGACTAGGGGCCGATGTCTGCCTCACACTAGGTGGCTGATGCCTGCTTCACACTAGAGGCCGCTGCCTGTCTCACACTAGGTGGTTAATGCATGCTTAACACTAGGGGGCTGATGCCTGCCTCACACTAGGGGGCTAATTTGCTGCCTCACACTAGGGGCTGATGACTGCCTCACACTAGGGGCTGATGACTGCCTTACACTAGGGGGCTGATGCATGTTTAACACTAGGGGGCTGATGCCTGCTTCACACTAGGGGGTGATGCCTGCTTCACACTCAGGGGATGATGCCTGCTTCACACTAGGGGACTGATACCTGCCTCACACTAGGGAGCTGATGCCTGCCTCACACTAGGGGGCTGATGCCTGCCTCACACTAGGGGGCTGATGCCTGCTCACACTAGGGGGCTGATGCCTGCTTCACACTAGGGGGCTGATTCCAGCTTCACACTAGGGGCTGATGCCTGCCTCACACTAGGGGGCTGATCCCTGCTTCAGACTAGGGGCTGATGTCTGCCTCACACTAGGGGGCTGATGCATGCTTCACACTAGAGGCTGATGCCTGTCTCACACTAGGGGGCTGATGCATGCTTAACACTTGGGGGCTGATGCCTGCCTCACAATAGGGGCTGATGCCTGCTCACACTAGGCGGCTGATGCCTGCCTCACACTAGGTGGCTGATGCCAGCTTCACACTAGGGGATGATGCCTGCCTCACGCTAGGGGGCTGATGCCTGCTTCAGACTAGGGGCTGATACCTGCCTCGGACTAGGCGGCTGATGCCTGCTTCACACTAGAGGCCGATGCCTGCCTCACACTAGGGGGATAATGCCTGCTTAACACTAGGGGGCTGATACCTGTCTCACACTAGGGGCTGATGCCTGCCTCACACTAGGGGGCTGATGCATGCTTAACACTAGGGGGCTGATGCCTGCCTCACACTATGGGGCTGATGCCTGCCTCACACTAGGGGGCTGATGCCTGCCTCACACTAGGGGGCTGATGCATGCTTCACACTAGGGGGCTGATTCCTAATTCACACTAGGGGACTGATGACTTCCTCACACTAGGGGGCTGATGCCTGCCTCACACTAGGGGCTGATGCCTGCCTCACACTAGGGGCTGATGCCTGCTCACACTAGGGGGCTGATGCCTGCCTCACACTAGGGGCTGATACCTGCCTCACACTAGGGGGTTGATGCCTGCTTCACACTAGGGGGCTGATGCCAGCCTCACACTAGGGGGCTGATGCCTGCTTCACACTAGGGGCTGATGACTGCCTCACACTAGGGGCTGATGACTGCCTCACACTAGGGGGCTGATGCATGTTTAACACTAGGGGGCTGATGCCTGCTTCACACTAGGGGGTGATGCCTGCTTCACACTCAGGGGATGATGCCTGCTTCACACTAGGGGACTGATACCTGCCTCACACTAGGGAGCTGATGCCTGCCTCACACTAGGGGGCTGATGCCTGCCTCACACTAGGGGGCTGATGCCTGCTCACACTAGGGGGCTGATGTCTGCTTCACACTAGGGGGATGATTCCAGCTTCACACTAGGGGCTGATGCCTGCCTCACACTAGGGGGCTGATCCCTGCTTCAGACTAGGGGCTGATGTCTGCCTCACACTAGGGGGCTGATGCCTGCTTCACACTAGAGGCTTATGCCTGTCTCACACTAGGGGGCTGATGCATGCTTAACACTTGGGGGCTGATGCCTGCCTCACAGTAGGGGCTGATGCCTGCTCACACTAGGCGGCTGATGCCTGCCTCACACTAGGTGGCTGATGCCAGCTTCACACTAGGGGCTGATGCCTGCCTCACACTAGGGGGCTGATGCCTGCTTCAGACTAGGGGCTGATCCCTGCCTCGGACTAGGCGGCTGATGCCTGCTTCACACTAGAGGCCGATGCCTGCCTCACACTAGGGGGCTAATGCCTGCTTAACACTAGGGAGCTGATACCTGTCTCACACTAGGGGCTGATGCCTGCCTCACACTAGGGGGCTGATGCCTGCTTAACACTAGGGGGCTGATGCCTGCCTCACACTATGGGGCTGATGCCTGCCTCACACTAGGGGGCTGATGTCTGCCTCACACTAGGGGGCTGATGCATGCTTCACACTAGGGGGCTGATTCCTAATTCACACTAGGGGACTGATGACTTCCTCACACTAGGGGTCTGATGCCTGCCTCACACTAGGGGCTGATGCCTGCCTCACACTAGGGGCTGATGCCTGCTCACACTAGGGGGATGATGCCTGCCTCACACTAGGGGCTGATACCTGCCTCACACTAGGGGGTTGATGCCTGCTTCACACTAGGGGGCTGATGCCAGCCTCACACTAGGGGGCTGATGCCTGCTTCACTCTAGGGGACTGATAGCTGCCTCACACTAGGGAGCTGATGCCTGCTTCACACTAGTGGGCTGATGCCTGCCTCACACTAGGGGCTGATGCCTGCCTCCCAGTAGGGGCTGATGCCTGTTTCACACTAGGGGGCTGATGCCAGCTTCACACTAGGGGCTGATGCCTGCCTCACACTAGGGGGCTGATGCCTGCTTCAGACTAGGGGCTGATGCCTGCCTCACACTAGGGGGCTGATGCCTGCTTCACACTAGAGGCCGATGCCTGCCTCACACTAGGGGGCCGATGCATGCTTAACACTGGGGGCTGATGCCTGCCTCACACTAGGGGGCTGAGGCCTGCCTCACACTAGGGGACTAATGCCTGCTTCACACTAGGGGGGATGATGCCTGCTTCACACTCGGGGACTGATGCTTGCCTCACACTAGGGGGCTGATGCCTGCCTCACACTAGGGGCTGATGCCTGCCTCACACTAGGGGCTGATGCCTTCTCACACTAGTGGGCTGATGCCTGCCTCACACTAGGGGGCTGATGCCAGCTTCACATTAGGCGGCTGATGCCTGCCTCACACTAGGGGGATGATGCCTGCTTCAACTAGGGGCTGATGCCTGCCTCACACTATGGGGCTGATGCCTGCTTCAGACTAGGGGCTGATGCCTGCCTCACACTAGGCGGCTGATGCCTGATTCACACTAGAGGCCGATGCCTGCATCACACTAGAGTGCTGATGCCTGCTTAACACTAGGGGACTGATGCCTGCCTCACACTAGAGGCTGATGCCTGCCTCACACTAGAGTACTCATGCCTGCTTCACAATAGTGGGATGATTCCTGCTTCACACTAGGGGACTAATGCCTGCCTCACACTAGACGGCTGATGTCTGCCTCACACTAGGGGTCTGATGCCTGCCTCATACTAGGGGCTGATGCCTGCTTCACACTAAGGGGCTGATGCCTGCTTCACACTAGGGGACTGATGCCTGCCTCACACTAGGGAGCTGATGCCTGCTTCACTCTAGATGACTGATGCCTGCCTCACACTAGGGGGCTGATGCCTAATTCACATTATGGGGCTGATGACTTCCTCACACTAGAAGGCTGATGCCTGCCTCACACTAGGGGCTGATGCCTGCTCACACTAGGGGACTGATGACTTCCTCACACTAGGGGGCTGATGCCTGCCTCACACTAGGGGCTGATGCCTGCCTCACACTAGGGGCTGATGCCTGCTCACACTAGGGGGCTGATGCCTGCCTCATACTAGGGGCTGATACCTGCCTCACACTAGGGGGTTGATGCCTGCTTCACACTAGGGGGCTGATGCCAGCCTCACACTAGGGGGCTGATGCCTGCTTCACTCTAGGGGGCTGATAGCTGCCTTACACTAGGGAGCTGATGCCTGCTTCACACTAGGGGGCTGATGCCTGCCTCACACTAGGCGCTGCTGCCTGTTTCACACTAGGGGCTGATGCCAGCTTCACACTAGGGGCTGATGCCTGCCTCACACTAGGGGGCTGATGCCTGCTTCAGACTAGGGGCTGATGCCTGCCTCACGCTAGGGGGCTGATGCCTGCTTCACACTAGAGGCCGATGCCTGCCTCACACTAGGGGGCTCATGCATGCTTAACACTAGGGGGCTGGTGCCTGCCTCACACTAGGGGGCTGATGCCTGCCTCAGACTAGGAGACTGATGCCTGCTTCACACTAGGGGGGGTGATGCCTGCTTCACACTCGGGGACTGGTGCCTGCCTCACACTAGGGGGCTGATGCCTGCCTCACACTAGGGGATGATGCATGTCTCACACTAGGGGCTGATGCCTTCTCACACTAGTGGGCTGATGCCTGCCTCACACTAGGGGGCTGATGCCAGCTTCACATTAGGCGGCTGATGCCTGCCTCACTCTAGGGGGCTGATGCCTGCTTCACACTAGGGGCTGATGCCTGCCTCACACTATGGGGCTGATGCCTGCTTCAGACTAGGGGCTGATGCCTGCCTCACACTAGGCAGCTGATGCCTGATTCACACTAGAGGCCGATGCCTGCCTCACACTAGGGTGCTGATACCTGCTTGACACTAGGGGACTGATGCCTGCCTCACACTATGGGCTGATGCCTGCCTCACACTAGGGGTCTGATGCCTGCCTCACACTAGGGGTCTGATGCCTGCCTCACACTAGGGGTCTGATGCCTGCCTCACACTAAGGGGCTGATGTCTGCCTCACACTAGGGGTCTGATGCCTGCCTCACACTAGGGGCTGATGCCTGCTTCACACTAAGGGGCTGATGCCTGCTTCACACTAGGGGACTGATGCCTGCCTCACACTAGGCGGCTGATGTCTGCCTCACACTAGGGGTCTGATGCCTGCCTCACACTAGGGGCTGATGCCTGCCTCACATTAGGGGCTGATGCCTGCTTCACACTAAGGGGCTGATCCCTGCTTCACTCTAGGGGACTGATGCCTGCCTCACACTAGGGGGCTGATGCCTGCCTCACACTAGGGGGCTGATGCCTGCCTCACACTAGGGGCTGATGCCTGCCTCACAATAGGGGGCTGATGCCTGCCTCACAATAGGGGGCTGATGCCTACTTCAGACTAGGGGCTGATGCCTGCCTCACACTAGGGGGCTGATGCCTGCCTCACACTATGGGGCTGATGCCTGCCTCACACTAGGGGGCTGATGCCTGCTTCACACTATGGGGCTGATGCCTGCTTCACACTAGGGGACTGATGCCTTCCTCACACTAGGGGGCTGATGCCTGCCTCACACTAGGGGCTGATGCCTGCTCAAACTAGGGGGCTGGTGCCTGCCTCACACTAGGGGCTGATACCTGCCTCACACTAGGGGGGTGATGCCTGCTTCACACTAGGGGGCTATCGCCAGCTTCACACTAGGGGGCTGATGCCTGCTTCACTCTAGGGGACTGATGGCAGCCTCACACTAGGGAGCTGATTCCTGCTTCACACTAGGGGGCTGATGCCTGCCTCACACTCGGGGCTGATGCCTGCCTCACACTAGGGGCTGATGCCTGCTTTACACTAGGGGGCTGATGCCAGTTTCACACTAGGGCCTATGCCTGCCTCACACTAGGGGGCTGATTCCTGCTTCAGACTAGGGGCCGATGTCTGCCTCACACTAGATGGCTGATGCCTGCTTCACACTAGAGGCTGATGCCTGCCTCACACTAGGGGGTTGATGCATGCTTAACACTAGGGGGCTGATGCCGGCCTCACACAAGGGGGCTGATGCCTGCCTCACACTAGGGGACTGATGCCTGCTTCACACTAGGGGGGTGATGCCTGCTTCACACTAGGGGACTGATGCCTGCCTCACACTAGGGGGCTGATGCCTGCATCACACTAGGGGCTGATGCCTGCCTCACACTAGGGGGCTGATGCATGCTTTACACTAGGGGGCTGATTCCAGCTTCACACTAGGGGCTGATGCCTGCCTCACACTAGGGGGCTGATCCCTGCTTCAGACTAGGGGCTGATGTCTGCCTCACACTAGGGGGCTGATGCCTGCTTCACACTAAGGGGTTGATGCCTGCTTCACACTAGGGGACTGATGCCTGCCTCACACTAGGGAGCAGATGCCTGCCTCACACTAGGGGGCTGATGCCTGCCTCACACTAGGGGGCTGATGCCTGCCTCACACTAGGGGGCTGATGCCTGCTTCACACTAGGGGGCTGATTCCAGCTTCACACTAGGGGGCTGATACCTGTCTCACACTAGGGGCTGATGCCTGCCTCACACTAGGGGGCTGATGCCTGCTTAACACTAGGGGGCTGATGCCTGCCTCACACTATGGGGCTGATGCCTGCCTCACACTAGGGGGCTGATGTCTGCCTCACACTAGGGGGCTGATGCATGCTTCACACTAGGGGGCTGATTCCTAATTCACACTAGGGGACTGATGACTTCCTCACACTAGGGGTCTGATGCCTGCCTCACACTAGGGGCTGATGCCTGCCTCACACTAGGGGCTGATGCCTGCTCACACTAGGGGGATGATGCCTGCCTCACACTAGGGGCTGATACCTGCCTCACACTAGGGGGTTGATGCCTGCTTCACACTAGGGGGCTGATGCCAGCCTCACACTAGGGGGCTGATGCCTGCTTCACTCTAGGGGACTGATAGCTGCCTCACACTAGGGAGCTGATGCCTGCTTCACACTAGTGGGCTGATGCCTGCCTCACACTAGGGGCTGATGCCTGCCTCCCAGTAGGGGCTGATGCCTGTTTCACACTAGGGGGCTGATGCCAGCTTCACACTAGGGACTGATGCCTGCCTCACACTAGGGGGCTGATGCCTGCTTCAGACTAGGGGCTGATGCCTGCCTCACACTAGGGGGCTGATGCCTGCTTCACACTAGAGGCCGATGCCTGCCTCACACTAGGGGGCCGATGCATGCTTAACACTGGGGGCTGATGCCTGCCTCACACTAGGGGGCTGAGGCCTGCCTCACACTAGGGGACTAATGCCTGCTTCACACTAGGGGGGATGATGCCTGCTTCACACTCGGGGACTGATGCTTGCCTCACACTAGGGGGCTGATGCCTGCCTCACACTAGGGGCTGATGCCTGCCTCACACTAGGGGCTGATGCCTTCTCACACTAGTGGGCTGATGCCTGCCTCACACTAGGGGGCTGATGCCAGCTTCACATTAGGCGGCTGATGCCTGCCTCACACTAGGGGGATGATGCCTGCTTCAACTAGGGGCTGATGCCTGCCTCACACTATGGGGCTGATGCCTGCTTCAGACTAGGGGCTGATGCCTGCCTCACACTAGGGGCTGATGCCTGCTTTACACTAGGGGGCTGATGCCAGTTTCACACTAGGGCCTATGCCTGCCTCACACTAGGGGGCTGATTCCTGCTTCAGACTAGGGGCCGATGTCTGCCTCACACTAGATGGCTGATGCCTGCTTCACACTAGAGGCTGATGCCTGCCTCACACTAGGGGATTGATGCATGCTTAACACTAGGGGGCTGATGCCTGCCTCACACAAGGGGGCTGATGCCTGCCTCACACTAGGGGACTGATGCCTGCTTCACACTAGGGGGGTGATGCCTGCTTCACACTAGGGGACTGATGCCTGCCTCACACTAGGGGGCTGATGCCTGCATCACACTAGGGGCTGATGCCTGCCTCACACTAGGGGGCTGATGCATGCTTTACACTAGGGGGCTGATTCCAGCTTCACACTAGGGGCTGATGCCTGCCTCACACTAGGGGGCTGATCCCTGCTTCAGACTAGGGGCTGATGTCTGCCTCACACTAGGGGGCTGATGCCTGCTTCACACTAAGGGGTTGATGCCTGCTTCACACTAGGGGACTGATGCCTGCCTCACACTAGGGAGCAGATGCCTGCCTCACACTAGGGGGCTGATGCCTGCCTCACACTAGGGGGCTGATGCCTGCCTCACACTAGGGGGCTGATGCCTGCTTCACACTAGGGGGCTGATTCCAGCTTCACACTAGGGGGCTGATACCTGTCTCACACTAGGGGCTGATGCCTGCCTCACACTAGGGGGCTGATGCCTGCTTAACACTAGGGGGCTGATGCCTGCCTCACACTATGGGGCTGATGCCTGCCTCACACTAGGGGGCTGATGTCTGCCTCACACTAGGGGGCTGATGCATGCTTCACACTAGGGGGCTGATTCCTAATTCACACTAGGGGACTGATGACTTCCTCACACTAGGGGTCTGATGCCTGCCTCACACTAGGGGCTGATGCCTGCCTCACACTAGGGGCTGATGCCTGCTCACACTAGGGGGATGATGCCTGCCTCACACTAGGGGCTGATACCTGCCTCACACTAGGGGGTTGATGCCTGCTTCACACTAGGGGGCTGATGCCAGCCTCACACTAGGGGGCTGATGCCTGCTTCACTCTAGGGGACTGATAGCTGCCTCACACTAGGGAGCTGATGCCTGCTTCACACTAGTGGGCTGATGCCTGCCTCACACTAGGGGCTGATGCCTGCCTCCCAGTAGGGGCTGATGCCTGTTTCACACTAGGGGGCTGATGCCAGCTTCACACTAGGGGCTGATGCCTGCCTCACACTAGGGGGCTGATGCCTGCTTCAGACTAGGGGCTGATGCCTGCCTCACACTAGGGGGCTGATGCCTGCTTCACACTAGAGGCCGATGCCTGCCTCACACTAGGGGGCCGATGCATGCTTAACACTGGGGGCTGATGCCAGCCTCACACTAGGGGGCTGAGGCCTGCCTCACACTAGGGGACTAATGCCTGCTTCACACTAGGGGGGATGATGCCTGCTTCACACTCGGGGACTGATGCTTGCCTCACACTAGGGGGCTGATGCCTGCCTCACACTAGGGGCTGATGCCTGCCTCACACTAGGGGCTGATGCCTTCTCACACTAGTGGGCTGATGCCTGCCTCACACTAGGGGGCTGATGCCAGCTTCACATTAGGCGGCTGATGCCTGCCTCACACTAGGGGGATGATGCCTGCTTCAACTAGGGGCTGATGCCTGCCTCACACTATGGGGCTGATGCCTGCTTCAGACTAGGGGCTGATGCCTGCCTCACACTAGGCGGCTGATGCCTGATTCACACTAGAGGCCGATGCCTGCATCACACTAGAGTGCTGATGCCTGCTTAACACTAGGGGACTGATGCCTGCCTCACACTAGAGGCTGATGCCTGCCTCACACTAGAGTACTCATGCCTGCTTCACAATAGTGGGATTATTCCTGCTTCACACTAGGGGACTAATGCCTGCCTCACACTAGACGGCTGATGTCTGCCTCACACTAGGGGTCTGATGCCTGCCTCATACTAGGGGCTGATGCCTGCTTCACACTAAGGGGCTGATGCCTGCTTCACACTAGGGGACTGATGCCTGCCTCACACTAGGGAGCTGATGCCTGCTTCACTCTAGATGACTGATGCCTGCCTCACACTAGGGGGCTGATGCCTAATTCACATTATGGGGCTGATGACTTCCTCACACTAGAGGGCTGATGCCTGCCTCACACTAGGGGCTGATGCCTGCTCACACTAGGGGACTGATGACTTCCTCACACTAGGGGGCTGATGCCTGCCTCACACTAGGGGCTGATGCCTGCCTCACACTAGGGGCTGATGCCTGCTCACACTAGGGGGCTGATGCCTGCCTCATACTAGGGGCTGATACCTGCCTCACACTAGGGGGTTGATGCCTGCTTCACACTAGGGGGCTGATGCCAGCCTCACACTAGGGGGCTGATGCCTGCTTCACTCTAGGGGGCTGATAGCTGCCTTACACTAGGGAGCTGATGCCTGCTTCACACTAGGGGGCTGATGCCTGCCTCACACTAGGCGCTGATGCCTGTTTCACACTAGGGGCTGATGCCAGCTTCACACTAGGGGCTGATGCCTGCCTCACACTAGGGGGCTGATGCCTGCTTCAGACTAGGGGCTGATGCCTGCCTCACGCTAGGGGGCTGATGCCTGCTTCACACTAGAGGCCGATGCCTGCCTCACACTAGGGGGCTCATGCATGCTTAACACTAGGGGGCTGGTGCCTGCCTCACACTAGGGGGCTGATGCCTGCCTCAGACTAGGAGACTGATGCCTGCTTCACACTAGGGGGGGTGATGCCTGCTTCACACTCGGGGACTGGTGCCTGCCTCACACTAGGGGGCTGATGCCTGCCTCACACTAGGGGATGATGCATGTCTCACACTAGGGGCTGATGCCTTCTCACACTAGTGGGCTGATGCCTGCCTCACACTAGGGGGCTGATGCCAGCTTCACATTAGGCGGCTGATGCCTGCCTCACTCTAGGGGGCTGATGCCTGCTTCACACTAGGGGCTGATGCCTGCCTCACACTATGGGGCTGATGCCTGCTTCAGACTAGGGGCTGATGCCTGCCTCACACTAGGCAGCTGATGCCTGATTCACACTAGAGGCCGATGCCTGCCTCACACTAGGGTGCTGATACCTGCTTGACACTAGGGGACTGATGCCTGCCTCACACTATGGGCTGATGCCTGCCTCACACTAGGGGTCTGATGACTGCCTCACACTAGGGGTCTGATGCCTGCCTCACACTAGGGGTCTGATGCCTGCCTCACACTAAGGGGCTGATGTCTGCCTCACACTAGGGGTCTGATGCCTGCCTCACACTAGGGGCTGATGCCTGCTTCACACTAAGGGGCTGATGCCTGCTTCACACTAGGGGACTGATGCCTGCCTCACACTAGGCGGCTGATGTCTGCCTCACACTAGGGGTCTGATGCCTGCCTCACACTAGGGGCTGATGCCTGCCTCACATTAGGGGCTGATGCCTGCTTCACACTAAGGGGCTGATGCCTGCTTCACTCTAGGGGACTGATGCCTGCCTCACACTAGGGGGCTGATGCCTGCCTCACACTAGGGGGCTGATGCCTGCCTCACACTAGGGGCTGATGCCTGCCTCACAATAGGGGGCTGATGCCTGCCTCACAATAGGGGGCTGATGCCTACTTCAGACTAGGGGCTGATGCCTGCCTCACACTAGGGGGCTGATGCCTGCCTCACACTATGGGGATGATGCCTGCCTCACACTAGGGGGCTGATGCCTGCTTCACACTATGGGGCTGATGCCTGCTTCACACTAGGGGACTGATGCCTTCCTCACACTAGGGGGCTGATGCCTGCCTCACACTAGGGGCTGATGCCTGCTCAAACTAGGGGGCTGGTGCCTGCCTCACACTAGGGGCTGATACCTGCCTCACACTAGGGGGGTGATGCCTGCTTCACACTAGGGGGCTATCGCCAGCCTCACACTAGGGGGCTGATGCCTGCTTCACTCTAGGGGACTGATGGCAGCCTCACACTAGGGAGCTGATTCCTGCTTCACACTAGGGGGCTGATGCCTGCCTCACACTCGGGGCTGATGCCTGCCTCACACTAGGGGCTGATGCCTGCTTTACACTAGGGGGCTGATGCCAGTTTCACACTAGGGCCTATGCCTGCCTCACACTAGGGGGCTGATTCCTGCTTCAGACTAGGGGCCGATGTCTGCCTCACACTAGATGGCTGATGCCTGCTTCACACTAGAGGCTGATGCCTGCCTCACACTAGGGGGTTGATGCATGCTTAACACTAGGGGGCTGATGCCTGCCTCACACAAGGGGGCTGATGCCTGCCTCACACTAGGGGACTGATGCCTGCTTCACACTAGGGGGGTGATGCCTGCTTCACACTAGGGGACTGATGCCTGCCTCACACTAGGGGGCTGATGCCTGCATCACACTAGGGGCTGATGCCTGCCTCACACTAGGGGGCTGATGCATGCTTTACACTAGGGGGCTGATTCCAGCTTCACACTAGGGGCTGATGCCTGCCTCACACTAGGGGGCTGATCCCTGCTTCAGACTAGGGGCTGATGTCTGCCTCACACTAGGGGGCTGATGCCTGCTTCACACTAAGGGGTTGATGCCTGCTTCACACTAGGGGACTGATGCCTGCCTCACACTAGGGAGCAGATGCCTGCCTCACACTAGGGGGCTGATGCCTGCCTCACACTAGGGGGCTGATGCCTGCCTCACACTAGGGGGCTGATGCCTGCTTCACACTAGGGGGCTGATTCCAGCTTCACACTAGGGGCTGATGCCTGCCTCACACTAGGGGGCTGATCCCTGCTTCAGACTAGGGGCTGATGTCTGCCTCACACTAGGGGGCTGATGCCTGCTTCACACTAGATGCCGATGCCTGCCTCACACTAGGGTGCTGATGCATGCTTAACACTAGGGGCTGATGCCTGCCTCACACAAGGGGGCTGATGCCTGCCTCACACTAGGGGACTGATGCCTGCTTCACACTAGGGAGGTGATGCCTGCTTCACACTAGGGGACTGATGCCTGCCTCACACTAGGGTGGGTAATGCCTGTCTCACACTAGGGGCTGATGCCTGCCTCAAAATAGGGGCTGATGCCAGCTTCACACTAGGGGCTGATGCCTGCCTCACACTAGGGGGCTGATGCCTGCTTCAGACTAGGGGCTGATGCCTGCCTCGGACTAGGCGGCTGATGCCTGCTTCACACTAGAGGCTGATGCCTGCCTCACAATAGGGGGCTAATGCCTGCTTAACACTAGGGGGCTGATGCCTGCCTCACACTAGGGGCTGATGCCTGCCTCACACTAGGGGGCTGATGCCTGCCTCACACTAGAGGGCTCATGCCTGCTTCACAATAGTGGGGTGATGCCTGCTTCACTCTAGGGGACTGTTGCCTGCCTCACACTAGGGGGCTGATGCCTGCTTCACTCTAGGGGGGTGATGCCTGCCTCAGACTAGGGAGCTGATGCCTGCCTCACACTACGGGCTGATGCCTGCCTCACACTAGGAGCTGATGCCTGCCTCACACTAGGGGGCTGATGCCTGCCTCACACTAGGGGGCTGATGCCAGCTTCACACTAGGGGCTGATGCCTGCCCCCACACTAGGGGGCTGATGCCTGCCTCACACTAGGGGGGAGTTGCCTGCCTCACACTAGGGGGCTGATGCCTGCTTCACACTAGGGGGCTGATGTCTGCCTCGCACTAGGGGGCTGATGCCTGCCTCACACTAGGGGGGTGATGCATACTTCACACTAGGGGGCTGATGCCTGCCTCGCACTAGTGGGCTGATGCCTGCCTCACACTAGGGGGCTGATGCCTGCCTCACACTAGGGGGCTGATGCCTGCTTCACACTAGCGGGCTGATGCCTGCCTCACACTAGGGGGCTGAAGCCTACCTCACACTAGGGGGCTGATGCCTTCCTCACACTAGGGGGCTGATGCCTGTCTCACACTAGGGGCTGCACACCAGGACCCTTTGAAGAGTCAGACTGGGAAAGCTGCAGGGTTAGGACAGTCATGAGGCACACTTGAATATGAGGAAGTATTCCTCCATCTTTCTTTCTGTGGGCTTGACCCTCCTTCCTCTCCCTTCCACTTCCTGTGGAGCAAGGCACTCTGGGTATGACATCAACAGGCACAAGTCACTTGACCCCTTACAGCAGGCTTGCTTTCCTCCAGTCCCTTGTGAGCATTTAATGATAAAAGAGGGGGTCTCCCACTCCTGCTTTGCTTCATTCCTGGTTAGTTGACCTTTCAAATGTCCGCAGCCTTTGAGGTGAAAAAGGTGTGCTCAAAGGCAGAAATAAGCTCTTCTCCCTACTGATTCCCATGGTGCATTGGGGGTGACTTTACTGAGGACCAAGGCAGAAATAAGCTCTTCTCCCAACTCATTCCCATGGTGCATTGGGGGTGACTTTACTAAGGACCAGGGCAGAAATAAGCTCTTCTCCCTACTGATTCCCATGGTGCATTGGGGGTGACTTTACTGAGGACCAAGGCAGAAATAAGCTCTTCTCTCAACTGATTCCCATGGTGCATTGGATGTGACTTTACTGAGGACCAGGGCAGAAATAAGCTCTTCTCCCTACTGATTCCCATGGTGCATTGGGGGTGACTTTACTGAGGACCAGGGCAGAAATAAGCTCTTCTCCCTATTGATTCCCATGGTGCATTGGGGTGACTTTACTGAGGACCAAGGCAGAAATAAGCTCTTCTCTCAACTGATTCCCATGGTGCATTGGATGTGACTTTACTGAGGACCAATGCAGAAATAAGCTCTTCTCCCTACTGATTCCCATGGTGCATTGGATGTGACTTTACTGAGGACCAACGCCCGAAATAAGCTCTTCTCTCAACTGATTCCCATGGTGCATTGGATGTGACTTTACTGAGGACCAAGGCAGAAATGAGCTCTTCTCCCTACTGATTCCCATGGTGCATTGGATGTGACTTTACTGAGGACCAAGGAAGAAATAAGCTCTTGTCCCTACTGATTCCCATGGTGCATTGGAGGTGACTTTACTGAGGACCAAGGCAGAAATAAGCTCTTCTCCCTACTGATTCCCATGGTGCATTGGATGTGACTTTACTGAGGACCAAGGCAGAAATGAGCTCTTCTCCCTACTGATTCCCATGGTGCATTGGATGTGACTTTACTGAAAACCAAGGAAGAAATAAGCTCTTGTCCCTACTGATTCCCATGGTGCATTGGGGGTGACTTTACTGAGGACCAAGGCAGAAATAAGCTCTTCTCCCTACTGATTCCCATGGTGCATTGGATGTGACTTTACTGAGGACTTGGGCAGAAATAAGCTCTTCTCCCTACTGATTCCCATGGTGCATTGGGGTGACTTTACTGAGGACCAGGGCAGAAATAAGCTGTTCTCCCTACTGATTCCCATGGTGCATTGGATGTGACTTTACTGAGGACCAAGGAAGAAATAAGCTCTTCTCCCTACTGATTCCCATGGTGCATTGGGGGTGACTTTACTGAGGACCAGGGCAGAAATAAACTCTTCTCCCTACTGATTCCCATGGTGCATTGGGGGTGACTTTACCGAGGACCAGGGCAGAAATAAGCTCTTCTCCCTACTGATTCCCATGGTGCATTGGGGGTGACTTTACTGAGGATCAAGCCAGAAATAAGCTCTTCTCCCTACTGATTCCCATGGTGCATTGGATGTGACTTTACTGAGGACCAGGGCAGAAATAAGCTCTTCTCCCTACTGATTCCCATGGTGCATTGGGGGTGACTTTACTGAGGACCAAGGCAGAAATAAGCTCTTCTCCCTACTGATGCCCATGGTGCATTGGGGGTGACTTTACTGAGGACCAGGGCAGAAATAAGCTCTTCTCCCTACTGATTCCCATGGTGCATTGGATGTGACTTTACTGAGGACCAAGGCAGAAATAAGCTCTTCTCCCTACTGATTCCCATGGTGCATTGGGGTGACTTTACTGAGGACCAAGACAGAAATAAGCTCTTCTCCCTACTGATTCACATGGTACTTTGGGGGTGACTTTACTGAGGACCAAGGCAGAAATAAGCTCTTCTGCCAACTGATTCCCATGGTGCATTGGGGGTGACTTTACTGAGGATCAAAGCTTTCCACTCTGCCTGCAAACCTCCATATGCTGTGAGAGCAAAGACTGAAATGACTTTATCCCAGAAGCTCTTGCAGTGGGACTCATAGCATCCGTAGGGCTAAAGCAGCGAGGCGTCCTGTTTTTCATCACTCAAACAAACTCAAACTGTATTCAAACCGTACTCACACTTTCTGAACATCCAGGTACTACTTTTGCTGCATCATCGAACTGGCTGGATGCCATATAACGCTACCACAGCCTAATCACCTGCCCGGCTTGTGCACCATGGCTTGCTTTGCAGCACGACTTGAACTGCTGAATCATTGCATCATTCATTGACCTGAACCAGTGGTATGCATCATTTTGAACCGCACTTGATTGTCAAACTAGTCCCGGTGGTCCATCAACCTGCATCTCTCAATGTTGAGTACGAACCGCATGGAGCACCGCCCAAATCGACTCGCAGCCTGGGATCAATGTGACTTGCTGCACAGCTGGTTCGACACTGTAGAACAACTGAACATTTGAATCAAATACTTTCAGGTGACCCTGTCTCCCTTTTGAGTCTCTTGAGACAGATGATGTCCCTTTTGCACCACCTTTTTCCACCAAGACATCATTTTTATCAACATTGTTGCATTTCTTGCCTGTTTCCACCCTGACAAAGTATCCATTTTCCGTTCTGCACTGTATCTCTTCTCTTAGGTGGCTGTTTGATTTGTAGTTTTTTAATAGTTAATTGAATGATTGGTTTGTTTAGTTAATGCTCTCTGTGTCTCCTGGCTCCTCTCTGACCCTTGTCACCTTCTACAGGCCACCTGGCCAAGCCACCCTCTTCCTCTCTGAATGGGCTGGCCACACTTCTTCTCTCCTCTCCTCCACCTCCCAGCTTCTCCTCCTTGGGGATCACATCATCCACCTGGACTCTCCTGACTCCTCAGGGCTTTTCTGCAACCTCTGCAACTCTCTCTCCCTTTCCATTCTACCCTCTGGTCCGACGCACTCTGCCAGACACACCTTTGATGCTCTCATCTCCTGTGACAACCCTCTCACTACTTCTCTCTCCTGGACTGACCACTGTCTTCTCTCTTCTCACTTGAAGCTTCCTGTTCCCCTGGCAATGGCCCACCCAGCACTGCCACCCTCATTCACGGTCATCTGACCCATGAAGGGAATGTCAGTGGCCCCCTTTGCCTCCACTTTCCCTCCCCCACCTAGTCCTGTGGCTGATCATCATCCTGACACAGCCCTTTCCAACTTTCGCCTTTCCATCTCTAACACTCTTGACAGCCTTGCCCCTGTCATGAGGATCCACCTGAAGCCCGCCAAAAAGTGCAATTCTTGGTATGACTCCGATCTGGCCACCCTGAGACACAAGTGCAGAGCAGCTGAATGGAAAAGGGGAGGTTTAGGTTCACCCTCTGACAGATTGGCCTGATACCTACTCCATAGGTAATATAGACCGTGTATCGTCTCTAAGACAAGAGTCTACATTGCAGCCAGCATCTCTGAGGCATCTAACAACACAGCCAAACTTGTTTAAATCTGGAAGGAGTTGGCCAATCCTACTGCAGTATCTTCATCTACCACTCACACCCAGGCCCTATGCTTGGCCCTGACCTCTCATTTCACCACTAAAAATCAGGACATCCTGTCCTCACTCTCATCTGTTCCCTTCCCTCCAACTCTCTCAGGCCCTCCTTGGCTGCCCCTTCTCCCCTCCTCCTCGTCTCCCTCTCTCCTGTCACACCTGTTGAGATTTCCAGACAAGTCTGGTCTATGAAAGTCTCATCTAAGCAGGTGTCTCCCTGCCCCTTCAGAACCATTAAGGACAACATTGACTCTCTCGCTCCAACCTTGGCTGATCTCTGCAACCACGCCTTTGCCACTGGAGTTTTCCCGTCTCCTCTCAAGCACTCCCTTGTGCTCCCCCTGCTCAAAAAAGCCGTCTGCTGACCCCTCTATCCTGGCAAACTATCCCCTGATTTCTATCACTCCTTTTCTGGGCAAACTTCTGGAGAAATTGGGTAACCCTCCACACTGAATATGTTGGTTATCTCCATGACCATCAGTCTGGCTTCAGAGCAGACGGAGGCATGGAAACTGCTCTCTTGAACACCCGTGGAGATTTTCTATCTTACCTTGACTCTAACTCTCCCTCTGTTCTCATCCTCCTCGACCATTCATCTGCTTTTGACACAGTAAACCCGAACGTCCTGATCACCCATCTCTGAGATACCCTAGGCATCATTGATCAAGCTCTTGGACCGACCTTCCAGGTTGAACTTGGGTCCTTCCTCTCCTCCATCACACTCTGAACATGTGCTGTTCCCCAGGGATCTATCCTCTTGCTCTAGTTTTTCAATGTCTCTGGCCGCCTTGGCCCACCTGATCGCTAACCTTTCCTCTAACTTTCAGCATTATGTGGTAGACGCGCAGCTCTCTGTCAGGCTACCCTCGGCATCCTCCTCCTCCTCGCTCATCCCTGGCTGTCTCTCCACTATTAAGGCATGGTGTGCCTATAATGATCTGTACTCCGAGACCCCCGGCCGGCCCATAGAGCTGAGGTTTGCTCAGAAGTACTTTAAGACAATATAGCTGCACTCTTGAGAGGGATGGGGGTGCATATTTATCACTCCAACACCAATCAATAAGGACAACTCAATGGTTTGGCAAAGGGAGTCTATTTAATGACAAGTACAAAAAACGGGGAGTTATGGATATCAGCAGTGATGCAATCGTCCTTCTTGCTTCAACTCCAACGAACTTCATACAAGTTGTAACATTTATACTCAAAACTCGTCATCATTGACGTGTAACACTCAAAAGTTAACATGCAATTCTATTTGTTAGGAAAAGGTAACTTTACTATAGGTACTATATATGTATATGGCAACGAAGTGAGGGGATTGGGTAAACACTGTCAGGTGGGCATCTAAGCCCTTCCTTCAAAAATGACTATTGCAGACATCACTAAAAGTACAACGTCCTATTGGTTCTACTAACTATAGGACCCTAGATTATTTAGTCCATTGTGATTGGGTTGGCACCAACCCCATGCATACTTTTCTACTTTGCTTAGCAGCACGCAGAATGGTCGGCCAGGTGCAGGGTGCCCCTTAGTTAACCGGCCTTCCTCCGATTATGGTTACAATCAATCATCACTTTGGTAGCCATGTGTCAATTAGTTCTCTGCGGTTCGCCTCGAAACTGAATCTTCTGTCTGGAAAAGGTTCTGATATCTCTGCCTGGTCCGGTGCCAAGCGTAGGTCTTGCCCGGCTGATACCGACACCGTGAATTTGTCTCTTGTCTCTCAATTTGTGTATTTGATTTTTGTTTCACCCGCCACCTGCCTTCGCCTTCTTATCTCAACCTTTCAGATGCTGAATATTCTGTTCTTAGTTTCAATTACGTGTAGCTACCTTTCGAAACTTCTATTCGTAAGACCTTGGCTCTCCTGGCACGAGTTGCCTCTGCTGAGTTTGTTATCGCCGTCTCTTCTCGTTTTTGCTAAATATAAGCTCCCTCGTGTGGCCTTTAGTAACCTGGGTTGATTCTGCTTCTTGTGCAAAGTAGAAATATACTTATAATACTTTGCTTCGTTGAGGTAGATTATGTATAATGGTGCTTGCCGCACTACTCTTCTACTAAGCATAGCAAGCCGCACTGTTTTCTTAGCTTTCTTGCGGTCCCAAGCATATTTACAGGTGTAAACTGGTAGAATATCTTCATCTTGCTTGCAGCTTAAGCTTCTTACACTTTCAGATCGTTCTCTCACTTTAAGTTCACGATATCCTTGTTCATGGCGTTTCATCTCTTTGCTTCATTCTCTGGTCGTCATTTCTTCTATCTGTGAGTCAGTACGGGCCCTTGTGGCGTCACCATTCGTCTTCCATTAAGGCCTTTTTGGTTTCTTCAGGGACTGTACTCAGACGATCTTCATTTTGTTTCATTTGTTGGTAAGGTTTTCTCAATGGGTACCTTACTGTCCATGGTTTTCTTGGTATTGGTACGTCAATAGGTACTGGGCAGAGCCCTACTGCGGCTCTCTGCTGGTTTATTTGTTCATCATACGTCACATATCTCGGTGTGAACGTTCCCAGTACTTCAAAATGGGCAACTGTAGTGCAGGCTTTATTTGGGACCTCCTCTACACTCCCCCTTCTGGGTGATTCATCGACCATTTTCACTTCCGGCTTTGGATTCATCTTACTCGGTTCTTCTGTATTCATCTTCACTTCATCGCCTGGGTTCATTCCTTCTTCATCTTCGGGATCTATACATGATGGTCTGAAGAAGTGTCTCTTTGGAGTCCATATTTGTATTACTCCTTTCAGGCTTCCTGCTGTCCTTACATGTTCATCTTTATTCCATGTCATCAATTGGCATTGTCCACTTGGGCTGCAGTAAACCCATCTTCCCACATAGTTTTGATGTCTCCTGGGGTAGAGAAACTCTGTTCCTTCTAGTGCGTGAATGCTGGCCTTTACATAGTCTCTTATTTCTTCATCAGTCAGGTCTTTGGGTTTCCATCCTGGTTCAACATCAATCATGATCTTCATTCCTATGGCTTTTATCGAAGTTTTCTAGCACTGAGAGATTATTATCTTGATAACACAAAATCCTAGCAATATCATCACTAGCAGGGCTCCTAGCAACTTGAATGCATCTGCCATCCATTGTGGAACCCATGAGAATTGCGATCCAAACCAGCTGTTATCATCAACTTTGTCTGTCTCGTCAATCATCTGGCTCTGCAGTTTTGTCAGCATACCTATGGCTTCTGTTAGAGTTCCATTTTCCTCATCCTGAGATGGTATAACTGTGGAACATGATTCTCCAATTTTTGCACAAACTCCTCCATCCATAGCTGTGATCATTTCAAGGACATATCTGTTCTGGAGAGTCATCAGTCGGATGGCTCTTAACTCTTCCTTGATTGCGTTAAATCCTTTTATTGTCGTGTTGATGGTCTGCAGTAATTCCCATCTGGTTATCTGTAACCATTTAGTATTTGCTCCAACTTGGAATCTTGACATGAGGATTGTTGCGAACACTGATCAGGTGAGGCTAAATAGCCTGTGTTCATATGGCATTGCATGAAAAGCTTCTTCAGATTTGGCAGAGAAGTAGTTTTCCCTTTTCAGTCAGGTCATCAGTTCGACAGATCTCTTTTTTCTCAGGTGAGCAACTGCTTTTGGGAAACTGTCAATACTCAGGACACTTTTCAGAATCACCAATGCTGGAATGTGGACGTTCACTATGGTGCATATACCTCCCCAGTATTTCGGCAGTCTGATGTAGGCTTTGGATCCACACGCCCAATAATGATCAATGATTACTGCAATTCCATGCTCCATACCTGGGGTGACAAAGATTTGTCCACAATTCTGATTCTCTCTCACCTTTCTTCTGCCATTGTTCCTGAAGCACAATTTTGAGCTTTCCAGTGGTACTATCTGTAAGAGTCCGCCTTTGTCTTCGACCCATGTCAGTAGTTTTGCAAGCTTTGGGCACAATGGTTTGCATAGCCTTTGTGAATTTTCAATTGCTTCTTTGCAGGGTCCGAGGACCATCCCTGCTCTGCATATCACTACTCCTTTTACCCATCCATCCGGTGAAAGCACTGTTCCCTAAGTCTGCATTTGGCCTCTGTTCTTCCAATTTCGAGCCTCTTCTGGAGTTTTTCCTTGGACATTTAGCTTCTGATTCACTTCCCATCTAATTTCAGCTCCTTTTACTCCAGGTTTCTTGTACCTGATCACATGATTCCTAGTAGGATCTCTGTTTCTTGTCTTGATGTCTTGAACATAATCATCTTAATCGGGATAGGCTGTTTCAGTTGCCCATATTAGGGGGGCGTCACTACCCATGAACTGGCCTCTGGTTTTGCATATTGCTACATGTGAAAGACAGTGTGCTGTCTGGACATCTATTTCTACAGCTACAAAGATCTTGGACTTCCCCATGCTGTATGGTAGGAGTGCACAAACAAAGCATTCCCCTTCTGAATTTCGTCTTCCAACTTCTTTCATGTGCTGGTACCAAATGTTGTTTCCCAAATGTACTGTGCTGTCCAAGTAATCGTATAATTCACTGTCATCTCCATGCATACTTCTCTTGATTCTTAACGTGTTCCTGTAGTTTGTTATAACTATATCCCTGAATGCATCTGTATGGCTCCTTCTTGCTGGAGGATTCTCAGGTATCCTGGTCCATGGTGCAGGCCTCCTCATCTGTGCCATTTGAGTAGACAAAAGTCTGGCAGTTCTTTCCTTGTCCTCATACATCTTTTTCCTGCTGGTTATAAATGCCCATCTCATCCACCCTGACATTGGTCCGGTAAATGGCTGTACTGTGGAACTTTTACTGGTCCCTTTCACTGGAATATACATGTTTGTCACTGCTGTCTCTGTGGGTTTCTTTTTCAACTTCTCTAGTCTTTCCACTATGTCTGCTTCCTTTATTTGGTTCTTTACTTTATTTGTAGTGATATTTCCAATAGTAGGCAGTTTCTTCTTCTCTGAGGCTTTGAATTTTGGTTCTGCAGTCATTGACACTAGGCCTGTTGCTTGCGCCTTCTCTGTTTGCATGCGTGTGGTTGTCAGTAATCTTGTCACATTCATGCTTTGCCGACCCTGTCTCCGGCTTTTTGATTCATCTGTCACCATAAATGTGTGTGTGTCATTGATAATCACATCCATCTCAAGTTCACTCATTCCGCTATCAGACCTGCTAGGGACTGGAATGACTATGTAAGGTACGGGTGCCTTCGTAGGCTTCATGCGTGCATCATTAGGTGGGCACACTGGAATTGGAATGCTTTGTGCACCGATAAAAAATGCAGTTCTGATCGTTAATGACAGTAAAACAATGATGAATATAATACATAAATACATTATGCCCCTGTATGTCAGGCGGCAGCATTTACTTCCAGAGAAACGTGGACGTCTTTCGTCCTGTGGGAGGACAAGGTTGCTGCTCTGGATCCCAATCTCGATAATTCGCCAAAATGTTAACTTTTACTGTACTCCTTTAAACAATATTGTCTTTCGGATTCTTTGTTGTGAGTTTCAGGTGTGAGAAAATTGTCCCACCTCTTGTGAATAATGAATTGTCTATTATCTCGGGATGCAGTTCTTTTACCCGGCTATTTTTTTTATTTTTTATTTTATTTTACATTTATAAAGCGCTCACACAGCCCGCAGGCATCGAGGCGCTGTTACAGGAATTGTTTTGTTTTTCTTAGTTGCATATTTTTTTTTATCTTAGTTACGTATTTATAACGCGCTTAAACACCCAGAGGTTTCTAAGCGCGGACCCGGGGATCAAACCTGTTGTTGCTTCGTGTCGTCTTGCTTCCAAGACGCGCACGCTGCCGCTGAGCTATCCTCCCAGGACAGCTATGGGAAGTGTCAATATCGAGCAATAATTCAGCAAGTCTATTTACTGTGCATGTTCAAAGTATGTCAGCTCCCAGTCTGTGCCTCTTATCTGCTTCATTCCTGAACACATTCCTTTTCCTTTGTCAAATAGAAAATATGAAAGGAACTCTCTGCCAATGTTCTCTCGATCTGTCCCTCAGCGGAAAGTCTAAAATCTTCTCAAATAGTTCTGCTGATGGTTGGAGAGATCCACTTGAATCACGATTCCATGGAAGAGCATGCCCATCTGTGTAGCATTAGCTGGATATCTGATGAAGGTGAGGATGTCAACATCGACAGGTCTCCCCACTAGCTCTGGAAAGTCAGTAATTAAGCTAAAGAAAACATTGCTGGCCAACCTGCTGTCTGCTGGTGACAGGGACATTTCTCCTGCCGTGCTGAGGTTCAGGATTGTATGTTTTCACTTCACTATGAACAATGTCTGCACGTTCCATTTGCGTAAAGTGCAACTAAGATCACAAGGTTATTTAGGAGTCTTCATTGACGTTCTGTATTTGCTGGATCTCGAAGAAACGTGAGCACGTCTGTGTTCTCCCAACAAGATCTGGACAGTCTTCAATTAGGCGAAAGGACAATGTATTGACAAGCTCATTTATTTCCTTCTTTGCTTGGGACATTTGGCTTTTCCTCACTGTATTCAGGAAGTAGAAGGAATTGCTCAATGATTACAGTAAACAGTCTCTTTATGATCTTTTTGTTTTAAGGATCTTGAAGAAATTCAGTGACACATGTGAGCCTCCCCACCAGTGACGGGTACGATCTTAGCACTATATTGAAGTATGTCACCGCATTTTTGGTGATGTCATTACTGGGGGACACCATAAGTGATTCCGAACAAGGTCTCGGTGTGGAGTCTGGATACTGTATTTTCTTCCAATGTATGCGTCCTCAATCAAAATTTGTCATGTTATTTTCTCGTCACAGTTTTGGTGTGCCTCAATTCAAAGTTCAAATTCAATAAACTATGTTGTGGTTTATAAGTGCAATTGTCTTTTTCACCCTGCAACTAGAATGCACAGAGTGTCCAGTTTGTCTGTCCTTCTCCTCTTTTTTGCTCAGAGGAATGTCCAAAGTGAAACCACAACTATCTCACAAAGTTCCTTTTTCTTTACTTTGGTGTTGCTCATGCGTCTTTTTTCTTCATCATGGATCTCGTCTGCACGTGCTGTGGGTCTTCCCTGTCGCTCTTAGCTCCTCGTCCTGGGGTGCAAGCAGGGGGCCTTCTCAGATGTAGGATTTGACATCGCCCAGAAAAATCCAAGCTCTTCTGCCTTGTAGTTTCACTGCAGTGGGAGTGCAGTCCTCCACTGTAAAGGAACTGTTAAACCTCGGCTCATCCCACCTTTTTCTCGTATGGTTCTTCACCAAGATGGTATCTCCAGGGAAAACGGATGGTACACAAAGTCCTTGAGATGTGCCTGTAGTAGTATCACCTTCTCTGTTCCATGCTGCCCTGCACCCGTTTCGTCGTCGCTGCAGTTGGTCTGAAATTACAGTAAGGCAAGATGTCTTGCAATTCAGGTAATTTTGCATTTCAGACCCTAATATTTCTCCTGTTGACAGGGCATCACATCTAGCTCTATCTTGTGGTGTCATAGGAGTGCACATTCTTCTTCCTGTGGCTATCTCATGTGGTGTAAGATGATGGTCTGAACTGGGTTGGTTCCGGAGTGCATATAGTGCCAGAGTAAGGTAGTGCAACCATCCCTTCCTTAGAGTAAGCTTCAACTTGGCTATTTTTTCCTTTAATAAGCCCTTAAGCTTCTCACAGAGTCTGTTACACCAATGAGAACTTGTGCTTTATACAAAGCAGCAAGCTAATCTGCTCGAAAATCTCATTTACAAAGTGAGGCCTATTATCTGATCTCATGACTTCACATATCCGCCACCTGGGGAATACTTCTCTCACTAAAAATGTGGCCGCACAGGTAGAGTCTGGGTGTGTACGTGGATCTGCCTCTATCCATCTAGAAAATTGACACATCACAACAATTAAGTATCTGTACCTGTTACATACTTGAATCATGTCGACATAATCGACATGCAAGTGCTGAAAAGGCCTGTTTGGCCCGGGGATGACTCCTCTCATTACTTTAAATGTGTGCCCAGCAGTGAATTATTGGCAGATTATACAATTCACTATGAAAAATGCAACATGCTTGGTTACGTTCAGTATGAACCAGTCTTCTGCGAGCGTTGCCTCTAGATTTTCCTTTGTCATGTATGCCGGATAATGTAGGTGCTCCAGTGCTAATTTTAACAGCGCTATAGGTATCACCGGTTTACCAGTGCTGTCTTGCGCCACAAACTGTCAGAGGGGTTTAAAGAACACCCTTGGCATTTCCATAGATTATTCTCTTCCTGTGGTGCCATCAACTGTGTTTGCTCTAGATTGTTATGGCTTTCAGGTGTAGTCCGTGCAACCATCATTCTCTCATTTGTATGGGTGACCTCCACTTCCATGATCATCTCCCTTTTGGAGGCCATACGTTTAGCTTCCGTGTCTGCTGTTTGCTTTTTGTGTGAAATTAAATCTGTCCCTTTTTTGTGGGTGGTGCATTTCATGACCGCTATGCCCACTGGGAGCTGTAGTGCCTTGATGAGCCTGTCCAATAAGGCTGCGTGCTGCACTGGTGTGCCGTCTGCTCGGAGGTAGCCCCTCCTTTTCCAGCGCACTTAGCCTGTGTGCACTGTTGACATCACATAGGCAGAGTCACTGTACACCGTTACTTCCTGGTCTGCGTGATTCTCAATGGCGAGTATCAATGTCAGTAATTCTGCAGCCTGTGCTGAGTAATGAGATGGTATTCGCATAGGAGTACTCGGAATTCTCCATTTGTGGTGTGTTTCATTACAGCGACGCCTGTATATCTTTGCCCATCTTTTTGGTCAATCCTAGAAGAACTGTCAATAAAGACACTTTCTCCTTCTGACAAAGCATTTTCTTTTACTCTGGGGATTTCATCATAGAATTCTTCCTAATTCGCACAGTCATGTATTGGCTCTCCTTCAGTGACTGGCTTTGCTATAAACATAGCTGGGTTCACTATTCTATATCGGACTACCTTGACCAATGGATTTGATATGATCACTTCATAAGCAGAAGCTCTCTGAGATGTCAGTGTGCCCTTTGGTTTCTCTAGAATAGCAAATAGCGAGTGCTCGACGTACGTCATTGAGCATCCCATTACAATGATAGTAGCTTTTTCGATGGCGAACGCTGCGGCAGCCACATTTTGTTCGCACAAGAAATGGCCTTACATCACTGGGTCCAAATTCCCACTGTAATATGCCAGGGGCTTGTTCCCCAATGTGGTTCTCTGTGTGAGTACTGCCTTCATAACTCTGCCATTCGTGTGGGAGAACAGGTAAAATTCCTCGGCATAGTTGGGAATCCCTAAAACTGGTGCCGTGCAAATAGCTTTTTTGAGTTCAGAAAATCCTTCCTCCATGGTTTCAGACCATTCAATTTTTTCTTTCGTCACTTGGGCCTTCTTTAAGGCCTCAAACAAAGGCTTGGTGTAAGAGCTATAGTCGAAGACCCATGCCCTGGCATAGCTGCACAGGCCTAAGAAGCTCTGCATCTGTTGTATCGTGTGCGGCTTAGCCATGTTCGGTATGGCTATAGCCCTTTCTGGGGTCACTCTTTTTCCCTCGTGTGGGATCAGTTGGCCTATGTATAGCACTTCTTGTTGACAATATTGCAGCTTCACCTTGTCAACCTTATATCCTTTCGCAGCCAGTATGGTTAATAGTTGAACAGGCATAACTCCTCTGTAGTGCTGCAAATTAATTAAGATATTGCAGGAAAACGCTTTCCAATGCAATATTGCTTAGGTCTATCTGCAGGACTCTGTTAAAAATAGAAGGAGACTCACAGTATCCCTGGGACAGTCTTGTGCTTTTCAGACGCATCAGTCTGAATGTGATTGACGTCAGATCTTGTGAGTCACGGTGCAACGGGATTGAGAAAAATGCATTTTTCAAGTCAATCACTGTGAAATATTTTGCCTCAACAGGTATATTACATGGGATTGTAGCCAGGTTAGGAACTAAAGGGAACTCGGCCTCAACAACATCATTTATCAGCCTCAGATCTTGAACTATCCTCCAAGGCCCTCCTTCACTATTATTCACAGGGTACACTGACGTATTAAATGGTGACTCTGACGTCACTAAGATGCCTTGCGCCATCATAGCAGAAATTGTCTTAAAAATCCCTTCATCTGCCTCTCTGGACATGGGATACTGTCGTGCTTTGAGTAAAATTGCTCCTGATTTTAGCTTAATTTTCACCTCTCCAACCCCTTTCAATAGGCCTACGTCATAAGGTCCTGTGGTCCACACTGAGACAGGCACCTGGGCCATGTCATCAAAATAGTCCGAACGGTTTCGAGCCAACATCATTCTCTGAGCACTTCTCTTTTGATCTTTCTCACCCAAAAGGTGAGACTCACCTCCACTATTGTCTCTTCTATATCTGCTTGCTCTTCAAACAGATCATCATCAGTGATGTCAGTCAATTGGTATCCTTCTTCAATGGCGATTACTGCGGACCATTGTCGGCCTTCATCGTCATAACCATCGATCAAGGCCATTTTCCCTCATAATGCAGCTGTGTGCATCATCAAGGGAAATACTTGTCCCTTTTCCTCGTGCATCAGTATTCTTGGCCTAAATAGAAATTCATCTGGGGTCCTCATGATCTTGTCTGCAAGGCCTGGCAGCCCTGCCATTAGTATGCGCATTCCATACGTGAATATTTCTGGTTCTAATGGTATAGACCCTCATAGCTGTATGCCCTGCGTATGCTCTAATCACTTCGCATACGTTTGAATAGTGCATTCCTGGAGTTGAACATACCTTGCCCTCCTCTGTGAACAAGATTGTCATATTTAACTTTGTCATTAGATCTCGACCCGAAATGTTTACTGGGGTCTGTCATGAATATAATAAAGGCACATTCATCTTGCATTCTCCTATAGAGACTGGAAGTGCGTTTGTAAAGGGAACACGACTTGTAGCTCCTGTGAAACTCTGAGTATTTATGGCATTGCCAGACAAGGAAAACGTGCCTTCACATATGCACGAACGTGTTGCGCCCGTGTCAACTAAGAAGGAATATTCTTTATCCCCAATAACGACATCCACCCTTGGTTCCCGGTGAGGGTCTGGTGGCACTGATAGGACAGAACAAATCAGGGTTCCCAGTGAGCTGTCCTAGTCCATATATAGTTTGGACCCACTGTGTGTTGATGGATTTCCCCCATTCCCAGTGTTACTTACCATTTCAGGGTTCACGGTCTGCCCTGTGCTCATTGTTTGTGATAATTGCAATTGTGACTGTTGGGACTGTCGTTGTGGAAAATTCACTATTTTCTGAGGTTGAAAACCTTCTGGCGCTCTTGGCGCTTATTGTTGCACCGTGTGAACCTGTGCAACTCCCTGTTGTACGAAGGCGGGTGGATTTGCCACGCCTGCTCCTATTCCTTGACCGTTTTGCATCATGCCTTGATTTCTGCATGTGCACGCTAAATGCCCTGTCATCCCACACAACCAACACGTTGGCGGTGGTCGGATCATTTGCCCATTTGACATGTCTTGATTGCCAATTTGCATGTTTTGGAAACCTCCCTGATTACTCTGGAAAACTCCCTGATTACTCTGCCATCCACTTCCTCTAAATCCTCTTCCCCTTGGGTTAAACCCTGTATTGCCCTAATTATTCTGCTGTGGATTATTGACTTGCTGCATGCTCGATTCAGCTGTGCTAGACATCATGGCTCCCTCAAGAGCATATTTTGACAATTTCTTCTGCACCAATTTCGCTTCCTCCCCCTTTCGTGTAGCTTCCTTTTTGCGATTCTTCTCTTGCAGTAGCCTGCAATAGTTTGTGATGGTCAGCTGTATTTCTGACCAAAGTTTAGCCTCGATTCCTACCAATCTCTTGAGCTGTTTCTATACCGGCTCTGGCAGCCCTTGGCACAATATATGGTAGAACACAGGTATAGATTTCCCCCAAGATTCATGAGTCTCGAGTACCCACATGTCCTGAAAATTCTATCTGTAAATCAACTGATCCTCAGACTCCTTCATTTTACATGTCATTATAGCTCCCATATCAGAAGTGTCTGGGTAAAGCATTCGTAGTGCCTTCCATACCGCGGCTCTGTAGTTTTTAAATGGAGCTCCATCATGTGCAGTATTAATTGTGGTCACACCAGGGTAACCTGCCCGTGTCCACACATCGTATGCTCTCTCACCAAGTATGGCGATTAAGAGACCCTTGATATCCCCTATACCTAACGTGTTTCCTCCTGTCATCTTTTCTAACTCGTGTATCCATTTTCCAGCTCCCGATGTCAGCATTGGAAGCTTGTTTTTCAAATGTTCTCGATCTATGTGTGGCCATGGAATATATTCTCGAGGAACGGAAATTGGGATGTATTGCTCTCTCTCTCTTCTCTCATTGTTCTCCTGTCTACTGCAGGGGTAATGTTCCTGCATCGCTGCCTGCCTGGCAATGTCCTAAGCCTGCTCACATAGGGCAGTGGAGACACCCCCCTTTGACCATGAGGTACTTCTTCGTGTCGTCTGACTGTGTTGCTGACTCTGATGCCCTCGGTGCAGACTTGCTAGTGTCTGACCATTGTATCCCTTTCTCCCTTGGCAGTCATCTTTTGCTCCTTCTCTCTTCCTCCTTTTCCTTGCACTCCTCCCTAGGTGTGTTGGACATGGTCTGTCCCCAACTCTTGCAGCTTCTTGTGTCTTCTTTGTTCATACTTATTTCTAGTCTATCCAGGGATAGTTCTCTATTCCCACTACTTCAGGAGACATTCTCAGTGACATAAAGCTGAGTGCTCTCTAGTTGCTCGTCTTCCCCCTCCCCTTAGGGTATTTGTTCTAGCTCCATTTTGTCATATATTCTATCAATCGTTTCTCCGATGCTTCTAGTGTCGAAGTCATCTTCAATATTTGCCCTAGATGTGCCTGGGACTGAATTGTATGCAGGGAAGAATTCTTCTATGTCTTCCCAATCTACCAATGGATCAGGTTTTTTAACCTCTCTGTCCAGATATTCAAGATTGCGTGCTCTATGTCTTCGCTTACATTCTACATCGTCATAGAATTCTCTGCGCTTCCTCGCCTTTTCTCTGGCCCTATTTTCTTCCTTTTTCTTTTCGTTTCTACGTTCATCTGCCCTTCGGATTTCCTCATCCCTTCATCTCTTTATTCTTTTCTCTCTGATCCTCTGCTCGCCCTCTGACTTACGCTGCTCCTGTCTGTCTTGATCATTGGCTGTTCTCTGTTTGCGATCGAGCTGTCATTCTTGCTCTTCGCGATATAACTGTTCTCGTCTCTGTCTATCTTTTTTCATTATTCTTTCGTCTCTCAATTCTTTCTCTTTCTCCTTTCTCTGTACATTGTCTAGCCTCTCCTTTTGTTTTGCATCATCAATGCCTTTGCCATCGAGTTTCAATAAAATTTGGCGTCCCATCCATTCGTCTTTTGCGAATACTATCACATAAGTTCTATCTTCGCTTCCTTTCCATCTTCTACCTTCTCTCTCCTTATCTAGAGATGCACTTGTCTGTGTCAGGTCCCTTCTATCATCATCGCGTCTCTCCTTGTGCCTTGGGACTATGGAGGTGATATCCTTATCCTTTGTTTTACCTTGATTTTCGTCACTACTTTGCGTAGGTGACTCATATGCTGGGTTACTATACCCTGTAGCTGGTTTATGTTCTCTCAGGGGGTATAACCCCTCGTCTTTATTTTCTTCAATCTTCGTTTCGGGTTGGGCGGGTGGCGCGGAAGGTGTCTCACCCCCCTCTGTGCATACATTAAGTATCCAATCTATTGGCGGCTCCTCTCCCTTTTCTTGTTCATACATTTTACAAAGCTCTAGAATAGCTAGACGTTTGTCCAACTTTTTGCCCATACATGTGGCGTGCAAATATGTCATCATGTGTTGCAAAACAGCTTTAGATAAGGACCCGTCCTGTGGCCATGGCATAAACATCTTGTGGGCGGTTCCTTTAACCCACTCTGTACTGTATTTTTTCAGTTTAGGTGCATGTTTCGGCAACTGTTTGCACAGGTGTGCTAATGGAGTTATGTCTTCCATGCTTAAATCTGTTCCCTTTCTCCTTATACAACACTTGTCAAAGCTTCACATGATTTAAACAATTCCCACAATATGAGCGAGCACCAATCACTGCCAGCTCCAATGCAGATTTTTTTCCTAAAATTTTATATCTTCTATTTTACTCAAAAAACATCAATTTGTATACTGCAATATCTCAGTTATTCAATCGCGTAAAATTTAAGTCAGTTCTTCTAAAGAAAATGTTCGACTTATGATGTTACAACAAACAATTTGTAAGACAGACGTTTAACAGACTAGACGAACACCAGCTGGTCACATGTATCTCTGCCTCTAAAATTACCCTGACATGGAGTTTAAACTTATCCCTTTCACGGCGCCTTTGATCGCCGTGGTAGTCTATTCGTTACCTTTTATTTGGGACTCTGAATACAAATTTCTTCTAGCCTCTATATTAGCGTAGGAATAAGGCGAATCCTCTCTCTTCTCGGGTGTCCTCCCCGGTAACCTCTCTCTTCTTGGGTGTCCTCCCCGGTATCTTTCCTCTATTCCTCTATTTATTTCATTATTCTCGAGTCATTATTCCCTTCCCCTTATATATATATATATATATATATATATTTATACATCGTTCTCTACTTCTAGCTATATTTTGTTTTCCCACCCCTCTTCATTACCTTTTCCCTTTACTTGTTCTAAAGCATGCACTTTTGCCAAAACACTTTTTCACTCACCGTTCGCATGTTTCCTCTCTGGACCCTTGGAATCACAGCCTTCGTTACCGCCTTCTTTGGCTTTTCTCCCGCTCAGCTGCCCGTAGGAATGGGAAGGGGCTAGGTGGGTAACACGGGTTCCTTCAGACCCTGGTCTGCAGATTTTCTCTAACACTATCACTGTCTACGGGGAGCTTCACGGTCTACTCAGCCAAATGGCAAAGGACTTGTGATATTGTCAAAGACCTAGAGTTACTTTATGTCGACGGTCAATGGGTGTCTTATTCTAATCGATAATCGATTACCATAAATCTCTGCTACCAAGTATACTCCGAGACCCTCGGCCGGCCCATAGAGCTGAGGTTTGCTGAGAAGTACTTTAAGACAAGATAGCTTCACCCTTGAGATGGATGCGGCTGCAGATTTATTACTCCAACACCAATCAATAAGGACAACTCAATGGTTTGGCAAAGGGAGTCCGTTTAATGACAGGTACAAAAAACTGGGAGTTATGGATATCAGCAGTGATGCAATCGTCCTTCTCGCTTCAACTCCAACGAACTTCATACAAGTTGTAACATTTATACTGAAAACTTGTCATCATTGACGTGTAACACTCAAAAGTTAACATGCAATTCTATTGGTTAGGAAAAGGTTACTTTATTATAGGTACTATGGGGGTCATTACAAGGTTGGCGGTAAGGGGTTAACGGTGCCGGTAAAAGTGCCGGAGTCGTCAACCCCTTACCGCCGCATTATGAGGTCCTTTAGCGGGTCCCGCAAAGGGCACCTGGTTTTACCATATGCCCTTAGCGGGACCCGCTAAAGGACCAGTATGCTAACAACGGGCCCGTTGTTAGCATGGTTCCCATTCCCATTGAGCCCTATGGGGGCTCGAATGGGAATGGGGATGTGTTCCCTGAATGGGGACATACCGGGTCCTCCAAGGTTAGAATGGCCCGGTATTTCCCCATTCAGGGAACCTGGACCCGGTATGCGGTATGGGGGTAGCCATGCCGCAAATAGCGGCATGGCTCCCTCCAACCTTGTAATGACCCCTGATATCTGTATATGGCAACGGAGTGAGGAGATTGGTTAACCACTGTCAGGTGGGCACCTAAGCCTTTCCTTCAAAAATGACTACTGCAGACGTCACCAAAAGTATGACATCCTATTGGTTCTACTAACTATAGGACCCTAGATTATTTGGTCCATTGTGACTGGGTTGGCACCAACCCCATGCATACTTTTCTACTTCGCTTAGCAGCACGCAGAATGGTCGGCCAGGTGTGGGGTGCCCCTTAGTTACCCGGCCTTCCTTCGATTCTGGTTACAATCAATCATCACTTTAGTAGCCATGTGTCAATTAGTTCTCTACGGTTCGCCTCGAAACTACATCTTCTGTCTGAAAAGGTTCTGATATCTCTGCCTGGTCAGGTGCCAAGAGTAGGTGTGAACCCTCGCTTCTTCTTGCTCAGCTGGTCATGTGATTCAGACACCGTGAATTTGTCTCTTTTCTCTCAATTTGTGTATTCGATTTTCGTTTCACCCGCCACCTGTCTTCGCCTTCTTATCTCAACTTTTCAGAGGCAGGATATTCTGTTCTTAGTTTCAATTAAGTGTAGCTACTGTTCGAAACTTCTATTAGTATGACCTTGGCTCTCCTGGCACGAGTTGCCTCTGCTGAGTTTCGTTTTAGCCGTCTCTTCTCGTTTTTTCTAAATATGAAGCTTCCTTGTGTGGCCTTTAGTAACCTGGGTTGATTCTGCTTCTTGTGCAAAGTAGAAATATACTTATAATACTTTGCTTCGTTGAGGTAGATTATGTATAATGGTGCTTGCCGCACTACTCTTCTACTAAGCATAGCAAGCCGCACTGTTTTCTTAGCTTTCTTGCGGTCCCAAGCATATTTACAGGTGTAAACTGGTAGAATATCTTCATCTTGCTTGCAGCTTAAGCTTCTTACACTTTCAGATCGTTCTCTCACTTTAAGTTCACGATATCCTTGTTCATGGCGTTTCATCTCTTTGCTTCATTCTCTGGTCGTCATTTCTTCTATCTGTGAGTCAGTACGGGCCCTTGTGGCGTCACCATTCGTCTTCCATTAAGGCCTTTTTGGTTTCTTCAGGGACTGTACTCAGACGATCTTCATTTTGTTTCATTTGTTGGTAAGGTTTTCTCAATGGGTACCTTACTGTCCATGGTTTTCTTGGTATTGGTACGTCAATAGGTACTGGGCAGAGCCCTACTGCGGCTCTCTGCTGGTTTATTTGTTCATCATACGTCACATATCTCGGTGTGAACGTTCCCAGTACTTCAAAATGGGCAACTGTAGTGCAGGCTTTATTTGGGACCTCCTCTACACTCCCCCTTCTGGGTGATTCATCGACCATTTTCACTTCCGGCTTTGGATTCATCTTACTCGGTTCTTCTGTATTCATCTTCACTTCATCGCCTGGGTTCATTCCTTCTTCATCTTCGGGATCTATACATGATGGTCTGAAGAAGTGTCTCTTTGGAGTCCATATTTGTATTACTCCTTTCAGGCTTCCTGCTGTCCTTACATGTTCATCTTTATTCCATGTCATCAATTGGCATTGTCCACTTGGGCTGCAGTAAACCCATCTTCCCACATAGTTTTGATGTCTCCTGGGGTAGAGAAACTCTGTTCCTTCTAGTGCGTGAATGCTGGCCTTTACATAGTCTCTTATTTCTTCATCAGTCAGGTCTTTGGGTTTCCATCCTGGTTCAACATCAATCATGATCTTCATTCCTATGGCTTTTATCGAAGTTTTCTAGCACTGAGAGATTATTATCTTGATAACACAAAATCCTAGCAATATCATCACTAGCAGGGCTCCTAGCAACTTGAATGCATCTGCCATCCATTGTGGAACCCATGAGAATTGCGATCCAAACCAGCTGTTATCATCAACTTTGTCTGTCTCGTCAATCATCTGGCTCTGCAGTTTTGTCAGCATACCTATGGCTTCTGTTAGAGTTCCATTTTCCTCATCCTGAGATGGTATAACTGTGGAACATGATTCTCCAATTTTTGCACAAACTCCTCCATCCATAGCTGTGATCATTTCAAGGACATATCTGTTCTGGAGAGTCATCAGTCGGATGGCTCTTAACTCTTCCTTGATTGCGTTAAATCCTTTTATTGTCGTGTTGATGGTCTGCAGTAATTCCCATCTGGTTATCTGTAACCATTTAGTATTTGCTCCAACTTGGAATCTTGACATGAGGATTGTTGCGAACACTGATCAGGTGAGGCTAAATAGCCTGTGTTCATATGGCATTGCATGAAAAGCTTCTTCAGATTTGGCAGAGAAGTAGTTTTCCCTTTTCAGTCAGGTCATCAGTTCGACAGATCTCTTTTTTCTCAGGTGAGCATCTGCTTTTGGGAAACTGTCAATACTCAGGACACTTTTCAGAATCACCAATGCTGGAATGTGGACGTTCACTATGGTGCATATACCTCCCCAGTATTTCGGCAGTCTGATGTAGGCTTTGGATCCACACGCCCAATAATGATCAATGATTACTGCAATTCCATGCTCCATACCTGGGGTGACAAAGATTTGTCCACAATTCTGATTCTCTCTCACCTTTCTTCTGCCATTGTTCCTGAAGCACAATTTTGAGCTTTCCAGTGGTACTATCTGTAAGAGTCCGCCTTTGTCTTCGACCCATGTCAGTAGTTTTGCAAGCTTTGGGCACAATGGTTTGCATAGCCTTTGTGAATTTTCAATTGCTTCTTTGCAGGGTCCGAGGACCATCCCTGCTCTGCATATCACTACTCCTTTTACCCATCCATCCGGTGAAAGCACTGTTCCCTAAGTCTGCATTTGGCCTCTGTTCTTCCAATTTCGAGCCTCTTCTGGAGTTTTTCCTTGGACATTTAGCTTCTGATTCACTTCCCATCTAATTTCAGCTCCTTTTACTCCAGGTTTCTTGTACCTGATCACATGATTCCTAGTAGGATCTCTGTTTCTTGTCTTGATGTCTTGAACATAATCATCTTAATCGGGATAGGCTGTTTCAGTTGCCCATATTAGGGGGGCGTCACTACCCATGAACTGGCCTCTGGTTTTGCATATTGCTACATGTGAAAGACAGTGTGCTGTCTGGACATCTATTTCTACAGCTACAAAGATCTTGGACTTCCCCATGCTGTATGGTAGGAGTGCACAAACAAAGCATTCCCCTTCTGAATTTCGTCTTCCAACTTCTTTCATGTGCTGGTACCAAATGTTGTTTCCCAAATGTACTGTGCTGTCCAAGTAATCGTATAATTCACTGTCATCTCCATGCATACTTCTCTTGATTCTTAACGTGTTCCTGTAGTTTGTTATAACTATATCCCTGAATGCATCTGTATGGCTCCTTCTTGCTGGAGGATTCTCAGGTATCCTGGTCCATGGTGCAGGCCTCCTCATCTGTGCCATTTGAGTAGACAAAAGTCTGGCAGTTCTTTCCTTGTCCTCATACATCTTTTTCCTGCTGGTTATAAATGCCCATCTCATCCACCCTGACATTGGTCCGGTAAATGGCTGTACTGTGGAACTTTTACTGGTCCCTTTCACTGGAATATACATGTTTGTCACTGCTGTCTCTGTGGGTTTCTTTTTCAACTTCTCTAGTCTTTCCACTATGTCTGCTTCCTTTATTTGGTTCTTTACTTTATTTGTAGTGATATTTCCAATAGTAGGCAGTTTCTTCTTCTCTGAGGCTTTGAATTTTGGTTCTGCAGTCATTGACACTAGGCCTGTTGCTTGCGCCTTCTCTGTTTGCATGCGTGTGGTTGTCAGTAATCTTGTCACATTCATGCTTTGCCGACCCTGTCTCCGGCTTTTTGATTCATCTGTCACCATAAATGTGTGTGTGTCATTGATAATCACATCCATCTCAAGTTCACTCATTCCGCTATCAGACCTGCTAGGGACTGGAATGACTATGTAAGGTACGGGTGCCTTCGTAGGCTTCATGCGTGCATCATTAGGTGGGCACACTGGAATTGGAATGCTTTGTGCACCGATAAAAAATGCAGTTCTGATCGTTAATGACAGTAAAACAATGATGAATATAATACATAAATACATTATGCCCCTGTATGTCAGGCGGCAGCATTTACTTCCAGAGAAACGTGGACGTCTTTCGTCCTGTGGGAGGACAAGGTTGCTGCTCTGGATCCCAATCTCGATAATTCGCCAAAATGTTAACTTTTACTGTACTCCTTTAAACAATATTGTCTTTCGGATTCTTTGTTGTGAGTTTCAGGTGTGAGAAAATTGTCCCACCTCTTGTGAATAATGAATTGTCTATTATCTCGGGATGCAGTTCTTTTACCCGGCTATTTTTTTTATTTTTTATTTTATTTTACATTTATAAAGCGCTCACACAGCCCGCAGGCATCGAGGCGCTGTTACAGGAATTGTTTTGTTTTTCTTAGTTGCATATTTTTTTTTATCTTAGTTACGTATTTATAACGCGCTTAAACACCCAGAGGTTTCTAAGCGCGGACCCGGGGATCAAACCTGTTGTTGCTTCGTGTCGTCTTGCTTCCAAGACGCGCACGCTGCCGCTGAGCTATCCTCCCAGGACAGCTATGGGAAGTGTCAATATCGAGCAATAATTCAGCAAGTCTATTTACTGTGCATGTTCAAAGTATGTCAGCTCCCAGTCTGTGCCTCTTATCTGCTTCATTCCTGAACACATTCCTTTTCCTTTGTCAAATAGAAAATATGAAAGGAACTCTCTGCCAATGTTCTCTCGATCTGTCCCTCAGCGGAAAGTCTAAAATCTTCTCAAATAGTTCTGCTGATGGTTGGAGAGATCCACTTGAATCACGATTCCATGGAAGAGCATGCCCATCTGTGTAGCATTAGCTGGATATCTGATGAAGGTGAGGATGTCAACATCGACAGGTCTCCCCACTAGCTCTGGAAAGTCAGTAATTAAGCTAAAGAAAACATTGCTGGCCAACCTGCTGTCTGCTGGTGACAGGGACATTTCTCCTGCCGTGCTGAGGTTCAGGATTGTATGTTTTCACTTCACTATGAACAATGTCTGCACGTTCCATTTGCGTAAAGTGCAACTAAGATCACAAGGTTATTTAGGAGTCTTCATTGACGTTCTGTATTTGCTGGATCTCGAAGAAACGTGAGCACGTCTGTGTTCTCCCAACAAGATCTGGACAGTCTTCAATTAGGCGAAAGGACAATGTATTGACAAGCTCATTTATTTCCTTCTTTGCTTGGGACATTTGGCTTTTCCTCACTGTATTCAGGAAGTAGAAGGAATTGCTCAATGATTACAGTAAACAGTCTCTTTATGATCTTTTTGTTTTAAGGATCTTGAAGAAATTCAGTGACACATGTGAGCCTCCCCACCAGTGACGGGTACGATCTTAGCACTATATTGAAGTATGTCACCGCATTTTTGGTGATGTCATTACTGGGGGACACCATAAGTGATTCCGAACAAGGTCTCGGTGTGGAGTCTGGATACTGTATTTTCTTCCAATGTATGCGTCCTCAATCAAAATTTGTCATGTTATTTTCTCGTCACAGTTTTGGTGTGCCTCAATTCAAAGTTCAAATTCAATAAACTATGTTGTGGTTTATAAGTGCAATTGTCTTTTTCACCCTGCAACTAGAATGCACAGAGTGTCCAGTTTGTCTGTCCTTCTCCTCTTTTTTGCTCAGAGGAATGTCCAAAGTGAAACCACAACTATCTCACAAAGTTCCTTTTTCTTTACTTTGGTGTTGCTCATGCGTCTTTTTTCTTCATCATGGATCTCGTCTGCACGTGCTGTGGGTCTTCCCTGTCGCTCTTAGCTCCTCGTCCTGGGGTGCAAGCAGGGGGCCTTCTCAGATGTAGGATTTGACATCGCCCAGAAAAATCCAAGCTCTTCTGCCTTGTAGTTTCACTGCAGTGGGAGTGCAGTCCTCCACTGTAAAGGAACTGTTAAACCTCGGCTCATCCCACCTTTTTCTCGTATGGTTCTTCACCAAGATGGTATCTCCAGGGAAAACGGATGGTACACAAAGTCCTTGAGATGTGCCTGTAGTAGTATCACCTTCTCTGTTCCATGCTGCCCTGCACCCGTTTCGTCGTCGCTGCAGTTGGTCTGAAATTACAGTAAGGCAAGATGTCTTGCAATTCAGGTAATTTTGCATTTCAGACCCTAATATTTCTCCTGTTGACAGGGCATCACATCTAGCTCTATCTTGTGGTGTCATAGGAGTGCACATTCTTCTTCCTGTGGCTATCTCATGTGGTGTAAGATGATGGTCTGAACTGGGTTGGTTCCGGAGTGCATATAGTGCCAGAGTAAGGTAGTGCAACCATCCCTTCCTTAGAGTAAGCTTCAACTTGGCTATTTTTTCCTTTAATAAGCCCTTAAGCTTCTCACAGAGTCTGTTACACCAATGAGAACTTGTGCTTTATACAAAGCAGCAAGCTAATCTGCTCGAAAATCTCATTTACAAAGTGAGGCCTATTATCTGATCTCATGACTTCACATATCCGCCACCTGGGGAATACTTCTCTCACTAAAAATGTGGCCGCACAGGTAGAGTCTGGGTGTGTACGTGGATCTGCCTCTATCCATCTAGAAAATTGACACATCACAACAATTAAGTATCTGTACCTGTTACATACTTGAATCATGTCGACATAATCGACATGCAAGTGCTGAAAAGGCCTGTTTGGCCCGGGGATGACTCCTCTCATTACTTTAAATGTGTGCCCAGCAGTGAATTATTGGCAGATTATACAATTCACTATGAAAAATGCAACATGCTTGGTTACGTTCAGTATGAACCAGTCTTCTGCGAGCGTTGCCTCTAGATTTTCCTTTGTCATGTATGCCGGATAATGTAGGTGCTCCAGTGCTAATTTTAACAGCGCTATAGGTATCACCGGTTTACCAGTGCTGTCTTGCGCCACAAACTGTCAGAGGGGTTTAAAGAACACCCTTGGCATTTCCATAGATTATTCTCTTCCTGTGGTGCCATCAACTGTGTTTGCTCTAGATTGTTATGGCTTTCAGGTGTAGTCCGTGCAACCATCATTCTCTCATTTGTATGGGTGACCTCCACTTCCATGATCATCTCCCTTTTGGAGGCCATACGTTTAGCTTCCGTGTCTGCTGTTTGCTTTTTGTGTGAAATTAAATCTGTCCCTTTTTTGTGGGTGGTGCATTTCATGACCGCTATGCCCACTGGGAGCTGTAGTGCCTTGATGAGCCTGTCCAATAAGGCTGCGTGCTGCACTGGTGTGCCGTCTGCTCGGAGGTAGCCCCTCCTTTTCCAGCGCACTTAGCCTGTGTGCACTGTTGACATCACATAGGCAGAGTCACTGTACACCGTTACTTCCTGGTCTGCGTGATTCTCAATGGCGAGTATCAATGTCAGTAATTCTGCAGCCTGTGCTGAGTAATGAGATGGTATTCGCATAGGAGTACTCGGAATTCTCCATTTGTGGTGTGTTTCATTACAGCGACGCCTGTATATCTTTGCCCATCTTTTTGGTCAATCCTAGAAGAACTGTCAATAAAGACACTTTCTCCTTCTGACAAAGCATTTTCTTTTACTCTGGGGATTTCATCATAGAATTCTTCCTAATTCGCACAGTCATGTATTGGCTCTCCTTCAGTGACTGGCTTTGCTATAAACATAGCTGGGTTCACTATTCTATATCGGACTACCTTGACCAATGGATTTGATATGATCACTTCATAAGCAGAAGCTCTCTGAGATGTCAGTGTGCCCTTTGGTTTCTCTAGAATAGCAAATAGCGAGTGCTCGACGTACGTCATTGAGCATCCCATTACAATGATAGTAGCTTTTTCGATGGCGAACGCTGCGGCAGCCACATTTTGTTCGCACAAGAAATGGCCTTACATCACTGGGTCCAAATTCCCACTGTAATATGCCAGGGGCTTGTTCCCCAATGTGGTTCTCTGTGTGAGTACTGCCTTCATAACTCTGCCATTCGTGTGGGAGAACAGGTAAAATTCCTCGGCATAGTTGGGAATCCCTAAAACTGGTGCCGTGCAAATAGCTTTTTTGAGTTCAGAAAATCCTTCCTCCATGGTTTCAGACCATTCAATTTTTTCTTTCGTCACTTGGGCCTTCTTTAAGGCCTCAAACAAAGGCTTGGTGTAAGAGCTATAGTCGAAGACCCATGCCCTGGCATAGCTGCACAGGCCTAAGAAGCTCTGCATCTGTTGTATCGTGTGCGGCTTAGCCATGTTCGGTATGGCTATAGCCCTTTCTGGGGTCACTCTTTTTCCCTCGTGTGGGATCAGTTGGCCTATGTATAGCACTTCTTGTTGACAATATTGCAGCTTCACCTTGTCAACCTTATATCCTTTCGCAGCCAGTATGGTTAATAGTTGAACAGGCATAACTCCTCTGTAGTGCTGCAAATTAATTAAGATATTGCAGGAAAACGCTTTCCAATGCAATATTGCTTAGGTCTATCTGCAGGACTCTGTTAAAAATAGAAGGAGACTCACAGTATCCCTGGGACAGTCTTGTGCTTTTCAGACGCATCAGTCTGAATGTGATTGACGTCAGATCTTGTGAGTCACGGTGCAACGGGATTGAGAAAAATGCATTTTTCAAGTCAATCACTGTGAAATATTTTGCCTCAACAGGTATATTACATGGGATTGTAGCCAGGTTAGGAACTAAAGGGAACTCGGCCTCAACAACATCATTTATCAGCCTCAGATCTTGAACTATCCTCCAAGGCCCTCCTTCACTATTATTCACAGGGTACACTGACGTATTAAATGGTGACTCTGACGTCACTAAGATGCCTTGCGCCATCATAGCAGAAATTGTCTTAAAAATCCCTTCATCTGCCTCTCTGGACATGGGATACTGTCGTGCTTTGAGTAAAATTGCTCCTGATTTTAGCTTAATTTTCACCTCTCCAACCCCTTTCAATAGGCCTACGTCATAAGGTCCTGTGGTCCACACTGAGACAGGCACCTGGGCCATGTCATCAAAATAGTCCGAACGGTTTCGAGCCAACATCATTCTCTGAGCACTTCTCTTTTGATCTTTCTCACCCAAAAGGTGAGACTCACCTCCACTATTGTCTCTTCTATATCTGCTTGCTCTTCAAACAGATCATCATCAGTGATGTCAGTCAATTGGTATCCTTCTTCAATGGCGATTACTGCGGACCATTGTCGGCCTTCATCGTCATAACCATCGATCAAGGCCATTTTCCCTCATAATGCAGCTGTGTGCATCATCAAGGGAAATACTTGTCCCTTTTCCTCGTGCATCAGTATTCTTGGCCTAAATAGAAATTCATCTGGGGTCCTCATGATCTTGTCTGCAAGGCCTGGCAGCCCTGCCATTAGTATGCGCATTCCATACGTGAATATTTCTGGTTCTAATGGTATAGACCCTCATAGCTGTATGCCCTGCGTATGCTCTAATCACTTCGCATACGTTTGAATAGTGCATTCCTGGAGTTGAACATACCTTGCCCTCCTCTGTGAACAAGATTGTCATATTTAACTTTGTCATTAGATCTCGACCCGAAATGTTTACTGGGGTCTGTCATGAATATAATAAAGGCACATTCATCTTGCATTCTCCTATAGAGACTGGAAGTGCGTTTGTAAAGGGAACACGACTTGTAGCTCCTGTGAAACTCTGAGTATTTATGGCATTGCCAGACAAGGAAAACGTGCCTTCACATATGCACGAACGTGTTGCGCCCGTGTCAACTAAGAAGGAATATTCTTTATCCCCAATAACGACATCCACCCTTGGTTCCCGGTGAGGGTCTGGTGGCACTGATAGGACAGAACAAATCAGGGTTCCCAGTGAGCTGTCCTAGTCCATATATAGTTTGGACCCACTGTGTGTTGATGGATTTCCCCCATTCCCAGTGTTACTTACCATTTCAGGGTTCACGGTCTGCCCTGTGCTCATTGTTTGTGATAATTGCAATTGTGACTGTTGGGACTGTCGTTGTGGAAAATTCACTATTTTCTGAGGTTGAAAACCTTCTGGCGCTCTTGGCGCTTATTGTTGCACCGTGTGAACCTGTGCAACTCCCTGTTGTACGAAGGCGGGTGGATTTGCCACGCCTGCTCCTATTCCTTGACCGTTTTGCATCATGCCTTGATTTCTGCATGTGCACGCTAAATGCCCTGTCATCCCACACAACCAACACGTTGGCGGTGGTCGGATCATTTGCCCATTTGACATGTCTTGATTGCCAATTTGCATGTTTTGGAAACCTCCCTGATTACTCTGGAAAACTCCCTGATTACTCTGCCATCCACTTCCTCTAAATCCTCTTCCCCTTGGGTTAAACCCTGTATTGCCCTAATTATTCTGCTGTGGATTATTGACTTGCTGCATGCTCGATTCAGCTGTGCTAGACATCATGGCTCCCTCAAGAGCATATTTTGACAATTTCTTCTGCACCAATTTCGCTTCCTCCCCCTTTCGTGTAGCTTCCTTTTTGCGATTCTTCTCTTGCAGTAGCCTGCAATAGTTTGTGATGGTCAGCTGTATTTCTGACCAAAGTTTAGCCTCGATTCCTACCAATCTCTTGAGCTGTTTCTATACCGGCTCTGGCAGCCCTTGGCACAATATATGGTAGAACACAGGTATAGATTTCCCCCAAGATTCATGAGTCTCGAGTACCCACATGTCCTGAAAATTCTATCTGTAAATCAACTGATCCTCAGACTCCTTCATTTTACATGTCATTATAGCTCCCATATCAGAAGTGTCTGGGTAAAGCATTCGTAGTGCCTTCCATACCGCGGCTCTGTAGTTTTTAAATGGAGCTCCATCATGTGCAGTATTAATTGTGGTCACACCAGGGTAACCTGCCCGTGTCCACACATCGTATGCTCTCTCACCAAGTATGGCGATTAAGAGACCCTTGATATCCCCTATACCTAACGTGTTTCCTCCTGTCATCTTTTCTAACTCGTGTATCCATTTTCCAGCTCCCGATGTCAGCATTGGAAGCTTGTTTTTCAAATGTTCTCGATCTATGTGTGGCCATGGAATATATTCTCGAGGAACGGAAATTGGGATGTATTGCTCTCTCTCTCTTCTCTCATTGTTCTCCTGTCTACTGCAGGGGTAATGTTCCTGCATCGCTGCCTGCCTGGCAATGTCCTAAGCCTGCTCACATAGGGCAGTGGAGACACCCCCCTTTGACCATGAGGTACTTCTTCGTGTCGTCTGACTGTGTTGCTGACTCTGATGCCCTCGGTGCAGACTTGCTAGTGTCTGACCATTGTATCCCTTTCTCCCTTGGCAGTCATCTTTTGCTCCTTCTCTCTTCCTCCTTTTCCTTGCACTCCTCCCTAGGTGTGTTGGACATGGTCTGTCCCCAACTCTTGCAGCTTCTTGTGTCTTCTTTGTTCATACTTATTTCTAGTCTATCCAGGGATAGTTCTCTATTCCCACTACTTCAGGAGACATTCTCAGTGACATAAAGCTGAGTGCTCTCTAGTTGCTCGTCTTCCCCCTCCCCTTAGGGTATTTGTTCTAGCTCCATTTTGTCATATATTCTATCAATCGTTTCTCCGATGCTTCTAGTGTCGAAGTCATCTTCAATATTTGCCCTAGATGTGCCTGGGACTGAATTGTATGCAGGGAAGAATTCTTCTATGTCTTCCCAATCTACCAATGGATCAGGTTTTTTAACCTCTCTGTCCAGATATTCAAGATTGCGTGCTCTATGTCTTCGCTTACATTCTACATCGTCATAGAATTCTCTGCGCTTCCTCGCCTTTTCTCTGGCCCTATTTTCTTCCTTTTTCTTTTCGTTTCTACGTTCATCTGCCCTTCGGATTTCCTCATCCCTTCATCTCTTTATTCTTTTCTCTCTGATCCTCTGCTCGCCCTCTGACTTACGCTGCTCCTGTCTGTCTTGATCATTGGCTGTTCTCTGTTTGCGATCGAGCTGTCATTCTTGCTCTTCGCGATATAACTGTTCTCGTCTCTGTCTATCTTTTTTCATTATTCTTTCGTCTCTCAATTCTTTCTCTTTCTCCTTTCTCTGTACATTGTCTAGCCTCTCCTTTTGTTTTGCATCATCAATGCCTTTGCCATCGAGTTTCAATAAAATTTGGCGTCCCATCCATTCGTCTTTTGCGAATACTATCACATAAGTTCTATCTTCGCTTCCTTTCCATCTTCTACCTTCTCTCTCCTTATCTAGAGATGCACTTGTCTGTGTCAGGTCCCTTCTATCATCATCGCGTCTCTCCTTGTGCCTTGGGACTATGGAGGTGATATCCTTATCCTTTGTTTTACCTTGATTTTCGTCACTACTTTGCGTAGGTGACTCATATGCTGGGTTACTATACCCTGTAGCTGGTTTATGTTCTCTCAGGGGGTATAACCCCTCGTCTTTATTTTCTTCAATCTTCGTTTCGGGTTGGGCGGGTGGCGCGGAAGGTGTCTCACCCCCCTCTGTGCATACATTAAGTATCCAATCTATTGGCGGCTCCTCTCCCTTTTCTTGTTCATACATTTTACAAAGCTCTAGAATAGCTAGACGTTTGTCCAACTTTTTGCCCATACATGTGGCGTGCAAATATGTCATCATGTGTTGCAAAACAGCTTTAGATAAGGACCCGTCCTGTGGCCATGGCATAAACATCTTGTGGGCGGTTCCTTTAACCCACTCTGTACTGTATTTTTTCAGTTTAGGTGCATGTTTCGGCAACTGTTTGCACAGGTGTGCTAATGGAGTTATGTCTTCCATGCTTAAATCTGTTCCCTTTCTCCTTATACAACACTTGTCAAAGCTTCACATGATTTAAACAATTCCCACAATATGAGCGAGCACCAATCACTGCCAGCTCCAATGCAGATTTTTTTCCTAAAATTTTATATCTTCTATTTTACTCAAAAAACATCAATTTGTATACTGCAATATCTCAGTTATTCAATCGCGTAAAATTTAAGTCAGTTCTTCTAAAGAAAATGTTCGACTTATGATGTTACAACAAACAATTTGTAAGACAGACGTTTAACAGACTAGACGAACACCAGCTGGTCACATGTATCTCTGCCTCTAAAATTACCCTGACATGGAGTTTAAACTTATCCCTTTCACGGCGCCTTTGATCGCCGTGGTAGTCTATTCGTTACCTTTTATTTGGGACTCTGAATACAAATTTCTTCTAGCCTCTATATTAGCGTAGGAATAAGGCGAATCCTCTCTCTTCTCGGGTGTCCTCCCCGGTAACCTCTCTCTTCTTGGGTGTCCTCCCCGGTATCTTTCCTCTATTCCTCTATTTATTTCATTATTCTCGAGTCATTATTCCCTTCCCCTTATATATATATATATATATATATATATTTATACATCGTTCTCTACTTCTAGCTATATTTTGTTTTCCCACCCCTCTTCATTACCTTTTCCCTTTACTTGTTCTAAAGCATGCACTTTTGCCAAAACACTTTTTCACTCACCGTTCGCATGTTTCCTCTCTGGACCCTTGGAATCACAGCCTTCGTTACCGCCTTCTTTGGCTTTTCTCCCGCTCAGCTGCCCGTAGGAATGGGAAGGGGCTAGGTGGGTAACACGGGTTCCTTCAGACCCTGGTCTGCAGATTTTCTCTAACACTATCACTGTCTACGGGGAGCTTCACGGTCTACTCAGCCAAATGGCAAAGGACTTGTGATATTGTCAAAGACCTAGAGTTACTTTATGTCGACGGTCAATGGGTGTCTTATTCTAATCGATAATCGATTACCATAAATCTCTGCTACCAAGTATACTCCGAGACCCTCGGCCGGCCCATAGAGCTGAGGTTTGCTGAGAAGTACTTTAAGACAAGATAGCTTCACCCTTGAGATGGATGCGGCTGCAGATTTATTACTCCAACACCAATCAATAAGGACAACTCAATGGTTTGGCAAAGGGAGTCCGTTTAATGACAGGTACAAAAAACTGGGAGTTATGGATATCAGCAGTGATGCAATCGTCCTTCTCGCTTCAACTCCAACGAACTTCATACAAGTTGTAACATTTATACTGAAAACTTGTCATCATTGACGTGTAACACTCAAAAGTTAACATGCAATTCTATTGGTTAGGAAAAGGTTACTTTATTATAGGTACTATGGGGGTCATTACAAGGTTGGCGGTAAGGGGTTAACGGTGCCGGTAAAAGTGCCGGAGTCGTCAACCCCTTACCGCCGCATTATGAGGTCCTTTAGCGGGTCCCGCAAAGGGCACCTGGTTTTACCATATGCCCTTAGCGGGACCCGCTAAAGGACCAGTATGCTAACAACGGGCCCGTTGTTAGCATGGTTCCCATTCCCATTGAGCCCTATGGGGGCTCGAATGGGAATGGGGATGTGTTCCCTGAATGGGGACATACCGGGTCCTCCAAGGTTAGAATGGCCCGGTATTTCCCCATTCAGGGAACCTGGACCCGGTATGCGGTATGGGGGTAGCCATGCCGCAAATAGCGGCATGGCTCCCTCCAACCTTGTAATGACCCCTGATATCTGTATATGGCAACGGAGTGAGGAGATTGGTTAACCACTGTCAGGTGGGCACCTAAGCCTTTCCTTCAAAAATGACTACTGCAGACGTCACCAAAAGTATGACATCCTATTGGTTCTACTAACTATAGGACCCTAGATTATTTGGTCCATTGTGACTGGGTTGGCACCAACCCCATGCATACTTTTCTACTTCGCTTAGCAGCACGCAGAATGGTCGGCCAGGTGTGGGGTGCCCCTTAGTTACCCGGCCTTCCTTCGATTCTGGTTACAATCAATCATCACTTTAGTAGCCATGTGTCAATTAGTTCTCTACGGTTCGCCTCGAAACTACATCTTCTGTCTGAAAAGGTTCTGATATCTCTGCCTGGTCAGGTGCCAAGAGTAGGTGTGAACCCTCGCTTCTTCTTGCTCAGCTGGTCATGTGATTCAGACACCGTGAATTTGTCTCTTTTCTCTCAATTTGTGTATTCGATTTTCGTTTCACCCGCCACCTGTCTTCGCCTTCTTATCTCAACTTTTCAGAGGCAGGATATTCTGTTCTTAGTTTCAATTAAGTGTAGCTACTGTTCGAAACTTCTATTGGTATGACCTTGGCTTCCCTGGCACGAGTTGCCTCTGCTGAGTTTCGTTTTAGCCGTCTCTTCTCGTTTTTTCTAAATATGAAGCTTCCTTGTGTGGCCTTTAGTAACCTGGGTTGATTCTGCTTCTTGTGCAAAGTAGAAATATACATATAATACTGTGCTTTGTTTGAGATAGATTATGTATAATGGCGCTTGCCGCACTACTCTTCTACTAAGCATAGGAAGCAGCACTGTTTTCTTAGCTTTCTTGCGGTTCCAAGCATATTTACAGGTGTAAACTGGTTGAATATCTTCATCTTGCTTACAGCTTAAGCTTCTTACACTTTGACATCGTTCTCTCACTTTAAGTTCACAATATCCTTATTCATGACATTTTGTCTGTTTGCGTCATTCTCTGGTCGTCATTTCTGCTATCTGTGAGTCAGTCCGGGCCCTTGTGATGTCACCATTCGTCTTCCTTTAAGGCCCTTTTGGTTTCTTGTTGGTAAGGTTTTCTCAATTGGTACCTTACTGTCCATGGTTTTCTTGGTATTGGTACGTCAATAGGTATTGGGCAGAGCCCTACTGCGGCTCTCTGCTGGTTTATTTGTTCATCATACGTCACATATCTCGGTGTGAACGTTCCTGGTACTTCAAAATGGGCGACTGGGGTGCAAGCTTTATTTGGGACCCCCTCTACAGATCTCTGCCTTAATACCAGTAAGACAGAAATCCTTCTCATTCGGACGTCTGCTCCCACTTTCCCCTCTCACTCTGGCCAGCCTCCCTTGGCCCTGTGCCCTCACCCTCGTGAGGCAAAACGCCTTGAGGTCATCTTCGACTCTACTCTCTCCTTCTCTCCACAAATCACGGACATCTCGAAAAAGTCCCACTTCCAACTGCACATCCTCCGAAGTATTCTACCTTTTCTCACCTTTCCCCGGAAACTCACTTTCTCCAGAGTCCTGGTTCTCTCTAGGCTTGCCTATTGCAACAGCCTCTTTCTCAATTTATTTATGCATTTATTTATTTATTTTTTCATATAGTTCACCGAGCCCTGGGGCATCTGGGCGCATTTCTTACAGTCACATAGGATACAAGATGCATTAGTTACAATTACATGGGCACAATACAAGACAAGTCTTTGCAGTTACGTAGGTTACATGTGTGTTACTGTGAGATTATTCCAGACAGGCAAAGCAGAAGTAGAGATGGTGTAGTCATGTGATACTTAGGCCTTTTGCGAGAGTAGCCATATTTTAGATTTTTTTCTGAATGGGTTAAAGGAAGTTTCTATTCTTAAGGTAAGTGGTAGGGTGTTACTGCCTCCAGCTTTCTGAAGCTGAAACCTGGGGATCTTTAAAAAGTGTGCTTGGGCAGATCTTGTGGGACGTGCTGCGGTGTTTTGGGTGAAGTTGTCTGCCAGGTAGCTAGGCGCCTGGTTAGCAAGGCACTTATGTGTGAGTGATAGTGTTTTGTACTCCAACCTTTCATTGATAGACAGCCACAGGGTGTTCTGTCTTATGTCAGAGATATTTTGGGACGTAGGGTGGTTTAATGCTGCTGAGGGCATTATTTTGGATAACTTGTAACTTGTTATGGTTGCGGTGGCTTGTACCTAAGTAGAGTGCATTGCAATAGTCAATTTAAGGGAGAACTAAGGCCCTCGCTATAGAAGTGAAGTTAGATGTGGCTATAACTTGCCGGTATAGGCGGTGGATGAGGTTATTGCGTTGATTTGTCTGGACATGGTAAGTAAGGAGTCTAGGTAAATACCTAACGTTTTGTCATCCTTGGAAACCATTATATTGTTACTGACAATGTTAAAAGTTGAGTAATGTCCGTCAGGTTTGTTAAGTTTGAATTGGGAGCTTAATAGGAGTAACTGTCTTGTCGTTAGGAGAATTGCCTAGCTTTTCGGTGCTGGACTGCCCCAGGGCAGGACAAAGACTGATATGTTTGGGATATTTCTTCTCTGTGAAAGATAGTGAGCTAAAGAATCTGGGTAAGGCTCTTGTAACCAAGACTCATGTCTGGCAGAGAGTCTCCCAGGACCCCCCTTTTTATTTGCATATTTCAAGGAACTTTGGGTCTCACCCTAAGATACTAAGGCAATCCAGACGTGGACCCCTTGCTCACTATTCTTAGAGAGACACAGCTACACCCTACTGATGAGGTTCAACCAGGCCGAAACACGTGTCTGGGGTTGCTGTTGGTAATCTTGTTCAGAGGAGAATTGCCTATCATTTCGGTGCTGGACTGCCCCAGGGCAGGACAAAGACTGATATGTTTGGGATATTTCTTCACTGTGAAAGATAGTGAGCTAAAGATTCTGGGTAAGGCTCTTGTAACCAGGACTCATGTCTGGCAGAGAGTCTCCCAGGACCCCCCTTTTTATTTGCATATTTCAAGTAACTTTGGGTCTCACTATTCTTAGAGAGACACAGCTACACCCTACTGATGAGGTTCAACCAGGCTGAAACATGTGTCTGGAGTTGCTGTTGATGTAGGAAAAGGGAATGCCTTCACCAATCAGATAGGTAAACAGACTGCCACTGATTGCAGTTCAGAAATGTACGCTGTAAAAGAAGTTGTAAATGTTTGAATTTTCGGAGAAAGTATCGATGTTGTAAAAGATATTCAAGCAGATGCTACCATAGAGGAAACTAAGAGATGGATCGAGGGTGCAGAAAGATTGGATGATGATGGGTGTTGGGTAGACAATGTTGAAGGGAAATGGTTACTCCCTGATGCCTACATTACAATGATGGTTATTATGGCTCATGGTCCGACACATGTGTGTGCGCGGAAGTTAACAAAAATGCTACACAGTGTATGGGCCAATGATAAGATTTTCAAAATTGCGGAGCGTTTTGTCCAGAACTGCATGGTTTTCTTGCAGCACAATGTAGGAAAAGGTACCTCGACTCCTAGAGGAAGTTTTGCTCCACCTTCCGTTCCGTTTGAAGTTATCCACTTTGATTTTATTGAAATGGAACGGTGTAGCAATCGTAAATATGTATTGGTTGTTATTTGTGCATTTAGCAAGTGGGTTGAGGCCTTCCCGGTTAAAGATGCAACGGCCATAACCACGGCAAAAACTCTGTTGAGTTTTTTCCTAGGTTCGGGCTGCCGAGAGTCATCTGGTCGGATAATGGGCCACACTTTATCGCTGCTGTAATCCCACAAATATGTGAACGATTACAGATTGATAAATGGTTCCATTCGGCCAGACATGCCCAAAGTGCCGGATTAGTGGAAAGGTATAACGGCATTATAAAGAACAAGCTCGCTAAAACGTGTGCTGGCACCAAGTTAAAATGGCCGGACGCCTTACCAATCATGTTGCTGTCGATGAAAACAACCCCTCAATCTAAGACTGGGCTCTCTCCCTTTGAGGTGGTGATGGGGAGGCCTGCTAATATTTGGGGTATGCCAAAAAGTCGCTCGTTGCGGGATATAGAGAATGTGCTTCTTTCAGATTACTGTAACCAGTTGACTAAAAATGTATTTTCAATTTATCACCAGGTGCGAGAGGCATTACCTGTACGGTTCGAGGGTCCTGGTCACAGTCTACGACCGGGGGACTGGATCCTCAAGAAAGTTTTCGAGAGGTCGTCTTGCCTTGCACCTCGGTGGAGGGGTCCCTACCAGGTCCTGCTAGTCACCCAGACTGCTGTGGGTGTAGCAGGGCGTAAGAACTGGATCCATGTGACACACACCAAATGGATCCCGCAGCCCGTGCCATACGATACAGAAGACACAGAATCCCTTTCCAGTGCTGTAACCAACGTGTCCGAAACAGCAACAACCGATAAGAGAGTATCGGAGACTGTTCCAGAGTTTGTAAGGCCGGACAAAACGGCCATCTTGTCTCCACACTCTCCAACAGTGGTACTTCCGGATCAATCATTTTCTGATCCCATTTCCGTTCACTCGCCACCTCCAGTGGGAAGTGACGACATACTTTTCTCTGACCCTTCAGCACCGGAAATTGTGAAATATAATTTACATCCAAGAAGATAGACGTACAGCACGGTTTGTCTGTGCGATCGAGGAAATCATTTGAGGGCTTGCCTTTTGGCCCGACTGTACGAAAGTATTCTGTTGGCTTAGGGTTGCGGGAAAGACTTTAAGAAGTCGTGCGACTGGAGTCGCCAGCAAACAAACAATTGGTGTTTTTCGATTGAAGACGACGATGCCTGCACCCGCTACCAGTCGCACTGAACTTTTAGATAAATATGTGGCTAGCAGAGACAATGAACAAGCGTGTAAGGGGACCCCGGAAATGTATTGTTGCCTTTTAGTAATAATAACTGGGTTTGTAGTAACTATTGGTTTTGGGTTTTGGTATCTGGAGGAAGCATATCCGCTAGAGGACTTTTTCCCTGTTGAAAATGTATCTGTTTTCCCCACTCCTTCTGTGCAATTGCATACTTTGTCGCCTAGAGATTCTTCGCATCAACAGAACTATCAGAATAATACTTTTTTGTTAATAATGAATGCCACTCATGCAATTTTTAATAAAACCAATTGCTGGATCTGTTCACATCTACCGCAATATGGGGGCAAGGGGCTAGGTTGGTACATTCATCCTTTACCTTTGACAACTGCTTGTTATGCTTCTCTTAGAGCACTATTCTTTGGCCGATGGAATGACAGCATCTCAGGGAACTTTGATGGTACAAATATGAATAGTTTTGAAAAATGTGTTTTGATGCCCATGGGATGCTCGCTTTTTGCAAATAGGAGTAAGCCAAATGTTGCTTCTGTTAGGCCCTCTGATAGATTGTCTCGTCCTTTTCAGTCTTTGATTTCTTTCAAAATGGCTCCCATAGGCAATAAGGATGCCACACCTCCATCTTATTCTGTTAACCATAGCCCCGATTCAGTTTCCTTCTGCGTACAGAGGAATGGAACACAGTCAATGGGTAATTTTAGATAATGCGCCAACGTTGTGAATTTGACTAGTGAGAACAGACCTCTGTACGTAGGTGAACCTGTCTATTTTGTTTGCGGTAATATGGCATTTCCATGGTTTCCCAGGGATTGGCAAGGAACCTGTTATTTAGGGATTCTATTACTTGGGATATTTATTGCCAGTACTGCAGAAATTTCGAAGACTCGTCCACGATGAGGTGTGAAGGGGGATACTCCAGCGCAAACTCTAGGAGACATCATCAAATCCTTTGTGCCATTTTTTTGGCAAATTACAAATTCAGAAGATATCAGGGGACTAGCGAGAGTACTGGAGAGAACATCAACCAGACCACTGACATACTCTATATTATGATGTAAGAACAGAAAGCGATAAGATTAGTAGCTCTTCAGAACCGGATGGCATTAGATGTCATTCTGGCAGAGCGTGGAGGAGTATGTTAATTAGTGTGGTCCGCTTGCTGCGTTTACGTACCAGACTCCTCTCCAATCTTTAGGGCGATCCAAAATCTACATGTTCTTAGTTCGGAAGTACATGTTCCTGAGGGAAATTGGGAACTTAGTGCATGGTTTTGGGACCTCCTACGATCATGGGATGGAAGTTGTTTTCAGCCCTGCTGATTATCTTGGGTAGTTTTCTGTTCCTTTGTTGTTTTATACAGTGTCTTCCTGGTATATGTTCAGTATTAGGAGAGTGTTGCGCGCAAGCAACAAGTGTATTAGGTCATAAAATATACGCCCCAGATAAGGTTTCCAAGGAGTATGTGTTGAAAGAAACTCTAGTGTCTGATCTAATGGCAATAGATATGTCTGATAATGATTCGGGGTGTATAGACGTTGAAATGTGGAGTTAGTCGCAAAGGGATTGAAGTTAGTTTAGCGCTTGGCATAGGCCAAAAAGAGAGTTTGTTAAAACTGATATAGTATTGTTTCGTCCTCATTGTATATGTTGGCCTATGCCCAGTCGCTTTGCGAGGAAATCCTCATTGCAAGGTCGTAACCTTAAGTGAATCGAGCCTCCATTTTAGGTCAAAGCCGCCATTTTAGTTATTCGTGCAAAGTCACTTTGTGGCCTAAAATGGCCGACCTGTGTTCTCTTGTTCTTACTTTAACCTCTTCAATCTTTGTAGGAGAGTTAATGTCCAACCTATCTGCAGGCTACATGTTAGGGTCATGTAGCCCTTGTCCTTTGTTGACCTCGGGATCAGGGGATTACTTGAATCGGCGATGTTAACCTACAAGTATACAAGAACAATAACGCTGTTTAAACATGTCATGCGAAACATTTGTTTGACCTGTATTAAAGCAATGTGTAAAGAGTGTAAAGTTAAACCCAGAGAATAATAGTGTTTGTTAGCAAATGTATTAAAAAGTATACCACATGCACGAGATATGTAAATTAGGAATGAACCTGGCGCGACCCTAGCCCAGTACATGATTAACTTGTAGGAGGCTGGACATTGTTATGAAGAAATTGTATAAGTACGCTGATGTCCAGCTAGCAATTCCTGTTCACTACTCACATTGAACCCTGCTGGTGGTCTCTGTGATGTACTGACGGCCAAATAGCTATTTGTGCACTTTGTTTTGTAAACTGTACAGTATTGCAATAAAGATTCTGTGAATCTTTACAAGCCTGTGTTGGTGTATTTCTCTTTGCATGGTGTAATAGCCTTAATATTGTATTTTTATGATTCCACACACTGTTGCACTTAGTGCACTTCACCCACTTCCTCTCCCCTGCACTTCTTGTCTGTGCACTTGCATGATCTGAATGATACTAGGCCTAGTAAGATCGTTTGTCTTGTTCCCCCCTGACCCCACTGCCTTGTTGTGCCTTGAAACACAGTGTATAGGTGCATTATAAATAACTTATCAATCAATCTATCTATCAATCAATCAATGTATCATTTTTTAAAGACGCATTATTGGACATTGCTTAACCTTGGACTGTTGCAACATTGCTGTTTGTGTTGCTATTTTTCTCATATACACACCCCTCATAAATGTAGAGCCTTTCCTCAGCTCACGTTACCACACAACGTGAGGGAGGTATATCTCTTGGCTGTGCCTGTATTACCTTTATGACTGGGATCACTTTTGGTTTGCATAGGTGTGGGGTATGAGCAGGCGGGTTACTCACTACTCATTGCTATGTTCCTGCAGAAAATAATGAATTTCGCCAGAGTGCCGGAGTCCTTTCTCCCTTCATGGTTGCATGCCAGAATCAGCCAGTACGGACAATGCCCACAAAATGGCATAATCGACTTTGTGTTATCGTGCGACGCAGGCCTACCACCGGAACAGCTGTAAAGCCAATTTATGAGTTTGCCATATTGTTATCCACAATATACTTCCGGTAGCTTCATGTTTTATTTTATAGGAGTTAAGGGCGTTGTTATACTCCTGTGTCAGAGTGTTAAAACTGTTGATAGAACAAATCACAGCACACAAGGTTAGCTCAGTCAAAACAAAAAATGTTCCTTTGTTCTTTATAGTGTAGTTAATTTTTAAGCAGTGGGTGCAGCATGAAGGGTGTAGAGAAGTGTCTTGCACACCCGGGGCCAGATTATCAAAACTTTGCTCTTGTGCAAAAAAGAAGCAAAGGAATTTTGCACAAATAACACAGCATTGGTGCAAACAGGTGTAGCCCACATCCATAGTATCTAAAAATGTTGTCACTCAGGCAATAATGACACATTTGTTTTCATGTAATGTAATATGGCATTTGTATAGCGTTATTCCCACTGGTATGGCCTGAAAGCTCTGTAGGCAGTGGTGGCCATTGGGCGGGCTCTCGCCAGATCTGCGATCCGTCCCCAATTGTGAGCTGGATCTCAAGTGAAAAAAAAACACCTGCAATGGCACGGAGTAGGGGGGGCGCAGCAGATAATTGCCGCCATGAGCGCTCCGCTGGCTCTGCCCCCCTACGTGATACAGGTCACAGCAGCAGGACATGCACATTGTAACTTCCTCTGGTGACCCCGTGCAAGGGGTCACCAGAGGAAGATACAGTCCTCAGCCATGACCCGGTTTATTTATTTATTTATGCAATGTTTGTCGGATACTTGTATCCGAAAAACATTGCATGAATAAATAAATACCCCTATTAACATTGAAACTATCCCACACGATGCAGCCACCCAATTGCTTACAGAGGGGAGCTGCATGAGCCGTGCAGGGTGGGGTTCAGGTAAAAGAAAACGTTGCTATGGCGAACAGAAATCATCCTATTTGAATAGTACCCAAGGGGGAGTTTTTTTATAAAATGGGATGCAAATTGTGCATTTTAAGTAATATTTACTCAGCAACACTGGTCAAAACTTTTATCCGCACAGTGAAGTAACTCATCACCAGTGCCATGGAAGTGGTTTAAAGTGGAATTGATATATAGTTTGGAAAAGAAGCAGCATGAAAGAAATTGCGCCGTTTTAAACTAATATTTTGGACATTTCCTTTGATCGGAGGTCAACTGCCAGCTCTGCCCCCTCAAACCCCGCCTCCTCGGTCACGGCCCCAACCCCAAACTCCGCCCCCACATGGACCTTGTGGGAACCCCCAGCACATTTTTCCATTTCCACCACTGCCTGTAGGTGAACGCCTTCAGTGGACGGACGTCCGGGGCATGGGGGATTCGTTTTGCAGGAACCATCATTCAAAAGTCTGATTAATGTCACCCTCGTGCAAAACTTTCTACACCATATGGATGGTAGGAGCATGTTTTGCTCCGTTCAGCATTTGCTCCATTTGAAGTGCCAGGGCAGATGTTAGATTAGATGGCTCCGAGGTTAAACGCGTGTTGTGATCTGTGTTTGATTTGCAGGTCTCAGGTTCGAATTACAACTCAGCCTTTCATCATTGCGAAGTTGAAAAATGAGTACCAATGTTAATTGAGTAATAATAGTAGTGTATGTACATAAGTCTTAGGTAAAGTGCTTTAGATTACAGCGCAATATAAAAAAAAAAGGCTATTATCATTATGGTCCCTGAGGCCAGATTTTATGCCTTGTGCACATTATCAGCAGGCTGGCCAACTTTACCCTGGTGTAAAAGTGCACTGACACGTGTGTGGGTGCACAGTTTCTGTTATATGGCTCTGGGCGTTCTATGTGTGTACACACATTGTTCTTGGACTTCCAGTATCAATTCTATGGGGTATGCAGTGATAAAATCATGGCAAAAATGCTGTGGTTTGACCCGTTAAAGGTGTACCCCATTACACCATTTAAGGGGTTGCGGGGGTGTCCACTGGTCCCTTTAAATGGTATAATGGGTCTAGTGGTTGCAGGGGTGTCCCCCTGTATCCTTTACATGGAATGCAGTGGCAAAACCACTGCCTTTTTGGCGCGAAATTTTGTGTCCACAGCCATTTTTGCCGCAATTTTACCACATGAAACCTTCTAGGGAGCGTTCTGTGGACCAGATATCCACTCACCTGGGTGGACGTAAAGACCTGCAGAAGCTCTGGTGGATGTAAAACCTGTGCAAAGAAATGGCAGTAAGGGTGGTGATGCCCTTCCCTTTATGCGTTACAGCGCTGCAAACAGAACCTGGAACCTCATTGCGCTATTGCCACAATTGAAAACCATCCCACTGAGGTCGAAGAGCATTGAGGCCTTTTACAGAACACATGATTGATGTAAACTGTATGTATTGCTTCCGGTGCTGAAGAAACAATGCAGCACGCGGCGCTGTTCCGCACGCACGCGCAGTTGTGCACCTAAGGCTTTGCACGCAGGCGGAGGTGTATTAGAGGCATGTGGGTGGACTAAAATGGTTAGGGGGCCTTACAGAGCGACATTATGATGGTATTTGCTGTACAGGAAGACAGGTGTATTGAAGAGGAACAGAGCCTCATTGGAGAATGGGCGGTCTGAACACCGCCGGTGGTTAATGCCCGGTAAGGCCGACTCCATTGGAGTTCTCAGTGCAGAAGGTCTAGATATTTTCTGCCATTAAACCCCACTTCTCCGCATTACCACAAGTGGTAAATACGGCCAGGTGTAATATCACACAGCTAAAAATACGCGGCGGTAATCCCATTATGAAGAAAATACAGACAGGTATTGCTCTATTTACTGCCCACAATGGGCCTCATTACGACCCTGGCGGTATGGGGTTACCGGAGCCGTAAAAGGTGCCGGCGCCATTAACCCCGTACCGCCTCATTACGAGGTCCCATCGCGGGACACGGTAAGCACGCCTGGGAAAACCAGGCGTGCTTACCGGGTCCAGCGAGGGGAAGAGGGAGCAAACAACGGGCCAACTCGTAATGGGCCGTTGTTTGCTCCCTCTTCCATTCCCATTCAGCCATATGGGGGCTGAAATGGGAATGGGCAAGGACCGGGTCCGCGTCCTTGGAGGGAGGAATTACCGGGCCATCCGAACTTGGAATGGCCCAGTAATTCCTCATTCTGTGGACCCGAACGCGATTTCGGTGACAGCCATTGCCGCAAATAGCGGCATGGCTACCGCCGAGGTCATAATGAGGGCCAATGTGTTCTTATAAAAAGTAGCTAATGCGGTATGCAGAAGGTGTCTTGTGTGAACAATACACACGTGTGGGATGAGTTGCTTGTGCTTTAGGATCAGCTGCCAGACCCAGGATATATATGACCACCTCTGGAAATGAACCCTGGCACTATTTGACCCTGGTGACATTTGTGTGCCTGCTGTTCGGGAGGCAGTACTTTTCCCTGGTAGTATTAACCCCATCAGTGATTTTACGGTGTAATTGCAATACCCCAGCCTCATTGGCCGGCAGATCGTTACCCGAACTTAGACCTGGAGAAATATTTTATGCAATAAGGGCCACTGTAAAGAAACTGCGCAGACACCGTGCCTAGTACCGCGGCGCAACGCGTGCAAATATCCACGAAATATACTCGAAGCTGCAGCAGGCAATTCTGCATGCTGCACGATGCTCAGCGTCCAGCAGTAGGAATTCAGCCTCACAGGGGTTCAGCTTACATCGTAAACTAATGGAGGAAAGTGTGGCAGAGATGTCAACTCTGCTCTCTGCTTCTGTTTGGCCTTGAAGAGTTTTAACAATGGGCTCACATGTTAAATGGGGGCCGAGGATTTAAAAACGCTTTAAGTTCTCCATTCACCAAACCAGTTGTCTTAGAAATGTGTCTATTTCAATTTAAAGTTCTGTTTCTTGTTTTCTTACATTTATTTAGGTTGTTATTAGAAATGTGTTGATGCTAAGGGGCCGATTCATGGAACAAATGTGCGCCGAAATCGTGGCGCAAGCGTGAAAAAGCAACTCACGCGTGCGATTCATGGAAGGGCTTGCTCGTGTTTTCCCCGGATGTGCGCCAAATCCACACGGGCGCACACGTCATTGCAACATCCAGAACGCCGTGTGTGATGCGCACAGCGAAAGCGCCCAACGTTAGCGCACTCACCAAAAAGGGTGCGGAACACGGGGCGGAACGCACGGAATGGGGAAAAATGCGTGAAAATAAGGGCGTAACTGGGTATGTACTGCTGGGAAGTACAAGGAATGCCCACACGCACGCGAACCCCACATATTCATGGAATCGAATAGGGGAAACCCACGCACGGCCAGACACGCACAGGCCTAAACACGTCCGCACACAAAGGCAGGTGGTAGCGTCCCTGCGCATTACAAATGTGTGCGCAAACAACAAACACGTATATGCAGCTACAATGAAAGTCCCATTCTGTGGCTCCCTAGGAGAAATGACGTGTCACGAAATGCACAGGCATCCCAAAAACCAAGAAAAAGAGATAAGCGACCTGTGTAGCCCACGTGCATGTAAAAAAACACACAGTATGCTGTGGCAGCCAGGAACACAAAAAATACGTACGTGATCAACACACATGCTAGTATGCCCGGAAAAAAAGGGTTATGCGACTAACAGCGACACCCGCATTATGAAAAAAAGCATGTGCGACTCACCGTCTGCCTTGCGTGTAGAAGAAGAACGCGTAGCCAACACTCACGCCAAAAGATGAAGTATGCACTGTAGCCGCTGTGAAGTAATCGCGTGTGAACCCCAACGCCTGGAAAAAACACGCACCGCTTTCCACGAAAAGCACGTACAAAGTGATGGAAACCCAGGTGGGACCTTCCACCCATGCCAGGGAAACGCCCACGCGCACCTTACATCACCTACACGCTTACACGCCAAGGCCCTTTCCTCGAAATTCTCGCAAACATGCTGTTTTCCACGTGCCAAATCACTCAGTATCAAGCTGGCCACACGACAACACACGGAAGACCATGCTCCAGCCCAGAAAGCTGAATTACTGCACCCCAGAGCACCGAGCAGCCTCCCACCAGCCATCTGCTGCTGCCTGCCTGTCTGCCGTCCAGGTGCCCTGCAATTGGGTGCCTTCAAGTCAGCCATCTGCAGGGGTCCAGTTGCTGTGACCACCCCTGCTGGAACAGAAGACTCCCGACTGAAGTTCCATCGCTCCACAGCCCAGCACCAGGACCCAGTTGCCCATCCACACCTGCCTTTGGGGTTGCCATGTCGGGGGAAACACCATCAGAGACCACTGGCGACCCATCCAGAGAGGCAGAGGGCTACCAGCTTCAGTGCCACAGAAGTTGGTATCCTGGTGGAGCAAGTCCTGGTGCATTATGATGCCCTCTTCGGAAGACCACGCGCCAACAATGATGGATGGAAGAGGATCTGGAAGGACATTGTGGCTGCCATCAACGTGGAGGGGGTGGCAGCCCGCGACATACGACCCTCAGGAAGGCCCGTGCCTCTTGGAGGCAGCGGATGCAGAGGGGTGCCGGGTCCACCTTACCAATGACCAGATGAGGGCCCTGAAATGTATACGCCCAGCACTTCACCTCCAGGTCCTTGAGAGGCAAACCCGTTCGGAGTCGAGCGGTAAATGTCCATGTGTAATGATTGGACGCAGTGCATGTTGAGGTGTGCCAGGTGTGTGCAGCTTCGACATATGTCTTGAAAGGTCCATGTATGGATGTGTATGTGCAGGGACATGATCCTGCCGCATGTGAGTCCAGTTATGTGTGAGGCACATCAATGGTGTATGTGTTCAAATGCATGATGAACGAATGCATGTGGGGATGCACACATGTTAGCATTTCTGTGTATGTTCTATGGCATGGTTGGGGTGTGACACATGGATGCTGGTTACACCTTCATGTACGTGCACGGCATACATGTGCGTGTGTGTGTTTGACATGTGTGCAAATGTGATACGCCATGGATGCATGTGACACAGACATGTAGGAACCCCATTGGCAGATGTGACATGGATGCCAGTGATTGCACAGTCTCGATTGCCCAGAAAAGGGCAAGATTCACCAACCGGGACAACCTCCTGGAACCTGAACCATCGCAGGACAAGGCGGCCCGGGATAGGTCCACATGTGTCACCACACATGGTCCTAATTCATTCCAAATCAACAAAACGATCCAAAAATATTGGCCAATAGTAAGGCTACAACTACCAGGTGAACCACTCCCTAGATTTGCTTTCAAGAGAGGCAGGAACTTTAGAGAACATCTAGTACATTCAATGTACATACGAGATACTCCCGCCACTGGACTATGGAATTTACGCAAAACAACTGGACATTACCCTTGCGGGTCATGTTCAGTATGTAAACTTACCAAGAAAACTAAGTCTTTCCACATTAATGAAAGACTATGGACTCTGAAACACCATACGAACTGCAAAGCAGCCAAGTGATCTATTGCATTAAGTGCCCATGCGGCTACCGATATGTAGGCCAGAACATGCGCAAGGTGTGAATTCGGATCTCCGAACACCGTTCTAGGATCCTTTGTAAACAAATGACATCGCCAATGGTAACGCACTACATAGAGAACCGCCACACACCCGATTACCTTCTATGGTGGGTGCTAGAACAAGTTGAATCAGGCCCCAATATTTAGACCAGGCTCCTTAATCTAGAAAGCAGATGGATCTATAGATTTGACACCTTTGAACATGGCCTCAACGAACTACATAACCCCCAGTTTTAATATTATACTGGGGGCCCCAGTGTCACTCTATCAATACTACCATCTGCTTGAGCGGCGTAGCTCACGACATTGGGGTACACCGATCTCTATCATGAGCATCCGCAATGCTGGCCCCCCTTTATTAACGGGTCACTCTGAGGTACACTCCCCTTTTTCTTAACCGGCTACCACATGACAGGGGGAGTCTCTTCACCCTGCCTTCTTGGCAGATCAGGACCCGCTATCTCTGAGGCAGCATAAGTAAGAACCTCGGTAATGGCTCTGTCCAACATCAATATGTCAAGAGCACTAAACATTACGCGGCCCACACCACCCGCCCACCTTCACCCCTATCAGTACTGTTGCACACTAAGATTCTTTCACTTACACCTTGCCTTCAGCAGTACATACCAGGTTCTTCAGTTATGTACATCCTTTGTGGACACATCCCATGCATGCCGCTGCACCGATTCAAGGGGATGAGCTTTCTCTCATCCCCCCTGAGCTGTGAGCCACCACTTCACTAGCTCCCGCAGCCGAGCTCGGCCACGCCCACTCCCGGAGGATCTTCACCACGGGTCACCTAGCAACCACAGCACGCTCCCGCCCAAGCATGACTTGGCACAGTGAGCAGCATACTGACAGTTTCGAGTTACGACGCGGGCGCGCCGACACCATCCAATGAGTGCCCAGCACTATTCTGAGCCCCGCACCCCACGGTGCTCGGACACTGGAGCTACCCCCTCAGTCAGTCGCCGACCGACACTCGAGAACAGTGAGCGGAGCTCCTCATCGGACGCCCATAGCCGTGCAGCACAGGTTAGCTTCTTCTCAGCCTTTGGCAGGGTCTGTTTTCTGATGTACCCAGCATTCTTCATTAATGCTATTTCCTCTGTTCCCCCTTCTTCCCCTCTCCCCCCCTGTTCCCCCCTTCCTTTCCCTCTTCCCCATCAACGCCCCCCGCCCCCTGGTCCCCTCTCTCCCCCTTATCTCCCGGCTCTCGTAACGACCAGGATTCAGTCCCGCTCATGGCCATGTCCATGCTGGATATCCTCCCCCTGCCACCTTCATCTACAGAGAGCGGGAGGCCGCTCAAGGCTACTTTATCTCCTTAGACCGCGGACACCCCACCCCGTGGCTATCAAGGTAGAGAGACTGTACTTCATGCAGTCATTAACCACCTCCTCACGCCCACAATGGCAACACGGTGTCATGGCAGGAGGGGGAAGCCGTGGTATGTTGAACACCGGAAAAATGGGAATACTCAGATAGAACAAGAGCACCCTTTTTCTATCTCTTTCACTGATGCTCAGGCAGCCACAGTAGAAAGCTTTGCATGACTAAAAACACTGAATAAGTACATTTTAGTGGAGACCTCTTTTTTCCTTTCTTGTTTTATTTCATCAATAATAAATTCACACCTAACCCTGACCTACCCTATGGACACCAACACGAGTGGCAAATACTGCCCTGTGCACCTCATCTTAACTACAATTTTCTATTTTCAAGATTTTCTCTTTCTCTCTATTTCGCAGAATTTGACCCCTCTGCCCTGATGAAGGTGGAATACTTCATTTTCCTCTACTTTCTTTTTGGTCAGTAAACCGCCGAAACACAAGAACTGTCCACCCACACATTGACATTCTATCAGAACTGGGATCCACCACTGCATTGGCAGACTTTGTCTCCTCGGAAAAAAGATGATACACCCGAGGCAAAAAATATTAGCAACGTCTGTTTGTATTCTTTATTTTAGACCTTAAATTGGGAACAACAAGGAGTTATTTCCCAACCATAGCAGCACAAATCATGTTGATCTTATGGATTAGCTCTTAAATTTTGTGTTAGGACAGGCAGGCACACTCCTGTCCCAATTTTCGCTGCTACTGTCAACTGGATGTTTCTTTCTCTCTCTGCCTATCATTCCTCCATCTTATCTGCACATCTTTCCTTCTCTACCCGACACCACCACTAGGATTCAAACCTGCATTTTTTGTGACTATAGAACAGGAATGTACAAGGTGTGTGTTAGAGTCAATGTTATTTTTATCTCTCGCTCATGCTTTCCATGAGTACAACATAACAGATTGTGTGTTTTTTATTATCACATTTCATGTTTTGGTTTATATCACGGACATTGGTTGCAAAACTCTGTGGTGATAACCACCAGACAAACAGTGACTTTCACAACCTGCTTGTGCAAACCAAATACAGAACTGTTTTACTTCAATTGAGACTTGTGTTTTATTGTTTGTTTTTTATTATAATTATTTTGTTTCATTATATTTATCTAATCCTGGTGTACCACCTGTTCCTTCAAGTGGATTAGACACAATATGAATTGCGGAATTCATTGCATTAATATTGGGTTGACAAAAGGAGGTTTAAGGAATTATACTAAGCCCCATTCGCCTTAAAAACCCACGGCACAGCATCACCGTCTACCCTATGATTTATAGCCTTACATGCACTGTGTTGCTGGTGCCTCCCTAAGGGCTAGACCGAACCCCTTCCCTCTTGTTTAGGGGGATTGTTATGAGCCTCATTTCCTGTTTTTGACAACTCTTGTTGTTTGTTCGGTTTGGGAACCCCACATTGGGGACTCTTTTCATACTGTAAATTTCTTTCCCCAGTCTGGACACAATTTGTATACCAATACATATCTTTCCTTCTGTCTGCCTACTTTGGACACTAATGCAAAATTTGCTTTCTTTCTCTCCACGGTTTTATATTCCCATGCACCGGTGATCAATGTCTGCCCTCCCTTCACTACCCCTGTGATATAGTATGGCAGAAAGCGCCACACTCAGTTACTCAGAAGAGCAAACCTCTGAACTTCTAAGAGGTCCCTCCTTCTTCGACTCACCAGATCCTAGCCAACCGAGAGCTCAAGCTAACACCACAGAAGATATTTTGAAACTTAAAAAGAAAACTTTCAGAACCGAATTATATGGGCATTTCCTCAGGGAATATTTAAGATCTAGCATTATCCCTGAGGGCCTAATTGTGAGGAACGAACCACGTCTATTCCTTGAGGACAAGGAGTACACGACAAATTTTAGTTTTATTGCTACCAAATGTAGCCGGGACCTGATGGTCCTGACCATAACTACGGCACAACGTATTAGTCACGACCTACAGAAAACTTTAGAAACTGAAGAAATGAAGTTCAAAAACAATACAGCCATAATCAATGCCCAGGAACAATTGAATGAACTAAATAAACAATTTGAGATTTTCCAAACCAACACTATTGCAAGGAAAACTAATAAACTCTAAAATTATATCAAAGATTTTAATACAGAAGTTGTTTATCCCTACACTGCTGACTACATAAATTCACACAGACAACAAGGCGGCACACCCAAGAATAGAGGACAAGGCGGGAGAAGGAGAGTGACTTTCTCAGGATCTAGTAGTAGTTCCTCAGGCAGTGGATCCAACTACAGCTATCCACCATACACTCCCCAATTTGGCCAACAACAGTTTCCAGCTCCCCCACCCCAACAATTTCCTTTTTTAGGAAGAGGAGGCCCAGGAGGAGGATGGGGACCGCCAATGTACCCTGTGCCTTGGAACATGCCATACCAGGGCCAACGCAGACGCCCCAGACAACGGAGACGCCAGCGGTAGCTCCACATGACTACGCGTTACTCATTTTTAACCTGGCAGAAATTTATCTAACACCGGGACAAAGCTCAGTTTAACAAAGGGCTTATCCTTTGTACCAACCGCTAATACTGATTGGTATAAGACAGAAGTGGAAATGAGACGTTTCTTTCATACTCTGAGACTCTGTGTCTTCTTCAATGAACACAATGACGAAGACAACGATACAGGTCTCCATCCACCTTCCACTTTCACGCCCTCCGATAGCCAAACACCACAGGACTTGATCACCTTCGAGAAGTGCGTCCTAAGGGACATCAAGAGAATGAGTAAGAAGAATAACTCTACACACCAGAATTTGACTAAGAAGGAAAGGATAGCTTTGAAACAACTAGCTGAGAATCGAGACATTGTGATCAAACCGGCGGACAAGGGAGGTGGCATTGTTCTGATGACCAATGAACAATACTCCCGGATGGTCATGGACCTATTAAAGGACCAGACCAGTTACAGCTTACTTAAAAAGATCCCACCAGAGAAATCAAAACGGAGATTGCAGAAATGGTGGCCTTCGGCTCTGACCGAGATTGGGCCTCACCTAAAGAAGCGTCTTTCCTTACATCCTCCCAAGAACATACTCCATGTCTGTACGCGCTCCCCAAGATTCATAAAAACATCCAGAACCCACCAGGACAACCAATTGTGTCGGGATGCGGGTCGATATTAGAGCCTTTCTGTAGATTCATCGATTGGTTTCTGAAACCTATAAGCACCAAAACTAGATCATATTTACGAGATACAACTCATACTATCCAGATCTTTGAAGGTCTCCCGTTTTATCCTGTATCTCAATACTTAGTAACCATGGATATCAAATCACTTTACACTTCCATCCCCCAAGAAGCAGCCATAGACTGTGTCTATGAACACCTCACCTGCAATAGCACACAATCTCGAGTTCCATCTGAATTCGTCATAGAGCTCATTACATTGGCTTTATGCAAGAACTTCTTTACTTTTAACAAACAGTTCTTTTTACAAACTAAAGGGACTGCAATGGGGGCCACCTTCGCCCCGAGTCTGGCCATTCTATTCATGGCCACCTTCGAAGACAAATATGTGTACAACCAAACCAACCCATGGCTCACACATATACAGAACTGGCATAGGAATATCAACGATATTATCTTCCTGTGGTCTGGGAATGAAACATCCCTTGAGAACTTCCAACTCTGGCTCAATACCTGTGATGACAATATCCAATTTACGATGGAGTATGACCGCAAGACTTTCCATTTCTTGGACTTGCAAATATCCAGCATTGGAGACAAACTTTCATGCAACTTATAGAAAACCCACAGACCGCAACAAACTTTTACACTTCAAAAGTGATCCCCCTAATCATGTCCAACAGAACCTTCCATATGGACAATTCCTGCGAATCAGAAGGAACTGCACATCATTACCAGACTTCTACGCTAATTCGGATCTTCTGTCGGACAGACTTTTACGGAGAGGTTACCCCAAGAAACTTGTCTCAATTGCCCAGAAAAGGGCAAGATTCACCAACTGGGACAACCTCCTGGAACCTGAACCATCGCAGGACCAGGTGGCCCGGGATAGGTCCACATGTGTCATCACACATGGTCCTTATTCATTCCAAATCAAAAAAACGATCCAAAAATATTGGCCAATAGTAAGGCCATGGGAACCACTCCCTAGATTTGCTTTCAAGAGAGGTAGGAACATTAGAGAACATCTAGTACATTCAATGGGCCTCATTACGACCCAGGCACTGGGCTATTAGCACCATGGTCCATGCCGGTCTCCGGCATGGTGGATGGCGGAATTACCGCCCCATCACAAGGTTGGCGGGGCGGTAATTCCCCATTCACCATTTGCCCTTCCCCATTCCCATTTTGCCCCATAGGGCATAATGGGGATGGGAAAGGCGCTAATTACGGCACCGTAAATTACGGTTGCCGTAATTAGCTCCAAAGTCCCTTAGCGGGTTGGATTTTAACGCCTGCAAAAAGCAGGCGTTAAAGCCTCCAACCCGCTAAGGGACCTTGTAATCAGGCGCTAATGGTTTAACGGCGCCAACGCTCTTTACGGCGCTGTTAAACCATTAGCGCCAGGGTCGTAATGAGGCCCAATGTACATACGAGATACTCCCGCCACTGAACTATGGAATTTACGCAAAACAACTGGACATTACCCTTGCGGGTCATGTTCAGTATGTAAACTTACCAAGAAAACGAAGTCTTTCCAGATTAATGAAAGACTATGGACTCTAAAACACCATACGAACTGCAAAAGCAGCCAAGTGATCTATTGCATTCAGTGCCCATGCGGCTACCGATATGTAGGCCAGACCATGCGCAAGGTGGGAATTCGGATCTCCGAACACAGTTCTATGATCCGTTGTAAACAAATGACATCGCCAATGGTAACGCACTACATAGAGAACCGCCACACACCCGATGACCTTCTATGGTGGGTTCTAGAAAAAGTTGAATCAGGCCCCAATATTCAGACCAGACTTCTTAATCTAGAAAGCAGATGGATCCATAGATTGGGCACCTTTGAACATGGCCTCAACGAACTACATAACCCCCAGTTTTCATATTATACTGGGGGCCCCAGTGTCACTCTATCAATACTACCATCTGCTTGAGCGGCGTAGCTCACGACATTGGGGTACACCGATCTCTATCATGAGCATCTGCACTGCTGCCCCCCCTTTATTAGTGGGTTACTCTGAGGTACAGTCCCCTTTTTCTTAACCGGCTACCACATGACAGGCGGAGTCTCTTCACCCTGCCTTCTTGGCAGATCAGGACCCGCTATCTCTGAGGCAGCATAAGTAAGAACCTCGGTAATGGCTCTGTCCAACATCAATATGTCAAGAGCACTAAACATTACGCGGCCCACAACACCCGCCCACCTTCACCCCTATCAGTACTGTTGCACACTAAGATTCTTTCACTTACACCTTGCCTTCAGCAGTACATACCAGGTTCTTCAGTTATGTACATCCTTTGTGGACACAGCCCACACATGCTGCTGCACCGATTCCTGGGGATGAGCTTTCTCTCATCCCCCCTGAGCTGTGAGCCACCACTTCTCCAGCTCCCCCAGCTGAGCTCGGCCACGCCCACTCCCGGAGGATCTTCACCATGGGTCGCCTAGCAACCACAGCACGCTCCCGCCCAAGCATGATTTGGCACAGTGAGCGGCATACTGACAGTTTCGAGTGACGCCGCGGGTGCGCCGACACCATCCAATGAGTGCCCAGCGCTATTCTGGGCTCCACCCCCCGCGGTGCTCAGACACTGGAGCCGGAGGCTACCCCCTCAGTCAGGCGCCGACCGGCACTCGAGCACAGTGAGCGGAGCTCCTCATCGGACGCCCATAGCCGTGCAGCACAGGTTAGCTTCTTTCAGCCTTTGGCAGGATCTGTTTTCTGATGTACCCAGCATTCTTCATTAATGCTATTTCCTCTTTTCCCCCTTCTTTCCCTCTCCCCGCTCCCCCCTTCCTTTCCCTCTTCCCCTTCAAACCCCCCGCCCCCTGCTCCCCTCTCTCCCCCTTATCTCCCGGCTCTCGTAACGACCAGAATTCAGTCCTGCTCATGGCCATGTCCATGCTGAAGCCGTTTACAGACACTGCACAAATAATGCTCTCATGACAGAAACCCCACGGCTGGGGACTGTTTCTGTGCATCAGCTCAACGTCTCCAGACACAATCCAGACGGCTTCCAAATTTACCCAGCCACTCAGCTGGATCTACGATAGGCTACCCTAACACACAGGTACCACCATATACGCGAATTACGGGCAACCACCCGACCTTTTCACATACCCTTCGGACTCTCTCACATTTAACTTTTTACATCCTGCCAATACCTTTGACGCTATGTTTTGCCAGCTCACACACCGAGCCATCTACTCACGTGCCAAGAGGAACCCATGGCCTGGGCTCCAGATGGATATCCTCCCCCTGCCACCTTCATCTACAGAGAGGGGGAGGCCGCTCGAGGCTACTTTATCTCCTTTGACCGCGGACACCCCACCCCGTGGCTATCAAGGTAGAGAGACTGTACTTCATGCAGTCAATAACCACCTTCTCACGCCCACAATGTCAACACAGTGTCCCGGCAGGTGGGGGGAGATGTGGTATGGTGAGCACCGGAAAAATGGGAATACTCAGATAGAACAAGAGCACCCTTTTTCTATCTCTTTCACTGATGCTCAGGCAGCCACAGTAGAAAGCTTTGCATGACTAAAAACACTGAATAAGTAAATTTTAGTGGAGACCTCTTTTTTCCTTTCTTGTTTTATTTCATCAATAATAAATTCACACCTAACCCTGACCTACCCTATGGACACCAACACGAGTGGCAAATACTGCCCTGTGCACCTCATCTTAACTACAATTTTCTATTTTCAAGATTTTCTCTTTCTCTCTATTTCGTAGAATTTGACCCCTCTGCCCTGATGAAGGTGGAATACTTCATTTTCCTCTACTTTCTTTTTGGTCAGTAAACCGCCGAAACGCAAGAACTGTGAGGGGAGTGTAGGTGTTACTCCATCCACCCACACATTGACATTCTCTCAGAACTGGGATCCCCCACTGCGTTGGCAGACTTTGTCTCCTCGGAAAAAGATACACCCGGTCAAAAAATATTAGGAACGTCTGTTTGTATTCTTTATTCCAGACCTTAAATTGGGAACAACAAGGAGTTATTTCCAAATCGCATGTAAAACTTCACACGCACCCCTCGGAATACACGTACCCCGCTGGCGCAAGGCCTTTCACATGTAAAACTTCACACGCACCCCTTGAAGTACACATACCCGGAAGTGGGAAAATGGAAAAACAGGCTCCCATCTTCCCCCTCTCGCGCCTGGCCTAAAGGTTCTCGGCCCAAGCACCCGCCACGAGAAGAGTTTGCCCACCTACCAGACAACCAAATACCCTGGTACAGGAACATACGGATGTGTCCATCTGCCTGCCCAGCAGCCCGCCCTGCCCATGCCGATGCCTGCGGCATGGATCAACTAGACTAAAACCTATAAGTCGTTAGAGATGCCATGATGACCGGGCCAACGGATAGCACACCTGTGCCAATATACACACTGGACACTCCCGCACCAATTTACACAAAGCATATACTCAGTGCTATGACGTAGGCGACAGACATACTCACGGACGTGCATCTTTATTATTTTCCACATAGGCTCTCAAAATGCAGAAACGCAAGACGCACCATGAACTCATCTAAAGAGCTTGCTTACGCTTCTTCTAAACCTAGGTGCCATAATGAGAATTATAACGAAGACACGATACTGGTCATAAGATAATATGAGACTATAACCTAAAGCGCCTGTGTACCAAACGGTTCCACCTATACACCAGGCCTAAGTAGGCCGCAAGCAAGAGCTCCCGTGGACATTAACAGAACAAGAGTCAGGTTGCTGATCCTGCAGAATGAGCCTGGCGAAAGCAGACAGCCAAGGTCGTAATGTTGCAAACCCACATTCCAAAAGCAGACCATCAAGGGCACGATGTTGCAACCTCGCAGGCCGTGCACCAACATCAAAGTCGCACCTGTAAATTAAACCAGGCACACAGTGGAAAAACAATATTAATTGTGCAGAATTCTGCCTCAAACACAGTCCCACCTCACGTGACCAAGCCGAACCTGACAAGATGCCAAGCCCAGGAGGAAGGAGGCGTCTGGATCCCTCGTTACAAGACACTGGCAGATACACTTGAAAGGATCAATGGACATCTGCGACAGTGGGAGTAGTCGGCCGTCCAGCTCATGAATAAGTCTTCACATTGTCTGCATGTACCCATAGTGAAACATTGTTGCAAATTGCAGGTACACCGAGAGCTGGGAACAGCGATGGTCCCAGGCTGGGAAGCTCACGGGCGCACCAATCAGAACATGGGGTTCTTATCACTGACGCCATTAATATTAACCAATCATTAGGAGTCTTCATGTAACAATTCTCATGTATCTAATTGTAGGGACAACCCAGATATATCACCTGACTAACCCTCGTCCACTCATATTATTCTCTATACGTATGCTATACTAACTCTACCACTCGAGCAACCAATTAAGAGTGGCGATAGGTTTTTTGTCAACTTTCGAAGTGACGCAAGTAGCGCGTCATACTACAGTAAAAAGGGCCTGCGAGCCCCACGATTGTGTGTGTGTCAGGTCAGACCTGTATGATCCTTGACCCATCCCTGCCGTTTGTGTTTAATAAACAGCAGAGTCACCTTGCTTCTTGTGCGTGTCTCATACTCTATCTCTTTTGGGATATACGGGAGGAGTTGGGGCCTCCCTGCCCAGAGGTCTGCGGACGGGCCGGCCGACCCCGGCAGAATTTCCCCCCGACAAGTTGGAGGCACTGCTGAGATTTGTTTAAGATCGGCATTTTTATTTTTTTTTACTTTTTCCAAGCACTCCAGTTGCGAGGAGGCCCGGCGGCGCGGCCCCCTCTGCCGTCGCCCCCTTCTTAGGACTACAGGACCATCGCGTAACTGCGAGAAGACCGGACAGCGCAATCCGGATATTGGCCCTCAGGAGCCGGTTGAGAAGTATCCCGCCCGCGGTTGGCGAGTGTCCAGACGTGGTCCAGACGAGGGGAGGTGGCGAGCCGCTTGGAGGGGTGCACGCAGTCGAGCGGCCCCGCATCAAGAGAACTTGGTGAGCATGCCACGCACAACAAACAATGTGAAATTGTGAGGGAGGGGGGAGGAATTAAATACTGGAGGCGGGAGGTGTTGCACAGGTGAACGGCGAAGGTTTGAGAATTTAGTGTTAGAAATAGAATGAATGGTAGTTGAACAAGCGCGAGAGCAGTTGGCTACGTAACGCGAGAGAAGGGGGCGGAGCACGAAAACATCACGTGCGGCCGCTCGTAGAACCTGATTGGCCTAGGTCGCGACTACGTGTAAGGGTGTGTGTGTGTGTGGTTTCCTACGATTTGGCATTTATTGATCAATGAGTAGATGAGGATCCCTGTTGTTCGAGCAAGACACTCGATAGGTAGATGACGTTTCCCTGTAGACAGTAGCTAGTTAGTTGCCCAATACGGAAGATAATTGGCTGGTTAAGCCCTCCTGTCGAGGGGCATATCACACGCGAGGCGACGCAGCGTGCGCAGTCCGATTATATTGTTGATTTGATTACCTTGTTCCAGGATTGACGGGAAGACAGCTGTGGGGTTAACGGGGGTAGATTACAGGTGTATTTTGGATTTAAAGAATATACGAAGAACTTACCATTAGCTCTACGAGATCGGTGACGTCACCAGTAGGGTTTTCATAGGATATCACAAGCACGAGGCATCTTCGTTTTGAGAGTGGTGGGGAAGAGAACTGTGGTAAGGGAGTGGAAACAGAGATAAACGGTAAACGAGTTGATCAAGGAAAGGCGAAACGGGGAACGTAGCTGCGCACGGAGAACGCCGGCCACGGCAGGTGTAGAAGGGGGAGGAGCATGTGGAAACAGGACGATTGTATAAGAACGCAATAAAGGGTACGCAGCCGCAGGGGGCTACGTACGCCTTGGCCGCAGGGGGCCGTAAGGGTGTTTTATAAAGGAAGAAAAGGTAGAGGAAAATCTACAGATGTAACATACTATATTTTTATAATTTTCCTTAAGCGGACTATCGCAAGCCCCCAAACTTACGGGGCCAGGTAATGATATAAGGCTGTATATTGTAAACTACTAGTGGGATAAACTGATACCAGATTAGGGGAGGGTAGCAAGTGGAGCGCTACTATGTCATACGGAACAGGATCGGGAGGGTGGGGGAACACCCTCACCACGCCACTACAATACATATGCACAACACTGCCACCCCATAGGGAGAAACTGATTAAGTATAGCATAGAATGGACCCAGGGGACGGATAACAAAATGTTAACACCGTGGCCGCCTAATGGTAGCTTCAACCCATATGTCCAACATTCACTATTAAATCATCTGCACAATACGTATAAAGGGAAGAAGTTGGCAAACCGCGTGGAGGTGTTTAACTTATGGAGGATGTTCCAGGGGTCCCGACCAGGACCAAATGGAATATTCACTATGGGGGAAATACCAGAAGAAACAGAGATTAAGGAGGAAGGAGAGGATGGGACACAGGGGAATGAGGACCCAAAGAACACGGGAAACAGAGGTGAGGGAGGAGAAAAGAATAATAAAGCAGATGAAATAAAAAAGGAACCGAGCAATTATATACCCATAGCAACGGGAGTAAAAACAGAGGGAGGGGGGTTGTACCCCTTAAGAGAATTGGGAGAAATAGAAAGAGGACAGTTAAGGGCGGCTGAGGGATACTCGAATCCGGCATACAGCCCTCCACCATATGTGGCTCACAGGAAAATGCCAGCAGGGGAGGGGAGGACTGGAGAAGACCAGACTGTGGAAATAGGAAATGATGAATGGGTAGCTGCACAGATATTATTAAAATTACGAGGTTCATTAACAGGAGAAGAGAAGGAGGTAGTAAAGAAAACAGACGAGGATAATGCCAGAGAGAGTGAATTGAGGGGGGAAGAGCTGTTAAGACAAAAAGAAGAGGTTTTGGAGGAAAGATTAGCAAAATTAAGGGATGAACAGAATGAATTGATCAAGCAGCTTGAGAGGGAGGAGAGAGAGAGAGTGAGGAAAAGGAGAGAAGGTAAGAACGAATTGGAAAAAATAAGGGAACGAACTGAGGAGCAAAGGAGAGAAGCTGACAGGGTAAAAGCAGCAGCAGAAAGGGTATCAAGAGTAGTACTGCGGGAAAAGAAAAGGGAAGAAGAAGAAAAAGAAAAAGAAATGGCCATATGGAGGAGGAGGTTACTATCAGAATCAACTAAGAAATACGAAGAAGCGAGGGTGATGGAGAGTATAGTAGAAAAAGAAAGGGAGAAATGGGAAAGGAAGAAAGAGGATGAAAGAATATTAGAACAGATGAGAAGTGAAGTGATGGAGGAATTGAAAAGGAAAAGGGAGGAAAATAGTAAGGAGATGGAGGAAAGGTATGAAGGAGAAAGAGGAGATAGGGGAAAGGAGAGTGGAGCATGGAGGGATGTATATGATGACACAGAAGTAGCAACAACATCAGCACAAAGGGGAGCGGTTGATAAAGGAGAAAGAGGAGACCTGGACCTAATAGATTTACATACAGTAACGATCAAGGGGAAAAAGACCGAGTGGGGGGTGCCGTTTATGACTAGCTTTTGTAGTGAGGAAGAGGGAGCGGAAAATGAAGGAAGAAACAGCGAAAGGGAAAGCTTAGATAAACTATACATCACCCGGACCAACCTAGACTCACCATGGATCAGTAGGAGAAAGGGTGAGATGGAGAGAAGTGAGGAGGGAAAGAAAGGAATAGAGGAAAGACAGGCACATGAGGACGCAACATCCCCATCCCCATCATCCCCATCACGCCCTCCCCTATCGCACCCTACATGCTCAACCACCTCACGTTCGTTACGCAAAATAAAACTAGCGCCCTTCACCGACGAACTGACACCCTATACATGGCGGCTTAGAGACCTCCCTTGTCGTAGGCAGGAAAGAGGTATACACATGCCCACATTAAATACAGAGAAAGATGGAAGAAGGGGAAAAGATGGAGAAGAAAGAGGTATGAGCAGGGGAAATACAAACGAAAGTGAAAATGTGGAAGAAAGAGAAGAGGAGGAAGGGTGTGAGGACTCAATATTATGGAACACAAAGGGTGAAACAAAACATAATTTAATGCCACTTTTGGAGAGAGGTGGGGTTAGACCACAGTATGTTCCTTGGAAGCATACCGATAAAGAAAATATAAAATGTAGGCTCCCATCATTAAGTGGAGGTGCGGGTAAATGGATATATGAAATGGAAAAACACACCGCAGGACAGAAGCTAGCAGTAGGAGATGTAAAGGGCCTTTTAATATCAATATTAGGGGATAGAGCGGATGACATATGGAAAAGAGCGGGATTTCATGGGGTAACAATAACAAATACATCGCACGATGGGGCACCATTCGCAAACTGCAGACATGCACTATGGCAGGCACTAAGGGTACAGTACCCAGACACATCAGATATAGGAGCAATTACATCCCGCAAGATGCATGAGAACGAAGATCCTGTTGATTATATCCAGGAAATCCAAGAGAAGTGGCGCATGGAAACTAGAGAACAATGGGATAAAACACCAGCAATATTTTACCATATACTGGTACAAGGGCTCCCAGAAGGAGTTCAGAAACAACTAAAGAAAATAGTGGGAATGGAAGCAAAACCATGGCCCGAAATACAACTGACTATAGTGCATCATTGTAGGACATGGCAAGGAAAAATGAAACAAAAGGAAGAGGACAGGAAAACGGAAGAGGCTAAATTAGTACAGAAAAAGCTTACTAAATACACAATGGAAGGGGCACTAATACCTACACCTACAACAATGACCCAAAGCCCCACACAAGTAGTGGCTGCACAAGATTCCTCCCACCTTCACAGACTACAACACAACAGGTGCCGCCACACCAACCATACACGCCAAACATGGGAGGAGGATACCCAATGCAAGGAGCTGGGTATTATAATTATAACAGGGGGAGAGGAGGAATTATGAGAGGGAGAGGGTACGGATATGGCACCCAACCGCAGGTGGGAGGATTTAGAAATTCCTACCCCTTAGGGCAACCAGTATACCAGGACAACACAGGGAGCTTTCCATGGCAGAATAGGGAACCACCAGTGTGTTGGAGCTGTGGACTATTGGGGCACATGTCTCGCACGTGTAGAGTTAGACCAGGAACACCATCATGGAGTGATCAGGGACAACCAAGGCCCGCACAGGTACAGCAGGGCATACCACAACAGCAAATGTTGCAACAAGGAAATGAACAACAACAACAATTAACACAACAACAGCCCCAAACACTGCCACAACAACAGGTAGCGATGACACAACAACCACAAATACCACAAACACAACTGGGTAGGGTGGCGGTTTTGGGACACAACCCTTATACCGGAAATGGCCAGTTGTTGTACCCCCAATAGGACAGCCCACAGACGGCCTTGGTGTGTCCCATCCTGTCAGTAACACCTAATAGTGCGGAGGAACCACGCATAGAGGTAACGATAGGTGACAAAAAATTATCATTCCTTGTTGACACCGGGGCGACCCGGTCTTGCATAAGGGAAGGTAAATTTAAGATGTCAGGCGAGACCATGAACACCCAAGGATTCTCTGGGGCTAGAGGGTTGGTTCCCTTTACTGATAACATTCCCTTATCTATTGGAGATTACGATCTGTCAGTTCCACTTTTATATTATAGTGCCTCACCAGTAAATATACTGGGGAGAGATATAATGAACAGGTTGAATATGACAATCTCCTTTACTGAGGACGGCATAATTTGCTCTACTCCGGGGATTAACATGCTCACAGCACGACAGATTATGCAGGCATACTGTGGACAGACAGCTATTAGGGCGGAGCCAGTAGATGGTGAACTCTTCCAGTATGGAACGGACATGGCAATTGCATGGATGCCAGGGATAGAAGGGAAAATATGGAGAAGGCCAGCAGCCTATCTGTTCAGACCAGAAACACCTGTTAATGAACCAGAAGGGAAGGTGGTTTCAATGGATATTGAGAGCATTATTGCAACAGCTGATTATATTGCTGTACATGCCCAAGACAGAGAAGGAAGAGCATGGAGGGCAGTGATAGCATTAGCAGAAGGATGTAGGCTCACCCAGGTGTCAGATGAGGAGCTGTTTTCAGATGAAAAGGAGGAAGGTGAAATGGTGTTTATGATGAGTGTGGAAATATGCCTAAGAGTGGCCTACAAACAAGTAGCACAGAAAATTGCAATGGCACTTGAGGCACCCGCATGCACACCGGTCCCTTTCTTTAAGGACGATATGTCAAAAGTACCCAAATCATTGTGGACTACTGGCCCCTATGACGTGGGCTGCATAAAAAGTATAGGGGGAGTAAAAATAAAATTGAAAAAAGGTGCAATACTCCCCAGAGTAAAACAGTACCCACTATCAAAAGAGGCAGATGAGGGCATATATGAAACCATAACGGCCCTTATAAATAATGGTATATTGGTCCCCTCAGAATCACCATTAATACGGCTGTGTACCCAGTGCGCAAGGCTAAAGAGGGGTCTTGGCGCTTTATACAGGATCTCAGGCCCTTGAACAACATAGTAGAAGCGGAATATCCCGTAGCTGCAAACCCGGCCACAATATTGTGTGGCATTCCAGCAGAAGCATCACGATTTACAGTGATCGACCTTAAAAATGCTTTTTTCTCAATACCATTACACCCAGACTCACAAGAACTGACGAGCTTCACTTACAGAAACACTAAGTGGAAGCACACCAGATTGCCACAAGGGTATTGTGAATCACCTTCAATTTTCAATAGAGTGATACAGATGGATTTGGGTAACATTGAAGTAGAAAGCACGGTGTTGCAGTATGTGGATGATATAATAATTTGCAGTAAAAACGAAAAAACATGCAGAGAGGACTCATTAAAGATGTTGACAATATTGGCTGACAAAGGTTACAAGGTAGACATGGAGAAAATACAGTAGTGTCAAGAACAGGTACTTTACATTGGTCAGCTTATATCCCAACATGGAAGAAAGATCGCACCACAAAGAGCACAAGCTATATCGACCACTCCAATGCCACAAACTGTAAGGGAACTGCAGCAGTTCCTGGGGCTCTGCAACTACTGTAGAGCTTGGGTATTTGATTACAGTTCGTACATAGGACCTCTGCTTGAGGCGTTACGGGAAGCTAATAAAGGGGAGAAAAAACTGGGGTGGACGATGGAAATGAAAGAAGCTTTTGATGAATTAAAAGATGCGATATCAACTGCTCCAGTACTGGCATCCCCAGACTATGAGCGGCAATTTTTTATATTTTCACATTGCGACTCAGCAGTAATGAAAGCAGTGTTGGCTCAAAAAACAAGCATGGGCTACAAACCAGTAGCATTTTACAGTGGTCATTTGGATCCTGTAATGTTAGGCCACTTCCCCTGCGAACAAGGTCTCGCCGCAGCTGCTTTTGCGGTAGAAAAAGCATCAGCAATCACCATGGGGTGCCCGACTACACTATTTGTGGAACATGCACTTTTTGCGATATTAAATAAACCTAAATCCACCCTAACCACGCAAAGAGCATCAGGTTATGAGATCATTCTATCCAGAGCCGAACTATCAATTGTTAGATGTAGCACGGTCAACCCTGCAAGGTTCCTAGCAGAAGTAATTGAGGAGGGAGATTATGCCCATGACTGTACACAAATAACTGAAATGTACTCATGTACTAGAAAAGTTGAGGAAAACGCACTAGAGGGGGGTGAGCTCTTATTTATTGATGGGTCATCAACTATCGATCAGAGGGATGGTGTGAGGAGAACTGGGGCTGCAGTGGTAAAAATGATGGAGGTACCGGTGTGTGTGGCAATGAAATGTGTACAATTACCACAGCATTACTCCGCACAAGCAGCTGAACTGGTCGCACTGATCTTGGCGTTGAAGGAAAGCTTTGACAAACGGGTGACCATATATTCCGACAGCGCATATGTTACATCCACTGTCCACTCTGGGCTGTCGAAATGGAGAAGAAGAGGGTTTAGGAGAGCTGATGGCACTCCAGTGCAACATGCCCTCTTATTGGCTGAACTAATTGAAGTAATTAATGACCCCCAAGAATTAGCTTTAGTGAAATGCACCGCACACACCAATGGTGAAGACCATGTCTCGAAGGGAAACGCAGCAGCGGACGCACATGCGAAGTATGCTGCATACTTTGGTGAGATATGGAACCCCCCAGAGTCAAAGAGAGGGAGAGGGAGGGGAATGGCTAAGGAGATGTTGATAAGAGAAGGGTACACCCATCTCCCAGCCACACAGATTATGGAGTTACAAGCGGCTGCACCAATGGCCGAAAAAGAAATATGGGTAAAAAGAGGGTGTACAATGTCACCAACCGACGCACTATGGCGCCAGGGTGGCACTGGAAAGGTTGTAATGCCATTGGCACTTTTGAACACCGCCCTGAACCAACTACATCATCCAGCCCACTCAGGCAAGGAAGTAATTGCAGCACGAATTAGGGAAGACTGGTTCTGCCCCGAGTTAAATTTGCATGTGTCAAATTTTATCAGTAATTGTCTCACATGTCAACAGTTTACGTCGGGCCACACTCTAAAGGTGATAAGAGGTACTATACCCCGGCCAGAGGGACCTTTCCGGCATCTCCATATTGACTATGTTGATATGATCAATATATGTCAAGGAAATAGATATATGATTGTAGTAGTATGCCCATTTTCTAGGTGGATTGAGGCAGGGCCCTGTTCACACCCAGATGCATTTAGAGCAGCCAAATTCCTAGTAAGGGAGGTCTTCCCCAGGTGGGGAGTGTGCGAGGTGTTAAGGTCAGACAATGGCCCACATTTCGCAAACGAGATGTTTCAGCACATTACATCACTGCTGAACTTTCAACATAAATTTGCATGTGCATACCACCCACAGGCCAACGGTCTATGTGAACGCCTGAATGGCCTATTAAAAGAGGCAATTGCAAAGATACAGCAAACAACAAAGAGGAGTTGGTTATATTGTCTTCCATTAGCCTTATTTGAGATAAGGAATAGGCCAGGGTCCGACCACCACCTCACTCCCCATGAGGTGGTTACCGGACGTCAAATGCGCCTTCCCCTAACGCCAACGTCAAGAGCATTTACCGACCACGAAAGTACTGCAAGTGTTCTGGGTGATGAAATGTACCAATATGTGTCTTCTTTGATTACTAGTGTAATGTTTGTGTCTCAACAGCTCGAGCGCACACGGGGCGGGTCTAATAGAAGCCAACAAGAAGACGCGGATAAAGAACTGGAAAAGGAAGGACTGTGTAAGATTGCTAAAGGTGACCACGTACTACTTCGCAACTTCAATAGGAAATGGAATAGCCCACGCTTTACTGGTCCCCATCTGGTAGAGGAGGTATCAACAAGAGCAGTAAAGCTACAGGACAAGCGTGCCTGGAACCACCTACACGACGTAAAGATCTACAAACAACAGACCCGCCCCAGCGCCACCGACAGGTCCATTGAGAGAACAGCGACAACATCGAGAACGGAAGAAGAAAGTTCTACCACAGCCAGCGGCCCAAGTATTCCCATACCTTGTCACTCCCCAGACTCCCCAGAGACAATAACTGAAGAAGAAAGGCGTGATCCCCATACAGCCCACCCCATGATCACATGCTCAAAGAGTAAAAGCCACGCCCACCAGTTGAACCCAAAAACCCCCTGCCCACCATCCACTGACCCCTGTCCCCATTACAGTAGTAACTGAACTGAAGGACATTGTCTTGCACAAATACACATGTAAACACGTGAATGCTCTCTTTTCTTTTCTCTCGCACATGCAGGAACCGCGTATTATTGTACTGCTAAGAAAGTAGATAACTAACAAATTCACTGCCCAGGAGTAGATGGTACCCTCAGACTATAATTACCCAGAAGAATTGTCACACCAATTTGTATATGAAATAAAAAGGCCAACGTACCTGAAAAGGAAAAGGGTACGTGTCTACTACACAGTGTTCCTTTTGGCCATAGAATATTCGATGCCCCACCTCCACCCATACTTACCTGCCCTAAGAGATAGATCGCTTAGAGTAGCGTGGGAACAGCTCTTCGCCTGGGCACTGAATGACTATTTGATAGGGAGAGCTTAAAAAACAACAACTAACATTTAATAACCAGCATATTGAGAATTTTCAGGCGGGCAACTCTAACGTCGCAAGAATACGCTGCCGGACTGCAGCAAGGTAAGAGCAAAATGCCGGTGAAATTAGCGTATGTAATAAAAGTAATAGGGATTTTGGTAATCACCGGGTTCGTAGCTGCCTCTGTATGGCAGTACAGCTGTGCTATCAATATTATTGCTGTACCCAAACCTAACACACCCCCATCCCCAGCTGCAACAGGTGTTACGTCAGGTGATATTAGTAAAATTGCGCACAAGCAAAATAGAGTTCAACACAGCACATACTCAGATAATAAAGGTATTGACAATTATATACAAGATTCAGCACACATCTCAAACAACATATGGTATCAACACATGACCCGCATTGGTAAGCAGACAACAGAAGACAGCTGCTACGTTTGCTCATTAATACCATACGCCATGAGTGCTTCTCGAACATTTGTTGCCACAGAGATAGACGAGAAAACAGCACGATGCATAATATACTTGGCACTGTTCCAAACGAAAGGAAGATTTCAAGGGACAGTGGTGCATATGACGTGGAAAACACGAGACTCATACCCATACGAAAACAACTTCCTCAAGACTTATTTGAGTTACCACAAGAGCAGTTTACATGATGAAGCATTCAGATACATAACAAGTGGTCCTGCAAAAGGAGAAACAAAGAAAGTAACACTGCAGTATTTATCATGTGATTGGTACGCCACTGAAGTTCCTGGTAAACTAGGATGCTGGGAGAGGCCACTGGTGACGATAACGGGGAAAGTGTACTTGGACAACAAATGGGAGATAGGAGTGGTTGGCAGCAACATGGTAACAAAAGAAACTATTTCAACTATCGATGCACACAACCACAGATGTTGGACGACTTGGATCAAATACGTGCCTATGCTCACATGGATAGAAACGGATGAAGACCCGATAACAATTCTGCCGCTGACTGTGCCTAAAGTATGCTACCAACATAAAGGAGAGGTGGACGTAGGATACAACACCAATTGTGGAAGCGTGATGGAGTTACCTGAGGGGGGAGCAGGAACAGCAGTGATAATGGACCATTACTGGGCCTGTGGAGAAAAGGCATATCACACACTGCCCCCTATGTGGAATGGTGTATGCACGATGGTGCACGTCAATGTACCATCACTAGTGGTACCCCAGAAGCATGTGAATGTGGCGAACTTTCCCGAGATGGATGAAGGGGATAAGAGAAATAAGAGATCTGCACCACCTCAGGAGGAGCCAGGGAACATGACCAGCGGCAATGATACTGTCCTAAATAGACAGAAAAGTCAAGGAGAACCTCTGACAGGAAATTACCTATGGGGAAGATCGGAAACGCACTCACTTCAATCCCGCCAGAACACAGACTATTCAGCAGAGCAGCAATGTTCTTCTCCTCAATAATACATCCGGGACTACAGGCTTACGCAAACGCAAAATGGCTCCAGATAACTAGATGGGAACTTATGATGACCATCAATTCTACAGTAAACGGATTCAACGCGATAAAAGAGGAGCTGCGAGCAATAAGGATGGTAGCACTGCAGAACAGATATGTATTGGACCTCCTCACTGCCATGGAAGGAGGAGTTTGCGCAAAGATAGGACAATCATGCTGCACATTCATTCCTGCCAACGATGCTGACAACGGTACACTGACAGAAGCAGTTTCACAATTGGCCCAGTTGCACTCCAAAATGGTGGATGAAAGTAAAGGTGTGAAAAAGGATGAGAGCTGGTTTTCGCTATTATGGTCATGGATGCCATCTTGGCTGTCAGATGGACTGAAAATTATAGTTGGTTGTATTATTTTGGCTGGAGCTACACTGATCATAATAAGATTTTGGAAAGCCCGGAAGGCACGCGCCAGCAGATGACGGCCAACACACAGGCATAATCATACAAGAGAGAGAGAAATTGCGCAATCAGATCATTACCAACCACCTGTACCCACCATTGGTGAAGTTCGAGAACCCAAGAAACCCCAGGAGTTACATAGGGAAATGGGTATACTGTACTCCTGGAGGAACCTGTGAATATATGTATTGGTCATTTGAAGATCATGTTAACCATTATGGACATTTAGGAGGAATAACTAAAATATGGAGAGTAAGAGGAGATAACAAAAAGGATATGTTTGTGGTCGACAAGTCAACCAGAGAGGGGACTGAAGTGGGAAAATGGAAAAACAGGCTCCCATCTTCCCCCTCTCGCGCCTGGCCTAAAGGTTCACGGCCCAAGCACCCGCCACGAGAAGAGTTTGCCCACCTACCAGATGACCAAATACCCTGGTACAGGAACATACGGATGTGTCCATCTGCCTGCCCAGCAGCCCGCCCTGCCCATGCCGATGCCTGCGGCATGGATCAACTAGACTAAAACCTATAAGTCGTTAGAGATGCCATGACGACCTAGCCAACGGATAGCACACCTGTGCCAATATACACACTGGACACTCCCGCACCAATTTACACGAAGCATATACTCAGTGCTATGACGTAGGCGACAGACATACTCACGGACGTGCATCTTTATTATTTTCCACATAGGCTCTCAAAATGCAGAAACGCAAGACGCACCATGAACTCATCTAAAGAGCTTGCTTACGCTTCTTCTAAACCTAGGTGCCATAATGAGAATTATAACGAAGACACGATACTGGTCATAAGATAATATGAGACTATAACCTAAAGCTCCTGTGCACCAAACGGTTCCACCTATACACCAGGCCTAAGTAGGCCGCAAGCAAGAGCTCCCGTGGACATTAACAGAACAAGAGTCAGGTTGCTGATCCTGCAGAATGAGCCTGGCGAAAGCAGACAGCCAAGGTCGTAATGTTGCAAACCCACATTCCAAAAGCAGACCATCAAGGGCACGATGTTGCAACCTTGCACGCCCTGCACCAACATCAAAGTCGCACCTGTAAATTAAACCAGGCACACAGTGGAAAAACAATATTAATTGTGCAGAATTCTGCCTCAAACACGGTCCCACCTCACGTGACCAAGCCGAACCTGACAAGATGCCAAGCCCAGGAGGAAGGAGGCGTCTGGATCCCTCGTTACAAGACACTGGCAGATACACTTGAAAGGATCAATGGACATCTGCGACAGTGGGAGTAGTCGGCCGTCCAGCTCATGAATAAGTCTTCACATTGTCTGCATGTACCCATAGTGAAACATTGTTGCAAATTGCAGGTACACCGAGAGCTGGGAACAGCGATGGTCCCAGGCTGGGAAGCTCACGGGCGCACCAATCAGAACATGGGGTTCTTATCACTGACGCCATTAATATTAACCAATCATTAGGAGTCTTCATCTAACAATTCTCATGTATCTAATTGTAGGGACAACCCATATATATCACCTGACTAACCCTTGTCCACTCATATTATTCTCTATACGTATGCTATACTAACTCTACCACTCGAGCAACCAATTAAGAGTGGTGATAGGTTTTTTGTCAACTTTCGAAGTGACGCAAGTAGCGCGTCATACTACAGTAAAAAGGGCCTGCGAGCCCCACGATTGTGTGTGTGTCAGGTCAGACGCGTATGATCCTTGACCCATCCCTGCCGTTTGTGTTTAATAAACAGCAGAGTCACCTTGCTTCTTGTGCGTGTCTCATACTCTATCTCTTTTGGGATATACGGGAGGAGTTGGGGCCTCCCTGCCCGGAGGTCTGCGGACGGCCCGGCCGACCCCGGCAGAATTTCCCCCCGACAACCCTGCTTGCGCCAGGCCTATCGCATGTAGAACTTCACACGCACCCCTCGGAACACACGTGCCCCGCTCGCGCCAGGCCTATCATGTATGAAACTTCACACGCACCCCTCGGAATACACAAACCCTGCTCGCGCCAGGCCTATCGCGTGTGATACTTCACATGCACCCCTCGGAATACACATACCACGCTCGCGCCAGGCCTATCGCGTGTGAAACTCCACGCCCACCCCTGGAATACACGCAGGCAGCCCATCCACCCTCCCCATGCCCCGCAGGCAGCCCATCATTCCAGTCCATAGCTCGCAGGCAGCCCATCACCCCTAGGCAAGCCCCGCTGGCAGCCCATCACCCCGGGCATGCTCTTCAGGTAGTGCAAGTAGGGTACGTGTATTCCAAGTGGTGCGTGTGAAGTTTTACATGCGATAGGCCTGGCGCGAGCGGGGTACATGTATTCCGAGGGGTGCGTGTGAAGTTTTACACACGATAGACCTGGCACGAGTGGTGTACGTGTATTCCGGGTGTGTATGTGTGGAGTTTCACAGTCGATAGGCCTGGCATGAGCAGGGTACGTTTATTCCGGGGGTGCGCGTGGAGATTCACACGCGATAGGCAGGCGCGAGCGGGGTATGTGTATTCCGAGGGGTGCGTGGGGAATTTTACACGCAATTTCGTTGGCGCAAGCGGTGTACGTGTATTCCGAGTGGTGTGCGGGGAGTTTTACACACGTTTTCGTGGTTGGGGGGCTGTATGCTGGTCCAGTGGCCTTTGCGCCATGTACTGGATTTGTGCGATATTTTTGGCGCACGGGGCGGGGTTGGGGGCATAACTGGCGCTGCTGCAGTGTCGCTGCGCCACTATGCGCCACGGCTGCTTATGGATGTATAAATCCATGAATACGCTGTGTGCCTAAATGGGGTTTGGAGCACGCGGCTGGCGCAGACAGCCGCACAGCCGCGTGCACCACTTGTGTGCCGAATTCTATGAATTACCCCCTAAGTTTCTTTTATAAAGGAGAACCTTTTTGTCCATAGTTTGTTTTTTTCTCTGGAGTTGCCTAAACCTTTGCAATTATCATTGTAATATTTTTATTTCTCAGGAGGGTCTTTGAAGAGGACTACAAATGAGTGGAAAAGGCACCTCAAATGAAAATCATACTTCCTGCAGGGAAGGACAATATCTACTAATAATTTTGTTGAAAATGTCATTACTTCTTTTAGAAAAAATACCAATATGCTATATGTGTAACACAATATTTATGAACAAGTATCTAAAAACTGCAGAACCTTTGGACAAAGTTATCTGACTTAAGACTCCACCAAGAACTACCTCTAAATGGTAGCAGAAGAAGGATGTTTTGAAATCAAACAGAAAGGACAGAAGCAATTTAATTTTTTGAAACAAGCACACCTGCAAAGTGTATTTGGAACACAAAATGAAATAAAAGAAGTGAGCAAAATAATGCTTTGCCGTGAGTGTTTTTTCCATTCCATGGAAAGTGGTAAAACCCATGTGGATGTTTATTTGTCTTGAAGAATGGCACTGGAGTGTCTAATTAGCAAAGCATTTCATACACAGAGTAAGCTGTTTATTTAGGAATGCAAGGAGTACTGAAGACTGACCACGTACTTGTTTCCAGTGATCTCCTCCACTTAACTCTTGTCAACGTGTCTTCGAGACTCTTCCATCAAAAAATACTCACAAAGCTATTGCTAATATCGTCAAACGTCACTGTTTGAATGACTTCCAGTAGAAAGAATGTACTCTCAATATAAGGACATCTGCAGAATTTGAACATTCAGGAAAGCTTAAAAGTATCTACATTGGAGTACTTGATAATGTTGTTAAAAATGTTGTCCAAAGTAGATTAATTTCAAACATGTAGAATGAAGGGTGCACTGGTGCTGTAACCATGCTGGATTCAGAGCAGAAACACATTAACTATGTTTGTTTCATGTCCACCGTTACGCAATGTGATTAATTTAATTCTGCAAAGAGCTTTGAAACTAAAACTATTGTTCGATTAAAATAGGTTGATGTATTAGACGGACACACATTGCCCTTGGAATTAAATACAATAGCAAACTCAGTTAGAAAGTTCAATACCTCAAACATCTGCATTAGGATCTGTTTTGAGGCTTTTCATAAAGCCATTGCCTTTCCCTATTTTCTAAACTGGACTTCGTTGAGTGTTGAGAGCTTCGTTACTATTAGTGATCCTCATCAGCAGATTGAACTTCTACACATTTATGGTTTTTAAAGACATATTTGTAAAAAGATCACTTGAGACTAAATAAGCTGCCGGTTATGGCAGTTAATGGTGTGTGGCTGCGCGTTCCTCTGGAGGAGCATGGCTGATGCCTCAGGTGTGAAAGTAGTAAATCTGAATCTCTTACACACGTGCTCACTTCCTGAAGATCCAGGGTAAAACACTATTTCAGATACTATTTGCACATTGAGGATGGTCCATTAGGTATACAGAGTGCATTTTTCTGGCTAAACGGCTTTTGGAGGTGCAGTTTGCCCAGATTAATCGGAGTGGTTGAACTATGGAAGGACATTGAATATCAACTTGCTAGGGTGTGCTGAATGTGCATGAGCTCACAAATGTGTACAGGTGTAAGGTGGTTCAATATTGACCTAAAATAGGTGATAAATAGACTTAATCTTATATGTTTGCTAAGATACAACTCTAACCTAACAATAGATGATGATGAAGATTTAATGTTACTTTTTAAATGTATATTTTAATTAAGATATTTTAAGTTGCTATGAAATGTATTTGTGTTTATATATTTGTATTGTTTTAACTGTTTTGTGAATAGTTTGTAATGAACTGTAACACAATTGTTAAAGAGAGGTCATGCCTCAGACATACCCTCATGCAGCCAGCCATCCCTGGAAACACACACACACCATGCAAGACAGAGCGATAAAGACAGCCAGCTAAAAGCATCTGCTTAATCAGCTATTTTACAAGCTGAAAAAAGAAACTCTCCCTGTCTTTGTGCATATACCATGCTTTTATAACATAGTAGGAATTATACAATAGTTAATATGAACCTTAAAATATGATAGGCCACATGTCTTATAGGTGAAATACATTCCCTTTTATCATTGGACATAAATGCTTCCTGAAACACATGATTATTCCATGTCACAATGACTCAGACTATTCCTTATTTCAGTTAAAATGAGACATATTTTGCAACTGTAAAACTGGAAATAAGCAGTTCTATGATGACGCACACCTGAACACATTCTGCTAAGGACTTGAGATGTGTTGCTGCATATTTATTGGTTACCTCACTTTAGTTTATTTACTTTAGCCTACTGCCAAATTTTATTTAAAAAAAACCTTGAGTATCACCGCTGAACACTGTATACTCCTACCATTTAAACTGCTAGATCACTGCACCTTGGCTTCTGACCAGGCCTTCCCTTTTCCCAATATTCTTAGCTTGAGTTGCTACTTGTCTGAGCTTCCACACAACCCTATATTTTCTGTGTTTTCAGTATTCTTTTAATTTCCCTAAGGCTTAAGGCCTCTAGGCATTTGTGAAACATGCTGTGGTATTCATTTTAAAAGGAATGGATCCCTTTATTATTAGTATGGGCCTTATTCTGATATGCTTTTCTAATATCGAGTGTATATGGGTAATATCCTTCATATCTAAACACGGTTTGGCCTAATGTCTGTGTTATTTTGTAATATGTACATATCTGCCTTGTCTCTTATTCAGCTACATATGTCATAGGTGAGATGCAATCCCTTACTTCTGTCATCCTTAGCTCACACCATGTTTATCCTCAGTGTTTCTGTTCAGGGTATGGATAATACAGTTGTTGAGTGCATAACTCTTCTCATATTTGCAATATTGGACCAGAGCGTGGAGCATGGGCCCTGAATAACATCTTAACCTGTCTATCACTAGTGGGATTGAGGGTCTACTGCTCTGCACAATAAAATAAAATATTACAGTATCTTTTGGCCTATGCCCTCACTGTGCACAAATCCAAATCTCAAGTATTGCCTTTAGATGCTGCACTAATTGATATAGAGTACGCTGTCTTACAGGAAGGCATGCCATATTTGGCATCGCCTCATGTTAAAAATATGACAGGATTATATGGATAGGACTTTTATGAATCTAAAGTGCCTACAGACGATGACACATGTGTTAAAGCGTACAATCAGCTTTATATGCTGATGGTTCCTCAACTTGTTTTGCTACCAAGACCTGCAAATGTTCTTGGCCAGAAAACAAGAGACTGTATCTGTACTGAAACAGAAATGAGACGCTACCTGCGACCAAACCATTGGTTCTTAGTGAAGCAAGAACTGTTCAAGGTGCTCACAATGCTTTCAGTAGTAAGATAGGGGTTGAATGCTACAATGGACAACCCCATGCTTTTCTAATACAGGCAAGTTTACATGATCAAGTGTGTTAACTTGGATGAGAGGGTCATAGTGAAGCTCTGCAACAGGGGCTTCCACTGCTACTCATATTATAGTAGTAGGAGCCAGGCCAGTCTTGAGAAAGAGGGGCTGAATAATCAAAGGCCATGTGGCTGACCTGCTGCAAACTAAAGCAGGGAGCAACCAACATATAGGAATTATTCAACCCCAGAGTCCTGTGTTCTGGCAGCCAGCACACTCTGTCCTTCAAATACTTTGGACTTGCACCATAGAGCCATTTATGGGTCATAACGAGAGTCCTAAAGGAGACACAAGCTCTAACCAGGAGCCGCTGGAGCTGCATCTGCGCATCAGAGACATGGCCCTTATGAGTCCGACTCTTTACAACAGGGACAGCTCCATTATTCTAAAAATCTTTCTTCACATCCACTTTTTTGTCTGATCACGAAAAATGCATACTCTGGCACAACCATTAAATGTGGTCTCATTCTCCTAAATAATTCGGATTATTTGTCTTCAAAACTACAGTTTTGCCTTGTTGCCACACATGTTTGCACCTTGCATTTTCTTCATTGATCACAAGCTGATATACCAAGTACAGCAATTAATGCACTCATCCACCTTGAAACAATTCTAAGATTGCTTCCCAATACCTCTTGAGTGCACACTCAGTGACAAACACAAAATGAACTCTCATAGTCAAAACATCCATACACATATTTCTTTGTAAATGCTATTATGCCTCATTGTCACTATTCTTAGCCTCATTTTAAAAAAAATTATTTGATTGCTTATAGCATGAACCTAGCTCAAGAGCAGCGGGGCGCTTTACAACAGGAAAGTATTTTCTTGCATCTGTCAAACGAGGCTGGCAACTCAGTACAAGCACCGAATGTCCCCATTTGATTTCAAACAGATCTAACAATGTATTCTAGCAATTCATATGTTCTTGAATCACAAAAATACGGCACAATAAATTATATCCATTGAGTGTACTTTCATGGCTCCAAGCAATTCTAAGATATTTGTTTTCATCTAATATTTTGTCTGGTCACATTACCTGGCAACTAATATGTTGCATCATCTATGACACTATTTTAGCACACTGTAAGGGAGGCATGGTAAAACAGACCCAAGTGATCATAGTGCAAGGGTGTTTATTAAACTGTAAAATTGGTGAGATAAACACCTAATCTAAACCTGACTCTAAGATGGGAGCAACCTACGACCGTCAAATAATAATAATACCATCCTAGCGAACTCTAGTTAAATAAAATAGGCCTATATTAAAAAACCCATTGCCAATTCTTACAGCTCTGCTACACAATAGTGTGGGATAATGTTCATAAGAAAAGAAAGAAGGGTTCACAAAATGATAAGTCAGGATATTATGGCCGGGATCTGCCTTGCTCACCTTTTTAGCACAGGACAAGATGGGACTCTTGAGCACAGCACACTCCTGGACTTCTCTGACACAAGCTTACAGTTCCTTTTCTCTATATCAGGGCCTTCTGTGCCCAAGTCTCTTCTCATGCAAAATCTCTTGCTTCAGTGGGCCTAATTTGCCAAACAACAAAACAGAAAAGTTCCTTCTGTTAAACTTCACACTTGGACTCCCCCTCAGCCGGGCTCCGATCCGTCTTTCAGCGTCAACCTCCCAAAACACTTGCCAAGTTAAACAAGGACTTCTGAATGGCGATCTTGTCTCACTGGGTCACTCTGTCAGCCTATGGCACATGCAAGATTCACAAATCACAGTTTGCACAGCGTTCCCCTCAGCCAGGGAATCCTGTTTCACAATTCCCTCAGTTGGGTTCACAATTTCATAATTCACAAAACTTCTGCAACATGTCAAGGACTTTCGATTGTACAAAAGGTTTGGCTCGACCCTTGTATTACCACCTTGACACCTCCCGTCGGCCTTCCCTATGGCCTCTTGGTACTTGAAGTTTCAATACAGTCTCTTTGTTCACGAAAACCCTTGGTATCTTAATCTTCTTAATGTTTCTACTGCAACCTTGAGTCTAGCACAGTCCAGTTGACTCTCAGGTTCTTCTGACTCACCGACTGTGCTGAACTCGCTGGCGCTTCTTTTGCCACTGGATTGAAGGACGATACAACAATGGCAACCACGTCTCCCCGCCCTGGCTATCAGTGTGGGAGGGTTCTGTGCGATGCTACCATCCATCACACCATTCCCCAGCTGCGATTCCCGGACTTACGTTTCTATTGTTGGAGGTTCAGTTGAAAAGGGTAACTCCCTCCTTGTCGTCCTTTCATGTCTCACCACCTTTCTCCTCCATTTGAAGTGCTGTCCTGGAAATTCTGCATTCTCTATGCATTCGGCCTTGCTCGTAGTGTGTGCTTGTGCTCCAGCTTTTATGCCAGTGGGGAAGGGAAAGGGCAGTCAGGTGTGTGTAGTTGTCATCAATTGCCTGACCCTGCCTGACCGTTGTGTTGGGACATATCAGGTAAACGGCTCTGGTATTAGTCAGTTGTCGTTCACAGTGTGAGAAGTGAGAAGTGTTGGGAAAGCGTGGGGGGGTAGAGTTTCTAAATATCCTACTTGACAGGCTGGGGAAAAGGTTTCATAAGGAAGGGGATACCGCGTCTCAACCCTCGGTGTCCCACTTCTACTCCCCGAAGACCCCCTGAAGAGGAAGTGTCAAGTATCGCCCCCACTCCAGTAGCCCCCATCATAGTGCCCGGTACTTTCACACCAAAGTATGTGACGTATGATGAACAGATAAACCAGCAAAGAGCAGCGCTTGGGCTCTGCCCAGTGCCTATCAGAATAACAGCACCTATTGAAGAACCGACACCTAAGGAAACCTGGACAGTAAGGTATCCATTGAGAATGCCATATTTACAGTCGAGACAAAATGACGGTTGTCAGAAGGGAGTACCCGGAGAAGCCAAGAAAATAATGAAGGAAGACGAATGGTGATGTCATAAGAAATCGGACTGACGCACATATAGAAGAAATAATGCCCTGAGAATGCTGACAAGAGACAGACTATGAATGAATGACATTTGAGCCTGTGATGAAGAAGTTGTTGTTAAAATAAAGAAACTTATGCTACATACATGATGAAGATATTCAGTCAGTTTAAACGTGTACAGATGCAAGTAACCGCAAGAAGCAAAGAAATCATGAAGCTAGCTTATGCTTACTAGTAAATAGATTGCGGCAAGCACCAACATGTACAAATAAATACCTGAAAAGTACTTTATATATAAGTATAATTCCACTACGCACATGAGCAGAATTGTACAAAGGTTGCTAAACGCCTCAAGAGGAGTGTGTCACAGCAAGAAAATCTAGAATCAAGGCAGAACGAAACCCAGCTGAGGATGATCGTGCCAAGAAGCTGAGGTCTTATCTGGCTGGAAAAGGCTAACATTGGATACAATCAAGGAGAAACGGACAGAGGATCCTTTCAGAAAGGTCAAGATAATCCACAGATGGTGGAGGACTGGTAAAGACAAATCAAAAATACAAAAAGATACAGAGAAAAGCCGATTTCACGGTGTCCAGTCACGTGACAAGGCAGGCTGGAAGAGTGAGACTTTCACACCTACGGATGGATCTCTGCCATGCCCATACTCCTTAAAAGTTCTCAAAGCCACAGGGCACTGAAGGCCAAAATATAAAGCAGTAATTGACACATGGCTACTAAAGTGATGATTGATTGTAATGTAATTGGAGGGGAGCTGGGGTGAAGGCAAGCTCTTCTGCACCTGGATGTTCTTTCTACATGCTTCTAGACGTAGATGGAAAAGTATGAGTGGTCCTATAGTGAGTAGAGCCAATGGGACGTCGTGCTTTTAGTGACGTTCATAGCGGCCATTTTTAAGGGAGGGCTTAGTTGCCCCACCTGACATTGATTATCCAATCCCCTCTCCCCGTCACCACATAGAGATATTGCACTTATGTTAAAGTTACCTTCCTAGAACCAATCACATTGCATGTTAGGGTTTTTACGAATTACCACGTAGAATGATGTCAGCAATGACGAATTATTGCTATAAATACTGTGTTTTTTCTAAAAGTGAAGAGAGCGAGAAGACCGAGTGGTTGCTGATGTTCGTTGTACTCCCCGTTTTATGAACTTGTCATTAAACGGATCCCCTTTGCCAAACTCTTGAGTTGTCTTGATTATTTAATGCATGAGTAGGAATCTACATCCCCATCTATCTCGAGGGTGCTGCTACTCATCTTAAAGGGCTGTTTGGAAATCCCCCAGTCAGAGGGCTGGCTGGAGCCCATCCAGTTCATCCCCATCCAGGTGATCGACCCCCACTGGTACACCCCCAGGAACTGCATCCAATAGTGATGGCTGTGTCCTGGCCACCTGGATACAGATCCCCGGGGACCAGGGAGTGAGACACCTTCAGTTTTCTCACAACACCTACTCAGACCCTCCAGTTAAAAACACTAAAAATGAAATGCAAAATTGATGTTTTTGCAAAAACATTAGTGAACACGCTTATTTTTGCAAAATAGATGAATTAAAAAAAGAACAACAAAGGGACAGATTGACAAAGGTTTTTTGGGTGTAGATCACTTGTTCCTAAACAAAGGAGCAGCCCAATCCACAAAAGGCATCTGAAGGGGTGCCCATTCAAATGCCCATTTCACCCCTTGTGCAAATCACAGGGAATTTCTGTGCATTTAAAAGCACTTCCCGAATTCACAAATGCAATTAGGTTTTAAATGCGCAGAAAAGTAAGGCTTCCCCTCTATCTGTTTGGAGTAGGTGCAGGGGGGTATTGCAAGACATGGGGGGTCATTACGAGGTAGGAGGTAACCGTGCCGCTATTAGCGGCATGGCTACCACCTTAGTGGGTACCGGGTCAGGGTTCCTTGAATGAGGAATTACCGGACCATTCCGACCTTGGCGGGCCCGGTAATTCCTCATTGAAAGAACCCATCCCCACTCCCATTTGAGTCCCCGTAGGGCTCAATGGGAATGGGGAGGGTGCTAACAACGGGCCCGTTAATAACGAGCCCATTGCTAGCACCCTGGTCTGTTCGTGGGACCCGCTAAGGACGCCTGGTTTTACCAGGCTTCCTTATCGTGTCCCGCGAGCAGAACTCGTAATGAGGCGGTAAGGGGTTGACGGCTCCGGCACCTTTACCGGTGCCGTTGACCCCTTACCGCCTACATGGTCTTTCCTGGCCATACATGCATGTCTTTTCAAAGTGTGAAAGCAGCGGTCTGCATGCAAACAAGTCTCTTCCGAAATACTATTTTCACTAGTCACTGAAAATCTTGCAAATTAGTGTAACCTTTCTCTTGCAGACTCGGCTGAACCACTCACTGTACATCTGCACATCACATGGTCTCCAACCAAACTGATACCGACACTAAACATACACTCGGTCCTCCAAGAAGTGTACGATTTTTTTTTTTATCAGAAATGCTATTTGCTCCTGGTGCCAGAAATCATAGAAACTAGTATGTAAACATCTGTCACAACAAGTTGCCACATCAAGTGCAACCGCTAAATCGGCTTAACTGCTCCCAAAACAATTCTAAGACGTTTTAGTGACAGCTATTTGCCTCATCCAGAAGAGACGGTGCACCCTCTTACAGCTGCTTTATGCACCGTCCTTCCTCAAAACAATGGCAAAGATGTTTCATGGCAACTAGTCATCACATATCTTGACAACTAATATGTACATTTCTCTGTCAAACTAGTGGCACACCACGTATAAATAATGAATACAGGCCTCTTCCTCCAGCAATGGGGCCTCATTACACGGATGGCGGTAAGGATTTACCGGTACCGGTAAAATACCGGTACCGGTAAATCCTTACCGCCTTACTACGAGGTCCTTTTGCGGGTTGGGGGATTTAACGCCTGCTTTTTGCAGGCGTTAAAATCCAACCCGCAAAGGGACCTCAGAGCTAATTACGGCACCGCAAAATTGCGGTGCCGTAATTAGCGCCTTCCCCATTCCCATAGAGCCCTATGGGGCAGAAATGGGAATGGGGAAGGCAATGGTGGAAGGGGGATTTACCGCCCCTCCAACCTTGGAATGGGGCGGTAAATCCCCTTTCCACCAAGGCGGTGCCGGTATTTTACCGGCATGAGCCATGGCGCTAATAGCGCCATGGCTCACCGCCTACCGTGTAATGAGGCCCAAATCGGTCTTGACTCTGTTATTGTGTGCCACTGGAGGAGGATGGTGACTTGGTTACAGTGAATGACTGTATGTTCCTGCCTACAAACAGTTCCAAGTATTATGTGTTACATATCTTGCCAACTGCAATGTTCTCGTATCCATCAGAACAGGTTGGCACACTCAATACCACCACTCAATGCACTACTCCTTCCACAAAGTTCGCAGAAATGCTCTTCGCAATTACTAATTTGTGTTGTCAGAAAGAGATGGTGCTGTCAGTTATTGCCATTGAATGTGCTGTTCTGCATCCAGACAATTTTCAAAATGTTTCATTCACAGGTACTATTTTGTTAATTCGTTGCAAATATTAGCAATTAGTATTACCTCTCATCTTGCACAACAGTTACTCTCTGCTCTAAACATTGTATTTCAGGGGGCTCCAAACAGTTCTAGGAGTTATTGTTCACAACTACTGAAAGATGATGCTCTCTGCATGGGCTCATCTGCATCCAAGCAACTCTCAGACCTCTTATTCAGAAGTACTGCTGTATCTGGGCATTGTAAATCTTGCCAATTCGCTGTATCTCTCATCTTGCAGAACAGTTGGTACACTCAGTTCAATCACTATGGGGGTCATTATAAGGTGGGCGGTAAGGGATACCGGACACCGGTAAGGAGACCGGTGCTGGTAATCCCTTACCGCTCAACTACAAGGTCCCTTAGCGGGTCCTGCCAGTAACAGCAGGTCTGACCAGCCATTACGGACGGGACCCGCTAAGGGACCAGGGTGCAAATAACGGGCTTGACATGCGCCAGCCTGTTATTTGCGCCCTCCCCATTCCCAATGAGCCCTATGGGGGCTCAAATGAGAATGGGGAATGTCATTTTCAATGGGGCCTTACCGGTCCCGCAAAGGTCAGACTACACCAGTAAGCCCCCATTGAACTAGACCGGTGCCGGACCCATTATTGGTGACAGTCATGGCGCAAATAGCGCCATGACTACCACCAATCTCGGAATGAGGCCCTATGTTTCTGTCGCCACCAAACAGTTCTAATGTGTTTTCTCTGCAACAACTATTTTTTCTTGTCACACAAAGAGGGCACAAATCGATACCTCTAAACCAATAGACCTCGATCACGTGTGTGTAAATCTCTGTTCATGAGACAAGAAAAATGGCGCGGTTCAGACTAGGATAAAAAAACAATTACACTATTATCATTCATAGTAAAAAAATGTACAATGTATTAACATGATCCATATAGTCTCAAAAGCTTACTCATAAAATGTAAGTAAGTGAACAGTTGACATCAATAAAGTGACAAGTGCATCTCAGCTCTAACATCAATCTAGTAATTAAATGATCAAGGGATTCATTACTACTGAAACAAAATCGAACGACCTAAAACGTAAACAAAAGAAATCAATCACACTAGACACAAAGTGCTGCTGGGTACTGGCGCTTCATCTGCACGATCTGTAACATACAATGAAATCATTTTGGTGCATTCCTTTATAACAAGTGTGTAAGTAACCCAACATGTTTCTTTCCTCTCACTAAATAGAAAAGTCACAGGACATTCTTCAGGGGTGAACAGCCTTCTTTGTTGTCAACCACAATATTATTTTCATCAGTTCCAGACCTACTAGTCTGAACTACCAAGGCCTCAATTCCTGTATCATGAAAACACACAAAACAGCTATTACCAGTGCTGCTCATATCATAAAGCACACAATAGGTGTGTAGACGTAGTTATGGTCTATAAACATATCTAACCTCAGACCGTTTAATGAGCAGATAAGTGGTGTAAGCGGGAAAGGGTTCATACTTCAAATCGATCTCCTAGAAAAACACACAAGCCAAAGCAACCCTTAGTAGATTAACAAATTAACCCATGTCAACATGATAGGGTCCGTGTATATATGTAGAGTAATCTCATTTCACGCCTTGAAACACTTGTGTATAGACGCATTATAATGCTTTATCATATCATATCATGCGGTAATCTCTAATGCTTTATCATATCATATCATGCGGTAATCTCTACGAGTAACAACCTTCCTGTACTTACAAGGTTCACATGTCAATTCAGACATGCAATATCCATAAAATTGGTCTTTGCTCTTGTCAAATCTTCTCGAACGTTATAAGACTGCAACGAGACACACCGATCGTTTCCGATACCGCTAGCACTGGGTGTAATAGAATAGACAATCGCACAGTCCAGTCTCATAGTTACACTGTTCGATTTCGTACAATGCACTTACTGATGATTTAGTAAACAGCAGCACAGATTATTTAGGAACAGAACTTCCTCTGAGGCATGGAATTCTAACAATTAGATTTCAATATCCAGAGGTGAAGCAGTATGTGTCGAAGGAACTGCAAATAAACCAGAAAGGGTTGAGTTATTCCACGTATGACTAACCCGGTGTCTCGCAAATTATTGCAGATACATTATTAGTACGAGAGTCAATGAAAAGTTTGTGTGAAATTCAATTAGTCGCCAACCAACTAGTTTTGCTTTTGTCTCGATACATACATACTGGTACAGCATCTAATTATTCATAAGTATTGGAAATAAAACCATCTGTTATCTCTTATTGCTTCCATACGCTCAGACTCCACTCGGCCCATGTTGTCAGCAAAACCACTTGGCATGTCATGTGATCAATAAATTAGAGCTTCAGCCACGGGTGCCACGTGTGTGCAAACCCTTTGTATTATCTGCATTGCGCATCGCGCAGGCAGACATGTTGGTCTAGTCAAGTGATGATATCTGTCTGGTAATTCTTGTCTCTTCTACAGTTCATGGAGGTCTTCATTCCTTAGCATGTGCATATATTGCTGCAAATGAAACGTGACATGTGTGAAAAACCTGGAGGTGTCTCCCTGACTAGTCCCCGGGGATCTGTCATCCAGGTGGCCAGGACACAGCGACCACTATTGGATTTAGTTCCTGGGTGTGGACCAGTGAGGGAGGATCACCTGAATGGGGTCCTGGTGCGAGGAGGTGGGACACCAATGGGTGAGGCACTTTATCCCCCTTCTTCTAACACTTGTTCCCCATCCTGCCATGTAGGATACTCCAAAACTCTAACCCCCCCCTTTTCCAACATGAACACTTTCGTACAGTATGAAAGACAACGGACTAACACCAAAGCCATTTACCTGACATGTCCCAACAGAAGAGCCAGGCAAAGTCAGGCAATTGACCAGAATCACACACACACCTGACAGCCCTTTCCCTTCCCTACAGGGTTAAAAGGTGGCGGACAGGAGCACACGACGAGCAAGGCAGATGGCACAACCAAACAACTATCCAAGCATGGCAGTTCAAGAGGAGGAGAAAGGTGGCAAGAACTGAAAGGATGGAAATGAGAGAAGCAACCTTGCCCTTTGCGACCCAGACCCATACTGGTACTACGTCTAATTATTCGTAAGTATTGGAAATAAAACCATCTGTTATCTCTTATTGCTTCCATACGCTCAGACTCCACTCGGCCCATGTTGTCAGCAAAACCACTTGGCATGTCATGTGATCAATAAATTAGAGCTTCAGCCACGGGTGTCACGTGTGTGCAAACCCTTTGTATTATCTGCATCGCGCATCGTGCAGGCAGACATGTTGGTCTAGTCAAGTGATGATATCTGTCTGGCAATTCTTGTCTCTTCTACAGTTCATGGAGGTCTTCATTCCTTAGCATGTGCATGTATTGCTGCAAATGAAACGTGACATATGTGAAAAACCTGGAGGTGTCTCCCTGACTAGTCCCCGGGGATCTGTCATCCAGGTGGCCAGGACACAGTGACCGCTATTGGATGCAGTTCCTGGGTGTGGACCAGTGAGGGAGGATCACATCAATGGGGTCCTGGTGTGAGGAACACCAGAGCCATTTACCTGACATGTCCCAACAGAAGAGCCAGGCAAAGTCAGGCAATTGACTAGAATCACACACACACCTGACAGCCCTTTCCCTTCCCTACAGGGTTAAAAGGTGGCGTACAGGAGCACACGATGAGCAAGGCAGACGGCACAACCAAACAACTATAGAAGCGTGGCAGTTCAAGAGGAGGAGAAAGGTGGCAAGAACTGAAAGGATGGAAATGAGAGAAGCAACCTTGCCCTTTGAGACCCAGACCCGCAAAGCCTCCACGGAAGAAATCGTAAGACCCCAAACAATAGCCAGCTTGTGTTGCAGCAGATGTCAACAGTACACAGAGCATGCCTACGCTGACAGGCAGGACAGAGAGAGACGCCTGCTACCGTGGTACCGGCCTTGACTCCATATCCCAGAAAAGCCGAGTGGTTCAACACAGCTGGTGAGTCAAGGTGAGAGCCGACAAGAAACTGAAATGTGTTGCGTGGAAGTTGTAAAGTGGCAATTTACGGAAAGATAAAGGAACTGTGAATATTAAGAGAAAACTAGCTGCAGAGTTGTCCGGCACCACGTGGGTGCTCATTCAAGAGACACTGGTTAATCCCAAACTAATGATACAAACTCTTTTGTTCATACGTTTATACATATTAGTGCTTCAGTTATTGACAAACTTGCTCCAGTTGTAGATAAAACACTCAAAACTGAAGCCTGCAAAAAAACCTGGTTTTTATTAGACATTTTAAATTGAAGAAAATACAAGAGGTTGTAAGAGAGGATACAGAGGGAAAATCTTTGGCCCTCCACCCAATCTAAATACAAAGCTGCCGCTGTTGATTATAAGCAGGCCACTTTTTCTACAAAAAAGGACAATTTCAACACCAGAATATCCAAGGCTAAATCTGATAAGAAAGAGCTTTTCCTAATTTTAAAAGAACTGGAGGGAAAAATATGTCCAACTGTTGACGCACAACTTGAGTGAGACTTGTTGTAAAAGGATCTAAGATGTCTTTCCCTCTAAATTAGATATAACCAAGATACCATTAATGTCTGGTGCCTCAATCAAGCAAATTGCGGTGTATTCACTCTTACTACTGATGCGGCTGTCACACATGTCTCTGCTGCTACTTGTTTCTCAGCCCCCTTATAATCAATGCTCTTCTTGACATCGTTTCTGGGCTGAAAGCTACGGTTTGTGCAGGTGACGTATGCCCAAGCACCATTATCAAGGAATGTACAATTAATTCCTCCTTTCCTCTTGCTTTGGTTCCACAATGCCTCAAGGAGGTGTGGATTACACCTGTTCTCAAGAATGCGACTCTTAACCCTAAGGTTGTTGGCAACTATCGTCCAATTACGAATGTTCCCTTCTTACTGAATGTTCTTGATAGGGCTGTCTATCTTCAATTACAAAAATATATTAATGATAATGATCTGCTGGGTGTTCATCAGTCTGCTTTCGTCCTATGCATGGCACGGAGACCGCAATGTTGAGTACTGTTCAGTACCCCCAGGCCTCCCAGTAGGAAGAAACAGGTACCAACCAGATTGGATAGAGAGGGAACCTTAAAACACAACTCTGAACCCCACTGTAAATCCTTATGTTAGTAAGTTAACCTCTAACAAAGGCAAACCCAAGACTAGAGCATTACCGAAATGGGAGCCCAAACCATGCTCCATCATTGCCACTCCAATTATACAGTCTTTTACCTACACTGCTTCTGAGGAAGAGGTGGATAGACACATTAGACCGCTATCTAGGCCTGTGAGAATTGGTAATTCTCAAAACTGGTGGCACACCAGGAAAGACAAGTCTAAGGCTAAACATATGAAGACTGTTGGACCTTCTGCTGAAGACTCCAGTATAATTCCTAGTGTTAGGAGAGAAACGTCTAAGCCAGGTAAAATAAGATCTAAGAGGAAGTGGAACCATGTACCTTGCTTGACCACAACCCTTCCAACCAAGATACAGAGACCTAACTTGCACTTGAGAGAGAGGTGGTGAGGAATCATGGAGACCCCTCTAAGTCTAAGGGACTTCTTTGTAAGGACCCCTTGAAAAAGCCTATTGTAGGTTCAGACGTTGTTACAACTTCTGAGGAACTGGTTTCCCAGATCAATTATATATTAAAGAAGAGAGATGTGCCCAACAGTATGTGTAGGTCATATAGCTTGCAAATGAGAACACCCGTTAAAAAGTGCCATAGCAAGGGTTGCAGAAGGTGGCTGGTATTCTCAGCAAACGATGTTACCGACTTGCAACAGGAGAACCATCCTGGTGAGGATTAGATCCTCCTGTCCCTTAGTCACGGGGGGTCAAGTGTTAGGGAGAATTTTCATTTTAGTGCTTAATTCCTCCCACTTTCGGGACCCCCAGCTCTTTTGCTGGACTTTAGGACTTTTTCATTTTAATTCTGAAGTGAGTGAGCCCTTTTTCTCATGCTCTCATATGTTTTGACCTGATTTGGATAATGTGTTTCCTTTGTTTTTGGAGTCTGACAAACTCCATAGGCATCTACTTATTGTATGGTAACACACAGCACCTTCAGTGCAGTGTCACAGAGAAATCCTTTAGATCTCTCCTAAAGTTTAAATACCTTTTCTTTTGTGAACTACTGTTCCCAAGAATATTAAAGTGAAATGGACTATACTTACCTTTTCTCTTTGTTGGTCCAGCATACAGCATCTTATGTGGAGTGCTGGGGGGTTGCCTAATAGCCCCTTATCCTACCTACTCATGTAACATGTTTTGTGTTACCCTCACTACTTTAAATGGCTGGTGGCAGTGGTTTAATGTTCCTACCATTGTGCTCTTCTACCACAGGCTGAATCCTCAGCTGCAGCATAGCACCCATGGGTGACCATTTTGTCAAAATGACCCCGGTCTTCTTTTGCGCCATTTTCTGTTTGTGAGGTCTTTCTTGTGTTTTTCTCTGCGCACCAAGCCAGGTTTGAGCCTTTTGTTTGTGTTGCCTTTGGCGGGCTTCAGTACTGAAACCTGCCTCTGGCTCCAGTGTGTCTGGAAGGGCAGGTAGTGAGGGAGGTTCGCGAAACTCCCCTGTCCTTTGCTTTAAGATCGCCTGTATGCACCAAGTCTGGATTGGCTGGCTGGCTGTCCTTTCAGGACAGCCACCCTGCTGTTTGAGTGACAGCTAGGCTGTGTATGAATTGGAGAAACCTGCTTAAAAGGCTGCTTAAAAGGCGAGGGTTTTGGGATTGAAGACAGAGTCGACCACTGGGAAGAACAACCCGATGAAGAACCCGTAAACAAAGCTTGCTGCACCCCCCTGGACCTTTGAATTGCCCGGTGAAGCCCTGCTGCTGTGCTGAAACGCCTTTTTATGATCGACAAGAGAAGCTCCGGAAGGGAAGACTTCTTCCCTTGGGTTAGTGGGAGCAACTAACCCCAAGACGAACTCCACTGGACCACCTTCCCCGACTGGCTGTACTTCTTTGCTGCTGCAGGAACCGAGTGTCAGGGGTTGAGAAATCCATAGTCGAGTGCAACGTCTGAAAACCAGCCAGAAGCTCCAGGAGTCTCCCTAGGACTCTCCAGAAGCAGGACGACCAGCGCTTGAGTCCCCTCTAGGACTCAAGGAGTGAAGCAAGCACAACCAGGTATCCAAGATCCGAGATGATGCTGTTTACCGAGGGCAGAAAACACAAAGTGTCTCTGACCTGAAAAGAGTCCGTAGCTGCCACCAACCTCTGAATTGCTGCCACAGGAGTCCTCCAGACGTCCTCCCTCTTTTCCCAACGAATGAGGCCCAGAAACCCAGGATCAGCTTCAGGTACTGTTCGGACTTCGGGGTACTTACCTCATTGTCTGTAGCTTGCTCTTCTCTGTTGAGACTTGCAGTAGCTACTTTGCTAGAGTTGATTTCAGCTCTACCCTCCACAAGTGTAACAGCTTGTGACCCTACAGTGATTTTTTTCAATAAACTCTCTAACTTTGTCGAAGACTTTGTCAGCTAAGAAGTGCCTCAGCTCCACAGACTGTGCTTCAATTGACTTTGGCTGTCCTGGCTCTCTGTAGACTCTTCTAGTCCATTTGACTTTGGTACTTACTGTCCCTCATATAAGATAACTTGGTTTTTAACTGTTATTGCTGGGAAAGATTTTTATCTAGACTTCATTGGAGGATTTAAAGTGCTCACATGCTCCGAGAAACTGTTTAACCTTTTCCCTTCCCCTAACCTTTCCTTTCCACAAACCTCAGAACTTGCCAAGTATACAAGTGATATATAAATGCCATTACTGTCCTAGTTAGTGAGGTCACCTCAGGGTGTAAGAAGTGTGTAAGAAGCATCTCTAAAGAGTATCTACTAGCTTTATGTTGATTCTGAAAAAGTGTTTTAAAGTATATTTAATTGTTAAATACCTTGCCTGTTTTAAAGAATGCGTATTTAAAAAAAAACTGTTGTTAAATAAATAATGATTTATAACAAAGGCTTTGAGTATAAGTGTTACTTGGCTACTTGTAATGGTGGATTGCATTGCTACAGCTCGACAGCTCACATTTACCCTTCTCGAGATAGGTCTGGCTGCTCAGTCACTCTACCAACTTGTGTAGTACAGGCCTATACCAAAAGGTTGGTTACCTATTACCAAGAGGACAAGGGTTGTGTAGTATTGCCTAACATAGACCAAAGCACTGACTGAGCTAGAGGTGGTTGGGGACCATTGTGTCGCATACCAGGAGGAGAAGAAAGAAACATTGGAGAAGAAACGTATGACACTCCAAATGCAGACTTTACATGGACGGGGACAGGGATAGCTCTGGGGATTAGTGCAAAAATACCGAGAACAATGTACAAAGGGGGGAAGTCCGGGGTACAGGGGCTGCGGAGGGGGCCAGATGGGTCAACTGATGCAACAGAATCAGCAAGGAGGATACAGCAGTGACCATGGGGACACTTTGAGTAACATCAGTCACTGGGAGCACATGATCAACAGGGACAGGGAGGGTGAACAAACCAACCGGGCTGATGTCTGCAGTGCCAAACTCCTTAACTTGGAACTATTGTAGGTATGAGGGCCATTGGAAGAATGGGTGTTCTTTCAGATCACAGAGGCCCTAACCATGTGGAAACATGGGACCTTGAATATCCCAGATGCCACAACAGGGTGGACAGGTTCAGATGCCATCAGTCCCACAGGGGCCTTGCCCAATTCCCAAATGCTTTTGTTCCTGGAGATCTTAATGGGCCACAGGTGGACCAGAATGGGTACTGACGGGGGGGGGGGGGCAGGACTCTGGAAGCTTCCATGATTCCTGTGAACCAGGAAGGTACATATGACTGATGGCAAGTGCAAGGGACACCGGTGGATTGTTTAGTGGGTACAGGAGCAAACAGCTCTGCCCTGAGAATTAATGCTTTCCTCTTATTCCCGTATCCAAGGAGACAGTCAGGGTTGTGGGCATCTCAAATACTATGATTGTAACACAGTCACTAAGCCCCTCACATTAGGGGCTATTACTGACCAACATGCATTCCTCTTATGCCTCACATCACCTGCACATTTACTGGGAGAGATGTGGTATGTAGGAAGAGTTGCACCATACACTGCACCCCCAATGGAGTGTTTTTGAGTGTGCGCTCATATTACACTGAAGCAGTCATGGCAACTCTCAGGGAAGAGCAGGGGGGAACTGAGGGAAGAGGATAGGCAGTGGTCTAGCGATCTACAGGCTTTGATCGATTGAGTACCTGACTCCTTGTGGGCCTCCCATGACAATGAAGTAGAATATATACATACAGCCGAGCCGGTATGAATAAAGGTTGACCCTTTATAGAAGTTGCCCTCATTCTCCAATACACCCTGAAACCTGAAGTAGCGGCATGTATCAGACCAGTCATTGTATCGCTCCTAAGGCAGGGAATCATAGTCGCTACTAGCAGTCCATGCAACACTCCAATGTTTCCATCGAAATAGTCGGGGAAAGAAGTTTACAATGTTGTTCAGGTCTTGAGATCCGATAAGGCTGTGGTAATACCCCCAACCCCTTTTTCAGTGTTTCCAAATCCAGCCACCATACTATCCTGCATCCTGCCAGAGGAAATGCACTTCACAGTAGCCGACCTCTATTTGGCTTTTTTCTCAGTGTCGTACACAAGGATAGTCAATACCTTTTTACATTTTCCCATAGAGGAGTCCAGTACACCTGGACCTGATTGCCACAGGGGTATACCGATTCCGCACCCTCTTTTCACAACCACTATAGAAAGATCTTGATTATAATAAGTTGCCCGTGAAATCAGTGCTGGCGCAATACGGTGACGACTTACTGATCAATCGTCTCACCATCATACGAGGCTGGCAAGGAAGACACTAAGGTCCTATTGACACATTGCAGAGAAGGGGCACAAAGCGTCTAAGCAGAAGCTTCCGTTTTTCTGCACTCGTATAGTCCATTGCTTAGCTCATGATATTAAGCCAGGATATCATGAGCTAATGGCTGATATCTCCCTTCTGAAAGAAACAGTTTACAAAATCCTTTAGCCTCAGACATTACACAAATGAGAGCATTTTTGGGAATAGTCGGTTACTGCCAAAAGTGGATCTTGGGATATGCAGAGACAGTTAAACCACTTCAAGCATATAACCGCCTAAATACTGCAGAGCCAGAGTAGGGTGTCCAGACATCACATTTATTTCAAGACTGACCTGGTATTACACCCACTGTCCCGGTGTCCTGAAAGTTTTCAAAGTTTAAAAACCATGTCCCAATTTTTGGGTAACAGAATACACTGTCCCATTTTTTTTGAGGGGCAGGTGCACTTGACTTAGAGGCTCTGTGTATGCACACAATTCCTTCCATAGTGCCATCCAAGCTACTTGCTAAAGGTGCAATCATGGCAGAGCGGTCCTACCATCACAAAGTATGTGAGATCGGCACGCCAGGACTCCAGGGAGAAAGGCCGGTGCTGCAGTCCATTTCCCTTCGACATGTGGCATTTTAAACTCCAGCAGGACTTAAGCTGCATTGTGCCCTCCTCTTTGCTTCCCGCACCACAGAGGATTCCGGGACCCCTGCACCATATTCAGGCTTGAGTCCCGCTGGTCACTGACTAGCTGCCCTGGCACTGGAGCCACAGCTGAAAACACGAGGGGCCTGAGTCACAGAAGCACTTTATGATGGCGCAGTCCCATAGGAAAACGCCCTGTAAATCAGGCCCTTGCTCTGTTACCGATGGTTTCTGGCATGACTGCCCCCTCTCAGCTCAGTCTGCCACCCTGGCTCTCTATGGACTTGCTCTGCTACCGATGGTTTCTCCAGTGCTGGCCTGCCATGACTGCCCCCTCTCAGCTCATGCCACCCTGGCTCTCTATGGCCTTGCTCTGCTACCGATGGTTACTCCAGTGCTGGCCTGCCATGACTGCCCCCTCTCAGCTCATGCCACCCTGGCTCTCTATGGCCTTGCTCTGCTACCGATGGTTTCTCCAGCGCTGGCCTGCCATGACTGCCCCCTCTCAGCTCAGTCTGCCACCCTGGCTCTCTATGGCCTTGCTCTGCTACCGATGGTTTCTCCAGCGCTGGCCTGCCATGACTGCTCCCTCTCAGCTCATGCCACCCTGGCTCTCTATGGCCTTGCTCTGCTACCGATGGTTACTCCAGCGCTGGCCTGCCATGACTGCCCCCTCTCAGCTCATGCCACCCTGGCTCTCTATGGCCTTGCTCTGCTACCGATGGTTTCTCCAGCGCTGGCCTGCCATGACTGCCCCCTCTCAGCTCAGTCTGCCACCCTGGCTCTCTATGGCCTTGCTCTGCTACCGATGGTTTCTCCAGCGCTGGCCTGCCATGACTGCTCCCTCTCAGCTCATGCCACCCTGGCTCTCTATGGCCTTGCTCTGCTACCGATGGTTACTCCAGCGCTGGCCTGCCATGACTGCCCCCTCTCAGCTCATGCCACCCTGGCTCTCTATGGCCTTGCTCTGCTACCGATGGTTTCTCCAGCGCTGGCCTGCCATGACTGCCCCCTCTCAGCTCATGCCATCCTGGCTCTCTAGGCCCTTGCTCTGCTACCGATGGTTTCTCCAGCGCTGGCCTGCCATGACTGCCCCCTCTCAGCTCATGCCATCCTGGCTCTCTATGGCCTTGCTCTGCTACCGATGGTTTCTCCAGCGCTGGCCTGCCATGACTGCTCCCTCTCAGCTCATGCCACCCTGGCTCTCTATGGCCTTGCTCTGCTACCGATGGTACTCCAGCGCTGGCCTGACATGACTGCCCCCTCTCAGCTCATGCCACCCTGGCTCTCTATGGCCTTGCTCTGCTACCGATGGTTTCTCCAGCGCTGGCCTGCCATGACTGCCCCCTCTCAGCTCATGCCATCCTGGCTCTCTAGGCCCTTGCTCTGCTACCGATGGTTTCTCCAGCGCTGGCCTGCCATGACTGCCCCCTCTCAGCTCATGCCATCCTGGCTCTCTATGGCCTTGCTCTGCTACCGATGGTTTCTCCAGCGCTGGCCTGCCATGACTGCCCCCTCTCAGCTCATGCCATCCTGGCTCTCTATGGCCTTGCTCTGCTAACGATGGTTTCTCCAGCGCTGGCCTGCCATGACTGCCCCCTCTCAGCTCATGCCATCCTGGCTCTCTATGGCCTTGCTCTGCTACCGATGGTTTCTCCAGCGCTGGCCTGCCATGACTGCCCCCTCTCAGCTCATGCCACCCTGGCTCTCTATGGCCTTGCTCTGCTACCGATGGTTTCTCCAGCGCTGGCCTGCCATGACTGCCCCCTCTCAGCTCATGCCATCCTGGCTCTCTAGGCCCTTGCTCTGCTACCGATGGTTTCTCCAGCGCTGGCCTGCCATGACTGCCCCCTCTCAGCTCATGCCATCCTGGCTCTCTATGGCCTTGCTCTGCTACCGATGGTTTCTCCAGCGCTGGCCTGCCATGACTGCTCCCTCTCAGCTCATGCCACCCTGGCTCTCTATGACCTTGCTCTGCTACCGATGGTTACTCCAGCGCTGGCCTGACATGACTGCCCCCTCTCAGCTCATGCCACCCTGGCTCTCTATGGCCTTGCTCTGCTACCGATGGTTTCTCCAGCGCTGGCCTGCCATGACTGCCCCCTCTCAGCTCATGCCATCCTGGCTCTCTAGGCCCTTGCTCTGCTACCGATGGTTTCTCCAGCGCTGGCCTGCCATGACTGCCCCCTCTCAGCTCATGCCATCCTGGCTCTCTATGGCCTTGCTCTGCTACCGATGGTTTCTCCAGCGCTGGCCTGCCATGACTGCCCCCTCTCAGCTCATGCCATCCTGGCTCTCTATGGCCTTGCTCTGCTACCGATGGTTTCTCCAGCGCTGGCCTGCCATGACTGCCCCCTCTCAGCTCATGCCATCCTGGCTCTCTATGGCCTTGCTCTGCTAACGATGGTTTCTCCAGCGCTGGCCTGCCATGACTGCCCCCTCTCAGCTCATGCCATCCTGGCTCTCTATGGCCTTGCTCTGCTACCGATGGTTTCTCCAGCGCTGGCCTGCCATGACTGCCCCCTCTCAGCTCATGCCATCCTGGCTCTCTATGGCCTTGCTCTGCTAACGATGGTTTCTCCAGCGCTGGCCTGCCATGACTGCCCCCTCTCAGCTCATGCCATCCTGGCTCTCTATGGCCTTCTTCTGCTACCGATGGTTTCTCCAGTGCTGGCCTGCCATGACTGCCCCCTCTCAGCTCAGTCTGCCACCCTGGCTCTCTATGGCCTTGCTCTGCTACAGATGGTTTCTCCAGTGCTGGCCTGCCATGACTGCCCCCTCTCAGCTCATGCCATCCTGGCTCTCTATGCTGAAACTCTGCCTCATCAAGCACTGGACCCGGTCCCAGCCAAGAAAAGCGGGTGTTTTTGGCACAACGGGTTTTAGAATTTCAGTCCATATCATAATATAATGCCAGCCGGGTGGTTGTGCTTCTTAATAAAATATATACAAGAAATTACTATTTATTATATGAGGGTTTGTTTTACTTTAACCTGCAAATATTGACAAGTTGCAAATAGCCCCATTTGAGTGTGCTGCTGCATGCATGTCCACTTATGCAAGTGTTTCCCCAGGCCTTCTGCATACGCAGTGCCGCTACTGCTACCTGCCCCTGATGCCAGCATTACAGTCATCAATCCGCCCGGCCCGTAGCTCCCGGGCATGTTTTATGATGGTGGGTGATTTTATTAGAACCCTATTTTTATATTTGTGGGTGTGGCCCACAAAGGTCCAATAAAGAACTGGAGGGCCAACATTCCATCACAAACTGTGTCAGCTGTACTCCATGCTGGTGGCGCCGGCACCTGCTGTAGATGCCATGCTGGTGGCGCCGGCAACTGCCATAGACGCCATGCTGGTGGCGCCGGCACCAGCCATAGACGCCATGCTGGTGGTGCCGGCACCTGCCATAGACGCCATGCTGGGTGCGCCGGCACCAGCCATAGACGCCATGCTGGTGGCCCTGGCACCAGCTGTGGATGCCATTCTGGTGGCGCCGGCACCTGCCTTAAACGCCATGCTGGTGGCACCGGCACCAGCCGTAGACGCCATGCTGGTGGCGCCGGCACCTGCCTTAGACGCCATGCTGGTGGTGCCAGCACCAGACGTAGACGCCATGCTGGTGGCACCGGCACCAGCCGTAGACGCCATGCTGGTGGCGCCGGCACCTGCCTTAGACGCCATGCTGGTGGTGCCAGCACCAGACGTAGACGCCATGCTGGTGGCGCCGGCACCAGCCGTAGACGCCATGCTGGTGGCGCCGGCACCTGCCTTAGACGCCATGCTGGTGGTGCCAGCACCAGACGTAGACGCCATGCTGGTGGCACCGGCACCAGCCGTAGACGCCATGCTGGTGGCACCGGCACCAGCCATAGACGCCATGCTGGTGGTGCCGGCACCTGCCATAGACGCCATGCTGGGTGCGCCGGCACCAGCCATAGACGCCATGCTGGTGGCCCTGGCACCAGCTGTGGATGCCATTCTGGTGGCGCCGGCACCTGCCTTAAACGCCATGCTGGTGGCACCGGCACCAGCCGTAGATGCCATGCTGGTGGCGCCGGCACCTGCCTTAGACGCCATGCTGGTGGTGCCAGCACCAGACGTAGACGCCATGCTGGTGGCACCGGCACCAGCCGTAGACGCCATGCTGGTGGCGCCGGCACCTGCCTTAGACGCCATGCTGGTGGTGCCAGCACCAGCCGTAGACGCCATGCTGGTGGCGCCGGCACCTGCCTTAGACGCCATGCTGGTGGTGCCAGCACCAGACGTAGATGCCATGCTGGTGGCACCGGCACCAGCCGTAGACGCCATGCTGGTGGCACCGGCACCAGCCATAGACGCCATGCTGGTGGTGCCGGCACCTGCCATAGACGCCATGCTGGGTGCGCCGGCACCAGCCATAGACGCCATGCTGGTGGCCCTGGCACCAGCTGTGGATGCCATTCTGGTGGCGCCGGCACCTGCCTTAAACGCCATGCTGGTGGCACCGGCACCAGCCGTAGACGCCATGCTGGTGGCGCCGGCACCTGCCTTAGACGCCATGCTGGTGGTGCCAGCACCAGACGTAGACGCCATGCTGGTGGCACCGGCACCAGCCGTAGACGCCATGCTGGTGGCGCCGGCACCTGCCTTAGACGCCATGCTGGTGGTGCCGGCACCAGACGTAGACGCCATGCTGGTGGCGCCGGCACCAGCCGTAGACGCCATGCTGGTGGCGCCGGCACCTGCCTTAGACGCCATGCTGGTGGTGCCAGCACCAGCCGTAGACGCCATGCTGGTGGCGCCGGCACCTGCCTTAGACGCCATGCTGGTGGCGCCAGCACCAGACGTAGACGCCATGCTGGTGGCGCCGGCACCTGCCTTAGACGCCATGCTGGTGGCGCCGGCACCAGACGTAGACGCCATGCTGGTGGCGCCGGCACCTGCCTTAGACGCCATGCTGGTGGCGCCGGCACCAGACGTAGATGCCATGCTGGTGGCGCCGGCACCTGCCTTAGACGCCATGCTGGTGGCGCCGGCACCAGACGTAGATGCCATGCTGGTGGCGCCGGCACCTGCCTTAGACGCTATGCTGGTGGCGCCGGCACCAGACGTAGATGCCATGCTGGTGGCGCCGGCACCTGCCTTAGACGCCATGCTGGTGGCGCCGGCACCAGACGTAGACGCCATGCTGGTGGCACCGGCACCAGCCGTAGACGCCATGCTGGTGGCGCCAGCACCTGCCTTAGACGCCATGCTGGTGGCGCCAGCACCAGACGTAGACGCCATGCTGGTGGCGCCGGCACCTGCCTTAGACGCCATGCTGGTGGCGCCAGCACCAGACGTAGACGCCATGCTGGTGGCGCCGGCACCTGCCTTAGACGCCATGCTGGTGGCGCCAGCACCAGACGTAGACGCCATGCTGGTGGCGCCGGCACCTGCCTTAGACGCCATGCTGGTGGCGCCAGCACCAGACGTAGACGCCATGCTGGTGGCGCCGGCACCTGCCTTAGACGCCATGCTGGTGGCGCCAGCACCAGACGTAGACGCCATGCTGGTGGCGCCGGCACCTGCCTTAGACGCCATGCTGGTGGCGCCAGCACCAGACGTAGACGCCATGCTGGTGGCGCCGGCACCTGCCTTAGACGCCATGCTGGTGGCGCCAGCACCAGACGTAGACGCCATGCTGGTGGCGCCGGCACCTGCCTTAGACGCCATGCTGGTGGAAAAAGCATGTCTCCATCAATTGAGCCTATGGCTTTTTCCACCAGCATGGCGTCTATGGCAGGTGCCGGAGCCACCAGTATGGCGTCTATGGCAGGTGCCGGAGCCACCAGTATGGCGTCCAGGGCTGTCAAATGATTGAGAAATGGCTGCCTCACTTCTTGGTCACATGAAGCATGGAACGGGGCCCTCTATTTCTTTATTTGAACTCTGTTGTGTGGCTCTGTTAGTTCTGGAGTGGCGCTGGCTTTCTTGCAATAAGAACGGGAGTGGCACAAGTCTAACACTTTCAGCACCGACCCTAAATAATGAAGAATAGGAATACCAAATAATGTGTCTTTCTGGAATTCTATACAATAATTGCTAGACTCATTAAAGGTTTATTTCAGGCACACGTCAGGGGGTGAGTCACTGATTTAGTCTGTTCTTAAATGCCTCAGCTCAGCCTTTCATCCTTCTGAGGTGGATAAATGAGTACCACCACAGGTTGGGTGATATTGGGTGTATATTTTTTCGGTATGAAGCGCTTAAGTGTAAGTGCTATATAATAACACATCATTATCATTCGGCCTTGGACGTCTGCTTGCATTCACAGTAATTTGGTAATATGGTCCTATACACACTGATCTTAACGATACATATGGTGATCCTTGTATGAAATGTACATCCCATTATAGCGATATCATAACCATATTTTTTGTAGTGTACAATGCTATGTGATAGCACTTCCTGTGAAGTACGGGTCAAAGGTCGCGTTCCATCGCACCCCGTGATATGACTTCGGAGTGGGGTCAAATGACATAACTTCCTGTGATGTCACCAGGGGGTCAAGGTCGTGTGATGTCACTTCCGCTACCCAAGGCATTTTGGTGAAATGACGTCCCGGACCATCAGTCAACTGACCAGGGCGGCTCTTCAACATTTGATTGGCTGTGTGCTTGAGGCAGGCAAAATCCTGGAGTGGGACAGGAGTGCAAAGAGGGGCAGGATTATTTGAACTCGCAACTGCTCTCCACCAGGGAAGAGGTCCTTACACAGCTGGCCACGATTGCTGAAGAAGGACTCGGGAATACCAGAACACTTAAGGCCGCGGAGGAACTTCTGGAAGTACGATGGCTGTTACTGTGAAGACAAAGAGGGATTTTGACCATGCACGGTCTGAGGAAAGGATTGTGGGCAGTGACGAGCCGAATACTGCCTAGTCCTTGAGCAGGGCATGGTTCACCCATCATAAAGTCTGGGAGGTGAAGCCACCTGGCAGTGCCTCCTGATTCCTTTTCTGCCCCGAAAGGACCCCACATTTGGGGTTCATTATTGGCAAATTGTAATGCTTAAATATGAAGTGCATTTTACAGTTCATATGGAGTAAGGACAGTTCACAGTTTTCTGTCCAGCTACAGAAAGGAGAACATTAAAAGTGTATGTTGAATTCCCGAAAGGTTGGCCTAAATTAGTGCCATGTATGTGTGAAGGGCTGGAAGAGATAGAAAGGGTGATTAAGGGAGAGAGGGCCATAACGAAGCGTGTACATGTTTTGGAGACAGTTTATAGAGAGGGATAGCATGCATCTGAAGTCGCACATCACATTGTCACTGTATGCACTCTGGGGGAGTTCTTATGTGCAGTAGAGGGGTAGCATGCATCTGAAGTTGCACATCACATTGTCACTGTATGTACTCCGGGGGAGATCTTATGTGCAGTAGAGGGGTAGCATGCATCTGAAGTCGCACATCACATTGTCACTGTATGGACTCCGGGGGAGATCTTATGTGCAGTAGAGGGGTAGCATGCATCTGAAGTCGCACATCACATTGTCACTGTATGCACTCAGGGGGAGATCTTACGTGCAGTAGAGGGGTAGCATGCATCTGAAGTCGCACATCACATTGTCACTGTATGCACTCCGGGGGAGATCTTATGTGCAATAGAGGGGTAGCATGCATCTGAAGTCGCACATCACATTGTCACCATCTGCAGTCCGGGGAGATCTAATGTGCAGTAGAGGGGTAGCATGCATCTGAAGTCGCTCATCACATTGTCACTATATGCACTCAGGGGGAGATCTTATGTGCAGTAGAGGGGTAGCATGCATCTGAAGTTGCACATCACATTGTCACTATATGCACTCCGGGTATGTGCAGTAGAGGGGTATCATGCATCTGAAGTTGCACATCACATTGTCACTATATGCACTCAGGGGGAGATCTTATGTGCAGTAGAGGGGTAGCATGCATCTGAAGTCGCACATCACATTGTCACTATATGCACTCTGGGGAGGTCTTATGTGCAGTAGAGGGGTATCATGCATCTAAAGTTGCACATCACATTGTCACTATATGCACTCCGGGGGGGATCTTATGTGCAGTAGAGGGGTAGCATGCATCTGAAGTCGCACATCCATTGTCACTGTATGCACTCCGGGGGAGATCTTATGTGCAGTAGAGGGGTAGCATGCATCTGAAGTCGCATATCACATTGTCACCATCTGCAGTCCGGGGAGATCTAATGTGCAGTAGAGGGGTAGCATGCATCTGAAGACGCTCATCACATTGTCACTATATGCAGTCCGGGGGAGATCTTATGTGCAGTAGAGGGGTAGCATGCATCTGAAGTTGCACATCACATTGTCACTATATGCACTCCGGGTATGCGCAGTAGAGGGGGTAGCATGCATCTGAAGTCGCACATCACATTGTCAATATATGCACTCCGGGGGAGATCTTATGTGCAGTAGAGGGGTAGCATGCATCTGAAGTCGCACATCACATTGTCACTGTATGCACTCAGGGGGAGATCTTACGTGCAGTAGAGGGGTAGCATGCATCTGAAGTCGCTCATCACATTGTCACTATATGCACTCTGGGGGAGATCTTATGTGCAGTAGAGGGGTAGCATGCATCTGAAGTTGCACATCACATTGTCACTATATGCACTCCGGGGGAGATCTCATGTGCAGCAGAGGGGTAGCATGCAACTGAAGTCGCTCATCACATTGTCACTATATGCATTCTGGGGGAGGTCTTATGTGCAGTAGAGGGGTAGCATGCATCTGAAGTTGCACATCACATTGTCACTATATGCACTCCGGGGGAGATCTTATGTGCAGTAGAGGGGTAGCATTCATCTGAAGTCGCTCATCACATTGTCACTATATGCATTCTGGGGGAGGTCTTATGCGCAGTAGAGGGGTAGCATGCATCTGAAGTCGCACATTACATTGTCACTGTATGCACTTCGGGGGAGATCTTATGTGCAGTAGAGGGGTAGCATGCATCTGAAGTCGCACATCACATTGTCACTGTATGCACTCAGGGGGAGATCTTACGTGCAGTAGAGGGGTAGCATGCATCTGAAGTCGCTCATCACATTGTCACTATATGCACTCTGGGGGAGGTCTTACATGCAGTAGAGGGGTAGCATGCATCTGAAGTCGCATATCACATTGTCACCATCTGCAGTCCGGGGAGATCTAATGTGCAGTAGAGGGGTAGCATGCATCTGAAGTCGCACATTACATTGTCACTGTATGCACTTCGGGGGAGATCTTATGTGCAGTAGAGGGGTAGCATGCATCTGAAGTCGCACATCACATTGTCACTGTATGCACTCAGGGGGAGATCTTACGTGCAGTAGAGGGGTAGCATGCATCTGAAGTCGCTCATCACATTGTCACTATATGCACTCTGGGGGAGGTCTTACATGCAGTAGAGGGGTAGCATGCATCTGAAGTCGCACATCACATTGTCACTGTATGCACTCCGGGGGAGATCTTATGTGCAGTAGAGGGGTAGCATGCTTCTGAAGTTGAACATTACATTGTCGGTAGCATGCATTTGTAGTTGCACATCACATTGTAACTATATGCACTCCGGGGGAGGTCTTATGTGCAGTAGAGGGGTAGCATGCATCTGAAGTTGCACATCACATTGTCACTATATGCACTCCGGGGGAGATCTTATGTGCAGTAGAGGGGTAGCATGCATCTGAAGTCGCACATCACATTGTCACTGTATGCACTCCGGGGGGGATCTTATGTGCAGTAGAGGGGTAGCATGCATCTGAAGTCGCACATCACATTGTCACTGTATGCACTCAGGGGGAGATCTTATGTGCAGTAGAGGGGTAGCATGCATCTGAAGTCGCACATCACATTGTCACTGTATGCACTCAGGGGGAGATCTTATGTGCAGTAGAGGGGTAGCATGCATCTGAAGTCGCACATCACATTGTCACTGTATGCACTCCGGGGGAGATCTTATGTGCAGTAGAGGGGTAGCATGCATCTGAAGTCGCATATCACATTGTCACCATCTGCAGTCCGGGGAGATCTAATGTGCAGTAGAGGGGTAGCATGCATCTGAAGTCGCTCATCACATTGTCACTATATGCAGTCCGGGGGAGATCTTATGTGCAGTAGAGGGGTAGCATGCATCTGAAGTTGCACATCACATTGTCACTATATGCACTCCGGGTATGTGCAGTAGAGGGGTAGCATGCATCTGAAGTCGCACATCACATTGTCAATATATGCACTCCGGGGGAGATCTTATGTGCAGTAGAGGGGTAGCATGCATCTGAAGTTGCACATCACATTGTCACTATATGCACTCCGGGGGAGATCTCATGTGCAGTAGAGGGGTAGCATGCAACTGAAGTCGCTCATCACATTGTCACTATATGCATTCTGGGGGAGGTCTTATGTGCAGTAGAGGGGTAGCATGCATCTGAAGTTGCACATCACATTGTCACTATATGCACTCCGGGGGAGATCTTATGTGCAGTAGAGGGGTAGCATTCATCTGAAGTCGCTCATCACATTGTCACTATATGCATTCTGGGGGAGGTCTTATGTGCAGTAGAGGGGTAGCATGCATCTGAAGTCGCACATTACATTGTCACTGTATGCACTTCGGGGGAGATCTTATGTGCAGTAGAGGGGTAGCATGCATCTGAAGTCGCACATCACATTGTCACTCTATGCACTCAGGGGGAGATCTTACGTGCAGTAGAGGGGTAGCATGCATCTGAAGTCGCTCATCACATTGTCACTATATGCACTCTGGGGGAGGTCTTACGTGCAGTAGAGGGGTAGCATGCATCTGAAGTCGCACATCACATTGTCACTGTATGCACTCCGGGGGAGATCTTATGTGCAGTAGAGGTGTAGCATGCATCTGAAGTTGAACATTACATTGTCGGTAGCATGCATTTGTAGTTGCACATCACATTGTAACTATATGCACTCCGGGGGAGGTCTTATGTGCAGTAGAGGGGTAGCATGCATCTGAGGTTGCACATCACATTGTCACTATATGCACTTCGGGGGAGATCTTATGTGCAGTAGAGGGGTAGCATGCATCTGAAGTTGCACATCACATTGTCACTATATGCACTCCGGGTATGTGCAGTAGAGGGGTAGCATGCATCTGAAGTCGCACATCACATTGTCAATATATGCACTCCGGGGGAGATCTTATGTGCATTAGAGGGGTAGCATGCATCTGAAGTTGCACATCACATTGTCACTGTATGTACTCCGGGGGAGATCTTATGTGCAGTAGAGGGGTAGCATGCATCTGAAGTCGCACATCACATTGTCACTGTATGCACTCCGGGGGAGATCTTATGTGCAGTAGAGGGGTAGCATGCATCTGAAGTCGCACATCACATTGTCACTGTATGCACTCCGGGGGAGATCTTATGTGCAGTAGAGGGGTAGCATGCATCTGAAGTCGCACATCACATTGTCACTGTATGCACTCAGGGGGAGATCTTACGTGCAGTAGAGGGGTAGCATGCATCTGAAGTCGCACATCACATTGTCACTGTATGCACTCCGGGGGAGATCTTATGTGCATTAGAGGGGTAGCATGCATCTGAAGTCGCACATCACATTGTCACCATCTGCAGTCCGGGGAGATCTAATGTGCAGTAGAGGGGTAGCATGCATCTGAAGTCGCTCATCACATTGTCACTATATGCAGTCCGGGGAGATCTAATGTGCAGTAGAGGGGTAGCATGCATCTGAAGTTGCACATCACATTGTCACTATATGCACTCTGGGGAGGTCTTATGTGCAGTAGAGGGTTATCATGCATCTGAAGTTGCACATCACATTGTCACTATATGCACTCCGGGGGAGATCTTATGTGCAGTAGAGGGGTAGCATGCATCTGAAGTCGCACATCACATTGTCACTGTATGCACTCCGGGGGAGATCTTATGTGCAGTAGAGGGGTAGCACGCATTTGAAGTCGCACATCACATTGTCACTGTATGCACTCAGGGGGAGATCTTATGTGCAGTAGAGGGGTAGCATGCATCTGAAGTCGCACATCACATTGTCACTGTATGCACTCCGGGGGAGATCTTATGTGCAGTAGAGGGGTAGCATGCATCTGAAGTCGCATATCACATTGTCACCATCTGCAGTCCGGGGAGATCTAATGTGCAGTAGAGGGGTAGCATGCATCTGAAGTCGCTCATCACATTGTCACTATATGCAGTCCGGGGGAGATCTTATGTGCAGTAGAGGGGTAGCATGCATCTGAAGTTGCACATCACATTGTCACTATATGCACTCCGGGTATGTGCAGTAGAGGGGTAGCATGCATCTGAAGTCGCACATCACATTGTCAATATATGCACTCCGGGGGAGATCTTATGTGCAGTAGAGGGGTAGCATGCATCTGAAGTCGCACATCACATTGTCACTGTATGCACTCAGGGGGAGATCTTACGTGCAGTAGAGGGGTAGCATGCATCTGAAGTCGCTCATCACATTGTCACTATATGCACTCTGGGGGAGATCTTATGTGCAGTAGAGGGGTAGCATGCATCTGAAGTTGCACATCACATTGTCACTATATGCACTCCGGGGGAGATCTCATGTGCAGCAGAGGGGTAGCATGCAACTGAAGTCGCTCATCACATTGTCACTATATGCATTCTGGGGGAGGTCTTATGTGCAGTAGAGGGGTAGCATGCATCTGAAGTTGCACATCACATTGTCACTATATGCACTCCGGGGGAGATCTTATGTGCAGTAGAGGGGTAGCATTCATCTGAAGTCGCTCATCACATTGTCACTATATGCATTCTGGGGGAGGTCTTATGCGCAGTAGAGGGGTAGCATGCATCTGAAGTCGCACATTACATTGTCACTGTATGCACTTCGGGGGAGATCTTATGTGCAGTAGAGGGGTAGCATGCATCTGAAGTCGCACATCACATTGTCACTGTATGCACTCAGGGGGAGATCTTAAGTGCAGTAGAGGGGTAGCATGCATCTGAAGTCGCTCATCACATTGTCACTATATGCACTCTGGGGGAGGTTTTACGTGCAGTAGAGGGGTAGCATGCATCTGAAGTCGCACATCACATTGTCACTGTATGCACTCCGGGGGAGATCTTATGTGCAGTAGAGGGGTAGCATGCATCTGAAGTTGAACATTACATTGTCGGTAGCATGCATTTGTAGTTGCACATCACATTGTAACTATATGCACTCCGGGGGAGGTCTTATGTGCAGTAGAGGGGTAGCATGCATCTGAAGTTGCACATCACATTGTCACTATATGCACTCCGGGGGAGATCTTATGTGCAGTAGAGGGGTAGCATGCATCTGAAGTCGCACATCACATTGTCACTGTATGCACTCCGGGGGAGATCTTATGTGCAGTAGAGGGGTAGCATGCATCTGAAGTCGCACATCACATTGTCACTGTATGCACTCAGGGGGAGATCTTATGTGCAGTAGAGGGGTAGCATGCATCTGAAGTCGCACATCACATTCTCACTGTATGCACTCCGGGGGAGATCTTATGTGCAGTAGAGGGGTAGCATGCATCTGAAGTCGCACATCACATTGTCACTGTATGCACTCAGGGGGAGATCTTATGTGCAGTAGAGGGGTAGCATGCATCTGAAGTCGCACATCACATTGTCACTGTATGCACTCCGGGGGAGATCTTATGTGCAGTAGAGGGGTAGCATGCATCTGAAGTCGCATATCACATTGTCACCATCTGCAGTCCGGGGAGATCTAATGTGCAGTAGAGGGGTAGCATGCATCTGAAGTCGCTCATCACATTGTCACTATATGCAGTCCGGGGGAGATCTTATGTGCAGTAGAGGGGTAGCATGCATCTGAAGTTGCACATCACATTGTCACTATATGCACTCCGGGTATGTGCAGTAGAGGGGTAGCATGCATCTGAAGTCGCACATCACATTGTCAATATATGCACTCCGGGGGAGATCTTATGTGCAGTAGAGGGGTAGCATGCATCTGAAGTTGCACATCACATTGTCACTATATGCACTCCAAGGGAGATCTCATGTGCAGTAGAGGGGTAGCATGCAACTGAAGTCGCTCATCACATTGTCACTATATGCATTCTGGGGGAGGTCTTATGTGCAGTACAGGGGTAGCATGCATCTGAAGTTGCACATCACATTGTCACTATATGCACTCCGGGGGAGATCTTATGTGCAGTAGAGGGGTAGCATTCATCTGAAGTCGCTCATCACATTGTCACTATATGCATTCTGGGGGATGTCTTATGTGCAGTAGAGGGGTAGCATGCATCTGAAGTCGCACATTACATTGTCACTGTATGCACTTCGGGGGAGATCTTATGTGCAGTAGAGGGGTAGCATGCATCTGAAGTCGCACATCACATTATCACTGTATGCACTCAGGGGGAGATCTTACGTGCAGTAGAGGGGTAGCATGCATCTGAAGTCGCTCATCACATTGTCACTATATGCACTCTGGGGGAGGTCTTACGTGCAGTAGAGGGGTAGCATGCATCTGAAGTCGCACATCACATTGTCACTGTATGCACTCCGGGGGAGATCTTATGTGCAGTAGAGGGGTAGCATGCATCTGAAGTTGAACATTACATTGTCGGTAGCATGCATTTGTAGTTGCACATCACATTGTAACTATATGCACTCTGGGGGAGGTCTTATGTGCAGTAGAGGGGTAGCATGCATCTGAAGTTGCACATCACATTGTCACTATATGCACTCCGGGGGAGATCTTATGTGCAGTAGAGGGGTAGCATGCATCTGAAGTTGCACATCACATTGTCACTATATGCACTCCGGGTATGTGCAGTAGAGGGGTAGCATGCATCTGAAGTTGCACATCACATTGTCAATATATGCACTCCGGGGGAGATCTTAAGTGCAGTAGAGGGGTAACATGCATCTGAAGTTGCACATCACATTGTCACTATATGCACTCCGGGGGAGATCTCATGTGCAGTAGAGGGGTAGCATGCAACTGAAGTCGCTCATCACATTGTCACTATATGCATTCTGGGGGAGGTCTTATGTGCAGTACAGGGGTAGCATGCATCTGAAGTTGCACATCACATTGTCACTATATGCACTCCGGGGGAGATCTTATGTGCAGTAGAGGGGTAGCATTCATCTGAAGTCGCTCATCACATTGTCACTATATGCATTCTGGGGGAGGTCTTATGTGCAGTAGAGGGGTAGCATGCATCTGAAGTCGCACATTACATTGTCACTGTATGCACTTCGGGGGAGATCTTACGTGCAGTAGAGGGGTAGCATGCATCTGAAGTTGCACATCACATTGTCACTGTATGCACTCAGGGGGAGATCTTACGTGCAGTAGAGGGGTAGCATGCATCTGAAGTCGCTCATCACATTGTCACTATATGCACTCTGGGGGGGGTCTTAGGTGCAGTAGAGGGGTAGCATGCATCTGAAGTCGCACATCACATTGTCACTGTATGCACTCCGGGGAGATCTTATGTGCAGTAGAGGGGTAGCATGCATCTGAAGTTGAACATTACATTGTCGGTAGCATGCATTTGTAGTTGCACATCACATTGTAACTATATGCACTCCGGGGGAGGTCTTATGTGCAGTAGAGGGGTAGCATGCATCTGAAGTTGCACATCACATTGTCACTATATGCACTCCGGGGGAGATCTTATGTGCAGTAGAGGGGTAGCATGCATCTGAAATTGCACATCACATTGTCACTATATGCACTCCGGGGGAGATCTCATGTGCAGTAGAGGGGTAGCATGCATATGAAGTTGCACATCACATTGGCACTATATGCACTCTGGGGGAGATCTTATGTGCAGTAGAGGGGTAGCATGCATCTGAAGTTGAACATTACATTGTCAGTAGCATGCATTTGTAGTTGCACATCACATTGTAACTATATGCACTCCGGGGGAGGTCTTATGTGCAGTAGAGGGGTAGCATGCATCTGAAGTTGAACATTACATTGTCGGTAGCATGCATTTGTAGTTGCACATCACATTGTAACTATATGCACTCCGGGGGAGGTCTTATGTGCAGTAGAGGGGTAGCATGCATCTGAAGTTGCACATCACATTGTCACTATATGCACTCCGGGGCAGATCTTATGTGCAGTAGAGGGGTAGCATTCATCTGAAGTCGCTCATCACATTGTCACTATATGCACTCTGGGGGAGGTCTTATGTGCAGTAGAGGGGTAGCATGCATCTGAAGTCGCACATTACATTGTCACTGTATGCACTTCGGGGGAGATCTTACGTGCAGTAGAGGGCGTAGCATGCATCTGAAGTCGCTCATCACATTGTCACTATATGCACTCCGGGGGAGATCTTATGTGCAGTAGAGGGGTAGCATGCATCTGAAATTGCACATCACATTGTCACTATATGCACTCCGGGGGAGATCTCATGTGCAGTAGAGGGGTAGCATGCATATGAAGTTGCACATCACATTGGCACTATATGCACTCTGGGGGAGATCTTATGTGCAGTAGAGGGGTAGCATGCATCTGAAGTTGAACATTACATTGTCAGTAGCATGCATTTGTAGTTGCACATCACATTGTAACTATATGCACTCCGGGGGAGGTCTTATGTGCAGTAGAGGGGTAGCATGCATCTGAAGTTGAACATTACATTGTCGGTAGCATGCATTTGTAGTTGCACATCACATTGTAACTATATGCACTCCGGGGGAGGTCTTATGTGCAGTAGAGGGGTAGCATGCATCTGAAGTTGCACATCACATTGTCACTATATGCACTCCGGGGCAGATCTTATGTGCAGTAGAGGGGTAGCATTCATCTGAAGTCGCTCATCACATTGTCACTATATGCACTCTGGGGGAGGTCTTATGTGCAGTAGAGGGGTAGCATGCATCTGAAGTCGCACATTACATTGTCACTGTATGCACTTCGGGGGAGATCTTACGTGCAGTAGAGGGCGTAGCATGCATCTGAAGTCGCTCATCACATTGTCACTATATGCACTCTGGGGAGGTCTTACGTGCAGTAGAGGGGTAGCATGCATCTGAAGTCGCACATCACATTGTCACTGTATGCACTCCGGGGGAGATCTTATGTGGAGTAGAGGGGTAGCATGCATCTGAAGTCGCATATCACATTGTCACCATCTGCAGTCCGGGGAGATCTAATGTGCAGTAGAGGGGTAGCATGCATCTGAAGTCGCTCATCACATTGTCACTATATGCACTCTGGGGGAGGTCTTATGTGCAGTAGAGGGGTAGCATGCATCTGAAGTCGCACATCACATTGTCACCGTCTGCAGTCCGGGGAGATCTAATGTTCAGTAGAGGGGTAGCATGCATCTGAAGTCGCTCATCACATTGTCACTATATGCAGTCCGGGGAGATCTAATGTGCAGTAGAGGGGTAGCATGCATCTGAAGTTGCACATCACATTGTCACTATATGCACTCTGGGAGGTCTTATGTGCAGTAGAGGGGTAGCATGCATCTGAAGTTGCACATCACATTGTCACTATATGCACTCCGGGGGAGATCTTATGTGCAGTAGAGGGGTAGCATGCATTTGAAGTTGCACATCGCATTGTCACTATATGCACTCTGTGTATGTGCAGTAGAGGGGTAGCATGCATCTGAAGTTGCACATCACATTGTCACTATATGCACTCCGGGGGAGATCATACATGCAGTAGAGGGGTAGCATGCATCTGAAGTTGCACATCACATTGTCACTATATGCACTCCGGGCGAGATCTTATGTGCAGTAGAGGGGTAGCATGCACCTGAAGTTGCACATCACATTGGCACTATATGCACTCTGGGGGAGATCTTATGTGCAGTAGAGGGGTAGCATGCATCTGAAGTTGAACATTACATTGTCAGTAGCATGCATTTGTAGTTGCACATCACATTGTAACTATATGCACTCCGGGGGAGGTCTTATGTGCAGTAGAGGGGTAGCATACATCTGAAGTTGCACATCACATTGTCACTATATGCACTCCGGGGGAGATCTTATGTGCAGTAGAGGGGTAGTATGCATCTGAAGTTGCACATCACATTGTCACTATATGCACTCCCGGGGAGATCTCATGTGCAGTAGAGGGGTAGCATGCACCTGAAGTTGCACATCACATTGGCACTATATGCACTCTGGGGGAGATCTTATGTGCAGTAGAGGGGTAGCATGCATCTGAAGTTGAACATTACATTGTCAGTAGCATGCATTTTTAGTTGCACATCACATTGTAACTATATGCACTCCGGGGGAGGTCTTATGTGCAGTAGAGGGGTAGCATGCATCTGAAGTTGAACATTACATTGTCGGTAGCATGCATTTGTAGTTGCACATCACATTGTAACTATATGCACTCCGGGGGAGGTCTTATGTGCAGTAGAGGGGTAGCATTCATCTGAAGTCGCTCATCACATTGTCACTATATGCACTCTGGGGGAGGTCTTATGTGCAGTAGAGGGGTAGCATGCATCTGAGGTCGCACATTACATTGTCACTGTATGCACTTCGGGGGAGATCTTATGTGCAGTAGAGGGGTAGCATGCATCTGAAGTCGCACATCACATTGTCACTGTATGCACTCCGGGGGAGACCTTATGTACAGTAGAGGGGTAGCATGCATCTGAAGTCACACATCACATTGTCACCATCTGCAGTCCGGGGAGATCTAATGTGCAGTAGAGGGGTAGCATGCATCTGAAGTCGCTCATCACATTGTCACTATATGCACTCTGGGGAATGTCTTATGTGCAGTAGAGGGGTAGCATGCATCTGAAGTTGCACATCACATTGTCACTGTATGCACTCTGGGGAAGGTCTTATGTGCAGTAGAGAGGTAGCATGCATCTGAAGTCGCACATCACATTGTCACTGTATGCACTCCGGGGGAGATCTTATGTGCAGTAGAGGGGTAGCATGCATCTGAAGTCGCACATCAGATTGTCACTATATGCACTCCGGCGAGATCTAATGTGCAGTAGAGGGGTTTCATGCATCTGAAGTCGCACATCACATTGTCACTATATGCACTCCGGGGGTGATCTTATGTGCAGTAGAGGGGTAGCATGCATCTGAAGTTGCACATCATATTGTCACATTGTCACTATATGCACTCCGGGGGAGATATTATGTGCAGTAGAGGGGTAGCATGCATCTGAAGTTGCACATCACATTGTCAGTAGCATGCATCTGAATTTGCACATCACATTGTCACTATATGCACTCCCGGAGAGATCGTATGTGCAGTAGAGGGGTAGCATGCATCTGAAGTTGCACATTGCATTGTCACTATATGCACTCCGGGGGAGATCTTATGTGCAGTAGAGGGGTAGCATGCATCTGAAGTTGCACATCGCATTGTCACTATATGCACTCCGGGGAGATTTTACGTGCATTAGAGGGGTAGCATGAATCTGAAGTTGCACATCACATTGTCGCTATATGCAGAGGGGTAGCACATTGTCACTATATGCACTCTTGTGCAAAGGAAAAACAGGTGAATTGGGTATGAAAGTAACGGGTTTGTAAGACATGAAGGCTAGTTTAGTTCCTCAGTAAGTGTAAAAAGGGTGTGTGTTGGTGCTAAGAGCCACTGGGAGGCGAAAGTAATGACATGTTGAACTAGAGATGACATCATGTGAGCTAAGCTGCTTGGGTGTGTTGGTAAATGAAGCTGATGGGTTAAGAAATGAAGTTTATCATAGATTGATGTCTCAGGTATTTGATACATGCCTTGTACTCAGCATCATGTGAGCCTTTGACTCATAGCGGACATGTGTAAGGGTATTCCCCATCTATTGACTGTAGGCAATGCTTGCATTCAAGAGTCCACATGTGGGACATGCGCAGCATGGATTACTGAGAATGTGCTTTGAGAGCTCCCGCGTTTGAATTCAGCTGCTCTATACCGGTTGTAATTGTAATTGGTTATTTACAATGTGCTTTATATCCGGAGGTTTCTAAGCGCTGACCCGGGGATCGAACATGTGTTGCTCTGCACCATCTTGCTTCCATGGCGAGCGCGTTGCCTCTGAGCTAACATCCCAAGACTTTTGTCACAATTGGAGATACTTTTCCAGTGGAGGTTCATCAGGGAGCAGTGGACAAACGCCCCCCGCATGAAAAGGCGGAGGCCAGAAGTTATCAGGTGAAGTCAATTGAACCAGAAGGGGAATAACACGTGCTCACCTGTGAGAGACTGTAAATAGAAACAAACACATATCTAGTACACATGTGCCCACTGTTCTGAAGGGGCCAGAAAGATTAACAGGATGTGTCATAATAGGAAGATCATCGGCCCATGGGGATATTTTAAGGGCAGGTGAGTTGAAGGCCGGGTTGGGTTGGCTCGGTAGTTAAGCAAACTGGGGTGCTGTCTGTTCACTTGCAAGTCGAATAAATGAGAGCTGACCTGTCCATTCCTTTTTTGAACTACTTAGTCATTCTGTTTTTCGATAGATGTTATGATTGAAGATCATGGGGCAGATGTACCCTTGAAGCTCCACAGGTGGCGGGTAGAGTTTGGTGATAGGGAGGAATGGGTTTATATAAACTGGTGGTGATTAGCAATGTCGGATGTAAATCAGCTAACGATGACCTCACTGATCCCATGCAGCAATGTAGTTTGTTGGTGAGTGTCTGGTGATCTACTGTGTCAAATGTTGCTGAGAATTCAAGGAGAACCACGAGGCAAGAATGGCCATCCTTGAGGATTTTAAGGGCATTGTTGATCACCTTGATGGTAGCCATTTCTGTGCTGCATCTGGGTCTGAAGCCAGATGGGCGGGACTGAAGGAGGTTATTGGCTTCAATGTAGTGGAGGAGTTGCGTGGCTACTGCTTTCTCAAGGTTCTTACCTAGGAAGGGAAAATAGGTGATGGGAGGTAGTTGATGAGTTTGTCAGAGTGCAGTGTTTGTTTCTTGAGAAGTGTGCTGATATGTCCCTTCTTGAGGGTTGACAGGACAGTGCTTTGAGTGAGAGAACTGTTGATGATTCTCAGGTATGGGAGGTGTGCTTCAGTAGGAAGGGTCTTGAGAGTCAGAGGTAGGGTGAATGTCGTCTGCATCCGATGTGGCCTTGATGGATGCTAGGATGTCAGTGATGTCTTCCATAGTGAGTGTCTTGAAAGTAGTCCAGGTAATTATGGGTTTGCAAGCTGAGATGCGCAGTGTGATGTCAGTTGTGATGTTAGTGACTATGGGCCTCATTACGAGGCTGGCGGCTGCGGAATGAACGGTGCCGGTAAGGTACCAGCACCGTTCATCTCGGGCCGCCACATTACGAATTTTCTCACGGGTGACGGAATGCGTGTCTGGGACAGACCAGACCTGCATACCGCCACCCGCGAGCAGTCCAGGATGCTAACAACGGACTCGTCATTAATGGGTCTGTTGTTAGCATCCTCCCCATTCCCATTGAGGCCTATGGGGGCTCAAATGGGAATGGGGAAGTACCGGGTCCGAGTCCCGAGAAAAGGTAATTACCGGTCCCGCAAAAGTCAGAATGGCCGGGTAATTCCCTTTTTTCAGGACCCGGACACGAGTTTGGAGGCAGCCATGCCACTAAGAACGGCATGGCTGCCTCCAAACTCGTAATGAGGGCCTACGTGTTAGCGGATCATGCTCAGCTTGATGACGAAAGACTTGATGGTGTTGGCTTTCTCGATGGAGCACGGTACGGTTGGGATGGGCAGAGTGTTGATGCAGTACTTGATGGCTTTGAAGAGGGCTCTGATTTCAGTGTTGGTCTTGGCTATGGTGTTTTCATAGTAGGTGGCCCTGGCAGTGGTAACCAGGCATCTGCGTTCAGCACAGAGTTCCTTAAGCAGGCCTAGTTGGGCTGGGCTGAAAGATTTTCACTAAGCCTTTTCTTGTTTTCTGATGGTTTGTTTGTTGATGTTGAGCTCTTGGATGTACAAGGGAACAGAAATGTTAAGGCTGAGAAGGTGTTGTTTCACTGTGGCATGGCGGTTGATGTCCTTTGTGAGAGTGGTGTTGAGTTCTTGGAAGTACAACGGTGTGGAAATGTTAAGGCTTGAGGAGGTGTTGTTTTCCTGGGGCATGGCGGTTGATGTTCTTTGTGAGAAGGTATTGTTTTACTGTGGTATGGTGGTTGATGTTCTTTGTGAGGGTGGTGTTGAGTTCTTGGAGAAGTGGGTTTCAGTCCTGATTCATCTGAGGTAGATCAGCCCATGTGAGCTGGAACTGGGTGACGCCTTCTGTAAGAGGCTGCATCTAGAAGTTCTTGAATGTTCTGAAGACGTGTTGCAGGCTTTCTGATGGGTTTGCTTAGCCGGTATGACATAACTAATGTCAAAGGGGATTGTGAGATTGTCTGACCAGTTGAGTGGGATCGGAGGCCTGTTTTGGGGGGGTGAGCAGGGTGGTGATGATGAGGTTGATGATATTACCTATTCTGCAAGTTGGGCCTTTCGGGTGCATTTTGTAGGTAGTGGAGTTCTTCCTTCATTGACATGGTTTCTGGGTTGGCAGGGATGTTGAAGTCGCCAAAGAGGATTTTGTTGGCATGCATGAGAGACATGTTGGTGACCAAGTCTATGAAGTCTTTGCTGAAGGAGGTGTTGAGTTTTGTGGGTCTGTAGATGAGGGAATATGTGACTGTGTCCATTGTGGAGAGCATTTTTCCAAAGAGGCAATTGTGGTGACGTCCAGTTGAGTAGATGGCCCAGATACTTGTGAGTGATGGCGAGGCCTCTGCCGATCTTGTGTGGACCGTCTCATTGTAGAATTCTCGTCTATGCATGGGGGATTACTATTATTTGCATGTGTAGTGCGCCGACAGCTCAGAGGAATCAGGTCGCAGGAAGAAAGACAGGACATCTAGGATGTGGGTGGGGGTGGGTGTCATCCAGATCCCGGTAATGAAGATGGCATCCAAGTCCTGTGTTGTGATGAGGTTGGCAATGCCTCCGGCATGGCAGATTGTTGAGCAGACGTGGGCGAGCGTCTGTTTTCGTGTAGTGCTGAGTGATGGAGTGCTGATGTTGTGTGTCGTGATGCAGATGAGATTGCTGCAAAGCTTTACCCATGATGTTCCTGGTGAGTGCTATGGTTGGCGATGACTGGTGTTGGGAGGAATGGGCGTTAGGAGAGAGGGTTGAAACGTATATTTGAGGGAGCTTAACTGATGTTAGAGGAGCAGGGGGTCCGGTCCTGGGTCCTTTGGGTCTGAACTGGTTCAAACAGGATTCACCCTGTTCTTCCAATCCCTTTCACTTTAGCTGCCCAGGCAAGAGACCCCCTTGAACTAAATATTAAAAATGAAAGGAAGGGACGGGGCTAAGCAGGTGGGTAGGACTTCAGTCCTGTGATCAGGATCCATTTGCACGCTTAAGCAGGCAACAGAGCAGCAAAATAAGAAGTTGCCAACTCAGTATTAGCAACAGCATAAACTCTCATCTTGCACAACAGTTGGTACTATCAGTGTAGCCACTGTATATCAGTGGCCAACTAACAGTTCCAAGATTGTTCTTTGCAACTACTGTTTTTTCTTTTCACAAAAGGATGAAAATGTATGTATAGCTACTAAACGTACACCCGTCCCCCAAAGAATGTTATTAAGTGTTTCAAACTATTATTTTCTGTCATTGTCAAAATGTTTGGCAACTACTATTTACCACATCTGTAACAATCAGTTGGCACAAAATGTACAGCCATTAAATGGGCACGAGTGTCTACAAACAATTCTAAGAATGTGTTTTAATAGCTAGATGTTTCTCTTCAAGAAAAGATGGTAAACTCAGTTACAACAACAGGATGTAATTTATTTCCTCAAAACAATTGTAAGAATGTTTTATTGCACCTACTATTTGGCCTAATCAGCCATGTCTTGGCAGCTAATATGTTCTATGGAATCTAAAGCAAGTTTGTTGTACTCTCCTGCCTCCAAACATCGTTTAGAATGTGTCTTCACAAGCTGTATATTTTCTCCTCAGTTGCAGCCACTTATTGTGTGCTCCTGCCTCCCAATAATTGTAGGAATCTTTGTACTGCAACTTCTATTTTGTCTCATGCCACAACTCCTGGTAAATAGTGTTTTCTCTCATCCATCACTTCGGATTGGCTCTCCAAGGGCAGCCATTGCATATGCTCAGCTCACTCCTAACAATTCTCATATTATGACCTTGCAACTGCTCTTTTCTCTCATAGAAAATGGACACACTCGCTTACAAATACTGAGCGCACATTCTATTCTTAGAATTCTAAGACTGTTTCTTCAAAAACACGGTTTTGTCTCATGATTATACATCTTGGCAACTAGTATTTTCTCTCAACTGTCACAGCTAGTTGGTACATTCAGGCCATTACATAACGGAATGTAACCCTCTGAGCAATTCACAGCTTCCCTGCATTAGCCACCAAACAGTGGAATGCTCTACCCCTCAGCTTCGGAATGGAACCTTCGTTCTGGACCTTTAGAGCCAAAGTAAAGAGCTGGCTCCTCCATAAGAAACGCTAATCATCGTTTATCTCGGACTCAAAATACCATGCCTGCTTAATCTCTTTTTTGCATGCCTCGCTGTAACTCTAGCAGCCTGGTATTGTGACTGAATCTCTTAACTTTTGACCTCCATGTAACCATGGTCCACCTGCACTTATTGTTGTTATTGTTGTTGTAAATTGTCTGTAACAATCGCTCAAGTTTTTGGCGCCCAGTTACCTGAGGGTTCGGTGCGCGCTACAAATAAAGAAACTAAACTAAACTAAGAATGTTTTGTTGCAATTTCTATCTTTTCTTTTTGAAAACATGGCGAATTCAGTTGCAGCCGCTGAACGTTCTGTCCGGCCACCAGACAATTCTCTGCATTCTCCTTTGCAGCAAATATTTTGCCTCACCACAAACCTTGCAACTAGTATTTTCTCTCATCCATCACAGCTAGTTGGTATATGTGGTAGAATCCCTTGAATAGACTGGCCTTCCAAACAATTCTAAGAATGTTTCTCACAACCACTATGTTCTCCTTGAAAGACACAGGGCCTCATTACACGGATGGAGGTAAGGGTTTACCGGTACCGGTAAGGGTACCAGTGCCGGTAAACCCTTACCGCCTTACTACGAGGTCCCTTTGTGGGACCCTACCTTAACAGCTGATTTTACGAGCCGTTAAGGACGGGACCCGCAAAGGGACCTAGGAGGTAATTACCGTAATTACCGCCTTCCCCATTCCCATTGAGCCCTATGGAGGCAAAAATGTGAATGGGGAAGTGCCATGGTGAATGGGGAATTACCGCCGGCACACACCTTGGAGTAGGGCGATAATTCGCGCCATTCACCATGGTGGACTCAGTAAAATACCGGCGGCAACCAAGGCGCTAATAGCGCCATGGTTACCGCCGTCCGTGTAATGAGGCCCATTATGCTTTCCGTTACTACCACTCATTGTGCTCTGCCAATTGGAAAAGAACTCTAAAAATGTCTCTTTTCAGCCACTAGTGTGTCTCATTGTTGCACATCCTGTCAGCTGGTATTGTCTAATATAGGTCACAACAATTCGACGCCCCCAATAGCAACCAGTGAATGTCCCTGCCTTCTCCAAAAACGAAACAGACTTTTCTTGGCAACTACTGTTTTGGCACATCACAGAAAAATGGCACACTTATGGTGACTTTGCACTGCTGTAATGTGACTTTGCATTGCAAAAATACACTTTGCACAGTTCCATGAATCAGGGTCTGTGTCGGCAGTGCAAATAAGTTTTAAGCAGTGCACTACCACTTTGCACTGTGCAACAAATGCCACGAATCTGGCCCAGAGCCTTCGTGGGCTGCAGTAATTCCTGCTCCCAAGGATCTTCACTGGCATTGTCTGGACACATGCCTAAAGTCTTCAGAGTCCCACTCACCATCCTTTTAAGTGAGACGTGTTTAGATTATGGTTGTACTGGGGTTATAGCATCAGCGTTTGGCATTCTCCAGAATTGTAGAATGGCGTAAAAAACAGTAAACTAACTCGAGCACTTAAGCGCTCTGACAGGCAGTCGGGCACGGCACTGCGGTGCCCTCTGAGACCCTGCCTGCTGTGCCCTATGGGAGGTCTTAGTGCCCAGCAGGCAGTCGGGCACGGCACTGCGGTGCCCTCTGAGACCCTGCATGCTGCGCCCTCTGGGAGGTCTTAGTGCCCAGCAGGCAGTCGGGCACAGTGCTTCTGTGCTCTCTGTGACCCTGCATGCTGCGCCCTCTGGAAGGTCTTAGTGCCCAGCAGGCAGTCGGGCACAGTGCTGTGGTGCCCTCTGAGACTCTGCCTGCTGTGCCCTATGGGAGGTCTTAGTTCCATAGCAGGGCCGTGATGGTGTGGAGGGGTGGGTGGGGGGGGGGGGGTTCGTGCACCTGGCCCCTTAATTTTGAGTGGGTCCTGCTTGGAGGGGGCAATACAGAATTGCAGGAGCTGAAGTGCAAACCATGACACTTCTGGGCGCTGTCCAGACTTGGTCGAAGCAACGCGTGGTCTCTGAAACTTCAACAAACGGCAACTGCATGGGGATGAAGCGACGCCTCCGTGGAGGGGGGTGCGGGGGGGGGGGCTGGAGGGGACTTGGCCGTGCGGAGTCCATGGCGGGCTCTGCGAGCTCCCCACGGCCCTTTGTTCGGGGTCTGTGTGTAAAATGCCCCCTTTTGGCGCGTTCTTTCCGCTCGGCTGGGCGCACGCTGCCTGAATGTGCAAGTGGGGGCGGGGGTGGGGGCGGGGGCTGGGTGGGGGTGGTGTAGCATTCAGCTCACGTCCCCCCTGACTGACAACAGGGAGGGCGGCCAAGATCCGCCGCCAGACCCCTTTCAGTCCTGGTAAATGGGCGCTTGTGGAGGCCGGTCACGGCCGAATACGGGGCGAGTGGGGCGATGTCTGGGCAGACCCCGGCCCTGGCCGCTTCCAGGGGTTCACCCATCACTTCCCCTCCTCGAGTGCAAGATTTGATTTCATTTTTACCCAGAAATCGGCGCGAAGAAAGGGCTGAGGTGTGTGGCCAGTCATTGCCAGTGGGTTATGGGCTATTTTCAAACGGGGGACAGTAAAACATGTTGGGGGTCTTGGATATGTGTACCAGGCATTCACCCAGCGCTCTGCTGGTAAGGGAGGGGCGGGGGGGCTCTGTGTATCTGCCTGACCCAGCCCCAGCCCCGCCGGCGTTTTAGCGGTAGCCTAGATTTGTCGACCCCAGCACATCGTGCCTTGAAACACGTGTGTGTAGGCGCCTTATAAATGCCTTATATTTCTCACCGTTTACACTGGCTGCCCCCCAGGGCGATGTGGCATAATACATGCCCACTGCTCCCTGACCCTCCAGGGACACACATGTTGGCGTGGGTAATAAAGGACCTGCACTTTCTTGTAGAGTGCGACTTTCATACCCGCTCCCCCCCCCACCCCCTGTGACTTGTGCGCTGTGGAGCAGGAATGCAAAGGGGGTTCGACACCAAATGCGGGTCTTGGAGCAGAAAGGGGGTGTGGGGTGACCATGTCTGGGAAGCGCAAAGGGGTGATGGGCTGGGTTCCGAGAGCACAAGTGGATGGGGGCGGGAGGAGAAGTGGGGGGTGAAGATGAGGGGCCAGCTTTCAGGGCTGACACCCCCCCCCCCCCCGCCCCCACCTCGACCATTCTTGAATGTGCGGTGATTTTAGACGACAAAAGGCCCATTAATCAATGCTTCCTCGCAACGTGATTATAGAAACTGCCGGTGCAAAGGGGGGTGAGGGGGTGAACCCCCGCCCCCGTATCCCCTCCCCGCACCCCCACCCCAGGCCGCTTTATTTCTCCGCATTCATGACTCGGATCCAGAGAAGATGAACTCGGGTCTTCAGTGTATTGGTGTGAGTGACGACCCCCCCCCACCCCCGCACCCCTCCGACCCCCTCCCTTACCCAGAACAGTGCGGACGCGACCCGGAAAAGGGAGGCCACACCCTACACACGTTTTGTGGATGTACATTTAACAGGCCAACAGACTTTGAGTTTATTTAAAAACCGCTTTATTACGAAACTAGTGCTTATAAAACATGTTATACAGGACCTCTGTGAGCTTTACATAAAACCTGCAGAAAAGGCAGTGCCTGAAGTGGTGAAAGGCGGAGTCTTCAAGGGCCGCGCTTTGCGTTTGGACATTAGCTGCATAACATCGGTAGCACAATAACACGCTTTTCATTCCAAATAAGACACGTCGGTGCTGAAGTACCCCCAAGGGGGGGTCATGGGAGATCCCCCCCCCCACAATGGTAGCCGTAGACTACACGCCTAAGAACGCAGAGGCAATAATCATCGCGTATAAAACATAGACCCCTTAAATATCGTCTGTACAAAACTTCTATAAATCTTTCTCTTATGTACAAAAATATCTTACTATGTCCCCGAAAGTTGTCGGGGGGATATATACACATGAAACTTCTCATAAGAAAGCGTCCTGGAAGAGTGGGAGCATTGTCTCTCTCTCTGGAAATGGGGTTCAGTCCCAAGTGCGGGGTCGTGCTGGAGGACTGTCCCATGTCCTCTTTGTGGGGACCCCCGGCCGGTCCGCTCATGCTGTGGGGGGCTCTGTGGCCGTCCCCACCGGACGGGCCGTCTGGGACACCCCCAGTATCCCGGCTGTCACGTGCTCGCCCCCTGTGCCCCTTGGTCGCCAAGTTCACAGCAAAATGCAAGAAGGCCTGCATTGATGGGGGCTCCAGGGGCGGTGGGTGCGTGGGGCGCCGAGGGGCCGCTCCGGTGCGCTTCGGTCTGCTGCCCAGTGTGGGCTCATGAGGGTCCTGGGGAAGCAAAGAGAGGATGGGTTAAAACACGGGGCAGTGCTCCCAGACACAGCATTCTAGAACAGTCCGGAGCCAGGGCCTGTGCCCAGGCTAAGCCCGGCACCCCCAGCCCACCCCCCCCCCACCCGCTGCACACACGCCCGATGAAAGACCGACCATGCACATGCGAGCTGTGGTGGCCAATCGCGTGTCGCTGTCCAGCCTGTAGACGACCGGGACATTTGTCGAAGATGAATTCATGAATTCAAGCGCCTAAAGTTTCCGAGCATCTTCGCAGCGCGTGGGAAGGGCGGGGGGCATGGGGACTTTAGGCCGGGCATTCAGCGTGGTCAGGGGTCACGATGGTGGCTTGGAGAGTGGGCACCAAGGAAAGGGGGCCGGCTAATGGGCACGGAGTCGTTGTATAGAGCTGGACGCTTTGGCAGGGTTGGGAAGTGGGTCTCGCAGATGGAAAGTGTGATAGGCAGAGTGTGCTGGATAGATAGTGCTGCCACCCACCGCCAGCCTACCGAGGGAGGGATGGGACACGGGGAACAGGGAATAGTCACGCCTTCTCCTGGCCCTTGTATGAGGCCCTCGGGATCTTCACGGCGAGGGCACAGCCTGGCTGCCACGGGATGCAGAATGCTGGCTGGTGTTATGTCACGCTACGGTCCGATGCGGCAGTAGGGGTCTCTGCTCACGTGGCTGCAATATGCGGTTCTAGGGGGGTGTGAGAAGGGCACAGATACTGCAGATGCGAGAGTGCTGGCAGTAGTCTGTGGTGAGTGCAAATGTGGCAGCGAGGTGCTGTGGTGCGTAGCAATGTGGTGGCAGTGTGCTGCGGACAGGGAAGGCGTAGTGGCAGTATGCTGTGGACAGGGATGGCGTAGTGGCAGTATGCTGTGGACAGGGATGGCGTGGTGGCAGTATGCTGCGGACAGGGAAGGAATGGTGGCAGTGTGCTGCGGACAGGGAAGGCGTAGTGGCAGTATGCTGCGGACAGGGAAGGCATGGTGGCAGTGTGCTGCAGACAGGGAAGGCGTAGGGGCAGTATGCTGTGGACTGGGAAGGCATGGTGGCAGTGTGCTGCGGACAGGGAAGGAATGGTGGCATTGTGCTGCGGACAGGGAAGGCGTAGTGGCAGTATGCTGCGGACAGGGAAGGCATGCTGGCAGTGTGCTGCGGACAGGGAAGGCATGGTGGCAGTGTGCTGCGGACAGGGAAGGCGTAGTGGCAGTATGCTGTGGACAGGGAAGGCATGGTGGCAGTGTGCTGCAGACAGGGAAGGCATGGTGGCAGTGTGCTGCGGACAGGGAAGGAAGGCATGGTGGCAGTGTGCTGCGGACAGGGAAGGCGTAGTGGCAGTATGCTGCGGACAGGGAAGGCGTAGTGGCAGTATGCTGCGGACAGGGAAGGCATGGTGGCAGTGTGCTGCAGACAGGGAAGGCGTAGAGGCAGTATGCTGCGGACAGGGAAGGAATGGTGGCAGTGTGCTGCAGACAGGGAAGGCATGCTGGCAGTGTACTGCGGACAGGGAAGATATGGTGGCAGTGGGCTGGGGGCAGGGAAGGCGTGGTGGCAGTGTGCTGTGGACAGGGAAGGCGTGGTGGCCAAGTGGTAGGGGACATGGCGTGGTCACAGCAGGTGTGAAGGACTGTGTTGCGGTCGGCTCGCATGCAGTGGCACAGTACAGTGTTGTGCTCAGTATTGGTGGACGTGCGCTGTGGTCGGCGCAAGTGTGGTGGCAGCTGGCTGCAGTGAGTGCCGTTGGGAAAGCAGTATGTGGCTGCCCGTGAAGATGTGTGGCGGCATGTTGTGATCAGCCACACGTGTTGGGAGCTCAGCACATTCGGGGCCCGATTCATGGAATTGTTTGCACGGTTCAAAGTGACTTTGCACTGCTGACAAGTGACTGTGCACTGCTGACAAGTGACTGTGCACTGCCGACACAAACCTGATTCATGGAACTGTGCAAAGTGTATTTTTGCAGTGCAGTTACTAGAATGACTGCACTGCACACACACTTTGCACAGTTCCATGAATCAAGGATTGTGTCGGCAGTGCACAGCCAATTTGAAACGTGAAATACATTCCATGAATCGGGCCCTGAGTGCAGGTCAGCATATACCCGTTTGCTCAACTCGGCGCATAATTGACGGCGGAGCAGTGAGCTCGGGGGCAGTATTCACATGTCAAGGCACTGTGCTGTTTTCAGTGCCCCTGTGGTGGTGTATGCAGCACTGCGTGCAGGTGTGACGTCAGTGTGCAGTGATCGGCGCCGGTGCGGTGGCAATATGCAACGTTGTTTGTGTTGTGGCCACAGCGGATGCGGCGAGTTTGTTGCGTACTGTGCACGTTTGATGACAGTTGGGAGCGGTGCGTGGGATTGTGCAGCTTTGTGCGGCAGTGCTCAGTGATCAGGGCTCTAGCTGTGGCAGTTTGGAGCGGTCTGTGGAATTGTGCAGCAGTGCTCAGTGATCAGGGCACTGGCTGTGGCAGTTTGGAGCGGTCTGTGGGATTGTGCGCCAGTGCTCAGTGATCAGGGCTCTAGCTGTGGCAGTTTGGAGCGGTCTGTGGAATTGTGCGGCAGTGCTCAGTGATCAGGGCTCTAGCTGTGGCAGTTTGGAGCGGTCTGTGGGATTGTGCGGAAGTGCTCAGTGATCAGGGCTCTAACTGTGGCAGTTTGGAGCGGTCTGTGGAATTGTGCGGCAGTGCTCAGTGATCAGGGCACTAGCTGTGGCAGTTTGGAGCAGTCTGTGGGATTGTGCAGCAGTGCTCAGTGATCAGGGCACTAGCTGTGGCAGTTTGGAGCGGTCTGTGGGATTGTGCGGCAGTGCTCAGTGATCAGGGCTCTAGCTGTGGCAGTTTGGAGCGGTCTGTGGAATTGTGCGGCAGTGCTCAGTGATCAGGGCACTGGCTGTGGCAGTTTGGAGCGGTCTGTGGGATTGTGCGCCAGTGCTCAGTGATCAGGGCTCTAGCTGTGGCAGTTTGGAGCGGTCTGTGGAATTGTGCGGCAGTGCTCAGTGATCAGGGCTCTAGCTGTGGCAGTTTGGAGCGGTCTGTGGGATTGTGCGCCAGTGCTCAGTGATCAGGGCTCTAGCTGTGGCAGTTTGGAGCGGTCTGTGGAATTGTGCGGCAGTGCTCAGTGATCAGGGCTCTAGCTGTGGCAGTTTGGAGCGGTCTGTGGGATTGTGCGGAAGTGCTCAGTGATCAGGGCTCTAACTGTGGCAGTTTGGAGCGGTCTGTGGAATTGTGCGGCAGTGCTCAGTGATCAGGGCACTAGCTGTGGCAGTTTGGAGCAGTCTGTGGGATTGCGCGGCAGTGCTCAGTGATCAGGGCTCTAGCTGTGGCAGTTTGGAGCGGTCTGTGGAATTGCGCGGCAGTGCTCAGTGATCAGGGCACTGGCTGTGGCAGTTTGGAGCGGTCTGTGGGATTGCGCGCCAGTGCTCAGTGATCAGGGCTCTAGCTGTGGCAGTTTGGAGCGGTCTGTGGAATTGCGCGGCAGTGCTCAGTGATCAGGGCTCTAACTGTGGCAGTTTGGAGCGGTCTGTGGAATTGTGCGGCAGTGCTCAGTGATCAGGGCACTAGCTGTGGCAGTTTGGAGCAGTCTGTGGGATTGTGCAGCAGTGCTCAGTGATCAGGGCACTAGCTGTGGCAGTTTGGAGCAGTCTGTGGGATTGTGCGGCAGTGCTCAGTGATTAGGGCTCTAGCTGTGGCAGTTTGCTTTGGTGGAAGTATAAGTCATTCGGCACTGGTGTGCTGGCAGTGTGCTCTGCCTAGCGCACATGTGGCTATGGTATATTGTTTTGCGTGCAGGTGTGGTGGCAGTAGGCGGCGTTTTGTGTACAATTGGCAGCAGTATGTGGTCAGTGCTTACGCGCGGGTCCTGTGCAGGTGTGGTGGCAGCAGTATGCTGTGGCCAGTGCTGCGTACGTGCGGGTCCTGTGCAGGTGTGGTGGCAGCAGTATGCTGTGGCCAGTGCGTAAGCGCGGGTGCCGTGCAGGTGTGGTGGCAGCAGTGCGCGGGTGCCGTGCAGGTGTGGTGGCAGCAGTATGCTGGGGTGGTGGTGGCAAGGTGCACTGCCAGTGCTTACGCGCGGGCGCCGCGCAGAGGGCAGGCACTCAGTACAGACAACCCATGCCGCATGCGGCGGCAGCACCCCCAGGTCTCGGCCAGACACCCACCTGCTGTGCGCTCAGAACCAGTTGGTGAAGTCGAGCAGCTCCTGCTCCTCGGGGCTCAGTGGCTCGTAGGAGCCCTCGTCTGAAGAGTACGAGGACACGGGGGAGCCGGCCATGGAGTTCATGCCGTGCGCGGCGGCGGCGGCGGCGGAGGGCGCGCAGTGCGGGGACAGCGCCGGGGAGAGCACTCCTGCGCGGAAGGCTGCGCTGACCGCGTCGTGCTCGTCCAGCAGCGCCTGCAGGGCGCGGATGTACTCCACCGCCGAGCGCAGGGTCTCCACTTTACTCATCTTCTTGTTCTGCGCCCCGCTGGGCACGTGCTCGCGCAGGGTGGCGAAGCCCAGGTTCACCAGCTTGACGCGGTTGCGCTCGCGCTCGTTGCGCCGCGCAACGGCCGCGGGCTGCTGCGGGGGCAGGCTGTAGCCGAAGCCCGCGAAGTTCAGGCGCCGCTTGCAGCGCATCAGCTCCGGGGAAGTGGAGCGCGGCCGCTTGATGGCCGCCCCCGGCCCCCCCTGGCTCTTGGCCGCCCCCGGGGCGGACTTCTGCACGGAGGCCGGGGGCGGGGAGGGCTGGCCCGGGCTCAGCTGCAGGCCGTGCCCCCCCGACGTGAAGAAGCAGGCGGGCGGCAGGAAGTGCTGCTGGGAGGCCAGGCTGTGCATCTTCAGGGCCTCCATGGGCTGCCCCGGGCTCGAGTCGGGGGGAGGGGGGTGCCAAAGGCTCCGGGGGGGCCACCCCTCCTCTCCGTTCAGCAGGTGGCGCCCAACAATGTCCCGCTTGGTGGAGGCGCTCCCCTGCAATAGGTGCTGGTGCTGCTCCGGGAGATGGCGGGCCTCTGGGGGGAGGCGCAGGTTGGCACCTCTTCTGCAGGAGACGCTGGTCCTCTGGGGCGAGACAGTGGTTGGCACCTCTTCTGCAGGCGAAGCTGCTACTTTCGGAGGAGGCACAAGTTGGCACCTCTTCTGCAGGCGATGCTGGTCCTCTGGGAGGAGGCGCAGGTTGGCACCTCTTCTGCGGGCGAGGCTGGTCCTCTGGCAGGAGGCGCAGGTTGGCACCTCTTCAGCAGGAGACGCTGGTCCTCTGGGGCAAGACAGTGGTTGGCACCTCTTCTGCAGGCGAAGCTGCTACTTTCGGAGGAGGCACAGGTTGGCACCTCTTCTGCAGGCGATGCTGGTCCTCTGGGAGGAGGCGCAGGTTGGCACCTCTTCTGCGGGAGACGCTGGTCCTGTGGCAGGAGGCACAGGGTGGCACCTCTTCTGCAGGAGACGCTGGTCCTGTGGCAGGAGGCGGTGTCTGGTAGTTGTGCGCCTGGCACCTGTGCTCGTGGCGCTCGCGTGCCCCGGCTGCTGCTTCACTCCTGGGCGGCGCGCGAGCTCCTTATCACGCTCGCCTCGATTGCCCACAAATATATATAGGGGCTGGAGGGCTGTGTGCCGGGTGGGGTGGGGGCCAGGGGGACGCTGTCGCCTTTTCAAATGCACACAGAGCCCCACGCGCTGGCTTCCCAGGCTCCTCCCCGCGCCTCATTCATCCAGGAGAAGGGGGTGGGCGCACTCCCCCCGGCCCCCCCCACCCTCGCCTCCACAGCTCCTGCCGTGCGTGCGCCGGGCGCGTGCCGGCCACATCCCTGGATCAACAGGGCTGGCGGAGCGTGCGGGGAGGGGCGAGGAGGGGAGAGGGTGGGAGAGACGGGAGAGGGGCATTGGGGGTCAGCCCGGACCCAGCCGAACCCCAGGGAAAACGCACACACGCGCGCTCACATCTGCACACACGCGCCTCTCCACGAATGTGCACTCAACAGTGTGTATGTGTGTGCGGGGTCCAACCTGACGAGGAGCCCCACCCCAGACTTTTCCAGGTGCAGATTCACGATGAGAGGGGGGGTGGAGGGGGGGGGGGGGCTCCGCACGGCTTACCCACAACCTGAACACGTTCGCGTGTGCCCGACGGAGGCGCCCGGCAGTGGAGTAACGCGCGGGTGCACACATTCGGGTATTATACGCTAGTGGAAGGGGGTAACCCCTCAGGGACCCCTCCAAGGAAGTCCGCCACTGCCACAGGGGGGTGTGGGTCCCCGCGCCTCTTTTTCACCCGAGTCAAAAGTCTAACAATGAGAGAGAGAGAGAGAGAGAGAGAGAGAGAGTTTGTGTGTGTCGGGCATAGAATGAACGCGTCGCTTTTTCCCCAGACACTGGGGGGAGTTCTGGTGCTGACCCATGATCCAGAACCCAACCTTCCTCCTACCCACAAACTCATAGAGTTCTGGGCGCTGGGGGGAGTTCTGGTGCTGACCCATGACCCAGAACCCAACCTTCCTCCTACCCACAAACTCATAGAGTTCTGGGCGCTGGGGGGAGTTCTGGTGCTGACCCATGACCCAGAACCCAACCTTCCTCCTACCCACAAACTCATAGAGTTCTGGGCGCTGGGGGGAGTTCTGGTGCTGACCCATGACCCAGAACCCAACCTTCCTCCTACCCACAAACTCATAGAGTTCTGGGCGCTGGGGGGAGTTCTGGTGCTGACCCATGACCCAGAACCCAACCTTCCTCCTACCCACAAACTCATAGAGTTCTGGGCGCTGGGGGAAGTTCTGGTGCTGACCCATGACCCAGAACCCAACCTTCCTCCTACCCACACACTTCATAGAGTTCTTGGCTCGGGGGGAAGTTCTGGTGCTGACCCATGACCCAGAACCCAACCTTCCTCCTACCCACACACTTCATAGAGTTCTGGGCTCTGGGGGAAGTTCTGGTGCTGACCCATGACCCAGAACCCAACCTTCCTCCTACCCACAAACTTCATAGGGTTCTGGGCGCTGGGGGGAGTTCTGGTGCTGACCCATGACCCAGAACCCAACCTTCCTCCTACCCACAAACTCATAGAGTTCTGGGCGCTGGGGGAAGTTCTGGTGCTGACCCATGACCCAGAACCCAACCTTCCTCCTACCCACAAACTTCATAGGGTTCTGGGCGCTGGGGGGAGTTCTGGTGCTGACCCATGACCCAGAACCCAACCTTCCTCCTACCCACAAACTCATAGAGTTCTGGGCGCTGGGGGAAGTTCTGGTGCTGACCCATGACCCAGAACCCAACCTTCCTCCTACCCACACACTTCATAGAGTTCTGGGCTCGGGGGGAAGTTCTGGTGCTGACCCATGACCCAGAACCCAACCTTCCTCCTACCCACACACTTCATAGAGTTCTGGGCTCTGGGGGAAGTTCTGGTGCTGACCCATGACCCAGAACCCAACCTTCCTCCTACCCACAAACTTCATAGGGTTCTGGGCGCTGGGGGGAGTTCTGGTGCTGACCCATGACCCAGAACCCAACCTTCCTCCTACCCACAAACTCATAGAGTTCTGGGCGCTGGGGGAAGTTCTGGTGCTGACCCATGACCCAGAACCCAACCTTCCTCCTACCCACAAACTTCATAGGGTTCTGGGCGCTGGGGGGAGTTCTGGTGCTGACCCATGACCCAGAACCCAACCTTCCTCCTACCCACACACTTCATAGAGTTCTGGGCTCTGGGGGAAGTTCTGGTGCTGACCCATGACCCAGAACCCAACCTTCCTCCTACCCACACACTTCATAGAGTTCTGGGCTCTGGGGGAAGTTCTGGTGCTGACCCATGACCCAGAACCCAACCTTCCTCCTACCCACAAACTTCATAGGGTTCTGGGCGCTGGGGGGAGTTCTGGTGCTGACCCATGACCCAGAACCCAACCTTCCTCCGACCCACACACTTCATAGAGTTCTGGGCGCTGGGGGAAGTTCTGGTGCTGACCCATGACCCAGAACCCAACCTTCCTCCTACCCACACACTTCATAGAGTTCTGGGCTCTGGGGGAAGTTCTGGTGCTGACCCATGACCCAGAACCCAACCTTCCTCCTACCCACAAACTCATAGAGTTCTGGGCGCTGGGGGAAGTTCTGGTGCTGACCCATGACCCAGAACCCAACCTTCCTCCTACCCACACACTTCATAGAGATCTGGGCTCGGGGGGAAGTTCTGGTGCTGACCCATGACCCAGAACCCAACCTTCCTCCTACCCACACACTTCATAGAGTTCTGGGCTCTGGGGGAAGTTCTGGTGCTGACCCATGACCCAGAACCCAACCTTCCTCCTACCCACAAACTTCATAGAGTTCTGGGCGCTGGGGGGAGTTCTGGTGCTGACCCATGACCCAGAACCCAACCTTCCTCCTACCCACAAACTTCATAGAGTTCTGGGCGCTGGGGGGAGTTCTGGTGCTGACCCATGACCCAGAACCCAACCTTCCTCCTACCCACAAACTCATAGAGTTCGGGGCGCTTAGCACTCGCCACCGACTTCCATTCAATCACATGGCAATTGAGTCCAGCAAAGGACCCTTCTCTTTTGTCCCCCCCCCCCCCTCACCCCACACACATAGACCTCACCAAGTCTTCGGTCTAGAAAGGGGAGCTGCAGAACACCCTCAGGCCGAGGAGACCCTCCTCAGAACCCCTAACCGAGCAGAGTCGCGGGGCCTGCACAGAGCTGCGCCCCGTGCACACTTGTGTGCACAGTCCCGGGGCATGAACAGCGAATAGATGCCTGTGTAGAGCGCGCCCGGAGCAGGCGTGCCGACAGCGTGCACATAACACACTGGTATCCAACCGAGCCGTGCAGGGGGACCCCCGCGCCCTCCATGCACAAGCAGGGCGCCCCTTGCGCCGTGGATGCACTCCCCTGGCTGCACACAGTGTCCCCCCCCTCGCACCCATCCTAGCGGAGCTGGGCCGCCTGCTGCTGAAGTCGCTGTTCCTTCAGGACCTGCTGGGGAGTGTGAGGGCTGCGCCGCCCGTGGGAGGGCAGCAGAGGGCGCACGCACTCAGGTGCGTGCAACTCAACATTGCGAGTGGCTAATGGCACCCCGGGCTACACACACCGCCGTCCCCCGCCCACCTGGACCCAGCACTCGAGTAAGTGGCACGGGGCACCCCTTCCACTCCAGTGGGTACTACTGTTATCTCCCAGACCCCCCTGGGATGCGGCGCCAGCAGGTATGTCCCCCGCCCTCCACCCGTGCACGGGTGCTTCCGCATAACACACGTTCCGTGTCCACACGCATTTAGCCCCCAGGTTCCCCCACAACACCGGGGCGTGCCCCGTCACTTTAGCCTTCCGCAGCATGCAGGAAACTATAACACCAACACCGAGATTAATTAAATAAATGGCGACCCTGCCCACGCAGGAGAAGTGCACACGTGCAAGACTACGTGCTGCAAGGATTGTCCCTATGTTCAGGTCATGCAGGATCCCAGACCATGTGCTGCAAGGATTGTCCCTCTATTCAGGTCGTGCAGGATCCCAGACCACGTGCTGCAAGGATTGTCCCTCTGTTCAGGTCATGCAGGATCCCAGAATACGTGCTGCGAGGATTGTCCCTCTGTTCAGGTCGTGCAGGATCCCAGACATGTGCTGCAAGGATTGTCCCACTGTTTAGGTCATGCAGGATCACAGACTACATGCTGCGAGGATTGTCCCTCTGTTCAGGTCATGCAGGATCCCAGACTACGTGGTGCGAGGATTGTCCCTCTGTTCAGGTATACAGGATCCCAGACCATGTGCTGCGAGGATTGTCCCTCTGTTCAGGTCATGCAGGATCCCGGACCACGTGCTGCGAGGATTGTCCCTCTGTTCAGGTCATGCAGGATCCCGGACCACGTGCTGCGAGGATTGTCCCTCTGTTCAGGTCATGCAGGATCAAGGACCACGTGCTGCGAGGATTGTCCCTCTGTTCAGGTCATGCAGGATCCCGGACCACGTGCTGCGAGGATTGTCCCTCTGTTCAGGTCATGCAGGATCCCGGACCACGTGCTGCCAGGATTGTCCCTCTGTTCAGGTCATGCAGGATCCCGGACCACGTGCTGCCAGGATTGTCCCTCTGTTCAGGTCATGCAGGATCGGGGACCAGGTGCTGCCAGGATTGTCCCTCTGTTCAGGTCATGCAGGATCGGGGACCAGGTGCTGCCAGGATTGTCCCTCTGTTCAGGTCATGCAGGATCCCGGACCAGGTGCTGCCAGGATTGTCCCTCTGTTCAGGTCATGCAGGATCCCGGACTATGTGCTGCCAGGATTGTCCCTCTGTTCAGGTCATGCAGGATCCCGGACCATGTGCTGCCAGGATTGTCCCTCTGTTCAGGTCATGCAGGATCCCGGACCATGTGCTGCAAGGATTGTCCCTCTGTTCAGGTCATGCAGGATCCCGGACCATGTGCTGCAAGGATTGTCCCTCTGTTCATGTCATGCAGGATCCCGGACCATGTGCTGCAAGGATTGTCCCTCTGTTCAGGTCATGCAGGATCCCGGACCATGTGCTGCAAGGATTGTCCCTCTGTTCATGTCATGCAGGATCCCAGACCATGTGCTGCAAGGATTGTCCCTCTGTTCAGGTCATGCAGGATCCCAGACCCTGTGCTGCAAGGATTGTCCCTCTGTTCAGGCCATGCAGGATCCCAGACCCTGTGCTGCAAGGATTGTCCCTCTGTTCAGGCCATGCAGGATCCCAGACCCTGGGCTGCAAGGATTGTCCCTCTGTTCAGGTCATGCTGGATCCCAGACCCTGTGCTGCAAGGATTGTCCCTCTGTTCAGGTCATGCAGGATTCCAGACCATGTGGTGCAAGGATTGTCCCTCTGTTCTGGTCATGCAGGATCCCAGACCATGTGCTGCAAGGATTGTCCCTCTGTTCAGGTCATGCAGGATCCCAGACTAGTGCTGCAAGGATTGTCCCTCTGTTCAGGTCATGCAGGATCCCAGACTAGTGCTGCAAGGATTGTCCCTCTGTTCAGGTCATGCAGGATCCCAGACTACGTGCTGCAAGGATTGTCCCTCTGTTCAGGTCATGCAGGATCCCAGACTACGTGCTGCAAGGATTGTCCCTCTGTTCGGGTCATGCAGGATCCCAGACTACGTGCTGCAAGGATTGTCCCTCTGTTCAGTTCATGCAGGATCCCAGACTACGTGCTGCAAGGATTGTCCCTCTGTTCGGGTCATGCAGGATCCCAGACCACGTGCTGCAAGGATTGTCCCTCTCTTCAGGTGATGCAGGATCCCAGACCACGTGCTGCAAGGATTGTCCCTCTGTTCGGGTCATTCAGGATCCCAGACCACGTGCTGCAAGGATTGTCCCTCTGTTCGGGTCATGCAGGATCCCAGACCACGCGCTGCAAGGATTGTCCCTCTGTTCGGGTCATGCAGGATCCCAGACCACGCGCTACAAGGATTGTCCCTCTGTTCAGGTCATGCAGGATCACAGACCATGCGCTGCAAGGATTGTCCCTCTGTTCAGGCCATGCAGCAGTCCAGACCATGTGCTGCAAGGATTGCCCCTCTGTTCAGGTTATGCAGGATCCCAGACCATGTGCTGCCAGGATTGTCCCTCTGTTCAGGTCATGCAGGATCCCAGACCATGTGCTGAAAGGATTGTCCCTCTTTTCAGGTCATGCAGGATCCCAGCCATGTGCTGTAGGGATTGTCCCTCTGTTCAGGTCATGCTGGATCCCAGACCATGTGCTGTGAGGATTGTCCCTTTGTTCAGATCATGCAGGATCCTAGACTACATGCTGCAAGGATTGTCTCTCTGTTCAGGTCATGCAGGATCCCAGACCATGTGCTGCGAGGATTGTCCCTCTGTTCAGGTCATGCAGGATCCCAGACCATGTGCTGCAAGGATTGTCCCTCTGTTCAGGTTATGCAGGATCCCAGACTACGTGCTGCAAGGATTGTCCCTCTGTTCAGGTCATGCAGGATCCCAGACTACGTGCTGCAAGGATTGTCCCTATGTTCAGGTCATGCAGGATCCCAGACCATGTGCTGCAAGGATTGTCCCTCTGTTCAGGTCATGCAGGATCCCAGACCATGTGCTGCAAGGATTGTCCCTCTGTTCAGGTCATGCAGGATCCCAGACTACGTGCTGCAAGGATTGTCCCTCTGTTCTGGTCATGCAGGATCCCAGACTAGGTGCTGCAAGGATTGTCCCTCTGTTCAGGTCATTCAGGATCCCAGACTATGTGCTGCAAGGATTGTCCCTCTGTTCTGGTCATGCAGGATCCCAGACTAGGTGCTGCAAGGATTGTCCCTCTGTTCAGGTCATGCAGGATCCCAGACTACGTGCTGCAAGGATTGTCCCTCTGTTCAGGTCATGCAGGATCCCAGACCATGTGCTGCAAGGATTGTCCCTCTGTTCAGGTCATGCAGGATCCCAGACCATGTGCTGCAAGGATTGTCCCTCTGCTCAGGTCATGCAGGATCCCAGACTATGTGCTGCAAGGATTGACCCTCTGTTCAGGTCATGCAGGATCCCAGACCATGTGCTGCAAGGATTGTCCCTCTGTTCAGGTCATGTAGGATTCCAGACTACGTGCTGCAAGGATTGTCCCTCTGTTCAGGTCATGTAGGATCCTAGACTACGTGCTGCAAGGATTGTCCCTCTGTTCAGGTCATTCAGGATCCCAGACTATGTGCTGCAAGGGTTGTCCCTCTGTTCAGGTCATGCAGGATCCCAGACCATGCGCTGCAAGGATTGTCCCTCTATTCAGGTCATGCAGGATCCCAGACTACGTGCTGCAAGGAGTGTCCCTCTGTTCAGGTCTTGCAGGATCCCAGACCATGTGCTGCAAGGATTGTCCCTCTGTTCAGGTCATGCAGGATCCCAGACTACGTGCTGCAAGGATTGTTCCTCTGTTCAGGTCATGCAGGATCCCAGACCATGTGCTGCAAGTATTGTCCCTCTGTTCAGGTCATGCAGGATCCCAGACTACGTGATGCAAGGATTGTCCCTCTGTTCAGGTCATGCAGGATCCCAGACTATGTGATGCAAGGATTGTCCCTCTGTTCAGGTCATGCAGGATCCCAGACCATGTGCTGCAAGGATTGTCCCTCAGTTCAGGTCATGCAGGATCCCAGACCACGTGCTGAAAGGATTGTCCCTCTGTTCAGGTTATGCAGGATCCCAGACTACGTGCTGCAAGGATTGTCCTTCTGTTCAGGTCATGCAGGATCCCACACTACATGCTGCAAGGATTGTCCCTCTGTTCAGGTCATGCAGGATCCCAGACCATGTGCTACAAGGATTGTCCCTCTGTTCAGGTCATGCAGGATCCCATAGTACTTGCTGCAAGGATTGTCCCTCTTTTCAGGTCATTCAGGATCCCAGACCATGTGCCGCAAGGATTGTCCCTCTATTCAGGTCATGCAGTATCCCAGACTACATGCTGCAAGGATTGTCCCTCTGTTCAGGTCATTCCGGATCCCAGACCATGTGCTGCAAGGATTGTCCCTCTGTTCAGGTCATGCAGGATACCAGACCATGTGCTGCAAGGATTGTCCCTCTGTTCAGGTCATGCAGGATCCCAGACCATGTGCTGCAAGGATTGTCCCTCTGTTCAGGTCATGCAGGATCCCAGAATACGTACTGCAAGGATTGTCCCTCTGTTCAGGTCATGCAGGATCCCAGACCATGTGCTGCAAGAATTGTCCCTCTGTTCAGGTCATGCAGGATCCCAGACCATGTGCTGCAAGGATTGTCCCTCTGTTCAGGTCATGCAGGATGCCAGACCATGTGCTGCAAGGATTGTCCCTCTGTTCAGGTCAGGCAGGATTCCAGACTATGTGCTGCAAGGATTGTCCCTCTGTTCAGGTCATGCAGGATCCCAGACTACGTGCTGCAAGGATTGTCCCTCTGTTCAGGTCTTGCAGGATCCCAGACCATGTGCTGCAAGGATTGTCCCTCTGTTCAGGTCATGCAGGATCCCAGACTACGTGCTGCAAGGATTGTTCCTCTGTTCAGGTCATGCAGGATCCCAGACCATGTGCTGCAAGGATTGTCCCTCTGTTCAGGTCATGCAGGATCCCAGAATACGTACTGCAAGGATTGTCCCTCTGTTCAGGTCATGCAGGATCCCAGACCATGTGCTGCAAGAATTGTCCCTCTGTTCAGGTCATGCAGGATCCAAGACCATGTGCTGCAAGGATTGTCCCTCTGTTCAGGTCATGCAGGATCCCAGACCATGTTCTGCAAGGATTGCCCATCTGGTCAATTCATGCAGGATCCCAGACTACGTGCTGCAAGGATTGTCCCTCTGGTCAGGTCATGCTAAAAGAGAGGGGGATCTGCAGTTCCTTGTAATGGACTGACCCGCAGTCAAGGTCATGCTGCATAACCTGGAGGGTCTCCAACAATGCAGTCGAGGACACAATGCAAAACTTTGAAGGGATCGCATTGTCAAGCTCAACTAAAAGACATGAAGGGACTCCCTTGGTGACCTTAGAGGAATGAACCGCAGTTAAGGTTAATCTAGAAGATGGGGAGGATATCCCATGGTGACCTTAGAGGAATGAACCACAACTAAGGTCACTCTAGAAGACTTGGAGGATCTCCCATGGTGACCTTAGAGGAATGAACCACAGCTAAGGTCACTCTAGAAGACGGGGAGGATCTCCCATGGTGACCTTAGAGGAATGAACCACAGCTAAGGTCTCTCGAGAAGACGTGGATGATCTCCCATGGTGACCTTAGAGGAATGAATCACAGCTAAGGTCACTCTAGAAGACGTGGAGGATCTCCCATGGGCACCTTTGAGGAATGAACCACAGTTAAGGTCACTCTAGAAGACGTGGAGGATCTCCGTTGGTGACCTTAGAGGAATGAACCACAGTTATAGTCACTCTAGAAGACGTGGAGGATCTCCCATGATGACCTTAGAGGAATGAACCACAGCTAAGGTCATGCTAGAAGACGTGGAGGATCTCCCATGGGGACCTTAGAGGAACAAACCACATATAAGGTCACACTAAAAGATGTGGCGGATCTCCCATGGCGACCTTAGAGGAATGAACCACAGCTAAGGTCACACAAGAAGACGTGGATGATCTCCAACAGTGGCCTGAGAGGCTTGTCCCATAGTCAAGGTCATGCTAGAAAAAATGTAGGATATCCCTCATTGCCCTATGAGAATTGGACTACAGCTGAGGTAATGCTAGAAGTCATGGAGGATCTCCAATGGTGACCTTATAGGAATGAACCACAGCTGAGGCCATGCTACAAGTCAAGGAGGATCTCCGCCAGTGGCCTGTGAGGATTGGCGTGCAGTCAAGATCATACTAGCAGACATGGAGGATCACAGTGCCTTGCATCACAGGGTTAGCAGACTGTGTTCATGCTAGAAGACATGAGGTTCTCCTGCAGTGCCATGTGAGGACTCCCCGGTACCAGCACTCATGCTAGAAGACATGGAGAATGTCCAATGGCTGCCTGAGAAGTTTGGCCCTTAGTCAAGGTCACGCTAGAAGAAATGGAAGATCTTCGACAATGTCCGGCGAGGATTAGACTACAGGTGAGGTTGCGCTAGAAGACATGGAGAATCACCCATGGTGACATGAGAGGCTTGGCCCATAGTTGAGGTCACACTAGAAGAAATGGAGGATATCCCACATTGCCCCATTAGAATTGGACTACATGTGAGGTCACACTAGACGACATGGAGAATCTCCCATGGTGAGCTTAGAGGAATGAACCACAGCTGAGATCATGCTAGAAGTCATGGAGGAGGATATCCCCTAGTGGACTGTGAGGATTGGCCTGCAGTCAAGGTCATACTAGCAGAGAGGGAGGATCTCCCACAGTTCCCTGCAAGGTTAGCAGACTGATTGTGGTCATGCTAAAAGACATGAGGTTCTCACGCAGTGCCCAGTGAGGACTGCCCAGCACTTGCAGTCATGCTAGAAGATTTGGAGAATGTCCAACGGTGGCCTGAGAAGCTTGGCCCTTAGTAAAGGTCATGCTAGAAGAAATGGAGGATCTTCCACATTGGGATGCAAGGATTAGCACATAGTCAAGGTCAGGCTTGAAGAAATTAAGGATCTTCCACATGGCGATGCAAGGATTAGCCCATAGTCAAGGTCAGGCTAGAAGAAATGAAGGATCTTCCACATGGCGATGCAAGGATTAGCCCATAGTCAAGGTCACACTAGAAGAAATGGAGGATCTTCCACATTGTGATGCAAGGATTAGCCCATAGTCGAGACCACGCTAGCAAAAATGGAGGATCTTCCACATTGGGATGCAAGGATTAGCCCATAGTCGAGACCACGCTAGCAAAAATGGAGGATCTTCCACATTGGGATGCAAGGATTAGCCCATAGTCAAGGTCACACTAGAAGAAATGGAGGACGTTCCACATGGCGATGCAAGGATTAGCCCATAGTCAAGGTCACACTAGAAGAAATGGAGGATGTTCCACACTGTGATTCAAGGAGTAGCCCATAGTCAAGGTCACGCTAGAAGAAATGGAGGATGTTCCACATTGTGATGCAAGGAGTCGCCCATAGTCAAGGTCAGGCTAGAAGAAATTAAGGATCTTCCACATGGCGATGCAAGGATTAGCCCATAGTCAAGGTCACACTAGAAGAAATGGAGGATGTTCCACATTGTGATGCAAGGATTAGCCCATAGTCGAGACCACGCTAGCAAAAATGGAGGATCTTCCACATTGGGATGCAAGGATTAGCCCATAGTCGAGACCACGCTAGCAAAAATGGAGGATCTTCCACATTGGGATGCAAGGATTAGCCCATAGTCAAGGTCACACTAGAATAAATGGAGGATGTTCCACATGGCGATGCAAGGATTAGCCCATAGTCAAGGTCACACTAGAAGAAATGGAGGATGTTCCACACTGTGATTCAAGGAGTAGCCCATAGTCAAGGTCACGCTAGAAGAAATGGAGGATGTTCCACATTGTGATGCAAGGAGTCGCCCATAGTTGTTGGGAAGGAACCATGGTCCTCCTGCACCCCCAAGCACTTTAGACCTCTATTAGGCTCTATGATGGACTAGGGGGAGGAGGGGCACTGGAAAGGCTCTCTCTTGCAAATATAATCACATACTCAGAAATGGACAGGCACTGACGAAGGCAGTTATTGTTTAAACATAAGGCACAATTAACTATTAGCTGGATAGATTTGTAATGTCAGATTCCAGGCATTGTAAAATCTTAGTGCTGTCAAACTCCCCCCTCCGTTCCAGAAAGAATGTGGCCTTTGAGATTCTAAAAATGGACTACAGGTGCTTCAGAAGTGTTCGTCACTAAGGCTAGCACTGGCAGGACACAAAATGACTCACCAGCTGTCTACTGTCCGTCAAGGGTCCATGCAGCCTAAGAGGAGGAATTACATGTTCTGTGTGACAAAATGCAGTATGGGACAGGTTATTAGTATTAAGTGTGGGGGAACCTATAGGGCCGGATATCATTAGCAGGAGGAGTGAAATATGGGTAGAATGAATGACAATTGTTTATTAAAATGTTTCATTTTTCCTGGGGCTAGGCCTCAAGGTTTGTAAAAGTCTGCACGGCTGCAGTGTGTTTCTGTATAAGGTAGCACAATGTAGAGCAGCATGTTCTGACAAAGCTACTGACAATGAAGAAAGGAAGGCTTTGGATCATCCCTTGTATGGAAGAAGGATGGATTGGGATGAAGCTATCGTCTATATCCAGGGACGCAACTACAGCAAGACAAGACTATATAAATCCCTGCCTGGCACCATTTAGGCCGGAAGGAACCGAAGAGGGACAGGAGTAGACCGTCCAGGCAGCAGAGTCCTTTGCTACCATCCTCATTTTTGTAAGATTAAACTTGTTATCCTTACAAGATAGACTTTTTGACTTCTTTCCCTAGAGGGGGGTGTATTTATTTTAGTGTGAGCATAATTAGGGACACCCTTACATAGTCAAGGTCATGCTAGAAGATATGGAGGATCTTCCACATTGCGATGCAAGGATTAGCCCATAGTCAAGGTCACGCTAGAAGAAATAGTGGATTTTCCACATTGCGATGCAAGGATTAGCCCATAGTCAAGGTCACCCTAGAAGAAATAGTGGATTTTCCATGTTGCGATGCAAGGATTAGCCCATAGTCAAGGTCACGCTAAAAGAAATGGAGGATCTTCCACATTGCGATGCAAGGATTAGCCCATAGTCAAGGTCAGCTAGAAGAAATGTAGGATCTTCCATATTGCGATGCAAGGATTAGCCCATAGTCAAGGTCACACTAGAAGAAATTGTGGATTTTCCACGTTGTGATTCAGGAATTAGCCCACAGTCAAGGTCACGCTAGAAGAAAGGGAGGATCTTCCACATTGGGATGCAAGGATTAGCCCATAGTCGAGACCACACTTGCAAAAATGGAGGATCTTCCACATTGCGATGCAAGGATTAGCCCATAGTCAAGGTCACACTAGAAGAAATGGAGGATATTCCACATGGCGATGCAAGGATTAGCCCATAGTCAAGGTCACACTAGAAGCAATGGAGGATGTTCCACATTGTGATTCAAGGAGTAGCCCATAGTCAAGGTCACGCTAGAAGAAATGGAGGATGTTCCACATTGCGATGCAAGGAGTCGCCCATAGTTGTTGGGAAGGAACCAGGGTCCTCCTGCACCCCCAAGCACTTTAGACCTCTATTAGGCTCTATGACGGACTAGGGGGAGGAGGGGCACTGGAAAGGCTCTCTCTTGCAAATATAATCACATACTCAGAAATGACAGGCACTGACGAAGGCAGTTATTGTTTAAACATAATGCACAATTAACTATTAGCTGGATAGATTTGTAATGTTAGATCCCAGGCATTGTAAAATCTTAGTGCTGTCAAACTCCCCCCTCCGTTCCAGAAAGAATGTGGCCTGTGAGATTCTAGAAATGGACTACAGGTGCTTCAGCAGTGTTCGTCACTAAGGCTAGCACTGGCAGGACACAAAATGACTCACCAGCTGTCTACTGTCCGTCAAGGGTCCATGCAGGCTAAGAGCAGGAATTACAAGTTCTGTGCGGCAAAATGCAGTATGGGACAGGTTATTAGTATTAAGTGTGGGGGAACCTATAGGGCCGGATATCATTAGCAGGAGGAGTGAAATATGGGTTGAATGAATAACAATTGTTTATTAAAATGTTTCTTTTTTCATGGGGCTAGGCCTCAAGGTTTGTAAAAGTCTGCACGGCTGCAGTGTGTTTCTGTATAAGGTAGTAAAATGTAGAGCAGCATGTTCTGACAAAGCTACTGACAATGAAGAAAAGAAGGCTTTGGATCATCCCTTGTATGGAAGAAGGATGGATTGGGATGAAGCTATGGTCTATATCCAGTGACGCAACTACAGCAAGACAAGACTATATACATCCCTGCCTGGCACCATTTAGGCCAGAAGGAACCGAAGAGGGACAGGAGTAGACCGTTCAGGCAGCAGAGTCCTTTGCTACCATCCTCATTTTTGTAAGATTAAACTTGTTATCCTTACAAGATAGACTTTTCGACCTATTTCTCTAGTGGGGGGTGTATTTACTTTAGTGTGAGCATAATTAGGGACACCCTTACATAGTCAAGGTCTTCTATTAGAAGATATGGACGATCTTCTACATTGCGAATCAAGGATTAGCCCATAGTCAAGGTCACGCTAGAAGAAATAGTGGATTTTCCACATTGCGATGCAAGGATTAGCCCATAGTCAAGGTCACCCTAGAAGAAATAGTGGATTTTCCACGTTGCGATGCAAGGATTAGCTCATAGTCAAGGTCACACTAGAAGAAATGGAGGATCTTCCACAGTGTGATGCAAGGATTAGCCCATAGTCGAGACCACGCTAGCAAAAATGGAGGATCTTCCACATTGGGATGCAAGGATTAGCCCATAGTTAAGACCACGCTAGCAAAAATGAAGGATCTTCCACATTGGGATGCAAGGATTAGCCCATAGTCAAGGTCACGCTAGAAGAAATGGAGGATCTTCCACATTGGGATGCAAGGATTAGCCCATAGTCAAGGTCACACTAGAAGAAATGGAGGATGTTCCACATTGTGATGCAAGGATTAGCCCATAGTCGAGAGCACGCCAGCAAAAATGGAGGATCTTCCACGTTGCGATGCAAGGATTAGCCCATAGTCAAGGTCACGCTAGAAGAAATTGTGGATTTTCCACGTTGTGATTCAGGAATCAGCCCATAGTCAAGGTCACGCTAGAAGAAAGGAAGGATCTTCCACATTGGGATGCAAGGATTAGCCCATAGTCGAGACCACGCTAGCAAAAATGGAGGATCTTCCACATTGGGATGGAAGTTTTAGCCCATAGTCAAGGTCACACTAGAAGAAATGGAGGATGTTCCACATGGCGATGCAAGGATTAGCCCATAGTCAAGGTCACACTAGAAGCAATGGAGGATGTTCCACACTGTGATTCAAGGAGTAGCCCATAGTCAAGGGCACGCTAGAAGAAATGGAGGATGTTCCACATTGCGATGCAAGGAGTCGCCCATAGTTGTTGGGAAGGGACCAGGGTCCTCCTGCACCCCCAAGCACTTTAGACCTCTATTAGGCTCTATGATGGACTAGGGGGAGGAGGGGCACTGGAAAGGCTCTCTCTTGCAAATATAATAACATACTCAGAAATGGACAGGCACTGACAAAGGCAGTTATTGTTTAAACATAAGGCACAATTAACTATTAGCTGGATAGATTTGTAATGTCAGATCCCAGGCATTGTAAAATCTTAGTGCTGTCAAACTACCCCCTACGTTCCAGAAAGAATGTGGCCTGTGAGATTCTAAAAATGGACTACAGGTGCTTCAGCAGTGTTCGTCACTAAGGCTAGCACTGGCAGGACACAAAGTGACTCTCCAGCTGTCTACTGTCCGGCAAGGGTCCATGCAGGCTAAGAGCAGGAATTACAAGTTCTGTGTGACAAAATGCAGTATGGGACAGGTTATTAGTATTAAGTGTGGGGGAACCTACAGTGCCGGATATCATTAGCAGGAGGAGTGAAATATGGGTAGAATGAATTACAATTGTTTATTAAAATGTTTCATTTTTCCTGTGGCTAGGCCTCAAGGTTTGTAAAAGTCTGCACGGCTGCAGTGTGTTTCTGTATAAGGTAGCAAAATGTAGAGCAGCATGTTCTGACAAAGCTACTGACAAAGAAGTAAAGAAGGCTTTGGATCATCCCTTGTATGGAAGAAGGATGGATTGGGATGAAGCTACGGTCTATATCCAGTGACGCAACTACAGCAAGACAAGACTATATAAATCCTTGCCTGGCACCATTTAGGCCAGAAGGAATCGAAGAGGGACAGGAGTAGACCGTTCAGGCAGCAGAGTCCTTTGCTACATCCTCATTTTTGTAAGATTAAACTTGTTATCCTTACAAGATAGACTTTTTGACTTATTTCCCTAGAGGGGGGTGTATTTATTTTAGTGTGAGCATAATTCGGGACACCCTTACATAGTCAAGGTCATGCTAGAAGATATGGAGGATCTTCCACATTGCGATGCACGGATTAGCCCATAGTCAAGGTCACGCTAGAAGAAATAGTGGATTTTCCACATTGCGATGCAAGGATTAGCCCATAGTCAAGGTCACCCTAGAAGAAATAGTGGATTTTCCACGTTGCGATGCAAGGATTAGCCCATAGTCAAGGTCATGCTAAAAGAAATGGAGGATCTTCCGCATTGCGATGCAAGTATTAGCCCATAGTCAAGGTCAGCTAGAAGAAATGGAGGTTCTTCCATGTTGCGATGCAAGGATTGGACTACAGGTGAGGTCACACTAGAAGACATGGCAAATCTTTCGCAATGATTTGCAAGGATTAGTCCACCATTGAAATCACGGTAGAAGACCTTGGGGATATCCCACGGTGCCCTGCATGGGTGGCCTGCAGTGAAGGTCACTGCAGAAGATCCTCAATATCAAGGCTCTTCTGCAGTGTCCGGTTAGGATTGGCCATCTGACATAAATTGCTCGATTTTGTGGTGAAATCAATTAATAGATGCCCTGCATAGAGCAAGAGATAGAAAGAGTAAAGCATGTATGTGTCATCGTGCATGCAACTCACAGGAAGGGTTAGCACACTCCAGTTGAAACAGACGGGTTAAAGTAATCTGCATTTTCACAGCACCTATTAGTATTAACAGTCATACAGCATAAGTTTTCCACTGCGTACAAACTTAAAACTGGCACCTAGAAGGGCAGGACCTTCAGCAGTCCTTTGGCTTTTGTCTCTCATCTCAGAGATGTCTAAGATCACAGATAAAACCGAAAAACAACTCAGATCAATCTGGGTATCCTCACATCGGAGTAAAAGACAGATAGCAAACTGTAGCAAAACAAGTCCCTAAAATAAAAATAATATGTTTATAACTGCATCCAAACTACACACCATAACATAATATCACAAAGCAAAATAAAGTATCTTTTGAGCCAGTGTCCTGTCCATGCTGCACACAAATGGTAAGGCAGTATAAGAGATTTTAAAAGGTATGCTTTGAGCCGAGCATCCAACTTGCTGCTTGTTTTAAAAAAAACACTAAGTACGATGAATCAGTGTCCAGTTCGAATTTCACATGTCAATAAAAAAAGCGTAGCAAATGAAACATACACACATCAGTATACAACATCTGATGGTATGATAATACTCCAATTGGTAAACAAATTATACACGGTGTACGTGATTGTCACATAGAAAATCAAGTCCCCATGACTTGATTGAACAGTGATGGTTGTTTACACCCAGTTCACACACTACGATTGTATTCGCCCAAGCCGTATATACTGATGTATGTATATGTTTTTAACTAATAATTTCTATGTGAAATAGTAGGTGGCGACAGCTTGCATTAGTGCAGTTAATATCAAAGTTTAAAGCACTTCTCAAGTGTTTTAATTATAAAGCGCTTACTACCATCACTTGTCCTAGTGCAAGATGTACACTAGTCCTAGTACACTGCCTGTGGTAGCGGCCGTGTAGTTATGGTTAAGTTGCTAGACCCATAGGAAGACCGCTTTTTCGGCGGCTTATAACTTTGCTACACCTGGAGGAATGCTCACCAAACTTTGCAAAAAAGGTATATGGCCTGCTCAGAATTTTCCCGACAAGTTTGGTGTTGTTTCGTGCAGGGGGGGGGAGTTATAGGGTGGCCCTAAATTTTTTTTATTTTTCCATAGACTAAATGGGTGAAAAATTTGTGCACGGCTAGAGCCCAAATGGCTGGACGGATTTACTCAAAATCTGGGGCACGAGTGGGGCCTTGGCTCAGAAAGTGTGCTTTTGTGTGTTTGGTGGAAATCCAACCAGTACACGTTTGTTGCAAATAACTGAAATGTACATCTAAAAAAATTAGTGATATCTGCCTCTGCTCTGCTGACCCATTTCCCTGACAGACGTCTCATTGGCTTGCAGTGCACCGTGCTGTCGGCGAACTTTGCACGCGGCCAGTGGTTGGCTGGAGGCAAGCATGCTGTACGTCAAAGGTTTTGGGAAATGCTGCCATGGTGTATCGGAGGATAGTGTTGTGGTGTGTGTGCCAAGCCTCTAAGGCATTGTGTGCATGGCTGGGGTCTTGTACTTAACTGTGTGGCCACTAAAATCAGTCATATCTGGCTCCTCTCCGGCATCCCATTTCCATGTTCGCTGAGCAGTCATAAATTTGATTCCACTGCAGTGTGCAGTGAAGTGATGTGCGTCATAAGTTCTTGATAAAGCCGGCATGTTGTATCCGAGGACAATGCGGCGCCGAAAGGGGATGGAAAACATACTTTACGGCATCTGGTGGTGGGAAGAAGGGATGGAAAGGGTGCGGGAGTGAGAATTGCTTCATCTGACATCTGATATACCTCATTAAAGCAAGACGGTGGTGTCCTAGCGGTATCCATGCATGCTCCGCCAATGCGCGGATACCTCAACAGGCAACAACCTTGTGTGGTGTTTGCAGGCAGCCTTCGTTATGTCATGACAGCTCCAGCGGTGATCTCTTTCTGTGATGAGTGGTGGCAAGCTGAATTGCAGAGGCGGAGTGCATTCCACATGACATGAACATTTAAACATAGCGTGTACTATGTTGTGTTGTGTGTGGTAAGACCGTAGCCCGCTTGATGCATAGCTGGAGCCCTTGCACGGAAAAGTATGTCCACTGGTTGAAAAGGTATGTCCACTGGTTGCATGTAGGTGTCTCATTGTTGCTCTGTGTGTGTGGTTTGGCTCCATTGCGCACATTGGTAGTTGCATGGGTGCGGTGATTGTTAGAACATCCTACAGTTATCGGTGTATGGGTGGAGATGCTGCAGTGAGCAGTCCTGCAGTGTGTCCACTGGGTGCAGTGTTGGACTAGTGTCCATATAGAAGAGGGTAAGTTTAAACAGGTTCTTATATGTGCTTGGGTGTTCTGCATTGTGCAGATTAGTAAGTGTTGTAGTGCACTATGCAGTATTGGTTCTATGCATGTACTACAGTGTTGGGAGCAGGACCAATGTTGAGAAGATTTTGTTGTTTGGTTGGCATTAATACAATGGTTTGTGAATGAAAGTGGGTAGCACTGCCAAACATGGTGGTATGTTTGTGCAATATGGTAAGTGGAACATGTGTGCTTGCATCCCTGCTTTATGGTACGGCAGTGCTGGTCCCTATGTTGCCTTTTCTGGCACATGGCTACATGGTCACCTGCATGGCTCTGTTATGTTGTGGTGAGTTTGGTCAAGGCCTAAACTATTGGGTGCATGGCTGAAGTCCAAAGGCCGTAGGCCATGCACCCAACAGTCTAGCCCTAGATCTTCACCACAGCCACCACAACATAATGCAGCAATGCAGTTGTAACTCTGCATGTCTTCGAAGGTGGGGACCTGTACACAATGGTTGTGGAGGACATTGTAGACTTGGAAGAACAGCCGAAGTGAGCTGCTATGCGAACATTAGCATATGGTGTAGGTTATTGCATGTGTTTCACATTAGGGAGTCACGTGTGACCATTTCCATTTTCCAGGGTTTTCCCTTTATAAGACCCTTCAGATGTTGCATTGGATGCATGGCTGGAGCCCTTGCACCAACTAGTATGTCCACTGGGTGCAAGTAGGTTTAACATTTTTGCTTTGTGTGTGTGGTTTGGCTGTATTGCATACATTGTTGGTTCCATGGGTGTGGTGATTGTTAGAACATCTTACAGTTGGAGATACTGCAGTGAGCAGTGCTGCAGTGTGTCCAGTGGGTGCAGTGTTGAAACACTGTCTGTAAAGAAGAGGGTATGGTTGAACTGGATGCAATATGTGCTTAGGTAGTTTGCATTGAGCAGGTTAGTAAGTGTTGTACTGCACTCTGCAGTATTGTTTGTATGGAGTTACTTCTTACAGTTGTCACTGCATGGGTGGAGATGCTGTTGTCGTGCACTATGCAGTATAGGTCATATGCACTTACTAGAGTATTGGGAGCAATGGTGTAAAGATTTTGTTTTTTGTTTGGCAGTAATAGAATGCTTTGTGAATGGAAGTGGGTAGGGGTGCCGACCAGAGTGGTATGTTTGTGGATTATAGTAACCGGAACATGTTTGCATGCATCGCTGTATTATGGGGAGGCGGTTGGGTAGAAGTGCTGGTGCCTATGTTGCCTTTGTGAATTCTGGAACCTGGCTACATGTTCGCCTGCATGGCTCTGTTATGTTGTGGTGGGTGTGGCCAAGGCCTAGACTGTTGGATGCATGGCCAAAGGCGGTAGGACGTAGGTCATGTACTCAACAGCCTAGCCCTTCACCACAGCCACCACAACACAATGCAGGCATGAAGTTGTAACTCCGCATGCATCTGAAGTTGGTGACCTTTACACAATGGTTGTGGAGGACATTGTAGACTTGGTAGAACAGCAGAAGTGAGCTGCTATGCTTAGATTAGCATATGGTGTAGATCATTGCACCTGTTTCACAATAGGGAGCTATATGTGACCATTTGTGTTTGCTATGGTTGGGCCCTTATTAGACTCTTGCTTTTAGGAAATGCTTTAAGATATTGTGGCATGAAAGGAAGTGCTCAGCAGCACACATGTAAAATATGGCCAACGTAGACAGGCACCCACATAGCGTTCAGCACCCCAGACACAATGGTATGCAGCCATGCATGAAAATATGTGGCCAGGGTGAAAGCTGGAAGGATCAATTGAAAATGGGGAGTGCATTGCACATGACATGAGCATTTAAACATAGGGTGTACTATGTTGTGTTCTCTGTGGTGAGGGCCTAGCACCTTGGATGAATGGCTGGAGTGGAAAGGGAAGAAGGACTGTTCCTGCTTTACTGGGGGGCGGCCCTCACTGTAGCTGGGAAAATGCACGTGCCACATCCTGCCCTTTTAAGCATTGTGAACATGGAAAAGGAACTGTGGGAATTAGCCAATCAGGTGTTGACGGTGTGCCTCACAGGAAGGGCTGGTATTATGTTTCCTTATCAGTCTGTGCAGTGAGGGTGGCAGGCAGCGATGGAAAGACGCAGAGTCCTAATAGTGGGTGATACCTTTGTGCAAGATTTGTACAGGTATGCTGTGCAAAGAGGCATGGCTGCTAATTTTGTGTTGGAAGGAGTGGAGGCTTTCTGGGGCACTGTCTATGAGGGCAGTTTCGGCGATATCCTTGACCTTTGCAGATGTGTGGCCTTTGTCAGTACTGTTGATGTTGTCGTACTGCATTATGCAGCTCTACATTTGGGGTACATTTTGTGTGGACGCTTGCTCCGTCGCCTAAAGAAGTTGATGGAAGAAGTGATGCATATTTTTCACACCGCCAAGGTGGTTTTCGCAAGCCTACCACCAAGAGGAGCATGGGAGCATGCTGGTGTAATTTGTCCCCAGCCAGAGGTCGGAAGGTGGCACTGTGCACCTGGCCACCCTATGTCTTTTGGGCCGAGGTACCTGCTCATCCTGTCACCCTCCCGCACTGCCTCCGGGCCACCCCTTGCACTGGGGTCTGTATCTGTACCCATACAGCCCCCCCTTTTCTTCCTGCATTTATAGGACCTACCCTGTCTGCTGCCTTAAACCTAGCAATTGCAAATTGCTGGCTGCATTACCACTGTTTGTTGCCTTTATTATTTATTTATTGTTATTTATCTGTTTTTCCTCTGCTTCGCACTTTCCACCTCTCCCCCCTTACATGCACTTTTCCCCTCCCCCCTCTCCCATGCACTTGTGCGTTCTCAATGTCACTGTGCCTAGTAAGATCGCTGTTTTGTTCTCCCCTGTTCCCCTCCCTTGCCTTGTCGCCCTCTGAAACACTTGTGTACGAGCGCGATAGAAATAAAATATCAATCAATCAATCAATCAAGGTGTTTCATTAACAGAAACATGTGTCAATTTATGTCCACTGCTGGGATGTTCTCCACCAAATATGATATGATTAATGAGCGAAATTTGCACTGGTTCCATGCAAATTGCATTTTTTTGACCAACATTGGCAATGCTGTTTTGATTTACACTGTACAAAAAGTGCTGAAGACAATCCTGTAACAATGTAAGGAGGCAAACAAAAGAGAAACTCAGATAAGGAGCAAAAACAAAAAAGGGTCTTTTTAAGCACGTAAAGAAAAACATATTTTCCAAAGGACCAATAAAGACCAAATCCCCTAACCTGTTTCACACTTCTTCCCCCACTACGCCCTTCCTAGCATGATAACACAGCCGATTCCGCTGTAGTTTCAGGATTAAACGTGCCACATCTGCCTCTTTTTAGGATGGTAGCCATGGGAATGGGACTGTGGAGGCAAAGGGATTGCTCCATAAGGTGTCTGGTTGTGGTGTGTATGGAAAAACTGTGGCAGAAGGTCTCTTTGTACAGAGAAATGCAGAAGATTATGGTGGAAGTGTTCAAGCTAAGGGGCATGCATCCTGTTTGTATGCATGCACTGTATGTACTTGTTTGAAGTTGCTAACATACACTTAGTGTTGCTTTTCTGTGATAATTTTTCATAAGTTTGCAGTAAGTGGGGCGCTGCTGGAAAAACTTTTGTGATGTGTACAAGGTAAGTGACAGGCATCCTGTTGTCATGGATGCAATGTGTGTATAATAACAGATGATGTGATATTGTATGATATGCCATTTATACTATACATATACACAAGTTTTTGATGTCGCGCTGAGGCAAGGGAGGGGGAACAGAGGGGAGACAGAGACAACAAACCTACTATTTCAGGTGCCACTGAAATTGCCCAAGTGCATGGGGAGGGGGAGGAGAAAGTGCAGTACATGGGAAGAAGAAACAATGACAATAAGTAAAAATACGGCCCAATGTTGGAAAGTGCAAGGATAAGTGCAGACATCAGGTAGTGGTGGAACTGTTAGGGATACAGAAAAGAGTCCCCAACTGCTGGATTTTCCAGAAAGGCAGGGCAGGGGTGCAACTGGTGGGGGGAGGTTGCCTGGGCCTGAGATAAGAGGGTGGGCAGGTAACCAGTGCAGAATCAGTTTCAGCCAGAAAGTCAGCTTGGGATAGAAGGAGAAAAAGTAGATGCAGAGAAAGGTTTTTAGGTGCTTCGGGGACTGGTGATGGTTCTCCTCAAGTTTCAGGGAAGCAAGGAGGCTGTTGCAGAAGGAGGCCCCAGCCGAAGAAAGATATCTACCACCAGTGCTTGCTGAAGCAAGTGACCATGAGGGATTTGGAAGTGGATGAGGGAAGAGCTCGAGCACAGAGATATTTAGGAAGTGAGAGTTGCAGGTATTGAAGCCCTAGAACCCAGAAGGCCTTCTGCATAATGCAGAGGGTTTTGACCTTATTGTTTGCAGCTACTGAGAGCCAATGTAGACATTTCAGTCCTGGAGAGATACGATCCCTGGGATTGAGTCCAAGCACACGCCGCACAGTCTTCTTCTGGATGAGTTGCAGAGGGCAGAGAGTATAAGCAGGCAGATTTAGAAAAAGGCTGTTCCAATAGTCTAGCCTGGAGAGATCCACAGCTGTGGAGACCGTGAGCTTTTCGGACGTTGCTTTAGGTTGGTAACATACATTCAGTGCTGGTTTTGGTGCCATATTTTTACGATTTATGTAGGAGATGCCTTGGTGGGGAAAAAAAAAATCATAGTATTGTCAGAAGGAAAGACGAGAGTTCCTGTTTCGATATTGCAATGGGTGAAAAGGTAAATGGAAATGTTGCAGCTCATGTGGATGAATGCTGATGCACAATTCTTGCATTCTTTTACTGAACTTTCCACTGGACGTGCGTTCCAATGACATGACACTTGGAGGCTTAATGTGCAACGTTACATATGAAGTGTTGTGCAGAAGTGACAGTGTTAGATGCTAATGTCTTGGAAGCCATTGGTGGATGCGTGTGTGACTATTTAACAGTACCCAATGAGGTAGAGATGGACAAAAAATAGTGGAAAGAGAAGAAGGACTGCTCCTTCTTTACTGGGGCATGGCCCTCATGGTATTTGGGGAAGCACATGTGCCACATTCTGTGCTTATCACCAGGCTGGCCAATGGAAATTGGACTGTGGATATTGTCCAATCAGGTGCTCAGGGTGTGTGTCACAGGAAAGGGCAGCAATATATTTTTTTCATTACTCTGTGTAGTGAGGGTGGCAGGCAGAGATGGAGATATGCACTGTTTTTGATAGTCGGTGATGCCTTTGTGGAAGATTTGCTCCATTATGCCTTCAAAAAAGGCTTTTATGGCAATTTCGATTTGGATGAGTGGATGCTTTGTAGTGCTGTGGTGATGTGTGCAGTTTTGGAGTTATGCTGCAGAATGTCGACGAGTGGCCACTTTCCTGACTGTACATGCTGTCTTTGTGCACTATGGAGCGTTGCATTTGGGTTCCATGGCTTGTTCCCGTGTGTACCGTCAACTGAAGAAGTTGATGAAAGCAGTGAGGAGCATTTTTCCCACTGCCAAGGTGCTTTACTCATGTATACCACCGAGAATAGTATGGGACTATTCCAATGATTCCTGTCGCCAGCCAGAGGTCAGAAGGGGCCTCATCAACAGAAGCATGTGTGAATTCTTGAGTGTTGCTGGGATGTTCTCCTGTGAGAATGACAACATTGATTCTCGATATATACACCTCTTCAAAGCAAATGTCATTTCTTTGTCGAGCAGTGGCAATGATATTTTGTTTTACAATATACAGGCTGCACTGAAGACCCCATTGTAAGAATGTGAGCTGAACTAAAAAACACAAAAATACTTATACATACCAGAAAAAAAGGTTTTTCTATGGAAGCACCTTTAAAAAAACAAAAATAAACACCTGTTTTAGAGCCACCACCACTAATTAAGTCCCCTAACCTGGTTGAAATGTATTCCCCCACTCCTGTGCGTGCACAGCACGAAAAGTCCACGGTCATTGCGATAGTTGCAGGGTTGCACGTGTCACATACGGCCTTTTTGCATATGGCGGCCATAGAAATGAGCCTGTGGAGGATACAGGATTGCTCAATAAGGTTTCTGGGTATGGTTTGTACACACAGACTATGTACATGGTGTACTTGTTGACAGAAACGCAGAAGATGCGGTTATGGCTGTGTGTTTCATGAGCCACAGCGTACAGTTTTTGGGGGAGTTCTGAATACATTGATTGAAAGTGAATGGAAAACACTGCACAGTGGATGCTCATTTTGGATTCTATCATGTGGATTTGTACTGCTATGGAGTACCTACAATGAAGTGACTATTCTTTGGTTTGTCTTTGTGAGACTTTGGTGACACGCAATCATGCCGACATTATTGTTCTTCATTGTGGAGGGAACATTTCACAATATGTTACACGAGTTTCAGTGACGTTTGCGATAAACGAGGCACTTGTCCAGGTCATGCGTCTGTGTCCGATCTCCTGCATAATTTTAATGTGGCTGCGTTATTTTTCATTTGGTCCGGAAATGGAAAAAGCAAGGGACATTGTGAAGAAGTGCATTTGTGCCTTTTTACGACATGTGCCAATGTCGTATTTCAAATTGGGAATATGACGTTTCACAGCACAAACAGTTTTTACCACAAATAGCGTTCATTTTACTATTCCTGCCATTCCAATTTTGGCACGCCATATCCAAAATGCCCTGCTGCTCTTCTTGGACGTAGAGGAAGAATTTTTGTCGTAGGTGTTTCACACTTAAACTCTTCAAAACACACTGCAACACGTAAAAAAAAAGTATTTTTACAGTGAGCCCTTTCTGCCCGATTCCACTACAGTGTGTTCCACAGTGCCACGCCTCCCTTTATTTAGAATAAATTCTGTGGAGCGTATACGGTGTGCGGCGCCCTGCATCCCTTAATCGGCAATTTCATTCTTCAACTGTGAAAGGGGCTTTCTTTAACTTTTTTCCTTTTCCAGTTTATTTCTATTTATTCTGGTCTTGCAACACACGACACAGAAGGAACGGAAGGGAATGGCTGGTACAGAAGGGGCGGCACCTACAGGGATAACATAGGAGATGTGCACAGAGAGGGAAATGCTGGGTGGCCCTTACTTATATAGGTTTCAGTCATTGTAATGCTCACAGACCGACCCTTCCCAAGCACTTCCAAGTAGCTTCTCTCTGTAGAGTAGTGCATCGCAGTACATGCACAATACAATGCCCTTAGCCAGGTAAGGCTCTATAGCGCAGAATATGGTCTGCAAGGATGTTTTAAAGATCAGCTGCCCTTCAGGAGTGTCCCTATTGTTGCATGCAGCAGATGTGGAGAATGCTGTAAATGAATTTAACCTACTGCATTGTTGGACGTGCAGTATCCTGCCCAGTGGTCCCTTGTGCTTCGATTTCAGTTCTCGTCACATGCAGTATGGACACTTCATGGTATGGCGTTAGCCGTAGGAGCAACATTCACGGAGATGAATACATTCTGAAATACAAGAATTCTTACAACGAGAAACGCAGCTTCATTACGTGGAGCAGGAAGATAATTATTCAGCGAGACCCATGCGGCTACTGTACTTTTCTAAAAACCACTGATATTCTTTGTGCTCCGAAGAATCTTCTGTTTTCTCACTTCTCTTTACATGCACTACTATGTGAGTGACCAAGCCGCACCAGCTTTGCCATTTTCCAGACTCCCTACAAGCTGTCACACCTGCAGTTAAATGTTTTCTCCAACTCTACGACCCGCAGGCGAACCCTTGCCACTTTCCGTCACAGTACTCAATGCAAAGACGGTGTGTCTGTTTCACGGGTCATGGAAAGGGAAGCAGCACATCAATGAAATGAATGCCACATTTAACACGCCCACCGTACACTGGAGGTTGCTGCTCCTTGTTTTCCAGTGGGCCTCATTCAGCCAGGCATGCTGCAGTCATAATTGGTAGGTTTGCACAGCAACCCACGTAGTCGGCAGGACTACTTGAAATGCGGTACCCTACCGTATGAATCCGTAGGGGTGGTGACAGGGGTGGTGTTACCAGCACACAGAGGATGTCCTACGCATGCGCATAGCTGTCCAGATGTGCGCTCCCATAACTAATTAAAAGTGCATTAGATGAGGCGGCCAGTACTGGAGTCCTACGGATACCTGCATTGTGATTGCACATATGCCGGCCATGTTCTGTCTCCCTATGATTAATCCAAATTGCTTACCTGCAGTCATCTTGGACAATAATGTGCAGCACAGAATCACCATACAATGTTATCACAAAAACAAAAGCCACTCACACACTCACCAACACCCACCATGTACACTTTTAACACTGTTAGGAAAGGGAAGGGGTAGCACAAATGGATACATACAGAGGGGAGTTTGGGCTTTCAACAAGTTAGTCATAAGGGCAGCCAAGAAATCAGTGACATAACGTTGTTAATGGGACATTATGGTTCAGTTGTGGTACCAAAAACCTATCACCTTTACTGAAAACACTATGCTAAAGCAACGTTCCAGTTACAGTGCCCTACTAAAAACCTCTGAAATTCACTAACAAAAAACATTGTTAAAGGGACGTTATGGTTAAGCTGCACTACTAAAAACCTGTCCCCTTTACTGAAGAAACTATGCGAAAGGAAGGTTCTATTTACAGTGCCCTACTAAAAACCTATGAAATTCAGTGAGAAAACATTGGTAAAGGGACGTTATGCTTCTATTGCCCTAAGAACAATGTAGCAAATTCAGTGCAAAAACCTTTGTTACAGGGGCGTACAGTTACTTTGCACTAACAACAAAGTATCCATACTATGGTTACAAGTAAAAACAAAAACCCCAGAAATTCATCAGTTATGGTAAGCTAAGTAACCATAGCTCACGCCACCACTGTGCACCGCTAAGACTAACACCGATGACATCACAAATGTAATTGATGACATCACTGATGACATCACATATGCATTTACTTTTCATGAAAAGCCTCCTCAAGGGATTGTCAATAAGATGTTGGCAGAAAACTATCTGAGGTCACTGAGAGAACTATCATGAGATTCATAATTCATTACACAATGCATTGCTATAAACACTATTGCAGTACAGATTTCATTCCAGTACATGCACCACCTCATGTAGAAATGTAAGCACTGTCTGCAGCATGCACCATAGAGGTGCAATATTCCCATGTGTTCCATGTTGGATAGAACAATGATGAATGCTTTAGTGTCAGTTTTGCGTACTGTAATAACATGTAATAAGTACCTAATAACACCTCACTTACTACATATTTGTACTACTACACACAAAAAATAAAGAGACGTCAACTCACACAAATAAGCCCATACACAGGGAAAGTAAAGTAGGCAAAAAAGTGCCAGTATTACCAGAAAGTGTTCATAACCTAACTGGTTATCTTCATGCACACAAAAGATTGCTCTGTTTCAGGCCTGCTTCTTCCCTTATGTATATGTATCATATTCTGTGACTGAACCCTTAGGAAAGTAGTGTAAGAACATATGAGAAGGGTAAGGTCTACAAACTTAGTACCTTTTGAATGTTTCATTCCTGTCTGTCAGTGAAGAAAACCACCTGCCCTACATATGTCAGTGAACAAAAGAAGAAGGGGCCAGACATGTGATGTCATCAGTGATGTCATCAATGACATTTGTGAGGTCATCTTTGATGTCATGGGTGTTAGTTTTAGCAGTGCACAGTGGTGGCGCGAGTATGGGGCTTTTCATTTTTCACTTGTAACCATAGTATGGATACGTTGTTGTTAGTGCAAAGTAACTCAAACGCCCCTGTAACAAAAGTTTTTGCAAGCACAAAGTCTAAGGGACAAACAATTACATAGACAAAGAGAAGAAGAGGAAAAAAGGGAAGGGGTAAGGAGAGGATAACAACAACAGCAAGAGGAAGACAGAATTAGAAGAGATACAAGAAAGCGAAAGGAAGTAGTTGAAGAAATAGAACGAAATAGGAGACATTGAGGTTTCGATGCCAGTCTCATCCGAAAGGAACAAATAAGGCTGAGCCCCAAAATACAATGAGACAGAGTGGAAGAGATTCTTCCCACAAAGGAAGCAATATCAGCATTATCTAGAATAGCACTAGACGAAGAAAGATTTGATGAGGAAAGCCTTGGAGAAACGATCTATAAGGTCTATTAACATTTAAGACGTGGTAGCGAATATGGAACTCGAGAGAATGGTGATCGATCCCAATACCTCAATCACAAAGTAAGGATGGAAACCTGTTCAATGATGAATGTCGGGTATTATTTTTGAGCAGATTGAACTTAGACAAGAGCAAGGGGGATGATAGTCTCACTAGTTGGGGCCAAGATATGTTGGACAAAGAGAGAGTGCATGCGCCCCTGAAGGAAGCTAACAAATGGATAATGAAATGATATGGTCAGATCTGGAACAACCTAAAGATAGACAACCAGATTCTAAAGCATATCCTGAGCGTCCCCGAAGATGAGGAAATAATGAGAAGGGAGAGTCTCCACTATATGAAAGCAGGTTAAGGTAATTACCAACAAGGAGACAGGTAGGGATGATGATCCCTGCCATGAATAAACTAATAGTTGGATCCGACTATGGGATGGGGTTCACACAGTTCCCCTTGTTAGAGAAAGAGGAAGCAAGACCGCAATACATTCCATGGCCACAGATGGACAAGGATAACTTAAAATGCAATCTCCCTAGTTTGACTTTGGGGGGCTGGGAAATGGATATACGAATTAGAGAAAATGACAGGAGGAAATACGCTGGCCATAGGGGACATAAAAGGTCTCCTGGCAGCCCTTCTTGGTGAGAGGGCCGATGACATATGGAGTAAAGCTGGATATTCAAGTGTGACTGCACAAAACACAGCACTTGATGGAGCGCTGTTTAATAATTGTAGAGCAGGTGCTTGGCGGGCTCTCATAGTACAATATCAGGACACATCAGATATGGATGCAATTATGACACATAAAATGAAGGAAGATGAAAACCCTATTGTTTACATTCAGGATATTCAGGAGAAATGGCAACTTGAAACTCGCGAGCTGTGGGAAAAGACAGTGGCATTATTTTACCACATTCTATGTCAGGGGCTGCCTGAGCCAGTACAAAAGCAGATGAAAAAACAAGTAGGGATGAACGAGACGCCATGGGCTGAGATACAGTTGACGATAGTGCATCACTGTGGGTTATTACAAGAGAAAAACAAGAAGGACGAGAATACGAAGATCGAGGAAGCTAAAGTTAGTTTCACAAAAAGTTGTCAAGATGTGCCATAGATGGGGAGGTACTGACAAGTGGAGAATGATTGGGAATGCAGGAAGCAATAGGTACATCGCAGGTGAATACTTTGTGCCTGATGGACCAAGGTGGGTATTGGTTTGCACCACGAGGCAGAGGTATGGGCTATAGGGGAAGAGGAGGCAGATTTCAGAATAACCAAGGTGGGTTTCAAAACACACAGAATGAGAACGAGAGAGCTCAGGGAGGATATAACAAAGAAGGGATTAACAGGAGGTTTCCCCCAGTATGTTGGAATTGTGGAATGACACGATATATTGCACGTGTATGTGCAGCCAAAGCAGTGTACAAAATGGACAATTTTCCAGAGGGGGGACAGCTTATCCTCCGCCATACAGCACACAGACCAGAGAGGGCTTTGCCCAAGACCACACATCTTATCAGGCACAAGAGCCGCAAGTGCAACAAGTGTAACAGCAGGGAGAAGTACAATCCGCAACAAGGGCATTCACAGCACTCCCCTATGCAGACACAGCAGTATGCAAATACAGGACAAGTATTGACACCTAGAATACGAGGTATCACTGTGGTAGAAGGAAATCCTTTCACAGGGACAGGATGAGCTTCTGTCCACAATTGGACAGCTCACAGTGTGACTTGATGTGTTCAGTACTATCTGTGACACCAGACCCCCAAGAGGAACCAAATGTAGATATGAAGATAGGTTGCTAATACTTTTCTTTTCCTGTAGACACTGGAGAAACTTGTTTGTGTATATGAGAGGGAAAATATCCAATGTCAGGTATTGCCATGAATGCTCAAAGGTTCTCTGGAGCTACAAGTCGAGTTCCTTTATACTGATAAATTGCCAGTCACCATAGGAGAATTTGACATGTTCGTTCCTCTGTTATATTCACGACAGACACCGGTTAACATTTTAGGAAGAGATTTAATGACGAAACCTCATAAGACGGTTTCATTTACTGACCAAGGAATAGTGTGCTCCACTCCAGGTATACATTATTTAAACGTGGGATAGTTCATACTGGCGTTCACAGGGCAAGTAGCTCTGCAATGCGTTCCAGTAGATCCAGAGATTTTTTATATGTGGTAAGCATTTTACTGACATGGCTACCTGGCCTGGTAGGAAAAATTGTGAGGATACCTGATGAGTTTTTATTTAGACCACAAATACCTATGGATGAGGAGGGTGGACAGACTATTCCTATAGAGTTGGATACAGCTATAGTACAAAAAGAAATGTCAATGCTGGAAGGAATAGATGATGAGGGCAGACCATGGAGAACAGTGATAGCTCTTGAGGAGGGGTACAGACTGACTGACATCACTGATAACGATATGGTCAGGGAAGACCGAAGTGATGACGAAGTAGTGTTCTTCATGAGCATTCATACTGGATAAGGATAGAGAAAAGGAAACTACCACAGAGAATGGCGATAAGGCGGCAGCGACCAGCATTTTGTCAGGAGGATCTTGAAAAAGTATAGAGTGCCCTATGGACCACAGACCCCTATGACGTAAGTTTATTGAAGTTGGTAGGGAAGGTTAAAACAAAGCTTAAGCCTGGAGCAATTTTACCTCGAGCAAAACAGTAGCCCTGGTCTCGAGAAGCTGATGAAGATATATTTCAGACTATTTCAGCACTGATGATTCTGGGGATTCTGGTGCCATCAGAGTCATTGTGTAACATCACAGTGTATCCAATTAAAACATATAAAGGAGGGTCGTGGAGATTTATCCAGAATTTCAGAGCTCTTAACCACATTGTAGATGCTGAATTTCCTTTAGTACCTAATCCAGAAAGAATATTGTGTAGTATCCCAGTAGAAGCTTGATACTTCACTGTGATCGTTTCGAAAAATGTGGTTTTCCCGATCCCGTTGCATAAGGACTCCCAAGACTTGTCTTAATTTACGTTTCACCAAAAAGACTAAAACACACTTTTTTGCCTCAAAGGTACTGTGAGTCCCCATAATCTTTAACAGAGTCGTACAGATGGATCGAGCCAATATCGATCTTGAAAGTGCAGTGATACAATACGTAGATGACCTATTGATTTGCAGTAAAACAGAGGATGAGTGTAGACAGGACTCTATCTCATTAATGCCTATTTTAGCAGATAAAGGTTATAAGGTGGGCAAAGAGGAATTACAGTACTGTCAAGAAGAGATGTTATACATGGGTCAGTGTATTGTGCATGAAGGAAAGAAAGTGACACCTGAGAGTGCTGAGGCAATCATGAAAACCTAAAAAATGAACACAGTGAGACAGTTGCTGCAGTTTTTGGGTTTGTGAAATTATGTTAGAGCCTGTGTAACAGTTTATTGAGAAGCCACCCTGAACATTGGGGGTTTCTTCAGTCCCCACTCAAGTGATTATGCAACAGACTATTTAACAGATGCTTTTTTAGCCCTATCTCAGACACCTTTCATGCCACTTGGATCCCTCTCCCCTGAGCTAACAATGAGCCAAGAACCAGGCCGGTGTACAGGAAAATATATTTGTATTTATTTAAATTAACAGTAATAGAAATTAGCACGAACATATTGAAAATACCACTTTATCTGTGGCACAACACAATCAACTTCTCTCAGCATAAAGAAATCACAGAAGTGGGTGAAAAAGAACACGGAAACAATTCTTACTTTCTGCAAATTTCACTTCAAGAAATAATTACACTGATCAATAAAATAATTTTGCCAAAACATTTGGTTTAAAACAAACGCAGGGTGATTCATCTCTTTGTTTTTCTGACCCCCCCACCCCTTGCTTTGGTCTATTTTTGGAAGGAATGCTTTGGGGAATTTGGGATTTCATACTCCCTTTACTGAAAGACTGTCTTGGGCAAGCTGGATAAAAAGGTTGGACCGATTTAAGAACAAAGACACCCCCCCTTCCTTAAAGAAGTCGGTGTTAGCTGGACAACAAGGATTACCCAGTTAAATTAAAGGCTACAGTTTTCAGCAGACACTTGGAAGTGTGCTTTGTTAATTTCAAATGTAACCTAATTTCACCCCATAGTGTTCTGCTAAATGGGGAATTGATTTAATTAATATATTTTGGTTACATAGGCTAAGGATCTACACAGTTTTGCCTGCCCACCCACTATAAAAGGAACGTATTCAATGCAAGCAGTCTCCCCCCAACCTTTGGTTTTCCAAGGATTAGTTATACCTACATATCAAGCCTCTGTTTAAAGTTCAGGAAAGCCAGCTACATCTCAGGACGCTCTGGAAAGATCGGGCTGGGGTCTGGTCACTTCACTCTGAACGATGGCCTCCCGCTATCCACCATAGGACCCAGTCAGCTTTGAGGGCTTCCCAGAAATAGACAGCTCCACACAGATGTACTCTCAGCAATCTCCTCTGTTGTCTCCTTACAGCTGTCAGGTGGTAAGTTTCAGCAGCCTTCTTGATGGTCTGTCTTTTCTCTCTGTCCTCCTGTCTTTCTCCTTTTTCTGTCTCCACAGTATTTGTGTCTGTACCCGCTCGCCAACTCTCACATTTGGAACATGTTCAGATCAGCCAGAAACCTAGTCTAACTAGCCATTACGGGTCCCACAGTCACAGGTAGATGCATTTGATATCCCCAAAATCGCCTGGAAATTACATAAAAATGATACAAAAAATGAAATCAATCCACATTAGGATTGCTAGTAATAGGCCTAAATGATAATTGTCCTTTATAATGAATTGTGAATGTTCATGTGGGACAAATGGTAGTTTCTGCCTTCCAGTTATTTGTTTACACTTGGCCAGCCTGTGACCGTAGATTTTTTATGAGTCTCTCTGAAGTTGATAGTTTGCTCTTTGAAGTTGCAGCCCCCAGTCTTCACACCTTTTAGTCATGCTCCAGCCAAGGATGACTTTCATTGAAGTCCCTGCTTTCAGAGCAAGCAGGTTTGGAGAAGACTTTTAGCAGGACATTTTTATTGTGGTTGGTCATTATATGGGAGATGTGACATCCAAACTGGAAGTGGAGATGTCCTTGTGAAGGTTTACCCACAGCCAGAAAAAGTGTCTGCATTGGGGTGACATTTTACATGAAGACAAAATGGCTCTTCAAATGTCAGTGGAGTTTTGTAGGTGAAACATAATATACATTGCTTTTGTCAACCCACACATCACGTTTTGTTTTCCTGGCATTTGTCTCTGAGCAGTGATATTTTTTCCACATTTGCTTTTTGAAAGCTGTTTTAATTTGCACACGTATGTGCAGGCAGTTTTAGTTTTTATGTTTAAAAATCCTGTTTCCATGTGACAGGGATCTCTGACTCCTCCTTCTTTCGTAAATTAAATTAAAATGATGCTTGTCCATTGGTAATGAGAGGTAGGCCCTTTCCACATGGCTCTTTAACTTAACTTGAAACACAAAAACAAAAGCCAGGCCATTTCAGTGTTTAAATGTCTGCTATTCATGTGAAAGGGACCTCTGTTTGGAACCTTTAAATGCACCCCACATGCCCCTGTCCTTCCATGAATCATTTTTGGGGAAGAACAGGGCGAAGTGGGGTTTCATTGGGGCCTGGACACTCCAGCCTCCCCTTTCATCTTTGGGTTGGAGGGCGTGGCATGGCACCCAATTTCTTCCTTCCTTTCCAGGTCCCTGGGGTTATCACTGGACTCTGCTCTCACCTCCAGGCTGGAAGTTAAGGAGGTTAGTTCACTAATAAAAGATAGAAAAATAGTTTCAGTATTTTTTACACACATTTTTCCGCAGGAAGATTTACATAGAATTTACAACACCAACATACAGTTATAAAATGACATTTTCATTTCACCAAACACCTTTTATTTACTCCCTGTTATATATATATATATATATATATATATATCCATCCGATTAGTCATCCTTCCTTTTCATTCTTCAGATGGTTACTCTGATAGACTTTCCTTCCATGTGTTCTCTTTTAGGGATGCAGATCTTATAGGCGACAGGTGAGAATGTATCTACAATTTCAAGGCGCCGTGCCAGGAGGGGAGGAACTTCCATTCTTTGGTCTGGTTCCTTTGAAAATTGTACAGGTAGCCTTTCTCACGTTCGTTATCACCAACTAGTGCCTCTCAAATTCCACCCCCAAGTACTTGGCAGATAAAGTCAACAAACGTCACCCAACCAGACCAACTAGCGCCATGTACTCACACTGCCTGACCGTCCCTAGGTTTCTTCTAAAAAGATCAGGGGGAGCAAGTTTCAAGGTGTTGGCGGCCAAACAGTGGAACGCCCTTCCCCTTAGCCTCAGACTGGAGCAATCATTCTGGACCTTTAGAGGCAATGTAAAGGGCTGGCTCTTCAGTAAGAAACAGGATTGATCAGCTACCCCACCTGTTATACACCTGCATGCTTTGTTCTCTCTTATACCTATTATAACATTAACTGCTTGGTATCGTAACTGTCTCTCTCACCTCTCTACCCACATGTAACCTTGGTCTACCAGCACTTATTGTCTACTGTTTTCTCCATACTTGTCAGAAATAAAGGTTGGGACCGGGGACAGCGTGTTATGCACTGGAAGTGGTGCTAAAACGACATTTCCCAGCATGCTTCTGGACTGGTGTCGTTCTCTGTGTTCGCGCTGGGAAATTAGGGGCTTTCTTGTTTGTTTGTTTGTTTGTTTTATTATTTATAATGCGCAAATATACCCGAGGGTATCAAGGCGCAGCATTTACAAGAATATGTGAAGCTTAGTTACAGAGTATAAAATGTACATGTTGACAATGGAAGTATATACAAAGCAAAATGAGGAAAACAGGCAATATATACAATATAAACAAGAGTACAAAGTGGGCACATGAGGTTACACAATGTGCGGATAGCATGAAGTGATGGCCTTGGCACTTAGCTATCTTGGTGGTCCCTCGTTTTCAGCCATGAGACTACCATGGATCGGAATTTCAGGTAGGGCATATCTACTTTTACCGGGAAACTATTACCTCCTATGGTGGCAAGTTTGAAATTTGTGACAGAGAGGCAGTCTTTGTATGCAGTTCTGAGGGGTCTCGAGGATGCTTGTCTATGGAATCTGTTAATCAAATAGATCGGGCGACATTGTTAAGAGATTTGTAGGTAAGTGATGCTGTGTTTAGGAGAATTTTGTCTCTAGTGGATAGCCAGTTTTTCTGTTGGCTGAGTCCTGAAATATGCTCTCTCCTGGGGATGCCTAGGGCTGCTCTCAGGGCGTTATTCTGGAGGGTTTGTAGCTTGTTGGTGGTAGGTTTGGACATTCCCAGGTAGAGGGCGTGACAGAAATGGTTTGGCTGAGCGGATTAATTTGCACGTGTATGCAGTTGAGGATGCCAGGAAACTCAGTTGTCTTTTGAAGGAAAGGTTAGAGTCCAAGTAGAGACCCAATGTTTTGACCTCCTGTCCATCTTTGATATTGTTCCCATCTATCATGTAGGAGTTGTAGGCAGGGCTAAGTTTCTTTAAACTAGACGTAGTACCCAGGATAATAAGCTCCGTTTTCTCATCATTCAGGCATAGTCCATGTGTGGCCATCCATGCCTGAATGATGATGTACATCCTATTTAGCAAGGCCAAATCCTTTTCATAATCTCCAGAAAGCGGAAGGAGGATCTGGGTATCATCTGCGTAGTTAGTGTAGGTGATACTGAGATGATCCAAATCATCGAAAAGGGGCTTTACCACCCGTGCTTCTTAAGCCGTTAACCGCAGGCATGTGGAGAAGGAGTCAGGATGCAACATTAAAGAACGGTGAAGGACTGTTTTCAGGGACCCAGGGCAGCGGCGGTGATGTGAAGCGGCTGTGGCACACACTGTAGGAGAGCCAGGCCACGGCAGTGATTGTACGATAGAAGACATTTCTTGTTACGGGCATCATTCTCCGGGATCCGGGTGTCCTTGTGAGTCACCCGGACCAGCAGATAAGTGCTTATACTTTCTAGTCATTTCGTTCTTGAGTTACCCTGCTCATTTTGTTGTGGGATATCGAAATTCATTACAGACACTTGCTATATGCGCATATGAGAAATCACTGCTGAACTGCTAGAGGGAAATCTTGCCCCGTGTTACACACTGCACTTGTTTGGTTTAAAGAGTTATGAGGACTATGTGCTGTGAAACCCAGTTGCTATTTTTGGTTATTACGATTGCAGCACGGAAGTGGAAGATTGCGGCAAACATAAGAAACGGAGCACATTTACGTAAAATCAGTGCTATATTTGTTTGTCGCTTATTTGTGCCCAATGGGCCACGAGGTTTGTCTTTCACATAAGGGTCATTCTCTTTGTTTGTGCCATAATGTGTGCATTGTAAGTCACGCTTTTCAGGGAAACATCTATCATGTTTGTTTCAGTACTATGTATTGTTTTGGACATTCTAACACATGTTTAAATGTGTCTTTATGTTGAGACTGTGAGCAACGTCAGCATATGCTATGTTATTGGAATCACTGCTCTCATTATGATTAAGGGGTAGTTCTGTCTTGGTTTAGGAGGTCAGGATAGGAGTATAGAAGTAAGGTACAGGTTTTAGGTGCAATAATATGCATGTTATGTTTACCCCATCTTCTTTACCCCATCTTCCCTTTGTCTTTCCACCCCCTTTCCCTAACGCTGTCTTCCCCCCATTGGCTGCCACGTGATTCCCTGTGTTATTGTATTGTATGCCACCCATGGTGGGAGGGTCGATCTATCTGGCTTCTGTGGTTCGGGAGAGGGGGTTGAAGCCCTTGGTATCCCTTTAATAGTTTTCACAGTACTGTTATTCCATAAACTGTCTGTAACCCATGTATAAGCTTCAAGCGCCCAGTTACCTGAGGGTTTGGTGCACGGTACAAATAAAGAAATGAAACTAAACTAAACTAGAGCCTGTCTCCTACTTGGTACTCTTTCTTGGTGGTCTTTAAGTCGTAGTGCATTTTCATCCCCTTTGCCGATTTTTCTAAATTTCGCTGAGCATAAGCAAAAGTGTGCTTAAGGTGTTTTTGTAAATTCTCAATGTTCTCATGGGTCGTGGATGCATTGATACAGGGTCTGCACTTGAGTTCTGTAGAGCAGTTGCTGATGTAGACCAATTTTTCATCCGGTCATGAGCTTGAATGCTGACATTTTTGTCACAGAAGATGGTGTAGATCTGATGTCCATCAAGACAAGCAGTAATCAGATGACCCAACTAGGTCCAGAGTCCACCACAAACTTTTTCAAGATGCCCACAATCATTTTATTGTACCTCTCAACTCCCCCACTCGAGGCTGGCGGTAGGCAATGTGGAGTGTTCTCTTTAACCTAAGTAGCTCCCACATATTTGTCATCACATCACTGGTAAAATTACTTCCTTGGACTGACTCAATCCTTTGAGGAAGATGGAAACGTGAGAAGATTTGATTGATCATTAGGACGGCAGCTGTTTCGGCCTTGCAGTTTGGGGCTGGGAGACATTCCACCCACTTGGTAAACAAGCATGTCATGGTCAACATGTACTTGTTTCCTCTAGAGGAGTGAATCATGAGCCTGAGGAAATCAACTTGCAAATCCGACTAAGGCAATGTCCTTCCCCTTTTCTGTAGGGGGGCTTGGTGTGTGAGGAAACTGGACTGAAACTGAGCACACGTAAGATACCCCTTCAAATATTGGACGAGGTCCTGATCCATGTGTGGCCAGTATGCAACCTCTCACAAGGTCTCCAAAGTTGTATGAAACCCCCTATGACCTGCAGTGGCTGTGTCATGGGCGTGACTTAACATCATGCTTCGGAATGAGGCAGGTACCACCCACCGGTCACATCCAGAGATGGATCTACATACCAACAAACCATCTTGGTTTCTGAACATTTTGGAAAACCATCAACACTCAGAGATCCCCTTTCCCGATGTAATCAGATTTGGTCAGAGGAAAATTCATGGGGTCTTCAATATGTTGATAAGATTTCCCAATAATCAGGTCCCCTTTGTGTACCATAATCAAATTAGTATCTGGGGTTTCCTTGCTCCACTGGGCAGTTGAAAGTAAATTTTGAGTATGTGTTTGGGACCTGGTGACAGCATCAACCTGGATTTCCCCCAACAGGGATTCCGTTTCGATGAGATCCCTGTGGATGGCTCTGATTTTGGCCAACTGGTGAGCCAAGTAATGTTCAGTTTTGTCTGGTCCCTCTATTCTGGCGTGAGGTTTGATCTTTTTCCAGTAGATAGTCATCTCATTAGAGGTCTCCAGATCATCAATGGATTGTATTAATTTCCCATGCTTGAGCAGTTTGCTATTCACACACAGCATGCCTTGGTTTTCCCAATTAATCAGGTGCTCCACAAACCCATTCCTGACATAATCTGAATCTGCGATTATGACCAGCTCTTTGAGTTTGTGTTACATGGCAGTGAGGATGGCTTGATGTACCGTCATCAACTCTTGAACCTGACTACTTCTGGGACCTATCTTGGACCCAGTAGAGGGCTCTGGGGCATTGTTCACCCAGGCATTCCCAACACCAGCCACTACTTCTTTTTCCTTGTGATTATCAACATGGTAGGAGAACCCATCCACATAAACTTTGGGTACCATGCACGTGTCTTCAGAGACTTTGTGCGGGGAATTAATGTATGCCTCTCTGTTGTCTTGGGTCTTTAGACTTTCATCCTCAAGAAAGTTTTCTTTCTTGAGCACAGTCATGCAAGTCAGCCAAGCCTTGCGCTAGTGGTCTCTTCTTGTTTTGGCCATATCTGACCCCCCCAGGATAGCCTTGCATGGACAGAGTCCAGGAAGTAATTCCTGAATTACTCACGTTCCCTGCTTGGATTAGGTCACTTTGGAGATATTGCAAGGGCTGGTGAGGACAATTATATCCTCCCAAATCCCACACCGTTGCCAGGAGTGCCTTTTCGCAATCATTGCATTTTTCCTCTGCAGAGGACAACGTCTTGCTCACAAATACGAGATGACTTTGTTGACCTTGTCGTGGTTTTGGAATAAAACTGCTGTTAAGCAAGTATTTGAGAACCCTGTCTCAAAGAAGAACACCTTTTTTTATGGGATACGCCAAACTAGGTGCTTGGGAAAGGCTACTCTTAGGTGTTTTACTGGCTCGGTTTGCTCTGGACCCCACTCTCACATGGCACCGTCCTTTAGTAAATGGACCAAGGGTCGTGGGAGCTCTGCATTGTCCTCTATGAACTTCCTTCTATAATTAGTTAGTCCAAGTAGGCTTTGTAGTTCACAAAGTGTCATAGGGTCTTTTACTTACAATAAGCCTTTCACCTTTTTCGCCGGGACACTGAGACCCTCAGGGGAGATTTTGTGCCCTAAGAAGTTCACGCAGGTCTTATACCACTGTGTCTTCTGAAAGGACAGTTTTGCCCCAGCTTTCTGCAACTGGGTCAGAACATGGCATATTTCAGCTATGTGTTCCTCCACAGCTGAGCTCTTGATTAAAACATTGTCTACATAGGCTAGGTTTCCACTTTCGCCCAAGTCAGGTTTAGCCTTATGCAGTAAGATGTTACATTTGTTGCCAGAGTTTATATATCCAAAGGAGGTTCGGTCCACTTGTATTGCTGCACCCCAAAGGTAAAGGCAAGCTTGCACTGGTCTTTCCTACTCACGGGTACAGTCCAGTAACCGTTGGTCAGCTCAATGGCAGCATACACCTTTGACCCTTGGATCTGGGCCAGTCCCTATTCAATGTAGGGAAGGGGCCATCTTGACATGTGGACCCGTTTATTTAACTCCCTAAGGTCTGCGCAAAGTCTCCATTGGCCATTGGGTTTGAGTATCCCCAGTTGATTGGAGAGATATCTTGTTATGGTGTTGGCCTGGCTATGAGGTTTCCAGGAGGGGAGGTAGTCACTGTTGACTTGAAATACCACCTCATCCTTCCTGATGACACAGGTCACCTCCTCGCTACCATAAGAGCAGGAGTAGTACACCAAAAAATTACCCCCGTGCCTGGTGAAAATCTTTTCAGGAGGGATATTGTCATCAAAATTGTAACAGTCATTTGGAATTGGTCCCATGACCTCATTTCCTAAGTCAATAGAATTATGTTGGGCATCAACCACCATTCCAATAAAGGTGTCTGCGCCCAGAGTGATACTTCTAGGGTCGCTGTTATCCACCAATATTCGAATGGTGTCGTGTTCTAGGTCAACTAGGGATGTCGGATGTAAATAGAAACCTTGCTGTTGGTGGTGATCATTCAAATTTGTATAAGTGTCCTTATTTTTGAGGTTGTATCCTCGCTTATTTTTACCTGTGCCTGTCCTGGGATGGTGACCTCTTCCCCATTTGCACTTCAACCGCATACGGCAGCAATTGAGCTGTCCAAAATGCTTTCTCAGTGTTGTCAAACCCATGGGGTTACCCCCTAGTCTGGACCAGGCACTGTACGTAATTAGGACCAAATTAATTGTGAATAGATTGATTTTAGGCAGAATCCTGTGCAGTGCCCTTAGGGACCACTACACACAATTAAGACCACAGGTGGCAATACAGGTTTTACCTTTGGTACAAGCCTGTACTACTATGTCAGACTGGTAACAGTGGTGGAGCAGCCAGGCTTATCTCAAGAGTATATGAGCAGTAGCAGAGATTACACAAAGGGACCGCAATTACTGTGACTCAAGCAAACACTGACTCAAGGTTTCAGGTAAAAAATATAAGTACATTTATTTTTAAACCATTCGTTATAAACACAACACTTCTGTTAAACTCAAATAAAAACCACACGTTAAATATACTACAACTATCCAATTCACTTTGTGCAGTAGGTCTCAAGGTAAGTACCCTGTGTTTGAATGAACCGGTGTTACGAACAAAACACGTTACCGCAAATACGATTGTGATCACTTTTTGACAGTTCCGTCTACTAAATAAACGTGTATCCGTGACATGAAATGCTACCGGGGCAAAAACACACTTAGCACCTGAGATACCCAGAGGGAGTTGAAGGCAAAAATCACAGGCAATATCTTGGTTAGGCAGGCAGAATCAAGAAACACTCAGAGACAGGAGTTCAAAAGTCAAAGGGCTAGAGCCAGAGTCGAAAGACACCGAGGCCTGTTGCCGAAGATCACACAGACAGTTCACGATTCAACGTTCCAAAAGTACTTCGATATTGTCAATGTTCGGAAGCAAAGTCATAAGAAGGAGGGAAGACAAGGGCAAGCCTTGGAAAATGAAGAAAAGGGATTCACCCAGGTTCCTCAAGTAGAACACAGTACCTTGTTCCGATGGTGCAGCTATTGCCCTGGCAGTTGTTCCTGTTGGTTTCCCACAGACCCTCGGTTCCTGGAGCTTCGTTGTGAAGGAGGACGTCTGAAGGGGGTCTGCACCACACAGGGATGAAGCCAGCAGCAGCGATGAGGAATAAAAGGTGCACTCCTTAAAAACAGACGAGAGGCTCTTCAGGTGGCTATCCGGACCACTACAGCAGTGTGCAGTGATTTTGACCACGGAAGAGGATCCTCTGGCTGTAGAAGATAGCTCAGGACTGCAGCAGGGCTTCACCGGGACGGGGTAGTTGCAGCAGCCGTTGTTCTCTCCACTTCTCTTCGGGTTCCTCGTAGTTCCAGTGGTGACTCTCTGACTTCTAGCCCAACAGACCTGCCTTTTATGCGCAAAACCCCCATTCACACAGCCTGGCTGTCAACCAAGCAGGGGGCTTGTCCAGCCTGGACAACCACCTCAGCCAATCATGGCAAAGTGCGACTTGGGTTTCCTAGGATACCCTGTGCAGGGGGTGACTACAACCCGCCCTCACATTCAGCCCACCTAGACACCCAGGCGCCAAGAGGAGGGCTTCTTGGAAGAAGCCAGCCAAAAGACAGTGTACAAAGGAGGCAAACCTAGTTTGCTGCGCAAAGTAAAACTCAAGAAGGACTTTAACAAAAAGGAATGGCGAATAAACCCAACCGGAGCCAAAAGAAAGATGATTTGGTCAAGCGGGTTTATGTTCGAGGCTAATATAATAGCTAAGAACAGTACCATGTTTATCTAATATCATCGCTGTAGAAAAGTTAGGGTAGATACCACTGCCACCAGCCAAGTCTAAGGGCCTCATTACACGGATGGCGGTAGGGATTTACCGGTACCGGTAAAATACCGGTACCGGTAAATCCCTACCGCCTTACTACGAGGTCCCTTAGCGGGTTGGTGCTTTAACGCCTGCTTTTTGCAGGCGTTAAAAACCAACCCGCTAAGGGACCTCGGAGCTAATTACGGCACCGCAAAATTGCGGTGCCGTAATTAGCGCCTTCCCCATTCCCATAGAGCCCTATGGGGCAGAAATGGGAATGGGGAAGGGCAATGGCGGAAGGGGGATTTACCGCCCCTCCAACCTTGGAATGGGGTGGTAAATCCCCTTTCCGCCAAGTCGGTGCCGGTATTTTACCGGCATGAGCCATGGCGCTAATAGCGCCATGGCTCACCATCTACCTTGTAATGAGGCCCTAAATGTTAAAAGAGCAAAACGATGCTCTAGGAAGTACAGATACAAAGGGATACGAATTACCTCTTTCCAGCACTTCATGGAAGATGGGGTGTACTGGATCTGTGGTAGATTGACTAAGTAAAGTTAATGGTAAATTTACCCTTTTCTGGGGGACGGTAGTCGTCTCAGAAATGGAGTAGAGGGAAGTCTCAAAGACAACCCTGTGCTACAGCACTGAAGGTGCTGTGTGGCACACTAAAAGAAGGGGGCTACTGAAGTGGTGTACTTCAGAGTCCACAATCACAAAAACAGAGAAATACACATGGCAAAACATAGGTAAGAGTGGGGGAAAAGCTCACACTCTTACCAAGTGAAAACAAATAAACTCCAGAAGTCCAGCAAAGCTGCTGGGGGACTCACCAGGTGAGGAATTTTAGCCATAGATGAGAATTCTCCCTCACAATTGAGAATGTCACTGCCTAAGTAAAATGCAGAGGTGACATCTCTCACAACCCAACAATTATGTTCTATGCAGGAGATGTTTATAAATCAACTTAAATGTGGGAATGGTCTGATCCTTGGGGAGTTTCCTGAATAATGCTTTGCTGATGAAGCTTCCTCCGGTACATAGGCATACTCTCGCGAGAACAGGCACCCCTCCCTCATTTACCTGAATGGGAAAACAACTATTCACCCTTTTTCTGGATGCCAGCGAAGCTTTGAGCTGGTTTTATGTCACCTTTTGACATGGGATTTGGGGTTTCTTCAGATTGTGGATTGGTATAACATTTCAGAGTATTTTCTTCCAGTGTGTAATGCCACTTAAAACTGGGAGGAAGGTTAATTTTCAAACATGGAGAAGGGTTCCCATCACCAGTTTGTTCTCCTACAGAGAAGACAGTTTTGTCAGGGACTTAATTGTTCCTAAAGATACATTCTAACTGGTCAGACCGTTGTTCAATCATGTGGCATGTGTCATTTAAACTCACATAATTGGTACTTTGTTTAAATTTGATTGGCTGGTTAGTCTGAGTCCAGAGGACCTTGTTCATGCAGTCAATCAGGGGTGATAGCCTCCGAAGGAGGTCATTCCCCAGTAGACAAGGTGTGCCCTCTGGAGTGACGACTATCACAGGGTGTTTCACACTATGTCGCCCAATTTTGTTCTCCAGACCCGCAATCCCTTTGACGGAAATATCATTTCCATCAAAGTTTTGGAGTTGCCCAGGAAGAGGTGTGGTGGGAATTTGGGACTCTCCCCCTTCCTGAATTCATTTGGTCAAAGGCCTTTTTGGACAGAAGGGTGGCTTGGAATCCAGTATCCACCAGCGCTGATAATGCACATAGACCCTGTACCTTGACGTTGGCATAAAATCTTCCTTCCCTCTATTCAAGCGGACAAAGAAAATTTGCATTTTGTGCAAGTTTAGCAAATATTTTTATTTTATATTGCACTCCGACACTGTGTGATCTAGGACAGTTTTCAGTCCGGAGTCTGGGAATCTGTAAAGAAAATGTTGCACCCAGATATCTGCGGGATTGGGAAGTACCCTTTTTCCCCTGATTCTTTGCTGTCCCGCTTTTCCGGGAGACAGTTGCCCGAACCTGTTTGGGGGGAGGATCCGTCATTATTTTTGGGGTCATCTGGGTGACATTGTGGAGGTTTAAGAATTGGTTGCTCTGGGTCAGTCTAAGTTACAATCTTTGGGGGTCCCTCTATCATTGAAAGAGATGATTTTCTTCCCTGAATCCTCCAGGGATTATTCCCCTTCAAACAGGGTGACGTGGACCTCCTCCATAACGTGGGTTTTCTTTGGCCCTTGATTTCTCCTACTTAACCTCTATTCAGCAGCAGGGGTGTTTGACGGTTTGGAATTTTTGGGGGTATTTTTGTTCTCAGGTGGCTTTTGGACTTCATACATCCTGGTGGCCTGTTCTATAACCCAATCCAGGGTCCTACACTCATGGAATTCCCTAACCAGTTGGGTCGTTATGTATTTTGGGAGTGCATAGAAATAAGTATGAATGAACTCCCGGCTATTTGTGTGCACCTGTCTAGAGGTCTGGGAAAATGCCCTCTTCAGTTCTTGCAGAAACTCTCTAGGTGCCTGGTCCTGTCCACACTGCAGGTTGTAGGCCGCCTTGTGGGCCTCCTGAGGGTTCCTGTGAATGGAGAAATGCTTTAAGATGGCCGCCTTATAGGAGGACCATCTTTGGTGATCTTGGTCCTCCAGCCCTGCAAAGAAGCTGGAGTATTCCGGGGAGAATGTCCATTTGACAAACTCCATGGAATTGTGATAATTATTTATGCCAAATGACGTCATCATCGGGTTGTACAATTCTAAATGCCCCCATACAGAGTATTTTGCATTTTTGTGATATGGTGCTATAAAGCTTCTGATCGCTTTTATTTACCGAAATGGGTCTTTTACAAGACCTCACTTCTGTTTGGCAGCCTTCTTTTTCCATTGCACCTGAGTCCACTCACTCTCTGGCTCAGAGCTGCTACTATTGGCCATGCACTCCCTGTCCTCTAGGTGCTCCCTACCTCTGTGAGACTTGGAATCCCTCCCGGAATGACAGGGTCTGCTCTCTTTTCCCCTGTGGTACTGTTGGCTCTCTGGGTCACTTCCCTTGGGCTCCCCGTTTTGCACAGGGGAGTACTCATCTACCTCATCCCTTCTTCTGGGTATGGTGGAGAATCCCCCCCCCTCCCTTAGTGTGTGAAGGTTTTCAAAATACTCCTTTGTGGCCTGGACTCCGCTTCTTCTCTGTCTGGAAAGCAGACCAGGTTGTCCCTTTGTAACTTGTGTTTCGCCATTCTAACTCCCTGATCTTCTCATCATAGAAGCCCTCCTGGTCAGAAGTACCTGCTACGGTATTTGTCACGACCCTTAACCAAAACCCCCACTGTCATGTCCACCTGCAAACTGTGAAGTTAGCAGCACCCTGTGCATATATTGTTGTGAGCTGGCTTGAGATCCCTAGTAAGGAGGCCCTAACTCTGTGATCGGAGGGATCTAACTGGTTGGGGTGCCTCAAAGCCTGCTTATACTTGGCCATCTCCCTTTCCATTCTCTCAGATTTGCTTTTCTCAGCCCCATCTGTTGGTGATATATAGAGGCCTGAGTTTTCAACTCTACTAGCAGGGCTTGAGTAGCTTCTATTACTTTGTTCTGTGCCACAACTTGGTCCCTGAGTCCTTTGCTCTCCTCACAAAGGGACTCATTTTCCATCTGTGAGGCTTGTATTGTCTGTGAATATTCATATCTCATCTTTTGCAGGAGACTCATCTCATCCCTTTGTGCTCATGTGGCCTGTTCTGCCAGCTCTAGGTCAAACTATACTTGCTTCACATGTCCCATTAATTTTTCATTTTCTATCCTAATGTCAGCCAGTTTGTGAGAACATAATTCGCTTTTCTCTATGTCTGTCCTTAACTGACACACTTCCTGACACATGGCAATTTTCCCCTGACACGATTTGCTATTCTCTCCGATGAGGTATTCTCTCTGTCGTTTCAGAACTTTCAAATGTTGGCGCTCCTTATCGGGTTCACCTGAGAATTGACCTCCCTAATGATCAACTGGTTATTTTCATCTTTCAGTTGTTTAATCTGCATTTGAAATGCACAAATGTCCTCTAAACAGGCTCTATTGTGCACCACTTTCTCACTTAATTTTTGTTGACTCTCTCTGAGATTTTCCACAACTTCTTGATGTACCTCTCTCAGTGCAGAACATGTGGCCTCTCGCTCTAAATTAGTTTGCTGCTGTGCCACTAACTCATCTTTTAGCTGCTGAATAATGTTTTATCATTTTAACTCAGAATTTCGACTCTGTTGCACTTTTTCCTTTACTTGCTTCAACTCTCTCTGTGCTTGATCCAAAAGCTCAGATTGGTTTTGCACAGAGGCTACACTCTCCTGGTATCTTTCCTCCATGATCATCATATGGAAGTACATATATGCTGTGAGCTGAGCCATTTTAATGTGCTCATCTCTAGTGGTCTGTGTCATATAGAAGTCTGTCAGGGCCTGATAGAACAGCCCACTAACCCGCTACATATTAACATTTACTGAATTAACCTCTTGCATCATTCTAGATTGCTACATTTCATGCTCCTGTTCTACCCATCCACCCGTAATAAACAATTTGGATAGAAGGGGCTTCCTGGCCATATTAATTTCTACGGTGCTCATTATGAAGTGTGTTCTGCACTTAATGTACTCTCTATGCAAGGGAAAAAGCTCAACCCTGTTCCTGCTTAGTTTATATTTCCAATGACAACTCAATTATTACTTTTATCTACAAACACCAACCTGAAACCCATTGTACAGGTTTGGATGGCACCTTCACAATGCAACACAACTTTATATCCACTTCAATTAATAGTCTGCTCTACTGCACTGTCATGAGTGAAAACTCTCTGCCAATCACAGCACGAGCCCCCAGTTTTGTTGTGGTTTATTACACAGTCACACCCAAGTCTGGGAGCTTCTTCTCCCACAGTGAATGTGGTGCACAATAAAGAATGAAGAGTTCAATGTGGTGAGGCTTCCAACCCATCTCGCACACAACCCCAACAAATACCCAGTACCATAATGGGCTAGGAACCAGGCTGGCGTGTATTAAGAATGAATGTATTAATTAATGTATTCAGGCAAATATCACAACTAGATGACATCAGCCACCAATGTTGTGGCAACACAAAAACAAAATAGCTTCCGGATAGCGCCGACATAGAGATAAGCTGTCACGATTAATCCCTTTTAACTCACCCATTAAGGCAGACCAAGAACAATTCAATACACACAGTGATAGCAGATTTGGTAAAACCTTCTCCCCACAACCCTCAGCCTCCAAACATCAATTAGGCTTGATTCCTTTGAATGGAAGTCAGTGGCAGGGAGTGGGGACACAAGTTAAAAATTGGATTTGGGATTCTTAGCACAGAAACAATATGAAAGGAAGAAAAGCAAGGGAATTTGTTTGGCCACACCTAACAATAACAGGTAGGGGATTTGAGATTTTAGTCAGCACACAATGGTAACATCGGTTTTGGGTTGTAATCACAGATGCAATGTAAAAAAGAATGAACAGCAAATGGGGAAATGTGTTCTGCAGAGCACAACGGGTACACAGGGGCAATGTCGTTCTGCAGAGCACAGTGGGTACACAGGGGCAATGTCGTTCTGCAGAGCACAACGGGTACACAGGGGCAATGTCGTTCTGCAGAGCACAAAGGGTACACAGGGGCAATGTCGTTCTGCAGAGCACAGTGGGTACACAGGGGCAATGTCGTTCTGCAGAGCACAATGTGTACACAGGGGCATATGCACAGGCACTACTGGGCTTCCCACTTCTGAGTTACCATGAAGGGGATCAACGGGTAATTTAGTTTTTTATACCCTGCACACAGACATGGAACAAGGCCGTGGGGTTAATTCTTTTGGAACATCTTTATGACTGCACAGGTTCAAAACACGCTGGGAAAAGACAGTTGGTTTTGAATGCCAACAATACAGACCCCGTTAATTCAATAGGGTCATTAATTGATTCACCTTGAAAAATATTCTAAGGATCTACAAAGGCAAACAGGGGATTTTCCAATGGGGAAATAACTAAAACAGTGCTTGGAAAATATAGGGCCTATACAATCTAGGGCTTTGGTTGTTTTTCTACTTACAGGAGAGGTCTGGACCGGGCATCAGGGAGCATCAGAAGAGTAAGGGAGTCAGTCAAGGATCTCCTCTAATTTTTCTGAAGGGGCCTCAATCAGATTCTATGTTTCCTGACTCCTGTCTCCACTGCAAGATTAGGCCTCTCTCTGCTGGGATGTTTCTCGCCAGATTACAGCAGCAGGTCACATTTTGAAATTAGTGGAAGCCTCCAGCTCTGATGAAAACTGGCTTAGTTGTAGGGCAAATTATATCACTAATTTGTCATGATTCTTGTGAAAGGGATTGGGTAGTCTTCACTACCCCCCTCCCACCTGACATGTGTGCTGATACGACAAGGGGATGGGGTGTGTTTTGGGATGGCTGTGGGAGGAGAGAACTTCATCATCCCACTTTGAGAGATGGGCTCAGTCATGTTTTTTTTCAACTCAAAATATCTCAACATGGCAAGTACCCTTCATTTTCAAATGTTAACAGGTATAAATAAATTTTTTAGGACTATATTTTAAGGCAAATCAGATAGGATTAGTGTGGACTCTACACACTCTTCCTGTGCAGAGATACAGTTTTTACTCATTTACTCCGGAACCATATCAGTGAAAAATATACCGCTTTACGTAGGTCATATTACTTATCATTAGCTTTTATCAACTTTCCTCATCTCTGGTAATCACGGGAAGGCTCAAATCACATTTATTTTCATGAACAACTTTAGTTGTGTTTATACCACAATAATCTTAGCATAGTTAGAAGGGGTTGACTGTCACCTTTCATAAAAGCCTGGAATTACTATTGTGCGATGTAAGCTATCCTTTTTATGTGATAAAAGTGTTTCTCCCATTTCAAGTGAAGGTAGTTTCATATCTCTCTGTCTTTCTGGCACCCACCTTTTTGAAGTTTCAGTTCTCCTCTTCCGGCACATGACGTAAGAACATAAGTCTAATGGCCACACTAATGCACTTTTTATGGGACTTGTGACTGTAAAGGACCGGAGGGGGGTGTCTGTACTTCCGCTTTCTATATGGAAGAGGAGAGGCACAGAGGACCCCAGCCAAGATTCTCTATTATTGGTAATGTAGTCGAACAATCAAGGCCTAGCTTCTCAGGAGGTGATGCAGGCTGGTTCTTAAGTACAGTGCAGTCCCCAAGCACCCACAAAGGAATGTCCGCACACTCTATCGGTTAAAACACAAAAGATATGTGACTTTCCCTGAGCTATCTGGCCTTGATAGTGAGGTTAGCCCTTTTCAAGGCCTGCAACACTTTATGCAGATGTGTCAAATGCTCTTCCCAGGTGGAACTGTAGACGGCAATGTCGTCTAAGTAAGCCACACAAAAGACTTCCAGCCCACTGAGCGCATGGTTGACCAATCCCTGGAAGGTGGCAGGGGCATTCTTCAACCCAAAAGGCATGACCCTAAACTGGTAGAGTCCCTCTGATGTTGAGAACGCTGTTGTTTCCTTGGCATGGTCCGTCAAAGCTATTTGCCAATAGCCTGAGGTAAGGTCAAAGGTGCTCACAAATTTGGCAGCACCTATGGTGTCCACGAGCTCATCAGCCCTGGGCAATGGGTGCGCGTCAGTTTTGGTGACGGTATTGACTCCTTGGTATTCTACACAGAACATCCAATCCTTGGTACCTGTCTGGGAACTTGCCTGGGGAACAAGGACCACTGGACTGGACCAGGGACTGGTTGAGGGTTCAATAACACCCAGATCCAACATCTTGACGACCTCAGCCTGGATGTGGTTCTTAACAGTAGCCGACATTCGGTAGCACCTGCTTTTGACAGGCATACTGTCACCAGTGTCAATCTTGTGCCTACACCACTGTGTAAGGCCTGGTGTCAGGGAAAACAGAGAGGCATACTGCCGGAGCAAAGCACTGCAGGCCCTCTGCTGCTCTGTCCTCAGATCTGGAGAGAGATGTACTCCCTCCACTGAGCCATCCTGAGGGTTGCTATGCAGCAAATCAGGAATGGTCTCACTTTCATCCTCTTCTTGCTCTGAAGCTAGCAAGAGACATGAGACTTCTGGTCGCCTGTGGAAAGGTGTGAGCCTGTTAGCATGGAATAGCTGAGGGGCTACCCCTGGGAATCCCATGTCAACCAGATAATTGACTTTGCCCATCTTGGAGATTATGCTGAAGGGTCGAGTCCATTTATCTGCCAAAGCCTGAGGCTTGGTAGGCTCCATCACAAGGACCTCCTGTCCTGGAGTCCAATCCACTTGCGATGCTTTAAGGTCATGCCAGTACTTTTTCATTTCCTGGCTGGCCTTGAGATCCGCTGTTGCCTGACCCATCATCTGTGTCATCCTCCGTCTGAGGCCTAACACATAGTCCCCCACTTGCTTGGCGGGACCTGGAGGGGAGGCCTCCCAACCTTCTCTGATCAAGGCTAGGGGCCCCCTCACGGGATGTCCAAACAATAACTCAAAGGGGTTGAAACCAACACCCTCTTGAGGTATCTCTCTCTAAGCAAACATAAGTCATAGCAGGAGAAGATCTCACTTCTTCCTTAGGGGCTCTTCCAAAGTGCCTAGCATGCCTTTGAGAGTTTTATTAAATCTCTCAACCAGCCCATTGGTCTGGGGATGGTAAGAGGTGGAGAACGTATAGGTTACCCCGCACTCTTTCCATATGGTTTTCTTGTAACTAGACATGAAGTTGGATCCTCTATCAGAGACAACCTCCTTAGGGAATCCAACATGGGTGAAAATTCCCAGGAGAGCCCTGGCAACCACCTTGGCAGTAATAGTCCGAAGGGGTATAGCCTCAGGGTACCTGGTGACATGATCTACCAAGACCAGGATGAACCGATGTCCACCTGAAGTGGGAGGGTCAAGGGGACTGACAATGTTGATGCCTACCCTCTCAAATGGTATGCCAACCACTGGCAATGGTTGCAGTGGGACAATGACACTGCCTCCAGTCTTGCCAGACAACTGACAAGTTGGGCAGGTCCTGCAGTGGGACTCCACTTCTACTCCCATCCGAGGCCAGTAGAAATGGGCAGAGAGCCTCTGCTTAGTCTTCTTGGTCCCAAGATGACCAGCCAAGGGCACCTCATGCGCCAACTGCAGCAGGAAGGGCCTGTAAACCTGGGGTACCAGCAACCTCTTGAGGGCACCAGGTTCAGGCTTAGTGGGCTCACTAACAAGGGGCTCACCCTCCCAATTTATTTGGAATATCCTAGGCACATCTCCTTGTGTCTGGGACAGGGCCTATTTCCTCAGACCCTCGAGAGAGTGGCACTCTCTCTGTCCCTTACAGAAGTCTGCCCGGGAGGGTCCCCCTTTAGCTAACAAGGATTGAAGGTCAGGATGATGGTCCGGGTTGAGAGCCTCTCCCACAGGAAAGTCTTCTGGCTCTTCTCCCACAGGAGTTGAGAGGGGATTCACCACTGGGCCTAGCCCGTCCGGAGCATGGATCCCAGTGGGTACTGTTGGAACAGGAGGAAGAGCAGGGGCTCCCTCCACAGAGATGGCCTTCTTACTGTTCCATTTCCTTCGCGCCTTGGGTTTCCCCATCGGTGAGGGTGCTGGGCTCGCAGCCGGACCCTCTGTGAACTGCGATCGAGTGACCGCCACAGCAGCCATGGGTAGACCATCCGTGATCATCCCCAACTCGACCAAATAGTTTCCTAACAAAATGTTCGCAGGCACGTTGTCCTGAACGAGGACCGGAAGCTTCACTGTCTTGTCTCCAATCGTAATGTTGACTAAGGCTACAGGCGATAATTTGAGAGGCCCACCAGCTAACCTAGTGGTTCTCAGAGGAGCACCTACATAGTCCTCTGGCTTGAGCAGGGTCCTGTCCACCACTGTCATGCTTGCCCCAGTGTCTCTCAAACCAGTAGAAGGCTGGCCATTTAAGAGGACACTTCTCAAAAACCTACGGGTGTTCTGTGGGATAGTCGCCAGTACTTCTGCGTACTGGTCCCAGGCCCAAAGGGACACTAAGGAAATCTCTACAGGAGCACCAAATGTGATCCCAGTAGAGGAGGGGAGGACAGTGGCCTCCACCTCAGGTACAGAGTAGGGATAGGTCAGGCTGGCAGCCTGGACTCCAAGTGCCTTACCTTTACACTTGGGGTCTCTCCTTCAGTGGTCCAGAGCCCCACAATCCCAACAAGTGGCAGGAGTGCGGGGTACGGTACTGGAGCCACTGGGACCCTGCTTTGCAGCAGGCAGACCACTACTCTTACTCCCACCCACAAAAGACTTATCCCCACTAGGTTTTTGGGTCTTCGAGAGGAAGGTTTTGGTTTACCCGACTGTGACTACGTTTGGGACTCCTCAGCTTTCTGATAGGCCCCTTTTCTTTGTCCTTGTCCTTCCCACTGGAGTCCCTATGGGACACACGGTGGGAGACCTACTTGTCAGCCAACCTAGCCAGCTTAAAGGGGTCCAAAATATTCTGGTCAGCAACATACTGACGCAGCCCTGGTGAACAGCCTTCCGAAAAATGCTCATAAAACAAGAGGTGAGACAATTCAACAAACGTTTTCACTTTGTAACCATCAATCCGCCCCATCATGTTCATGTGTGCAGCACTCACCCAATCAATCCAAGACACATTCTCTCATTTCTTAAATTCCCTGAACCGTTTAAGATTATGGGTAGGCGTCTTGCCAGTCTTGGCAATTAAAGCAGACTTCATACATACTGACCCCTTTCTTCCAAACTCAGTTTCAGAATACAGACATATCCAGTTTAAGGCACTCTGCTTAACAAACACGTAGCCCAATCTCTCTTATCAACATCATGAATTGCACAAGCCATTTCAAACGCTCCAATCCATTGGAAGATATGAGAACGCTCTGCATACACACCAACCAAATCTTTCATAAAATTGGTTGCTGGGGACCTGACACTCTCAACTGGTTTAGCTGAAGTCTCCACTCAAGCTTTCTCTAACTGGATTCGCTGACATTCATTGTCCCGGTTCTTGAGTTCAAGGTCCTTATCTTTGAGTTCAAGATCCCTATCTTTTAGCTTAAGATCCCGATTCTTGAGCTCCACTTGCTGTGCCAGCTCCTCTTTCTTAAATTCAGCATCTATTTCCAACTTGTGATATTCAAAGGCCAATTTCATCCTTAATAACTCAAACTCCAAGGAAGTGCTGTGGTTTGGAACAGAGGCAAGAGGAATGGTGGCATTCCCAGAATCAGATTTGGCGACAACCCTCGGGGTAGAGTCCTCAGTGGTTGCATCCCCCCCTTCAAGAGTTTCACAATCAGTCTGGTAGTCCACCAAGGCAGCTATCAGCTCAGCCCTAGACTTATCCACAAAGTCTAACTCCCTGGCTTCACAAGCACTCTGGAGAGCCTCTAAGCTCATCCGAGTCAATTTACCATTCACAATAGATTCCATTGCTTGTAATGCAGTTATTTTGTACACAACTAAACCTTAATTTAACAAAGTGCAGATATCCTTCGTAAGTGGCACGGTTATACACTGAGTCTTAAAACCATAAGCATCCCACCGCTGCCACCAGTGTAAAGGACCGGAGGGGGGTGTCTGTACCTCCGTTCTCTATATGGTAGAGGAGAGGCACAGAGGACCCCAGCCAAGATACTCTATTATTGGTAACATAGTCGAGCAATGAAGGCCTAGCTTCTCAGGAAGGTGATGTGGGCTGATTCTTAAGTACAGTGTAGTCCCCAAGCACCCACAAAGGAATGTCTGCACACTCTATCGGTTAAAACACAGTCTTCATATAATTAATATTCAAGGTTATATACAATATCACGATAACTCACTTTGTACTTGGTTATCTATAATGGCAAATATATACAATTCTACGTGGTACCACAATTATTATTAGATCTCTTTAAAGTGCATCAACTGTACTATCAAAATGTCACACAGATCAATAAAGAGGGAACCAGCAGTAGGGAGAGGAAGGAAAGCAAGATATGAACAATTGGCAGAAATACTGGTCACTACTGTTAAACACAGCTCTGTGTGGAGATCCCCCCACCTGGGCAACCTGTAGAATAAGAATACAAGCCCAGTCCATATATTGTTCACACTAGACTTCTCAATAGTTCTGCAACCCCAAAGTACCTAGAGTTGTAGCGTTCCTCGGCAGGGAATCGATGGCCCTTCTTGAGTGCACTCCCTTTAAGGCAGGAGTCACGGGTCGTCGAACGTCCAACAGAGAACAGGGTGAGCTATGACGGTGAAGTGGCAGTTTAGCTTAGCGGTGCTCATTGACGGGGAAGCGTAAATGTCCTGCCAGGAAGAGGCATGCGGGGCACCTCAGTGTCGATAGTTCTGGACCGCAAAGAGTTTGAAGAACTACGGCCCAGCAAGTGCGTCGAGTTGTCAGCATCTCTGTGGTCTTTGGGTGGCAGGAAACCCAGCGACGATGCGGACAAGAGCGTCCTTGGATTTGAAAGTTCTTAGGCAAACGGGAGCACGGCGGCCCCGGTCGGCAATGGTGGTCGTCGACAGTGGCGGACAACAGTCCGGGTGCTTCTCCTTGGGATTCCACAGCAGTCCCTGTCTCGGGTCGGCAGCCTGTCGACGGTCTGTCTACCAGGGAGCTTTGGCAAAGATAAGCTGGTGCACGATGGTCCCTCGTAGCTCGGGAAGAGGGTGCCTTACCAGGTCCTCTCTGGGTCAGTGCTTGGAGGAAAAGCAGCTTCCAGATTGTGAAGGAGAGCGACAGCAATTATTCTCATCCAGCAGGGCTTCAAGGTCAAGCTTCAGTTACTCCAGTTACTCGTCGTAGTGGACTTCAGCTTCTGAACACGATTCCTAGCAGTGAGAAGTCCCCAGATATACTGTTGATCTCCCATTCATTCCGCTGGGTCATACTCAAACATCCAATCACGACGAAGGGCATTCATGCAGGCAGGCAGCCAATCAGGCACACACTTCTCTCCAGACACTCACAACAAGTTATGTGTATTGGGACAAGTACCCAGCCATTCAACACTCCACACTGCATTCATACAGGTTTCGGGCAGGGCTGTCTCAGTCATTGGCCCTCATTACAAGTCAGGCGGTGGACCATGGTGCTATTAGCACCATGGTCCATGCCGGATTCCGGCATGGTGTATGGCGGAATTACCGCCCCCATCACAAGGTTGGCGGGGGCGGTAATTCCCCATTCACCATTTGCCCTTCCCCATTCCCATTTTGCCCCATAGGGCATAATGGGAGTGGGGAAGGCGCTAATTATGGCACCGTAAATTACGGTGCCGTAATTAGCTCCAAAGTCCCTTTGCGGGTTGGATTTTTAATGCCTGCTAAAAGCAGGCGTTAAACACCAACCCGCAAAGGGACACTTGTAATCAGGCGTTAAGGGTTTAACGGCGCCGACGCTCTTTACGGCGCCGTTAACCCCTTAACGCCTGACTTGTAATGAGGGCCATTGTGTCAAACACCAGATACTAGACACCTGCAACATAGAATGCATATTCGTCACACACTCCATTCACCCAGGTCCCACCCACAGGCGTACCCACCACATACGGTCGTTGGGAAGGCTCCAGCCAGTCTGGTCAGCACTTCCCCACACTACCATATATGGAACTTCCACCCAACAGCCAGTCAGGGGGAAGGGACAGAGTCAGGGCTTCCCGGGACTTCGGGAAGATCAAGGTAACAGGCGATGGAAGGCAAGAGGAATGTCCCCACAGGTTATAAATTGGTGATACGGTATATATATTACCTGTACACACCTCTTTCTCTCTGACCAAACAAAAAAATTAGATCATTTACTTTGATTTTGTCACTTAACCAGATATGAAGTCACACCCTATACATCAAGGATGTTTTTCGATTATTTAATAAAGAGCATAAGACAATATATTACACATGAGCCTCTGTGACATTTCACTGGCTGTTAGACACTTTTTTTCTTTTTTTGTGTCAGGCTCAAAACATATGACAATCAGATCAACAATATCTCAATAAATCATACACCATACAGAACGATAATGATCAAAAAAACCTGCATCAATTGCAAAAAGAAAAACTATACATTTTGAAAAGACAAACAAGAAAAAATTAAACATAGAAAGGAGAGATTTTCCTTTCAATAGAGACACTGAATGTCACGAAAAATACATTCTTCTTCTATATCCAAGAAGTCTTCTGAGATTACTTTGCTTCCATCCTGTTTCAATTATGGAAAACCTCAGATAATACTGCTCGGGTTTCACTTCTTACAAAACTGCTCGGGTCTACGTATAGGATCTGGCCTAGCAGGTGCAGGCACAGATATCACCTCTGGGGGCCGAAAAAGGTCAACCAGGTGTGGTCAAATACGTTTCGGCGTAAAGACTTTAACAGAAAACGCCTTCCTCAGGACCAAAGGTCAGATGTGTAAGACATTAACCCCTCAAATGGGGTTTCGAAGTAAAGCACAAAACCAGCAGGACCGGATATAAATGCAAAAATGTCGACTCACTGAAGGGCACCAAGGTGCACTTCACCAGATGTAGTCTGTGTCTGCTACAAAATGCCTGAAGCAAAACAAAAAGCCAAGCCACAATGTGTATATTTATAATCCTCTAGTCTCGAAGAGTACTAAAGAGGATAAAACATGTTAGTAACAAGGAGTAAAGCGTATAATTAAAAGCAATACCTTGCTATAATGTTCTTAAGAGGCCCTGTGTTTTCAAGTTGGGCTCTAATATCTGTGGCTGCTGGATGTTCACTGTTTGTGAATCCGTCTAGGAGCGAAAGAGAAAAAAATACAAATGGCATGTCAAAGGTGCACTATCGTTGTGTGCTAGCCGTAGTTATAAAAGAAAAAGATTTGAATTGTTAACAGGCAGCAAACACAAACTCACCAACTTCTGTAATGCGGCAAAGTTGCTTCCTGCACTATAATTAAGCACACGATTCTTCAAGAAACAGAGCATATACCGTCGCTCTGAGAATCCAAATAAGTCAGTCCGTTTGATAACGCGCTGCACAAAGGTCTCCCCGTTACCGTGTGACAGAGTAAACAGGGCAGCCTGTATGTGCTCCAGTGTATTTACAATGGTTTGTATTGGAGCATCGAGTTGCGTGACGTACAGCGGGTAGTCCACGCTTCCATAGTGGTTGGGGACTGCATCAGTAGTCCAGGTTGGGGGAAGAGCGCCATTGTTATGATAGCGGTCAAGTAGGAAAGTGCATCCTGTGCAATCTGTCAGTGACTCTTGTAATCAACGTCTTGTCAACTCACCCACATAGGGCTCTGTTTAAAATCTCTATAACATTTTATGTCTCTAAAAAATGGATTCAAAATCTGCAGTGCTGAAGCACATTATACTCGTTAGATTTATATTTGCTTACATGGCACCTACTACACTTTGATTACTAGAGGCCATCAGTCATCTTCACTTTACCTACCACCTTGTTTAGTGCCCGTTTTTTTGCAGACTCTGGCAGCCACTCTTTCTTCCTAGTTGGTTGACACTGCAGCCATCTATTGTACTTCATTTACTTCCCCATAGCTGATATACACGAGGTTAAGTTAACCTTTTGGGACATCAGGCTATTTTTGAACAGCCTGCAGCTATTTGAGGGGCATTAGCCTGCCAAACATTATGGCATATATTATTAAGACCTCATTGCCATTAAGTCTTTGATGTTGATTCTACCTGTCATTTGAAATATTGGCCCTTGTTATTACAGAGAAATCCTCTTGGGTAGGATGCACTTTCCTACTTGACCGCTATCATAACAATGGCGCTCTTCCCCCAACCTGGACTACTGATGCAGTCCCCAACCACTATGGAAGCGTGGACTACCCGCTGTACGTCACGCAACTCGATGCTCCAATACAAACCATTGTAAATACACTGGAGCACATACAGGCTGCCCTGTTTACTCTGTCACACGGTAACGGGGAGACCTTTGTGCAGCGCGTTATCAAACGGACTGACTTATTTGGATTCTCAGAGCGACGGTATATGCTCTGTTTCTTGAAGAATCGTGTGCTTAATTATAGTGCAGGAAGCAACTTTGCCGCATTACAGAAGTTGGTGAGTTTGTGTTTGCTGCCTGTTAACAATTCAAATCTTTTTCTTTTATAACTACGGCTAGCACACAACGATAGTGCACCTTTGACATGCCATTTGTATTTTTTTCTCTTTCGCTCCTAGACGGATTCACAAACAGTGAACATCCAGCAGCCACAGATATTAGAGCCCAACTTGAAAACACAGGGCCTCTTAAGAACATTATAGCAAGGTATTGCTTTTAATTATACGCTTTACTCCTTGTTACTAACATGTTTTATCCTCTTTAGTACTCTTCGAGACTAGAGGATTATAAATATACACATTGTGGCTTGGCTTTTTGTTTTGCTTCAGGCATTTTGTAGCAGACACAGACTACATCTGGTGAAGTGCACCTTGGTGCCCTTCAGTGAGTCGACATTTTTGCATTTATATCCGGTCCTGCTGGTTTTGTGCTTTACTTCGAAACCCCATTTGAGGGGTTAATGTCTTACACATCTGACCTTTGGTCCTGAGGAAGGCGTTTTCTGTTAAAGTCTTTACGCCGAAACGTATTTGACCACACCTGGTTGACCTTTTTCGGCCCCCAGAGGTGATATCTGTGCCTGCACCTGCTAGGCCAGATCCTATACGTAGACCCGAGCAGTTTTGTAAGAAGTGAAACCCGAGCAGTATTATCTGAGGTTTTCCATAATTGAAACAGGATGGAAGCAAAGTAATCTCAGAAGACTTCTTGGATATAGAAGAAGAATGTATTTTTCGTGACATTCAGTGTCTCTATTGAAAGGAAAATCTCTCCTTTCTATGTTTAATTTTTTCTTGTTTGTCTTTTCAAAATGTATAGTTTTTCTTTTTGCAATTGATGCAGGTTTTTTTGATCATTATCGTTCTGTATGGTGTATGATTTATTGAGATATTGTTGATCTGATTGTCATATGTTTTGAGCCTGACACAAAAAAAGAAAAAAAGTGTCTAACAGCCAGTGAAATGTCACAGAGGCTCATGTGTAATATATTGTCTTATGCTCTTTATTAAATAATCGAAAAACATCCTTGATGTATAGGGTGTGACTTCATATCTGGTTAAGTGACAAAATCAAAGTAAATGATCTAATTTTTTTGTTTGGTCAGAGAGAAAGAGGTGTGTACAGGTAATATATATACCGTATCACCAGTTTATAACCTGTGGGGACATTTTTTGTTGGTTTTTGCTGATTGTTTTCCCCAGTCCACCACAGAGTAGGGGATTTACCCTTCAGTACATATAGATGGAAGGCAAGAGGCCATGGGGACCATTTGTCTCCATCAGGAATCTACCGATTCCAATGACAGGGCCTGGGCATCCCAAAATGGAGGACGCTCAGGGCACCAGTCAATTCAGCATGGAGCTGCCACCAGCCCGTACCCTGCTCTGTGGGTCACACACAGGTGCCCAAAAACATACAGTAGGGCCACAGGGTTGTACCCCTACCCATGGGTGCCATAAGGGTATCCCATGGGTCTGTTCACCAAAACCAAAGGAGAGAGCTGCACCGCCAGGAGTCCCACATGAACTCCTGCATGGAAAACACGACAGAACACATGATAAAAAGCAGTAAAGGACAAGGATACGGAGGCCCTGTCCCTCCGATGCATTTCCAGCATCACAGTGACCTGCAGGTCGCCAGTGCTGCCAGAGCAGACATGGCTTTATCTGGTCTCTACCGCATTTCTGATCTCAAACTTATTACTGCTTGTATTTATAAGGAAATAACTGATGGATTGAAGACAATAGCTTTTTGGACTTCTATGTATTTATACTTTAGACCCCCACCATAGCTGTACCACCATTGGGGAAAAAGCCTTTTTTGTTATTAGCTAAATCTCCAGGGCAACATGGGGAGGTCCTGGGGTTTAGTTTCACATCTGAAGAAATCGCCAGCAGCACATGGCCTTTCAATCTTACACAAAATTGCTTTAATTAACATCTTATACGGCACACAATTTAACATTATATGCATATTATTCTAGACTGGGACATGTACATGAGAACACCACCCAAGCTTGAAAGCCTGGTGGGTATTTTGCTGAGCATATGATTAATCGAGATGTTGGAAAAACGAAAAATGACATTATTTTTATTTAATGTACATGTAAAATGCTCCTTTTTACGTCAGCTGCTTGAACCACAATTCTGTCATCCCATTGAAGAAACCGTGCACTGCGTTTTTCATATCTGTCAGTGCAGCTCTCCATAGATTGTCAAAACATCCTTACACGTGTCTTTCTTTCCCTTCATGAAATGCATTGTGCACATTTTAGCCTCTTGAAATTGAGGCCCACTTTCTGTCCTTTGTGATCTGTGCTGGCCTTAGGCTTTAGTGGGCATGCATGAATGACTTGGGCCTTTTTATTTGTCACATTCAGGGGCTTTATTTCTATAATAGTACCGATCTACAAAAAAGGCCATTGAGTCGATCCATCAAATCACAGACCCATTGGTTTACTGAACGTCCCCTAGAAAATGGTTGCTTCTTTGTTGCTATGGACCTACTAGCATGGGCCTAGTTGGCCAAAAGACAGGACATCTATCAGAAGGGTTTCATGAAGGGTATGGCGACTGCCACCCACGGGTTTACTTTGGGTTTTCACAAGGGAGAAGCCATTGAGAATTATAGACCTGTTTACGTTGCTTTTATTGACTTCTCCATGGCATTTGACAGAATTGATCGTTGTAAGCTCTGGTCTAAATTACAGGCATGGGGATTTGCGAAGGATTTTCTGAACATGATTATTACTTTGCACTCCAGCACTTTTATAAGAGTCATGTTAAATAAACAGGGTCTACTTTCCAAACCGAAAGAAACAAGACACAGCCTTAAACAGGGTGGAATCTTAGCCCTTCTCCTTTTTAGTCTTTTTATCTCAGACATTTCAAAGGCCTTTGAAGGAATTTGTTGTTTCCCTCCCCACCTTGCAGGCAAACCCATTCCTTATCTCTTTCACGCCGGTGACATGGTTCTGTTGGACTTCACCCTGATTAGTCTGCAATGGCTTCTCGTGGGTCTGGAACCTTACACTAAGACCAACGACTTAAACATCAATGCAAGCAACTGCCCCCCTGGCAACCTTTGCACTTGGGGACTGTTTTCTGTATCCCTACAGCCCCTACTAGCACTTGACACCTGATGTCTGCACTTACCCTTGCACTTGCCTCCAGCTGGCTGCACTTTTTATTTATTGTTTTATGTATTTATTTATTTATTTATGTATTGATTTTTACTGTTGAACTATGTACAGCACTGCCCCGCCCCCTCCACCTGCACTTGCGCAATCTCAATGTCACCTGGCCGAGTAGAATTGTTGTCTCTGTTTTCCCTCTGTTCCCCCTCCCTTGCCTCGTCGTGCCTTGAAACACTTGTGTATAGGCGCGTTATAAATGCCATATCATATCATATGAAGACATTTCTCTCCTGAACGGAAACTTAGATCTGCTATGTTCAAGTGGACTTTGGCTACTACTGAATTAGAACGTGGCACTTACTTTAAATAATTGTGTTTTTACTTTCACAAAACTCTTCACCAAAATTAATTTCATCTGTACCTGAGGTCCAAAATGTTAGCGCTCGCTGCCCAAGCAAACCAATTGAATAACAAATATGGTCAATATTCATTGACGCCGGTTTTAGAGTTTTATAATAAAAAGGTTCTGCCAGTGGTCACTGACGGTGCGGACACATTTTTGGCGATTTGTGTCAACCAACTGCACCAAATTTGAGGGGTGCTTTTGGAGGAAATTCTGAAACCCCCCACAGGGGTTCCGCTGCGGTAATGAGATAGGAACGGACTCAATCCTCCATAGGAGTTCAATCACGTCAGAGAGAGAAAATGGATGGGGAAATCTGACCACCACTACACACATGAGTCCCACATCGCAACAATGGAATGTAAGTGTATAACGCGAACCCCGAGTTGATTGTCCCTTGCCCCATAAAGCCAATGGGAACTGGATTGGATACACAGAACTCAAGCAGTGCGTAAACACCATCTGTCTGTGGGAATTCTGCTTAATGTCAGGTCACGGGGTAACATCCCCCATTATCTGGTCCAATTCCCGAGTGCTTTATGGCGGTCCCGACTAGTACGCATCAAGTTAAACTTGTTACCAACCAGAGAAATCCTAGGGGTTAGGGAAAGCTGGGGCGGGGCCAAAGACGTTGCTGCTCTTGTCAAACGGGAGGGACTATTGAGTCCCTCTTCCATTTGTTACTAGAAGGCCAGGTATTAAATGTGCAGCAAATGTTTTAATTGGAGCATCTTTTAGAAGGTTTTAGAACGCTTCATAGCAGCATTGTGTAGCAACACATTGGCCCTCATTACGACCTGGGCGCAACGGGATACCGGGCACCGGTAAGGACACCGGTGCCGGTAATCCCTTTGCGCCCTATTCCGGGGTCCCTTTGCGGGTCCTTCCTTAACGCCTGGTTTTAGCAGGCGTTAAGGACGGGACCCGCAAAGGGACTTCAGAGCTAATACTGGTTCCGCAAATTGCGGTACCGTTATTAGCTCCATCCCCATTCCCATTGAGCCCTATGGGGGCTCGAATGGGAATGGGGAATGGTATTTTCAATGGGGACTTACCGGTCCCGCAAAGGTCGGACTAGACCGGTAAGTCCACATTGAACCAGGGCGTATACGGTACCGGTAATGGTGCTAATCATGGCGCTAATAGCTATATATATCACTATACATTTCATGGAGTATGTTCTTCATTTGAAGAAGATTTTGAGAATTCCATTTTAGGCGACTGCCACGATTGTTAATACCGATGTGTGCAGTATTTGGATTTCTCTCCTGGGATAACCATGCAGTTGGAAATTTAAAACACAAAAACAATTTATTATAAATTGGCATTACATTCATTGTTTCAATCTGTGGACGAAACTCTTGGCTCACATAGATGTGATCTAATCCTGCACCGGAGGTGCCCCTTTCCCAGGTGTTACATATCGGAGCAACACCATTGCACATGTTATTAAGCATAACCAGACCTCTATCTTTCATGATTTCATGCCATGTGTTTTCATCACTTGTCTGAAGAGTGTTTTGGTCTGAAAGCAGATGCAGGTTTAAGTCACCTACGATCAGTATAGTCACAGGGTCAATGATTTGGGCTATTTTATCAAGATGCCATAGTAAGATGGTGAAAAATTTATCTGATGTAAGATTTAGCCTACTCCAGTATATATTCACAATAGCAATGTTAACTTTGGCTCTTGTTAGTCTGACAACCTGGAAATACGGGGAGGGAGATGAATACTGCTCTCCAGTGAACCCACAGGTTTTCTTGACTGCTAGTAATAGGCCACCTGATGGTCTGCCTTTTGATTTTTTTAGTGCCAAGGTATTGAAAATGATATGTGTCCCATGTAGGAGTTTCAATAAGCCACGTCTCTTGGAGGGCAATGATGTCATATTCCTCGAGTTTACTTTGCTTGGAGTTTATAAAATGGCTGTTACCTCTCGTATTCCAAGAGACTAGTTTGATTGTGGCCTGGGAAAGAGTCAGTTATGATCTGCTCGCATAGTTCTGTGGATTAGACTTCTGACTTGATGTGACATTTCTGGATTGATAAATATTTAGGTGTGGTTTATCTGTTTGCTCCCCGGCTAAAGGGTTGATCTGTGAAAATATAAATCTCATATCAAACAGATCCATTCTAGCTTGCCATATTAGATTGTAGATTAAGGCAGACTTGACATAAATGTTAGCTTCGAAGGTGTTTTCCTGGCTTGCAAATTCAATCAGCTTGAGGTCAGTCGAGGTTAATTCTTTCAGAATTGGAATTTCTGTGCATATGTTCAGTATACTTGTACGATTGAGTACATAGCTTTGAAAGGGTTGAGCCCGGCATTTCAAATTCAAACAGAGGGACCCTAGTCGTTTGGTTGAAGCCAACTGGTTTGTAGCTGCTAAGGCCTGTAAAGATTTTTGAATCTGAGTAGGAATATTAGGTAGATTACTCTGTTGCTGCTCTTTTGATCTAGCTGTGACGCTTGGTCCATGAAGTAGAGGGCCAACCTCAGGAAAAGTGATACTAGAGTACACCGGAACGTTAGAGGTTGAGCACATGTATCAGCTATATAAGATTCAATTGATGATTTAATCAACTCTTGTAGATCTTGCTGTGAAGAAGTTCTTGGAGGAAGTAGTTCTGCTTTTGTTGATTGAGTTTTAGGTTTATCAAATATGGTCTGGATTTGTAATTGTGAAGTTTATGTTAGATTGGATGTCATCGGTAACACCTGGGCTTCAGTCCAGTTACATTCCCTTTGGTTGCTCAGTCTACTGGAAGTTGAGTTTAGTATTCTCGTAGGGTCAGCATTTTTTACAATATCCGTCAGGTTATCAGCTTTGGGAATGCGGTTCATGAAGAGATAATTTGCTTGAACACTTCCAGTTTGTAGAGTCTGATATGCCTTAATGGATTCTCGAATTTCTTCTCTTAGATTTTCAATGGATATTTGGGTTATTGGAGGTCCAAGATTAGAGGGGCCAGTTAGGTCAATAGCGGCTGATGTGTTGTTGTCCTTGAACATGGTCGTCATTGACGCTGGTACTACGATTTTATTCACATCCGAAAGGACGATATTTCGCTTAGGTCATTAGTTTGTTTAGATAAGGTCACCAAGGCGTCTATTGGTTCATATGGTGCCATTAATTGAGGTCTCATCTCTGTAGTATTGGATGCATCTATTTTCTTTACAGTTTTCGACTGAATTCTTACATATTTACATCTTTTAGATCTTTGTTTTTTGGGGCCATTTTGACCAATTGATTTGACTTGATTCATACTACTCCCTTTAGGAAGTGTGAGTTTGTTAGAACCATCTGTTTGTTCAATATTATTCAGTCCGAAGAGATCAAATATATTTTTCTTCACCTGAGGTGGATCAATTGTATCTGATAAAACTCCTGATGTCAGGATGGTCTGTGCTGGCCCAGCCATTTGTTGATTTTCAGGTGGTTGATCGTAAGTCTCAAAATATTCATAGGAATCTGTGGCGAAAAAGATTTTTCCGATTCTTCACTGTGTATTTCGGGTTCCTTTACCAGCTCATTGCCATTTCCGCGGGTGTATAGGCTGGTTTTTCTGTAATATATTTCAATGTTTCTGTAATGTTCCGACTAGGGTCGGCTCTAATCTGCTCTTTTGTTGTGTGTTCAAACGTCACTGCCATCTCTAGAAGCTTTTCAAACAGTTTTGATTGTTGGGTCACCTTGTTGTCCAAGACTTCATATAACTTCGCTATTGACAGTAACGCTGCGTTCATGGCACTCAGCGTATTGTTCAGGGCTGGAGCCTCAGGAAACGAGAAACGCTTTGATTGAGCCTTTTGAATGAAGAAGTCAGACTCACGGGTTACTTCTTGGAATCTCCTCCGCCGTGGGGTGGGGGCTATGAAAGAAGGTGATGCATCAACCATTTGGGTGTCTGATTGTGTTGAGAGATTAGATTGATGAGAATGATTTTCATGATTACAGCAGGGCACAGGGTTTTGAGGAATCGCCATGGTTTGTTCAGATTGTTCAAGTAAACTTCGCGTGTGCTCTTCTTGTAACTGTATAAGATCTCCTGAATTCGAGCAAATGTACAATATGTCAGCTTCTTGAATTTCAGAGCTGGATGAAGTATCCAAAAAATCAAGAGCCTCATGATCAATGTCACCTGTTAAGGTTAAACATTCATAGGCTTTTCGCAGTTTTACTTGGGCTTCCACTGAGCATATAATAGGCTCCATAATTTGAGAAGTTATTTCTGCGGGTTCAGCTACAACACCCTCACCAGACTTCCGTCTCTCGTTTATGGAATTTTTGTTTGCTTCGCTTGGAATTATTGAGTTTTGCTGCATTTCAATTGGAAGTAGTGCTTTTGAGATGGCTACTGATACTAGAGTGGTGTCAGTGACTTCAGTTAATGACCCTAGTCCAATGATTTGCTCATTTGCTGGGGATTCTCTCTTGTTCATGCAGATATTTTCTGTGTCGCGCTTGGTTATTGATCTCTGCTGCTTTTTGACTGAGGATAATTCAGTTGCAATAGCAGCTGATTCCAACGTAGTGTCGGTTAGTTCTGTCAAAATCCTCAGCTCGGTAGCTTCCTGGCAAGCTGGTCTAGAAGCTGTTTCAGGCAAGGTTACTCGACCATTAGCTAACTGCAGGTTGAGATCAAGCAAAGGCTTCACTGGTAACATTTGTATTTTAATATTCGCTTGCTCAGAATCTGGATTTTCATTTCTCTCAAGTGTCCATTCTGAGTTTGTATGGACAAGAGTTTGGACAATAGAGTTAGTAGTGCTAGTGGCCAGTTGCTGTGTCGGCCGAGTTGACTTTGCGCCTAGCGCTTGATTTTTTCAATAAAAGCATTTGCTCCTGTTTGAGTATCAGAATCATATTAGGAGCGAATGTCAGCTAACAACGATGAGGCACGGCGTAATTTAGCACCTGCGATGGCCGGACACAGTAAAGCTGACTTGGTTAGAGGGCGCTTCGCTGCATCCGATTGAACTTTGGTTGGTATAGATGACAACCCCGCCATCACAGGCATACCGGATTTCAACGTGAATTTCCTTGCTGTCATGATTTTACGTACGTTAAATTAGAGGGAATATTTAAATAAATTATATTTGTAATTTTCTAGTTACAAGAGAGCTTAGCGCTCCTAAAAAGTTGAATAGAGAATGATATGAGTACAATAAATCAATGAACTGCTACAATTCGAAAAAAAAAGCTGCTTACGCTATAGTTTAGCATGCTAGACGGCTAGACAGTACCACCACACGGCCGGGATCAAAGAGGGAACACCTCTGCAGTCTCCCGTCCGATAGTCACGCCACCAGAGCCAAACAGCCGCACAACAGCCAGCGGGCTTGTCTCCTCCGGGCTTACTGCCGCAAGGGTGGATGGCAGTGCGTTTTAAAGCTGGTGTGGATCACGTGATGTGTCACGTGATTAGCGCAGGCCCAGCCTCCTCAGAGCAGCGTTCGAGTGCCTGCACCTGCAAGAGCCCCGTCTCAGCTCGCAGTGCAGGTCAGTTAAAGTTAGTAAAAACGAACGTTCTTCACCATAAAAAAGCACTTTTGTTTCTCAGGAGTCAAATTACATCGCTTCCTGTGATGTCATCAGATGACAAGGGTCATGTGATGTCAATTCCACTACCCCCGGCATTTTGGTGAAATGACATCCCTGCTTGCTGAGTGATTGACATGTGTTAAAGATGTATGTTTTAACCCACAAGAATAACATTTTTTTTTTAAGATAAGGGTTTTAGTTGTGTGGTGTGTGGGTGAGGGTGGATGTTTCTAATGCTTAAGAAGTGGAGTCTGTGTGTGCTGGCTGTGACGATGATACAATGGCAGAGTTTCACGACCCTGTCACACAGAACCGCACGCTTTCAAGCCATGGCTGGGGGGGTGGGGGTCGTCGGATCAGTGGGGCCGGTGGCGAGAGTGGCAAGGTGGGAGAGGGGAGAAGAGTGTTTGTGGGAACCGGGAGAAAGGTGACTGCCATCTTTTAGGAGTTAAACATTAGGGAGTGCAGAGCCATCTAGTGGCAGAAGACGGTTATGCGATCAGAGATTGGGGGTTTGAGAGAAGTCTACCCGAGAATGGGAGGAAATGAGTTTGCCAGGGAGTAGGTACATACTGTGAATAGAAGGTGGATGTGTGTGCAGAGCTGATATAACCATATATGTTAAGTGCATCCGATGGAAAGAACTTAACACTCAAAGCTTCCATTGAAATTGTGTCCCAACTTGCAAAGTTGTGAAGTCAGCAATGCATAGAATTCTGCCAGTGGAATAAAAACTTTGCACACCTGACCTTGTAATACCTTAGAGCTCTCTGCCAGTGCCGGTTTTGAAGAGTGAAATACTCTATACATTACACATGTTCCCAGAAAATGTCCCCCAAAATCTATTAGTTTTCTCATGAAAGGTGGCGATTTGCGGTTGGCAAAAGCGCCCCCTTTAATGTGTTTGTTTGTTTTGTTTGTTTGTTTTATTTATAATGCGCGAGCGTACCAGGGGGTATCAGGGCGCAGCCTTTACAAGAATTTTCGAAACTTGGTTACAGTAGAAAGAATATACATAATACAGGAATAAAATACATGAATGTTATATACAAGTCAGAAGTAGGCCTGCAGGCCACTATATACAGGTAAGCAGGAAGGCACATGTGGTTACAGCTTCTGCGGGTGGCGCTGGGCACATCAAAGACTTAGTGGGTCTTGAGTTTCAACCAGGAGACTACTAGTGAGCGGAAATTTGGGTAGGGCATGTCAATTCTAAGGTAAGGAGGCAAGGAATTGCCTGTCCGGGCCTGTGGGCGCAGACAGCCGCTCACCTGCCCACGGGGGTCCCTGCCCCTCCAGCCTCGGATGACTCTTCGTGTTTCTTAGCGGGCCATTGTCTCTGCGGATGGCCCCAGCTATTAGCCATCCTATTGGCTGATCTGGGCGGGCCGAACCCTCTCATAGTTGCACTTGTGTTTGTCTCCTTCGCGGTAGGTGGGGGCCAGTGCTGAAAAGGGCCAGTACAGTCTGGACTTGCGAGGGATTTGTTACAGGGCCCGCCGCGTCTGAGAGCGCAGGAACCCAAAGGCTCTTCCTTGGAAACACAAGCAGCTGATTGGACGCATGAATAGATGGGGGCTGGAGGGGGGCTTTTCAAGAAATGCTGCATCTTTCCTGCGCCGGGCAGCGCATTGAGGCTCGGCCCTATTCAAGGAGCGAGAGAGTTTAGAAAGGAAGCGTGGGCTCTATTCAGGGCCCCCATTGCCCCCTCACAATGCAGGATTTCTGTAACCTATCGCCGGAGAGCCGGGCGCCAATTAGGGCTTTGAGGCAGCGCTTCTTAGGCGAAACTTTCAGTAGCTGAGGCCTCCCTCTCGAGGGGGGCATTATTTTGGCTGTTTCAATCCTTATTCCCTGTAATAATTAATAAGACACGTGAGGGCTGGGGTTTGTATAGAGGCAGGGCCGCCCCCGGGAGCAGACTGACAGTGGGTGGCAATAGGCCAGGGGTCAGGTGGGGGGCTGGAAAGAAAGCAGGAGGGGTGAAGTGGAGGGGGGGGGTAGCCGTGCAAAGCAAAGAGACAGAGGAAGGAAACATGGCACAGCCCCAAGCGACCGGGGGGAGGGGGCGCTGGGGGGGAGGGGGAGGCGGGCAAGACACAGGGGAAGGGGCCATGAAACAGCCCCAGCGCAGGATAAAGGTTCACCAGGCCCCGCTGCTGGCTGGCCACGAGGCGTGTGTTCTAAAGCGTTTACATTGAATGAGTTCACCTACATCTCCCTCAACTCATACTGGAGGCAGATATGAGAATAGGCGAACGAGGGTCTAATATGATGGGATAGGCTATTTATAACGTCTTAATACCCAGAGGTAAGCGTGGACCCGGGATCGAACCTGTGGTGCTCAGCGTCGTCTTGCTTCCAAGGCGAGCACATTACCCCTGAGCTATCCTCCCAAGGTTGTCTAAAGTCCCCCGAAAGACCTATGTCTGCTCAAGGCCAGGCTAGGGACATCATTTCATCAAAATGCCAGGGGTAGCGGACATGGCATCACACGATCTATGACCTCCGATGACATCACAGGACGTGATGACATTTGATCCCACCCCAAAGTGAAATCACGTGAAGTGATGGAACACGATCTTTCACCCCTTGAAAAAACAGGAAGTGACATCACATAGCATTGATCCGAAGTACACTACAAAACATATGGTTACAATATGGCTGTAACGTGAGAAACGTTTCATCAGGAATGGATCACCATATGTATCATTAATATCAGTCTATATAGGCCCGTATTAATGCAGCGCCTCCAGAAGCAAAGAGCCACACGCGTGCCACAGCCCGGGAGCTTACATGTCTGAAAAGGTGTGTTTTTAGGGGTAGCTAGGAGGCCACAGGGCTACCAAAGGAGACTCCACAACTGATATCCCTGGGCCAGGCCCCAGGCTCGCAAACAGGCAAAGGCTTGCAGCCAGGTCCCAGGCTCGCGGCCAGGCCCCAGGCTCATGGCCAGGCAAAGGCTCGCGGCCAGGCCCCAAGCTCGCGGCCAGACAAAGGCTCGCAGCCAGGCAAAGGCTTGCAGCCAGGTCCCAGGGTTGCAGCCAGGCCAAGCCTCGCGACCAGGTCCCAGGGTCGCAGCCAGGCCAGGCCCGCAACCAGGCCCAGGCTCGCGGCCAGGCCCCAGGGTTGCAGCCAGGCCAAGCCTCGCGACCAGGTCCCAGGGTCGCAGCCAGGCCTCCGGCTCGCAGCCAGGCCCCAAGCTCGCGGCCAGGCAAAGGCTCGCGGCCAGGCAAAGGCTCGCGGCCAGGTCCCAGGGTCGCAGCCAGGCCAAGCCTCGTGACCAGGTCCCAGGGTCGCAGCCAGGCCAGGCCCGCAACCAGGCCCAGGCTCGCGGCCAGGTCCCAGGGTCGCAGCCAGGCCAAGCCTCGCGACCAGGTCCCAGGGTCGCAGCCAGGCCAGGCCCGCAACCAGGCCCAGGCTCGCGGCCAGGCCCCAGGGTTGCAGCCAGGCCAAGCCTCGCGACCAGGTCCCAGGGTCGCAGCCAGGCCTCAGGCTCGCAGCCAGGCCCCAAGCTCGCGGCCAGGCAAAGGCTCGCGGCCAGGCAAAGGCTCGCGGCCAGGTCCCAGGGTCGCAGCCAGGCCAAGCCTCGTGACCAGGTCCCAGGGTCGCAGCCAGGCCCGCAACCAGGCCCAGGCTCGCGGCCAGGCCCCAGGGTTGCAGCCAGGCCAAGCCTCGCGACCAGGTCCCAGGGTCGCAGCCAGGCCAACGCTCGCGACCAGCCCCAGGCTCGCGGCAAGGCACCCAGATTCACTGCTTAAACGCCTCTTGGAGAAGTCTGTGCTGCCTCCAGATTTTATGGACAGCTCAATCTGAGGCCTGCTACTGCTTGCCCCGCAAAACATGTAGTTCTTGGGAAGATGACCCCTGCCCCCATGTGATGAGACTCACAGTCTCGTGACATTAATGATGGCGCCGTTTACTTTGCATTTCCCCCCATTATCTGGGCGTCGCGCTTCTTTCTTTGTCTTTTTTCTTCTACCCTGCTCCCCCCTCACCCCTTCAAGCCTACTCCTGCAGGAGTCTGTCCTGATACATTCTGGTTTCACCATCACGGTCTTGTGGCCAATGCTGGATTTGACTTTGGTGGACTTCATTCATTCACAGTGCGTCCCCCTTTCTCAACTCTCATGCTGGACTTCCTTTGCATCTTGTACTCATGGTGGCCCTGAATCATGCTGTTCCCATCTTCATCTTGTATCCTGGCTTGCAACATCATGGGGGTCATTACGACCCTGGCGTTAAGGGTTTAACGGCGCCGTAAAAGGTGTCGGCGCCGTTAAACCCTTAACGCCTGATTACGAGGTCCCTTTGCTGGACCCGACCTTAACGGCTGGTTTTACCAGCCGTTAAAGTAGGGTGCCGCAAAGGGATCTCGGTGCTAATTACGGTACCGCAATTTGCGGTACCGTACTTAGCACCTTCCCCAGTCCCATTGAGCCCTAGGGGGCGAAAAATGGGAATGGGGAAGAGCCATGGGCCCTCATTACAACCCCGGCGCTAAACCATGGCGCTATTAGCACCATGGTTGGTGCCGGTGTTGTAACGAGTCCGCCATGGTGGAATGAGGAAATACCGCCCCGCCAACCATGGAATGGGGCGGTATTTCCCCATTCCACCATGGAATGGGGCGGTATTTCCCCATTCCACCATGGCGGACTTGTTACAACACCGGCACCAACCATGGTGCTAATAGCGCCATGGTTTAGCGCCGGGGTTGTAATGAGGGCCCATGTGTTCCTACTGACTTCTGCAACTGTATTCACTCTCCCCTCTTGCTTCTCCACTCTTTTGACTGCTAACTCTGTTCTCTCCCCCTTTCCCTTCTCCCTTTTCCTATCTCCTCCCCTTACTTTCATCTATGCACTTACTCTATCAGAATTGTCCCTGGAACTAGTGTGATAGCAACCTCATCTCTCTCCTCCCCCCACCCCCCTCCAGCACTATCTGAAATGTCGTCAGGCCTAGTATGATAGCAACCTCGTCTGTCGCTCCCACATCCCCTTACTGTCCCCTCCACCCCCCTCCCTCCAGCCCGATCTGACACGTTGTCAGGCCTAGTATGATAGTCGCTTGTTTTGTTCCTCCTCTCCCTTTCTGCACCCCTCTCCCTCACCTTTTGTTTTTCTCCGGCTCTACCAGAAATGTTGTCAGGCCTAGTACCATAGTCGCCTGTCTGTTTCCATTTCCTTCCCACTCTCCCCCTCCCTTCCTTATCTATGGGCCTCATTACACGGATGGCGGTAAGGGTTTACCGGTACCGGTATTTTACCGGTACTGGTAAATCCTTACCTCCTTACTAGGAGGTCCCTTTGCGGGTTGGGGAATTTAACGCCTGCTTTTTGCAGGCGTTAAAAACCAACCCGCAAAGGGACCCAGGGAGCTAATTACGGTACCGCAATTTGCGGTACCGTAATTAGCGCCTTTCCCATTCCCATTTTGCCCTATGGGGCAAAAATGGGAATGGGGAAGGGCAATGGTGGAAGGGGGAATTACCGCCCCGCCAACCTTGGAATGGGGCGGTAATTCCCCTTTCCACCAAGGTGGTGCTGGTATTTTACCCGCATGAACCATGGCGCTAATAGCGCCATGGTTCTCCGCCATCCGTGTAATGAGGCCCTATGTCTTAGCTCTTGCACTATCTGAAATGTCGTCAGGCCGAGTACGATAGTTTATTTCACATCCTTACTGTTCATGGCCTGTAAGAATGTCATTGTATTTCCCCTTGTTCCCTCCCTTGCCTTGAAGCGCTTTGAAACACGTTGTGTATAGGCGCTATATAGATAAACTATCATATCATATCATAAATGGCGCCCCTACTAGAATAGGCGCACCCTCCCCCCCTTTTGTGTTTGGCGAGTCAGACTGTAAAAAGTGAGCCTTCTCTCCTTGCCAGCTTAGGAAGGGAGCCCCGTACTCCCAGTGCCCCCCCAAAGAGGGTACGGGGTGCATTCTGTGGCCTGTTGCCACATGCCCAGTGTAGCACCCCCTCTGCCACAGTGACCCCCAGGTGTGCATAATACACCGCCCCCGGCTCACACATGAAGGCAGAGCGGGAAGAAGCGAGGTCCTGACTGCAGCCGGGTGCATGGGGGGGGGGGGGTGCTGTGCCCCCCCCGCATTCTCAGCCCCCGCCACGCCACATTCCAGGCAGCTGAATAAAGTGTGCTTCTCTTCGCACCATTCCGACGCACACGACAATCCCACTTTTAAGCACGTTAGACACATCAGATGCTAATGGGGGGCGAACATGCGCCCGACTAAACGGGATGACAGGTGCGTGCAGTGGCCAGCGACAGGACAGCCCCCTCCCCGCGGGGCAGAGCAAAGAGGGGCTCAGACATCCCCTGTCTACTGGGAGCCCCGCCTGCCGCCTGTCTCGGCATCTCCTCCGCCGTGCAGGAGACAGACAACTCCGATGTGACTGCAGAGCGACCAGGGGCCAGGGCCAGGGGCCCCGCCTGGTGGCAGAACAGGGCAGTCTGGGGGTGTCTACTGTCAAGGCCTCAGAACAACCTGGGATGTCCTGAGGAGGGGTCCCCCTTGGTTCCAGAGCAGTGCAGTCTGGGGGTGTCTACTGTTAGGACCCCAGAGCACCGTGGGGCGGGGGGTGGCTGCTGGACCGGGTTCCAGAGCACTCCAGGGCAGTCTGGGGGTGTCTACTGTTAGGACCCCGCCTGCTTCCACAGGAGGCAAGGGCAGTCTAGGGGTGTCTACTTCCAGGACGCCAGATCACCCCAGGGTGTCCTATGCAGGGGCCCGCATGGTTCGCTTTCACGGCAGCCTGGGCAGTCTGGGGGTGTCTACTGTTAGGACCCCAGAGCACCCCGGGGGTGTTGGGCAGATGAGTCACTGTCAGGGCGCTATGCTGGCCTTTAAGGGGTTATACGCTTGCCACGTGCAGCACTCCATGCTCCCGAGGCCTTGCAAACCTGCCCCCTGCCATTCCACGTGCCTACTCTCTGTTGCATTTCAGGTTCGCGGCCTACGCGCGGGGGCTGGCATCGCGCGTGTAGGCCGCGCGGCCCGTGGCGCAGCTCCAGCGGGAGCTCTGAATAACTCACACCCACGCTGGATCGTCGTTTGCCCGGAACTGCTCCCCGAACGCGGGGGCGGGGCTTTTATTAAGGACGCCCTGCGTCACCGCGTAGCGGGACGCAGGGCGGAACACAACATTCCTCCTTTATTATAAAACAAAACAAAACACACACAACTCAAACAGCCGACCAACGGCCAAATCCAGCATAAACGCTCAGTCTTCAATACTCCGCCACCTTGCCATCGGGGTTCATGGCACTATTGCACCAGCTACCACACATAGTCACTTAGCTTGGCTGGCGGTCTCGTCGTGGTTCTCAGTCGGTATCGTCCTTCGCGGGGGTCCTTCCCCCTTGCTCCAGACTCGGTTCCATCGTCGCTGTTCGGGTCCTCGAGGCCAGGTTCATCCGCCGGTTCCCAGCTTCCATCCCGCGCTCCATCCTCCTCAGGGATGGCCTCCGGCTCTTCTTCGCAGGGTGGATTGTCCATGCCTTCCCGAGGGCATTCCTTTTCAGTCCATAGTGTACGGGGTATGGCTTTGAACCATGACGCATTTCTCGTCACTTGGCGGTTTCCTCGTGTCACAGTGACCATGGTTCCATGCCGGTTGCTGACGGTCCATGGCAGTTCCTCGTACCTTGTGGCAAGTTTTGACTTGGAAGGGTTACGTAGCATGATAACCTGGTCACCCACTTGATGATGGGACGGCCTCGCTCTCCGCTTGCCACTCATGTGTTCGTTGGCATCCCTCCTCCTTCTCTCGGTGCGTTCTTCGTTCACCGTGTCCGGGGTTCTGCTTGGGTGATGCGGGATCGAGGATCTGATTACGGTGCCGAACATGAGGTCCGCCGGCGGTATGCCGGTGGTACTGTGAGGCGTGACCCGGTAATTTCGGAGGAATCGGAAGAGATCAACCTTCCAGGGGCTGGCGTTGGCCTTAGACACTCGGAGTACTTTATTGATAGTTCGCATGAATCGTTCTACGTCCCCATTTGCCTGGGGGTGTCTTGGAGTGATGTGGTGATATTTCACATTGAGGTCCTGTAGGTACCTTTTGAAGTCCTCTCCCGTAAACGGCGGGCCATTGTCGCTTTTGATCGAGATGGGTAGTCCATGGGTTGCGAACATTTTCTCTAGGGCCGGAATGACCACTTCAGCTGCTGTGGACTCTACTATCTCAACCTCCGGGTAGCGGGAGTGGTCATCGACGGCCACCAGCAAGTGGAGGCCTTCCCGGAGCTTGCAAAAGTCAATGCTGATGGCCTCCCAGCGAGAGCGGCCCCGTTCTGCCGATATGATGGGTTCCGGGTCTGGCGGCCCCCCTGTTATCTGACAGGCTAGGCACGTTGTGATGAGTGTCTCGACCCGCTCCTCGATCTGGGGGAACCATACTCGGTGCCGAATGCGGGCTTTCGTCCTTACCAGTCCTTGGTGCCCCTCATGTGCTAGGGCCACTATCCTGTCCTGTAGTTTGAGAGGGATTACGATGCGGTTTCCTCGAAGTAACATTCCACCTTCCGTGACTGACAAGTCTTGCCGGACTGTGAATATGCCTGACAAAAACCCTTTTGCTTCCGCTGTTCTGTTGTGTGTATGTCTCATGAAAGTCTTCCAGTCACCGGACAGGATGGCATCTTTCACCAAGTCGCAACACGGGTCTTGGTGTGTTTCCGCCTCGATTTCCTCGATGCTCACCGCTTTGGGCTTCATTGCTCGCACCACTTGGCATATGTGTTCCTCTGTTTCTGTCGCTACTTGGATCTCTTGTTGAGTGGCCTCTCGCGGATGCCTGGATAGAAAATCCGCTGGGTTCCCGCTGCCTGGTTGGTAAACGAGGTCGAAGTCATATTGCTGGAGGTGCAATAACCACTTGGTTATTCGTGCCGGAGGGTGTGCTGAGGTTCCCATGAATATTGGTAGGAGGGGCTTGTGGTCCGTGATCGTCGTGAAGTGACGTCCATATAGGTAGAGGTGAAAATGCCGGCACCCCCACAGCACGGCGATGGCCTCCTTTTCGATGTGCGAGTACCGTTGTTCGGTCTCGGTGAGGGCTCTCGATGCATACGCGATCGTTCTTTTCTCCCCTTCCCTCGTGACTTGCATTAGGATGGCACCGAGCCCCACGGGGCTGGCATCTACGAATAGTTCTGTAGGCAGTTCAGTGTTGTAGTAGGCCATCTTGGTGTCAGCTGAGAGGGAGTCCTTGATGTTTTCGAACGAGTCCTGGCATGTTGGCCCCCATTCCCACTTGACGTTGGCTTTCGTAAGTTCCCGCAGTGGCTCAGATAGTGTGGCCAGGTTTCGGATGAACCTCCCGCAGTAGGTGGCCATGCCTAGAAAGCTGCGCACTTCCGTGGGTGTCATCGGAGGGCTAGCCGCCTGGATGTCTGCGACCTTCTGCGGGTCCGGGGAGATGCCTGTGCTGCCAAACTTGTATCCGAAAAACGTGATCTCCGTTTTGAGGAACTCGCACTTTTCCCGATGTATTGTGAGCCCAACCTCTTGTAGTCGGCCCAGGAGGGCGTGAAGCCTCTTGATGTGTGTCTCTTTGTCGGGGGCGTGAATCAGAATGTCATCGCTCACGTTGAGGACACCAGGGATGCCTCGGATGACCTCCTGGATGGTCTGCTGGAACACCTCCGCAGCTGATGATATTCCAAAGCTTAGGCGTTTATACCTCCGCAGCCCCAGATGTGTAGAGAACGTTGTTATGTATCGAGAGTCTCTGTGGAGCTTGAGTTGATGGTATCCCGCCTTTAGGTCAATCTTTGAAAATATCTTCGACCCTGTGAGGTCAGCCACAATCTCGTCGATTGTTGGGGTTATGTGGCGTTCCCTTTTTATGGCAGTGTTAGGGAGACGCATGTCTATGCAGATCCGCACCTTTCCAGGTTGCTTGGGCTTCCGTGTGACTACCATTGGGGAGACCCACGGTGTGGGCCCTGTGACCTCCTCAATGATGCCCGCTTCCTCCAGTGCCTTGAGTTCCTGCTCCACTTGTTCCCTCATGTGGAACGGCGTTCTCCGGTGCCGGACGGCTTTCGGCTGCACAGTCTCATCAACATGCAGTTTGATGGTTTTGCCTCTTAGGCAGCCTATGCCTTCTTGCAAGTCCGGGTATTGGTTAAGCATCTGCTCGATCTCCATTTCTTCGTTGATATGGCAGACGAATTGAACCACTCCCAAGTCCTCCGCAGCGTCCCCACTCAGGAGGCTCTCAACACCTGCCTTCACAACATAGACTTTGGACCATAGTCTGTTCTCCCCATGTTCCAGTGTGGTGCGGAACCTGCCAATCACCGGCAGGGGCTTTCGACAGCCGTATGCATAGAGCAGAGTGTCGGTGCTTTTCAGCTCTGGTGGAGGGCTTAGAGTCAGGAAGATGCTCTCAGGCATTACGTTCACCGAAGCGCCCGTGTCGATGGTCATCTGAACGCACTGATTTTGGATGGTGACCATGCATTTGCGCCTTCGGGTGGCTTTTCCTCGAGGTCCACGGTCCTGGCATAGTGCAGACACTAGGTATACCTTCCTTCCTTTCCTGTCTGTGTCCTTGGAGGGGGCCTGCAGCATTGCCGAGACATCGTCCCCTTCATCCTCCGTAGAAGAGCTGGCCACTGCGACCCTTCTGGCACTGGCTTGCTTCTTTTTCTTGGTCGCGATCTTCTCCGGCTGGTTTTGCTGAGGCTGTATGGGGGTGTCCGTTGATCGGCATACTTTCGCGTAATGGTCCTTCCGGCCACATGCCCCACACGTGGTGCCTTGCGCAGGACAGTTGCGACGGCCATGTCGTGGGCCACCGCACCAACCACACTCAGTGGGTCCTGGAATACGCGGTTGCCACCTGTTTTGTCCGTATCCGCCACTGTTGTCGTCTCTCGAGGGTTGTTTGGTGGCGATGCGGGCCACCATAGCCGTGTTGAGAGCAGGTTGCAGCCTGTGTAGCGTGGCCTCCATGTTGGCCGCTCTAGTGTGTGCCAGTTCCCTCTGGCGTCCTAGTTCAAGGATACGCTGTAGGGGGATACCCTTCTCGCTGAGTATCAGGCGCCTCAGTTTTTCCGAATAAATCCCGTTGATGATCTGCCTCCTGATTTCCTTCTCCACATTTGTAAATTCACAGGACATGGCTAACTTCCTCAGGCGGGTGTGGTACGCATCAAGGGTTTCCTCCGCTGTCTGTAATGTGGTGCAGAAGAGAAACGTCTCATAGTCCGGGTTCAATTGAGGGAGAAAGTGATCGGTGAGGGCGTCTTTTGCGCTTCGGTATCCATCTAGGCCATCATCAACGTTCAGCGAATTGAAAATGCGCAGTACCTCATCACCCACACTGAGTAGCAGGTGTGCCTTCAGTTTCCTGGGCGTAGTGATCTCTTTGCACTCCATCGCCATCTCGAACTTCTGGATCCATAGCTGCCATCTGGGTCCGCATGACGACGGATCCGTGAATGGGTCAAACGGTTGGACCAGTGTCGACGAAGTGCCTTGGGTTCGAGGTGGAGGCGGCGTCATGGACAGGTTTGCCGCCATTCTGGACGGCGTGGAGGGCCCCGGCGTGGATGTGCCGGCCGCCATGCTGGCGTGTACCTGATCCGTGTTGTCGTGGGTGCCTCCTACAGCCACCGATTCTGTGCTGCGACGTCTACCTGCCTTGGAGGTGCCGCTGTGCCCAGGCACTCCCCACACTCTGTGGTGCTGCTCTCCTGTGGTGGATGGGAAGATCTGTGGTCTTGGAGGCAGAGCTCATTGGTATTTGAGAGAAAACGAAAAAAAAAAAAAATTTTTTTTTTTTTTTTTTTTTTTTTTTGGGGTGGGGGGTCACGTGTGTGATGGCACCCCCACCGGGTGTCCAAAAATTAAGCCGCGATGGCTGTGCGTCGTTGTGGTGCCTTCAGGGCACCGAGCTTATTGTGGAGCTCGTCTCTCCTCGTCGCCATTGTTGCATTTCAGGTTCGCGGCCTACGCGCGGGGGCTGGCATCGCGCGTGTAGGCCGCGCGGCCCGTGGCGCAGCTCCAGCGGGAGCTCTGAATAACTCACACCCACGCTGGATCGTCGTTTGCCCGGAACTGCTCCCCGAACGCGGGGGCGGGGCTTTTATTAAGGACGCCCTGCGTCACCGCGTAGCGGGACGCAGGGCGGAACACAACACTCTCCTCCAACCCCCCACTTGCTTAGAGTGGAAGCAGGCTGAGGCACCTGTAGGGCGCATGCTTTATAAGGAAGATAGAGATAAGGTTAATAGCCCCCAATTATCACGTGGCAGCAGGGAGCTGAAACACTGAACGCCTGCGCAATAGCTATGAATGCTGCAGTTGTGAGTACCAGAGTCTAGTTTTCATTTTAGTGACTGCAGCAGCGCTCTGCAACGGGTTTGACGGCAGCATGGACGGCTATGAACCCTGGCTGGGTGCGGATGTAGTACCGGAGTGCAGTTTTGAGTACTAGAGTACAGTTGTGAGTACCAGATCATAGTTGTAAGTACCAGTGTACAGTTTTTCAGCCTTGTGACTGCAGCTGTACTCTGCTGGGATCATTTCTTGTAACACCTTTGGCGGCAGCATGGACTGTTTGAACCCGGGCCAGGTGCGGATGGAGTATCAGATTACAGATATGAGTGCCAGAGTACAGTTTTTAGTACCAGAGTACAGTTGTAAGTACCAGATTACAGTTTTCAGTTTAGTGAGTGGAGCAACGCTCTGCTGGGATCTTTTCGTGCAACAGCTTTGGTGGCAGCATGGACTGCTTTGAACACTGGCCAGGCACAGATAGGGTACTGCAGTACAATTTTGAGTACCAGAGTACAATTGTGAGTACCAGAGTGCAGTTTTGAGTACCAGAGTACAGTTTTGAGTTTTAAGCACCGGAGTACAGTTGTGAGTACTGGAGTACAGTTTTGCAGCCTAGTGACGGGAGCAGTGCTCTGCTGGGGTCATTTCTTGCAACAACTTTGGCAGCAGCATGGACTGCTTTGATCTCCGGTCAGGCATGGATGGAGTATTGTAGTACATTTTTGAGTACCTGAGTAAAGTTTTGTGTTTTGAGTACCAGAGTACAGTTGTGAGTACAGTTTTGACTACCAGATTACAGTTTTGAGTTTTGAGTACCAGAGTACATTTCTGCAGTCTAGTGACTGGAGCAGTGCTCTGCTCGGATCATTTCTTGCAACAGCTTTGACAGTAGCATGGAACTCTTTGAACCCCGGCCAGGCACGGATGGAGTATTGTAGTACAGTTTTGAGTACCTGAGTACAGATTTGAGTTTTGAGTACCAGAGTACAGTTATGAGTACCAGAGTACAGTTTTGAATACCACAGTAAGGTTTTGAGTTTTGAGTACCACAGTACAGTTGTGAGTACCATAGTACAGTTTTGAGTTTTGATTACCAGAGTGCAGTTGTGAGTAACAGAGTACAGTTTTGAGTACCAGAGTACAGTTGATAGTACCAAAGTTTGGTATTCATTTTATTGACTGCAGCAGCTACAGTTGTGAGTACCGAAGTACAGTTTTGCAGCATAGTGACTGGAGTAGTGCTCTGCTGGGATCTTTTCTTACGACGGCTTTGGTGGCAGCATGGACTGCTTTGAAACCTGGCCAGTCATGGATGGGGTACTGCACTACAGTTTTGAGTACCAAAGTACAATTGTGAGTACCAGAGTACAGGTTTCAGTACTAGAGTACAGTTTTGAGTTTCGAGTACCTGAGTACATATGTGAGCACCAGAGTACAGTTTTGCAGCCTAGTAACTGAAGCAGCGCTTTGTTGGGATATTTTCTTGCAACATCTTTGGCAGCTGAATGCACTGCTTTGACTCCCGGCAGGGCACAGGTAGAGTAATGCAATACAGTTTTGAGTACCAGAGTACAATTTCGAGTACCAGAGTACAGTTTAGAGTTTTGAGTACCAGAGTACAGTTGTGAGTACCGGGGCACAGTTGTGAGTACCGCAGTTCAGTTTTGCAGCCTAGTGACTGGTGCAGTGCTCTGCTGGGATCATTTCTCGCAACAGCCTTGGCATGGACTGCTTTCAACACCGGCCAGGCATGGATGGAGTACTGCAGTACAGTTTTGAGAACCTGAGAACCGTTTTGAGTTTTGAGTACCAGAGTACAGTTGTGAGTACCAGAGTACTGTTTTGTGTACCAGAGTACACTTTTGAGTTTTGAGTACCAGAGTACAGTTTTGCAGCCTAGTGACTGAAGCAGTGCTGATTTGCAATCTGTTCTTGCAACGGCTTTGGTGGCAGCATGGACTTCTTTAAACCCTGGCCAGAAACTGATGGCATACAGCAGAACAGTTTTGAGTACTAGTTTACAGTTTTGAGTTTTGAGTTTTGAGTACAAGAATACAGTTGGGAGTACCAGAGTACAGTTTAGAGTTTTGAGTACCAGAGTATAGTTGTGAGTACCAGAGTACAGTTTTCAGTTTAGTGACTGGAGCAGCGCTCTGTTGGAATCTTTCATTGCAACAGCTTTGGCGGCAGCATGGACTACTATGAACCCCAGCCGGGTGCAGATGGAATACTGGAATGCAGTTTTGAGTACCAGAGTACAGTTTTGAGTACCAGAGTACAGTTGTGAGTACCAGAGCACAGTTTTCAGTTTAGTAACTGGAGCAGCGCTCTGCTGGGATCTTTTCTTGCAACGGCTTTTGTGGCAGCAGGGACTGTGTTAACAGTTAGCTTGTATCCAAGTGAGAACTAATCAAGCTGTACTCCTAATTTTTACACAAGAGTATTTTTAAAGGTATATCCTGAGAATTATTAATTTTAAGGTATGGAGGAGATAAATAACAACCCTGGCATATAGGTTGAAAAAATGTCCACAATAGATCAAGTTCCCAAATGTGGGAACTCCGGTCCTCTGCACTCTATGGGTGGCTCTGTGAGGAGTCCTTATATGTTTAATTATTTGTTAGGTAAATGATTCAATAAATTGATTTGTACAAAAATGTAGGTAATTTGCTATTTGACATATATCAATACATATATCAATACACATTGACACAGTTAAGTATTTTTAGAAAAAATCCATTGATTTATTAGAAGCCTAACGCGTTTCGTGAAATAATTCACTTCTTCAGGGGCAATTTGCATAATTTTTCTTAAAGTAATCTGGAAGACATAATATTAAAGTAGATGCATATTAGTCCCAATAGTTCAAAAGAAAATTGTATAATTTGCAATAGCAAAAAAACTTCATGGAGGATCCATACATATCCTAGTGTCAAGTATCTCGTTTAGTTGACATAAATTTAAACTTTAAGCAAATCATACAGTCGTAACCAGTAGTAACCATTTATAAATATCCACACCTTCATCAATGATCAACATATTGAAATTTTTATGTCATAAGTAAATTACCTATGGACAAAATTCCATTGTTCAAAAATGTTGGCTGTTCATCACAAAGAGTGAGTTACATCTGATGCAACTCAATTGGCACAAGAATTTGATAACATGAGAACAAGATTTAAGACAAGGGATTTTCCGGAGCGCACATTCAACCAAGCTATCGAACAAACAACATCTTTAGACAGGAAGGAACTCCTTAAAGAAAAAACAAAGAAAGAAAACACAAGATTGATTCATACCCTCAAATTCTCTAGCCAGAGTTTCGAAATCAAAAAAATAATTCAGAAAAATTGGGACATCATTAGATCTGACGCCAAACTTAATAAACTTTTCCCCGAACCTCCAATGTTAGCCTTCAAAAGAGGCAAAAACTTCAGAGACTCATTGATCAGAGCCGAAAAACTGAAAAGTCAACAACAAACCTTTCTGATCAAACCAAAGCATGGTACATTTGCATGCTTGAACTGCCAACACTGTTCCAATACCCTGAAAGGAGATTACATCAGACACCATAACAGTGGCAAAAAAATTCCACTCAAAGACTTTGCTACTTGAGAGAGTAAAAATCTGATTTACGCCCTCAAGTGCCCTTGTGGTAAATATTATGTGGGAAAGACCTCAAGAAAAATTAAAGAGAGGCTCACTGAGCATAAATCTAACATAAGAACATGCAATCAGAAATCTCCAGTCTTCAGACATTTTAAAGACAATAGACATAATATTTCCCAAATTAGATGGGTAGTCTTGGAAATCATGAAGCAGTTACCAAGGGGAGGCGACCTGGCTAAACGTCTTGCTCAGAGAGAGTTATACTGGATCCATAAACCTGACTCATTGGCCCCACTCAGGCTTAATGAAGATTTTTATATGGGTCTTTTTTTTATAAATGAACTTTAAATTACTGATTGGGAACAACACAGTATTGTTCATAACAGGACTTTGAAGACTTGTGATGTAGGTTGTAATTTCTAAAATCTGCATATGCTACAAATTGTATTTGGTTGTACCAAACTGTGCCCTACCAGAATGTGAGCTCCAAATGAGACAGCTATAGAAGCTAAGTAGCATTACTGATAGCACCTTTTTAATAACCTGTTACCATGTCTGTACATCTCCTAGTTCTTTTCACTTTTTTATCTTGTGATTTTACACTCTATGACTATGTTACGACATTTAACCAGCCTATCCTTTGATCATGTGACCATTTTGAATCGAATTTCAGAGATCTTTCTCCCATTTATCTCAACTGTTGGCCAAGTATATGTGTCCCACCACTATCTTAGCATTTCTTCATTTTTTCCTGCAATTTTTTAACTTTTTACATATTTATTTATTCATATTTATTAGCCCTCCTATTCCCCAGTAGGCATTTATTAATCTTTAACTAGCGTCAGCTACAATAACTATATACTCCACCTCAAGCGCATTTTAGCGCTTTACATTTACACGTTATCTTTTACCTAAACCTACTGTTTGTCACATTCAGGCCCCCTTTGGGAGCTAATAGTTTTGTGTATCGAGTTTATCCTATCCAATTGAACATCTTATTATGATCGAGGGCTATAGCGCTTTGCGCATGCGCGCGATTACGTCATGATGTTTACATCGTGATGTCATGCGTCTTCTGATGCATATACGCCTGACGTTAGGCGTCCATTTTATGGGTATTTAAGGACAGCCAACGCTAGTATTGGCTAGCGAGTCCTGAAGGGAGTTCACGCTCTCGACCACTACACACCACAAGACTATTTAATTTTAAGTATTCTGGGATTATCTGTGCTACTTCAGCCTGACTTCATTTCCTCTTGGTCATGTACTCAGTCCACATTTTGGTTTATTCTTAGGTATTTCGGGAACTCGCCCACTTTTGGCTGGACGCTTGCTCGACACACAAAAGGTTCTAAAAGATGAAGTGATTTTTACTCAACTTTCCATCTTCTTACCATCTTCTGGTAAGTCATCACCTTTAATTAATTCTAATATTTTGGAAGCTAGATTCAGGATTCCTTTTCTTGACGACTCTCCCCCCCTTCTCCCACTTTTTCTTGTTAACAGTCTAGGGACTAAGCCTACACTACAAGTACAGGAGACTGACAACTCTCTCTTTGTGATGAACAGCCAACATTTTTGAACAATGGAATTTTGTCCATAGGTAATTTACTTATGACATAAAAATTTCAATATGTTGATCATTGATGAAGGTGTGGATATTTATAAATGATTACTACTGGTTACGACTGTATGATTTGCTTAAAGTTTAAATTTATGTCAACTAAACGAGATACTTGACACTAGGATATGTATGGATCCTCCATGAAGTTTTTTTGCTATTGGAAATTATACACTTTTCTTTTGAACTATTGGGACTAATATGCATCTACTTTAATATTATGTCTTCCAGATTACTTTAAGAAAAATTATGCAAATTGCCCCTGAAGAAGTGAATTATTTCACGAAACGCGTTAGGCTTCTAATAAATCAATGGATTTTTTCTAAAAATACTTAACTGTGTCAATGTGTATTGATATATGTATTGATATATGTCAAATAGCAAATTACCTACATTTTTGTACAAATCAATTTATTGAATCATTTACCTAACAAATAATTAAACATATAAGGACTCCTCACAGAGCCACCCATAGAGTGCAGAGGACCGGAGTTCCCACATTTGGGAACTTGATCTATTGTGTACATTTTTTCAACCTATATGCCAGGGTTGTTATTTATCTCCTCCATACCTTAAAATTAATAATTCTCAGGATATACCTTTAAAAATACTCTTGTGTAAAAATTAGGAGTACAGCTTGATTAGTTCTCACTTGGATACAAGCTAACTGTTAACATAATCATCACACCACATTGTCCACACAGTTACATAAAACTACACATAAGCTGCACAATACAAACACCACAACTTCACCAGAAATATAAAATTGCTACAATCTCGTGCTGGGTCCACGACATTCCACACATGACACACAAACACACTTTGGACACTATGCCCTTTGGACACTATGTCAAACACACTGTGGACAGGAGTCACATAGCAACATACATCAAAGGACACACACTTCTACATACACACATTTTAACAAACTTTGCATACATACTCAGGCACAAATACTAGACCACAAACACACCCAAACACACACATACACCGCTGGATGCTTTACACTTCACAGTGAATATGACACTACATTCATCACCACACAAAACAAAACAGTTACACTGAAGAAAACACAAAATTACAGGTCATTCATAGATATTAAGGTGTGTTTGAAATTACCCAGTGGTTTACATAGGTTGAAGATGACACATGTTTTACACCTTCCAGGATTCCACAAGACTAACACATATAAACATACTTTATTTTTAAATATAGTCTATGTGTAACTGTATTTCCTATGTTAAGCCAATCTTTGTGCAGTGTTAATCCCTGCTTGTTTGTGTATCTCTTGAACAAACACACTGTATTTTCCCTCGCCTCTAGATGGGTACCCACCACTACCCATCCTACAACACACAATCACAGCACCTGCTGTACTATCAGCTCACTCTGCAGACATGCGCACACCCAGTTACACACTGAAAAGAGGACAGTACACACCACACATGTATGCTGTCTGTATGTATTGCATACACAAATACAACCACGTACACACTGTCAACAGGACATTTTACACCACACAAGAAACGTATTGACTATGTGCAGGCAAAGCATAAGGGAACCCATGTGAGGTTTCACAGACACATGTATGCAAATGGACTAAAGGTGCTAATCCAGCCAGACAGGGGATGCACCTCCCAACTGCGAGAGTAAAGAAGGGGGACGGTGGGGGCAGGCACACACAGAAATGACACAGACATTCTAAGGGACAGACGCCCGGTGCAAAGGGCTTCACCAAAAACGGTAGCGGGAAATGCTGCATTGGGTGTACTCACAGTCCAAGACACATGCTTATGATTAGTTAGAGAAGGGGAAGGGCAAAAATTGCCCCGTCATGAACACACGTAGTGGGAAATCCCTCGGGCGAGTTGGACCTGGGAAACATCGATCTGAAACACATGAGCAATATGACAGGGTTCTGCAAAGAGGGGTGGGGTTCAAGTTACTCATCATGACAAAAACAACATAACTAGAACAAAGTGATGTAATTACAGGGCGGCCATCCAAACTAGCCGCCCCACAGGGTAGAAGGGAAGATGGCTCTGTACCAGTGTGTTGGCCACATGACTGCTGATGCCCATCGGCAGTCAGCTGTGGGAGAGGAACACTGGACTGAGTGGTATTCCTGGGCGAACCAATCAGATGGTAAGTTCTTGAATTCTGGGGAGGGGGCTAGCCTCCAAAGTATCTACCACAGAGTTTGCAAAGGTCATCCTCTAACAGGTATTGTGTGAATGTCCCCTTTCCCACAAGTTGTAGGGTGTCTCATGTTCCGTTCCCAATTCTACTGACCAATGGCAGTGTATTAAAGTTCCGACAGTCAGCACAAATGTTACTTCAGTAATAACAAGTTGTTCCGGGGTGGGGTGTGAATAAATATGGTACGACATGGGGAGGCATTGTAATGGGAAACTGTTAAACTGTTTGCTTCAATTATGCTTCACTAATCAAAGTAAACATAGAGGAGGTGATGTTCACTAACCAATGAAATCCCCAGCAAACTTCAAAAAAGTGAATTTTCCAACTTGAAAGTGTTTCAAGGGATTTCCAACCATTGTATTTCATGGTATAAAACTACTGTTCATATACCATTCAGATGTCAGGCTCTCGATCACAGTCTATCCACTGTTCTGCTTGATTTTCATCCCCACCCAGCTGTAACAAATAGCGTTGCTTCTTGCCCGGTTTTCGGTTTACTTTTTGAGTATGTGGTTTTTGTTATGCTATAATTGGTGGACCCCTGACTACATTTTTGGAGGCCCCAGCGAGATATCTCACTCTTCCCTGGACCACTGAGTGTATCCAGAACGCCCTCGCTGGGGGAGCGGGACTGGCGACAGCAGACCTGCTCACTGAGCAAAGGTCTACCAGGTCCTGAGTGCTGTCCTGCACTTAGTCGATGGGTGAACCTGTGGTGGAGGCTCAGTGCCAAAGGGACTCGATAGTATGCAGGATGTGAGTATAACCGTGCAAGAAGACGCTGCACAATAGTGCATGATTATGGAGGGGGAAGGCGACATTTTATTGTACAGTTTATAGGACACATCCTCAGAGAAGGGAGGATGATCAGCCGTAGTAGTGTAGACATTAGAGCGTACCACCCGACAGTGAGTGAGCGCTGGTGTGAGCACACCTGCGCTAGAGCAGGAGGGGAGCGTAGTTTGGGGTAATCTGCGTTAGAGAGGAGTGATGCATAGTGCAGGTGATTGTATAGTTGTGTCATTGGGGTACATGTTGTGTTGGTTTCTTTTGCAGGGAGGGACATACGTGTGGTAGTTAGAGTCATTCAGTGGTGAGGGCTCGTGGTGAATGAGTCAGGACCAAGAGGTATCTTGTGTAAAATAGCAGGCTTTTGCATTTCAACAGCAGGAGTGTGCCGGTGATGCATGGTTAGACACCGGACACTCTTGCGCTAACATTGGGAACAGTAAGCCTGTGAAAAGGGCTGTCAAGTATTAACACTGAGTGAGTGATCAGGGCTGTGGAGAGGGCCAATGTGAATGAGGGCAGTGTCTGGTGGGGCCTGTGGAGAGGGCCAGAGTGAACGAGGGCAGTGTCTGGTGGGGCCTGTGGAGAGGGCCAATCTGAACGAGTGGAGTGTCTGGTGGGGCCTGTGGAGAGGGCCAGAGTGAACGAGGGCAGTGTCTGGTGGGGCCTGTGGAGAGGGCCAATCTGAACGAGTGGAGTGTCTGGTGGGGCCTGTGGAGAGGGCCAGAGTGAACGAGGGCAGTGTCTTGTGGGGCCTGGGGAGAGGGCCATTGTGAATGAGGGGAGTGTCTGTTGGGGACTGTGGAGAGGGCCATTGTGAACGAGGGCAGTGTCTGGTGGGGCCTGTGGAGAGGGCCATTGTGAACGAGGGCAGTGTCTGGTGGGGCCTGTGGAGAGAGCCATTGTGAACGAGGGCAGTGTCTGGTGGGGCCTGTGGAGAGGGCCATTGTGAACAAGGTCAGTGTCTGGTGGGGCCTGTGGAGAGGGCCACTGTGAACAAGGGCAGTGTCTGGTGGGGCCTGTGGAGAGGGCCAGAGTGAAAGTTCAGAGGAGTGTCTGATGGGGCCTGTGGAGAGGGCCATTGTGAACAAGTGGAGTCAGTGGACAGGACAAATGTGAACGAGTGGAGTGTCTGGTGGCGCCTGTGGAGAGGGCAAGAGTGAACCAGAGGAGTGATTGGGAATAAAAAAGGGGAAGAGTTGGGAGAACAGAAGGAGGGAGGAACACAGGGTAGAAGAATAAAAAGAAAAGAAATAATGGCTTATGTGGGCAGCCCCCTAGACCACACGTGCCCCAAATTGCCACCCTGAGTTACCTAGGGGAACCCAGACATGGCCCCCTGCTCACTGTTCTCAGAGAGGCATAGCTCCACCTCACTGATGAGGTCCAACAAGGCTGAAGCACGTGCATGGGGTTGCTGTTGGTGCTCTTGTTCAGAAGGGAATTGCCATAGCATTTTGGTGCTGGACTGCCCATGTGGGCGGGACAAAGACTGATATGCAAATGGATATTTCCCATCTGTGAAAGGTACAGTGAGCAAAAAGCATGTGCTGCAAACTCTCATCTCAGAACAGGTTATCATGCCATGTTCTTTCTGGAGAGGGGCGCCTGCTACCTTTTTTGAAACACGAGAGAAGAGAAGGAGGGAAGGACACAGGGCAGAAGAGTAAAAAGAAAGGAAATAATGGCTTATGTGGACAGCCCCCTAGACAACATGTGCTGCAAATTACCTCAGTATCACAATAAACTATTAAAATACAATTTTCAGTGGGCCGAGTAGACTGCACAGCAGTGTTTCCATGGGTGGCCAAGGGAAGGGACATTTGACAGCAAGATAAAAGAGAATATGTTCTCGTAAATATTAACAAAATATAAAGGCTGTAAGCTAAAAACCAGGGAAAACATATTGGATCTCTGGAAAGTATATGAGGAGACTAAAGGGGAAAATGTAAGAAATAAGAAGAAGATAAAGTGGGAGGGGCCAACCGAGCTCACTGCCCAGGCCCTGTGGGTTATTTGCCACCTTGTGACCAGCCTCAGGGAATACTTACCCTCGGCGGGAAGCCTCTCAAAGGGAGATAACTGGTAAGACAATGGGAGGAAAAGAGAAAGAAGCACGAAGATGTTGTGGGTGAAAGAAAATATGTAACAGACATAATGCACACCAGCAGGTGGATGCGTTATTCAGTGAAGCAGAACGGATGATAGAGGACGCGTTGAGGAGGAAGAGCTGGCGGGATGCCGGAGAATTCCTATCGGAAAGAATAAATTAGATATGGAGGACAAAGAGGAAAAAACACAGATAAATGATGAAGGGGATGAGGAAGACGCAGCCTCAGACAAAGGGTTATTAGGAGATGAAGGGAGTGATGGGGAGAGTGACAAATGGACACTTGACAAATTTAGGAGAAGGGGAAGAAAAGAGCGGAAACGACAGGACAGTGACGTTGTGACAAGGACTGGTCCACCTCCTTGCGTAGTCGGATAGGAAGGTACAAATGGGGTTAACACAAGCTGTCATAGAGGGAGCGACAGGACCTAACACATGGGTAATGCCATTACTACAGAAGGGACGAGGGGGAGCCTATTATGTGCCTTGGCAAACAATGGAGTGGGACATCCTACTATGTAGCCTGCCATCCCGTAAATGGATACAGGCACTCATGAAAAAGACACCAGGGGTGGCACGGTTGGCAGGGGATATTAAAAGTTTTTTTGGCGCAATTATAGGAGAACAGGCAGACGACATTTCCAGTCAGGCTGGCGCTAGGCAGTGATATTGAGCACCAATGCTCATGACGGAGCTCCATCTCATAATTGTTGAGCAAATGTCTGGGAGGTTCTAAGAAGCATCTATCCAGACAGCTATGACCTTGGGACAGTGATGGCTTATAAAATGAAAGGTGACGATGACCCGGCTGAATATATAAAGCGTGTTCAGGATTTATGGACCCAGGAGACACGAAGGTCCTGGGATTAATGTATACCATTGTTCTATTATATACTAGTAAAAGGGCTGCCAACAGAAGAACAGACTTCCCTGGACAAGGTAGTGGGGCCTGAAATACATGCAACAATAGTACAGTACTGTAAGAGGAAACAGGGAAGCCGGCAAGAGGAAGCATGGGGGTAGCCACATATGTTGGACCAGCAGACAAATACTTAAGGTGGGTGAGTATACAGCAGACCTCCCTAGTGAGGTTACAGAGAATCTGGTTCTGCTGGATCCAACTGATAGTAAGGCATGAATTAAGGAGACAGCTGAGAAAACTGGTTCTTTTGATAGGGCTCCATTTACTAACGGCCCTAAATTAGCAAACACATTTGACAGCGCTATCAGAGATGCAAAACGTGCTATGTGGTGTAAACTCAGGGAAATCCAATGCAATAAGCTCCCAGCAAAGGAGAGGTCCCTTAGGGTGAAGCAGGTTAAATGCCTGGCTTAAGTATTGGAAACGTTCCCTACAAAACTTTAACATATGTCTACATTGCTATGTAGTGCCACCCTAAGAATATATGAGCGGCAATAACAAAGGGTAACGGGGACCTCTGAAATAAGATGTCCAATCCCATTCAGGAGGACAGGCGGATTGAGTACCTTCAGGCGAGAGGCGGTACCTCAGCAGATTCCTTGCCACCCAGTTTCTTGCTTAAGGGATAAATGGAAATTGGGGTCATTGCTACTGAGAATTTGATACGCAGACGTAAGGTTTCAAGGGCCCCTAGACCTAATGGCCTGGCCAACGTGATCTTAAAGCAAAATCCTGGCAGGTATGCTGAAATACCTCAGATGCTGTATGATAAAGCTTGCAAAGAGCAACTGATCCTTACCTCATGGCAGCAGTCGTTATTGGTGCCAGTGTATAAGCAAGGAGACCAGACCATGCCTGACAATTATAGACTGCTGTCACTCTTGGACGTCTCAGGAAACATATTCTTTATTCATAGTCAGGGCCCTGCAGAGTTGGGTAGCAGGTGCTCAGCTATTGCACTTTACTCAAACAAGGTTCCGGCCTGGATGCAATACTGGACATAACCTGAGGATTATGGATGTGCTTTTTCAAGAAGCTTCTGCCACTGGGTGCGGCGGGCACATTATATGTCACTTTTGTTGACTTGCGTGTGGCCGTCGACAGTGTGAATCAGGGGAAGCTGTGGGCCAAAATGGAAAAATGGGGGGGCCCGCCATGGCCCCTGAGCATCCTTAAGGGCTTGCACTTGAACACTCAAACCAGAGTTTGGTTAGACGACCAGGGTTTCATGTCACAATTGGTGCAGATCTATACCCTGGCCCCTTTCCTGTGTAACCTATTTATGGCCGACTTCCCAGGAGTTTTAAGTGAGGGATTGGATGTTTCCTGAGGATTGGTAATTGCCCTATCCCATGCATGTTATATATAGACGATTTGGTTATGTTTAATCATACTCTAGAGGGCGCTCGTGCTATGTTTGAAAGACTAGTTAGCTATGCAAACGATAATGACTTAATCATTAACTTGGGCAAGACAAAGGTAATGACATTCTCACCTAAAAGAATTAAGCACTTGGTTTTGACACCAGTTTAGGGACTATTGATTACGTGGACTCTTACCCTTACCTGGGTTTGGAGGCATGTGGTAATAGGGTCTACCAGGAAGTCAAAGAGGCTATGGAATTAAAGGCCCGGCATTTGACGGCACTAGTAGGAAAGTTTGCTATTAAAACAGCTGGCTATACATTAGACAGAATAATTGCCCTCTGCACACAGTGTTTCTGCCCGATGCTACTGTATGGTTTGGAGGCACTCTGTATGGGCAAATTCAAGTGGTTAGATTGCTTAGAGGGTTACATTTGGAAACTTTTACTAAAATCAAGCCCTTCAACCCAACCCCTATGGGGTGCCTTTGTTTGGAACTGGGCTGGTCTCTCTGAAGGGACAACTGATGATGAGACAAGGATTATTGTATATAAAACCCTCACCGCCAACTACTGGCGACTTTATGTGACTCAGGAGGTCTTCTTGCATGGCACTGTGACGTTGAATATGGTAACTACATGTCTAGGATGTATGAGAGGATTGGATGGTGCCCTGATTTTAAACGTGGTACTAGGGTCCAAATATTGAACCAATTGTTTAAAAATAAACTTAGGAATTGGGACTGGATCAGTAATGATTCTCACCTGTCTACGTTGACCAACTACAAGTACGTAGTGAATGTGACACACATATAATCACAGGCACAATGATATCTGAGGCAATGTCCATGCCCTGCAATACCTTAAACTGAAAGATTATGTTGTATATGCAATGCACCTGGGGCCATAGAAACACCCTGGCATGTTGTTATGGAGTGTAACACACTGAGCCTGGCATACATGACAATTCTGGGCAGTCTTGTGTGTTACTATGAGGTGATAAAAGAAGACGTCTTTTGGAACTATTGTATAAATACAGAGTCTGAAAGAGTTACGATTGCCTTTTTTTTGCCTCTAATGTCTTATTTTCAAACGCCTACCTGATTTAAATATTGAAAGGTCTTCCAAAGACCCTTGACGATGGGTATAATGTAAGCCACTGGGTCTCTCTGCTCAGGGGTAGGGTAGGGCTGTGTCCTCGTAGACCTTTCTATAGTGTTAATTAATTACCATGTGTGTGCCCTGCTTGGCTGCTCGGAACTGCTTTAATAATTATCTACTGAGAGTCCACCTTAGTAGACCTTCGCCAATTTTAACTGTAATACTTTAACTGTACATTTGAAATTGATTTTATTGAAAATTGTATGGAATGTAGTGGTATTTTATGGAATTTTTATAGAATTTGTATGGCATTTTATGGAATTGTTGGAATTTTACACTCTCCATGGTTGCCAAAGAGTTTTGTACTCACTTTTGTACTCACTTTAGTTTGATGCACTTGGTATTCGCATCAGTTTGGTGCATTCATTAGTATGCACCGGGTTTTGACAGTGTGAGGTGAAGATATTTAGAATCTTAGAACTTTGAACCTGAGAACCTTTCAAATCTTGAATTGTGTTGACATGTTTGCGATCTAATTTAATAGTATGTCCTTCCTCCCAACTGTGATTTTGTGTATACATGTACAGATGCATGTAAGTGCATAAGTACTTGTGCTTATATTGTATTTGTATTTTTATTTGTATTTGTATTTACTCTTGTATCTGCACTTGTATTTTAAAGCATTTTATCTTAATGAAATTGTTGTGCATGCAAAGGTTCTCTGAACTGTATACAAATAAATAAATAATAATAATAAGTTAGAGGAAGCAGGAAAGCGAGAGACGGGAGGAAGACAAATGAGTACAAAAGAAACTGCCACATACACCATGGAAGGAGCACTGTTAGCACCAGACGCCACCGCTGTGGCACCAGTACCACATGGAGGGTTTCCTGCAGGACAAACACCACAACAAGGAGGGTACATGCAGCCGCAGTATGGACCACATTGGGGAACAGCCCAGGGGAATTACATACATGGGGTATACTTCCCTATAGGAAGAGGGTTTCCACAATGGGGAAGAGGGGGGTATTGAAAAACAGCTTACAGATGTTTTGGATCATGCCACTGTACAAGTGGAGCCAAGGACCCCCACTCAGAGCTCCGCCCCCTATATGCTGGGAACCACAGTGTGCAACACGTGCATTAACTGTAGGAATGCCTATACCGCAAAGAATCATGGAAGTAAGGTGCCCATTAGGGAAACCATATATGCGCTCATGACAATGTGATGGCCATTTGAATGAAATCCCGGAGGAAGTATGAACATGAGTGAGAAAGGAGATTGGTGACGTCATGTAAAGCAGAACTGTCTGATCCAGAACAGATAATAATACAGGGCGCCTGGCTAGGTCCTGATATGCCCAGGAGGGTGAACGTATATTCAAACAAAAATCAGGATGGGAGACCCACACTTTTGAGATTCAGGATAATTTTAGTTTAATTTTGGTGATGATACATATAATGTATCAATTGTTAGCATAATAACAGACAGACGGACAGTTGTACATTTGATATGTAAGTGTACCACTACGTACCCCCCTCAAGAGTGTGTAGGGTGCAAGCCTTCTGATGGTGCAAGATCTCTTGGATACACAGTTAACAAGCTAGACGCTTCTGTTCCAGTAACCAATTGCTGGTGCCATTGATTGACGCTACCACCATCTGTAGACCCTGGTTCCAGATACGGTTCTTTGGACTAGTTCCATCAGCAACAGTGGCCACTGGGCCACCGCCTTCACCTGACTTCCCGCATGGTTGAAGACTCTCAGAAGCCCTTACCGCCGCACCGCTTGTCGGTTCACGATACCCCACGGACAGTGTTTCATCCCTTCACCTCCATCCTGAAGAAGGCCATCCCAGTCACCTACGTCCAGTCTTCGTACCCTGTGGCCGAAACACTACAGTGTCAATCCATGACACAACTCCACCCCTTGCATACATGTACAAACCTGTTGTTGTGTTTTTTTCCCTATGACAATACCCATGGACCAACTGAGTTCCTGGGCTGCATCCACTCTTGTGTTGTAAACCCTTGTTAACTGTGTATCCAAGAGCTCTTGCACCATCAGAAGGCTTGCACCCTACACACTCTTGAGGGTGGTACCTAGTGGTACACCTACATATCAAATGTACAACTGTCCTTCTGGCTGTTATTATGCTAACAATTGATATATTATATGTATCATTACCAAAATTCAGAGATTAAACTAAAATTATCCTGAATCTCAAAAGTGTGGGTCTCCCATCCTGATTTTCTGTTTGAATATACGTTCATCCAGAACAGAGACAAGAGGCTGAAGAATGTAAACGTTCTATGAGATCTGAAGACTAAGTGATAAAGATGAGAAACATTTTGGATTCGAGATGAAGACGCTCATGCTAAAGAAACGATGAAGAAAATGCAAAGTCATTTTACAATTGTACAGATGCAGTAAACGCAAGTAGGGAAAAGTATTCTTAAGGCTAGCTACGTAGTGAATAGAGTTTGGCGATGAGCGAAAGTATCTGCATAGGAATGTATAGACTATGGATGTTCCACAGCGCACTTTAGCAGAGTCTGGACCCTTGAATAGAAAAGCTTTTTCAGTGTGGCGCAGTTGGAAAACGACTTAATGACGGAGGTGAATTCAAGAAAGGCTTGGCTGGGCCAGTACAAGAAAGTCAAGTCCACCGTGAACCAGGATGTTTATGCAGTAGTTATAAAACATGTGAAAAGAACAACTCCTGTCTGAGGTGAAGAGCAAGAACATTGAAGACATCAGAGGCTCATCAGTTAATAGTATTTTAAATACAGAAAAGCTCTGAAACATGGTCTCCAGTCACATAGTCAGATGAAAATAGCTACTAAGTTGAGCTGTATCGAAACGAAGAGACAAAGTCTGCCTATACTGCCTTTTTTTCCCAGGCGCAGAGAACATTTCCAAGGCCAATGTTCAACAGCTAATTGACTGGCAGATGGCAAGAGTGATGATAGATGGCAGGCTAATTAGGTGGGAAGCTATGGTCATGACTAGCCCATCAGCACCTGGGCGCCAGTCTGCGTGCTGCTAGCGTGTGTGGAATATTACAGGGGGGTATAAGAGTGGAAACTAATTATAGAGGGCCGCGTAATAAAGAGCCGTATAGATTATGTAACCAATAGAATGTCATTTATTTGATGCTGTTCATAATGACTTGCACTAGAGGAGGGCTTTGTTTTTTTTGGGTGGCCTTTTTGACTGGAAATATCTGCAGGGGGAGACCCCCCACAACCCCCTCAAAACCCCCTATATGATTTATTAAATCAAACCCACCCCCCACATATTTTTGCAGTCAAAATGTCTGAAATAGAATTGGCCAAATCAGCCACGGGCAAATTTCTGCAAGCAAATTGGGTAATACCATTCAGGTAGTGCAACGGCAGGAACTCCAGTGGCAGCAGATGCAGTTTCCTCCAGTGCATATACAACCAGCGCAGATGCCACACAGCAGGGAGCAGTGCAGCCCCAAGGAAGGACAACCGACAGCGGGGTAATGGTCCGAGCGATGGTCGAGCCACCCGCAGTAGCAGGCGGAATGGCAGTGGGGCTAGGGCAAAATGCAGTGCCCCACTATACGGGGGTCAGCATAGTAGGATGGAACCCTTTCCCCTTCCTGCTAAATAACACACAGCAATAGCAGAGAAATAGCAGAGAAATTATGAGCGAAACCAGTCCTAGCAGTAACTGATGACCCCAAAGAGGAACCCAAGGTGGCAATGAAAATAGGACCAATAGAGTTCTCGTTTCTCATAGATACAGGAGAAAACAAATCCTGCATCACGCAGAGGGGATTCCCATTATCTAACAAAGTAATGGATACGCAGGGTTTTTCTGGTTGGTGGTCGTGGTTCCAGTAACAAAATATTTACCATTAAAAATAGGGGAACAACACCTCGTAGCTCCCTTACTGTACTCCAAACACACACTGATCAATACCTTGGGGAGAGACCTGCTCAGCAAAGTGAATTCAACCATATCCTTCACAGCGAGAGGGATGATGTGCTCCATGCCTGGCATTTACTATTCCGGGTGGCAGCTCTTCTCATGGCAGAATACACACAAAGCACCTTGTGAGCACAGCCACTACACCACAGCATGTTCCTGTACGTGGTCAAAGTTCTGCTAGGATGGGTCCTGGGAATACAGGGGAAGGTGTTTTCTGACTACCTTTGGAGTTCCTCTTCAGACTACAGTGCCAGAAAGATGGCTTAACAGGATAAACAGTGGTGTAGCAGCTGGAAGAAGCAGTTATAGGCAAATACATTGTGATTCTGTGTGGAACAAACAATGACAACATGGAGTGGCGGCCAGTGCTGTGCATTGACCCCACCTTGACAATTACAGGAGTCTCAGATGAACAGTTGTTTGCTGATGAGGAGGAAGAAGGAGAGATGGTGTTCCAGATACAGATACCTTGCCCAGTTTAGATATTAGAAAAACTGGTGCCCATTCTGACACAATTAGTGAAAAGGGAAAATAAACACACAGAGGGAGATGTTGAAAGAGTGCCAGAAGAGTTGTGAGCCAAGTGACCTCACGTTCATGTATCGCTGAACAAGATTCAAACACACACGTTTGCCCCAGGGGTACTGCAAAACACTCAGTATTTTCTAAAGGATAATACAACTGTTTCTATGCAATGTGCAAACATAAAGCACAGTTATTCAATATGTAGATGGCCTGCTAATGTGCAGTGAGACAGAAGAAGAGTATAGAAATGACTTAGTACATATTTTGCCACTTTCTGCAGAGAAAGGGTGCAAGGTGGATAAGGCAATGTTACAGTATTGCCTAGAAGAGGTTGTGTACCTGGGGCAAATAATATCCATTGAAGGGCGTAGAATAAAACACAAAAGGACACAGGCCATTCACTCCACCACCCGCCCACGGACGGAGAAAGTGATGCAGAAGTTTCTAGTTCTATGCAATTATTGCAGAGCATGGGTATTTGATTATGCTACATTCACAAAACCCCTACTGCAGGCCCTTAAGGAAGCACAAAAAGAGAAGAGGGACATAAAAATGGACATACATCTGAGATGAATGGAAGTTTCACAGAACTAAAAGACACATTGGCACATGTACCAAAGTTAACTACCCCAAATTACAGTGGAAAAACTCTTTGTTCTCACATTCAGATGGCTCACTGATGACACACAAGAAGCTACAGGGACACCAACCACTAGCTTACTACAGTGGAAGCCTAGGCCCAGTAATGCAAGGACACCTCCCTTGCGAACAATCTCTTGCGGCTGCAGCATTTGCAATTGAGAAAGCATCAACGATTACCATAGGGTGTCCCATAGTATTGTACATGGAACACTCATTATTTGCCATTTTACCAAGATATGTGGTCATATTAACCAACATAACTATAGAGGTGGTAAAGTGCCAAAGTGTAAACCCAGCAATCTACCTAGCAGAACCCATACAGGAAGGGGATTACATACATGGTTGTGCAGAGCATGTGGACAGGATGGAAGTAAACGTACAGGTAAAAGAGGAATAAATAGCAGGAGCAGACATGGTCTATGTTGACGGGTAATCAATTATTGACTAAAATACAGGAAGGGTACATACTGGTGTGGCAGTGGTATGATGCAAAAACATGGAGTAAGTAATAGCATATCAGTAGCTACTACCTTCCCATTATTCAGCACAGGTAGCAGAATTAGTGGCGATGAAAAGAGCACTAACATTTATGGAAGGGCATGCAGCAAACATCTTTTCTGGTTCTGCCTATGTCAGGTCCACTATCCATTCAGGACTGGCACAGTAGGAAAGGAGTGGAATCAAAAGAAGTGACGGATCCCCAAACAACATGCAGAAATACTAAAGGAATTAATTAAGGCCCTAAAAGTTCCAGTAGAGGTGGCGATAATAAAATGCACAGCACACACAGGAAAACGAGACAGAATATCAATGTGGAACAAAATGCCTGACAAAGTGGCAAAAGCAACAGCATATTTACCAGAGGCAGGGGCACCTCAGAGGTACCCGGAGAAGAGGAAACAATGCCACTCATCGCAGCAGAAAGGAAGAAGAATGGGGAGGATGAAAGGGAAGAACATTTTAACACGATCCCCATAGTAGACATAATAGAATTACAAGGAGGGGTACCAAATGAGGAAAAAGAACTGTAGATAAAAAGAGGATGTTCACTGTCACCAACAAACCTGATTTGGCAGCAGGATAGCACAGAAGCCTGTAATGCACAGAAAATTGTTAAAGATAGCTTTAGAACAGCTACATTTCCCCACCCATGAGTCCAAAGAAAGCATACCTTCAGAAGTGAGTGAGGTATGGCACGTTCCAAGCATGCATGAGCAAGTGAATACGTTCATGGGAAATTCTATGGTCTGCAAACAGTTTCTGTCTAGCCATACTTTGAAACCTTTGTGGGGAACAATACCACGGCCGGAAGATCCCTTTGGGCACTTGCATATGGAATATGTTAACATGCAATAAAGATGTGCCTCCCACAGGTATATAATCATAGTGGTGTGCCCATTTTTGCATTGGCTTGAGGAAGGGCCCTGTGCAAAGAATGATGCAAAGTGCACAGTGAAGTTCCTAGTGAGAAAAGCATTACCAAGATGGGGCGTATGTGAGGAGATAGGTCAGAAAATGGTCAACACTTAGATAATGGTCAACACTTCGACAACTGTCTCTTTGAGGAGATAACACATCTGTTAGGGATCAAACACAAACTTTGCACAGTTTACCGGCTACAGGCAAGCAGAATTGTGGAGAGAATGAATGGATTACTAAGAGAATGCTAGCCTAAACTAACAACTAGGTGGAGGAATTGTTTTTTTGCCTCTCTCTTGCACTTTTTGCCCTTTGAAATGCACCTTCTGTGGTGCACCACCTTACTCCGCATGAAATTGTAGCAGGAAGGCGAATGCATGCACCAGTCCCTCCTTCATGTTCAATTTTAGATGCTAATGCTAGCTCAGAAATCCTTGGCAATTAAATGAAAGACTTTTTAATTGAGATGACCAATGTGCTTCGCTACATCTCCCGCCAGGTGCAGCAATCAAGAAGTGAGCGAACCAACATCGAAGATTGTGCACAAGCATGCCAAGAATTTCTTCAAAAACAGCCTCTCTATTCAGGGAACAAAGTACATATTGGAAATACAGTAAGAAAGTGGAAGGAGCCTCGGTCTTGTGGTCCTTTTGAATTGGTCTTCTCAACACCCATGGAAGTGAAAAATGAAAGTCAACATGCATGGATTCACCACTCAGACGTTCATCATGATACTAGCAACACATCGGGAAGAGGAGGAATCACTTGATGAAGAGTATTAGCCAAATTAATTAACATTTTGTAGTATAACAAGGTGTTACAGTAGACCCGCAATAGAAATAGAGGATGCATGAGGAAAAAGTAGAGGGGGTGGGATTAAAGGGAAGAGTGGGGTAAATGTAAAAAGAGTTGTATTGTTCTGCATCTTTATTTTCTGGCTCCTTCTTTTCTGGCATTTAGCACATGAGGATAACTTGGGCCCATCCCCTGGTGGTGATAGGGAGACACGCACTAAGCGGAGTATAACTAGCCCAATAGAATTATACAAAATTGTCCGGGAGTGGGTGGACCTGACCTTGGAAAATGTATGATATGGGGAAATGAAGAAGGTGGGTTGAGGGAGCAACAATGGTACATGTTATGTGTGCTCACTCGTCCCACACCTTGAAGGAATGCCAAAGCACTTTTTGCCACAAGAGGTGACCGCAGAAGGGAGAGGATGTCTGGTATGTACGGCTTTGTACATAACTAGGGATATGTTCCAGAGGCATACAGTGGAAGTGTAGTGGATTAATGAGGGGGAAGAGGTGTACGAGGACAGCTTCATACAGTTAGAAAGTATGAACCAGGGGGATAAGAGTAAGCACCTGGTTCTGGAATATGCAACCAAAGGGGTACAAAAGGGAAAACAGCTGCCCACTGTCCATAAAAGAATGTACTGTAAGAACTTCATGGTGCACAGAGTGCCATGGTGCCAAACCAGACCATTGATGCAAATCCAGGTTTCAGTGCTGCACAATGGAAAATGGGAAAGGGGAATGGCACAGTCTTATTGTTATATACCTTTTATAAGGCGCAACTCGCCCAAAGGCCTCAGTGCAGAGCAAGTCAGAGTAAAGCAAAGCAGAGCGGGTGAAACCAGAGAAGCATAGAATGGAGGAGTACAACTAACCATCATAGTCCAAGAGAAACATCTTAAGGGCTTTTTTAAAGGAAGCTAGTTCATCACAACGGCGAAGAGGGGCAGGGAGGAGATTCCACAGACGCGGTGCCATGGAATCGAAACTGATGCCTCCAAGACGCTCAAGTTTAAATCGCAGTGAAACCAGATTTGGAGAAGCGTTAAATTGAAGTGAGTAAATAGGACGAGCATGTCTAATCTGATTCGTAAGGTATACTGGTGCTTTTGCATGAAGACATGTGTAGGTGAGGAGTAGGACTTTGTATGTTATACAAATTTTCACAGGAAGCCAGTACAAAGCAATTCGGGCCTTGATCATATTCTGTCTTCTAGAAAGGCTGCTAACAGCCCTCACTGCATTGTTCTGAGCAACCTGAAGCATTTTCAGGTTGGCTTTCGAGGTGCCAGCCAACAGGCAATTCCCATAGTCCAGTTGAGAATTGGCATGGGCAACTGCAAGGGAGGCAGCAATGGTATCGGAAAGGAAAGGGTCAATCTGCCTAATGAGACGAGGAGTGTAGGCGCAAGAGGCTTTCAGCTGACTAACATGTTTCTTCATATTTAGTGAAGAGTCAAGATAAACGCCCAGGATCTTAACCCAGGGATGGTCTAAATGGAGGATACTGCAATATCAAAGGCAGAGTATCTAGGGTCCAATGAATGCAAATGCTGAGTAGAGGCAATGAGCATAAGCTCAGGTTTACTACCATTAAGAGCCAAAGAGTTGTTTATCATCCAGTTTTCAATCAGACGATAGATGTGTTTAATGCTCAGGAGGCCTCATAATTGCTGGAAGATTTGATGACAACCTGAGTGTAATGGGCGTAGTTAGTGTAGTTATGCCGAGACTTTCAAGAAGTTGAAAAAAAGGACGAATATACTGATTAAAAAGAGTGTGAGAGACACAAACTCCCTGTGGGACACTCCCACAAGTAAGATATCCCGGAGATTATTTGAAGCACCAGAGGTCACACAGGCAGGTCTAGGAACCAGGAAAGAGGTCAGCCATTGTAGTGCACTGCCAGAGCAGTTGGCAATACTCCCCAGCCTCTCAAGTAGCAATGAGTGATCCACAAGGTCAAGCGCTGCTGTGATGTCGAGGAGCATAGGAAGTGCCCCCTGACCTGAGTAAGCAATATGACATAAGTTAGACTTTAAGTCAATTAGGGCAGTCTCCGTGCCATGGAGTGCTCGAAAGCCAGGTTGGAGAGGAGCCAAAAGGTTATTACTTTCAAAATGTGGTTGAATTTGAGTGTAGGCAATCTTATCAAGAATCTTCATAAGTGATGTGGTATTGGTTATGGGATGATAATTGGTGACAAAGAAAGGCTCAAGGGAAACCTTTTAAATCACTGCAGGAATCCAAACCTTCTTCAGGGATTCGGGAACTGTAGCATTAGCAAAAGAAGAGTTCACCAGGTGTGTGATGAAAGGGGTCAGACAAGTGAATCATTATTTAATTTTGATAGGAGGGCAAATGTCATCAGGACTTGAGGATGGTTTTCATCGAGCAATAATATCCGAGAGATAAGCTTCGCTAATTGTTTAAAGTTGAAAATATGGATAGAAGGAGAAGGAATTGCAAAGGTACAATCAGAACTGGAGGTACTATTGTTAATGAAGGTGGAAGATGATCGTAGGGAAACAATCTTGCAAAGATGAGAGCTCAGTTTTTCACGGAAGCCCTGTTGAATGTCTGAACACCATTGATAGGTTTTAGATAGGACAGGGAAGGAATTATCTTTCTCGTTCAAAATCCCTAACGATTGTAACAAGCTCTTTTTGGGAGGAAAATGCAGATTTCATGCATTTGTCATGCAAGATTTGTTTGGACTTGACAATAGCGAGCTTGTAGTTATACACCACCAAGCGATATGAGGCCAGGGTAGAGGCGTTCACGTTTTTCCACCAAGCTTCTTTTTTTTGTCTCTTGAGTGTTCTTACAGTAAGAATCTCGTCGGAAAACCAAGATTTACCCAGAGTTTCAGATTTCACTGTTTTAACTACAGGGAGGGGGGCAGGATGTTGGTTATTTTTTAAATAAACTTGTAATACTGGTCTACAAGAGTATCAGTACAATTAGAGTGAGGAAGATTGGCAAGCAAAGGAGAGGCTAGGTTGGATCCGTCATCTGGGGTAATTTTGCAATAGTTTCTGATCGATCTTTGGACCCTCAGGTTTGTGCTGATCCTAGCGTGTTTAAAGGGCAGGTCCAGAAGAAAATTGATAAGGCTATGCGGCACAGAAGGACTGGTGGGCTGGGAAGAAAGGGTGGTTAAGAAAATACATGCAGGATGTAAGAACATTTGGAACAGTTATGTACATGTTTTAACATGGATGAACGAAAACCCACGTCCAGAAAACATAAAGCCGCTCACACAGTATTATTTGTGTTTCCGAGCAAACGGAACAATAATGCTGGGGATGAACACTGGTTGCAGGAGGATGATGGACATTGCAGCATTGCAAAAGGGGACTGCAGCTGTGACGGACACCTGGTGCATGTGTAAAACAATACCGCATGCCCAGCTACCACCCGTCTGGAAGGGGTAGTGCACTCTGGTAACCCTCCATAGTCCTACCTTAGTTGTGCCCCAGGCAGACTTGATACGACTCAATGGCCCTCATTACGACCCTGGCGGAATTCGCGGTGCTAAATGCACCGCGGAGCACGGCGGAAAGCTGCCGATAGCGCCATGGGGGTTGGCGGATTTTCCACCCCATGCCGACCTTGGCGGAGCGGTAAATCCCCAATCCCCATTTTGCCCTTCCCCATTCCCATTCTTGCCCCATAGGGTATAATGGGAGTGGGGAAGGCGTTAATTACGCCACCGTAAAGTACGGTGGCGTAATTAACAACGAGGTCCCTTAGCGCCATGGATTTCTCCGCCCGGTAAAACCAGGCGGAGAAAGGCTCCATGGCGCTACGGGAACTCGTAGTAGGGCGGACGGGTCCGCCACGATTACCGCTGGCGGTAACCCACTCCGCCAGGGTCGTAATGAGGGCCAATGAGTTGTTCCCGTATGGAGAGAAATTGCCAGCAGAAATACAAAGAAACAAACACAAGGAAGAAAAGGTCCAGCAGCAACTACATCTCAATGCAATCCACCAAGAGCCTAAGCAACATTCCACCCCATCTGAAACTGTTCAGCTCAGCATCTGTCTTCTTTACCTCTATCCTGCTTCCTGGGGTACCAGCGGCAGCCAATGCAAAGTGTTTGCAGATCACCCATTCCAAACTGCTTCAAGTGGAAAATGCAACCTAAAATGGACTCAATGTGGTACGTGAAGAGCTAAGGGCACAAAGTCATTTCATTCTGGACCTTATGACAGCGATGGAGGCAGGGGTGCGCCAAAGGATAGGGAGCACTTTCTGTACCTCAATTACTGATAATGATGCCACAAATGGAAAAAATCACAGATGCAGAAGAGGAAATAAGGACAATACTTGAGAGAATGGTAAAAGAAACGCAAGACTTTTCATCTGCAACCGGGCTGGATTCATTACTCACCCGGGCACTCAACTGGCCTGTAGCAGCATTTAAGATAACTGTCCCTGTGCTCGTTACGATCCAAATCACCACCTGCATCAGCCGTCTGATGATCCATTGGTGTAAATGCTGCCAGCATAAGAACAATTACATAAGGGCACTGCAAAAAATAGAGCTTAAGGAGGTATTAGTTGAGGAACACCCCAGCATGAATGAAAGGGAGAATGAAGTAGAAACAATTTTCACAGCAGCCCCACCAGACTTGGAAAGTTACAAAGCATTATGGGGAGAGTGTTCACCTGATGGAACAAAGATACTGATTTTTGGGGAAGATTTGGATGGATATGAAGAGGAAGGGGACATAACCAGGCTAACAAAGGTGTGGGTGTGCAAGGAAAATGGAGACGAGACGAGAGGGACAGAAATGTTAATCGAAAAATCCAAGGGGAGAATGTATTAAAGGTGCTAATCCAGCACCAGACAAAGGGGCGCACCTACCAACTGCGAGAGTAAAGAAGGGGGATGGGGAAGCAACTACACAGGGAACTTACACAGATATTCTAAGGCACAGACGCCCGGTACAAAGGGTTTGACTGGGAACTGTAGAGCTTAATGATGCATTGGGTGTACACACAGTCCATGATACTTGCTTAAATTAGTTAAAGAAGGGATGGACAAATATAGCGCCATGATGAACACACATAGTGGGAAATCCCTCGGGGCAGGTTGAACCAGAGAAACCTCGATCTGAAACACATGACCAATACGACAGGGATCTCCTAAAGAGGTTGGGGCTCAAGCTACTCATCATGAGAAAAACAACATAACTAGAACAAGGTGATGGAATTACAGGGTGGTCAGCCAAACGAGCCGCCCCACAGGGCAGCAGGGAGCGTGGCTCTGTACCAGTGTGCTGGTCACATGACCACTGATGCCCATCAGCAGGCAGCTGGGAGACGAACACTCGACCAAGTGGCGTTCCTGGGGGAATCAATCAGATGGTAAGTTCTTGAGCTCTGGGGAGGGTGGCCAGCCTCCAAGGTATCTACCACAGAGTTTGCAAAGGTAATTCTCTAGCAAGTATTTTGTGAATGTCCCCTTTCCCACCAGCTGCAGGGTGTCATGTGTCCCGCTCTCAGTGGTGCTGACCAATAGCAGTCCATTAAAGTTCCAATGGTCAGCACAAATGTTACTTCAGTAATAACAAGTTGTTGCAGGGTGGGGTGTGAACAAATATGGTACCACTTCAGCAGGCATTGTAATGGGAAACTGCTAAACTGTTTGCTTTAATTATGCTTCACTAATCAATGTAAACTTCGAGGAGGTGATGTCCACTAACCAATTAAATCCCTGGGAAACACAGAATAAGTGAATTCTCTGACTTGCAACCTTTTCAAGGGATTTCCGACTATTGTATTATATGGTCTAAAACTGCTGTTCATATTCCATTCAGATGTTAGCCTCTCGATGATCGGAGTCTATCCACTGTTCTGTTTGATTTGTGATCACCCGGCTTCTTGCCTGGTGACTGCTCTACTTTTTGAGTATGTGGTTTTTATTATGGTCTAATTAGTGGACCCCTGACTACACAACCAAAACAATGACACGCATATTATAATCATTCTTGTCATTGTTGGTGCGCTAAAGAATGGATCCCAAATTCAATATGGCAAAAAGGCTGTGTGCAGAATCCGTAAAACATAAAAATATCGTGATACATTAATTTGCCTGTATGCAACAGCTGGACCCGCAAAGCTAGATGAGATAGCCTGCACACGTCCACATTCTATTCTTTGCGTGTGATGCCCTCCGTTGCTTCCTGGCTTAGCTTACACTTTATCTATGCCATACATAAATGCATGGGTAACCTCACATACTAGACACCCACGTGTGCATGCAGGTGCAGAGGGACATTATCAAGAAAACAAGAAAAGAATCTTCCTTCTCTATAATGACATAATAGTTGCATTGTGGCGCTTGATCTGCCTGGTGCTATATTTGCAGTAACAGTTCTTCTTTGTTCTTTTGAGGATAACGATCTCCCTCCAAGTCTCTGCTTGGAGAACCTGCTCACTCGCAGAAGGTTGAAGGTCGATGAGTGGAGGGCTCGGGAGGGACAGTATTTAGGCAGGCAGCATTGCAGATAGGTATGTCCCAGGCCCCAGAAAACCTTGTGGACGATGCAGAGGGTCTTGAACTTGATCCTTGCAGCCACAGGGAGCCAGTGGAGGGATTTCAGTGCCACAGAGTTGCGGCCCCTGGGCTTGAGGCCAAGGATAAGTCTTGCGGTTGTGTTCTGGATGAGTTGCAGAGGGTGCAAAGTAGAGGCACAGAGGTTTCGGAATAGGCTGTTACAGTAGTCCAGCCTTGAGAGAACCAGGGCTCTGGAGACAGTGAGCCACTGGGGGAAGGTGATAAAAGGCAGAATACCTCTGAGGAGGTGCAGCTGGTAGTGGGACTTTTTGGAGATGTCTGAGATGTGAGTGGAGAAGGAGAGAGTAGAGTCGAAGATGGCCCCAGATGTTTTGCCTCACCTGTGGGCTTAGGGTCAAGGGAAGCCGGCCAGAGTGAGAGTGGGAGTGGGAAAGCGGGAGCAGGAGTCCCAATGTGCACAAACTCAGTGTTAATGGCGTTGAGGCAGAGGTCGTTCGCAGCACACCAAGACTTAACTGCGGACAGTCAGATATGAGTGAGGGAGAAGAGGCGGCTGAGGGGAGCCTGGAGGAGAGCTGCATAAAAGTGGCACTCACACGTGCCAGGACAGCCATATAGACGTTGAAGAACCAGGGGGATTAGTTAAAACCCTGGAGGACGCCACAGGTTGAGAGAACCTAATTGTGTATATTTAAATAGTGCTCCTCTTTAGTTTGATGCACTTGCTCCTTAGTTAATGTTACCGTTGTAAATTGCCTGATATATAACATATCTATTTTTTCTGTTTGTTTTAATCGAGGTATTATGTCATAAACAGGCTCAACGCTTGTTCTCATCTTCGTGTTAATGTACAGGCATCTATCTGCCTGGGGCAACGCCGCCTTCATCTGTGAATGTGTTATTGTAAGTTATTTCTGATCGAAATTGCCATCCCTATTCTTCAAATAAATACAAACACTCGTTAAGCGCCCAGAAGCAATTGAGTTTGAGGAGCGTGCGCTGTATTAAGTGTACTGAAATGAAGCTGGAGGCTACAGCGCTCAGAATGCCCGCGTCATAGCGCCTTCAGGCAGGCATCACAGGGAGGCGGCGCAGGAATTTGCGTGTTTGGGGGGGGGGGTGTCTGGGGAACGGATGCATAACTGGCTATTCCCACAGAAAGGCTCTTCTCCTGGAAAGAGTGATTCATACACACAGGATGAATAGGAAGGGGCTGGTGGCGGGGCGCACGCGGGCGCCTTGCTGCGCTACCCTCTGACCCCGGTATTGACTCTGCTAATACCCCCGCAGAGGGGCAGGTGCTACCCCAGGTGCACAGGCCCAGCCCTGCAAGAATGCCTGGAGATTCTGCACCGCTGCAAAGAAGGAGGTGCCCGTGTTTCATGGTTATGTGGCGCCATCCTGTGGCCAATCGTGATAATTCAGGCTCCGCTCATCAGGTGCGTCCAGTCCCAGGAACCACCAGTGACATATATGCGATGCGTGAAGCCTGGCACGCATGTGCGCTGCCTGCTTCTAGCTGCTGTGATTGCCCCCAGGCCTTCAGGGATCCTTAGGGCGCCCACAACTTCCATGCGGCCCGCAGCGCCTTATAAATAGATGAAGCAGGCATTGAGAACAGGAGCGACCCCTCCCACAGTTCTGCTAATGGCAGTGTGTGGTGCAGTCTTGGAAGTCTTGGGAACATTGGTACAATTCAACCAGGAGGCCACTGGCGAGCATAACAGACAGTGCAGTATGCGTCTGGCCACCGTGTTTAATTTCCCTTCTAGAATCACAGGGCTGTGCCAAAGCCCCCCCCCCCTCTGCCCCCCCGCCCCGCGGCCTCCCCCTTTCATCTTGCTTTAATCGGGGCTGGGCCCCGCTGTGGGGGGGCAGCAGCTGGCCTTTTAATGCCGCCTTCCCTGCTGCGCCAGCGCCCGAGGGGCAACGCCGAGCAGAAGCTTTACAAAGAGAGATGCTCCCCTCAAAACAGCCCGAGGGGAGCGGGCAGTGCTCAGCAGCAAGGGCCCCTGTGCCCCAGACTGTCAGCACTCAACCTTCCAGCCTGGGCTTCAAGGGCCAGTGGGAGCAACACCCGCCAGAGTCGCGTGACCCGCCATCCATCACTCAGACATGCCCTGGCTATCGCGACCACTTCCCTTCCCCTCATGTGACTAAACGGTTCTTATGGACGCCTGGAATCAGACGCCCTAAAGAAAGACATATCAGAAACACGGTACACACAGACATTCCGTGCGACAGTAAGTAACGCGACTGCAGCAATCCTTATCCTCAGAGCCAACCCGTCTCCGGTTCTCTACATCGAAGCAGTGCCACCCTCACGACATGTCCCAGCTGCCTGCCCCTTGAGCTATAAACCCCCACCCCATCCCTTCTCCATGTAATAACATTCATCAAGTTGGCTTCGCCCAAAAATACCAGTGCAACATGTAAGAAAACGCCCAGGCCCCAATGCCCCTGCCGGGCCCCAGCCTTGCACGCACGCACGCACGCCCATTCACCCCCAGACACTCACCCACTGGTGGCTGGTGATTTCTCTAATTGAAGGGGCGTAAACATTCCCCACAGAGTGACCCACCCCCTGCTGACCAATGTTTCAATAATGGGCTGAAAGGGTGGATTAAACAGTGCGCTCATTCCCCACAGAGTGACCCACCCCCTGCTGACCAATGTTTCAATAATGGGCTGAAAGGGTGGGTTAAACAGTGCGCTCATTCCCCACAGAGTGACCCACCCCCTGCTGACCAATGTTTCAATAATGGGCTGAAAGGGTGGGTTAAACAGTGCGCTCATTCCCCACAGAGTGACCCACCCCCTGCTGACCAATGTTTCAGTAATGGGCTGAAAGGGTGGATTAAACAGTGCGCTCATTCCCCACAGAGTGACCCACCGCCTGCTGACCAATGTTTCAATAATGGGCTGAAAGGGTGGATTAAACAGTGCGCTCATTCCCCACAGAGTGACCCACCCCCTGCTGACCAATGTTTCAATAATGGGCTGAAAGGGTGGATTAAACAGTGCGCTCATTCCCCACAGAGTGACCCACCCCCTGCTGACCAATGTTTCAATAATGGGCTGAAAGGGTGGATTAAACAGTGCGCTCATTCCCCACAGAGTGACCCACCCCCTGCTGACCAATGTTTCAATAATGGGCTGAAAGGGTGGATTAAACAGTGCGCTCATTCCCCACAGAGTGACCCACCCCCTGCTGACCAATGTTTCAATAATGGGCTGAAAGGGTGGATTAAACAGTGCGCTCATTCCCCACAGAGTGACCCACCCCCTGCTGACCAATGTTTCAATAATGGGCTGAAAGGGTGGATTAAACAGTGCGCTCATTCCCCACCGAGTGACCCACCCCCTGCTGACCAATGTTTCAATAATGGGCTGAAAGGGTGGATTAAACAGTGCGCTCATTCCCCACAGAGTGACCCACCCCCTGCTGACCAATGTTTCAATAATGGGCTGAAAGGGTGGATTAAACAGTGCGCTCATTCCCCACAGAGTGACCCACCCCCTGCTGACCAATGTTTCAATAATGGGCTGAAAGGGTGGATTAAACAGTGCGCTCATTCCCCACAGAGTGACCCACCCCCTGCTGACCAATGTTTCAATAATGGGCTGAAAGGGTGGATTAAACAGTGCGCTCATTCCCCACAGAGTGACCCACCCCTGCTGACCAATGTTTCAATAATGGGCTGAAAGGGTGGATTAAACAGTGCGCTTTCTGCCAAAAACCAGTGGGTAAAAAGCCAGTTTTCAATTGGGTTTGTAGGGCCACGCAATATAAAAATCCAATAGATGCAAGTCCCCAGGAGTGCACTGGTGCTTTTCCCTGCAATACATGCCAGTATAGCAGCCCGTACATTTCCATTTTGGCTGCACCGATATAGGCAAGCATTCCCATATAAGGACATACTCATATGTGCTCTGCACATGATGCTAGTAATGATACTGGTCTATGCCATTATATGGCTGTATGCCCACATAAGGACATACTCCTGCTGACATGTCACAATAGAGAACATGTCTAAACTGGCTGTGCAATCTAGGCCAGTCTAAACACATAATAACACTTATCATGCTTGCCAGTAAAAGAAATGCCATGCCACAGAAAGAAAGAAAAAGCTAGACTGGCTGCACCAAAATGCCAGTGTATCCCCATAAGACCACATATCACGCTTGCTCTATCATGGATGGCCATAAAAAAAGTACTTTCTAGGGTAATGCCCTCACCTGCCCCCTCTGAACTCACCTGTCAAAATCAGCTCAACAGCAGCACACATACATCCATGCAATGCTCACTCACTCCTACTCTGGGGGTAATTATGAGTTTCCCGGTATCCTGCCGGTAATTCCAGCCGGATACCGAGAAACTAACCCTACAGCTATGGCGCCTGATATCCAGGTATGACTGGGATATTCCAGGTGCCGGCAACAGGAGTAAGTCCTTATTCCATGGAGTCCCACAGGACTGCATGGAGGGGATTGCCAGAATTACCAGCACTGGTTATACCGGTGCCAGTGATTCTGGCACTTATTTGCTGGTGGGGGTCTGTTTACCCTTTGGCTGGCGGTAAATCAACCCCCCCCACCTCCCCCCCCCCCCCAGCGAACTTGTATTTTGGCAGTCTGGGAAAATTGACAGTGCCAAAATTACCAGCAAATGTCCCAGAACGGAAAACATGTAATGACCCTCGCCTTCTCATTCACACATGCACCCAGCCACCCCTACATCATATATTCACTCATTCATTCACTCTCATAATACATAATACACATACACACTCTTGCACTCATGTACATATAGATACAAACATCCACCATGAACATGCAACACCCACGCACGCACGCACGCATCGGCGCACGCACAAACATTTACAAACAGGCCTCTGGCTCGCAGCTGCGCTCCATGCAGAAAGGAACCAGGAAGCAGGGTGTGCTTCCTCGTTC